>NC_135343.1:50164369-51528447 GCF_023851605.1 Tamandua tetradactyla | reverse complement strand
TATTTAATTTCTCTATCCCCAATACAAGATTACTGAAATTAAAATAAATGTTTAGAAATAACGGCCACATCCTTTTAGTAGCATTGAAGCACTTGGAATGATACCACTGAACAATTAGACTGTTTGGCAAATTTTCTTGATATAAAAGAAACACCATTATGTTATTGGTAAAATAACAGCCATTTAAGCCATAATCCTATATAACAACCACATCACAGTGAGTTTTTCCCAACATAATTACCTAAACTTTCAGTCCAATGTCAGAAGCAGCCAGAGCAAGGGGAGGCCTTGGAGTAGCCAGCAAGGTAAATAATTACAAAATTTTGGAAAGATGCCTCTTACTTTTACAGTTTATAGCTTTTTATGCCATATTAAATCCAAAAAAAGTTTTCTTCTTTTAAAATGAGGATGTTACTGGGGACTTTCACTTTTAACCCTGTGGATAAGAGGAAAATATAGCAATGCCTGCAGGTGATTTTCAGCTTCATGAAAGGATATAAAGATTCTCTGGAAGATAGGCACACGGATGTTCATTATTATCACAGTCTGGAAATAGCCCAAAGCCCATCAGCAGTTGAACATAGCAATTAATTGTGATATATGAAAAAAAAAGCATGATTATAGAGCAATGAAGATAAATTAAATGCCACAAGATGCAATAACATGTGTGACTCTCAGGAACATAATGTTAAGCAAGGGATAGCAGAAATACAATAATGCATAATGCTTGACTCTGTTTATGTTATCTTAAAAAGATAAATCTAAGTGATGGTGGGTAGGTGTTTAGAGATGCATGATTAGATGATACATCTCTCTCTCTCTCTCTCTCTCTCTCTCTATCTATCTATCTATCTATCTACCAAGTCAAGTGAGTTTGGCAGAGGGCTTCTGAGATGCTGCCAGTATTCTATTCTTTGAGCTTCACTGGAGATAGACTGATACTCATGTTGTAATAACTCATTGAGCTGTGCAAGCGCACTTTTTTCCATGTGTGTCTTATTTCACAACAACAGCAGAATACTAAATAATTGACATAAAGTCTCTGAAAAAAAAGAGTGATGGCTTTCCCCTTTCCATAGATTTAGCACAGATTGACTGTGCATCTTTACTAACTACCATAGCCTGGCCTCCTATAATTAGCATCTGCAATCAGTGACTTATTTTACTGGTGAAGACTTAATCCAGTTACGTGTGTGTGTGTGTGTCTGTGCGTGTGTGTTCATATATATAAGAAACGAGAGTTACAAAACTTTTAATGGTCAGCACAGTATTAGAGAGTGCAAACTGAAGAAAAACTAATCGTCACCAAGCCCAGAGAGCAAGAAAGAAAAATTAAGGAAATTAAACAGTCTTGAATTACTAGATTTAGAGAAACCAAAGGATTCTCTAGGAATTTGAGAAATGAGAAAAGCTGGGGTCTAGAGAAAAAGAGAGAGCGAGAAATAGAGAGAATCCAATACATCCAACAGTTCTTTTTTTTTGAAAGCAAATAGATGATTACTCAAATAAGCTCAATTAGGTGACTGATTTATAATATTACTTAAGGATTAATGAATATAAGAGCAAAAATGCTGCCACATTAATTATGTGAAAGAGCTAAAAAGTTTCCCCATAAAAAAGCTCTATACCACAAAGTGGTGAAAATGTTGATTGAAAATTTGAGAGGTATCAAGCATTGATCAATACTCTCAGCATCCATCTATCAATTTATTAGAAAATCCAGAGGGGGACATGAGACAACACACATGTACAAATACAAATGGATAATAGAAGAAAATATGCCAAACTTAACAAAAATCCTGGAAAGGGGTCAAAGAACGCTTTTCAAAATTATTGACATTAGGGCAGGCCACGGTGGCTCAGCAGGCAGAGTTCTTGCCTGCCAAGCTGGAGACCCAGGTTTGATTCCTGGCATCTGCCCATGCAAAAAAAAAAATATATATATATATATATACATTAATGTGTGATAAATACATTATATGTAGAAGAGAAATGCTGAATGCTAAAGATAAATGAGAAATACTAGATGTACTACCATCTGGGGAGAAGGGGAAATATAAATATATTGCATGTTTTCAGGCTATGTACCTGAAATATTTGATACTATAAAACAGTAGATAGCTAGCATTGATTTCTAAGAGCAAATATTTTTAACACAGCCTCTCATATGTGGGCAAACTCTCAATCAGGAATTAGATATATATATATCCCATATATCCATTCTGAGAAAAGCAAACATTACTTAAATGAATCCAAGAAAAGAGAAGACATAGATAGAAGAAATGTGAGGAGCCAAGAATGTACTAAAACATATAATTAGGTCTAAATAATTGCTGATGACTGAGTTGGAAAATTTAAAGCAACCATTAAGTAGGAATTCCAAAAACAGAAAAATCATAATGTTGTGAGCGAATTAACTTTTTCTTTTTTCATTTCCCTAAAATAGACAAACAGAAAAAAGAAAAAGTGCCAAGGAACTTTCAATAAATACAATAAAAAATATGCTTATGCAAATTTAACATGAATAAAAGTAGGATCTGCAATATTAATATAAAAACAAAATGGCACATAATAGTATTAAGTTGAAATGACAATATATTTTATTAAGGTTGAGTGCACAATCCAAGAATATTTTACAAAACTTCTTTGCACCCTAAATGATAGCAGATGTCTCCAATCTTTCCACTCCATCAGTTAATTTATAACATTTTCTGAGAAGAAGATTCTGAACTTGAGAGAGTTTAAGAGGAATTAGCTGTTCAATTTTTGGGAAGGATGTAAGAATGGATCTCGCACACTAAAGCTTCCAGATAATTCATCATTAATCTATTTCACAAGCTTGTGAGGAGAAAGACACCAGAGTTAGCCATGCCTTTTTTTTTTTTTTTTTTTTTGCATGGACAGGCTCTGGGAATCGACGAGAGTTGACTATGAAACAACCAGTAGCTCAAAGTTGGGATTCCAGCCCATAGCTGCTCTGGATCTTTCAAAGTTAACAAAAATGAGAAGTGGCTTAATTAATTAATTCTCATCTCATGCACATAAGAATTGACCCCACATTAAACATTGTCTTGTGAAAGTAAATTACTTCTGAACTTGATATTCAGTTATTCTTTTTAATGTAGTATCCATACAAAGATTTGGAAGTATTGTATCAACAAGCTCTCATGTACTCTATCTGTGATAGAAAAGTCAAAACAGCCACAATCTGCTAGCAAATGAAAGAACGCCATTTGTGTCCACTCTTTTGATTGACTCTGTGACTGTTTTTTCAATTTTGTAGTTATTGGTTGCTAGTCTTTGAAAGAAGAATAGCAGAGACCTTTGTGTGACTGCTGTATGATTCCATCACCTCAAAAATCACACTTTCGTTCAGTCCAGGCTCCACCATGTGTACCTGTGTGTATTGTTGGCTTAAAATATTCCATCTTTCTGCAGGATATGTAGAAGCCTTGACAGATTTCACAATTAGTTTGTCTTACTGCTTACTCACTCTCCAGTAAAACCGAAATTCATCTCTCTGTGAGATCTTTCCTGGCCTCTGCAAGTCTTTCTTCCTTCAGTTTGCAGAAGTCTACCTATATTTGTCTTCTCTAACCCTGACTTGAGACAATTCAGTGCCACTACTCGCTTCATATTGTCAGGTACATCATGGTTTTCTAGAAAAATCCTAAAAAGAAACTGATTTATACTTTCTATCCATCATGACATCTTCCACAGTTCAATACACAGAAGGCTCCTAAAACAAAATATTGGATGTAAATCAGTAGAATTTAAAACTAGATTTTCTCACCTAGCATAGCTCCCCCAAGTCTGGCTTATTTTATAACTTCTGATGTATTTACAGTTTTAAATAAATAAGTCACATTTATGGGTGCCACCACAATATATCTTTGCAATAACATAAGAAAATGCTCTGTGCTTTCCTTCTCCAGGAATATTTTTAATAATTAGCTAAATATACTTTCATTAGCGGCTTCTTTGCTTTTTGAAAACCAGTATATTTCTATAAAGCTGAGAGAGGTATAGTAAACATTTGGAATGTTTATTCTACTTTGTAATTCTGAATTCCCTCTTTTGATTTCATTTCCTCCAACCTCTCCATTATAAATTTCATAGTAAAAGAATTTGATGAATTGTGACGGCTTCATGTTAGATCTAGCCTGTGCTATATCCAATGTATACTTTTTTTATCCATTCATTCATTTATTCATAGCTTTTTTTATTGATATCTATTGATTCTATACTGTGTGCCAAGGTCTTTCCTATAGTGAGGTATAAAACAGTGTATGTGACCAACATTCACAAAACGTGCAGCTTGTAGAGACAGAAATGTGCAATTACTGTGGAGCTTGGTGAGGGTGAGTGCTAGAATAGGAGACGCATCAGGGGCTTTAGCAACACTTAGTTTACATCATACTTCTGAGTTGATTATCTCTTGAAGTAAGCCATTTAAGCAAAGATTAAAGGAATTAGCCTTAGGAAGAGAAGCAGCTGTGTAAAGATTCAGAATCAACCAAGATTCTTGGAACCAACATGAAAATAAAAATAATTCAGCATATTTATAGAGCATAATGTGGAGGATGTCGAGATCTATCACTGGAAAATCATCTTCGTAAGTCTAATTGAGGTGTCTGCATGTTATACAGAAGGAAATGGGTAGGACGGCATTGAACAGTATAAATCAGATGGGATTGTGTGATTAAACTCAAAGAATGCCATTATGCTCTTGACCTTGCAATCAGCCTTGCCAGTCGAAGTTACTATTTTGGGGCTAGGTAACATAACCTGTTTTGAGGTTAAAATGAGTTAAAAAGGTCTCCCCTGAATGAGAAGGGACCATAAAATGGGAAGAAAGGAGGGGAGCCTAAATCCCAATAATGTCCTCATAAGCACTTATAGAAACCAGTACTGAAGGATCTGTCTTTATGTCGTTTCATTCTTCATCATGTGTAATTGAAACACACACATACACGCACATATACATGCACATACCCAGACATTCTGATTTATACACACGTACATATGAATCAGTAATAGATATATTTACATTAGAAATATGTATTATATAAATAAATATGTGTTTCTTTTCTTATTATTCTATGATTTTATGTAAGACTTGTAGGTTATAATTAGATATGCAGTTTACTTCCTAGGTTACAGAGCATCAAGTCAGTTTTGTGGTGTCACTAAAAGAGGAGCAAACACCACCCAGAGATTCCAGACTTGGGAGTGGATGTGGTAACTCAGGAGACCCTGGGTTACTCTACTTTCCAAATGCAGCACGAGAGATAGTTGCAATAAGTCAGAAGGGAGAATGTGGATGTTGGTGGAAGTCCTGCAATTTGAAGATTTACTTACAAGAGAATGTTGTCTTTGGTGTGGGGCAGTCACATTGGGAACTCTGGGGGACACAGAGCACATTTTTATTGTTATTTCAGGTTATTTTTGAATAGTCAATTTGTATTTTTAAAATTTCCATGAGTGTGGCTCGTTCTTGTCCAGACATAAGCCATTAAATGTTCATCCTAAGATTTACCTGCCACTCTGGTGCATTTCTATCAGAGTCCAACAGTCAGGGCTTGGGTTGCGGGCACTGTGAGGGGGAATCAATGGGAATCGATCTTTTGACAAGTGCAGTTGCTGTGGGAGCCAGTTCTCTGGGGAGCATCTGGAGGAGAGGGGAGTGAACATCCTCAGGTTTGTACTTTAAGAGGCTTGCTTTGGCTGAAATGTGAGAGAAAGATTAGGCAAGGGGTTGACCAGTTAAGGCAATTGTAGGCTGCAGGCACATTGGAAAGGCACTTGCTGGTAAAGCTGACAGAGCTTCTTTATGAACTGCTAAGAATGAGGAAGGAGGGGGTGATGAGGATGAATCCAAGACTTAAGCGTAGCGAGGCGGATAACACATGGTGTGGTCCCTCCTTGTCAGCACATTTCACGGTGTATTTTTAAAAGTAATATGCTAGTATGATTGTTCCTGGCTTTGATTTTTTTTTTAAGATATGCTTTTAAAAAAGTACATCTTTTCCCAAAATCAGTGATACAATCCATGTTGAAAAATGCGCTCCATAAGACTACTTTCCTCTTAAAACTCACTTTTTAAAAAGGAGACGAGGGCAAATAGAAACAAAATATCATTCATCAATCATTCCTCTGAGCTTTTCCATGGGTATTTTTCTGTCTTTTAATGAATTACTTTGTGTTGAAATGAGTTATTTTATTGAAGTAAGGTGTTAATTTTGCAATTAAGAAATTAGTTAATTGACAATACTTTTCAAAGTCACAAAGAATTCAGGTTCTTTTCTCAACCTGATAGGCATGTGCTAATTACATAGAGAGATTATTAAAGCAGTTAGTGACCCAGAGAAAATCTAGGAATTTCAGAAATTAGTAATATTCATTTCTCCTCTCCTTGACATTTTCTGGTGATTCAGCATATGGGAAAATTTTTTCTGTCTGTAGAGAAGATGAATTGTGGCTTTAACAAAACACCTTCATTTGCATCTTACCTTGCTTAACATGATTTCAGCTCCTGGTAATGAGATTTTTCTTTGTGCAAAAAGAATCAAAATTCAAGGTAGATATTCAAGGTTTAAAATAAATAATCCTCCTTATAAACGAGCATTAATGTTCACGTAAAATATATGCAGCCATGTTTAAATGTAGGGGACTGGATTTGGTGATAAAACCCAAATATTATTATTACTACAAATAAATTGCAGTGAGAAACTGTATTTTTTAAACTATTACATTTACATCTTCTTCACATGCATTTACTTAAACATTAAACTTCTCACCCCATTTTGAAATGTTTAAATTTTAACATATTTAAATTCATCAAAAGTACATATTATGACTCCATCAAAATATTGGTTTAAAATGAAATGCTTATAATACAGTTTTATTTTAACTTCGTTTCTGAAATGAAAACATTCTCCCACCTTGGTAATTGTTTATGCCTTGATTTAGAGCTTCTTTGCCCTACATTGTGAGAATTCATTTTTTTTACTTTGCCTCTTAAAATTCATAGAGAAAATTCGCACGCTCTCGGCGAATGGTTTACAAGAAAATTCATAATGCATTTACATTTTAATTATTATCGTAAGGATGTAAACAGTAAAATAATTTGTCTTACATTATTAACTTTACATTTTACTTTTCAAGATTGTAAACTAAAGTCATGTGAATAGTAACTGCAAGAGAAAGTATAAAATTCGTAAATGATATAGGTCCTTAAAATTCTTGGCAAGGTATTATTAGTTGCACGGAAATATTATCCACCTCATCCTACTGATTTTCCTTCCACTTTTCATGTGTAGTCCCACTTTCTTGCCAATCCATCTCAAATTTAGTAACTGTTAATATTGAAATAGATCTAAATATTAAGTCTCTAAAAAATGCCTTACACTGTAAATTTCTGTTCACTTATTTATTGATGTATTTTGAAAAACTATTATTACAGTACCCTGATACAATCATCTTTCCATTTGCCCTGGAACAGAACATATAAATTGTGGATGACCAGATAGACATCTGCAAGGGTTTGAGCCAATAGAGTCAGTAGGCCAGCTCTCTGTTAGTTTTCCCACTAAGACATGCAATTTAATGGAGATATGACATGTTGACTTTTATAAGACCAAATATTGGCCTGAGTTGAAGTGACCATTTTAAGCCTCGTCATAGATTTTTCCATCAGACATTTCTGTAGTTAATTTTAGATAGTGATAGGCTTGACTCAGCTAATCTTGGTTTTGTTGTTCCAAAGTTGTTCATTCCAGTGGTGTTTGTTCGATGTTCAGCTCATTCTATAGCTCATATCTTCAAGAATAATTTCAAATATAAGTATTCAAAATTCAGAGTACATATAGTGCAAGGTCATATAATGGGAGGAGAAGAGTCAAGGGAAGACAGGAAGCAGGGAACTCCTTAAAACTAAGTAAAACTGAGTTTGCAAGGGCAGCTTGGGGTGGTCCAGTCAGTTTGGGACCACTCAGGAAAATTTTTGCCCATTACAGCAAGGTTATTGATCTCCTACAAAGAATAGGCAGTTGTAAAGAAACAGCCTCTCTGGTCATGTCACCTAATTGTTATGTAATCTTGAGTAACTTACCTAACTCCAATGTGTCTTATTTCCATTATCTATACAGTGGTGAGAACATTATATAAAGTTATTGTAAGGAAGAGATAAGTAAGGACTTATTAGGACTCATGAATGCTTAGAAATATGCCTAGCACATGATGATGATGATGGTGATGATGATGATGTGATGATGACAATGATGATGATGGTGGTGGTGGTGGTGATTTCTATAAGTTTGGATCAATAACAAGAACTCAAGGTCTGTCAGATAATTTGATTGTTCTTGCCTAGGTTATGTGACTATCTCATCCCGAGCCTGACATATCAGGGTTTGGTTCCATTGGAAGTGAGGCGCATAGAGAAATGGAGATATGGAAGGAAAGGCAAAGTGGGGAT
Organism: Tamandua tetradactyla; assembly: GCF_023851605.1. Classification (NCBI taxonomy): domain Eukaryota; kingdom Metazoa; phylum Chordata; class Mammalia; order Pilosa; family Myrmecophagidae; genus Tamandua; species Tamandua tetradactyla. The sequence continues at coordinate 51,519,968 of NC_135343.1, read as the reverse complement.
AGGAATATAGTCCTAAAATGGATCACCTGAGGTTGGTTCTCATGACTTTTGCCCACTTGGCCCAAACATAATAAATCCCCCTGTGACTGTAGTGTTAATAAAACCACCTTAGTAGTAGTATTAACCAGGTTCTCTAGAGAAACAGATCCAACAGGAGATATCTGTAAATATGAGATTTATAAAGCTGTCTCATGCAACCGTGGGAATGGAAGAATCCAAAATCTGCAGGGCAGGTGGTGAAGCTAGCACCTGGAAGAACTCCACAGGAGACGCTTGCTGACTGAAGAAGCAGAAAAAAAGCCTTTTCTGTTTAAAAACCTTCAACTGATTGGATTATCTCATTGTAGGAGGCACGCCTTAGTTGATTGCAACTAAGTGTAATCAGCCACAGATGCAATCAACTAAAAGATGATTTAATACGTCAGCCTTCAGGTTTATCAACCAGGCATGAAATATCCTTACAGCAATGGTCAGACCAGTGCTTGCCTGACCAGACAACTGGGCATCATCACCTGGCCAAGTTGACACCAGAACCGAACCGTCACACCTATTTTGCTTATATTTACCTGAACTACTCTAATACCTCTCTGGACTGAAGTAGCTACTTCTATTCTTTTACTACCAAACCATTTATATGCTAGTGCAACTAACACCTAACATATTTGTAGGGCTTTATAGATATTAAAATGTTGCCACATTAATTATCTCACCAGATATCATTTATCTCACACAGTGCAGGCAAATTGATCATTCCAAAGCACAGCTCCATTGGAATCATCATCTAGCTTATCCATTATTCTTAAGTTATATTCATGCAGCTTCTACTGTTACTGTCTCTTTTAAAAAAGTATTTTGATGTCAAAGTTTCACTAAAAATTTGAGAAATGAAAATATAGATTAAAATCATGCCATGATTCCATAGTAGCCTGAAGCAATTAATGCTCTCAGGTTTTATTTCCTGTCCACACACTTCAACCGTTTTGGAATTAAGTTTTTCAAGGTGTGAGGCAACCAATTTTGTAAATGGTTAAGCAGCTGAAGCACAACTATTTACTGAATAATGTAACATTTGTCCCAACTGCTTTAAAACTTTAATATTTTCCTAGTCTGTGTTTGGATGATTTATTAGCTCTCTATTTCTGAATTTTTTTTCTCTTTTATCAAATTCATTTCAAATCTCAGTATCAGAGAATTTTAGCTACTAAAGCTTTGCCACACATTTAAATAATGTAAAGAGCAGGTGCTCCTTCATGACTCATCTTGCTCATAAACTCTCTAACTATTCTCCCATATAATTATATTTTCATGGTTGAAAAAGTAGCCAATGTACATCCATGTACATGTGTGTATTGTGTGTTTTGTGTCCAAAATGTCAGGCATTCCGCACTGCTTTATTCAACCACCTTTTAACATTTTAGTTTTTTACATTTTCATTGTAAAATATTATTTAAATTGCAGAAACATGTAGGGACATTTGCAAGTTTATTTTCCTTAATACATTTAATCATTTTAATTACTTCCCATTATTAAAAGTTTTTATGCATTTTAGACCTAATGAGAATATTTTGGCCAAATCTCACAGGTTATATAGTGAGGTTGGAATTTATTTTCTAATGGTGTGTAAGTTTTGATATAACACAGTGACTATTTAATTTGGAGGATATGCAGTTTTGTGTTTTCTTTGACATTTGGCTTTATATACTGTAGTATTCTTCATGTTTTTTGTTAATTTCTAATTTCATAGCAACATGATTAGATAACTTGGCTGGTGCATTCTGCCTCTGGAAATTCTTGGCAAGTGACTTTTGACCTGATATGTAATAATTTTTGCGTGGTCTCACCTAAGCTTGGAAAGAATATATGTTTTCATTTTTTTGTATGCTTATGTTTCCATATTTCTAGGAGATTGTCAGCTTACTGTGTTATTTATATCATCTATGTCTTAATGATATTTTTAGTCTTTGATTTCTGGGAAAGATAAGTCAGATTATTATTGTGTAATTTAGGATCAGAGAATTTATCTTTATGTTTTTATTAGTTTTACTGACTTTCAAAGTTCTCTTTTCCTATGCATAAAATATCATTATTATGCGGTATTGAAGGGTGCACTTTATCATCCTTTTATTTCTAAAAATATTTATTCCTGTTGGTATTTTCTTACATTATATTTTGTAACCCTCTGTATTTAATAATTTTTTGGAATTTTATATGTCTCCTAAATGTCAGATACTGCAAACTTTTGCAACATACACTGAAAATCATGCACTACTAATTGATATTAATCCTTTGAAATATTGTAATCACCATTATATTTGTTTACTCTTCCTGCCTTTTTTCCTTTATGCTTTATATTTACAACGCCACATTTAATCTGCATTTTTTTCTTATTTTTTAACCCTTCCCTGTTAAGTTTATCAAGTTTTGTTGTAATTGTTCCACTCCAATAATTTTGAAGTAACATATATCCCATTTCTAGTCTTCAAATTGTTATTTCTAGTCAATAACAGATATTTGAAGTTATAATATCAATCTCAGTCATCCTTGAAACCAAGGAAAAACCTTTAGCATGTTTTGCTTCTTCATTGCCTCTCACCCAATCATTTTTCTTGTTAGGATTTAGAGTTTTATTTCTGGGTTGTTATTTAATTATTGTTGCTTTGTTTTCTACACTTAAGTGATATTACTTATTTCTTCATTAAAAATTGTTCTGTGTACTTTCCCATTTGGAGAAAATCCCTGACCTCCATTCTATCTATCTATCTATCTATCTATCTATCTATCTATCTATCCATCCATCTCTCACAGACACATGCACAAATGCACATACACACTCATATATACATAAGTAGTTCTAAAAAACTTTAGGTCACTGGAAAATGCAAAATAGTTCTTATATATCTTCTTTTACAGTCCAGTCACATTGGCCTCAGAATGGTGTAGATTTTTAATGAAGAAAAATTATTTCAAGTTCAAAGTTCCCATAAATCTATGCAAATCCCACACAAGCTCTTAGTTCAGAACTTTTCAATTTAGAGGATGATTGGAATTTGCCAGAATTTTATTTTCTCCCAGCAACACTGCACCTCTCTTACAGGACAAGGAATTATGGATCATCTTCTGTGGTCTCCTTAATTTCAAAAATCTGATTCCGTTCTATTGTTTTTTTAATTACCCATGAATGTCTAAATTACCAATATTTTACACTCAGGTATTGTGAATTAGTGTCACCGAACTGACTTAGAGCATACACTTGGTAGAATTTTCTTTGTTTTGTTTTGTATTTGAAACATATTGTTTCAATAACACTGTGGATAAACCATTGCATTATTCCAAAGATCAAAATGTCTAGATCAACACAAGATAATGCCTATAACAAATGCTAAAACATTTTCATATACTACTGTATCAGTAGATGACTAGGAAACAAGGACAACTACATGTGTGTATGTGTGTGTGTGTGTGTGTGTGTGTGTGTGTGTGTGTCATACACACCTCTCTCTCTCTGATGCTGAATTCTTGACTATGAATTCCTTCGGCTGAAACTCAGAAAGAAGGGGAAGCTGTAGGCTTGAGGCAAAATTCCTTTTGATTTCTGTAAAGTTCATTCCTTGCTGTTAGGAGCTTCAGTGGATTAAAACGCGGCTATTATGGAGGATTGTCTCCTTTCTTAAAGGCAAGTGATTACAGATGCGAATTGCAACCAGGAGATATCTCCAGGAAAACAACTACACCTGGGTGGTTGATCAAACAATGGAATACTATAACCTAAGCCAGTTGATACGTAAAATTAACCAACAGACTTACTGAAGAGAAAATTAAGTTAAAATTAGGAGATGAACAGAATGAAAAAGAAAAGGATATTTGAATGCTGCTTCATTCCTGAATTTAACGATGCCCTTTATAAGGTCTTCTGTTCTTTCTCTTTTATTTATTTCATTTTTGTATTATACCTCTGTGGATCACTTTACTTTAAAAAATCTGAGTCAATTTACTTTAAATGTATCTTTTATTTTCTGTAAAAGAAATACTTTGTGAGAGTGTTTTTTAATAGATGAATTTATCCTTTTTATTGATATAAAAAAGGTATATCATTTTAATTATATTGTTTCATTTTGTCATGTTTTCTATTTTACTGTAAATTATATTTGATCTTTAGTCTGTTTTGTTTATTTTGAGTAGTGTTTCTGATCTTTTTGAAGTTTCATAATCTGTGTTTATGATGATTTAGTTATAATAATATTTTTATATAATACTCATTTCTCTACTTATTAGAACAATGTGAACTGACCTCCCATTACAAGCAATTAACTATGTAATGTGCTTCAACTATCTGCAATGATGTGCCCTAGCTCCCTCCAACCACTGGCCTATGTTACATTTATTAATGCCAATTGTCATGGTCAGGGACATGTGTCAACTTGGCCAAGTTGTGGTACCTGTTTATCTGGTTGGGCAAGTGCTGACCTGTCTCTTGCAATGAGAATATTTCATAGAATTAGATCATGATCAGTCAGCTACATCCACAGTTGATTCCATTTGAAATCAGCCAAAGGGGAGTGTCTTCTACAATGAGTGATGCTTAATGTAATCACGGGAAGCCTTTTAAGGAGGATTCAGAGGAGATAGGTCCCATTCCTGCTTTGGCTGGCGAGTTTCTCCTGTGGAGTTCTTCCAGACCCTCCATCGGAGTCATCGGCTTCACAGCCTGCCCTGTGGATTTTGGAATCTGCGTTCCTGCGGTCACATGAGACACTTAAATAAATTTTATATTTGCAAGTGTTTCCTGTTGATTCTGTTTCTCTAGAGAACCCTAACTAATACACTAATGTTTCCTGTAGTAAATTTTTAAAGCTTCTAAATAAACTTGTAGCACTATTCCTTAATTTCTCAGTATTAAATGATATCTCTGACACTCTGGTTTACATTTAGGGTAAAGAAATAAGTATACTCACACTTTGATAAAATATCAATTGCATTGCAAAATACAAGGTGCTAACACCACAGTCTGCATGTGGACATTCCATATTCTCTCTTAAATTACTCATGAATCAAATTGAAAATTCATAACATCTAATAAATTAAAGTCATAAATAAATGACATACTGCAACATATGGGATACTGTAAAATTCTGCTCCATATTTTTAAATTTCTATATTTTTAAAAAATACACTGAAGAATCATAGAGGTGAAATTTTGTGAAATTCAAAATACTTCACTATAAATCTAAGTTGAAAAAAAATTCTCCAAGAAAAAAGTAAAGAGATAAAAACCATGAGAAAATGAGAAAAGAAAGCTTGACCAGAGCCTGGAGGTCTTATGTGAATAAAATAAGAGGTCCTAAATAAGGGAACTAAGAAGAATAGGTAAAAAAATTTATAATGTTCCCTATCATCAGAAAAGTTATTTATGTTCATCTCATAAGAACACATCTGGAAAAAAATTATGAAAATTGAAAACTTACTTCTAAGCCTTTTCTTATGAACATGTTGCATTTTAAAAATAAAGAATCAACTGTGAAAGTATTGGGGAAGAAATATAAGCTTTTCAGTAAAGAAAAAAGAACAAAATAGATTATATAAGACAAGATAAATATTATATGACTTTACATAAACATGATTATGTTAAATATATATATGTATATATTTAATTTTACACTTGAATGCCTTGGGGATTGTCCCTTGTTCTAGGATAGCTATATATCCTGGGCATGTGCTTGTGTTTGTGTATGCATATCAGTGTTTATGACGTTAAGTGGCTACATGAGATTTCATATTATGGTTTTATACTTTTTAGCAAGCAATCTTGCATGTGGTTTCTCTGATTTTAAAACAACCTCATGGAGGAGTAACAAATGAAAATGAGAGTTTCCATTTACAATGGCATCAAGAAATAAAATAGGAATGATTTAACAAAAGAAGGACAAAATGTATACACTGAAAACTGCAAAATATTTTTGAAAGAAACTAAAGAAAACCTTGGTGAATTGAAAGATGTTCTACACTAATGGATGAGGAGACTTGATATTGTTACGATGGCACTGTGTCATGAATTGATTTGATATATATATTGAAATTCAAACTGTCACTTTTTCAGAAGCTAACAAAGCTGATCCTAAAATATATGTGGAAATGCTAGAGGTATATATTCTTAAAGAAAATAGAAACAAGTTGGAGGACCCACAATTGCCATTTCAAAATGCACAACAAAGCAACAATATTCAAGACAGTGTGGTTCTGACATAAGGATAGATATATGGATCAATGGAATAGAACTGATAGCTTAGAATAGACTCATACATCCATGGTCAATTGATTTTTAACAGGGGTGCAAATAATTCAATGGTGAAAGAAGAGTTGTCTCAAAAAATGTTTCTGGACATGATACCAAAAAATTGATTCAGAGAAAAGTAGATAAATTGAAGTTCATCAAATTAAAAACAACTGTGCTTAAAAAGACGTAATCAGAAAAGTGTAAAGACAACCCATAGAATGAGACAAAATATTTGCAAATCATATATGTAATAAGGGAATTGTAACAGGATATATGTTTTAGTTTCTAGCTGCTGGAATGCAACATACCAGAAACAGAATGGCTTTTAAAAAGGGGAATTTAATACATTGCCAGTTTATAGTTCTAAGGCCAAGAAAATGTCCCAATTGCAATAAGTCTATAGAAATGTCTAATCAAAGGCATTCAGGGAAAGATACCTTGGTTCAAGAAGGCTGATGAAGTTCAGGGCTTCTCTTTCAAGTGAGAAGGCACATGGTGAATACAGTCAGAGTTTCTCTCTCGACTGGAAAGGCATATGGTGAAGATGGTCAGGGTTCCTCTGTCATCTGGCAGGGCACATGGTGAACACAGCATTGTCTGCTAGCTTCTTCTCCTGGCTTCCTGTTCCATGAAGCTCCGCGGGAGGCATTTACCTTCTTCACCACCAAATGTCACTGGCTGGTGGACTCTGCTTCTCACGGCTATGTCATTCTGCTCTGCTCTCTCTGAATCACTTGTTCTACAAAATGTTTCCTCTTTTATAGGACCCCAGAAACTGACCAAGACCTACCCAAATGGATGGACACACCTCTACCTAATCCAGTTTAACAACCACTCTTGATTAAATCACATCTCCAGGGAGATGACTACAGTTTCAAACATACAATATTGAATAGGGATTAGAAGAAACGGCTGCCTTTACAAAATGGGATTAGGATTAAAACATGGCTTTTCTAGGGTACATGCATCATTTCAAACTAGCACAATACATAAAGAACTCTCATAAATTTATATTAGTTTGTTAAACTGCATGAATGTAATATACCAGAAATGGAATGGCTTTTTAAAAAGGAATAAGTTTAGAGTTCTAAGGCCATAAATATACCCTAAGTAGGGCATCCAGAGAAAAATACCTTGCCTCAAGGAAAGGTGATCCGGGAAGGCATGTGGCTGGCATCTGCGGGTCCTTGTTCCCAGCACATTGCTTCCAGTTTCAGATGCCTGTGGTTTCCTCTCAACCTGCCTGTGGGTATTGACTTAGTTCTTGTGGGACACAACTTTAGATTCTGCCTTGCTCAGCATCTCATGACAAGGTGAAAAGCAATGTCTGCTGGGCTCTGCTTGTGTCGAGACGTCTGCTTTCTCTATCAGCATTCGATGCATCTCCAAACATCTGTGTCTCTGTCAGCTCTGAAGCAAACTGTTCTCCAAGTGTCTGCATCTGAGGTTTTTCCAAAATGCTTCCCCTTTTCAAGGACTCTAGTAAACTAATCAAGACCCACCTTGAATAGGTGGAGTCACATCTCTATCTAGTCAAAAAGCCACATCCACCCTTGGGGAGCCACATCTCCATGGAAGTAAGCTGATAAAAAAGGTCACACCCACAACTGGACTTGTCACATCCCTGCAGAGATAATTTAATTAAAGTTTCCTACACTAAAAAAAATAGGTCTGGCCCCACAAGATCAGATGAGGATTAAAAGATGGCTTTTCTGGGGATAAATCAAACCAGCATACAAATCAACAATAAAAAGAAATAACATTTTTTAAAAATAGGCAAATTTCTTGAATAGACATTCCTCCAACAAAGATATCTTAATGGGCAACAAACACATGAAAATATGCTCAACATAATTAGGTAGCAAGGAAATGCAAATTAGAAACATAATAAGGTATCACTTCACAGTCACTAGGAGGGCTATAAAAATAATTTATTAAAAAAAGGAAAATAACAAATGTTGGCAAGGATGTGGAAAAATTGGAACTCATATTGCTTGGGGGAATGTTAAGTGTTCCATCCACTTAGGAAAACACTTTGACAATATTAAATGCAGTTACCATATGACCCAGAAGTTCCATCCACAGGTAAACCTAATAGAAATGAAAACACGTTTGTGCAAAAATTTGCATACAGATGTTCATAGCAGCACCATCCATAATAACCAAAAATGAAAATAACCCAAATGTCCATGTATACAGGACAATTTAGCCATAAAAAGAAATGAAATACTGATTCTTTCTGCAACATGAATGGAACTTAAAAATATTAAGCTAATGGAAAGGATCCAGACACAAAGGCCACATACTGCTTGATCTATTTTACAAAATGTCCAGAACAGGTAAAAAGAGAAAGACAGAAGATCAGGTGGTGGTTGCCAAGGTTGTGTGGGGGGAAAAATGGGAAGTGATGGCAAAAGGAAATGGGGTTTCTCTTTTTGGTGATGAAACTATTCTGGAATTATATAGCAGTGTCGATTGTACAACCTCCTAAATATACTAAAAACCACCGAGTGGTACTTTTTAAAAACTTTACAACATAACTTTAAAAATCAGGCATTATACTGTGTTTTTGGTAAGAAGGTGATGTCTTTGGCTCTGTCAAAGTATGGTAATCCTCCATACTGCTTCATCTGTTCCTGCTCTATGACTAATATTGGCTTTAAAATACTGAGCCAACTCTTTATATTCCTGTGATACTGGAAAGAATCAGAAGAGGCATTTTATATATTTATTTATATAATGTTACATGCTAGATATGTTTGGCAGATTAATTATATAAATATCTAAGGTAGCTATATCAGATACTTTACGTTACATAATTAAATAAAAAATATGTTAGTGGCATAGAGCAGTGTGTGTAGAGTACCCGTGGTAACTTTTGTGAGGTGGTAGGTGGTGGTTTTAGGATGGAGAGAGGTAGGAGGGACATGTGGTAAGAGATTAACTGTCAGAACTTCTCTCTGAAATGAAGAAATCCACTAACTGACACTGCCAAGATAGAGCGCCAGAGTGCTCTGCTGATTATTGGCACACCTAACTTTGGCCTGCCCTGCTCCCTTACATCATTTCTTACTCTTAAAATTTGTATATACATATGTACATATATGTGTGTGTATATGCACGCAGTCATATGGCTGTTTAATGCTAAAGCTGATATCCATTTTCCTCCGTGTCAATGAGAGAATGACTTCAGCCCTTTTAAAGGTTGCCAGATGAATGACCACTTAAATGCTGATCCAAAGATCTTTATACAAATGTCTCTACCCACCTAGAATAAAAGTAAAGCTGCTGGCACAAAATATTCCACAGAACTCCTGCTTTCTGTCATTCATTCCATTTGGTGATACCTCCTGGCTGCATTAAGTTGCATCATGGTGGTTTTAGGTTATGAATTTATCATATGTATCGGGTGCAGCAGAGGGATGTATTCTGCTTCTCACACTATTTGAACAAGTTTCGAATATTAAAGAACAGGCACAAAGAAGGACCACACTGCTGGAACTGCTGACAGGGCTCTGGGGCCAGTTAATTGCTGTAAACAGAATGGTTCTAATGTTCTTTTTAGTTACATATTTGCGCCTGCCAGCAGCGCTCAGTACGGCCCTTATAAATTCTCTTTTTATCTCTGACTCCAGTTGATTGACATATGAACCATGATCTGGTGGTATTTGAAGAAGTGCACTGGATTTCTGCAAAGCTATAAATATTTCCTGAACCTTACACAACCAGATCTAAAGGCTACAATTTCAGATATAATTCCTTAATGCTTGAAGTCACTGGGCTGAAAAACCAGTCAAATATTTGATTTTTAGTTTCATTCTTTTATTTATCAAAAAATACATCCAGTGAGTACAAATTCGATGGTAAGGAGATGCTTATTTGATACATTTAGTGACAAATTTTTTAGCTATATTTATTTGTTTACATTTTTGACAAGATATGAAAGAATGTTTCTATTTTGATTTGTGTTCTCAGTTTTAACTATTGATATTATCAACAAAGATATTGTATGATGCTAGTTTTTAATTGAACATAGGTTGTTAAAATTGTAAATAAACGTGGGCAGGCCATGGTGGCTCAGTAGGCAAGAATGCTCGCCTGCCATGCCAGAGGACCCTGGTTCAATTCCCGGTCCCTGCCCATGTAAAAAAAAATAATAATAATAAAGTAAGAAATTTAAAAAAAAAAAAAAAAAAAAATTGTAAATAAACGAGTTACTACTAATTTTGGGGAGATTTTGTCATTGCGATTTTCCTTAGAGAGGAGGTTATAACATCTGAGTTGGATATTAAAGATACCAATATAGAATGTAATTGCTCCTTCTCTCTTTATTGTTACATTACCTCTGAGATAACTCAATTGATCTTCAAAAAGAAGACAATTTGCCATGGATAATTCTATGAAATATTGGAGAAATGGTATTTACAGAAATGGAATTAACACAAGACTATGTTATGCATTTTGACCTAGAATTATCTGTTTTAACAGCGCAGAAATCTCTAATCTGAGAGAAAATAATTGAAAGCTTTTTTCCTCTTTTTTACAAATCCCTTTAAAATTTTTCAGAAGAATACTGTGACAAGATATAATCCAATGTGGATTGCAAAGAAAACGTAATCAATTAGTTGTGTAATACCAAAGACTTTTTTATGCTGCAGATCGCACATTTTGTGGCTAATCTCTTTGTAAAGCAACTTCAAAATACTGCACAGCTGCAACTGTGCTTTTATTATTGCTTCCTTTCCTTTACAGAGGTGTAATTTTCAATTTTTCTTGCATTATTTAATCTTTTCATAAACTTATTTGACAGGAAGTAGCTCCTAGGTATTGGCAGCAATTTGTTGAACCCAAAACTTGATGAGTAGCTCTGTCTAACGGGGAAGCAAGATGTCCCATCCTGAAGAAAACAGAATTTCTTTAAAGACCTGACTCCTTGATATGGGTTTGTTTCATTATAAATAGTATTTTAAATATGAATAATTAAATATTAATAAATTTTGATATAAATTGTATTTTAAATATGCTATTTGGGGATCTAGAGTTCATTTTTTGAGTTTTGCTCCTGTTATTGGTGAAGGAAAATATATTCATTTTCATATCTCAACTTACCCATACATAGGGAATGAATTTAAAAGTGCTGCAAAGACATCAAACAATGTGGGTCACAAACTTGCTTAAGGATAGAGATCTAATATTTTGACCAGTTATGACATGATTACTATATGACTTTGGATTTATTGGTTAATATCTTAAGGTCTCAAATCCATTGGATCTAAAATGCATTGAAGAAATTATTTCAGAGGGACTTACAATCCAACAATTTATTATTTTATTATCCAGTAAAGGGGTGGCAGGTTATTTTCTGAATAATATTATTTTTCCACGTGCATCCGAGTCTTGGTAATAACTTATTTTCCTTTACCTTTTTTCCCTAATTAAATGATAAGAGGCTTATTTTTAAAGAGCCATCATTTTATGAACTGTGAATTTTAAAAGCATGAACAAGGCAATCACCATCCAGTAAGCTGTATAACAAATTGAAGTAGGAACAGGACCATATTATGTATTAAAATGATTGCAATTCAGAATATTTAAAATATCAGAGTAAAATACCAGGGTGTGTGATTCAAACACTAGCCACCAAGCCCAAGCACCACCATGAAACACATACATCCATATAAACACTTTGACCTTGCTCTTCAAGGCTGTATGTGATGGCATGTGCATCGGTTCTTTGCTCTGGTTCAGTGTTTTTAAAAAAGAAAAACAACACATATTTTGACTCGAAAAAGATATAGGCATAACTTAGCAAAAGGTAGATAAATAGCAAATACTAAATTGTTATCTTAGATTTCTTTTCCATATGCAATATATGAAAATTGAATTCCCTGTTATTGATCTAGTTTACATTGGAAGAAATTAATTCACTTCTAATATAAAAGATAATTTCTGACTTTTCCCACATTCAAAATTAGTTAAAATATCCCCACAGCAACCTCCTTCTTTGTAAGTGATTGAAGAAACATTTGTATCATGTATTCAGACTGACCACTGCAACATTTTATCAGGAGCTCTTTTGAGTCCTCTAAGAATATTTTTAGTTCCAAAGATACTATAAAACTGAGCTATGTTCAAAGAAAACTGGGGCCTAGGTTGTCAGCTTTTATAGCATTCACATTTAGTCCAGATTGGTTATTGTTATTTCTGGATTACAGGCTACATATGTATAACCTGGTATTTAGAGATAAGAATAAAGCTGACCAATTGGGATTAAGGTAATTCAGAATACAATGGTAAGGAAGATATTGTCTGTATTTTAGAACTCCACCTACTTTTTGAGAATAAAGGAAGAAAGGCTTCTTTTGTCCAGATTCTAAATTTTCTGTAGCACATAATCTAACTCAACCTGTCTGGAAAGATCACTTATGCAATCCAAGCATGGGGAGTCTAGAATAAGAATGAGGGCCTTTAATTCTGTAATAGCTTAATGTAATGCTAGGATGCATTGTAGAGCATATTAAGGAGATAATGAAAAAATATTGGCAAAGTCCCTTGATGAATGGGAGGGAAAATATGGAACTATTAAACTTTACCAAGAGGGAAATACTGGATATGCTGTGAAACATTAGGAACATTGAAATCAACAGGCCAATCCTTTTTTCTTGAGGATTGCTCTTGTGAAGCTTATGTACATAGCAGAGAAGTTTAGCCTACTATAAGTATGCCTAGAAGTCACCTCAGACCCCTTTCTTTGTTCAGAGTTGATCTCTCTCTCTCCCTCTCAGCCCAACTCTGCAAGTGAAATCATTGCCCTGTCCCCTAAGTGGGACATGACATCCAGGGGTGAAAGTCCCCCTTGCAGTCTGGGACATGACTCCAGGGAATGAGCCTAGCCATGGTACCATGGGATCAACAAGGCCATCATGACCAAAAGGGGGAAAATAAGTAGAACAAACAAGGTATCAGTGACTGGGAGAGTTCAAATAGAATCAAGAAGCTACTCTGGAGGTCACTTTTACACAAGCTTCAGTTAGACATTGCTACCTATCATAACTTGCCAAACCCCAACAAAAAACATTCCTAAAGAACACCTAGGACATTACATAAGATTCTACAAAGGTTCCATGCACGAGGGTAACCTTCCAAAAACCAACAAATTCCAGATGGAGCCCTGGATCAGATAAGTCCTGGAATGCGGAGGGGCCAGCCTCTCCAGGAACATCACTAGTTCCATCCCCCTATTCCATATTATCAACAGCCCCTTCCAACATGAAAAGTTAGAATGAGCATAGCCCAAACACCCTGAAGGAGTAGGAGAAAAAACAAAGGTGATGGTGGAGTTACACAGAGAAGGTAGAGTTTAACAAATGGGTATGATTGCTGAATCATTGTATTGATATTTATTTTAGTTTCCAGTACCTTAGAGAAGCTAGAAGTAAAACCCTAAAATTGTGGAATTGTAACGCATACCAAACTTTGAAATCTGTTTTACAATTAATTGTTTGATGTACTTTGAAATGTACTGCTTCTTTTGTATATATGTTATTTTTCACAAAAAAGAGTGAGAGAGAGAGAAAGAGAAGTATAACAGAGAAGATAGGATTTAACAAGTAAATAGGACTGCTGAATCATTATATTGATGTTTCTTTTGGTCTCCAGTGTCTTGGAGCAGTTAGAAGGAAAAAATAAAAAATCATGGAACAGCAACCCATACCAAACTTTAAAATCTGTTCTATAACTACTTGTTAAAATGTACCTGGAAAAAAAAAAGTATTTGGAACTTTATTGCTTTTTTGTGTATGCATTATATTTCAAAATTTAAGAAAATCATTAAAACTGTTTTTTTAAGTTTCTCAAAAAAAGTCTCTTGCACTTGGGAAACAGGATATCTGTACAATAATGTTCTGTTTATTGACATAATGTTCAATATCTTATTGTAAATTTAGAAACATGCATTTTAGCATTCCACTGTATTAATTATTATCAGCACATAGACACAAACAAATTCTCATTAATTGCTGTTCAGAATGTAAAACATTAAAAACAATATGGAAAAAATAATTGAGCAATGTTGACATTGTCAGGGATGCCAGAATTATAACCCACAGCTCATGCTTTACTTTCAGAGGATAGTTTTGCTAGTAAACTGATTCTGAAAACCAAAGTATAGAGGCAGTTTCTTGAGCCAAAGATATGTAACACATATATCCTACTGGTTCTTGTTTCTCTGGAGAATCCTGTCTGATAAAGGTATAAAAAATTATACTTAAAGAGGTTATAGATAATTTCCTTCTGATAAGAAACTTTCAGATATTGCTCTTTACATTTGAGAGATATTATTTATTGTTATCATTTACTAAAGATATTAATTACTGTTGGGGAACCAGAAAATTTTACTTCATATCCTTTTTTTAAACATCTTGTTTTGTGAAATTATAACATGTATACAAAGAAAAGAAAGAAAAAGCAGTAATTTTCAGAGTACACTTCAACAAGTAGTCAAAGAACAGATTTCAGAGTGTGTTATGGGACACCATTCCAATATTTCAGATTTTTCCTTCTAGCTGCCCCCAAACACTAGAAGTTAGAAGAAATATCAATATGGTGATTCATCAGTCATATTCATTTGTTACAGCCTATTTCTTCTGTTATAACTTATCCTTCTCCTTTGTTACTTCTCCCAATTTATAGGGTTCTTTAGGCAATGCTGTTCTGACTTTTTCATGTTGAGAAGGGTGCTGACACTAAAAGATGGGGGATGTGATTAGTTGATAGTCTTGGAGATGCTGGTCCCTCTGGGTTTCAGGTTTTATCTGGCCTAGGAACCCTCTGGAAATTATAGGTTCCAGGGAAGTAAACTTTGTGCATGAAATTTTTTTAGAGTCTCAGTTTGTGCCCTATGTGTTCTTAATAGTTAACAAGAGTAATGTTGGTTGGGATTTTTAGCAAACCGTGGCAATTAGCACTGTCTAACTGAAGTGTGCATAAGACTAGCCTCCAGTATAGCCTCTTGACCCTATATGATCTCTCTTAGTCACTGATGCCTTATTTTATTACACTTCTTTTCCTCTTTTTGGTTAGAAGTATTGACCTCCTTCTGTCAAATACTATGGTGCCAGGGCCAGACATCCCCGGGAGTCTTGCCCCATGTTGTCAGGGAGACTTTCGTCCCTCAATGTCAGGTTTATATGAGCTATCCAGACAGGTTGATTTAGATAGTGTTACAGAAAATTTAGGTTCTAGACACAATGAAACTTTTTGCCTTTGGTCTCATACTATAGTTGAAGGTCTAGAGTAATACATTATCATCTTTTACCCTGTATTTTGATTTACCTCAGTCCCAGCCAGACTGGCTTCATTTTTATCTCAAACTGAGAGTGATTGCTTTTTGGTTACCTTGTTGTTATTATAAATTGTTGTGTTAACTTTCAAGTTTACAGCACTCCATTTCTGGGTCTTAAGTGTCATAGAATTATACAAAGTTTCAGGAAAATGCCTGCTGATGCACATTTAGCTCAGTGTCTCAGAATCTAGAAATACAATTACAACTTCACACAAAGTGTGTCTGCTATAAAAGCTTGCAACTAGGCTCCAATTTTCTTACAAATATTTTCTGAAAGAGACTCTAGCGTATCTGTTCTTTTGTTTCTGGCTTATTTTGCCTGACACATTGCCCTCAGTGTTTATTAAGTTTGTTGTGTAACTCTCAGCATCCTTCCTTTTTGTAGCCACACCATATATCATTATATAAATGTATCACAATTTGGCATTCTGTTTGTCAGTCATTGTACACTTTGGCTCCCTCCACATATCAGGCATCATGGATAATGTCCAAAATAAACAAGGCATGTCTAACAATATCCTCATTTGGTTGCACAATCAGCAGCACTCTCAATTTTAGACAATTTTTACTGATCCATTGAGATAAAGAACTGATAAATACAGCCTCACTAAATATCAAATCAAAACTACCCCTTATCACTTGTTCTCTCCCCCCCATTAATTGCCCCAGGTAGTGCTATGGTACTGTTGATGTCTTCCTGTAAACAATTGGTCGCAGCATGCATTTTTAGCTTTCCCTTTATAACCCTTTACTACTGATGGTTTGACCGATATCAAGTCTTTGAAATAGTTCATGCAAAAACTTGTTTATAATTGTAGATTAAATCAGTGGGATACATGGCATGGTTCATCTCCCTCCAATCATATTCACCTTCAATATGGCAGTTACCTATAACCCCACTGATTAGTTACCATGACTTCTATCCTTTCCCTTGCATTTAAGCTCAATCTCAACGGGTAGCCTTCCCCATATCTCCAGTTTTTTTGTATCTCTAGCTCTACTGTATTCTTCAGGATAACCTCTGATATTAACTTTACCAGGGTTATAACAGTGAAATCACATATTATCTGTTCTTTTGTGTCTGATTTATTTCACTCAGCATTATGTCCTCCAGGTCCATCCATGTTGTCATATGTTTTGGGATCTCATTTTGTCGTATTGCTGCATAACATTCCTTTATATGTATATACTACATTTTGTTTTTAAGTTCATCTGTTGATGGGCTCTTGGATTGTTTCCATCTTTTGGTAATTTGAATAGTGCTGCTATGGACATTGGTGTGTAAATGTCTATTTGTGTCACTGCATTCAGCTTTTCTGGGTATATACCAAGTATTGGTATTGCCGGGACATATGGCAAGTCAATATTTAGTTTCTGAGTATTTGCCAAACTATTTTCCACAACAGCTGCACTGTTACACATTCCCGCCAACAGTGAATAAGTGTTTCAATTTCTCCACATCCTTTCCAACATTTGTAATTTTCTGTTTATTTAATAGCAGCCCTTCTTATAGGTGTGAGATGATATCTCATGGTCTTGATTTGTATTTTCCTTATAGCTAATAAAAATGAGCATCTCTTCATGTGCTTTTAAGCCATTTGAATTTGCTTTTCAGAAAAGTGTCTATTCATATCCTCTGCCCATTTTATAATTGGGCTGTTTGTTCTTTTGTTGTTGCACTGTATAATTTCTTTATGTACATAGGATATCAAGACTTTATCCAATACATGATTTCCAAATATTTCCTCTCATTGAGGTGGCTGCCTCTTCACCATTTTTGACAAACTCTTTTGGGGCATAGATGCTCTTGATCTTAAGGAATCCCTATTTATCTATCATTTCTTTCACTGCTTGTAATTTAGGTTCATTTAGGTATTGAATCCATTTTGAATAAATTTTTGTATAGAGTGTGAAACTCTTTCATTCTTCTTACATTCTTCTGTCTATTGATATCCAATTCTCCCATGCCCAGTTCTTGAAAAGACTATTCTGCCCAATTCAGTTGATTTGAGGACCTTATCGAATATCAATTGTGCATAAATTTGATTCCATTGGTTGCTACTTCTACTTTTGTGCCAGTACCATGCTGTCTCAGCCACTATGGCTTTGTCAGCTTTAAAGTAGAAGTGTGAGTCCTCCCACTTTGCTCTTTAGTTTTAGGATATCTTTAGCTATTCACAGTCTCTTTTCCTTCCAAAAAAAAATGTGAATACAAGCTTTTCCATGTCAGCAAAATATGTTTTTGGGGATTTGACTGGTATTGTATTGAATCTGTAAATCAAGTTAAGTAGAATTGACATCTTAATGACATTCAACCATCCTATCCATGAGCATGGAATGTCTTTCCATCTATTTTGGTCATTTTTTTGTTTGCTTTAGCAATGTTATGTAGTTTTCTATGTACAACTCCTTGACATCACTGGATAGACTTATTCCTATATTCCCAATTCATTTGGTTGCTATTTTGAATGGAATTTTTCCTTAATTGTCTCCTCAGGTAGGTCATTACTTGTGCATATAAACATTACCGGTTTTATTCATTAATCTTGTATCCCACTGCTTTGCTGAATTTGTTTATTAGCTCAAGTAGCTTTGTCATAAATTTCTCGGTTGTCTAAGTATAGGATCATGTCATCTGTAAATAATAAAATTTTTACTTCTTCCTTTCCTATTTTGATGCCTTTATTTCTTTCTCTTTTCTAATCACTCATCTAGGCATTCTTGTACAATGTTGAATAATAGTGGTGGCTGTGGCATTTTTGTCTCATTCCCGATCTTAGGGGGAATGCTTTCAATCCCTCACCATTAAGTATGATGTGGCTATTGGTTTTTTTATATCCCTTTCATAAAATTAAAGGAATTTCCTTTGATTCTTTCCTTTTTAAGTGTTTTTATCAGGAAAGGATGCTGAATCCTTTATTCTTATCAAGTGCTTTATCAGCCTCAATCAATATGATTTGTTGATATGCTGTATATGTTGATTGATTTTCTTGTGTTAGACCACCCCAACATTCTTGGTATAAACCCTACTTGGCTTTGATGTATAATTCTTTTAATGTGTCATTGGATTTAATTTGCTAGTATTTTGTTGAGAATTTTACATCTATGTTCATTAGGGAGATTGGTCTGTAAAGTCTTTATCAGGTTTTCTTATCCGAGTGATCTTAGCTTTATAAAAACAGTTAGGTAGCATTCCTTTATAAATATAAATTCCCTCTCAGCACTGCCTTTGCTGCACCCCATAAATTTTGATATGTTGTATTTCATTTTCATTCACCTCAAGATACCTATTGATTTATTTTGTAATTCTTCCTTCACCCACTGGTTGTTTAGGAGTGTGTTGTTTAGTCCCCATGTATTTGTGAATTTTCTGGTCCTCTGCCTGTTACTGATTTTCAATTTCATTGCATTATGATCTGAGAATGTGTTTTATAGAATTTCAATCTTTTAAAATTTATTGAGACTTGCTTCATGACCCTGCATATGTCTATCCTTGAGTATGATCCATAAGCGCTCAAGAAAAATGTGCATCTTGCTGTTGTGAGGTGTAATGTTCTCTAAATATATTTTAAGTCTAGTTCATTTATTGTAGCATTCAAAACCTCTGTTTTCTTATTGTTCTTCTGTCTAGATGATCTATCCATTGATGAGAGCGGGAAATTGAAGTCTCCAACTTTATGTTAGAGGTGACTACTTCTCCCTTCAGTGTTGTCAGTGTTTGTCTCATGCATTTTGGAGCACTCTGCTTCAGTGCATACATATTTATTATTGTTATTTCTTGTTCAATTTTTCCTTTTATCAACATTCTTTCAACCTATTTTTGTTCTCAGGTCTAAATTGAGTCTCCTGTAGATAGCATATACATGGGTCATTTTTTTAATTCATTCTGCCAGTCTATGTCTTTTGATTGGGGAGGTCAATCCATTGATATTTAATTTATTATTGTAGAAGACTACTGTCTTCTACCATTTTGTATTTCAGATTTTATATGTCATCTATTTTTTCACTCTCTTTTTACCTTTACTGATAGTTTTCCTTTCTACCCTCTTCTCCAGACCTCTCTCTCTTGCCTTTCCCTATCTCCTGTTGTGCTCTCTTTAGTATCTCATGTAGAGCCAGTCTCTTAGTCACAAATTCTCTCAGTGACTGTTTGCTGAAAATGTTTTAATCTCCCCCTTCATTTTTTTTTTTGGGGGGGGGGCGTGGACAGACACTGGGAACTAAACCCAGGTCTCTGGCATAGCAAGTAAGAATTCTACCACTGAGCCTCCACCACATCACCCTCTCCCTTTCATTTTTGAAGGACAATTTGGCAGAGTATAGAATTCTTGGTTGTCAGTTTTTCTCTTTCAGAATCATCCGTATATCATAACACTGCCTTCTGACCTCCATGCTTTCTGTTGAGATATCCACACATAGTCTTATTGAGCTTTCCTTGTATGTGATGGATTACTTTTCTCTTTCTGACTTCAAAATTCTCTCTTTGACAATTGCCAATATGATTAGTATGAGTCTTGGAGTGTGTCTGCTTGGATCTATTCTGTTTGGGGTATGCTGCAGTTATTGGATCTGTATTTGTATGTGTTTCATAAGAGATGGGAAATTTTCAGTGATTATTTCCTCCATTAGCCTTTCTTCTCGTTTCCCTTCTCTTCTTCTGGAACACCCACACTACGTGTATTCATGTATATTCATGCGCTTCATGTGGTCATTCAGTTCCCTTAAACCCTGCTCATAGTTTTCCATTTTCTTCCTTTTATTTTCCTTTGTGTGTCAAATTTCAGATGTCCACTCTTCTAGTTCACTATTCTTTTCTTCTACTTCTTCAAATCTATTGCTGAAGGTTTTTGGGTTTTTTTTTTTTTTCATCCTTTCTATCGTGCCTTTCATATTTCTTTGATATGTTTTTTCAAGCTTCCAAGTTCTTTTTGTTCACTCAGTGTCTTTTTTATATCCTTCCTCAACTTGGTGATTTGATTTTTGATGAGATTTTTCATGTCTGCTCGAACACCCTAAATTAATTGTTTCAACTCCTGTATCTCATTTGAAGTGTTGATTTCTTACTTTGGGACATATCTTCAGTTTTCCTAATATGATTCTTTATTTCCTGCTGGTGTCTAGGCACTTGCTTTCCTTAATTAGGCTATTCTGGAGTTTGTTTCCACTCTTTTAACTAGGGTTTTCTTGTTGGATGGCTTTGTTCTCTCTGTTCTTTGACATTCAGTCCAACTGATTCTAAACCTCTAGCATAGGTTCTGCTTAATCAGAATATTTGAAGGAAAATATGAAATTCAACATCAATTCAAGGATATGAAATTCATAATTAATTGAGTAAGAAAATATGAAATTGAATTCCCACTGCTACTAACTACCTGGCATTGGAATAGAAGATATTTTCACAAATCTCAACCCTAAATCAAAAGATTAATAAATTTCGTGTGTACAGTTTATCAAACAAACAAATTAAGGCCTACTCTTTATCAAACAAATCAATTAACAAAATAGTTTGCAGAGATTGAAAAGACAAACCATTACATGAGAGGTGTTTTCATCATAAATCAACAAATTTAAGTTAAAGTTATGAAAAGGAAACTTATAGAATAATACAAAAATAAATCCCATTAGGAATGTGGTCAAAAGATTTTTAAAAACCCATTCAATTCCTTTTGTGGAATTTGCTACTGTTTTGATATAAATTACTTTCATTCAATAGGGACAGTCAGTTGTTTCAGCACTATTTATTAAGTGTTCTGATATCCTTGTTCTGTCATAATATATGATATATTAGGTGCACGAATTTGTAGCTGGAATCCATACATATTCCATTTGTCTGTTAAGATATCCCTGCAGCAATCCCCTACTGTCTTAATCATTACAGAGTCACAATAGGTTTTGATATCTGGAAGATCACTTCCTCCTAAAACTATTCTAATGATTTGGGTTTGTCTCGGATAATTTTTGTCATTTTTTCTTGCAGATGATTTTAAGTATTAACCTCTATGACCTGGCTACCATTTTAATGATTTCCTGTGGCTTCCATATGACTTGAAATAAACAACATTTATGGAGGATTTAGTATGTGCTAAGGACTTTTCTAAAAGCTTTACATAAAGTCTTTAATTTTCACAACTGAAAAGTGATAGATTATCACAATGAAAAATTTAAGATTTGGAGAGGTTAAGTAATTTTCACAAGGATACAGAAATAAGAAGTGGTGAGCAGATACTAGAAAATAAGAAAGAAAAATGTGATATCAGGTAGGAGCTGATTATGATCTTCTAAGCAAGAGATTATGGTGACTGGGACTAGGGTAGCCCAAGTAGAAAGTGTGAGATGTCACCAGACTCTGAATTTATTTTGAGATACGTTCAATTAATGAAGAAATGAATATGGGCTATAAGAGAACAGATATTCAGGATGATAACTTCAGAGTTTAGTGCCCCTTCAACTTGATAAACTGTGAGTGTATGACTCCATTTCCATCCCTTGATTCTTTTTGTTTTTTTTTCAGTTATAAAAGCTTACAATTTGTGCCCCTGTTTTCTTGTAAGCATTTTGTAAAAGAGATCATACCATTGTTGTTCTTTCGTTTCTGGCTTATTTTGCTTCATCAAATGCCCCATATGTTCATGCACATTGTTACCTGCCTCTCAATTTTGTTTCTTTTTTGTAGCAGCACCACATTTGTTTATAAATATACACCATTGTTCACCAATCTACTTCTCAGTCAGTGCATCCTTCAGCCACCTGTATAAATCAGGTATCATGTATAGTGCCCCAAATCCACAGTCCATCAACACTCTCAATTTTAGGTGATTTCATTGTTCCCAAGAGAAAGATAACCAATAAACACACCCTTGCCAAATACAAAACATAAACCTCCCCTTAACTCTTGCCCCTCTCCCCATTATTTACTCTGCTGTTGCTGATGCTTTCCTTTTAAACATAGCCCATAGCATGCGATAGCAGTTTCCCCCTGTACCCTGGACTTAAATACTTTTTGTACATGAATCAAATCTTTGAAGTTGTGAGATTTGTTAAAAATTGTGAAATTTGTTAAGAACTAATTTATATTTCTAGTGTTAGTTAGTGAGACACATAGGTCTATACAACCTGTGCTGGTTTGAAGGGTTGTGCATCCCCTAGAAGAGCCATGTTTTAATCCTAATCCCATTTTGTAAAGGCAGCTGTTTCTTCTAATCCTTATTCAGCATTGTATGTTTGAAACTGTAATTATATCATCTCCCTGGAGATGTGATGTAGTCGAGAGTGGTTGTTAAACTGGATTAGGAGATGATATGTTTACACCCATTTGGTTGGGTCTTAATTAATTTCTGAAGTCCTATAAAAGAGGAGACATTTTGGAGATAAGAGATTTGAAGAGTGCAGAGAATGCTGCAGCACCACAAAGCAGACAGTACATGAGCCAGCAACCTCTGTAGATGAAGAAGGAAAACGCCTCCTGGGGAGCTTCATGAAACCAGAAGCCAGGAGATAGCAGATGACACCATGTTTGCCATGTGCCTTTCCAGCTGAGAGAGAATCCTGACTGTGTTTGCCATGTGCCCTCTCACTTAAGAAAGAAACCCTGAACTTCATGGGCCTTCTTGAACCAAAGTATCTTTCCCTGGATACCTTAGATTGGACATTTCTATAGACTTAATTGGGACATTTTCTTGGTCTTAGAACTGTAAATTAGCAACTTATTAAATTCCCCTTTTAAAAGTCATTCTGTTTCTGGTATATTGCATTCTGGCAACTAGCAAACGAGAACACAACCCCTTTCAATCTTGTTCCTCTTCAGTATGGTAATATTAGTTAGAGACCTACTAGAGTACTGCCATCACTTCTATCTATTCCCTTACATTGAAGTTCAACTTCATTAGCTAACCATTCACCCATCTCTAGCTTCTATATATCTCTAAGTCCCCTATATTCTATGTTATAAGCCTCTGATTTTACCTTTGCCATCATCATAAAAGTGGAATTATACAGTATTTACCCTTTTGTGTCTGGCTTATTTCACTCAGAATTATGCCCTCAACCTTGTCATGTGCTTCAGGACATCATTTCATCTTACTGCTGCATAATATCCCATCATATGTATATACCATATTTTGTTAAATGACTCATGTGTTGATGGGCATTTGGTTTGTTTCCAATTTTTGGTGGTTGTGACTAATGCTGCTATGAACATCGGTGTGCAAATGTATGTTTGTGTCACTGCTTTCAGCTCTTCTGGGACTATACCAAGTAGTGCTATTGCTGGGTCATAAAGCAACTCAATATTTAGTTTCCTAAGGAACCACCAAACAGTCTTCCATAGTGCCTGCACCATTATACATTCCCACCAACAGTGCAGAAGTATCCCAGTTTCTCCACAGCCTCTCCAACTGCTATAGTTTCCTGTTTGATTAATAGCAGCCATTCTTATAAGTGTGAGGTGGTAACACATTGTAGTCTCGATCTGCGTTTCCTTTATAGCCAATGAAAATGAGCATCTCTTCATGTGCTTTTGAGCCATTTGTTTTCAGAAAATGCCTTCATATCTTTGTGAAAGATGCCTATTCATATCTTTGGCCCTTTTTATAATTGGGTTGTTTACTCATTTGTTGTTGAGTTGTATGATTTTTTTGTGTATACAGTATATCAAACCTTTGTCCAATATGTGATTTCCAAATATTTTCTCCTATTGAGTTGGCTGCCTCTTCACCTTTTTCACAAAGTCTTTTGAGGTGCAGAAGCATTTGATTTTGTGGATTTCCCATTTATCTATTTTTTCTTTTGTTGCTTATGCTTTGTCCACTCCTTGATTCTTGAACCTGGGCATCCTGGTTATGGGAGAAGCAGCACCACAGAGTGGATAGTGATTCAAGGCATACATAACCTCTTGGAGAACATTGCCCCAGTCCTGCAGGATATTGCCTCTTAGTTGGCATAAGTGAGTCTTCTAAAGGTCATTCAATTGTTCTATCAACCCAGCTGCCTCTGGATGATGGGGAAGCATGGTAAGACCAGAAAATTCCATAAGCATGTATCTATTCCCACACTTCATTTGCTGTGAAATGGGTTCCTTAATCAGAAGCACTGCTATGTGCAATACCATGATGGTGAATAAGGAATTCCTTAAGTCCATGAATGGTAGTATTGGCAGAAGCATTGCATGCAAGGGAGGGAAATCCACATCTGGAGAATGTGTCAATTCCAGTTAGAACAAATCATTGCCCCTTTCATAATAGAAGTGATCCAATGTAATCAATCTGCCACCAGGTAACTGGCTGATCACCTTGGAGAGTGGTGCCATAACATTAGGTCTCTGTTGTTGGAAGATTGGGCATTCAGCAGTGGCTGCAGCCAGGTCAACCATGGTGAGTGGAAGTACATGTTGCTGAGCCCATGCCAACCAATGTCCCTAATACCTGTATTCATGGGCTCACTGGACAATGACATGAGTGACTGGGGAAACAGGCTGACTGGTTTCCAGAGAACAGGTCAATTTATCCACTTGATTATTAAACCTTTCATCTATTGAAGTCACCCTCTGATGAGCATTCACATGGGATGCAAATATCTTCATGTTTTTTAATTTTGTGGAAATTTCTATCCACAAACCTCTTCTCCAAGACTTCTGTGTTACCAATTTTCCAGTTATGCTCCTTCCAAGTCGCTGACCATCCAGCCTAACCACTAGCAACAGCCCATGAGTCCATACACAAATGGACGCTGGCCAGTTTTCCTTCCAAGCAAAATTAACAATCAGGTGCACTGCTTGAAGTTCAGCCCACTGGGAGAATTTCCCCTCACCATTGTCTTTCAGGGATATTC
Source organism: Tamandua tetradactyla (assembly GCF_023851605.1). Lineage (NCBI taxonomy): Eukaryota > Metazoa > Chordata > Mammalia > Pilosa > Myrmecophagidae > Tamandua > Tamandua tetradactyla. Next base: position 51,494,529 of record NC_135343.1, on the reverse strand, counting down.
CTGAAAGGGACTTCAGTACTGCAGCTGTCCAATTTCAGGTGGTACCTGCATATCATGTACAACCATTTGTAAACCAGGAATGAGTTATTTCTTCCTCAATCTGTAAGGAATTCCCCAAGAGGTCATAGCTCTGGGTTGGGAAATAGAAGATAATGTGGCAGTATTGGGGGCCACTTTCTCATGTAACTTACTTGTGCCTTCAGGACCTGCTTAAAACCTGTTTCATATATATACCATTCCTATTTTATGATGGAGTTCTTCTGGGAATGCCCAACTTTATGGCTTGGTGAGTCAGACAACAAGCAGCTCATGATTGGCAATTCAGGTCTCATGGCAATTTGGGGGCCATGATTCAATAAATATGACTTAAAGAAATGGGGGCTCCTGGGAAAGGAATGGCTTGTGATTTAAACAGGAAGGTGTGGAAATCAAGAATTCTGTTTTGAACCTGTTGGGATTGCAAGGTCTGTTACATGTCCAATCCAGTACCAGTAGGTAGCCAGCTGGATTCGCAAGTGACTTGTGCACAAACAAAAGACCTTCACATCACTGAACCCATAAAAACCTCTCTCAGGGTTAGTGAGGGAAATATCATAGCTCTCCTCTTCCTAGGATATCTTGATTTGCTTTGATTTGTTTACGTAGAGGAATTTTTGCCTATTTTATGTCATTCAGTAGAGGTCAACATACCAAAGAAAATTCCAGTCTCAGATGCTATGTTGACTGCAGCTTCTCAGGTAGGTCAGACACATCTCAATGAACTTTTAATTTCCTATTTTTTATGTCTCTTCTGATTCCATTCTCACAAAAAATTCTTAGATTTTTACCATTTTATATTTTCTTAATGTATTTGAGTTCCTTTGGGGTATGATATTTCCCTCGTTTCCACTAGCGCATATAGAATTCAAATCACTTTTGATTAAGAAAATAATGATGGTAGTACCTGAAAGAAAGCATTGCCTTTATACTACCAAAAAAAAAAAAGGTAAAGCTTATTCAGGCAAATGAGGCTCAGTGGAGAGAATTAACATAAATTTGTGGAGCTTAAGTTTATCTGGGGTTTATGAATTCTCAGAGATGTCACTGTTCCTTTTGGTTGAGGTCCTGATCTTTCTCTGTTAATACTCAAGGTTTCACAAAAGATACTTTTTGAGATTTTCTATTCAGTTGTTGTTGTATAGCCTCAATTCTGAGAAAACAATTGCTAAGGTAAGTGTTTAGTAAACTCTTCTCTGCAGGTGTAAGCACTGGATTGTTCTTTAGGCTTAAAGTCCTTGAATTTTATTCTATGCCTTAAGGCAAGATTTTCAAGTTTGTACTTGTCACTCTCTCTTTTAAAGCTCTTATGAGCAGCTTCCATTGGTACCATCGGTAGGATAATGATCAAGTTTCCTAACAAATTCCAAAATAGTTGTGGCTGATCAAGTCAGAATTTTAATATCCTCTCACAATGTAGTCCACATTTAAGAAGAACAGGACTGCAATGAATATTTCTCAGTATGGCTCTGACATCATAAATTCATGAAGTCCACATTGTAGACTAAAATTGCTGCTTTAGCTCTCTCACCAAGTCAATTTCCTAGCCATTGGTAAGAGGAGAAACAGAAGTAGAGAGCATGATACTTAGCTCTAATGACATGCCCCAGAAATTTCATACATTACTTTGCTCATATCCCATTGACTGGAATTCAAACACATGGCTGGCCATACATACCCAGTTTCAGGTAAATGGGCACATACAGACTTTAGCTGACAACAAGGTACCCAACTAAATCTTGGAATTCTTTTCTAAAGGAACATAAACAAAATGGATAAGGGGGAAAAATAAGTCTATCACAACTAGTATCAATCATTGTCTTTAAATAGACCTATTGTCCTATCAACCCATTATTCCAGGGCTTCATTCTGGATGTTCTTGTGGGTGATTACTTGAATACGTGGCTCCCTAATGGATCCTGGATACCACCCACAACGCATGCACAAATCCTGCAACGTTTCACTTCATTTCTTCCTAATATTCCCACATTTCACCTGGAGTTCTTTACTTATACCTCACTTTCTTTATCAATGTCTTTATAAGATAAATTTCTATGATTGTAAGCCTCAAAAACTAAATCTAGTCAATGGAAGAAAAAAAAATTACTGAAAGTATGCTGAGTGACTCACAATATCAAAAGTCGAACTAAAATATAAAATAGGCTGTACCAAGACCAACCTATATATTTCAGAAGCCTTAAAACTCATGGATTGTTTCCATTGGTGGCTGCCAGTAAATGAGTCAACTCCAACAGCTTCTCATCCCTGAGACTTGCCTCAAGATTCAAACGCTCAGTTGAGAAAAATCTTATTGGCCTAACTTTGGCCAAAGTTTCACTCCTCTTATGGTAGGGGATAGAAGGTAGATGAGAAAAGGAAGGGTCATTGGAATGGAGTTCTCTGAAGAATGAGGTGAGAGCAAATGTATTCTTTATAAATGAGAATGATATTTCTTAGTAAATTATTTTGTGAAACTTTATATTAGATACTTCTTAAGGTGTCAGGTATAATTAAGACTTAAAAATATTAGTTTCCATACCTGTTAAATTAATCAGTATTAGAAAATTATTACTTATTTATAATTTTTTCTAATTCTTGCATTTTGTCCTTTTTCAAAAAAATTTTAGGCCTAGGTACAGAATTGTAAACTCATTAAGAGCTCATTTATTAAGTTAAGTTTTTATCTTCTAAAAAGCCTAGTTGAAAGATCATGTATAATTGTTTAGCATTCCATAAGTGTTCCTTTGTTAATTGATAGCTGCATCTACTTTTTTCAGCTGGCATAGTTTTACTAAATCCTCAGATTAAAGGATAAGAAGGAAGAAGCTAACTTTATTAAATAAAAATCCATGAAAGTACAGCCTTCATACACTATAGAATGAGGGCTTTTGTTTCTGCCAACTTCAGTTGATCATTCAAAGCTGTACAGAGTTGGATAATCAGAAGGATTTTGACTCTCAATTGAGTGAGATACAATGGGAAAGGTGACCATAATTAACTGGTGATTCCTATCATGAGGGCGGGTGATGGTATGTCAGCCCGCATGATCACTCAATCAAAGACTGAGCACCACCAGTGACCATGTACAATATGAATCACCTGGAGAAGGTAATGAAATGCAGACTCTGTTTTAGAAGCATAGGATAGGACCAGGTTTATGCATTTTTAACAACCTGTGCTGTGCTGTGGACACTGGTAGTCTGCAGGGTGCACTTTGAGTATTGTTTTTGGTTTGCTAAACCAAAAAGCTGATGAAATGCAGTATACCAGAAATGGGTTGGCTTCTACAATGGGGATTTATTAACTTAGAAATTTACAGTTCCTAGGTCATGAAAAATGGCCAAATTGAGGCATCAACAGGTCAATACCCTCTCTGAAAACTAGTTACTAGTGAGCTTGGGCTCCTCTGTCAGACAGTAAGGTACTTGGCCTCATCTGCTGGTCCTTCTGTCTTGGATTTCATTTCTTCAGTTCTGGTTTCTCCCTCTCTGGCATTTTATCTAAACTTCTCCAGGAGTTTCTCCCTGTTAAGTTCTGTCTTTCTTGTTTTATCCTTCTATAAAGAGCTCCAGTAAGAAGATTAATTCCCACCTTGAATGGTGTGGGTCACATCTCAATTGAACTACTGTAATCAAAAGGTCCCACCCACAATAGGTCTGAACCCACAGGAATGGATTAAGAGAACATGACCTTTCCTGGGAAACATAATAGGTTCAAACTATAAGCATGAAGTCCACAAATGTTTACTAATCAATTAAACCCCCCTATTAGATTATTCTCTATGAACAAGACAATTTTCTAAGTGTAGAAATGCATTTCTTAACACTTCTAGCCACTGCTTTTATAGGTCTTATATTTGTGTGGGTTTGTGTTTTCAAAGAAGAGGGAAGAGGGGCAGGAAAGCACCAGAATGGCATAAATTAAACAAATAAAAAATAAATAAATCAGTCCCAAAACAAGGGGCATCTTGTTCTGGGAATATTTACCCCTTCCACTCTTAACAGTTTTGGAGCTAACATAGCAGGTTCTTCTTAAGCAAATAAACAAGTAATTCTTAAGAATACACAACAGTCTGCATTGAGTCAAAGATAATGTTAGGGATTCCAGAGATCTTTCTACCCCACTTAGATCTAGTCACCAACCCAGTTATAAATCATATACCGCAATACAGATTCTAGTGGTGGGTGACAGAACTTTCACCTAAGTGGTCAGATTGGTCAAGGAACTAAAGCACTAAAGCAGTCAATAATCCGGGAACAGTCTTGACCTCTTCACCATTGCAGAGACAGACAGACATCTACAAGTAATACCCTGCCCCAATCCATTTACCCTTTTTACCAGCACAATGAAAACACAGTAAGACCTTCACCCAACCAGCCATTAGACAGAATAAAAGATGTGAGAAGGGAGGCAAGTTGGGATGTGATTCAACTCTGAAAGGTGGAAGTCATCACAAGGAACTATTTAAACCAGTCCTGCAGGGATGGAGTTTGGGTAAAATTAGTTGTTGTTGTTGTTGTTGTTGTTGTTGTTGTTGTTGTTGTTGTTGTTGTTGTTGTTGTTGTTGTTGTTGTTGTTGTTGTTGTTGTTGTTGTTGTTGTTGTTGTTGTTGTTGTTGTTGTTGTTGTTGTTAAATGGTCAGGCACTGGGAATCGAACCCGGGTCCTCTGGCATTGCAGGCAAGCATTCCTGCCTGCTGAGCCACTGCAGCCCACCCTAAAATTAGTATTTAAGTTGAAATAAGACTGATATATCTAGAATTAAATGAGATATTGTTAACTGCCAAGACCAAGCTGTTTGTTACCCAGCAATGTGGGAGCTCATGAGGAGGATAGAAAAGTGGCAAAAGGCTACAATTTATTATATGATCTCACTTAACTAGAAAGTAGAGGCTATTTCAACTCTAAAATAGTCCATTTTCCAGCTGAAAATAAAGTTAATGTTTTTCTCTCACTGGGTAATGAGCAACTCAGGACTAATTTTCTCTCTTTTCTCCCTCCCTTCCACCTCCCCTTCTTCCTCTCCTTAAGTCTTCTTTTATCTTCCTCCAATGTCCCCCTCTTACTACCTTTTTTTCTTTCTTTTTCCTTCTTTCTTTTCTTTCTTTCTCTCTATATTTCTCTACAGATTATATTGAAAGATAATTTAATCCTTTTGAAGATCTTTAGCATAAATAAAATAACTAAATTCATGACTGTAACATTATAATATTTGCTGGACTTCATATACAAACCAGTTTGCAATTAAAAAAAAAAATCTCCCTCTCTTTCTCTCCTGAATTTTACTTTTATAAATCTAAAAGAAGCTGATATCTCTGCATTATTTACTTTGCTCAGAGGAATGGCACATAACGTCCCCTTGGCATAAACTGTTAAGAAAAGGTGCAAGGTTAAATGTTGTTCAAGATTAAGTAGAATTCTTCAAAAGTTAAAAAAATATATAGGAAAATATACATACTATTATTGATGTGAAATAGATTTTTTTTTCTTTGAGGAGAAAAGGAATTGGCCCTTCGGGCTTAAAGGAAGTGCTAAACTTACAAAAGTCAAATGAATGTTTCTTCTGAAAGTTTAAATAATTTAATTATCAATCGTAAAAACCATCATAAAATGCCCTACATTTTATATCCTGTTATACTTTTCTAAATGCTTTCCCATATGTTTTGATGTAATTTTGTCTTCATAAACAGCCTTGTGAAGGAGGGTTGGGAGTTATTAATTTTCTCTCTTATTCTCAGAGGCAGTCTCAAATCCTCACTGAATAGATTAAATATGCATAACTTCATTTTTCATTCCCTGACTGATTCCAAAGTCAATATCTTAATATTGCTAAAAGAAGTTGCCTTCCTTAAACTAAGGCCTCTGTGATACATAGAGAATATTTATAAGGTAATAAGGAGTGCAGTTTTATGAGGGAGAGCTCAGGTATTATAAAGAAAATGCATTTCACATTTATTATATAACTTTAATTATTGGAGGGAAAATGTTTCAACCAGGAACAAAGAATTTTTTTAATAAAATAGTGATGTATATTTTTATTAAAATACATTTTATTTGAAAATAAACTTTTGTGTATTCTAAGATTGAACTCTTGCCCGTAAGATGAGATTCTGTTTCTCTCAGACTCAAAGAAGAGTTTGCTTCATGAATTAGGGAAACTGAAGGAAAACTGAAAAGCTGGGATCAGAGATTAAGATTCCATGTTGTGTAGCATGGTGCTCCTGAGGTCCAGATCTAATGACATTAAAATAAACTGTGGGAAGATGAAGACGATAACAACGTCAGAAGGGACAATAAGTATGGCTTTCCTCCCTAGAAGGAAGTTGTAAAAGAAATAAAATCCAAGTAGAAATTTCCCAACAGCTCTATAAGATACTATTGCCAAAGCCTATCAGAAAAGTTCTACCACTGAGCAATAGTCACTGCTTAGAAGGTATTTCTCTGCAGACTTTTTGCCCCATGCAAGCTACATAAATACATTTTGCATGTATCCATATTCGTACTTAAATGTCTCTCTATCTATTCTGTCATCTACATATCTAGGAGACCGCTGTCCAATAGAAATGGATTGTGAGCCACAAATGCAATCCACATATATCTTTAATTTCTCTAATAACCACATTAAAAGACATGGATGAAGTTAATTTGAATAATCTATTGATTTAGAATGATACATAGAAAATACTATTATTTCGAAATTTTCTCAGTGAACTAACAAAACACTTCTTGGGTTGGAGGTTGTGGAATTTATCAGTTTGAAACTATTGTGTACCCCAGAAAAGCGATGTACTTTAATCCTCATTCAATATTGCTGGATGGGATCTTTCTATTGTTTCCATGAAAATGTGACCCAATCATAGGTAGTAACTTTTGTTTAAAGGGTTTCCATGGAGATGTGTCTTCCTCATTCAAGGTAGTGTTGCTCACTGTAGCCTTTTAAGAGAGAACCATTTTAGAAAAAGCTTCAGTGCTTACAGAACCCACACAGCCAGAGACCCTTGGAGATGACAAAAGAAAATGCCCCTGGGGGAGCTTCATGAAACAAGAAGCTGGGAGAGAAAGCTAAATGTCCCCATGCGCCTTCCTAGCTGAGAGAAGTCTCCAGAAGCCAAAGACCCCAGCAGACGCCAGCCACATGCCTTCCTAGCTGACAGATGTGTTCTGGATGTGTTTCTTGAGTGAAGGTAACCTCTTCTTGGTGCCTTAATTTGAACATTTTCATGGCCTTAGGACCTTGAACTTGCAACTTAATAAATTCCCTTTTCAAAACTGTTCTGTTTCTGGTATATTACATTCTGGCAGCTTTAGCAAACTAAAACAGGGAAGAATAGAACAGTTTATGTCCTTAGTTGTCTGTCCATGACAAACCCATGCCTTATGCATGTTTGTAAATCAGGGAAGAATGTAAAAAATAGCACCCCTCACCTTTATACCCTTATGTAATAAATAAGCAACCTGAAACACAATTTTTAAAAGATCATTAGTTTTAGTAGCCACACAGCATTCCTTTGTGATATTTATCAAATTAGATTAAATTGGTTATTTTATAAAAGTTCTTTAATTACAAAACGGTTGATAATGATCTTTGTACAGGTATCTTTGCTTGAATGCACATTTAAATCTTCTGAATGCAATCATGTGAAAAGAGGAAATTGTATAGAAGTGAAAGGATGTGTGGTATAAGATATTGTAACACTTCCTTCTGCTTTTTCTTTTTTTATCCAACTGCCTGTTTTCTTTTGGTATCCAAGGAAATGTTCCATGCAGGAGACAATGGCACATGATGGAATATGTAACCAGTCAACTTTGCACTTTAATCCTGATGAAGCACCCTAGTGAGAAAGGCTTGATTAAAAGCCCTTAGTTTGCCATGGCTTCTATGACAAATACCACACAATGAGTTGGCTTAAACAGTGGAAATAGTTTGGGAGGCTAGAAGTCCAAATCAGGGTATATTGTAGGTCATGCTTTCTCCTGGAGTCAATAATTTTCTGGTGCTGGCTTGCCAGAAATCCTTGAAGTTCCTTGGCTTGTAGACATGTCTCTTCCTTTGTCACATGATGATCTCTATCCTCTTGTGACTTCAATTTCTATCTTCCGTGATCAATTTCCTTTGCTTATAAGGACTCAGCCACATTTGATTAAGACCCACCCTCATTCATTTGAAGCACATCTTAACTAATAGCGTCTCCACGGTCCTATTCACAAATGAGCTCCTACCCATAGGACTGGGGTTAGGACTACAACAAGTCTTTTGTAGGGTACATGTTTCAATCGCCATCAATATGGAAAGATAGTTTTATTAATGTTAGAGAGAGGAATAAATTTAAATCAAGCAGTTTCTCCCTTAAAGGAAAACTAGAGAGTTATTATAAGGATCGTGCCTCAACCCTCACTCTGCATTGCCTGTAATAAACAGGGCGTGAGGATGATGTGTGCAGACAAGTGAAACTACTCCACACACACTCCCCAGAGCTCCACCAAAGCCCTTTTCTTGAGAAAATAAGCTTGCAGATTAACATAAGTAAGGAAGGTAACCAACTGGATTTTAAAAATACATGAAATCTACTTAATACACTTTAATTTCCCAAACTACAAAATTTTATTAATTCTATAACAATAAATAGAAGAGGTTATTAACAAATCAATGACCTTGTTGTTTGTTTATTCTGAAAAATCAGGTAACTAATTTTTACAAAATATTTTGCTTGCCTAGTGGAAAATGTCTCCTCACTGCAGCAGCAGCTCTAACGCACACATGAACAGAGACAAGGCAATGGGAAATCATGCACGTCTTTTCACAGTGTTTGGCCCAGATTTATTAAACCTTATTCAAATATAAGAAAAAAAAAGAAATTAGAAAGGGATATAATAAAGTACCGCAGAAATGGGAGTAAGAGAACCATCAAAAAGGCCTAACGATCTGTTTAAAATGATCTGTTTGGATTTCTAGAAGAAACTTTCGCAAAATTGAAAGGTTCTCCCAGTGCAGATTCAGGTGACCTCTACAAAGTTGTGCAGAAAACTGCCAAGGAGAAAGAGTAAAATGGAAAGGAAGAGAGAGAAACTACGAAGACAAAAGGATGGTGTATAAATGGAAAACGATGAGGCAGGGAAGATTTTCTATACACCAAAACTTTCACAGGGGTTATTTGTTGTGCAGTTACAGTGCTATTTTTAAATTTTTCTTTTTGCTTTTATGTATTTTCAAAATCTCTGAACTGTGCAATAACTTTATCAAACACAAAATGCATGAACGTTATAAAAATAGAAAATTTTAAGTAAAGATGGAAGGGATTGAAAAATAGTTACAGAAATGCTACCACGTAATCAGACTCCAGAATAATAACTGAAACTCCAAAGGGTTTCACTTATTATTTCATGCAAACGTTTAGAAAAAATGATTTCAAAAATTCACAGGCTATTCGAAAATGATATAGAAAAATGTAGTGTATTATGAACCAAAATAACATTTATTTCAAAAGGTAACTACGATAGGAAGTTTGTGAAAGACAATCCTTATTACAAATCAATATGCAAAAATATTATTTAAGTAGTAGTGGAGAGAATTAAATATTATTTCAGGATATCAATTAAAGAACATTAAGTAGAAACCAATATCTGAAATAAACGCTTGTTTTAATATGAGAAATCTGAGTCTAGATTAGGGGATCCACCACAAAAATAAACAAACAAAAATAAAGAGAAACATTTTGCTTCATTAAAATTTCCAATAATCATAGATGACTGTTCTAGGACTACACATTAACGAAAAAGTATTTTTTTATTGTGTGTACTGAACCTTCTGGAATAATATTAGAAGTAAATAGGTATTATTTTTAATAGAGGTGAAATTTATACGTTTTACCCTTAGGGTGTTTCTGGCTGTTTATTTTTCAATTAGATATCATTTTGATAAATGCTTTTATATCACTTTTCTGTAAAAAAAAAATCAGTAACTTTTAAAATTATTACCAAATATCTATTACACTTTTTAAGATGGTCATATACATTTTCTGAAATCCTGACATAAATTTGTCAAGAAATTGTGTGCATTGATTTCGCAAAATAGAATTAACCACAATGATAATGACTTAGAGATGCTGTGTTTTTCTGTTTAAATTTTTTATATATAGTGCATTCTGCTGCAATATACGGCTTGATTACTTTCAGAAATATTATTGCACTTGTTAAAACTCGTACTTACTATTACATCTTTACTCTCATTACTGTCTTTTTTTTTTCCTTCTGGGTGCATGGAGTGGGAATTGAACTGCAGTCTCCTGCATGGCAGGCAAGTATTTCACCACTGAACCACTGTGCACCCCACCAACTGTGCACCGAATTTTTACTTCCTGTTGTACCACATTGGGTAATGAGCCTTTATGTTCTTGCCGTTGCTTCCAGAAGGTTCCCTTGGGCATCTGCAGCCAGGGCTGCTCACCTACTATGCCACAGTCCATCCGGGAAACTGCAGCCTTTTTCCTTTCACCAAGCAGGAAGTGCTAGTCTGCTTCTGAGAGTAAAATCCATAGAGTTAATTCCAACCATGTATTTCTCTCTCACACAATGTAGCTATTAGAAAATTCTTATGTGAGGCATGTCTTTCTCTACAAGCCTGTTGGCAGTTCTTTTGGGCTTTCAAGTATGTTCTTGAATAATATTTAACAAAGACTCTTTGATAGACTACAACTGTGTGACATTCTGAATATCTTTTTATGTGTTTATAGCCACCTTTCATCCTTTTTGAACTGTTTGCTTTTGTTCAAAAATACAGATTCTAATTTTTATAGTGAAACTGTTGTTACTTTAATTATAAATGCACATTATTTGGCTTAAAACCAAATAATTATAAAGGGTATGGCTTAGTCAAAGGAGAGACATTATTAATGCTAGAGAAAAACTATGGCGCAAGAATAAAAAAATTAAAAATGTGGAGAATAATTTTAAATCAAGTCTATTTGTTTTTACTCTACTCTCTTATAAAAAAACACTCCCAAAATTATATACAGTTATTTTCTAATAATAGATTATTTAATCCTCTGCTGTTGAAAATGAATAGATCGAAATCCACGAATGCAATGATTGAAACAGATTTAAGATTATGACCTGGAAACAGGAGCCCACCCTTAAGTCTTACAAGTGGTCACACTACAGGACCTTTGACCAATCACACTTCCATTCCCTCCTCCTCTTTCCCAGAGTATTACTTGTTACCCTCTTCTCCATCCTTCAAGTCCAACACCTCCACTTCCATTTTCATTCTCAGTTCATGCCCTTGCTTGTGCTTCACTGGAAACGTATTTGAAACCAAGAGACTCCTGCCTTGCCCTCTGTAGTTGGTGAACCACGTCCAAGTGTGACGTGGTTTATGATAAGTGTACTAGTAGCTGTCGCTCGGGGAGAAGGTGCCCCTACATCCTCAGCAGCCACCCTGGACCTCCCCTTGTCACCCAGCTGCAGCATCCCAGGGGCAGGGCTCCACCTACCCTGGGGCTGGCACGGTCAGTAACCCAGCCTGCAGGACCCCAGTCCACTTCCCCATGAAGACTATCATTGAGGAAGGGAATATAGGCAAAACAAGGGGTTGGCAGTAAGAGGGAACATTTGGCGCTGGTAGCAGCAGCAAGGATAAACATTTTAAGAATGAAACATTGAACAGAAAGCAACACAACTGTCCAAGGGTGGTTTATGAACAGAGGAAAGATGGAACCAGAACCTTGAGCAGGAGGAGAGGGAGTGGGCAAAGCTAGCACCTGATTATCAGTGCCCTATCTGAGGAAAGGGGAAATGGGCCTAGAGTGAAAGTAGACAGATTTGGGCAAGGGGCCCCAGCTCACCTAGGTGGCCTCACCAGAATCCCTGGCCTTCTCAACCCCACCTGTACAGAAGGTGACTTGCTATCTCCATCACTGCAGCACGCTCAGATTCCAGGGTGAGGGCAAGATGGGTTGGAACTCCAGTGAAGAGGGAGGAGTCGGAGACTCAGACTGTCTCCTGAGACTCAGTAGGAGAGCCTCGCTCACACAGAGGGTCAGTTCTGTGGGGGATGCAGGACAGGTGCTGGAATTGTTGGCACAAGAAGGTTCCAGAAGGACTGAACAGTCATGCAAGGAGGGGGAGCACAGTCTATGGTCCTAAGGCAAGAGGAAAGGAATAGGTCTGCATACAAGACCATCATTTTAACAAATTTATCCTCAAAGGACTCATTGGAACCTTATCTTTTTATTGAAGTATTGATGGTTTATAATCAATGGCCCTAGAATTGTAGAAGTTACAGATGTGCCTGTGAGAGCTGAGCCAGAGCAACAAACAAGAGTGGAAAATGACACCACAGAGAATAAACATCTTGAGGCTCTCCAGCAGTTGCATTCTAGTGATGTCCCCTTGCATAAACATCTGCCCTGGGGCAACTACACCCTTGCAGCCTGCAATAAATTCACTTGCAGGAATCCCACCCACCCCCGCTGACAGTTACAATCTTGCAGAACAAAAGCAGTATTTTAACTTTTAACTTCACCGATGGAAAGCTGCCCAACCCCCAAAAACCCACCTATGAGAAACCCACCTAAATTTACCTCCAGTCCCCTTTAAAAACCCTTATTTAGATCAGCAGGGATAGAGTTGATTTCTTGAGTCAACTTTCCCTTCTGCTCTTCTGCTAGTAAACCTTCTTTTCCCACTCCCTGTGCCACATCTCTGCCTCTATTTCTCGCCTCCAACCTTAGCACAAGTCCGGGACTTTCCGTGTCCAGGCTCCTAACACTTTGACACGTGAATATATGCCAAACCTGAATCTGTCTCTACCAGCTATCCAGCATTCATTAATCAAAATCCTAAATCCAATTCATGCTGTATAGCAGACAGAGAAAAAGTGCTCCCTGTATTTATATATCCACATTATCCAGTAGTCATAAAAACACACACTGTCATGTGAGATTAGGAGAAAAGGACATTGTAGAAGAAGATGCACTTCATTACAAATGACTTTAACTGAGAAAACAAAGGCTATGACTCCTAAGTTGGAAACACAGCATAACTTTGTTTTAATATATCATTCCACAAAAGCATGAACATATTTTAAACCTACCAATGCCAATTGTTTGACTTTAAATTGAATAAAACTACTTAGGCAAGTTGCCATTTTATCATATGTGAATAATATTGCCTTCATAAAATTGTACCAGCATAACACGGTATATTTAAAGTCTTGTGATCCAAATGCTGTTTTACATGAACATCCTGCTATGACATTATCAAGATGAGGGAGGCTTCGAAAAAATAATCGCTTAATTCTTTTTAGCCACAGTTTATGACAGAAAAGAAAGGAAATAGAAGCATTGATCATCCTTTAATTGGCTGACATATTGCCTTTGATCACCATTTCTCAAGGTGCTGAAAATACACTTTCATTTCTACTGATCTGTCAATATACTTTTTTTGAATGTTGCAAATTGCTCAAAGGAATTTGACATCTAAGAAGATGTTGAAAAATTATCTTTCATCTAGCTGTAATGTTCTCACAATTCTGAAGAACTGAGCATTTAAAAAGTGAATTGAAGTGCATATGACTGGAATCTCTATCAGAGCCATCTGAGCACAGGAATACTCTGTCCTGGACAAGGAAGTCACCAAAAATCTATTTTTCCTTCTGCTTTTCCTCCCTCTCTCCTTCCCTTTCTCCTTTCCTCCCTCCCTCCCTTCCTCCCACCTTCCCTTCTCTCCTTTTTCCTTCCATCCTTCCTTCCTCCTTTCCTTCTTTTTTCATTTATCACAAGAGAAAGTCCATGTCAACTTGGCACTTTAAATCTTTCTCCCCACAAACACTTGACCTTTAAGAACCTTGTAAAATGTACCTGTAGCATTCTGAGAGCTCAGTGAACATCTTTTGACTCTATCCCTCGTGTATGGCTTGGTTGCAGGCTGCCAAAATATGACTTTCATTTCAATCCTAGATTTTCTCTCATAGGCTAAATTTTGGCTCTAGTATCTCTAGCCACTTCTTCCCCAATCCCAAACATGTATCTCTTTGCCTGTGTTCTAAAGGAAGAGTGAGCCAGGGAAATCAAACAAAAACAAAATGAAACTTCAGGCAAAAGCTTATTTCTGGGTTTATTGATATAGAAAGGAGAGGCCAGATAATGGAAAACTTTGAATGTCTAAATATGTATAGTCAAAGAGATTTACTGAAGATTCTGTGATTTTAGTAAAATATTGAAAGTGATATTCTTTAAAATTTGATTTGATGGAAGTAATACAGGAGGGGTTAAAGACAGATAACCCTGAAAGGCAGAGTCCTATTAGGAGACTGTGTCATGTGTAAGTGTGCTCCTTAGCCAACTGTTAACAAGAAGATTGAATTTCTTTTCCTTTTTTTTGAGAACTTGCCAAATATTCCAAATTTAGTGCATTTTAAAAAAATGGGTTCTTGATTTACAATCTATTATTGGATTTCCCTCTAGTTCATCTATTATTGAATATCCCTCTAGTTCATTTGTTTCAACTTACACTCTGTATTTGTAAGACAGAGCTGATTTCTGGAGAATTGTTTCCAAGGATACAATTTGCACATGTCTGGATGGGTTGCATCTCCTTGAATTTTCCGAGTTTTCAGTCCTGTGAACCCAGAAATATATTTTGATACATGCATTGTATGAGGGCATTTTCTGATCCCCTTGGAAATTATTTTATGAAGTTCAAGTAATTAAGAAATCATTTCTGTTAAAGTCTTAAGCTTATGTTCCTTTCTCTGCTCTGAAATGTAGCATCTTCTCTAAACTGAGAAAGTTTAAAAAGCACTGCAGGTCAAAGGAAGTAGTGAACTCAGTCTCAGAGTCTGCCTATAAAATATGATTAATCATTGTTCTGTATCTTTGCACAAAGTGATAAAATATAGAAAAGTTAGAACTGGGTAGAAAAACCCAATATTTTGGGTTCATTGTGCTGCAGAAATTATATATGCCTTACCAAGAGAAAAATATTAAGTGTAACTACAGGCTGTTATCAAATAATAGACAATAATAAGGTAAAGATCAAATAGCTATTTCCTTAGTGAATATATTTTAGAACCATAATATCAAATTATGATATATTCATAGATGATAAATTCTTAATACATCAGCTACAGTTCCTGATTTGCAGCTTGCTATGTTGCATAACTGTTTTGTAATGAAATGTATACTTTTCCAAATAAGGATGGAATGAGGAAAGAGGCTTAGAAATCATTCATACCAACACTTTATTTTGCACTGGTAAGACAGAAAATAAGAATGGGAGAAATTACAGGTACATGATGGAGCCAAGGTCTTCTAGGCTTTTAATAACTGAAACAGGAATAGAATTGAGATCTCCCAAGTCAGCCTACTTCACCTTTTACTCAAGCTTATTCTCTTTTATGTATGAATGATATCCCTTTGTGTTCACTGCAAAATAGGAGGCAGAACATGAGATGTATCTTTTAATGTTTAAACATATTATGAGCAATTTGACAATTGCTATGCACAAGTAATACCTTGTATTAAAAAAAGATGCACATTTTTTCTACTCTGCGAGCACTGTCAATGTGTTCTCTACAGAGCTTTACTTCCAGGCTTGTTCACATACACGTATGTGCATATTTCAAGTAGTATTTTTAAGTGCAAGACTATATAACACATATAATTTTAGCCTACACATTAAGCTCCAATTACCAATGGTTCTACTCTTTCTGCATACTCAAAGTAAAGAAAATTAGAGAAACATAATTTAGGAATATGTTTAATTTAAACAACACAAACAAAATAATGGCTAGAAAAATAATTAAATTTTTAAGTAAATGAATAGAGAAATTATGCCCTTTTAATTTTTTGTATGGGAAGATACTACTATGTTCTTTATTTTTATTTCTTGAGAAAAGTATTAGCTTTTCCCAAATGCTAATACTTTTTTTTTTGTAATTTGGAAAAATGTTTCAACAAAGAATAAATGCATAGGGTTAACAGAGATGGATCTCCTCATTTAGTGTACGCACAGACATAAAGGCACATGAAAAGATACAAGGAGATGATTAACAAATTTAGCCAAAAGAAAACACCAATTCAACTAATGTTGCCTTTTTAACTGTCAAGGCATGTGACATCAATGTAATTCTTTATGTTGTGGAGTTTGACCAGAGAAGTGATATTGCTTAACATTGTGCCTTGTTGAATTTAGCACTAAATATTATTGGTGAGACTATATTTATCTACACTCTTTCCATAAGGGATTTTATTCCATGCTAAACTTTAAATGCAGTCCACATGTCCATGACTCCCTTACTGATGTCTCTAGCCAAGATTACTTTTGTGATTCTGAGCCCTTATTACTGACTGTCACTTCATACGTCCACTTGTCTGTCTAATCGAGAAGTCAGAACACTTTTTCTGTAAAGAGCTAGATAGTCAATACTTCAGAGTCTGTGGGATAGTAAATGTGATCTCCTTCACATATTCTTCTTTGATTTTTGACCACTATTTAAAAATGTAAACAGCTAACCATGCTCACCAATCCTATAAAAAAAGCTCATGGTTTGCTGATCTCACTTCTAGTTTAGTTCTGTCCAATAAAAATATGGGAGCTGCAGACAAAATTTGAAATTGTCAAGAAGCCACATTAAAACAAGGAAAAAGAATCAAGGGAAATTAACTTTTAATAGCATTTTATCGAATCCAATATATCTCAAACATTACCATTTCAACATGTAATCAATACAAATACGATTAATGAGATAGTATTCATTCTTTTATTCTTACACTAAGTTTTCAAAACCCAATTTGTATTTTTCACCTACTGCCTTATCAGTTTGGACTATGCATATGGTGAGTGCTAAAATCAGCGGCTACAGGCTACCACAGTGGAACATCACACATGTAATCTTCTGAAATACAGTGTGCCCCAAACAGAGCTCTTGAGTTCTCAAAATTTGATTTCCTCACTCAATAAATTATGATACCATCGTCCCAGGTGCTTGAACCCCAGCACTAAGATATATTATTTCCCATGTCTTTCACAGGGAGCCATCCCCAAGTCTTCCTGATTCTGTTTACAAATAGAGACCCAGAGCTGATCCACTCTCTGCATTTCCCCAGCCGTTGGTCTCAGCCACTGCCAGCGCTCATCTTGACCACGTGGTGACCACACATCCCCTTCTGCTCTCTCTGGTCTTTATTATCCCTTCATGCTATTGTTTTACTCTAAATCAGATCACGTCATTTCTCTTCTTTGGACTTGAGAATAGTTTCCCTTAAGTTTTTTGTTCGTTTGTTTTGGCATGGGCGGTCTCCAGGAATTGAATTCAGGTCTCCAGCATGGCAGGCAAGAATTCTTTCACTGAACTACCATTGCACCATCGATTTTCCCATAATGTTTAAAATAAAATATACTCCCCTTTGCATGACACACAAGGTCATCCATATTTGTTTCTCCATTGGTCCATGCTAGAAATTAATAAGAACCTTAAAAGATTACTACGAGGATAAATTGATTTTGTGAATATAGGCAAGCTTTATACATTTTGTAGTACATCAGTTTAAGTTTATATTTATCCATAAGTGTCTCCTGGACTTCTGCTAAGAGCAAATTGTATCTATGTGCACTAATGGAATCACATACTGTAAGAGGTTATCTGAGAAATGGAAAACCAATAAGGACAAAGAATAATAAGGGCCAGTTCATATTTTCTGAGAGAGGAAGATTTTATCTATATACTGTTTAATGATGGAGACTAAATAAAT
Organism: Tamandua tetradactyla; assembly: GCF_023851605.1. Taxonomy (NCBI): domain Eukaryota; kingdom Metazoa; phylum Chordata; class Mammalia; order Pilosa; family Myrmecophagidae; genus Tamandua; species Tamandua tetradactyla. Next base: position 51,476,744 of record NC_135343.1, on the reverse strand, counting down.
TCCTCAGTGCCTAAAAGCACTTTGAGAGAGCATCACATTATTGCTGACACTTTTTTTTAATCTGCATGCTCCTTCAGTCCCATAAACAATATGAGTAGATGGGGCCCAAATATGTTTTTCTTCTAAATTTTGGTCTAGCAATTTCATGACAGGGACCAAAGACCTGAGTGAAATTACTTGAAATTTTATGTTCCACTTTATTTGGTGACTTCGAGCACTTTTCCAAAGAGTGGTTAGTATATTGATCATAAAAACTAATGTATATATGCAAATTTAAAAACAGTTTTAACTTAACTTACCTCAGGCAAACAAATGTAAAAATAATCTATGTAACGATGTCTATGAGTTGGTTTAAAGAACTTGAAGGTCAAAGTTGCAGTTTAGTTTCTTAGTAGTTTGTTTTTCTAATTTGGATAGATTAGTTAACTGAAATTTTCTGAGTCACAGTTGCAAAGCCAGAGGAGTCAATTAATAACAATAAGTCTATTCTAGGTTCTTGATCCACAAATATAAGACATGCACTGAAAATAGTGCATAGCATTTACTGAACATCTTTCTAAACTTTTGAAAGTTGTGCAAAACTGTTCTTCTATTTTAATTTGAAAGAGATACCGAAATATATTTTCAAGTTTTGACAAATGTTAGGACATTGGGCATAAAACTCATTCTTAAGATGATATAATAAAGGGTAAACTACAGTCTGGACTACTCCCATGTCCTCAGCCAAAAATAAAATGGTATTTAATTATAATGAAAAATAATCTCCCCACAAAAATTTCAGCTTAACAATGGACCTCTTCTCATAATAGCTTCACCAAGGGATCACACCATCATAAGCATATGCCTGAATTAATTATCACGTGACCCTAGGTGTTCAGAATGATCAATTTCTCCTTCTTATTACTTCAATAATGATTCTTTCTTTCGTGGTTATCTTGCACGTTTAATCTACTATTCACATTTTAGAAATTACAGAAAGACATTAATTCTATGGCATAAAATGTGATACCCAGAAAATTGAGTGTAAAGGTCAATAAGGATGATGATGAGTCAATGTAAACAGAAAAATAATAACAAAGTTTGAATTTACTAAGATATTCTGTTTGAAATTCAGACATGTCACAAGCTAATACTGCCAAAGTTGCATGCTTCTCCCACTGAGAAGGAAAATAAATAAAAGGAGACTGTGTGAAATTTGGCTCTGCAGACCAAGACTGGCAGAGTTACCAAATAGTTTAAAGATGAATCAATCTCTTGGTGAGATTAAGAAAAGTCCAGTTAGTAATTTTATGAGATAATTACTTGCTGAAATGTTCACTCATCACGAGAATTTGGCTATGTTCCATACATCTTTTGTATTTCTAGAGTATTTTACAGTTACACAATTGTCAATTCCTTTTACAAAAATAGGAATTGTGGCTTAGAAAAGCACTATAAAAATATCATCCTGGCCTTAAGAGGGAAAACTCCTAACATAACCTAGCTTGTATGACTCTAAATACAATGTCACTACGCAGGATAATTTTTCACAACCACTGTACATAAAATCTTTGATCACGTTTTAGAGGTGAATTTTGGTCTTGTTTATTCTTATTTATCCTGCCAACTCCAAGTAATCCCTCTTTCATTAGTTCTAAAGGTAACTGCCATACTATGGTTTAGTTTCACAAGTGTACTAAAAATTTTCATTTACAGAGTTCAAATAGAGGTGGATAGAAGTAAAAATTTCAGATTGTAAGGCTGTGCTGTGTTGGTCCCTCTCTCTCCTCCTTTTATTCCTTTTTTCCTTCCTTCCTTTTACCTTCATTCTTTCCTTCCTTCCTTTCACCATTTTTTTTTATTAGAACAGTTGCAGTTTTGCAGAAATATAACATGGAGAAAATGCAGAATTCCATTATTAGCACCCCTCACATTTAAAGTATGTTTCAAATAAAGAAGTAAAAATCTTCCTACTTCTTCTTTTTCAAAGTTGTTTTGTGTTCAGGGTCTCATGAATTTTAGAATCAGCTTGTCAATTTCTACAAAGTCAGTTGGGAGTCTTTTAAGTGTTTTGTTGAATCTTTAGATCAAATTGAGGAGTACTGCCACTATCTTAATAATATTAAGACTTCTTCCCATTCATGAAATCTTATCTCCTCCCATTCATTTTGATATTTAAATTCTTTCAACAGTGTTATGTAATTTTTAGAGTATATGCTGTGCACTCTTAAAAAATTTGTTTCTAAGGATTTTATTTTTTTGAATACATGTTGTAAATGCTCTTGTTTAGTAATTTCATTTTTGATTTGTATTGTTGCTACTATATAGGAATCCAATTGATTTTTAAATATGATCTTATATCCTGCAAACGTGTTGAACTAGTTTATTAGCTATAATAGCTTATTAGTGAATTCCCTAGGATTTCCTGGGTATGAGATCATGTAATCTGTAGATAAAGTTAGTGTTTTCTTCCTTTTAAATCTGGATATCTTTAGTGCTTTTTCTTGCCTAATTGCCCAGGCTAGAACTTCCAGTTCAAGGTTGAATGATAGTGATAGGAACAAACATCATTGTTTTGCCTCTGATCTTGGCAGGAAAGCATCAGCCTTTCTCTATTATGTATAATGTTAGCTATGGGTTGTCCATAGATGCCCTTTATCAGGCTGCAGACATTCCCTTCTATTCCAAGTTTGTTGAGTGTCTCTGCCAAGAAAGTTCAGGGATTTTGCAAAATGTTGGTTCTGTATCTGCTGAGATGATAATGTCTTTTTTTCCCTATTCATATGGATCATTGTATTAATTAATTTGCAGATATTAAGGCAATTTAATTCCTGGAATCAAACTCATTTGTCCTGGTGTATGATTCTTTGTGTATGTTTTTGGATTCATTTGCTAGTGATTTGTTAAGGAATTTTGCTTGTATATTCATAAAAGATACTTGTCCGTAGTTTTCTCTTCATTTTATGTCATTCTCTGCCTTGTATGACTTTAGTGTCAGGACAATACTGGCCTCATAAACTGAGTGTTTTCTCCAATTCATCCTTCTTCCAGCTCAAAGTTACCTTTGAACTCCTCTAGGGATTTTTTTTTTTTTCATTTCAGTTATTGTAAATTTCAACCCTAGATTTGTTATATAATTTTTATAATTTCTATTTTTATTTTCAACTTGATACAATTTTAATCACAACTTACTTTACCTTTTCTTTAACTTCTTTAATTATGTTTTTCTTCAATTCTTTGAACATTGTTCTGGTAGCTACTTTTAAGATTTTGTCTTTTAAACCCAACATCTTGTCACTTTCACAGGCAGTTTTGTGGTCCGCTTTTTTTTGCAGGTGCTTTTGGCTTATACTTTCCCATTTCTATTCATGCTTCATATTTTTTGTTGTTATTGTAAACTTGACATTTTAGTTTATATGTTGAAACAACTCTGGGTACTGCAGCCCACACCTTCTTTTCAGGGAATACTACAGTTATTTACTTGTTCATCTATTTAACAGCAAACCAAATTATTTTTCTAGTGGAACACATCCTCTGCCAATTCCCTCATAATGTTGCTTCTCTGAGGGCCCAACTTTGCGTTTACCCAATGTTACCTTGGGATGACATTGGCTTTGGCAGGGCTTTTTCTGTCTCTTTAATGAACACACCAGGTGTTAAGCTCCACTAACTGCTGGTTTACTGTTCTACTGATTTCAACAATGCCCTGAGCACAAATTACCCACAGAATAATTCAATCAAATTTGGACCACATTGAAAGGATAGTTCTTGAAGTCAGTGTTTGAGATTTGCTCGGATCACAAACAGATTTCTCCTGACTGCCTCCTACCATAGTTCTCTAGGGAAAAACAAAGCCATAGTTAAGCCTTTTTGTTAAATGAATCCACCAAATTCCTCTCAATTATTTCCACCACAACAACCATTATTTTCTAAAGCACCCTGAAGCTTGTACTTCTCCATGCTCTATTACAAATGGTACCGGTTCCTTTAGTGCAAGATTAGGAGTTAACTGTTCTATGGCCTGCTTCTGCTCTCAGACAAAATTTCTGAATCACAGCCTAGAGCCTGGGGTGGGGCTTAGTGCACACTTCTCTGTGAGTGACACAACTGCTTTAGGTGCTGAACACTCAATGGAGGGGAAGGGAGCAGCAGCATTGAATTTTCTCAGCTTACCCTCCTGGAGTGGAATCACTGCCACCTTAAAAGTCAGGGCACCGACCATCAGGGCCCCAGTATTCTAAGTGACACTTCAGCCAAAGTAGAGTCTCTGCCATAAAAACAGGGTTGGACAGAAACAAGAAGCCCCCACATTTCAGCTGTACTCATCTAGAACTTAGGCTCAGCAACAAGTAGATGGGGAGAAGATGAAAATGCTGATTTTCTGCAGCTTCCAGGAAGATAGGCGCCAACTGGGAGGTGGGGAGAGAGAGAGAGAGCACTTTGTTTTTGGCTACTTAAGACTGTAGCAGATTTTGGATTTCACTGAGCTGAGAAGGCATAGTGAAAGTATGGGTCTCAGCTCAAATAACCATTCTTTCACTGTTCTTACCAAAGTTCAGCAGATATGGTTGAATAAATTTTACTTCATTTGTGCCAAATGCTTGGAATTATTTCATTTACAGAGGCTTTCATTCAGTGTGGCATTTTATTTGTATTTTAATATAACTTTCACTACTTTCACAGGGGAGCAGATGTATGGAGCTCCTCATGCTGTCATAACACTCTTCATTTATTTGAAAACAACTTAAGTAGAATATAAGAGTAGGGCAGTGCAATAGTGGCTCAGTTGCAAGAATTCTCACCTGCCAAGCTGGAAGCCCAGGTTCAATTACAGGAGACTGCCCATGACAAAAAAGAATATAAAAGCAAAAAGAAATTATTAATTTGATCCAGCATAAATCCATTATTCAAATAATTGTCCATAATCTCAGTCTACTTAATACATATGTTGCCCTGTGTATTCCAGTTTCTAATATATGAACTCATATTTTTCACAAAATGCTGAGGAAATGAAGATAAGAGTGTAGATAAATTGTGTTCTACTAAATCATGCTTAAATTGTATGGCTATGGCTATCTTGTCTGGATCTAGTTCAAAAATCACCAACTTAAAATGTTACCCCTTCAGAAATCAAAGTTAAGATCAAATGAACTACATATGTGCCCAGAATTCCATAGAAAATAGAGGATATCTGTAAAATATTGGCTCATGACTAAGTTTTCTTTGCATCTAGGAATCTTATCTTCCTCTCAGAAGACATTCTATTTCTGAATCACAGAATTGGAGAGATGGGCAAGATGGCAGCATAGTAAAGAGTGGAATTGAGTTCGTTTCCAGAGCAGCTAGCAAATAGCCTGGAATGCTGCAGAACAATTGAACTGCTGGGGGAAGATGAATGACCAGACTCACAACACACACCAGTCTGGACTAGGTGGAGTGGCTCAAATACCATGCAGATCTGTATGTCCCCTAAGCCACAGGGGCCAGTGCTCCTCCTCCTTAGGCACAGCAAGCTGATTCTGCAAGGGGAAAGGAAACAGACTTTACTAATAGCAAGGGCTTAGCTCAACTTAATTGCAGTTGCCAAATTAATTAACAAATTCTAACTAATGAAAACAGGCACCCAGCAAAGATAAATGTGGAATAAGCACTAAAAGAACCAGGAGTTTTTGCCCCAGCAGAGAGGGGATAGGACTGATGCAACAAAGAAACAAACAATAAACAACCAATGGCTTTAGAGTTGAGCAGCACAGAATGCTAAAAACAAAAAAAAGCTATACCACAAGAAAAAGGGGTACATAGAGCCTGGAGATACATAGTGCCACATACCAATTCAACTGTTGATTCACCAAACCAGGGAGGGGGAGTCTGGTTCTCAAAAGCTTTTTTTTTGGCTTTTCCTTTTTTACTTCTTAACAGCTCATTAGATAGAACTGCAAGCACTCTAGGGTCCAACACTGCACCAGACAATGGCAGAACTAAGGGATGTCTAAGAGGCAAAGTAACTAGTCAGGTGAAAGGGGTAATACACTAAAGGGCATATCTTCTCTAAGAAAAGGGGGACTCAAAAAGACCCCTTCTTTCAAGGAATTCAGGCCCCAGGGGCTGGAAAATAGAAGTAATCAAAGGCCACCTACTACCTCACCTCTGTCTCAGCCATGACCCTGGCAGAGTGAGTCTACCAAAATTGAAGGCACTGCATGACTTTAAACTGGTGAGAAGCTGTGGGCAGACATGCACCACATTCTGGGCAGGGCAGGAAGATCACAGAGTCTAGAGGCTTTATAAGATTGTGTCACAACCTGCTGAAACTTATCCTGAGGGAAAACTGATGTTGGCTATTCTCTTCTTCTGATATGTTGGCCTGTCTGCTCTGAGGAAATCTGACTGGGGTCTATCTGAGGAGACCTTCCAAGCAAAAAAGACTCCACATAAGCAGGGAAAGATACAGAGATAAAAAAAAGAACTGAAAAGTTCTGTTCAATTCAACATAACCTGTGCTAGAAATCTAGAATAGTTGAACCGAATGTCAAAGAACAGAGAGAGAACAAAGCCATTCAACAAGAAAATCCTTGACAAAAAAAGGAAAACAATCTCTAGAATGAACTAATTAAAGAAGTCAAATGCCTAGACATCAGCAAAAATATAATGCTTCATACTAAAAAAGCAAAGATATGGCCCAGTCAAAGAAACAAATCAATGCTTCATATTAAATACAGGAGTTGAAACAACTGAGTCAAAATGATTGAACAGACATGCAAAATCTCATCAAAAATAAAATCAATGAGTTGAGGGAGGATAAAATAGAAAACATTGAACAAACAAAAGAATAACACGAAAGTTTAAAAAAAAGTCACAAAACTTATGAGATCAAAAGGCAAAATAGAAGAGATGAAAAAAACAATAGAAACCTACAACTATAGATTTAAAGAAACAGAAGAAAGGATTAGGGAACCAGAGGATAGGACAACTGAAATCTGACAGAAAAAAGAAATTGTAGGGCAATGAATGGAAATATATGTGCAGGGTATCAGAATCAGATGGCAACATGAAGAACAAGAAAATACATTTTGTGGGTGTCCCAGAAGGAGAAGAGAAGGGAAAAGGATGAGAAAGACTAATGGAGGAAATAATTACTCAAAATTTCCCATCTCTTATGGAAGACATAAAACTAAAGATCCAAAAAGTACAGCCTACCCCCAAAAGAATAGATCCAAATAGACATACTCCAAGACACTTACTAATCATGTCATTAAATATCAAAGATAATGAGAGAACATTGAAAGCAGCAAGAGAAAAGCAATCCACCAGATACAAGGGAGGCCCCATAAGACTATGTATGGATTTCTCAGCAGAAACCATAGCAGCAAGAAGGCAGTGGTATGATATAATTAAGGTTCTAAAAGAGAAAAACTGTCAGCCAAGAACTCTATATCCATCAAAACTGTCCTTCAAAAACAAGGGGGAGATTAAAATATTTTCAGACAATCATTGAGAAAATTTGTGATTAAGAGACTAGCTCAACAAGAAATACTAAAGGAAGAACACTACAGGCAGCTAGGAAAACACAGGAAAGAGAGGTCTGGAGAAGAATGTAGAAACTCAGACTATCAGTAAAGGTACAAAGAGGGAAAAAAAAACAGTTATGATATATAAAATCCAAAAGAAAAAAAGGTAGAAGAAAATACTACCTCTACGGTGATAACATTAAATGCTAATGGATTAAGCTCTCCAATCAAAAGATATAGACTGGCAGAATGGATTAAAAAAGTAGGACCCTTCCATATGCTGTCTACAGGAGACTCACTTTACACCCAAAGATAAAAATAGTTTAAAAGTGAAAGATTGGGAAAAGATATTTCATTCAAACAACAACCACAAAGCATCAGGGTTAGTTATAATAATATCTGACAAATTAGACTTCAAGCATAAAACAATCAAAAGAAAGAAGGACACTATGTATTAATAAAAAGAAGAACTCACCAAGAACACATAACAATCATAAATATTCATGCACCAAGCCAGAGTGCTCCAAAATATGTGAGATAAACACTGACAACAGTGAAGGGAGAAGTAGACACCTCTACCACAGTAGTTGAAGACTTCAATTCCCTGTTTGTGTCAATGGATACATCATGTAGACAGAGGATCAATAAAGAAATAGAGATTTTTAATTACATGATAAATGAACTAGATGTAACAAACATTTACAGAACACTATATCCCACAACAGCAGGATGCAAGTTTCCCACAAGTGCTTATAGATCATTCTCAAGGATAGACCACATCCTGGAGCATAAAGTAAGTTTCAATAAATTTTAAAAGATTGAAATCATAAAAAGCACTTCCTTGGATCATAATGGAATGAAGTTGGAAAACAACAAACAGAGGACCAGAAAATTCACAAATATATGGAGACTAAACAACACACTCTTAAACAACCAATGGGTGAAGGAAAAAATTAATGGGGAAACCAATAAATACATCAAGGCAAGTGAAAGTGAAAACACAACTTATCAAAATTTATGGGATACAACAAAGGCATATGGTGAGAGAGAAATTTATTGTCTCAAGTGCCTATATTAAAAAAGAAGAAAGCCAAAACTGAGGAATTAACTGTTCACTTGGAAGAACTAGAGAAAGTATAGCAAACTACTAACCCCAAAGCAAACAAAAGGAAAGAAATTATGCAGATCAGAGCAGAAATAAATGAAATTGAGGATATGAAAGCAATCAAGAAAATCAGCACAATCAGAAATTGGTTCTTAGAGAAAATCAATAAAATCAATGGACCTTCAGCTAGGCTGACCAAAAAAACAGGAGGTAGAATGCAAATAAATAAAATCAGAAATGGAAGGGGAGATGCAGCCATTAATCCTGCAGAAATAAGAGGTAATGAGAGGATACTTGAGCAACTATATTTTAATAAACTACACAAAATAGAAGAAATGGATAACTTCCTAGAAAGGCATAAACAAACAACATCCTGCATAGACAAATGACCTTAACATATCAATCACAAGTAAAGAGATTGAATCAGTCATCAACAAGCTTCCAGAAAAGAAATTCCAGGAACATATGGCTTCACACATTAATTCTATTAATTATTCAAGAAAGAATAAGTGCCAATACTGATCAAACTTTTCAAAAAAATTGAAGAGGGAAAGTTACCTAACTAATTCTATGAAGCCAACAATAACCTAATACCAAAGCCAGTCAAAAATAATACAAGAAAAAAAAAAATTACAGGCTGTGCCAGTATGAAAGGATTATGTATCCTAGAAAAGCCATGTTTTAATCCTGATCCATTTTGTGGAAGCAGCCATTTCTTTTAATCCCTATTCAGCACTTTAGGTTGGAAACTTGATTAGATTATCTGCATAGAAATGTGACTCACCCAATTGTGGGTATTAACCTTTCATTAGAGGGAGATGTGACACCACCCATTCCAGGTGAGTCTTAATTATTTTACTGGAATCCTTTAAAAGATGAAGAATTTTGGAGAGAAGGACATGAGCGACCAATGAGAACCAGAAGAGCCCGCAGAGCCAGAGGCATTTGGAGATGAAGAAGGAAATCACCCCTGGAGGAGTTTCATGAAGCAAGAAACCTGGAGAGAAAGATAGCAGATGCTGCCATGTCTGTCATGTGCCTTTCCAATTGAGAGAGAAACCCTGAATGTCATTAGCTTTCTTGGACCAAGGTATCTTTCCCTGGGTGGCTTAGATTGAACATTTTTATATCCTTGCTTTAATGGGACATTTTCATGGCCTTAGAACTGTAAAATTCCAACTTAATAAATTCCCCCTTTTAAAAGCTGTCCTATTTTTGGTATACTGTATTCTGGCAGCTAGCAAACAAGAACACAGGCAATCTCTTTAATGAGTACAGATGCAAAAAATCCTCAATATAATACTTTCAAATCAAATCGAGGAGCACTGTTAAAGAATTATACACCATGAACAAGTGGAATTTATAACAAGTACGCAAGGCTAGTTCAACACAAGAAAATCAATTAATGTAGTCTACCTTATCTGTAAGTAAAAGCAGAAAAAACACATGGTCATCTCAATTGATGCAGAAAAGGCATTTGAGAAAATGTAACATCCTTTATTTATGAAAACACTTCAAAGGATAAGAAATGAGAGGAACTTCCTCAGCATGATAAAGGGAATATATGAACTACCCACAGCAGAAAGCTTTCCCTCTAAGATCAGGAAGAATACGAGGATACCCAGTGTCACCACTGTTTTTTCAACATTATGCTGGATATTTTAGCAGAGCAATTAGACAATAAAAAGCATCCAAATTGGAAAGGAGGAATTAAAACTCTCACTGTTTTCAGATGATATGATACTATATTTTGAAAATCCTGGAAAAATCTATAACAAAGCTATTAGTGCTAATAAATAAGTACAGCAAAGTGGCAGGGTAAAAGATCAACACCCCCAATCAATAACTTTTCTATACACAATGAGAAATCTCAGAAGAAAATCAAGAAAAAAATCCATTTACAATAGCATCCAAAAAAATAAAATATTTAGGAATAAATTTAATTAAGTATACAAAAGACCTGTACATGGAAAACTACTAGAAATTACTAAAAGAAATCATGGAAAACCCAAATAAATGGAAGGGCATACCACATTCATTGACTGAAGATTAAATATAGTTAAGACGTCAATTCTTAGATTTATAGATTCAGAAATACTTTGCAGAAATAGAAAAACCAATAGCAAAATTGGTTTGGAAGGGCAGAGAGCCTCCAAATAGCTAAAAAATACCTTGAAATTAAAAATGATGTGGGAGGTCTCATCCTACCTGGCTTTAAAGCACAGTACTAAGCTACAGTGGTCAAAACAGATTGGTACTGGCAAAAAGATTGATATACTGACCAATGAAGTCAAATTGACTGTTCAGAAACATACCCTCTCATCAAACAACAATTGATCTTTGATAACATGGTCAAGCCAACTCACCAGGAACAGAGCAGCCTCTTCAATAAATGGTGCTTGGAGACAAGGATATCCATGTGCAAAAGAATGAAAGAAGATCCATATCTCACACCTTGCACAAAAATTAAGTTCAAATGGATCAAAGACCTAAACATTAGAGTTAAGACCATAAAACTGTTAAAAAAAAAAAAAAACTGTAGGCAAATATCTTATAAGTCTTGCAATAGAAGGTGGTTTCCTAGATTTTATAACCAAAACATGAGCACAGAAAAAAGGAATCAATAAATGGGATCTCCTCAAAATTAAACACTTTGGTGCATCAAAAAAATGTGTCAGGAAAGTAAAAAGGTAGCTTGTAAATGGAAGACAATATTTGGAAAGCACGTATCAGATAAGGGTTTAGTATCCAAAATATATTAAGTGATTATTCAACTCAACAACAAAAAGACAAACAACCTAATTAAAACATGGGCAAAAGATGTGAACAGACATTTTTCAGAAGGGGAAATACAAATGGATAAAAGGCACATGAAAAGATTCTCACTTTCACTGGCTATTAAGAAAAAGGTAAATCAAAGCCACAATGAGATATCATCTCACACCCACTAGAATGGCCATATCACACACACAAAAAGACAAACCAGAAAATAGCAAGTGCTGGAGTAGATGTTGAGAAAGAGGCACATTTATCAACTGTTGGTGGGAATCTAAAATAGTACAACCATTCTGGAAAACAGTTTGAAAGTTCCCCAGGAAGCTAAGTGTAGAATTGCCATGCGATCCAGTAATCCTATTACTAGGTATTTAAACAGAGGAACGGAAGATAAAGATATAAACAGACATTTGCACATAAATGTTTATAGCAGCATTATTTATGATTGCCAAGAGATGAATGTCTATTAACGGATGAGCTTCTAAATGAGCCATGGTATATACATACAACAGTATACTCTGAAACTGTAAGACAAAATAAGGTCATGAAGAATGTAGCAATGTGTATGAACCTTGAGGACATTATGTTGAGTGAAAGAAGTCAGAAACAAAGGGACAAATACTGTGGTCTCACAAATATGAACTAATATTAGTAAGCCAACTTTGAGAGTGAAAATTAAGAACACAGATTATCAGGTGATAGAGTGTAGACATTGGGCATTTGGTACTGGAGGAATACAGATTATGCAACAGGACTTATTGTAAAAATTCAGAGAAGAATAGTACAAAACTACCTGATTGTAGCACAAGAGGATAAAAACACTGAATAAAGCTGAATATGAGAATGGCTAAGGGAGAAGGACTGGGGCATGTATGAAATCAGAAGAAAAAACAGAGGATAAAGACTGAGACAGCATAATTTAGGAATACATAAAGGAATACATAAATACATACATAAAGTGAACAATGATAGTGATTAAATATACAAATAAAAAACATCTCTGCATGAGGGAGAACAAATGAATGTCAACATTGCAAGGGGTTGGAAATGGAGCATATACAGTAAAGGAACAATACAAATAAGGCCTATAGTCAACAGTAACATTGAAATGTGCTCTCACTGAATGTAACAAAAGCATTACACCAAAACTAAATGTCAAGAAGCAGGGGACATAGGAGAAAGATATGGATTCTATGCAGAAGAAAAGGAAATGTCTTCATGTAGAGATTGTGGTGGTGAAGGCGTGTCTATTTACTTAGGCTGGATTTATATGATATGTGAATAAAATTGTTTAAAAGGAACAGAGAGAAACAAGTCCTAGAGAATATGGAGAAACAGATGTACCTATTCACTGTTGGTAGGGAAGCTGAGAGGAGCAGCCCATCTGAAGGGCAGCATGGTGTTTCCACAGGAGGTTAAGGGTAGGGTTGTCATACGATCTTATAAACCCATTGTTAGGTATATACCTAGAGGAACTGAGAATGGGGACAGGAATGGACTTTTGCACACTGGGGTTTATGGAGGCAGTGTTTGTGATTTGTAATGAATGCAGGTGGCCTAAAGGTACATTGACTGAAGAACAGAAGGGGGAACTGTGGTGTTTACATACAATGGGCTATGGAGTGGCTGCAAGAAGAAAGGAAGCTGTGAGGCATGCAACTAGGCGAATAAACCTTAAGGACAGTATGTTAAATAAAATGTCAGAAACAAAAAAAATCATATTATCTTGCTTCACTCACATGGATTAACTATAATATACAAACTCAGAACTGAAGTTGAGAGCAAGGATTATCATGTTGGGGCCTATTGTAAAGGTTCCTGGATATAAGCTCTTATGGCAGTCAGATATATTTAGGAGTTATAATTGATATTTCTTAATTCTAAGATACTGAGCTATCTTTTTATAAATTGGTCATTCCCTGAAACTTTGGGTGTTTATTTGACACCTGAGACTTAGAGTTAGAGCACTGAAGTTACAAAGTCTACATTATCCCATTCAGCAACTGTTTAAAAAGCTGAAAAAATGATAAAACTTCATCTAGAAATATGAATGAAGCTGATCTGGATAGGACTAAGGTAAACAGAATATTGGGTTAAAGATAATATGGTCCATATTTTAAAACTTCAACTTCTGTTTGAGAGGAAAGAAAGAGATGTTTATTCGATGCAAAATTTATATTTTGGTAATGTATTAACTAATTTAACTTATAAAATCAGCTTAGTTGAACCCCATAAGTACATGGAATCATGAATAAGGCATGAGATCTTGTTGGTTTGTACCAGTTAGTGTGATGTCCTGATACATACCAGGGTAATTTGGGCAGAGAATAAAATATATATATATATTAGCAAACTCTCCTTGGAGGACTGGGGAGAAAGGAAGAAATCTTCAACTTCCCCACCTGAGGAATTCCCGATATTCTTGCAAGTAGTGGTGACAACAAATCCAATAGACTAAGCCCTCAATCTTGGGACTTGCCCCAATGAATTCTTGCAAAGGAGAAGTTAAACCTACTGATAATTATGCCTAAGAGTCACCCTCAGGGAACCTCCTTTGTTGTTCAGAGGTGGCCTCTCTCTCAAAGGGAACTTGGCAGATTAACTCACTACCCTCCCCTCTACATGAGACATGACCCCCAGGGGAGGAAATCTCTCTGAAAACATGGGGCCTGACTCCCAGGATGAACTGAGACCTAACATCATGGAAATTAGAAAGACTTCTTGACCAAAAGAGGGAATCGAGAAATTAGACAAAATAAAATCTCAGAGGCTGAGAGATTTCAAACAGAGTCAAGAAGTTAGCCTGGAGGTTATTCTTATGCATTATACAGACATCCTTTTTTAGTTTATGGTGTATTCAAGTGGCTGGAAGGAAGTGCCTGCAACTGTTGAACTGTGTTACAGTAACCTTGATTCTCAAAGAATACTGTTTAACTATATAGTTTTTATATGACTCCACGATTGTGAAAGCCCTTGTCTGAGGCTTCATTTATCCAAGGTACGGACAGAGTCACAAAAAATAAGGATAAAAAATAAACAAATAATAGGGAGAAATAAAGAGTAATAATGGAGTAGATTGAAATACTGTGGGTCAATAAGAGCGAGGAATAAAGTTATGGGATGTATGAATTGTTTTTTTTTTTCCTTTTTATTTCTTTCTCTGGAATGATGCAAATGTTCTAAAAGTGATCATGGTGAAGAATACACAAGTAGGTGATGATACTGTGAGCTGTTGATTGTATAATATTGTTGGATTGTATGTGTATAGATTTTTCTCAATAAAAATATTTTTTACAAAAATAACAGAATTGAAATGGAATTTAACAGATCTTTATATCAGTGCTTTAATTTTAAATTTGGGAAAATAAGGAATAAATAATGTCATTGATTTTTCCAAAGCCACAGGAGTAATTAACAATAAAGCCAGCATGAGAAACCAAATTTGAACTGAGTACTCATTAATTGTCCAAACAGGATATCAGCTGAAAATCAACAAGTACGAATATTCTCCAATTACAAAATGCAAACCATAATTAATAAAGACTTGCACCAAAATAAAGCATGTGGTGTTTGCATCTGTCTCCTTTTACAATAAATGATAAACAGAAATATGAATTGGTTTATTAACTAAAGTTTTAAAAAGTTAATAGTGCAAATAAAAAGTAATTGATATGTATTTAGTGAGCCATATCATATCATATAGAACTATAAGATACAGGAGAAATGCATAATGTGAGGAATTCCAAGGGGAGTATAATTGCAAACTTGAAGATCAAAGATTATAAAAGAATTCTATTTATAACACTCTAATAGTCAATTTGATCATCTACATAAAACTAATTAAAAATTAGTGGTAAAATTATTTCCTATAGTAATTCTGATTAAATTTTAAAGGTTATTAACTAAACTTTATAAAACAAATTGGGACCAGACAATTTTCTGGGGAAGAGTTAGCCCACTTTTAAGCTACAAACTAATTTATAGTTTTCTAAAACAGATGAAAACTCAAAAATCTTGCTAATATATTTTAGGAAACCAGCATGAGTATTATATGAATCATCAAAAACAAAATATTGACCATTTTCAAATTTTACACAGAAAAAAATGTCTAAATAAAACATTACCCAAAGAGAAAGGCACAGAAGGAAGCAGCTGAAAACAACAAAACCCAGAAGACACATGGCAGAGGAATCCAGGATTGCCAACAGCTGGTGTTGGGAAGAAAACATTGTCTTGATGATGCCTTGATTTGGACATTTTCATGGCTTCAAAACTTTATAAGTCTCTGGTAGAATGGCAGCTAGAAATGGTGACAATGTGCACCATTGAATTTCTCCTAATCCTACTGGGAAATTTTCAGTATTTCATCATGAAATTTTATACTCAAGATCAACTAGTAAACACCATAGTTCTCTGAGAGTCAGATTCTTCTGTTTGCTACTTTGATTCTGCTGTCCAGGATGGTAGCCATACCATCCTTGTCTTTCATAATAAAGTGCTGCACTTGGCTTCTGCCAACTTGGGATCCAATTAGCTCCACTGTATTTAAGGGTACAAGTTCAGTGGTAACAGTTTCAGATCAACATCTAACCTGCAGGGAAGAGAAACCACAGTGCTCTTCAGGAATTATTGAGCTTCTTTCATGAACTTATCCCTCAAATTCATGTTGAAAGGTCCACCTTCTAGACATTCCCAAGTGCTCCTGGTTGCAATTAGGTTCTGTATGATTCTTAGAGTTCTCTGGAGAAGTGTGTTTATTCATGGAAACTAGCATAATAATGCACTGAATATCATTTCTTGCACAAAGGGTACATACAGTTCCTTTTCCTGACTGTGCAAAAATTTTTCATAAATGTTTTCAAGAAATCTTATCTAGAGAATGTCTAGATTGATTTAGAATACAAAGTTTATGAATAGAGAGGCACAAGATTACAAAGCTATTCTGACTGAACCCTCAGGAATTAAAAAAAACATATATGATTTTTCTGAATCATTACTAAAACTGCTTGTCAAAATAGTAAAGGAAAAGATGCCTGAGAACGGAGCTCCAGGACTCACCCTGTCCTTCAGGGTAGCTAGAAACAACTGTTCTGAACCTCCAGAAACAAGAAGAACACTGCACAGCATCCAGGGAAGAGCAGGAGGAAGAGATGAATAAATTGTAGTGAGGAACTATGTATAGGTTGCTCCACAATTGTGGCTGGTGCCCACTCCCACTCTTGTGGGAGGTTGCCTCAGGATCTGGCTGGGAGCCACTATCATAAAGGAACTTAAAAGTCCCCCTACCCAAGAAGGGATCACAACTTTTGAATAGGGAATTCAGATCACTAAGTTCTGGTTTTAAGGGCAATTATTACTTCAACCACCCCCAGGCAAAGGCAGCCTTCAGCCTCTGTTTCAAATCTGTCCCTAGCAGAGGTGTAACTGTGGGTGATTTTAAAACAGAGCTCCATCCTAGGGCTGTGGAGAATCAGTTGCTGAAGAGTGGCTCTTTTCCAAGAACAAGAAGGGAGCATGGCCAAGCACTGATCACAGCTTTTGATTAGCAAATTCAGATCACTGGGTCAAAGCTCTGAATTATGCCTTCAGTCCACCCCAGATAAAAGCAGCTGGTGGCCACTATTTAACCCTGTACCCAATAGGGGTGGAGACAATGGGTGGAGATTTAAAGGAAAAATTCCTCCTTACAACCACAGGGAGCTATTTGCTGAAGAGTGCCATTGCCTAGGCAAGCCAGAAAAGTGTAGATTCAAAGAGCCATTAAAGAGATGTTTGGTGCTCTTCCTTCCAGGGCACTTTTGAACTGAGATACAACTCCTCTATGGATCACTGGTCCTGTTTTTACTGGGACATAATGAATTGAGAAAGCCTACTTCCAAGGCACCCCCCACCCAGAATTTGCCCCAGAAAAAAAAGAACTAGAGAAAATGAAAGGAGTTTAAAAAAATTGTTCAGTCAAACAAAAAATAGAACAAATCAACATTCCCAAGGAAGAAACATAGGAAAGGAAACTTCTCCTATGGGTGAAACAAATGCACAAATGGTGCAATCTCAAAAATTGTTTCATATATCCTGGGTAAGAATCAGATGAAGAAAAGGTAAAAAATCTGATCAGTTAAACACAGGCTATTCTGAAGATCTAAAATAAGTTGAACCAAGGGTCAAAGAAGAGTCTTAACACAAAGCAAATTGACAATAAAACCCTAGGCAAGAGGGAAAAACTGACCTCTATAGTAAACATATAAAGATAATATACTTAGACCTCAGTAAAAAATTACAAGTCATACTAAAAAAATAGGAAGATATGACCCAGTCAAAGGAACAAATCAAACTTCAGGGGAGATGCAGAATTTGGAACAACTCATTAAATATGTTCAAAGGAAATTACTAAATCAATTCAAGGAAATTAAAGAAAATATGGCTAAAGAGAGCAAAGATATTAAGAAGACACTATGTAGAGCCGAGTTGGTGGCTTAGTGAGGTGTGAGATTCAGTTCATCCTTCACAGCAGCTAGTAAATAGCCAGAAACAGTATAGAACAACTTCTGTGGCCACATCAGTGACCAGGCACACAGTCTATACCAGTCTGGACAAGCTGGACCAGCTGTGATCCCACCCAGAACTATGAGTTCCCCAAGACATGGCAGCCAGCACCCCTCCTCTACAGGCTGATTCCTAGA
This sequence comes from Tamandua tetradactyla, assembly GCF_023851605.1. Lineage (NCBI taxonomy): Eukaryota > Metazoa > Chordata > Mammalia > Pilosa > Myrmecophagidae > Tamandua > Tamandua tetradactyla. The sequence goes on along the minus strand of NC_135343.1, from coordinate 51,458,697 downwards.
AGGGAAAAGGAAAGATACTTCACTAGCAGCAAGGGGCTGAGCAACCAAGCTCAATTTGTGGAATTAATTAACAAATTCTGACTACTGAAAATACACCCCCAGCTCAACTGAACCTCGAGTAAAATCAGGTTGCCAGTTTTTGCCCTAGCACAGGGAGGGGAGGACTGATGAAAAAAAGAAAGAAAAGAAGAGGGTTTTTTTTGGCTCAAACAGCACAAAATACTTGAAAGGTCTGGACCCTGAAGGAAAAGAGTGGGCACATAGGACCTTGAGACACACAGAGCAATGTCCCAACTTAAGCCCTTGATTAGCAAACCTGAGGAATGGGGGTCCTGCTCTGAAAAGGAGGATTTTTGTTCTTTTCTTCTTTGTGGCTGAGATTCTATGGCTCTTGGCGGACAACTGCAAGGCTTCTCAGGCTCCAACTGCCCCATGCAAGGATGAAATTAAGCTTATCTAAGAGCTTGTCTGAAGACTGTGCCTTCCCCAGATGAGGAGTGGGGCCTAGCTCAGGTGGGATCCCTCCCTCAAGGAATTCTGACCCAAGGGTCTGGAAAACTGAAGCAATTAAAGCCAGCCTACAACCTCTCCTCTGTCTCAACTATACCCACAGCAGGGAGAGTCTGCTGAAGTTAAAGGCACCACATTACCTTATGCTGGTGGTATCCACAGGCAGACAAGCACCACATACTGGGCAAGATAAGAAAAACACAGAGTCTAGAGGCTTCATAGGAAAGTCTTGCAACCTGCTGCATCTCGCCCTCAAAAAAAACTTTGCTCCTGAAAGAAGGCCAGTTCTATCTGGGAAAATCTGATTGGGGTCTATAATACTTAAGTAGACCTTCCTTAAGGGGAAAAAAAGTACCAGATAGACAGTGCAAGAAACAAGAATGCAAGAACTGAAAAATTCTGATTTGTTAAGCAAAACCTAAGCTAGAGGTCTAAAATAAGCTGAATTGAATGCCAAAGAACAGGTAGACAGCAAAGTAATCCAGCAAGAAAATTCTAGATAAAAAAGTAAAAACAATCTCCAGAATAAGCTAATTAAGGAAATTAAATGCCTAGACACCAGCAAAAAAATAATGAATCATACTAAGGAAATTGAAGATATGGCCCAATCAAAGGAACAAACAACAATTCAAATGAGATACAGGAGTTGAATGTTCGAACAGACATGGAAAATCTCATCAAAAAGCAAATCAATGAATTGAGGGAGCATATAAAGAAGGCAAAGGATAAAAAAAAAAAGAAATAGAAAGTCTGAGAAAACAAATCGCAGAACATATGGAAATGAGAGACACAGTAGAAGAGATGAAAAAAACAATGGAAACCTACAATGTTAGATTTCAAGAGGTAGAAGATAGGATTAATGAACTGGAGGATGGGACATCTGAAATCTGACAAGCAAAAGAAAATATAGGGAAAAGAATGGAAAAATATGAGCAGGACTCAGGGAATTGAATAACAACATGAAGCACATAAATATATGCATTTTGGGTGTCCCAGAAGAAGAAGAGAGGAAAAAAGGAGGAGAAAAAAGTAATGGAGGAAATTATTGCTGAAGACTTCCCAACTCTTATGAAAGGCTTAAAATTACAGATCCAAGAAGTGCAGCATACCCCAAACAGAACAGATCCAAATAGACATACTCCAAGACACTTACTAATCAGAATGTCAGATGTCAAAGAGATAGAGAGAGTTTTGCAAGCAGCAATAGAAAAACAATCCATTACATACAAGGGAAGCCCAATAAGACTATGCATAGATCTCTCAGCAGAAACCATGGAGGCAAGAAGACAGTGGTATGATATAGTCAAGATACTAAAAAAGAAAAACTGCCAACTAAGAATGCTATTTCCAGCAAAATGTCCTTCAAAAATGAGGGGGAAATTAAAACATTTTCAGACAAAAAAATCACTGAGAGAATTAGTTTCCAAGAGTCCAGCTCTGTAAGAAATACTAAAGGGAGCACTAGAGACAGATAGGAAAAGACAGGAGAGAGAGGTGTGGAGAACAGTGTAGAAGTGAAGACTATCAGTAAAGGTAAAAAGAAGAAAAATTAGATATGACATATAAAATCCAAAAGGCAAAATGGTGGAAGAAAGTACTGCCCTTACAGTAGTAACACTAAATGTTAATGGATTAAACTCCCCAATCAAAAGACATAGACTGGTAGAATGGATTAAAAAACAGGACCCATCTATATGGTGTCTACAGGAGACACATTTTAGATCCAAGGATAAACGTAGGTTGAAAGTGAAAGGTTGGAAAAAGATATTGCATGCAAATGACAATCAGAAAAGAGTAAGAGTAGCTATACTAATATCCAACAAATTAAACTTCACATGTAAAACAATTAAAAGAGACAAAGAAGGACACTACATATTAATAAAAGGAGCAATTCAATATGAAGACATAACAATCATAACTATTTATGCACCAGGCCAGAGTGCTCCAAAATACATGAGGCAAACACTGAAAATAGAAATAGACACATCTACCATAATAGTTGGAGACTTCAGTTTCCTACTCTCATCAATGGACAGAACATCTAGACAGATGATCAATAAAGAAACAGATAATTTGAATAATACAATAAATGAACTATACTTAATGGATATTTATAGAACATTACACTCCACAACAGCAGGATACACCTTTTTCCCAAGTGCTCATGGATCATTCTCAAGGATAGACCATCTTCTGGGTGCCTGACCTTGCAAAAAAAGGAAAACTGAAGGGAGCAGTGAAGATCTATCCAATAATAGTTGGGAACTTCAGAACACAATTTTCATAGACAATGAAATATTAATAGTATTTCATACCTAGATAGAACATCTAGGCAGATGATCAATAAGGGAACAGAGAACTTGAATAATAGACAAATGAACTAGATCTAAAAGAAGTGTATGGAACATTGCACCCCAAAACAGTAGGATATACATTCTTTTCAAACGAGAAGGTCCAATTCTCCAGGACACACCACATATTGGGTCACAAAATAAATCTTAATGATTTTAAAAAGATTGAACATATACAAAGGACTTTCTCTGATCATAATGGAATGAAGTTGGAAATCAATTAAAGTGGAGAACTAGAAAATTCACAAATATATGGAAGTTAAACAACATACTTCATCAAGTGGGTCAGAGAAGAAATGTCAAGGTAAATTTGTAAATATCTTTAGACAAATGAACATAAGTACACAGCATATCAAAACTTGCTGTATGCAATGGGGGCAATGCTGAGAAGGAAGTTTATAGCTCTAAATGACTACATTATAAAAAAAAAGCTAAAATGAAAATCTTAACTGCACACCTGGAAGAACTGGAAGAAAAAAAAGCAAACTAACCACAAAGCAAACAGAAGGAAAGAAATAAACTAGGGCAGAAATAAATGAAATTGAGAATAGATGATAAACTAACAAAGTAAAAAGAGAAAAGATGCAAACAAAATTAGAAATGAAAAGGTGACATTACTACAGACCACACAGAAATATATAGGATCATAAGAGGATACCATTAATAATTGCATGCTGACACCTTTGACAACTTAGTTGAAATGGACAAATTTTGGAAATACATGAACAGTCTACACTGACTCTAGACCTCAATAGACCAATCATGAGTAAAGAAATTGAATCAGTCATCAAAAATCCCCCAACAATGAAAAGGACCAAATGGCTTCATTGGTGAATTTTACCAAACATACCAAGAAGAATTAACACCAATTCTGCACAAATTATTCCAAAAATATAAGGGTGAGGGGAATACTTCCTAATTCATTCTGTGATGCCAACATCACCCTAATACTAAAGCCAGATAAAGATACTACCTGAAAAGAAAATTACAGACTAATTTCTCTAATGAATATAGATGCAAAATTCCTCAACAAAATACTTGGAAATCAAATTCAACAGCACATTTAAAGAATTATTTACCATGATCAAGTGGGTTTTATCCCAGGTATGCTGGGTGGTTTAACATAAGAAAATCAATTAATGTACCACATTAACAAATTGAAAAGGAAATGATCATCTCAATTGATGCAAGAAAGGCATTTGACAAAATCCAGCATCCTGTCTTGATAAACAAGGAACACAGCAAAAAATAGGAGTAGAAGGAAACTTCCTCAACATGATAAAGGGCATAAAAGAAAAATTCACAGCTCAAACAGTACTCAATCATGAAAGATGGAAAGTTTTCCCTCTAAGACCTGGAACAAAATGAGGATACCCACTGTCATATCAGTGTCACCACTGCCAACATGATTACTCAACATTGTCCTAGAAGTTCTACCTAGGGCAAGAAAAAGAAATAAAGATCATTCAAAGAAAGAAGTAAACCTTTTAGTATTTTCCAATGACATGATCCTATAAATAGAAAGTTCTGAAAATCTACAAGGTACTAGATTCACATTCATCACAGTATAGGGTATGAGGTCAACATGCAAAAGTCAGTACTTTTTCTGTACAAAAGAAAAGAGCATTTATTTATTTACAAACCAAAAGCAAATAGCAATATGAGGAAAAAATCAAGAAAAAACATCCATTTTCTATAGCAACTAAAATATTCAAACATCTCATTGTAAATTTAATCAAGGATATCAAGGATTTGTACACAGAAAATGAGAAACCATTGCTAAAGGATATGATAGATGACCTAAATAAATAAAACAGCTTTCTGTGTTCATGGAAAGGGAGTCTCAACATCATTAAGATGTGAATTCTACCCAAATTGATTTACCAATTCAATGCAAACCTAGTAAATATAAAACAAACCTACTCTACAGAAATGGAAAACCCAATTATCAACTTTTTTTTGACATGGTGAGAAGCCTCAAATAATCAAAAACAGCTTGAAAATGAGGTTAGGGGACTTACACTTCCTGACTTTTAGGCATGCTACAAGCTACAGTGGGCAAAACAGCATGGTACTGGCATAAAGCTAGTTATTGATATATTGATCAATGAATTAAAATTGAGAGTTCAGCAATGGATCCTCACATCTCTCACCAGTTGATATCTGATAAGTCTGACAAGTCTGACAAATTCACACAACTGGAAAACGTCTCTTCTCTTCAACAAAGGGTGCCAAACAACTGGATATCCATATGCAGAAGAATGCAAGAGGGCCCCTGTCTCACACCATTTACAAAAATTAATACAAAATTCATCAACGACCTAAATACCAGATACAGTATAAAACTCTTAGAGTTCTAAGGCATGGATGAAAGTAAAGGAGCACCAAGGATTTCAGTTATCCAGCCACCAGACCACTACAGACTTTGGGAAGAAAGCATGGCCTTTCTGATGCCTTGATTTTGGGCATCTAGCATCCAAAAGCATAAGGCAATAAAGTCCTGGAACGTCTACTACTGTGTGGTATTGGTCATAGTCCCCTGTTAAACCAAGGCAATGACTAATTAGGACATATCCCAAGAATTCAAGGTTGGTTCAACATTTAAAAAACAGTCAATATAAGTGGCTATAACAGAAAGAAAACCCTATGATTCTCTCAATAGAAGGAAAAAACATTTGCTATAATTTAATATTAATACATGATAAAATAATTAAAACTCTGAAAAACTAGGACTTACAGGGAACTTAGTATATGACATCTAAGAAAAACTAATTGCTAACATCATGCCTAATTGTGGAAGACAGAATATTTCCCCCCACAGGTCATATACAAGACAAGGCAGTTTTACTCTCATCATTCTTTGTTAGCATATGGTAGTGTTCTTAGCTAGTGCATTAAGTTATGAAGCAGAGTTAAGAGGCATACAATTAGAAAGGATTAAAAAAATTTTCATTTATAGGCAGCTAGATAGCCTACATAAGAACTACAGAAAATGACAAGAACTTCTCTGGTGAGTTCAGCAAGGTTGGAAGAAACGCAGCCAATAGATGAAAAATATTTTTTATTTCTATTAACTAGCATAAACAATTTAAAACCAAAACAAACAAAAACAACATCACTACCATGGCATTAAAACATGAAATATGGAAGTAAAAATTTAGAAAATACATAAACAAGATTTGTATGCTGAACATATGTTTGAATGAAATCAAAGATCTATATAAAGGGAGAATATGCTGTATTCATTGCCTGGGAGGCCCAATAATGTTAAGATGTCAGTTCTACTCAAATTGTTCAACACAGTCCTGGACAAAATCCCAGTGAAATTTTTGGTAGATATTGATAACCTCATTGTAAAATGTATGCAGAAAAGGAACAGAAGTAGAATAGTCAAAACATTTATGAAAATAATGAATAAATTTGGAACAATCACATTACCTGCTCTCAAAACCGAATATAAAGCTGCAATAATCAAGAAACTGTGCTACTGGCAAAAGAATTTTCACATTGGTCAATGTAACAATATAAGAAGGCCAGAAATAGGCCCACACATTTAGTTTCAGATTAAGTTTTCAAGGCAATTCAATGTAGAAAGAATAGATTTTTTGACAAACGGTGTGTGAACAACTGGGCATTCATATGCAAAACATGAATCTCAATCCATGTTTACACTACATTCAAAAATTTAGAGTGATTATTCCATTGTAATTTAAAATCAAAATTATGCATTAAGCAAACAAACTCAATTAAAAAAAAGGAAAATGATCTAAACACATACTTCACTGTGATATTTAGATACCCCTTTTTAGTTTATGGTATATTGAAGTGGCTTGAGGGAAGTACCTGAAACTGTTGAGCTGTGTTCCAGCAGCCTCGATTCTTGAAAATGATTGTATAATGGTATAGCATTTATAATGTGACTGTGTGTTTGTGAAAACCTTGCATCTGATGCTTCTTTTATGTAGGGTATGGGCAGATGAGTAAAAAATAATATGGATTAAAAATAAATAAGTAATAAGGAGAATGAGGGGTAAAAATAATTGGGTAGATTGAAATACTAGTGGCCAATGAGAGGGAAGGTTAAGGGGTGTGGGGTGTATGAGGTTTTTTTCAATTTTAGTCCTTTTTTCTCTAATGAAGCAAATGTTCTAAAAATGATCATGATTATGAATACATAAATAAGAGATGATACTGTGAGCCATTGATTATACACCATGCATGGACTCTATTGTGTGAAGATTTGTCAATAAAACTACATATAAAACAAAGCAAACAGAAAAAAAGAACTGGCCTATCTGTTGCTATGAGGACATTTTGTGGAGTTAAATAATCAGTACATTGATTGCATCTATGGCTGATTACATTTGCAGACAACTAAGGGGAGTTTCTTCTGCAATGAGAATTGTTTAATTTAATCATTTGAAAGCTTTTAAGGGGGATGTGATAACTTCAACAGTCAGAAGGCAGAACTTTCATCTCTAATTCAGCCAGCCAGCCTCTCCCAGGGAATTCATCAAAGACCTTGCAGGTTGCCATATGGAATTTGGACTTAAGCATCTTCAAAGTTGTGTGAGACACTTTTACAAAATCTCACGCTATTTACAGATGTCTTTCATTGGTTCTGTTCTAGAGAAACCTTTCTAATACAGCTCTGGTACTAATAGTGGTTCTTGAGAAAAAGAATCATAAAACTAGGTTTTTGTGATTGGTTTTCTACTTCAATTAGCTGCAAAGGCACTAATGATGCTATTCCAATATTCAAGATGACATTTACAGTAGTACATGGTGTGAGTTGGCAGTAAATATATGCAAAATATCATCATTTGATTCTGCTAATCATGCACTTATATGAGGCAAGGATCTGGGTGGCAGTGTTTTTGACACCTTAACATAGTTTTGTGCAGTTAAGAGGCCTAATGATATTGGCTGGTTGCTGTTGCTAGATATACTGGATACAGTTATAAAAGAAAGGGATGAGATGGAGGCTTCAAATTTTCAGCTTAAGTGTCATATGAAAGATGTAAAAGTGTCTGTGTGTGCCCTGAAAGAAAATCTTATTTCTTGTGGCTGCAAACTTGAGATCTCTGAAAACCAGACCCAGGATCTTATTGTGTGTGTGTAGCAGAATTCCACCATAAAATAAATTCTCAACCTTACAGGGTGTCTATTGTTAAAGTGTTTGGAAAGCAATGGAATACTGAAAATTACGATGGGGACATATGGGTTGATAATGATAGCAATGGGTGCATTGAGACTAGATTCTGCTGAGTCTTTGTGAGATAAAACTGCAATGGTTTCTTGCGAAATGACCACCCAAACTCCTGCTTGTCCTGAGTCAGCCACTCAACCTCCACCTGAAGGTGTCTGCTAAACCTATAACCCCCTCTCCTGGAGAAATAGCTCTCTTCTGTCTGGAGACATTAATCCTGTGTCATCAGATGAAACTGCAAGGAAATGCCCTGACATAATTGGCTTGAAAGATATTTCCAACTAATTTTATGACTCACCACTACTACCCTACTTTTTCTCCGGGCCTATTACTACACTAAAGTCCCAACAACCCTTAAAGATGAGGTTCAAAATGTGACTCATGAGGAGATATGCTATATTCCAAAAGAACTGCATAAGTTTTTCAATTTATATAGATAGAAATAAGAAAAAGATGTGTGGGAATGGATATTAAGGGTGTGGGACAATATGGAAGGAATATAAAGCTAGATCAGGCTGAATTTATTGATATGGGCCCACTAAGCAGAGACTCTGGATTCAATGTTGAAGTTTAAGGAATTAGAAAGGGCTTAACAGTGTGTCTGGGTGTCACATTATACCAGGGCTGAAACAAGGAACAAAAGGTAGCCTACATGACCTGAGGTTGAAATGCCAGAACAGTCCTTGTATAATGTAGATCCGGGATCCAAATTCTTAGAGACATTGGAATGTTAAAGTGGATTTATCATGGAAGACCTGCTCATACAACCTCAGGAATATCCAGAGGGCACACACCTTTTACCAGAACTGCGAGGAATGCATTTGTCAAACTAGCTCCATCATCCCTAAAGAGCTCTGTAATTGTCCTTCCCTGTAGTTCAAATATTATTGTGGGAAATTCTGTCACTGAGCTGGAATTCTTAAACACAATGGGAATAATCAGATCTGGAATTGGCAAAAGTCATGTTATCACATTTACTCCTCAAAGATAAGGTCAGAATGGGTACCATAATGAACAGCAGACTCAAATCAGCAAAATAACCTGACTCTCAGTCAAAATAAGAGTCAAATACTAAGAGTCAAAATGAGAGTCAGAGACTTAGGGTGCTTACTAGTAGATAATGGGGTACCTAGAAGTAAAATAGATGGGAAGTATACAACATTCTTGTTCAATCTATATAAACAGAAAAGTCTAGGTCAAGTGAATAGAAATATAAATTGAGTTACAAAAACAAACTCACAATCTCTTGATTGATTTCCAGAGTTGAGACAGTTTACAGACCAAAGTCCCTTGATTAAGGGGAAGGCCAGGTACACTTTGGGAATGACCCTATTCCACTGCCAAAAATGTATACCACTAAATTTATTTGTAGCCTTCCCAAAGGATACCTACAGCCTTTTACTAGGTTAATTCTGCAAAAGGGAAAAGGAAATGATAAGATATCTGGGGGATTTTTAGTACTGGCTCAAAAGTGACACATTCCAGGAGACACAAAATGTCCTTCTGATCCACTAGTCAGAGTAGGGCCTTATGGAGGTTAGGTGATTGATAGACTTTTAATTCAGATCTATCTCACAATGAGTCCTCAAGCCAATTCTGTGGTTATTTCCTCAGTTCCTGAGTGCATAATTGGAATGGTCATACACAGCAACTGGAAGAATCCCCACACTGGTTCCCTGACTCATGGAATGAAGGCTATTATGGTAGGAAAGGCCAGGTGGAAGCCACTAGAATTGCCCCTATCCAGCAAAATAGTAAATCAGAAGCAGCACTAGATTCCTGGAAGGATTAATGTTATTCTCAAGGATATGAAGGATGAAGGGGTGGTGATTTCCCACCACATTCCCACTCAGCTGTCCTATTTGGCCTGTGTAGAAAACAGATAGGTCTTGGAGGAAGACAGCAGATTATGATTATCATAAACTTAACCAGGCCGTGACTGTAATTGTAGCTGCTGTTCCAGATGTGGTAACATTGCTTGAGCAAATCAAAACATACTCTGGTACCTGGTATGCAGCTACTGATCTGGCAAATACTTTTTCACAATAGTTGTTAGTAAGGACCACCAGAAACGGTTTGCTTTCAGCTGACAAGGCCAGTTTATACTTTCACTTTCCTACCTCAGGGGTATGTCAACCCTGCAGCCCTATGTCATAATCTTGTCTGCAGGGATGCTGATCATTTCTCCCTCTCACAGGACCCCACACTGTTCCATAATTTGATGGTATCATGTTGATTGGATTTAGTGACCAAGAAGTAATAATTTTTGTAGACATATTGATATTATGTATTTGCATGTCAGATGATGGGAGATAAATCTAGCAAAATACAGGGGCCTTTCATCTCAGTGAAATTTCTAAGTGTCCAATGATGTGGGGCATGTTTAGATATTCCTCCTAAGTTGAAGGATGAGCTGTTGTATCCAACACCTCTTCTGATCAAAGAGAGACCACAATGCCTAATTGGCCTGTTTGGATTTTGAAGACAACATATTCCTCATTTGGGCATGCTGTTCCACACCATTTATGAAGAAATCAGAAAAACTGCTAGTTTTTATTTGTTAGTTTATATTTTGCATGGGCGGGCACCAAGAATCCAACTCAGGACTCTGGCATAGCAGGTAAGAACTCTGCCCCTGAGCCTCTGGGGCCTGCCCAAGCTGCTAGATTTGAGTGGAGACTGGAACAAGAGGAGGCTCTACAACAGGTCCAGGCTGCTGTGCAAGCTGCTCTACCACTTGGGCCATCTGATCCAGCAGACCCAAAGGTGCTGGAAATGTCAGTAGCAAACAGAGATGTTTGTCTTGAGCCTTTGGCAGACCCATTTTGGAGAATAACAATGCAGGTTTAGGATTATGGAATAACGCCTTGTCATCCTCTGAAAATAACTACTCTTCTTTTGCGAAACAGCTTTCAGCTTCCTACTAAATGCTGAACCATGATCAGTCAAGTTCCATGAGATCTAAGCTGGATCTTTTTTGACCCCCAAGCCATAAAGTTGGGCTTTCACAGCAACAGTCTATCATAAAATGGAAATGGTATATATGTGATTGGACTCGAGCAAGCCCTGAAGTTGCATGAAGAAATGTTCCAAATGCCCCAATTATTGAAACAATACCTTCTATTTTCCAATTCTGAGGTGTGGTCTCTTGGGGAGTTCATAGGTGAATGAACTCAACTACTCAACTCAAGTTGAATGACGATGAGAAATCCTGGATATGGTTTAGAGATGGTTCTGCATGCTATGCAGACACCACCACAAATTGGTCAGCTGTAGTACTGCAGACCCTTTCTAGAATGTCTATGAAGGACAGTGGTGAGTGGAGATCCTCCCAGTGGGTTGAATTTTGAGCAGTGGGTCATTTTGCTTGGAGGGACAACTGGCAAGAGGTACATTTGTGTACTGACTCACCACTGTTGCTAATGGTTTGGCTGGATGGTCAGGGACTTAGAAGAAGCACAATTGGAAAACTAGCAACAAAGAGGTCTTGGGAAGAGATATATGGACAGATTTCTCTAAGTTGAAAAAAGCATGAAGATATTTATGTCCCATGTGAACACTCATCAGAGGGTGACTTCAACAGAGGAAGGTTTTAATCAAGAGGATAAGATGACCCATTTTATGGATACCAGTCATGCTTTTTTCCAAGCCACTCATTTAATTGCTCGATGGCCTCCTGTGGTCATGCTCATAGGGATAAAGGTTATGCATGAGCTCAGCATCATGGACTTCCACTCATGAAGGCTGGCCTGGCTATAGCTACTACTGAGTGTCCAATCTACCAGCAGCAGAAATTCACACTCAGTCCCTGATATGGCACCATTCCCCAAGGTAATCAGCTGATTACCTGGTGGCAGGTTGATTACATTGGACCAATTCCATCATGGAGGGTGCAGCAATTTGTTTTAACTGGAATAGAGACATACTCTGGATATTTGTGTACCTTCCCTGCAATTCTTTTGCCAACACTACCATTTATAAACTTACAAAATGCCTTGTCCACGGTCATGGTCTTCCACACAACATTGCTTCTAATGAAAGAACTTCTTCACAGCAAGTGAAGTGCAGATATGGGCACATGTTCATAGAATTCCCTAGTCTTACCATGTTCCTCATCATCCAGAGGCAGCTGGGTTGATAGAGTGGTGGAATGGCCTTCTGAAGGCTAAATTACAGCACTAATTAGGTGACAGTACCTTGCAGGGCTGGGGCAATGCTCTCCAGGAAGCTGTGTATGCCCTAAATCAATTTCCATTCTATGGTGCTCTTTCTCCTATAGCCAGGATTCACAAGGCCAGGAATCAAGGGGTGGAAATTGGAGTGGCAACACTCACTATCACCCCTAGTGGTCCACTAGAAAGCGTTTTGTTTCCTGTCCCTGCAACTTTAAGCTCTGCTGGTTTACAAGTCTTAGTTCCAAAAGGATGAGTCCTTCTACCAGGAGACATAGCAATGATTCGATTGAACTGAAAGTTAAGACTGTTACCTCGCCAATTTGGGGCCTTCTTATGCCTCTGAATCAACAGGCAAGAAGGGGGATTAGTGTGCTGGCTGGGGTGATTGATCCTGACTATTAAGGGGAAATAAAATTGCAGGTACACAATGGTGTTGAATAAAGGTTTTGTGGAATAACAGAGATCCCCTAGGGCATCTCTTATTACTATCATGGCTTGTCATTTAAGTCAGTAGAAAACTGCAAGAACCCCAATACAAGAAGGACTACCAATGGCCCAGAAACTTCAGGAATGAAGGTGTGAATCAAACCTTTCAAAGAACTACAACCAGGTGAAGTGCTTGCTGAGGTTAAAGGAAACATGGAATGGGTAGTTGAAGAAGGTAATGATAAATATGAGCCATGACCATGTGACCAGTTACAGAAACAAAGATTATAATTGTATGAATATTTCTTCCTTGTTTTGTTATGAGTACATTTGTATCATACATAAATCAAATATATTTGTTTTTTATCTTATTCCTTTATTATATAACATAAGTTATATTGTTCAAGTTATAGTATTTAAGTTATTGTGTACAAGTTTAAGAGTGAATATTACCCAAGGACTTGCACCCTATTCTGGAGAGATTTAGTGTATTTCCTGTTATATTCAGGACAGTTAGTATTGTTAGGTGAAAAAATATGTCTTTTATTTTTTTTTTTAGGGATTAAACATGGTTTAAAGTGACCTGTACAATTTCTAAGTTGATAAGGGGTGGATTGTGATGACTAGATTCATGCATCACCTTGGACAGGTGATAGTGCCCAGTTGTCTGGTCAAGTAAACACTGGCTTATCTATTGCTGTGAGGACATTTTGTGAAGTATTCTTGTGATAACTCTTTGTGGACTTGGCGAGTTGTGGGTTGGGGGGGTGGGTTGCAGTGAAGGAAAAGGTAGGATTAAAATTCCCTTCATTTTCTATGCAATGACCAAGTTTTAAAAAAAATGTATGTAGACAATGGGACACAATAGAAAATATTTGTACTCACTTGGATAGTATTTGATGACAAAATAGGATCGTGCAACTTACTATGCATTGTTTCAATACTCTACTGTGTTATCACATAAACAGCCTTAATGTATGATTTCCTTTTATGGCCTATAAATTTGCTAAATGTAATGTCATATATTCTCTTCTTAGTATCTAATAATCTGTCAGTTAAGGGTATGAACAGTTCATTCAGATCTACACTTCCTATATATTTGCGTATAATGTGGACAATTTAATTCCAGCAGAAGTACTCTTAAACACAATTACTCTCTATGTAAAAGATACACTAAACTTGCATTTTGCAGCATAAGAGTTTAAATCTACCATATTGCAGGCAATGCCTTCTTTTCGGAAACATAATATAGACACACTTCTTGAAGTAATGAAATAAACATTCTACTAGGTTGGTATCAATTCCTAGGAGAAAAGAACATGTTGATGGGGATTTTTTCCCTCTCTCCTGCATTTGAAGATCTTGAGAATGAATAGTCCTGAAGGAAAAGAATAGCTTATCATTCTTGGATGACATACTAAATTGCAGTGTCCATCTTCATTTCACGTTTTTATTCTGGCTTCCTTCTATAAATATTGTTATTACAGCTGATATCCAGCCTTCCACTCATTTCCTACAAGATTTGAGATGCAGGATAACTTCTCCCCTTTGTTAAACCTTGAAACAGTTGTGTGTGTGTGTGTGTGTGTGTGTGTGTGTGTGTTTTGTTCCAAAGAACATACATACTTCTCTGAAGATACAATTTATCATTATGATAATGTATTAAGTTTTTGTGGTTGTTTTTGCTTTTTGCTTTTTTTGGTCACATCAACCACTCAGTTCCACTGTTCTCTTCCTAAATTAAATGATTGGAATAAAAGTGCGCCCAGCCATGGCTGTAGGAAGCACTATTGGCAAAAAGATGTTGGGAATTGCATGCTTCGTGGGAGCATGTTTGAATGCATCTTGTAGTTACTGTAATTGAATTTTACTGCCTGCAGTTTACTGCCTATCTTTAAATTATGTAGGTCCATTACTCTCAAAAGTATCTCTAACTTTAGTTGCTACATATCCTTATTAAAACTCATAATTGTGTACTCATTACACTGTATTCTTGAATGTTTATTATTGTAGTCAGTGTAATTCGTGGGTCTGCAGCATGTCACATCCTATTTGCTCTTGGCAGAACCACATATCACTCGAACTAAAGTGCTTATTTCCATTGCATATTTACAGCTATGGCAATATTTTTAAACCTGCTTGTGAGTGCCTTTAATTACATATTGATTTTGGATTTATTCTTAAACAAGTTTGCTGGGAAAAATCTTGGTTTTGGAATGGGGAAAGATTCATCTGCATGGATTAATTGTGTTCTTCCAGAAAATTACTCAAATAATAAAAACAAAATATAAACACTACTTTGAGAAGATAAAATATGCTTTTGAAGAAAGGAATCTGTTAGTGGAAAGAAATGCAAAGTAATTATGCTAGAAAGCCATGTTTACACAAGAAGTCGATTTTTTAAACTACAATGTCCTAAGGTACTTAATAAGAAAACTTTTCTCATTAGTTTTCTAATATCTATAGTCCTTTTGGTTCTTTGGTTCTTTTAGTGCCCTGGGACGTGTAGGAATTTCCAAATAGTTGCTCAATCAGAACAGACTCTGAAGAACTTACTAGAAAGTTGTTCCTGATGTGAAAATCCAAATCATCTTCATATGTGGAGGTAAGAATTCTGACAATTTTGCATGCTAATTCTGTACTTTTCTTAGCTGCTTGATTCTGGGTAAATCACATGTGTGTTTTTTTTGTTTTTTTATTTATTTATTTATTTATACTGGGCAGGCAACAGGAATCAAACCCGGGTCCTCTGGCATGGCAGGCGAGCATTCTTGCTTGCTGAGCCACCGTGGCCTGCCCCACATGTGTTTTTTCTTGTTTGTTCGTTTTTGTGTTTTTTTTTTTTTGAACCTTAGTGCCCTAAACTGTAAAATGAAGAGAATAATGGAGTACTTTTAGCAGATGTTGGTAATGCCTTGCCTAGATCTCCTAGGCAGTGTGTGAATGTGCCCATCCCCAAGTGACTGGGTGTTTGAGAACCTTTCCTAATGGTTAATGCTTAAGCATTCCCTTCAGGATTGCCATCAGAGTTTGGACATTACTCCTGGCTTCTCCTCCACTTATCCCTACCTTGAAATCTAACCTCCAGAGACATAACCAATTACTGACTGTGCAGGCAGAAACAAATGCCCTGCTCTTCTCACTCAAAGTAGGATAGGTTCTTTGGAGCAATTTACTCTCCTTGAGAGGAAGCTCAACCAGACTCCCCTGAACCCACACATCCTTGCAAAACTAATAGACAAGGATTACTGAGGAAAGGTCTACTTTCCTCAGGACCTTACTGGTTTCTCAAGAGCACTGCTACAGTAAATCACATTCTCATAAATCTCCTCAAGTCTTGCTAATGGGCAAATGAACTTAACACAACTATCTTTCTGAGTTATTATGAATATTGGATTAATTCATTTAAAACCTCTAGAACAAAGTCTGACCTGTTGCAGGCAGTTAATACATGTTAGCAATTATTTTAATTATCAATGTTGTTGAAAGGAAAGAAAATCATATTTGATTTAAAAGAATGTTAGATTAAAATGACCTAAGAAAGGTGGTGATGTTGAAAATTAAATACAAGCAATTCCAGAATAGTGGCTAATCTGTGAATGAATTATTAAGCATAATTTGTGTGAAATGGAGTATTTCAAATGCATTTTCATCAATATGCAAATGCTACTATTCCTTAAATTTAGAGTAAACTCATGCAAAAAATAAATAAAAGAGTGAGTTGTGTCTGCAATGTTATGAGAGCTGGGAACTAATTTTATGTTAGGAACACATTCATGAGGTGACATCATGAGGATGGGTGACTGAGATGCTCCAGAGTTGCATATCCCACCCCCCAGGGTTTTTGAATAATAAGGGAAAGTTGGTAGAACCATTATTCTTGAACCTCTGAAAAACACAATTAAAGGGAGTTGCAGTAACTGCTGGGGCAGTGAATTAAGGCAACTTAAAAATGGCAGGAAAATCTCATGGTGTTTTTGCTGGCACTTACCCAAACCCTTCCCAGTATAGTGCAGAGACAGCCTGTGCTCTCAGTGCAGGTGCCTGGGCCTGATTCTGGGGGAATTGCTTAGTAATCATTATGTGCATAATGGGTGAATATATGTCTACAATAATCTGCCTGATGTCAGGCTTACAGGCTGAACCAGTTCACCTCTGTCTGACAGGTCCCAGAACTTTCCTAGATATAGAAGTAATTTGCAGGGCAATTAAAATAATATATGAAAACAATCAAACTGTAAGTTCCTAGAGAAAAAGATTATTGGCTTTAATACATACAGTAGAACACCTGGAACAAGGAGGAAAGACAGAGTTTCCTGATATAAAAAGGGCATTCAGAGAGAATCCTTTTAAATTGGGGAATTCATAAGGTCATAGGCTTAGAAAAGACAATAACGGACCTATACTTTCACCTTGGGCTGTTCTTTAAGCTCAATGTGAAGCTGGGTAATCTCTGAAGGAGAGCACATACACAGAGCCAATCCCAAAGAATGGAAAAGGGTTTTTATTTCCATATTGTTTTCTCTTTATTTCTTCCTTTTCTTCTTCTGTCCTGTTCCTTTTCCTCCTCCTCCTTGATCTTTTTTTTTTTGTTACCTCTTGAACATTTAAAGAAATCTCTGTAATAATACTAAAAGATGATAAGTTTATGGTTTAGATACTTTAGTAACTAAACTCTAGAGCTGAGATGCTAAAATAGTAAAAGGTCCAGTGTACAAAACAAAAAAGGACAACACATGAAATGGTGGCACATTAAAAGGAACAAAATAATTCATTTAAAACAATTAATGAAGAAGACCAGACTTCTCACTTCTGACATGTGAGACAAATTTTAAAAAATATTAAATATGTTCAAAGGGCTAATGGAAAACATGGAGAAAGAACTAAAGAGAATCAAGAAAATGATATATGTGCAGAAAGATAATTTAAATAAAGACATAACAATTATAAACAAGAACCAAAGGAAAATACTGGAGCTGAAGAGTACAATAAAAGAAATAAAATTCCCTAGAGGGGGACAGTAGATTGGCGCAGACAAAAAAAAAAAAAAATCAATGAACTTCAAGATAGGACAACTGACATTATCCCATCTGAGAGTAAAAAAAGATTAAAAGTGTGAAGACATGTGAACAAAGCCTGAGAGAACTGTGGTATACTTTCAAAGATGCTGGTATATATTTTAGGGGAATTCTATAAGGGGAAGAAAAAGAGAAATGGCAAAAATAGTATTTGAAGGAATGATGTCTGAAAATGACCAATGTTTAGAAAAGCACATGAATATGAACATCCAGTAAGCTCAAAGAATTCCAAACAGAATCAACTCAAGGAGATCCACACTGAGACCCATTATGATGCAATGGCAAATGTCAAAGACTAATTCCAAATTTTGAAACTGCAGGAGAAAAGAAAGGCACCCTATACAAGGGGGCTTTGAAAGATTAAATGTCTATTTCTCATCAGAGACCATGGAGACAAAAAGGCAGTGGGATGACATAGTCACAGTTCTGGAAGAAAAACACCAACCAAGAATGCTATAGCTAGTGTCATCCTCTTTCAAAAATTAGGGAGAGATTATTTCATCACCAATGGATTTACTTTGAAAGAAGTGCCAAATGGAGTCCCTCAGTTGAAAGAAAAGGACACTACATAGTTGACTAAAGCAGCATAAAGATCTCCAATAGAGGTAACTACATGGGTAATTATAAAAATCTGTACAATTTTATTCTTGATCTGTATGTATAATTTCTAATTCTTATAGGATATAAAATGAAAATGTATAAAAACTAATAAACCTAATTTAGAACACACAAGGTAGTATGCAATATATAATTTGTGACAAGAATAACGTAATGGTGAGGGGGGACAGAAAGGAACAGGAATATAGATTATGGATGCAACTGAAGTAAAGTAAGGATTGAATCAAACAAGATTGTTATAAATTTAGGATATTAAATTTAAGCTCCATGCTACCTGTGGTGGCTTGGAGCTATGTACCACAGAGAAGCATACTCTTAAACTTAATCCATTACTGTGGATATGAACCCATCGCAAATAGGACCTTCAGATGAGATTGCTTCAGTTAAGGTGTGGACCAACTGAATCAGCCTCGGTCCTCATCTATTACTGGAGTCCTTTATAAGCAGAGTGAAATTCAGAGCCACAGAGAGAAAACCACAAGGCAAAGTCACAGAAGTCAATGGGATCCAGAGAAGCCAGGAAAGACCACCATTTGCATTGTGATGTGACAAAAAAAGCCAAGGACCAAGGGTCACCAGCATCTGGCCCCAGAGCACAACAGTCTTCTGGAGAAAACATTACCTTGATTACATCTTGATTTTGACTGGATTTGAATGTCTAGTCTTAAAACCTTAAGCCAGGAATTTCCCATTGTTTAAGCCACCCCATTGCATGGTATTTGTTTTAACAGCTGAGACACTAAGACATCTGATAAATGAAAGAGTTTTCAATAGCCTACTTCTCAGAAGAATCCCTTTCCTCAATTTTTCTTCCAGGCTTTCTGCTTATCTGAATGTGTATTATTTACGTGAACATAAAATTTTGCTTCAAGAATGCTCTCTGCATAATCACTTTTCTACCCTGAGATATTTCTGAGTTGGGCAAAACAAAGGCAAAAGCCTAAATTCAATCTTTTCAGGTAGCTGCCAGACAGGTGAAATGATGTGAATCCCACCCTGGGAATTGAACTGACCTCTTTAAGACTGCTGCCAAGCCTGGAAGAGAAGTGAAGCAAGGACAAGTAAAAACATCACAAGGCTTTCTTATTGTATTCAATTCAATATTCTTCAATTTCTTATTGTATTCAATTCAATACAAAATTCTTATTGTATTTCTCTTGATTCAGTCTTTGTTTTGTTGCTGTAAACCTGGAACTACTTTTTAGAGTTTCAACAAAGTTAATGCTACAGTTTTTATTGAGGTTTTTTGGTAATTCTCTGAAGGATGAACCTCTGGAGCTACCTAATCCATAATTATCAGTAACATAACTCCAGTTCTATTGGTTTTGACATATCAGTCATTGCTGCATTAAATGGATTAGTTTCCGTACCTTAAAAAAATCCCATTTTACCCTTGCACTCAGTTCCTGTCCCCAAACCTGTGGAAACCACTGATATGCTTTACATTTCTATAGCTTTTCCTCTTACTTCCTCTTATTTGTTTCTTACTTGATGTTTATTCATTAATTTTTTTCTCTTTAGCATTTTCAGAGAAAGCAAATATGTCCCATAGTCAACATCTGTTAAAGGAGAGTCCAATGCTAGGTGTCAAGATCTTTCTCCATTGACTTATTCTACTTCTTTGTAGGTTCAGTTGCTGCTATTTTCAATATTACTCTATTTATTGGGAACTCAGACATGTTTTAGTTTTCTCTTCCTTCAAATATTTTATGAAAATTCACCAATTTTTCTGACATTTCAAACTGAATTGAAATACAAGCCATCAGATGTTTCTAAATTTATTTAAAAAGTGGAGTTACAGAATTGTCAGCTATTCCCTAAAGACATCACTTTTCATTTATTTGCTTAAAATATTTATTAAAATTTAGGAGAGCGGGAGAAGAATATGATTAGTTGGGGGCTTAGGTTTCTGTCTGTTGCTTTGGCTTTGGAAGAGAAATCTAAAAATATGTTTGTAGCAGTGCACTGTGTAAAGCCAGACATGTGCAAAGAAAAATGTTAAACTCCGAAATGACAATTTAGTAACACTCAAAACAGAATGACGTGGGAAACTATCTAGAAAATATAATAAAATCAAAGGGTTCATTACCTTTTGAGGCACTATAAGGATAATAATCTAATTAAAAGCATAATTTAAAAAGCTAAGCACATTAATAAAAAAATCCTAGACATAAATGACAATACACACACATGAAAAAATTCAAGTAACAAACAAAAAATATTCACTTTCATAAATAACTAAAGAAGTGAAAATCAAAATTAAATATCCCTCTACTCACACACAACAAACCCCACCCAGTATATACTCTGACAGTTTACTTTCAAGATAATGTGAAAATCTGGCCCTTGTGAGCTTCATAGGGCAAATCACCATTATCTCTGAAAAGTGATTATGCAGAGAACATTCTTGAAGCAAACTATTGCAGTTCAGGTAAAAAATATACATTTAGACAAGCTGAAAACCTGGAACAAAACTTGAGGAGAGGGCGGGCCATGGTGGCTCAGCAGGCAAGAATGCTTGCCTGCCATGCCAGAGGACCTGGGTTTGATTCCTGGTTCTTGCCCATGTAAAAAAAAAAAAAAAAAAAGTTGAGGACAGGGATTCTCTGGAGAAGTTAGTAATTGAAAATCCCTTCAGTTATCAGCTGTCTCAGCTGTTAAAACAAATACCATGCAATGGGCTGGCTTAAACAATGAAAAATTCTTGGCTCAAGTTTTGAAACTAAAGATTAAAATCCAGCCCCAAATCAAGATGTAATCAAGGTCATGTTTTTTTCCGGAAGACTGTTGTGTTCTGGGGCTGGATGTTGGTGATCCTTGGTCCTCGGCTTTTTTGTCACACGACAATGCAAATGGCATCTCCTGGCTTCTCTGGATTCCTTGACATCAGTGGCTTTGTCTTGTGGCTTTCTCTCTGAGGATCTGAATTTCATACTTTTATAAAGGAATAAGACCCATCCTGGAAATTCCGAGATCCATCCCAGGAAAAATCAATATTATTACTCACTTGAACTATTGAAAAAAATAAAAAAAGCAAAAACCTCTACAATTCCACTCTGGTTTTCCACCAGTCTATCTCACACTGGACAGCCAAAATTTTGTCCTTAAAATATAAATGAATCCATACCATTCCTGAAATCAATGCTTTTTTCAGGGCAGCTGTTTCTGGAGATGGTAGAATGAGTCTTTGGCAGATGAAGCGTGCTTTACAAAGATGCTCACAAACGTCTTCTTAAGGGTTAGGAAATGGGTAGCAAGGCTAGTCCCTGGACAAAAGTCTGTAAGTGATTTTTCTTGGCCCATCCATATGCAAAGGCCTTACCTGACAGGTCTAACAGGGAAAGCTGCCTTCCCTGCACAGACGTGGGCACAGACAGTGTGCTGCAGGCTCTGGAGGAAGTTGCAGTCAAGCGCTCAGGTCCCCTAGCCGCCATTCTTTAACCCAGGTCTGTGTTCCTAAGTCAGGGTCTTCCCCAGGAGCCTCTACTGGGGCCTGCCTAATGAAGGATGGGAAGAATGGGGGGGGGGGCAGGAAATGAAGACACTTTCTGCTCTCTGATACAGTACTTTTCCCTTCCTAAACCCCTCCCCCAAATCCTCCAAGTTCTTAAAACTGCCGAAGCTTTCTTTCCAGGGATCTCTCAGCAATGCCATACCCCACTTCTGTGCTGACCTGTCTGATCCTTGCCTGATGGGGCAAATTCATAGGGAAAATGGAATGGGGTGGGGGAGACTGTGCTTTTTCTCCAGATTAATCTCTCACCTATACCATTGTGGTCAGTTATTAAAGGCTTCGCTGTTTATTCCCACTTTGGCTTGATTATTATTTAATTGACTTGGTTCAACACCCAGCAGCTCAGCTTAGCACTCTCTCAGCTCAGTTCAGCTCTTGACATGTGATAAGTAAAATAAATGATCTGTCTACATTGGCCTTGCAGGGAGAGAGCCCCTTTTCTAAGAAGCGACAGGAACTTTCTAAAGATTTAAACATAAAAGTGAGGCTTCCCTCCCTCCAAAAAATGGACTATTCCCTTAAAAGTTGCAATTTAAGTAATAATAAGAAATAAACTGGTTTCTGCCAATAGAGATAGCCTATTAGAAATACACAACTATGTTCTAATAACAAATGTACAACCATTTCTCACTTTTGAAGATGCTCCTTTATAATGAGGAACTTAAATGTCAATCAACTACAGTAATTTCCCCTTTTGAAATATTCTAATTGCCTTCCTAAGCCAATGTTATTAACCACTTGAAACTCTTACTTTGGTTTGAGACCTCCCTGCTCAAGCAGTTTCTCAATCAATAAACCCATTCTGTTGATTATTGATTATTATTGGTGACTAAGCTCTTTTTAACACCTGTAATGAGTTGGAACATTCAGCTGCCGCTCAAACTAGCATATCTTCACTTGTTAGAAGATTATGTTACTGAAGATGCAGACCAAAACAAAATTCAGTTGGAAAGGATATTTTTCTTTATGCCGATAATGACTATATATTCAAGGATGGCTAGTTAGGTTAAACTATGCTTCTCTCAATCTCCAGAACCAACATCTCATCCCCACCACCCCATAATTCTCCCTTATCTATGACTTCTGTCTGCTACAAAACAAAATTCAGTTGGAAAGGATATTTTTCTTTATGCCGATAATGACTATATATTCAAGGATGGCTAGTTAGGTTAAACTATGCTTCTCTCAATCTCCAGAACCAACATCTCATCCCCACCACCCCATAATTCTCCCTTATCTATGACTTCTGTCTGCTACTTTAAAGTACTTAGTTTCAGGAAAGTACTTCCTGGGGCCCCATTTCATTTTCCCCAGAGTAGGCATCAAATGAATCCTTGGGTTAATTTTTCCTTTACCAAACCAGTTTGCAATACATCTTAGATAACTAATCAAAGTATTCTTCAAGAACATGGAATTTGATAAAGTTTCTATTGCTGTGTAACAAATTATCCACAATTTGGCAGCTTCAAACTTTTAAGCTGGCAATGTTCACTGATTCTGGGTACAAGAATTTGGACGTGTGTGGCAGGAGTGGCTTTAATTTGTTCAGCAATGTCTGGACCTCAGCTAGGAGCATGAAATGGAGGGGATGAATTTGTAGGTTGATCTGTCCCATATCTGGCACTTGGGCTGCCATGACTCCAACACTGAGGCTGCTGCTTAGGCCAATACGTAGTCTCTCCATGGTATCTGGCTTCCTCGCAGCATGGCAGCCTCAGGCTGGTTAGACTTCTTTCATCAGGGCTCATAGCCCTAATCACAAAATGTTACAGCCAAACAAGTCAGAAGCCTTGTCATCTTTATGACCCACCCTTGGCAGTCATGTGTCATGTCATCATGCACCCCCACTCAACTGGTTGAAGCAGCCAAAACCCTGTGTAGATTTCAAGGGTTTGCTAAAGGTGGGAAGTGCTACAGAATTGGGGAGCCATGTTTTAAAGCCATGCAGCTTTTCTTTTTTGTACTAATACGAAGACCAACCCCCTAATTTTGTATTCTTTTGACCATTGTGGTAGAACTTGAGGAATGAGAGTTTACTAATGGTTATCAAGTGGAGTTTTATATGGAAATATCATTCACCCTCATCCTTTTGCAGAAAGAAGTAGAATGCACATGGATTTTTCTTTTAAACAAATGTGGTCATTCTTCTGATTACAGCTTTGGTGATGATGAAAGCAATAATTGTGTTTAACTTTTTCAAGTTCTTGGGACAGCCCTCATTTACTTGGTGCTTGTTAAAAGTTACCACAGATAAAGGAAATTAGTACAGAAGGTACACAGTACAGAAGGGGGAATAACAGAGGTTTTCTTAATGTAAGTGGAAACTCATTTTTTTAAATATAAAACCTCTTTTTTGTGTGTGTTGTGTGTGTAGTCATAAAAGTGATTTCTCAAGTATTCAATAAAATTGTGGAAATGGTTCCTCTCTTTAATCAAATATTTTTATATATATGGTATATCATATATTTGGTAAAATTTATGTAATTCTTATATCACAATATAGTTAAAAACTAAAATTATGCTTAACAGAGATATTGTTTCTTATTTTGCAATATCTTGAAACATGTTCATTTCAGAATTGTCATTTCAGCCATCAATTCTTTATATAATATAGGCCTTTTAGAAATATCAGTTAAGAGAGAATTCTGGGAAATTAAATAATGGTTGTGTAAGACCTTGCTTTATATACCTTTCTTAGAATTGAGGTATTTTTGTGGTAGAAATACTCTGCTGCTAATACACAAATGTCCTTTAAAAACAGATGAAGTTTTTATACTCAAGAGTCCAGTTAGTGGTTCTCAGTGAATTATTATTCTAGTTTCTGTTTTGGGAAGGGGGAGTATTATACCTTAAAGAAACATATTTGTAAAATATTAGTGATACAAATGTCTCTTTGCCTCAAGTAGAAATGCTAAAAATGATTACGAAACATTATTAAACATGATAACTTTGTCATATCATTTCCCCTTAGAGGACCTTTTTTAACTTTTAAGTTCTTCTTAAATCCCTCTGCGTTTCTTAATTTGCTCAATTATTCCGATCATTAGCAAATAAAAATAACATTGCACACGGCCCATGTTCGATTAAAAAGGAAACACAAGAAGCTAACATCCATTCTATAAATGATCATAGGGTAATGGATTCAGGTACTGTAGCAGGCTCCATCACAGAGCCAATCATCCTTTGTGTGTTGGGGTAGGAGATAAAAACAGAGACTGGACATGTAAATTTTTCACATAATGCCCCCGAAGATTCTTTTTTCATCAAAAATTGTTTGGCTTTTATCAACCATCTATTCTTTAACAAACATCATAG
Source organism: Tamandua tetradactyla (assembly GCF_023851605.1). Lineage (NCBI taxonomy): Eukaryota > Metazoa > Chordata > Mammalia > Pilosa > Myrmecophagidae > Tamandua > Tamandua tetradactyla. The sequence continues at coordinate 51,433,501 of NC_135343.1, read as the reverse complement.
AGTCATATTCACATTGGCCAAAACTTACAAACGAAAATCAAATATAATTATGAATGCGTGGATTAAGGTTTTGAAAAGGTAAGCAGTCACATGTTTTATAGTACCTTCTTAGAAGATAACGGTCATGAATACTTTCAGCCTATGTATATTTCTTTCTCAGAAAAATCCTTGGGATTTCGCTTCTGATAACTGCTGGAAGTTCCTCAGAGGATGTAGCAGGCACAGAGTAGGATCTCCGCCAGGGAGTTGTGGAAGCCTAATGTGGAAATTACAGTTCCGCTGGTGACCATAGCCAACATGGGGGGGAAAAAAGTTTCATTTTGTTCTGTCTTTTTTAACAAAAGCCAAAATCATTTCTACATCTGACATGTGTCAGGTCCATCTTCAGCCACTTTATTCTCTGATTCTATAAATAAATAATGGAACATAAAATAAATCTAAGTGGTTCCCTTTTCATTTCTCCTGGGTCTAAAAGTTATGGACAAGGAGCAACTCCTGTGCTTAGTAGAGCCTTTACCAACTCCACAGCCAACAAGGTCCTCCACCTGTGTAGAGGAGCAAATCAATTTTCTACCTTTGAGTGCATATGTTTGACTGACTTTTGCTCTCCTAGGATGAGTTCTATGCAGTCACAGGTTCCAGGAACTGTTTGATGTACGTATCTTGAGTGAATAAAAGAATCTCATGCTGATGACTGTTTGAATGACAGTTTTATAAATATTTGAGAATTCAAAATTATACTAATGAATCATTAATAAATATAACTTGGTTTTTCAAAACATGTGATTAACTAAGAAATCGTAAGGACCATGGATACTGGCAACTATGTTCGGAAGAAAAGGATTTTTCTCATGGTATAGAGCCCTGCAATCTACAGTGAGCCATGTAAGCATTAGAGATAAGAGATAACTGAATGATTTTTAAAACTATTATAAAAATAATTTTAAAATAAATTTAGTTGGCAGTAGCCAGAGGAAGAATGTGGATAGTCATGTTTTTTATTACACATGGATGTAACATGCTTATATACAAATTCTCATGTGCATTTATTAAAAATCAGGAAGTGGAAGATGAAATTAAAAACTGAATAGACTTAACCTTTGTAGAGAGAGAATAGGGTCAACAAACAAAAATAAACTGTAATATTTTCTGTAGCATTTAAATATTTTACCATATGTGGGTATACTTTCTTTACCAAACAAAGAAAAAAGGCAAATTCATACCAGCACAAGATATTTGAATTGCATATTTGTTTTAGCACTTTTGTTATAATTAATAATGGTAGTAGTCAACTGCGTTAATTGCGAGCCATTTTCCATGCTGCATTTATACAGTGGTTGCAAGCTTAAAATGAATTAAAAAATATTGCACAAAAATGTAAGCCTGGCATGGAGTGGCTTTCCTCTTAGAGTCAGGGTGGGCTCACTCCAGTACGCCTTTCTTCAGACTTGAGCCAGCTGGGGTGCTCAGGGTGGGCAGATTCATTTCAAGGCATTGAGCCCTGACATGTCTTGTCTCCCTTTCCAGGGAAGATTTCAGTGTTCTTTCCAAACCCAGAGCAGCTGTAGCAGGATTAAGGTCACTCTAATTATCTTGGTTTTAAAATGCATGGAACACTGTCTTTGTAGTACATATTGATTTAATAATATAGAGGGAAGAGAAAGCAACAGGATTTCATATTTTAATTATGTCAACAAAAAGAAAAGATTAAAAGAAGGATCTGGATACTTCATGCAGGCTCAACAATTAGCTTAAAGGTCTTTCTACAATAGAAGGACAGGAAAATGTATATGTAAATGAAGGTATGTGCTGTATTGGGTGATCCTCTCATTTCTTTACACTGTATTTCTTTTTCTAAAATATTTCACAGGTAATGGAAATTAATCTGGTACTCTAGAATAAGCAGTAGAAGCTATTTGGCTTATCCTGTAGGCAAAAATGAGAGTGAGGATTTGTCTCTCCTATGCATTTTTAATGGAGTATAAATTTGCTAAAATATTTAGAAAGGCATTTTGAGATTGTATCTGAAAAATTCCAATATCGTGAATTTTATTTGCCTCAGAAATTTTACTATGCAAGGAATCACTCATGATTTCAAAGCATATACTTAAATTGAATATATTTTAATTTTTGAGTATTGTCTTAACATTTATTTAATTGCCAGAAACAAATCCCTTCCCTTCAGTGAATACCAAGTCTTATTTTTTTAATTTAAGAAAAGGTTCTGACCACTAAATTACATTTTGTTAATATCAAATTTTATTAAATTACTATTCTAAAATATATACTGCCTCTTATAAGAATTATATATGATATTTAGATTCGCACACGTATTTAAGTACTTACCCTGTTTTAAATTTCTCTTTTCAATATTTGTATTTCTGACCTTGAGTTCTTAAGATTGCTCATTTAGGGGTATATACTTACAGATCATTGTCTCAAAGAGTAAATGAATGCTTTCATTTCAAAGCCATTGCATACAGGAAACCATCTTCCTGCTCTCTTCACATGTAAACAACTTAAGTAATTATACAGCTCTGTTTCACATTAACTTTTCATCCAAACCCTTAGAAATTTTACTCTTGTTTTCTTTCACTTAGCGGTGTGGGGGACAAATTTAATATCTGCATGTTAGCATGGGATTTGCTGCTCTGTTTTGTTCTTTATGTATTTGTTCTATTTTGATCTATTTATTTTTCTAGGATTCTTGCCAGATATAAAATTTCTTTTTCACTATCAATTAGTGGCCAAATCTACCTTTGAGTTTCTTTCGAATTTTGTTGTCCCTGAAATACATAAAACCTTTAAAAGATTCAACTGTAAGAGTTCAATATTATATATTGGCTAATTTTATCAGGAGTGTTTTCATCAGTTATGCCCTTTATTTTTATTTCCTATTAAATTATGCTACTTTTCTCATAGAAGAGAGATTTCCAATATATCTATTGCCTTCTCTATCAACATTTTTCACTCACTATTATCATTTTGCTCCTTTTATTCTAGATTGTGTGAGAGTTTGTACATTCTTCAAACAGAGCTAATATGGTTTTTTATAGAGACAATTCTACTTTTCATATCCACAAATATGGATATTAAAATAGCTTTAAAAATTATAATAATCTTTTATCTTATTTAATAACCCCTTTTTGACCTTTTCTCTAATATTTTTCTGTTTCATTGTAAAATAAAAATATTGGTATCATATGAAATTAAACCCAGGAATGTTCCCAACTTAGGAAATATGGACACAAATGATTAAAACAAAATCTTGGTTTTGACCTTTACATGCCTATGCTAAATCAGAGAAGAAAAGAACCTACAGAATGTGACAATCTTAAGTAGTTTATCAGAGATGCATAAATGGAGAGAAAAATTGAGACCAGTCTTGCCATATCATCTTCAGCATTGGCCTAATGGTGGGTGTTCCACTCTGATCTTCAACTTTATGTTGTTCAAGATATCTCTGAACGTTAGGGATCCCCCACTGTAGAAATGGATATATAACATCAATAAATAGAAGAAATCTAGCTAGATTCCAGTTCCAATCCATAGGATGTGTGACCCAACTTGACCTTATACACCATCCAATTAAATCTGAAATGACTCTTCTTTCCCTTTTGTGAAGTTTTAAGGAGGAAATGATGTATATGTCCATTACCCTGATTTCCAACATTGAGAAGAGATTTGTGTAGAGCTGGACTATAATGCCTATTTCCCTAGGCTTAAGGATTATGTGTAGAACTAATATTCCCAATGTGTACTGGTATAGATAGTTGCTACTTTCCTGTCTCATACTGCCTTATGAGAGGGGTTTAATTGTGTCTCATCCTTCTTTGCCTTTTGTCTACTTTTGAGTATTGGTCTCCTGAAGCAGAAATCTAGATATGAATGTGGAAGTAGTGAGAATCTGTTCTTCAGCACCCCGGATGTTTGTGATTTTCTGAGTGCTAGAGATCCTTCGTCTCTGAGTTCAGATTAGCGTTGGAGAGTAGACACTGGATAGGGCTTGCACTTCTTTTTATTCTTGAATAAGCTGACAGCCCTGCCCTTCTTCATTGAGGGCATAATCTCTTATAATCTCTCTTTCTCCATTAGTAGTAATCATATATTTGAGGGATATTTTTTGAACTTTATCTAGATGTAGACTACCATCAAAACATGGCTGAGATGAATACACACCAATTTTAGAGCACTGGATACTTCTGGGAAGGAGGGAGGACAGTGAATGGGGAAAAGATGGAATTTCAACTTTATCTTCATAGCTTGTTGAGAAAGAGAGATTAAACAAAAAGACTACAAATACGGTCAAACGATAAATTTGCTAAATCAAAGTAGTAGGTTCCTGGTGATTTATTGCATTATTCTTTTCATTTTCCTGTACGTACAAAATATTTCATAATTGAAACAAGAAAAATATAGGGAGGAAACTATATTGAAAGCAAGTATTACAATATTATAAATGTTTCTTTCTTTTCAGAGTTTTTACAGATATTTTACTGAGGAACAGAGATAGCATACATCAAGGTCCTGACTCTGGATGCCATTTTAAAACAATATCAATGCAGAATTATCGTTGAGGCAGGAGACATTTTTGTGAATCATCTAAAGCAGTGATTGGCAAACTTTTTCTATAAATGGCCAGACAGTAAACATTTTAGGATTTGCATGTCATGATGTGTGCTGGTTTGAAGCTCTTATGTACCCCATAAAACCCATAAAACCCATGTCCTTTAATCCTCATTCAATATTGCTGGGTAGGATCTTTTTTATCGTCTCCATGGAAATATGGTCCTCCCAATTGTGGGTGGTAACTTTTAATTAGACCGTTTCCATGGAGATGCGTCTCCACCTATTCAAGATGAGGTTGCTTAATGGAGCCCTTAAAGAGGGAACAGTTTTGGAAAAAGTTTTAGAACCAATAGAGCTGAGAGAGCCCATACAGCTAGAGACTTTTGGAAATGCAGAAAAAGAACATGTCTGGGGAATCGTTATGAAACAAGAAGCCAAGAGAGAACACTAGCAGATGTCACCAGTGTCCTTCCAGCTAACAGAGGTATTCTGGCCCATCAACCTTTCATGAATCTAGATATTTCTCCTTGGGCACCTTAATTTGGACATTTTAATGGCCTTAGAACTGTAAACTTGCAACTTAATAAATTCCTCTTATGAAAAGCCATTCCATTTCTGGTATATACCATTCCGGCAGTTTTAGCAAGCTAAAATATGGTGTCTGCAGCAAATCTTCAACTCCACCATTGTTGGACAAAACCAATTATATATAGTAATCAGTGAATGAGCATGGCTGTGCTGCAATAAAACTTTACCTATGGGCACTAAATGTGAATTTCACATTTTCATGTCACAAAATTTTATTCTTCTTTTGAGTTTTTTTTGAACAATTCATAAATTCAAAAACCATTCTTAGCTTACAGGTCAGACAAAAAGCAGGTAGGAGAGTGATTCTGGCATGTGGGCTGTAGTTTGGCAAAGAAAGGAACAAGATCCTAGGATGCCATTCTCTTGATTTCCAGGAAAGATATGTAAGTCATTTTTCATAGTAGAATATTTTATGCAATTTAAATGACAGCAAATTGAGGCTAAAAATGTATCTATAATCCTTTCTCTCTCTTAAATCATTAATTATTTGTTTTCATTCACTATAGATACACTTTTAGGTAGTTATCATCACATAGTGGATACAAATTTCTTTTCTTACCTGAAATGTCTACGTTGATGCAGTGTCATTAATTGGCTAGTTCAATGCTATATCTTCTATTATTGGACTGATGTGAAACAATTCAGTTAAAGTAAACACACATGCAACAATAGTTAAATGACTTGTTCCAATTTTAGAATAGATGATGCCACCAAGAACATCTCTGATTATTTTTGGGTGTTTTTCCTTAGGATCAATTTTCACAAGAGAAATTATTAAGTCAAAGGACATAAACATTTATACATTTTTGATAAATTTTGTGAAATTGATTTCCGAAAATAGTATGCTAATTTATGTACCCCACCAGAAATAACTATTGACCACAAGCACATTAAGATTTATTATGATTTTAATACTTGTTAAATGAATTGCCATCTCATTTTTATTTTAATTTGTAACTATTTTACCATGCAAAGGTGAATATTTCCTCATTTTCAGAATTACTGACTACGTTTCTTTCATGGAAATTGCCTCTTCATATCTATTGCTAGTTTATCTATTGGAAGGTTGATACACTTTTATCAATGTTTAGAAGCTTTAAATAAAATATATTATAAGTGGTCTATCAAAATTGTTTCAAATATTTGCTGGGCCTGCTTTCTTTTTTAATTATATTTTTATCACAAAGATATTACTTTTGATTTTATGGGATCTGTCAGGTCATCCTTTCTTTATATTTACTTTCGTCTCCATACCTAATAGACTATATTCTTCCCACATCTGTTAGAATTTCTGTTTGGAACCAACTTTTTTCACACTTTGAATATTGAGTTTTCCTTTTATGTCCATTGATCCATCTGGGATTTAATGTTGCATATGATAAGAAGTATGCACATACAAAATTTTACAAGTTCAACTATTCAATGGAGAACTTGTATATAATTTTAGAATGGACATAATGTAAAGAGAAAAATTGGCAAGCCTGTCTTAAAATAAAAATAAAAACTTCCAGCAGGCTATGCTGACCTATTTAATCACAGAGGGTAGCACATTTCATGACAGTAGATGAGTCCGGCTTTCATGGTTTGGGTCCTCAGGAGGCTGCCAGCAAAGCTGTGGATGAGCAGACGGTAGGAAAGTGTGAATGGAATTAGGCCTTTACTCTTTGAAAGTAAAATTGGAGAGAGGGTGTGGCTGTAAAATCAGTATAAAACGGTGGTTCCCAAAATGTGGACCTCAAACCAACAGTGTCAGCATCACCCAGAAACATGTGAGACCTAGATGCACTGAATTAGAAAAAATAATCTGCATTTTACCACCCCACCCCACCTCACCCCACTCCACCCCAACCCTACCCTAACCCCAGGTAATTCTGAAGAACACTGAAGTTTGAGAACCACAGATAAATAAATTAGGATCTATATTTGACTCTGTAAATGAACAGTTCTTTTTTGTTGTCATTTTTAGTTTTTATGTGTTTAAAGTTATGTTCATTGATCTCAATTAATCATTAGTTTTTCACATTAATTTTCATAGAAGTCAATTTCTTTTACAAAGCCATGATGTTTCAGAAGACATTTTATTTCATTTAATGATGATCCTGTGCTTTGATGATACCTTTTAGTTTTGGAAACAATTTATAAGACATAAGCAATTTGGGATTCAGGTATTAATAAAGATACTAGGTAATCTCTCATATAAAGACATTTATCATCAATGAGACCTAAGGAGAGATTAGTTCAAATATGTTATCTTGTTTGAAATGAGGTCTGTGTACATGTCGGTATTTGTGTGCTTGCGTGTGAGGAGAGAGAGAGGAGAAAGAGTAAAAAGGAGTGGTAAAGAGGTTTTCCATATGTATTAAACCATAGCACATGTTGGCTTAAACCTGCAGAGACAGAAGAACGATTTTGTAAATAGAATAAAAACATATGCAAATTCATTCTTGGTATTCTTCTAGACCAAAAGCTGTTTAAGATAAGTTTTCAAGTTTCCCCAGAATTCCAAGGATATAAGCAAGGTATGCATGTGTATGCATAAGTATATATATATATATATTTTAAGTATGTTCTTGCAACAACATAAGCATTTGCCTCAGTTTTCTAAATATACTAAATTTGTCATAATGCTTAAATGAGGTAAAGCATATATATTTAATTAAGGCATGTCCCTAAATGGGAAAGATACTCCTAAAAATTAGCTAGCACTTTGAGGAGCATTTTAGTTGCTATACTTATCTCTTCTAAAGTCATTTTGAAGAGGAATGCACTAGTAAAGAGCATAGGATTGTACAACATAAACAGTGAACCCTAATGTAAACTATGGGCTATAGCTTACAGTATAGTATAATCTTATTCTCTTAGAAATTTTGTTTAATTTCAATAAGAAATTTTGATTTGAAGAATACTTTTGGTGGTGTTGCAAAAACCTTATCTAAATAACTCCAATAGAAAATTGAAAATCATAGATTTAGTAATCTAAAACTCTAGGAGAGAAAGAAATGATTGCTATGGAGAACCAAGATAAAATAAATTTAGTACATTCTTTTCCATCATCTAAGGTATAATTGAGCAGAGCTTAAAATGAATAATTTGCTCTTCTAATGTCAGAGTTCTAGGTCAGCTTCTGGAGAGTGCTAGAAAAAAATTCAAATTTTATGCACATTATTTTGCAAGAAACTGTATTGACTATATGCTATGCATTTTGCATTTTTTATTTTACTTTCTTTATTAGGGAACGTACAGATTTCCAGAAAGACCATGCCCAAAGTACCAAGTTCCCATATACCCGTCCCCATTTTTAGCATTTTGCATTAGTGGTAACTTGATTATAAATGATAAGAGATTATGATTATAATGCAATATTAGCTATAATCCATAGTTTACACTTGGGCTCACTGTTTATATTGTATAGTCCTTTGGTTGTTCCTTTTTAAATTTTTGTTCTGTCAGCATATATGCTGCTTAAATTTCCCCTTTTAAATACTTTCAGATATATAATTCAGTAGAGTTAATTATATTCACAATGTTGTGTTATCATCACCAATATAATTACTCTATCTTTTCCATCACCCCAGATAGAAACTTTTCTCTCCGCCTTCCCTACCCCAAGCCTGGCCCCGGCTAATCTGCATACTAGTTTCTGACTCTATGAATTAACTTATTCTAATTGTTCCATGTCAGTGAGATTATATGATATTTGTCGTTTTGTGTTTGCTTCTTTCACTCAACATGATGTCTTCAAGGTTCATATGCTGTGCTTTTGACCAAAATCTTTATAAATTTCAGAAATCGTACTGAGATCTGATAGATTTGGCAATGCGTTGACATATAGAAAAAGTTCTCAGATCCTCTGGGATAAGGTTTAATATGAAGATTTCAGGTTCACAACCAAGAAAATTTAATTCAGAAGGACCCTGTTAGTGATTCATATTCTAAATATTATGATCTGGACCAGAACCATACATTGAACAACAACAATTTCAGAATTAAATTATTTTCTTTAAAAGCTGGTTTCACCATAAAGGGGATTATCTTTGGAACTAGAGAGTTATGCATTTGAATGCTGAATATGTCTTTTCTTGGATGGCTAACCTGCAGTCTGTTCAACCTACCATTTCCTCATTATTTTTCTCAAGTATAAATTAATCACAAGATTATAATGAGAAGCAAAAAAGAGGTGGGTAGTTGGATGATACATAGTAACTGTACAACACAATTCTGTATATATTACGTATGTGTGATCATTTTAGATTCATAACCCTTTCTCTTTCCACCTCCACTCCTGTCCAAGAGTCAGTAAAATCCTCCAAAGATGAAACACATAATCCTGTTCATAGGGTCGAAGTACAGCTTATTTGTTAAGGGAATATTGACCATCACTGGGGAAGCTGATGCCATAGAAAATGGAAGCTATTCTTATTTCTGCTACTGATTCTTGACTAAGCCAAGCATTTAGCAGGCTTCATCTCATCTGGTTCTCACAGTAACCTTGTGATTGTTTGCACTGTTAGGTACCCCAGAAAAGCCATGTTCTTTCAATCCTATTCCACTTTTGTGGGGGCAGAACTATTGTTTGGGTAGGACTTTTTTTTATGCTGTATAAAAAAATGTGAGGGTCACATTTCATTCTTATTCCATGTGACTCTTCTGTTATTGCAGCACTATTTGTTGATTTTTTTTTTTTTTGGTGGTGGAAGGGAGTGTACAGACCGAGACTCAAACCCAGGTCTCCCGCCTGACAGGCAAGAATTGTGGCACTGAACTATCCTTGCACCCCCTGTGGAACCTTTTGATAAGGTTGTTTCCATGGAGATGCGATCCATCAAATTGTGCGTGAGATCTTTTGATTAGATGAAGATGTGACCCCGCCCATTCAAGGTGGGTCTTAATTCGTTCACTGGAGTCCTTAAAAGAGCCGACCTAGCGAGCAGAGAGACAAAATTAGACACAGACATTTGGAGATCCTTGGAGAGGTGACATAGAAAGCCAATGGGATAAGAAGCTGAAAGCTAAGCAACCCCGGAGCCTCGGACCAAGAGATGCCAGCCACGTGCATTCCCACCTGATAGAGAAACCCTGGATGTGATCAGCCTTTCCTGAATGAAGGTATACTTTTGTTGATGCCTTAAATAAGACATTTTATGGTTTTAGAACTAAGTTGTAATTTAATAAATCACCGTTGTAAAAGCCAATCCATTTCTGGTATATCGCATTTCAGCAAATTTAGTATGCCAAAACAGTTTGGAACTCTTATTTAACCAGTGTGACCAATGACAAATTGAGACAGAGCTAAAATTGCAGAATTTAGGAAGGGGCTGAGCAGAGTAGTATGCAGTACAGCTTGCTGGTTCCCAAAAAGAAAGTAAATTGAGACACAAAATAGTGCAAACAAACCTTCAATAAATTAAAACAAGTAAACAGAAGAAAATATCAAGTTAATTTTTCCACAAATAAAGAAGAAATTTTGAATACATATGAAATATTCAAGGAAAGAGAGCTTAAAGATGGCTCTAAGGAGTTTATTTACCCATAGAATAAATTCTATATGGAGAAAATGTATGAGAAATAAGATATTCAAAGAAATAATGTGATGTTAGGACTGCATTTTCAGAAAAAGAAGAGCTCTCAGAAAATCAGATTAAAGTAATGAAAAGAGGCACAAATTGAAACTAATCTATTAATTAGTTTTAAAAGGTAACTTGCAAGGAAAATATAGAAAAGTTTTTTAATTATATCTTTCCCAAATACATCATTAGGAGACAATCACTGCAAACATTTTGGCATATATTCCTACAAACTTGTTTCTATATTACACATATGTACAAAGGTTTGTATAATTGAGGGGCAGACCATACCATTTTATAATCTGCTTTTAAAATTTCATCTATAATATGGGATGAAATTTAATTTCTATATCAATCACTATCCAATGTGCACATTGATATGAAATGCTAAGTACTGTTTTCTTGTGTGTATACATAATATATTTTACCAATCTTCTATTGAAAACCATAATATATCCTGAATTATTAATAAAACTGCAAAAACCAGAGAGTCTACATAATTTCATTGTATTTGTCTGATTACTTACGTGGAACAAATTCTTAGAAATGGTATTGCTGGGTCAATGAGAATGCATGTTTAATACCTATTTCCAAATTCCCTCAAGAATAATTATGCTACTGGAATTTAAGTCTTAATTTTTCTAAATTCTTGTTATCACTGGGTATTAGTTATCAAATCTTTTCATCTTGGCAGGGATGGTTTTGTTCTTTTCCTTTTTTCCACTGGTATGTGTATAACTAAAAATATATACATAAACTAATCAATACTATCAAGTTGTAAAAGTTTCTATATGTTAAGGATATGAAATGTGTGTGTAAAATATTTTTTGTAAGAAATTTTCATGAGACATCATGGTAGAATGCAAAAATCACTTGAGCATCGCAGTAGAAAACGCATCCTACCTAAAAAGGGTGACAAAAAAACCTGATTGGATTAAAATATCTCTTCATTTAGGAAAGCAGTGAAAGGCAGTTGCAAAATTTGATGTTTAATGATTGTGGCTGAATACATTTAAACCAGCTAAGCCATCAGTCTTTTACTGGAGCTTCACAGAGAGATTCTCTGATATGCAAGTATTCATCTAGTATGCCACCCACATACCAATTTTAGAAAGTATTCCATTGGATTGCAAAATTAAAAAAACATTAAAAAGGTTAAGGTAGTGATGGAAAAGAAAGGACAACAGCATTTGTGCTACCAAAGCATGAGGTTATCTAATTGCAAATCAGGGAGAAGAAGATAATTAAAAATCTTTTTAAGAGATGAGATAGTTTAAAATATATAAAATACATATATTTTATAATAAATTTGAATCTAAAATATATCAGATTATCATGATAAATATTTAGAATTATGTATTCAAGTATAGTTTACACACAAATTCTCATGATTTCAAAAATGATTGTCTAAAAAAAAATGCACAAGTTCCAAATCATTTAAGTCCTAGTAAAGAAGATTTGAAAGATGTGCTAGAAAATAATTATGAGCACAGAAAACATAAAAGAAGATTATCAAAGTTGGAACAAGCCACATTTCATTTAATGCCTAGAAAATCCATTTTATGCAGACGATAAATAACAGATCATAGATTCTTAGTCTGGGGGAAATACTGTCTATAGAGAACATTTTTTAAAGGAAGAAGATAAACAGTATTGATATGGTTCAAAAATGGATTTCAAGATAGAAAAACATTAAACAAGACAGTAAATCTCATTTTGCAATGCCCTCTAGCCAAAGACTACCAGGAAGGCATCTGTGGTTGAAATGGAGGAGTTTATTACTCCTTGTAATTAGGTAAATTGCATGCTAATGGGAACTATGGCTTGCTCTCTAGGGGTACATTAGAAAGGATTATCAAATTGAAAGTGCTAAGTGATTTGGGGGAGAGTAAAGGGAAGCAGGGCTTTCCTCTGGATTGGATACTGTCTGGAAGCTCAGGGAATTCTATGATTGTGTATATTAAATCTTATCTAGAAACTGAGATACATGGAGCAAGGTCGATGCTGCAATTGATTGGCAAAGAAGCAGCTGTCACTCATGTTAGCCAGGATATGTTTGGTCGTTGTTGTGGTTTGGACAGTGTTTTTGTTTCTGTTTTTGTTTTTAATTAGGGTGTGATTATGTAGTGTTTAATCATAGGATGATTTTAGGTCCTACAATAGGTATTGTGTTCATCTCTAGGGGAAATATCATAAGAAATATATATTTATATTTGTTTTCAAGTTGCCAATATGAAATATGCATTACTTGATACACAAAGTTAAATATAATAAAGATAAATTAAAAGAAGCAAGGTTAATATACAATGCAAAAGACATTTTAAATAGATGTCTTGATGCATCAGTTTTCTGTGAGGCTGTTTATATGCAAAGCAAAAATGACGGTGTATGGAAGTGCAACGTCAGCTCCTAGGGTCGGGAGCTGCTTTTCTTCCACTCAGTGTGTATGGAACATTGTATCATCTAAGATCAACTTTTATGCGTTATTAGCTTGAGTGTGCTATTGAAACAAATGAAAAATAAGCACATTAGAAATATTAGGAGACATTAAAGTAAAGAAAAATAAAAGTGAAAGACCTTTAAACTTGCACTATCATTTTTGACAGCTAAACTAAAGGAATAATTAACAAAGCTTTAAAGAAATATTAAATGCTGTCGTGTGTGTGTGTGTGTGTGTGTGTGTGACAAAAGACAAAGTATTCTAAAATGTTAATGTGATATTGATAAACAGTGCTGTATATTAAATTGCAAAGAAGCCTCTAACATCTTTACAAGAGTTAAACATGGGAAGGACATAATTTAATGAGGCTATTGTTTCATTAAAAACAATATGAAATCACTTAGAGAAATATTAATATTTCACAAATAATGCTTGAGGCAAAGAAAAAATGAAAACGATATTTACATATTAACTGCAAATGAAAACAGCAAGTAATGTAGTTCATTAAAACATCGGGGCTTTGGTAAGCATATAACCTTAGGAGAATTGATTCCTTCAAATTTTTATCTTTTAAATATGGAAAAAACATTTACCTCAGGACTGAGGATAAGCAACAAAAAGAGATGAATACTAATAATGTCAGGGAGAATGATTTATTAAAAAAAAAATAACCAGAAAATTGATCAGTAAATTTAAGCAAGTTCTATTTGAAAAGGCCAATAAACACCTCTGGTTCATTTAATTAATAAATAAAATTAATGCACTAATAATGTCATAAATAGAAAACTTATATGTCCATAAGCATAACTGGCAAAATAAAGATTTATAGATATTTGTCAAGATTTTATAAAACTGTTTTTTATAATTAAAAGCACAATTTCTTTTCAGAATCTTCAAAACTTAGAAAATGAGGAATAACAGATAAGAAAACCTAACAAATACAAAAGAGAAAATTATAGGTAAGAAATCATTGATAAAATATACCAGCAAATTCGTTCAATTAATATAGTAATAGAAAAAATGCAACGTTCAAATGTAGTACTTATTCCACTAGTACAAGATATCTTTATAGTTCATAGATCTCTATTGAAAAGATAATAAAATTCAACACTAATTCCTGGTAATTTCCTAGCAAATTATAAATAGTATAATCATGATAAATAAAAGCTAAAAGATCCTATTAAACCATGTCATACTTCCTGCAGAGGCATTAAATGCATTCTTTGAATATTCATTTTCATAATTGTTTATCATTATTCTGCAATTTCTGATCACTAAAATGAGAAAAATGAGAAATAAGAGTTAGAGATATTGAAGAGCAAAGATATTGGTACATTCTGGTAAAAGTACATTGTTTTATTTTGCTATTGGCATGATTTTAAATGTATGTGCATGTGCATTTCTTGTTAAAATATGCTATTTAAAAATTTTGCATTTTAGCATTTTTGTAAATTATATAGTTATGTGTACCTGCACTTGTTTAATCATAGGATGATTTTAGGTCCTACAATAGATATTAATTGTGCTTGTCTCTAGGGGAAATATCATAAGAGATAAATATTTATACTTACTTTAAAGTTGCCCAAATTAAATATGCATTACTTGATATGCAAAGTTAAATATAATAAAGATAAATTTTAAAAAAGCAATGTTAATATATAATGCAAAGCCGATTGCTACCCCATGGGGGGAAACGGTGTGTCTGACTTAATATATGATGTTGACAAAATAAGGTGAGCTTTTAAAATAGAGCATTGCATTTCACAAGTGCAGATACTGCAGTCAATAGCAAAGATCAATTTTGGAACATTTAACTTCCTGGTTTCCATGAAGAATCATGGAACTACATGACGGGATTAGCTATTCCAGCACATTTGGAAGCCTTTTATAATCTCTCTGAATTTTGTTGCTTTTCGAGCTTTCTTTCAGTCCATTTCCTCTTACTCTGATATCTTCTGAATAATTTAAATCTGAAAGATGCCCCATAGATAAGAATTTTTGAGAGACAAATCTATTTACAGGCCTTGATCCAAAGTGTTAATAACATTTTCCCCAACCTGTTTTTCCAAACAACAGTCACGTATATTAGCGATCAAGCATTTTCTGAAAAGAAAATTGTTCCACCAAATCCTTTAGTCAAAGCTTTCTTCTCAGTAAATTATAGTAATAGTTTATACTTTTAATTTAATGTATTTCACAGAGAGCAAATAGATTTTAAGCCAAGCTGCTTCATTATTTTTTCAGGCACTTAAAACACATAGTACCTGACATATACTAAACATTCAGTGAATTTCAGCTATTATACATTTTGTTATTATTTCAATAATTGCTCTAATTTATTTTTCTTCCCTGAGATACACACAAGGAAATATATACAACAATTTGCAGCATTTAAAATGATTTTAAAGGTAGAAACGAAACGACACTACAATTTTCTGTTTTGAATTTAGAATATTACTGTCATTCAAGAGTTATATCATAAAAATATTGTCAGGAATAGAAAAGGTAAAATAATGTTATAAGGTATGTAAACCAAAGTTTCACAAGACCAAATGGGTATAAAATATTGTCTTCTTTTAAAATTATGCAGAAATAAATTTTTGTGACTGTTAGATAATACCTTACATTCTGTTTGACATAGCAAAAAAATCAAATATTATGTTTGATTATATTATGGTTTTCATGACAAAAGTACAAACTGCTAAGAATAAACAACTGAATCATGTTAATTGTTGATGGAGAAATCATCAATATTATCAAATCCATTCACACTGGCATTTCTCGTTAAGCAGATATTTTCTCCTGTGGATGAGAAATGCTAACATGCTGGCAGCTCTCATATTAATATCTTCAGATCCAACACTCCTCAAAGCTGAAAATATCTATTTATTTGAAATTTTCATTAGGTAACTTCCCAAACCTTTCCCAACTCAAAACTTGATTCTCCAACAGCGTTTTAGAAAATCTTCCCCATCTCGGACAGTATGGCAACCATGGACCCAGTCGTTTAAATCAGGAAGTATATATAGCCCCATTCCCTCTGCAGCCCGTCAGTGAATTCTTATTCCTCTCTGGAATCCATCCACCTTCCCCAGATCCCCTGCCATCATCTTAGCACAGCCTATTTTGCTTTGATTGTCTGCCCCCTCTGTTTTCCATTCTTAAATCTGTGAGGTACACAAAAGTTAGGGTGATCATATTAAAACTGAAATCTTATAAAAACCTTTCATTCCTAAATTCCCTTTCTCCTTTCCATTGCGTTCCATGTGAAATCTAATCTCCTGCGTATTGCATAATGCATATATGAAGGAGGCCCCGGCTACTTCTCAAATCTCTTATTTTCCTCTCTTGTTCTACAGGCTCCAATCTTACTGAAATCTCAGGTCCTTAAGCACATTAGGCTGATTTCTGAATAATGTAACTTTCCCCTCCTCTTCTCAACTCTCAGAAAAGTAAATGAATATTCACATGAGAAAGAAAGTGGATATGGATGAGCTCAGATTTCTGGAAAACATAATATAAAGAGCACTACCTGGTGGTGGGGGGGGGGTTTGAAGGCAAAAGAAATTGGGGAAAACTAACCAGTGGAATAAATAAAACCAGAAGGAGCCCAAAGGTGGGAAGACTATGCCTATCATTCAATTTTATAATAAGAAATTTGTACTGGGCATAGTACAAAGGGTGTTGGTATTATTTTTCTCCTCCCCTCCCCTCCTCTATCCTTTCCTTCTCCCCCTCTCCCTCCTTCTCTTCTTCTTTCTCCTCTTCTCTTTTTCTTTTACTCTTTTCTCATTCTTACTTCCCCACCTGCTTTTTTTTTTAACTTTAAGTTAAATTCACCCAAGTATAACTGAATATTTTCAGGCAATGGCCACAGGTTCTACTGAGATTCCACAAAGCAATAAACTTTCTTGGTGGTCACTGCCTCCAAAGCATGAAAATGGACCTTTCCCTAATTTTCAACCATGATAGCAGAAATTCATTCTTACATTAAACCAAAGCCTTGTATAAAACAAAAGGGAACTGCCTCAGACTTAGTGACTCCACGTGTGGTCTCCATCCTCTCCTTATTCCACAGAAGCTGCCACTTTCAGAGACCAGGTTACCTCCTCCCTTTAGGAACTCTCAGTCAATCATTCTTCAAGTCCAGTCACCTACTGCCTAAGGACCTTTCCTTTCCAACCCAGTATCTGGAGCTCTTTATCATGTCGATTATTTCAGGGAGACTGATGACCTTATACCTGGCGCAATAGGTCAAATTCAACAATCCCCACCAGTTCAAATCAAACTGTGAGTTATTCAGACTGCAATAACACAAGTGAGGCTTCAGCAAAATTGTCCAGTTTGATCATTGCCTTTCCCAATCTCTTCCCCTTTAACGTTTCTCTGTCAGTGTGAATGCAAGATACCCTTCCTGGGCTCTGCTTAAGATCTTCTGTATTTTAACTATCTACAAACCGATGTTCCTAAAGCAAGGAATAAGCTTCAGAAGAAGTGCAATCTAAGTCCAACATTCATGAAAGAAACATTATATACCTACATTAACATATCTAACAACCAATTTTTTTTTCATTTTGATGCACAGTTAACTTCTGCCTTGTGTTCAAAATCAGAAAGACAGTTTCTGCTTTATTATTGCCTAGCCAAAGTTTCATTCTGTTGATTTTCCCAAAACGTTTTATTTCTGCTTCCCCTGCTGTAGCCATAACTTTCCAAATGAAGCACCTGCTGCTGCCTCACCGAGAGACCCTATCACCTATGCAGGAGTTTCTCAGTTTCCAAGAGAACTTGCTTTTACTTTTACATTCAAGCCTAGATCTAAACTTATTCTAGGAATAAAAGCCACTGGGCAGTGGGGGGAGTTTTATCAAGGAATTATTTTCTTTTTTTAAGAAATCTTGTTAATATCATATATTTATTAGTACTCCTGCTGCCAATCTCCCCTTGAATATGTCTGTTTAGGTAGCCTTAGTGTTAGCTTCATGTAGTGAACTAATGTTACGTTAAGGTATTTGTCAGTGCCCCACAGACAGAAAATCCGCTGGCAGTGTTTGCATATTCCCTCTGAATGACTTCATGTGGTTGTCCTAATCTATTGGTTTTGAAAAAGAAAGCAATTCTATTTATAGACTCTAAGGCATTACCTTAAGAGAACAGTGTGTCGGTTTGAAATTGTTGCATGCCCCAGAAAAGCCGGGTTCTTTCAGATTCATTATTTTTGGGTGGGATCTTTTTTTTTTTTTTTTTTTTAGCTCAGATGCAGCTTCATTCAGTGTTTTAACATGATTACTTTACAATTAGGTATTATTGTGCTGTCCATTTTTGAGTTTTTGTATCTAGTCCTGTTGCACAGTCTGTATCTCTTCAGCTCCAATTACCCATTATCTTACCCTGTTTCTACCTCCTGCTGGACTCTGTTACCAATGACATATTCCAAGTTTATTCTCGAATGTCCGTTCACATCAGTGGGACCATACAGTATTTGTCCTTTAGTTTTTGGCTAGACTCACTCAGCATAATGTTCTCTAGGTCCATCCATGTTATTACATGCTTCATAAGTTTATCCTGTCTTAAAGCTGCATTTGGAAATGACATGTTGTCCGGCGCCGTCTCGCTCAGCTTCTGATCCCCGGCCGGCGGAGGGAACAGGAGGGAGAGAGAGACAGACGCAGACAAACCGACTCAAGTGACAGACACGGGTTCGAGACACGCTGCAGTTGTGAGCACAGACCTTTACTGGAGCTAAGCTTGCAAGCTCTGTTACAAATTCCGCGCGGGACAGAATACCCCGCGGGGGAACAACCTCTATGCGGCCGTCAGGTACGGCTCCCTATGGGTCGTCTCCTCCCACCCTGTCCGGGTAACCTCTTATATACTGTGCCCAAACCCAATAGGTTAGTGCCACGTATACAGAGGTGATTGGAAGATAGGGTTGGTGGGCGCGTGCGTCATACGCGGAAACAGGATGCGGGCGCCATCTTGACTCACTCGATGGGCGGGGGGGAACTCTAGAGCAGGCCGCAGCGTGTCCACTAGGCCAGACCCGGGAGGCGGCTCTCCACATCTCCCCTTTTTTTATTTATTTTGACCCAGTGTCTCCATTGATGAGTGTGCTCCCATGGGCCTGAGTGGCCCACTACATGTTTTGGTGCTTTGGGGAGTCTGGACTAGGCTTGCTAGGCACCAACCAGAATGCCACCTCATATAGAGACCGGAGAGCCCGTGAGCTGGAAACCACGTGACTCTCCCTGCAGTGCTTCGCCTCGCAACTGGGTTATGAGGGGGGGCAGGAGAGCGGCAACCAGAATCGAGAGTGTCGCTAGGTGTCTCTGTGCAATGGCTGGAGTCTAGTCTGGCCAGGACTGCGACTTCGCCTAAGAGATCAGCCTACGACCAAAATTATGACTGCTGGTGCCGCCTTTTATACCCGGGACACAGCCATGGGCCTTGCAGCGGGTCTTGCTTTCGAGCGTCCCGCCCTGAGTGGCCGGGATGGGTCATACGGTGAAATGGGGGACTGGGCAGCAGGGCGGTCGTTGTCAGGAGCACCAGGGGCGAGTGACATAGCCAACATGGTAGTAACACGCAATTGCTGCTGTGTCTGGAACAAGCGTTCTAACAAGCATTTAACAGTGACTAATCCCACTAATAGTCCCACCGCTACGAGAATCCAAGTAGTCAAATTGGGCCAAGAGAACCAAGAGGTGACTCGGTTCCACAGACTTTGTACAGTCTCGCCCAGTTTGGAAAGGTCGAAGGCAACGGGGGTTAACTTGATCTTCCCAAGCACTTTAAGGTCTGATTCCACCTGTTGGGAGAGCGGGGGGTATTAAAACTGGTCCCCCCTTCTAAACAGTCGAAGGGTGACCGGCGTTTTCGTTGCCATCTCGTCAGTCGCCGCCGTCATCAGCAGAGTTGGAGGCCTGATCTGATGGTTCAGGTTGAAGGCTTGTTGGTTTTTTGGGCAACAGCTCCGTGGCCTCCTCGGGCGATGTCACGGTTCTCACCAGTCTTTCCGGAACCCACACTGGTTGACGTCCTGGCTCCTGGGGAAAAACACAAACAGAGCCTCTGGCCCAGCTGAGCACGGGGTCAGGGCCTTGCCACTGTCCCGACAGGACATCCTTCCATCGGACTAGACCTCTATGTGGAGGACTCGGAGTGGTGTGTTGAAGGGCAGGTGTCATTCCCTGTGAATTTTCATTTAAAAAATTGTACGTAAACAAGGCTATAGACAGTTGAGCCTTTGGGGACAGGCCGTGACCTATTCCCCCTTTCTGTTTCTTTAGTAAGTCTTTGAGAGACCTGTGAGCTCTCTCAATGACTCCTTGTCCTTGAGGGTTGTAAGGGATGCCATGTTTTAATTGTACTTCCATATTATCACAAAATTTTTGGAAGGTTCTACTGGTGTAAGCAGGTCCATTATCTGTCTTTAATATTTTTGGCTTACCCCACGCTGCCCAAGCGGCAAGGCAGTGTGCAATGACTTGGTGGACTTTTTCTCCTGTCTCAGCAGAGGCAAATAATATCTGAGAACATGTGTCTACTGACACATGCAGGTATTTAATTTTACCATACTCTGAATGATGAGTGACATCCATTTGCCAAATGTCTCCTGGGATGAGGCCCTTAGGGTTAACTCCAACCGAAGGGACTGCTCTTTGTTCTGCACAATCCCTGCAGGCTCGGACTATATCTCTAGCCGCTGCACGCGGAATACTAAACCGCTTAGCTAGGGTACCTGCATTGATATGAAATTTGGCATGAAACTCTCGGGCTTGTTGATATGGTGTCAGCGCGGGGAAGACGTGTGGCTGTCGAGTGGCCACATCTACTATGTGATTTCCTTGTGTCATGGGACCAGGCAGGCCTGTATGGGCCCTAATATGAGTTGTGTAAAAGGGATGTTGTCTAGCACGTATTGTCTCTTGAAGCTCGAGAAAGAATGTGCTCACTGTGGAGGAACATTTTATAATGCCCACAGTTTCTAAAATTTGTAGAGAATTTACGACATAAATGGAATCAGAGATAATATTCAGGGGGCCAGGAAACTCTTTCAGGACTGTAATAATGACTTGCAATTCAACCCACTGAGGTTTTTGTGGTTGAAAAAATACTGTTTTGGGAGTGTCCCCTTCCACACAATACGCCCCTGTACCGGAGCTGGAGCCATCCGTGTACACGGTGAGGGCGCTCGCTAGTGGCTTAGGCGAAGTCACTTTGGGAAAGATCACTGGATGTCGGGTAACAAATTGTAAGAGGGGGTCTTTAGGGTATTGACTGTCAATACATCCCAAAAAGGTGCACCGGAGAACGGCCCATTGATCTATGCACCCGGTAAGTACTTCAATTTGCTGGAGAGAGTAAGGCACCCTGAGGTTTTTGGGTGGTTGGCCAAAATGTTGTATGGCCTTCTTGATGGCTTCTAGGGCTAGTTCTGCAACTGCGGTAGGGTAATGCTCTAAAATCTTTTTTGGAGAATGAACAAAGTAATCTGTAACTGACTGTAATCAATTAGTTGTAACTTCCACTGCACTCGGACCAGCCTGCAGGGGGCTCCGGATCTCGCAATGGAGGGCAGACGGAATTACCTGATGCTGCCACTCGAGGGAGCCCTTGCCTACCATCCACCGGAAGGCGCCGCGTCTCTAGGGGCGCAGCAGTAGGCGCGGGCGGGGCGGAGGGCAGCGGGGGCGAGACCGGGAGCCCCCCCAGATCGATCAGCAGAGGTGCGCCTGCACTCTCGGCCTCGTCACCATCTGACTCTGAGTCAGAGTCGTCTGAACTAGCGCCAGACTCTGGCGGCTTACAAGTGGGCGGCTCACTTTCACAGGAGCCGTCCGCTAAAAGGGTCTTTAAGGGAGCTAACAAAGGTAAACTTCCGGACTGCCCCATGTTTGCAGTCGGCACTGTACTTTAATCACTCGGAGAGCTCTTCCGAGTCCCCGGGGCTACCTGAAAGCCTGCGGGCCTTAACTCTCACGTAATAAGAAGTACTCACCTTCTCGCGGTGATCAGGCGCGGGAAGTCCGCTGCGAGCTCAGGATGCACGTCCTTCTCAGTTCAAGAAGAGACAGTACGGCTCTCCTTGCAGAAGAGGTGTCGAGAGAGGAGGGTCCCCGTACGGGCCACCACTTGTCCGGCGCCGTCTCACTCAGCTTCTGATCCCCGGCCGGCGGAGGGAACAGGAGGGAGAGAGAGACAGACGCAGACAAACCGACTCAAGTGACAGACACGGGTTCGAGACACGCTGCAGTTGTGAGCACAGACCTTTACTGGAGCTAAGCTTGCAAGCTCTGTTACAAATTCTGCGCGGGACAGAATACCCCGCGGGGGAACAACCTCTATGCGGCCGTCAGGTACGGCTCCCTATGGGTCGTCTCCTCCCACCCTGTCCGGGTAACCTCTTATATACTGTGCCCAAACCCAATAGGTTAGTGCCACGTATACAGAGGTGATTGGAAGATAGGGTTGGTGGGCGCGTGCGTCATACGCGGAAACAGGATGCGGGCGCCATCTTGACTCACTCGATGGGCGGGGGGGAACTCTAGAGCAGGCCGCAGCGTGTCCACTAGGCCAGACCCGGGAGGCGGCTCTCCACAACATGTCAGATAAAGGTCTAGTATCCAGAATTTATAAAGAGATTGTTCAACTCAACAACAAAAAGACAGCCAACCCAAATAAAAAATGGGAAAAAGACTTGAACAGACACCTACCAGAAGAGGAAATACAAATGGCCAAAAGGCACATGAAGAGATGCTCAATGTCTCTGGCCATTAGAGAAATGCAAATCAAATCCACAATGAGATATCATCTCACACCCACCAGAATGGCCATTATCAACAAAACAGAAAATGACAAGTGCTGGAGAGAATGCGGAGAAAGAGGCACACTTATCCACTGTTGGTGGGAATGTCAAATGGTGCAACCACTGTGGAAGGCAGTTTGGTGGTTCCTCAGAAAGCTGAATATAGAATTGCCATACGACCCAGCAATACCATTGCTGGGTATCTACTCAAAGGACTTAAGGGCAAAGACACAAGCGGACATTTGCACACCAATGTTTATAGCAGCGTTACAATTGCAAAGAGATGGAAACAGCCAAAATGTCCATCAACAGAAGAATGGCTAAACAAACTGTGAGTGGGATCTTTTTACTTAAGTTGTTTCCATGGAGATGTGACCCACCTAATTGTGGGTGGGAACTTTTGATTAGGTGGTTACCCATGGCGATGCCTCCACCCATTGAAGGTGGGTCACTTACTAGAGTCCTGTAAGAGAGAAACATTTTGGAAAACGCTTCAGAGCTGCACAGAAACCTTTGGAGATGCAAAAAGAAAACACCCCCAGGGAAGCTGTTTATTAGACCAGAAGCCAAAGGACTAGCAGACGCCAGCCACATGCCTTTCCAGCTGACAGAAGGCTTCTAGACTCATCAGCCTTTCTTGAGACAAGGTATTTTTCCCGGATGCCTTAGTCTGGACATTTTTATGGTCTAAGAGCTGTAAACTTGTAACTTAATAGATTCCTTTTATAAAAGACAACCCATTTCTGGTATATTGAATCTCTGGCAACATTAACAAACTAAAAGAAATGATGTGAAACTTGTAAGAGGGTCTGTGATACTTTACAGATATGTTTAGTAAATCTTGTCTTGAATTTAGAATTGATACATCTTGGTTCTCAGGAATGCCAGAAGTTTCATTTTCTTCTCCAAAGAATAAATGAGCATGTGTTAATGTAGTAATTAAATATCACATATCTCTTATATTTCCTTCTTAATAAAACATTAGGAATAAGAACAAGTGACTTCTTAGCCTGCTGAATTGTTCTGAGGTTGACACAAATCGTAGAGTTTAAATTTATTAAGCTATGCTAACTGTGAAATATTTTTATGGCATTATAGTCACAATTAACTAACTCTAGGCTGATCTTTAATATAAATGATAATTTCTACTGTGTAAGAAAAGATTGCAGCTGGTAAATGCAAGTTTTCTTTAATGTCATTTTTATTTAAAGATAATATTTAATTAAAAGTTTTATTAATAAGCTTGGTTTCTAATTACTTTGTCATAACTGTTGTGTGTTCTGAGTTTCAAAATATGAATGTGATTCATTAGCTAGTCTAACAACCAATTTAGTGTCCGCCCATGTTTTTAAAAATATTCGTATATTTTTGTGATTTTCGAATTATGTCTCTATCATTGGAGATATATTTTCCTCCAATCAGGTTAAAATTATTGGTAATTGGAGAATTCCAACATTGGTAAGGCGATGTGAGAAATACCTCATTTTTAAAATGTCAATCATTTTCAGAAGCAAAGTTATGCCATTCCCACATTTTTGAAGATGTTAGAACTACATGCAGGGCCAAATATTTCAAGAAGTAAAGAAACTGTCATGTACAGCAGTGCCTTCAAATGTTACATTTTCTCAACTTGGAAACTCAAATTATCTTAATAAATTGGATAGGTGGGTAGATTATTTTGTTCTTGAAACTTACAGACTTTTAAAATGACTTCCACTATTATTCATTGACAATTTTAACATAGTAAAACACATTGGCATTAATTCTTCAATGCAGTGTGTATTAAATATTTTCCCCTGTGCTTCAAAACCTTTCTAGAAAAATCCCCATGCTTAGATCCTGCCTTTCATTTGGGAAATCTGAATTCCCTTCTTCCTTCCTGCTGTACTTGAAAAATAGTTCTTCATGAAGGCAAGGGGTTGTCTCTCCAGCCTCACCTACCCTTTCCTCCACACGCATACCCTGAAGGCATTTGGCAATGTCTGCAGACTCCTATTGGGAGTGGTATCTGGTGGGTAGAGATCACAGATGCTGCTAAATGTGCAAGCAACCCCAGCAACAGAGGATTATCTGGTCTAAGATATCAATAGTGTCCATGTTTAGAAACCCTGCACTAGAGTATTTTCCTCCACAGGAAAAGTACACTACTCCTAAATAGTGAAACCTGCATGAGCTTCGGAAGCTGTGATGTCATTGGTGGAGACTCGTTCAAGAAAGAGTGTTTATGCGTCTCATTTAGTCAGGTTACTTAACAAGTCAATCAAGCACAAGTCACAAATCAATAATGGAATAAGCTCCATTAGCTCCAACATTTTCTCAAAGGGACAGTTTGCTATATTTGAAAGTAGAAATAATGCTATATATGCATAGATTATTAGCAGAAAAAACAGAATACAAATAATAGGCCATGTTTTATAATGGATGTATGGAACATATGGTTTCTTTATTACTTACGAACTCTTTTACTTTAAACTGTATTCATGGGTTTTATATATAGGATGTGTCCACTAAAACCAGAGAGAATATTAAGACATAAATTAGTACTTAATTCAGCAATCTTCTCAAAAAATGTGGGTTTCTGAAAATAACGCTCACGCAGTGCATGATCCAATTTTAAGTAATATCAACCTTTCTGCTGAGATATATAATATGTATTTCTCTATACATCATACAATATATATGGTCACATAGTTATGTGTCTGTATTGATATAAAAATCCAGTATGATGCAAAAACCATTTTCACGATCCAAATTAAAAGATAACATTGGATAGGAATTTATACATTAAAGCTCAGGTATATCTTCTGTGCTGTGACTAATTCAGTGGAAATTTGGCCCTAAAACAGTAGGTTAAGTAAGGATTGAATTTTTATACAACCTGAAGAGACTTGCATTACATGAATTTTGCTGACACTTTTGTTGACAGACACATGGCTGCCAGCCATATAAATTTGTTTTCTGTCAAAAGTTTCACAAGTCATAGGAGGAATTCAATGCATTCATATTCTATACATGTAATACTTTGTCTATCCACTACTTAGTCATGTGTTGCAAGTTTTAATCTATTTTTAATCCATTTTTAAAAATACACATTTCCTTTAGAAGGACTGAAAATTCCCTGAAGATTGGGTCACATGTCATACTTATTTATGCTGGAGAAAAGACACCTGATACCACCAAGGGGAGGGATCTCACTGCTGGGAGAGAAGTAGAGAATATAATAAGGTCTGCCACCATGACTGGTAGTCCTAGCATCCCAACTTACTCCATGGTTTGCAGGTGTGAGGCTTGCCAGCAAAAACAAGGCTCACACAGGGACTGACTGGAACCACATTTATTCACGTAAAGAAGAGGGCCAATAAAACAGAATTAGCTTCACTAGTGGGCATTGGCCCTAAATGACCAGTGAGTCTCGCTCCGCAGCTAATGCAAGGAGATGTGCCACCTTTCTTTGTTGCAGAATAAAGGGCCCTGCACCCCAGCACTTGGAATACACAGAGCAGCTCGGTGGGTCAGGTGCCACAAAATGTATCTACTTTAGCCAAGCAGTCTCCATTGAGTGTTTACATATGCTGAGAACAAAAGAGGGAAGGAATGTGCTGACAGGCCATTATCTGCTAGAGGACATATTTTATGTCAAGATTCTTCAAGAAAGAAGTCATCCTACATTCATCATCTAATGCAGACACCAGGCTAACACGTCTGGTCCTCAGCACAGGGTTTATTTGTGGGTGCCAGTGAAAGGAAGATAATCTCCTACTGTAAATTGTATCCCCATTTCCTCTTACCATGCTAAGAAAATTTTAGACATTCACTAAATCTTTGCTCGTAGAGTAACAGGTTCTTGCCTTGCCAATAGACCCAAGTACTCTTTCTTTCCTAGTCCAGCAATCAGTGAATTGTGTTTGTAGAATATATAGCTGGAGAAAGAATGATAGAATTTGAGAACAAAAAGAAAAGTTTCCTTCAAATCTTCCAATTTTACCTTTAGGTCAATTGCTTGGTTAAAAAAAGGGGGGGGTACATTAGCCCTCAGCCTACCAGCCTTCTGTCATTCTGCCTCAAATTCAGTTCAGTTGTATAAGTGGTACTATCCTCCTGATTACCTAGATATGCACTCTCTCCTTGGAAGCAAGGCGCTCTGCTGTTCCCCTACAGGACAGGACATTATTTCAGCCCATACATATTTGATATCAGAAGAGGCCAAGCCCAAAAACTACAGCCCCCAAACCTTTTAGCCCAGAATGATTTCATTGCTC
Source organism: Tamandua tetradactyla (assembly GCF_023851605.1). Classification (NCBI taxonomy): domain Eukaryota; kingdom Metazoa; phylum Chordata; class Mammalia; order Pilosa; family Myrmecophagidae; genus Tamandua; species Tamandua tetradactyla. Next base: position 51,406,273 of record NC_135343.1, on the reverse strand, counting down.
AATTTAGCTCTGCAATTTAGTCACTGTTCATTCAAACTTTGGTTTAATGTAAAGGTCAAACCAGGTCACGACTGTCTCTATCCCTACCACTGATGGGGAGTTACAGATGCTGCATGTGTCTCCCACACTCTCAAGAGCAACTGATCTGGAACAGCTTGTTATGTTCTAACCTAGTGACTAAGGATTTAAACTTTGGAGTCTAACTGCCTGGGTTCTAATAATGCTGACTTTGTCATTCATTGCCTATATTATCTTTAGAAATCTACTTAAAAATCCATGCCTCAGTTTCCTCATGTGTAAAATGAAAATTATAACAGTATCTATGCAATGTGTTTGAGAACAGACTGCCTATAACAGGGGCCATAGTAGACCATACCCTACACTGCCTGCTGCACTTAGGCTGAGCCCTAGGGAGACACATCTTCATGGATCTGATAAGGTGATAAAGCATCTTTGGAGTTCTGGCTTCCCTGTTGAGGTAAGTCTTCCTATCTCCCAGCCATTTGTCCCCTGAAATGAGCTCTTCCATCCCTGTCTTGCACAAGGTACTTGCCTACCCAGAATGGGTAGATACTTCCCTTCTAAATGCAGAAAATCACCTCCTGAGACAAATCCTGTCCTATAAATTTGAAATGTAACTCATGATCCTGTACAAATTTGTTTTAGTTGGTTTATAGATATTTCCAGGTTGACGTGCAATGATCTCTTATTGATACTATTCACTTTTGCATTGTCTCTTATTAAATATATTAAATTTATGACTTTGCTGCATACGAATGTGACTGTTGAGGCCCTGGGTTGTTAAAGAACTAGGATAAAGTTGTTTAATTGATATTTGGATTCTAGTACTAGAATCCTAGAGTCTAATACACTATGACAGACCTTTGGAATTACCTTTAACTAATAATTTCTAGTGATGTTAAGATATCTTTGGAGTTTGTTCATTGCAGCAATAGCCGATTATAGATAGGATGCATAGGGAAATTTTAATTGGAAAAATGTTTTAAATATTATAATATTTTATAGGTAATAATTTATGACAAGTAAAAAGATGCACAAAAGTCCAATAAATTGTGTATATGTGTGTGTGTGTACATCTATACATATAAGGAATCAGTATTTCTAGTACAGAAATATGTTCTGATGGAACATATGTTTCTGTTGAATAGCTACTTGGTTCTTATTTACATTCTAATTATGTATTAATCATTAAATTCAGAGGGTATAGGAATTGCAACTATAAGCATTTAAGTTCACATTGCCTTGTTATTTATGTGCCTGCAAAACTGAATAAAACCTACTTTATATTGCTGAAGCATGGTCATTTTGCTCATTTTGTGCATTTGCCGGTGTCAGAATTGACTTCATGCTGTCTGCTTTCGATGAGAGTGACTCAGGTCATTTGGGAACCTTCTGGTTTAAGTTAATATGCCTCACTTTCCTGAATAAATGCAATGTTAAGTCGGAAGTTACTACTAATCATTATATTAAAAAAATCAACCTATTTTTTTTCATTTGGGATATATATTATTAAAAGCTATTAAAAATCAGGGCAGTTCACATTTGGGATGTATTTAAGTTGTTTCTTTTTTTCAAAGAAATATTCCTTTTTGAAATAAAGGGCACATTTTTGAAGCCATGAATTGACTTTTAGAATACTTTAATCCGACTGATGAAAGTTTAATGTCTTTTTGTACAACTCACTAAAAAGTGATTTTCAGCTGTTTTAGTTATGATTTGATATCATGCCTGTAGTGGGGAGATTTGCAGGGACTTGAGGAGAAGCCAAACGTAGATCCAATTTTGTCAGGATTTTAAGGCCAAGAAAGCAAGAAGCAGATGGCCAGTGTTCTTTTGCATTTTCATGTATTTGTTATTTGTTTGCTATCAAAATAGGATGCAATCAAGAGAGATATTAGAATCTAAGGTAACTCAATGCTGTCATTTAAAGTTGAGGGGGAAAATACTTAGCAGAATCATTATGTTCCTATGGTCATTTTGCTGGGTGGTAGTTGAGCCTAGATCTGAGCAGAGTCACTTGATGACTGTGCCAATGCAATAAGACATGCCTCTTACAAGCTGCAGGGTAAACCTGGTGATTTACTGACAATGACTGTTTATAGAAAGGAGGTGTAAAGCCTATTTTCTCTGTCAAGGAAAACATTGGTGGTGACAAATGAAAAAATACATACAAAATGGGTCAGTTGAATATTACTAAATCTAGCAGGGAAAATACTGAACATTTAAAATTGTACATGCTGATACATATATCAATATATGGAGATTAATATGGAGACATATACATTTAATACTCAAAACGTCTTAGAAATTATATTCTATTCCTCTATTATCTCCATTTTATAGGAAAAGAATTTAAGTTAGGAGAGGTTGAAAGTACTTTTTGTGCATCATATTTTGAGCTACTTAAGGACAGAGATCTTTGTTTTGCTCATTGATATTGTGTGCTCAGTAAATATAAGTATTTATTTTGGTATTTGTAGAGCATGCTAGATATGTCAGGACAATATGCATAAAATGATAAAACTCTGGTACTAGCTTATTAATGTATTTTTCTAACATCTATATAGACATGAATCTTACCAGTAATATTATAGTAGCACTATAAACAATTTCTTAGGTCTTTAAGCATTTTCTGTTATTTTTTACCTCATCCTCAACATCATATCCCTGCTCTCTCTATTTTTAAAAATCATTCCTTCCATATAGAAAATAAAAATGAGATGTAATGGGTAAGGAGATTTGTCAGCATGACTCAGAAACAAAAAGGAAATTAGCATGTTATACACCTACCCTAACCAATCAGCCTCCCCTAATGGATGTTTAATTGCATGTGTGTATGCAATCAGGAAAGACATTTAAAGACATTTTATTAATTATTCCAGTCAGAAACTCAGATTCATGGTACCTGAAATTATTTTGTCATAACTTAAGGTGCTGGCAAAATTCTTCCATTACCAACTTTCATCCCCTTGATTCAACTTTACTGCAGAAGTAAAATTATAACTATAGAGAAATTATTTTAAAAATGATAAATTCAGCAAGTCAACCATTTTAATTTTTCTGTTACTTGTATTCCTTTTTGGTATGCATATACATTTTTTTCACAGTTTTTGGCATAAAAATGATTTTTGTATTTTATTTTTATGGGTGAAAACATTTGATTGAATTGATGTCATTTTTTTAGTTAAATGTTCCTTTATTTTTTAATGTTTATATCTATACCTTTTTTTTCCTAACAATGCTGCAATGCATGCATTTGAACATTGCTTTCTATTAGTTTAAAATACACTAGACTTGAAACACTAAGTCAAAGACTAGGAACCTTTTTATAGATCTTGATACATATTGCTAAATCATAGCAAATTAATTATCCTAACTTACACTTTTACTATATATGTAGGTATAATTTAACCATGATAGCTGATAATATAGTCAATATGTGATTTAACTTATACTTATTTTCCTAGTATAATTTTGGGCTATTTCTACATCTGCCATATCCTCATTTTATTTTATTTTTTTCTGATCTGATTTCTGAATATGCGATAGCTTTTTTTTTTTTTTTTTATGTCCATGGTTCTAGTTTATTACAGGGAAAGGATACAGATTAAAAGCAGCCAAGTAAGAAGTGTAGACAGAGTTCAAGAGAAGCACCAAGTGCAAAACCCCCATAGTCTTCTCCTCATCGAATCAGGATATGTGACAGTATGCATGGAGCATTGTCAGTTGGAAAGCTCAGCTGAACCTCAGTGTGCAGAATTTTATTGGGGCTCCTTTATGTGGTCATGATTGATTGATTTATTTATTGATTGCCTGAGTTCTTGACCCAGCTCTCCACCCTAAGTTACCTTGTTAGACTATCCAGAATAATCCAGACAAACAAAGGCACTCCTGTCAGGCATAACAGTCCAGGAGATGGGGGGTTACTTCCCAGAAGCCTAAGGTAAAGACCAGACCTTCTCTTGGGTGAAGTCAAATTCTTTACTATACAGTCATTTATCTGTGAACCAGACTAAAACTTTAGCCATTCTGGTGCTTAGTAATATGGCCTATCTTATCTATTTAGTTGTTTCGTTTTTTTAAAAAAATGTACTGGAGATGTATTGCTTCTTTGCATATATTTCACAATTAAAAAACTTAAAAAAAAATAAGTCTTTCAATATAGGAAAATGGAATGTCTTTCATTTATTGGGGTCTTTTTACATTTCTTTCAGCAGTGTTTTGTTGTTTTGTAGTTTTCAGTGTTCAAGTCTTTGGTTAAATTTATTCCTAGATATTTTATTTTTTTAGGTGCTATTGTGAATGGAATTGCTTTCTTGACTTCCTTTTAAGATTGTTCATTACTGCTGTACAGGAGGACAAATGATTTTTGTATCTTGTTCTTCTACTCTACCACTTTGCTGAATTGGTTTATTAGCTTTGGAAGTTTTGTTATAGATTTCTTTGGATTTGCGATAGCTTTTTATACTAATCTATAGTGTTGAACTTGCCAATTTGTAGATTTCTTTAAACAGCACATGGAAATAAAGCAGTGGTCTATCATTTTCTGGTTTTTATTTATTTATTTTTTTTACTGAACCAAAGTTTGTGTTTTTATATTTAAGAATTTGTCAGTCATTTTTGTGGTGAATTCTTCGGTAAATTCGAAGTTAGAAAAACACCCGATATTGAAGACAAACAATCTTAAATGCTTGAACCAAGTATTACTTTTTGATGATGGAATTTCCAATGCTATCACCTTTAGCAGACAAAATTGCTTGTGTTATACAAACAAAGACATCATTTCGCATGCATCAAGTTCTATCCACACTCCTAATATTAACTATTTTGTGAAATTTTGAAAAAACTAATAAGCTTACCTTGATCTCAATTTCTTTATCTTCACATTTATATCAGTGTAGTTCAAACTATAAGCACTGAGAAATCAAGTATGTTGTTACTGGTATATTATTTTTTTTTTAATTTAATAAAGTCAAAAACATCCGAGTAAGTATTGCTTTATGAAACGTGTCTTTAATTCAGTGAATTCTATTTCTTTCTGTGGGTGATGGAAAAAATATGAAAGCTCCTGAACTGAATTTCACATTCTATTGTTCTGTCCAGTTCACTGAATAATCTTTTCACCTCCTCTTACCTCCTCAATTTTAATTATTATATTTTTAAATTTAGGATTTTGATTTGATGCTTATGAACAGGAGCCAGTTCTCTGCTGAAATCCCCAATGCTACAGGTTTTGTTCATATCTGTACTATTTATGAGTCAGTTTCTATTATCTTTTTTTTCCTTTTTTGCCTGTAGTATTCCTTCAAACAGGCTTCTTCAAGCAATCACCTGTCCCCAGGGACTATTTTCTTATCATTTTCTCTGCTGTATTTTTCTTCCTTCTCTTTCATTTTCACCTAGTTTACTCCTTGCCATTCTTTAGGTCGAACAAACTTAGATAATTTACCCGTTCTAGAAATGTATGAGAACATTTTATAAGAAATATGGTTACATTATTATTGTCAAAAGTATTTTTCTTGATACTTTAATCAAAATTACTTACATTACTCTACTTCCAAGACATCTTCTCCTTTGTTTGTTAGCGTTTTTCTTAATTTGTCATTTGTATATTTGTTTTTGCACTTATTGGTCTAATTTCCAGTTTGCACCCTAAATGCTCATGAAAATTCTGGAATATTCATTCCATGTTTTACATCATCATTACAGTTTACTAATATGCTGGCATAGATAATGGATTTATTTCTCTAATCTGGCTGGTTAGTTCAACATTCTATACTTGGTGTGCAATCAATGGCTCACAATATCATGATGTAGTGGAGTATTCATCACCATGATCATTTCTCAGAACACTTACATCTCTCCAGAAAAAGAAATAAAAAGCAAAGAGAAAAAACTCATACATACCATACCCCTTACCCCTCTCTCTCATTGATCACTAGTATTTCCCTCTACTCAATTTATTTTAACATTTGTTTCCTCTTTTGTTTATTTCTTTTTAATCCATTTTTCTTTACTCATCTGTCCATACCATAGATAAAGGATCATCAGAACAAGGTTTTCACACTCACACAATCACTTCACAAAAGCTATGTCATTATCCAACCATCTTAAAGAAACATGGCTACAGGAACACAGCTGTACAGTTTCAGTCACTTCCCTCTAGCCTCTCTAATGAATGCATAAGGAGTCCACTTTAATGTTTCTGTGTTCCGTAAAATTTTTACTGTGACTACATTAATAGTATGACCATTATCTTAGTTATATATACATTGGGATTAGAGGTTTTGAGTACGGACATCAAGGTTCCTAAATTCAGCTGAACACATATAATAAAATTTTATTTTTAAATTTTTATTCTTTCTTTAAATTGTTAACCTAGTTAAGCCACTCACTAACATTAGTACCAGAAATGAGGTGCTATCAAATGACTTGGAGGAAATCAAAAAAGGCAGACAAAGCCATTTGTTTGTAAAAGAAGATTTGGGTTGTTTCAGTTTGTTGAAGTTGCTGGAATGTAATATACCAGAAACAGGTTGGCTTTAAAAATTGGGATTTATTAACTTACAATGTATGGTTGTTACGCCATGAAAATGCCCCAATTAAGGCACTCACAGGATGCTACCTGGACTCTAGATATTGCTGTCACATGAGAAGGCACATGGCTGGCATCTGCCAGTCCTCTTCTGGGTTTTGTTGCTTTCAGCTTCTGATGCCAGTGGATTTCTCTGTCGGTGTCTGTGAGAACTCTCTTAGCTTCTCCAGGGGCTTTTCTCTCTCAGCAATCTCAAAATTTCTCTAGGTGTTTCTCATCTCTCTTGCCCTTTTTTTTTCTTTTATCCTCATAGGGGGCTCTGGTAAAGAATTAAGACCCACGTTGAATTTGGTGGGTCATATCTCAATTAAAACAACCTAATCAAAAGATCCCACCTACAAGTCTACCACCACAGTACAAGGGTTTATCTTCAGGTTGAAATTGAAAAATGTAGGTAATTAACACGTCAATGAGTAAGCTATTTTGAAGTTTGTGCATGTATAGTGTGGGTATAAACATGTGTGTGTAGGAGAGAGTAAGCACAGAGGATCAATTATGTTCTGCTACTATCCAAAGAGTGGAATTCAGTATTTCAGGGATATTTGCTAAATCAGAGTAGGAAGTGTTTTGCATATGGAAAGTAAAGAAAGCCTAGGAACCATGCAAGCCTGATGCCATGATAGCACAAGAGCAAAATAAATTGCATTGTGGTTTTTGTGGTTATATTTTGATTTTGCTTCTTAGTTGTCATTTTGTTTGTATATTTGGGTGGGTTGTATATTGAGTTGTATAATGGATTTTTTTCTTTTTTTGCTCCCAATATCCAATCACCATCATCCCATGTATACCCCTAAAATAAACAATCCCCCACAATCCAGTAGCTTAACATAGTCATAGAGTCCTATATCCTAGTCAAAGAAATGCCTTAGCCTGTAAGTAATACACATCTGCTCATAGTCCATTGGGGAGGATTACCTGGTCCTCCAGCTACCTGGTCCATTCTAAATGTAAGGGGGGCTCTGTCAAGACAGACCACAATTTAGTGGAAACTCCATATTGTAAAAAGGATGCTCATGATTTTTTTTCTCACTTTCAGGGAATGTGTTTTTAGGAGATCTTCCCCAAAACACTTCAGGTCTAGAATACACTTACCTATACCTAAACCAACCAGAACTCTCATTACCAAGGACACAGAAAATGATTTGGAGTGAAAAAGACACCTCATCCAATCTCTTGTATACAATGAGGCATTTAGAATCTTGGTATTAGAAGGTGCTGGCATTACTGGAACTATCTTGAAGCCAGGATTATAATGGAAATAACACATTGGAAGACCTGGGAAATGAAGCAAGGGAAATTGGATTCCAGTGACACATTTAACTCCTGGATCAAGCTATGCCTGACTATGAACTTTTCATTTGTGTGAGCTAAAATTATTTTCCATTGTCCTTTTGATTCAGTTTGACTTGTTATTTGTACCACTTGGCATTTAAAATTCCTGAACCAGCACAGTGATTTAATTGTTTAATTGTTACAAAAAATATTTTAGGAAAGAAAGAAGGTATTGAAGTTGACATTGATTGCTTGAATAACAATTGATTGATAGATTAATTGATAATTGGTAGATTGCTTTATTTACTATTTAATCCATCTGTTTTTGAGCATCTACCATTTGGTAGCATCATATTACATATTAGGCAGACAAATCGCACATGGCACTTACAGGCATTGCCCGTTTGTACCCCATGAGCTGTCCCCCCAAAAGTTATTATAGCTTAAAAATAATAAATACCAATATGACCAAATGGCTTGGATTTTGCAGAATAGTTTTATAAGGAAGAAACGGCAAGCATTGAAGTGGCAGAAGTGAAGAAAGGTCTCATATTCTCACAGGCAATGCAAATTTTTAGTTACCTCTCTTTCCTTACGACTCAGTTGAGTCTGAATTAGAAAATATATGGGGTCCTCAAACCAGGTTATTATTAACTTAATACAGCTTGGTGCATTTCTCAATATTTAGCAACCGGCTCTGCAAAGATGATTCCAGGATGTCCATTTCTGGTATTCTTGTTCAAATTAATGAATAAAACAAAAGCGAAACAGCAAAGACATATGTTGGCATTTCATTTGTTTGTCAAAAATGTGAGTGACTTCTGTTTCAATCACATCATCATTCTCAAATACTGGAAGAATATTTCTCTGTTTTGGTGCTGTTCACAATACTGGCTACAAACAGCACACTGAATTATTTCTATTTTCTCCACTTTCTTAAGACTAGTCCATCAACAAACAATAGAGCCTGCTCCAATTTGTAGCCTCTGCTCATTCCTATGGTATAAATACTCCCACCAAGGTCAATTTCAACCTACTAATATGAAGTCACTGAAGACCCTGAAGTTAAAAAAATTACCGTCTTCAACTAAAGCTCGGTAAGTTTCAAGACAGTAATTGAAAGTATCAATCTACCACATTAATCACTGTTTAATATTTCGCATAAAAACCAAGTTCTCCCTCAGTCTGCAGGAAAGACCAGTTGCAGGTGAGTCATCTGCTATCTAGGGGGGAAAATGACATATTCTCAGCGCCTCATTCTTGCTTACCTCCTTCCACACTTAGTAACTGCTGTTTCTGACTTTCCCAGGAAAACTTCCTAGTTGACTGGTGCTGTCATCAAAAGGAATTGTGATCTCTGGGCCTACCAGATGTTGAAAGATATTTCTCTCTCTCATGGATACACTGATGACTCCTTAATAGTCCCATTAAGAATAATTGGCAAAACATCCAATGACAAGGATGCTACATTTTTTCTTCATTCATCTGGTACCTGTTCACACTTGGTAGGTTTCTGTTTGCTTGTTCTCTGGTCAGTTTGATTGTATGTTTTGTATATGCACACACACAGACTCTGTTGAAGGTCCCATCAGAATTTAAAATGGCTTCAAGCAGACTCTCCCACATAATCTTCCTCCTTCCTCTCTTCCACGGAAAACATTCGTACATAATTTAATCAAGAAAAAATATGAAAGTACAGGCCAAACCAGCACAACCCTTATTCTCCTTTTCTTGGGCAAACTCATTCCTTACACCCTGGATTTCCCTATCAGGCATTATTTCATTCCACCGCACTCTCTGCTCGAAACACCTACCTAGCTCTTCGTGTAGACTGTAGGGTTCTTTTCACTACAGTTGAAGAGCTTACCCACTCCGTATCTTAGGCTGAAGGAGACAGGAGTGAAGGTAATTCCAGACAGTTTTTCTAAAGTAATCTTCCACAGAAATCCTCTGACCTTCTCAATTCTTTTGATTCTTGCAGTGTCTTCAAGAGACTGCTAACTGATTTTTGACAACATCCTTTGTAAAGGGGATGTCCCTCCTTTGGAATCTAGCAGCTATTCAATTTTGGTACTTCCAACAAAACTTCCATTTTCGTAGGTTATTACACCACATGATCTTACTCAAAGATATGAGTAAGATCATGGCCTTTCCAATTAATTGTCTGTGGTAGTAAGATTCAGGTGTCAACTCGGCTAGGTGAGGGGGACTAGTTCTGTTGCTGTGGACATGAGCCAATGATACGTGAACCTCGTCTGTTCCTGATTACATCTGCAGTTGGCTAGGAGGCGTGCCTGCTGCAATGAACGACGTTTGACTTAATTGGCTGGTGCTTAAATGAGAGAGTTCAACATAGCACAGCCCAAGCAGCTCAGCATACCTCATATCAGCACTTGCAGCTCAGCCCTGGCCTTTGGAGATACAGAAAAGAATCACCCCAGGGGAAGTTGTTGGAACCCAAGAGGCCTGGAGAGAAGGCCAGCAGAGATCGCCCTGTGCCTTCTCACATAAGAAAGAACCTCAGTTGAAAGTTAGCTGCCTTTTCTCTGAGAAACTACACATCAACTAAATAAGTCCCCTTTCATTGAAAGCCAATCCATCTCAGGTATATTGCATTCCAGCAGCTAGCAAACTAGAACTCTATCAAAAGTTGTTCTCATATCTTTTATTAAAAAATGTCTGCACACTCATATGTATGCACATACACATGACACATATACCACATATACATTGTAGTTGAAAAATTGAAAACTATGGATAGATGAAAAGAAATAATTAAACATTAAATCAACTGCACCTCAAATCTATTTACTGCAAAAATCTTCTTTCAATAGTTTCTTTTTCCCCATCCTCTATCATTGGATATTTGTGTGGTGTGATGTTTCTATGTAAACCACACTATGACTATGTGTATCACTTATGCCCATTTATTTCCTTACAAAGTTATACCCCTTAATAAGCATCATAATAAGTATTAAGCCTTAAACCCAATGCATCCATTTTTTATGCAATTTTGTTGAGGTATATTCACACTCCACAAAATCTATCTCCCAGTATCATCACCTAGTTTTGCAATCATCACCACAATCAATTGTAGGACATTTTAGTTACTCATAATAATAATAATACAAAATTAAAATATAAAAGAAACCCCAAAATATCCCTTACCCCTTTTCACCCCCTGTTGTTAACCCCTAGTATTGATGCAGTACATTTGTTACTGCTGATGAAAGAATGTGAAGATATCACTGTTATAGTCATAGTTTGCAATAGGTATATTTTCTCCCACAAACCCCTCTATTATTAACTCCCTGACATAGTGTCATGGGGGTACCCATTTTTAAAATAGAAATTCGGGTATCAGTGTAAGGAATTAGGGATATATTTGGGGAAATAGTATCCTTTCTGTTCTTGAGAAATCTTAGGAATTAAGTATTTCCCTGTGACTACCTGCTCATAACTCCGACTGAAAAAAATATGTCATCTCTATAAGAAGACCCCCTTAATAATTAATATTTTGACAGATAATTAAAGCCAAGGAATATTTCTAGAAATATTCATTTTGCAATTATTCACAGTATTCTAGATACTTAAGTAAAATCCATTTAAACTTCTCAGATCTGCTAAATTAGGTTAGAAATCTTACCTAGCAATCTCTATATTGGTTCATTCTTCTTGATTTTCCCAAACATTGCTATCTGCTAGAAGATTATGAAATAAAATAGTAAAAAAGGAGAAAAAATGGAGATGAGGCATTATTACTTTTTTCACAGTTCAGTACAAGTTCAAGGAAAGCATGAAAGTTTTTTTTCTTTTCTTTTTTCAACTCTTTATCTCAGTCATTTTGTCCTAATTCTAATGTATGCTGCAGGTTTCAGAGAAATACAAAGCTGTTGTTCAGAACTTGTGTTTTCGTTTTTCTGGAATTGCTTATTAAGTAATTTCCATGATAAATAATTCGTATCATAAATGTAGGGGTGTTTAAGGAAAGTGACTGCTTACCTTCACATTTGATAATAGAGCATTAAAGAGATCTGCTTTAAGGTTAAGAAAATGCACACTGCATGATAGATATGATGTAGGTTGTTCAACAAAAAGCCTAAAAATGCAGATGTTATATTATCGTCGGTTAGATATTTAAAATTAGACTTTCACATTTTGAATGTAACTATCTTTAACGAAGAACTGCATTCTAAGTGATTTGATTAAAAAAATGTAAGTGAATTATAAAAAAAAAACCCACCAAAAACAAAAACTAGACTCAATTTCTGTCATTGATAAAAAGATACTCTGATTTTGCAGAAAAAAAATTCAGGTTAAGACAACTGTTAAAAACCACTCATTATAGAATAATTAGAGAAATAGTATTTTGCTAAATATATGCTATCACTGAAAGAAACCCCTTGGAATAAATCCTTCATAATTTATTTTATTGGATAAAGAGAGGAAAAAAAAAAGTGATCCTGTGCCTTTAATTTCCTTTTCTGAGCAAGGGAAGGCTGCACACCACTGACAGGCTCACTTGTTCCCGTCTTTAATGTGCAATCTGTTTTCTCCAGCGGAGGGCACTCAGCGTATCACAAACTCAAGCATTAGCACCAACAAGCTCTGAGCATCATCAGTCTCTGGAAAGCCTTCTGAATTAGACAAGGGCTGCCTCTCAGCACAGCTACAAAACACTTTAAACCTGACCAGCTAAATGGATAAACCTAGCCAGCATAGCTTTTAAACTGGGGTCTCACACAGCACAGGAGGCCTACTTGCTTCAAGAACTGAAAATCCAGAGGATGAATTGCTTTATCTGGGAATGGCAAAAGCCAGCACAATAAGGAATGCCAGGTACTCCGAAGATTTTTTTTTCTTTTTTTCTGCTTTTTACAGAGAAGTTGGTTACCTTCGAGATGGGCTGTAGCTCTTCAGCACAGATTGCCAATTACTGCTGATGGGTCTCTGGTGAATTACACAATGGTCCTCAGAGCTTAGAGGCCCTCCCCCCCCCCACCCCCAACGGCTTCCTTCTCCCGGCCCTCCCCCCGCAGCCCACCCCGTGCCAAAATTTTTGCAAAGCTGTCCATATACACATATAGATGTATTATACATGCATACATATACAGATTTGCCAGTGCTCTCCGGGGAAGTTTGTGTGGGGCTCCTAGCTCACATGCGGGATAAGGATGGCGTGAATGACAGCCGCACTGTGTCATGAAGGTGGTGGTGGTTTCGGAACGAGAGACCAAATAAGAAGAAAGCTGAGAGCGGGGGAGAACGTTTTTGGATGACAAAGAATGGGTAAGTGAACTTTTGTTGTTTCCTTCTTAGTAAAGCTGCTCTTCTTGGCTTCCTAGCCTCAGCCCTGGTATTAGCTGAGAAAAGACGGGGCAACAGGGAAAAAGCAGCAGTCTCTGAGTTTGCCAGTTGGCACACGATAGTTGCGATCATATTTTTAGGTCATTTTGCTTTTTGGGGGTTTTGTTTGGTTTGTTTTGTTTTAATCCATAAACGCACGACATGGAGTTAAACGGACTCTAGAGAAAGATCTTTGAGCTTCTCTCTCTCTCTACCCTCTGCGCATCCACAGCCTGGGAATTGAGCCTGAGATAAATGTGTTCACTTCTATTTCTTGATCCTATTAACCATGCTTGGATTTCTGGTTGCTGTCAGGAAGATTGTCCACACTTTACTGCGTGTGTGTAGGGGTGGGGTCGTTACTTTAGCAGAGGTTGCACAAGGGCTTGTTTTATCTCTGAAGCTGTATCCTGAGCACGGCTTCCAAATTTCCAGCAGTCATTTGCCAGTCTTATTTTTTCAAGTGTGACTGGCTTTCCAACCCCCCCTTTCTCCCGTCTGGGAGAGCTGGAATGTATTTCAATGAGTCTGGAGCTGGCAAGAGGACAGAGAGCAAGATCGGGGTTTAAATTAAAAACGCAAAAAAAAAAAAAAACCCAAAAAAGAAACACCTTAACTGAGTGGAAGAAGGAGGGGTTTTAGATCAGGGGTTTAGCTGATTGCCTCTTGGTTAAAAATCGGAACATTTCCGAAAAAAAGAAGCTGCCACACACAGTCATTTTTTTTGGTTGTTTGTTTGTTTCCTGTCACCGCTAAGGAATAATTAATCTACTGTTGACAGGGGAAAGAAATCCCGTAACATATGCAGTGACTTAGAAATGCAGCCAATAGATTGCAACTTTGCAGGTTCCTTGAAGTTAATGGAGGTAGGAGAGGGAAAAAAAAGTCAGTGGGAAATTTAAGCAGCTCAGGGTTGAGGGGGAGGGGGGAAGGAGTCTGCTGCTTCTCTCCTTGTTTATCCTCTCTATTTCCAGAAGGAACTGTATTAAAATCATAGCAACACTAAGTTCATGCATGAGTATTTTGTCTTTTATGCAAATATTTCATAAGATTTTGACAATATTAACTTTGGAGGGTTCTCTGCTGTCAATAGTCCAGGCTCTTAGTCCAGTTTTGGTGGGCAGGGGAACCACAATACGCAGCTTTTTCTGAATGTTGAGAGCGTACATATATACTTATTAACAAATTGCAAGTAGCTCCCTCTGGTATTAGTTTTCACATCATGCTTCATTGACTGCCCGTAGTAGTCCCAGTGCCATTTCCAGAGCTCATATATTGTCATTCTCTTATGCAGCATGTATCCAATCTCAGGCAGGACAAACTTGGCTTATTTTGAGAGGTTACCGAAGCTCCTTTGCTAAATCACTGGCTGTTTGTGTACAGAAAAGGTGTCTAAGTACTAGGTTTACTAAGTCACATTTTTGCCATTACCAGATGACACAGTACACTTCCTTCTGCTACTGGTATTCAACATAGTGACTAGACAATATTATTGTTATTAAAATGTCGGCATTAAGGGGTAAGAAAGGCTCTGTGCTTTTCTATGTTGATGTGCACATGGACTCCTGAAACTCAGGAAGGGTCTTCCTAGTTGAATGGCACTGTGGTGGATTTGAGAATCAAGGAAGAAAGATTCAAACCTAAACAGCAAACATGCAACACTAAAGAACATAAGGCTTTAAATGTTGACTACGTTGTTGCTAAATCAACTGCCCCATGACTACTCTAGATGAAATACGTCTGATATTTCTAAGCTGATGGCGATTTATTTTAATGGCTTTACTATGTGCATTTGTCTTCTTTTTAATATTGTAGGTTTCCATTTAATTACACAGCTGAGAGGCATGAGTGTGGTGCTAGTGCTACTTCCTACACTGCTGCTTGTTATGCACACGGGGGCTCAGAGAGCTTGCCCAAAGAACTGCAGATGTGATGGCAAAATTGTGTACTGTGAGTCTCATGCGTTCGCAGATATCCCTGAGAACATTTCTGGAGGGTCACAAGGCTTATCACTAAGGTTCAACAGCATTCAGAAGCTCAAATCCAATCAGTTTGCCGGCCTTAACCAGCTTATATGGCTTTATCTTGACCATAATTACATTAGCTCAGTGGATGAAGATGCATTTCAAGGGATCCGTAGACTGAAAGAATTAATTCTAAGCTCCAACAAAATTACCTACCTGCACAATAAAACATTTCACCCAGTCCCCAATCTCCGCAATCTGGACCTCTCTTACAATAAGCTTCAGACGTTGCAATCTGAACAATTTAGAGGCCTTCGGAAACTCATCATTTTGCACTTGCGATCTAACTCGCTCAAGACAGTGCCGATCCGAGTTTTTCAAGACTGTCGAAATCTTGACTTTCTGGATTTGGGTTACAACCGCCTTCGAAGCTTGTCCCGAAATGCTTTTGCCGGCCTCTTGAAGTTAAAGGAGCTCCACTTGGAGCACAATCAGTTTTCCAAGATCAACTTCGCTCATTTTCCACGTCTCTTCAACCTCCGCTCGATTTACTTACAATGGAACAGGATTCGCTCCATCAGCCAAGGTTTGACATGGACTTGGAGTTCCTTACACAACTTGGATTTATCAGGGAATGACATCCAAGGAATCGAGCCGGGCACATTTAAATGTCTGCCAAATTTGCAAAAATTGAATTTAGATTCCAACAAGCTAACCAACGTCTCACAGGAAACTGTCAACGCGTGGATATCATTAATATCCATCACCTTGTCCGGAAATATGTGGGAATGCAGTCGGAGCATTTGTCCTCTATTCTTTTGGCTTAAGAACTTCAAAGGAAATAAGGAGAGCACCATGATCTGTGCAGGACCTAAGCATATCCAGGGCGAAAAGGTCAGCGATGCAGTGGAAACATACAATATCTGTGCTGAAGTCCCAGTGGTCAACACGGAAAGGTCACACCTGGTCCCCCAGACTCCCCAGAAGCCTCTGATCTTCCCTAAACCTACCATCTCCAAACCCGACGCCACCCAACCCACCCGCGAAATACCAAGCCCTTCCCCAGGGTTTCAGATTCCTGGCATAGAGCAAGAGTATGAGCATGTCTCATTTCACAAAATAATTGCCGGGAGCGTGGCTCTCTTCCTCTCTGTGGCCATGATCCTTTTGGTGATCTATGTGTCTTGGAAACGCTACCCAGCCAGCATGAAACACCTTCAGCAACACTCTCTTATGAAGAGGCGTCGGAAAAAGACCAGAGAGTCTGAAAGACAGATGAATTCCCCTTTACAGGAGTATTACGTGGACTACAAGCCTACAAACTCTGAGACCATGGATATATCGGTTAACGGATCTGGGCCCTGCACATATACCATCTCTGGCTCCAGGGAATGCGAGGTATGAACCATGGTCCTCCTAAAACCATTTCTTCTGCGGGGAAGGAGAGGTAAATGTTTGACGCTCTAGAGGTATCTCTAATCGCTAGAAAGATTGATGACCCTTTTGCTTTTGGGTTTTGCTCAGTGTGAAAGGTTACTTAATTAAATGACAACCACCGGGAAATTGACTGTTTTTTGTTTTTGTTTGTTTCTGAATGGGTGAAGCTTGAAGGAAGTTCGTTCAAGGATGAGATTAAGTCGGAATAAAGCACTATGTTAAAACATCTGTTTTTAACAGTTTGTATACAAGGGTTGGACTTCAAAACATACATCCACACACACACACACAGAAACCCCACTTTTCATTCAGAAATTGATGTCCAGTTCTTGCTGTTTGACTTTTGTAATGGAGTAAAGAATGAGGGGCTAGCTTAATTTAAAAACAAAGAGTTTACCAAAATTCTAGGAGGTAATGAAGATTTAAACCAAAGAGCAATTTACCCAAGGGTTGATTTTGTTGTGACTTTTTAGTTTTCATTAAAGCATGCAACAGGGATCTCATAAGGATAACTGTTTCCGTGTTACTTATTTAGATTTTATACCAGCATAGAAAATGCCAGAGGCCTACAGCGTAATTGGATCAGGCTTTTAAAAATCTATCTTTCTGTTCCTTCTTTCCTTCCTTCCTCCCTTTGCTCCCTCCTCTTTTCCTTTTTTCCATCTTCTTTTCTTTTTTCCCCCCATACTGAGATATAGATCACTTCTCAAAGCTTTTTTTACAGTGCTGGCTACTTTTATGTAATCAGAATGAAACATGAATTTCCTGTGTTGGTTCTGTCCTTGTCATGTTGTTGTGGATGATTTAGCAATAATGCAATGACAGGCATAAGAGGGGCTGCTTTGCAGTTTTGCTGTCATCCCTGGAAAAAATTATGTGTGTTGTTGTTAAACTGATCTGAAACGAAGTAAGCAAATATTTATAAATAAAAGGAGAGAGGTCTGAGTTCTGGGTAGTCTCTCATGTATCACCAGCCTGAACTGAAGACATTTCGTGCTATATATTTTTGTTTTCATGAGACTAAATTTGGATCCAGTTTCTCATTTTTTTTTTCATTTTAAAGCTCATTTATAGAAACATGTTATTGAGTAGAAAAGTAGTCACAGATTTCCCAGCTTGTCAAAAGTAATACTGGATGTAAATTATTCTTTTCTTGGTAAAACTGATTTTAATGTACAGAGTCTGTAACTCCCAAAGCTTTGCTACTGGAATAATCTAGTAAAGAGGGGTTAAGTTCTGGCAATATGTTGCCTTAGTATCTGATTATAGATGATTACTTTTTCAAAAGAGAGTTTAATGATATTTAAAGACTTTGCCCTTTCAATACTAGCTGTAGCAGTTGGAAAATATCATTTGCTCTTTGACAATGTATACTCAAATCTTTTCATAGCCCGAAAGGCAGATGCTAAGCAAAATGTTTTCAGACAAAACACTGCTGTAAAATAATCTTCAACTTGGGACAATTTAAGATATTGAACTTTAATTTGCAGAGTTCATTTTCTTCTTTTTGTGTATGATTGAAAATGAAAAAGAAATCCCTAAAAGAATCCTATATAAGCACAAAGCACAAAAACCCACACTTCAGTTCCACCCCTCTGTTTTTTGGCAGTTTGTTTGGTTTACTATAATTATAGGTAGACATAGGAAATGAGAAAAAGCATATTATTAAAAATTGTTATGAAACCCTAAGTTACCCCCACTTATGTTTCTGCCAGGAGCAAAATTTCTCCTGTTGAGAAATATTCCCATTGAGAAAACTTTTCTGTAACTGAGGAAAATGAAGCCAAGAGAAAGAAATTACTTGCCCAAGATTGCAATTTTTAGGAATAGTAGAGATATGCTGAGTTTTAGTCTGCTGATGTTTTTTTAATAAATCCCATATATCATTGGGTTAGATAAAGTGCAATTCATATATTTGTTGTCCACTTTTGCATGATAGTTTTTCCCTTTTTACTCAAAACACCAAAATCTGCCCAATAAAGCCATAATTACTTCACAAGAAAATTTAGCACCAAAAGCTAATTTTCTCAGTGCCTTCCTGAAAATTACATTAAATTGAAAATTCCACTTTTCCAGATAATTTTATATTCAGTTATCATGACCTACATACATTTAAAGTATGCATATTGTCTGTTTCCTTTAAGAAGAAAATAAAAAATTAAGATTCTTGATAAGAACAATTTCTGAGCCACATGCATACGGCATGCAATTTGTAAACCACATTTGGGTCTAGATTTTGCAGTGCTTAATTTTGAAAAGCCCATGTGAACATACCATGGGTAATAAACTGAAGAATATTATACTAACTTAGACAGTAAAAATCTCCCATTCTGTAAAGGAATAATAGACTAGATTACTATGAATAATTAATGTGATAAGTGGCATAAGTATAAGGGATATATATTTCTCAGTCATCATACTTGGAGTGGATCAGTGTGCTTAATTGAACTGAAGCATTCCATTTTTCTGTCCTCAAATTGTCCTGAGAAAAGGGTATTGGAAACCAAAAAGATACAAGTTTGTCTAAAACTTTGCGTGATGCTGTTAAAAATGGAGAAAATTGCAAATATTACCAAAAGTAGTTGGTGAGACTGTAATTTTATCTCATTAAAAACAATATATGAAAAGAAAACAATATATGGATTATGATTCTACTTCTTTCCATAAAGCTAATTTTTCCTTAAAGTAAATGGCATACAGAATAACATTTTGAATATCTCGCTCCTCTGGGGTATGTTTTATCATTAGAAAGTAGCAAGGACCTTTATATAATTAGTTATTCCAACAAAGGACAAGAGAGATAATTTCAAGTTTGTCTTTTACATTAAAGGAAAATGAAATAGATAAATCATTAAAAAGAATGAAGGTGCTTTCTAAATAAGCTCTCCATCCTAAGTGTTTTACAAGTTATGTACTAGAAATATAAAGTTTAATGCTCCCATAATGCTAACAGTGCTACCATTTGGGAAATGACAATATAGGTGATGTTATAAATATACAGCTTCCAAATACTGGATAGTTTGGTTATACTTTTCAAAATCAAGTAAAATAAAACTGTATTGCTTGTCAGTTGGGCTTTTATTATTTCTTTCCCTGATGCAGTGAGTTGTACAGCCCAGTTCCAACAGTTTGTTTACATTTTTTAATGTATTAAGTCAAGGACAAACTCTTCATTTAAGGGGGATTCTTAACTTCCTGGTACACTGTAGAAATTGACATTTTACAGTATAATGAATAGAATTCTGAGAACTAAAATATGTAAGTCCAAAGGGATTCTAAGTGAAACAGATCCAATATCATTGAGTTTAATACTTTACCAATATAAAACTAGAGCAAATATACTCTCTTTGGGTAGTTTATTACTATTAATGTGTTACATTGTAATAAAATATATACGGTTCATATTCACACATAAGGTATACGTGTGGTGTGTGTGTGTGTGTGTGTGTGTGAGTGGGTGGGTGTTTACAACTATGTCTGTGTACACAGTGAGCAAGAATATAAATATTTGATTCATCAAAGTGTATGTTCAAATATTATTTTCATTTTCATCATTTGACATTTCAATGGAAAAATTCTAAAGTAAATGCTATCATGATTTTGTTAGCCAGGCGTATATTTCTTAAGAAGATAAAGATTTTATTGTCTCTAAAAGTTTTTAGTATATTGTTTTTATTTTTTTAACCGTACCACATATTGCTATTTTTTGGTGTGCCTTTGGGCAAGTCACTTCATCTGTCTGTGACCCATCACTAAAATGAGGGAAAGTGACTAGCACCCCTTGGATTAGTAAACCTTTTCCTCCATAGAAGATTCCCCAAAGCACAAGATGGGAAATGGAGAAATAACTTAGCAATCGATATTCACTACCAATGAAAAAAGAAAAAGTTTCTTCGGGTATTAAAAATCTGGGTGCTCGGATGAGCACCTCCGAAATTGTGCTGGAGGGGAAAAAAAAATCTCTCTCTGTCACACCCATGCACACACACACACACACAGTTATAGATCTTTAAAATTTTTTGAGGTAACCAGTTATTTCAAAAGCATTGACAATGTCTAGTTCTGAAAAAAAATCAGTCTGAATTTGATCCAACTAAAATCTATTTGTGAATAGAGATTTTATTAGAATCTACAAAAGTAGTCATGAAGAATGACAGCTGCCAGGAAGGCCTGATATGGCTAATTTAGGAAAGACTTTAAACTGAAGATAAATGGCTCAATTCCTTTTTCTAGAATTAGCTGGGTTTAACATCTCATGGGTAAAGTTTGAACAATTGGTTGTTCTCTAAACCCCGGTGCCGACACATCTGAAAATGACTTTAGGAATCTATAGCTTCTGACACACCCCAGTAATCGTCACATGCCAGAACTTTTCTTCTGGAGACTTTTCAATACTGAATAAAATCTAATTATTCTAGTTCTCAAGAATTGCATTACAGACGCTTAAGAAAGTTAAGAAAGCTGCTCGGTAATATTTGCATTGGGAACTTGATGACTCTTCTGAATGCCATGTCTCTAGAGTTTCATGAGTCACTAAATCCAACTGAAACAGTGTCAACCCGTACATCTACTGGACACTGGGAATTTTGAAAGATTAATATGTCTTTGGATCAATGAAAAGCATGAAAGTGATATTGAATGTGTTTTAAAAAATTAAAATCGCTTTTTGCAGTTCCAGAAGAACTATCATTCATTGAGTTCGTTTAATAAAATCTCAATATTCTTAAAAGGCAAGAGAAATTACAAGGGCATTTTTCTCATGTGCTCTATAAGTCTAATTAAAGTTTCAATTGTAAGTTAAGGAAGGTTGAAAAAAGCATAGTATGCCCTGGGATATGAACAAAATTGCTTTATGATAAACATCTGCTTGGAGCTACTAAATATGTGTAATGGCAAAGTATTTAAACTGCTAAGGAGTTTAAAGAACAATGTTTTTACTGTCAAGAGATATTAAGGTCTAAACAAATGTAGCTAAGGAAAACATGTCCTTTAAAGAAATATTTTTGATCTTAAGCCAAACTATATGTTGCAACATTTGTAAACATAAGGTCTGGGAATCAGATGACACCAAAGTTGAGCTGATATATGTTAATTAAAATTATAAAAGTGGTGAGAATATTAAAAAGAAACAAACATCATATAAAAAAATTATGAAAAATCCTGGCTAAAAGAAAAACATCAAATTTAAGCTGACACCTGGATACCAAATAGATAAATAAATAATATGATATTCAGCACTATTGTTTGTACATGGAGATGAGGTACCCAAATATTTTAATCATTTAAACAGTATCTTGAAACATAAACATCTAAGGAACTGAGATATTATTGCATTTAAACATCCTAAACATTTTAACACCTATATATACCATATGAATTTTTCAAAAGTACTGAAAATATATATTGCACTCAAACAGTAGTATGCTGTTGAATAAACCTAGTTCTCTACTAAATTGTCCAGTACCTATGAATTGCTTCAAACGTAAATTTTGGGAGCGATATTAAGTAAAAAAGAATGATAACGACAACAAGGTAATTTCGTGTTTCTTCTGTCATTGCCTCAATTTGTTATGATTGTTTTTTCTGGGTTTTGGGATGTCTATACTATCATCTCATGGAAAGTTCTATTCTTTTAACTTGGTCTTTTGTATATTTATTCAAATCTCAGACCTCAGAGTTAAGAATAAATGTAGAATCATTAAGTCTAGCAAAAGGGTCTTTTTCATTTTTATTATTATTTCTTAAACATATAAGAAGAAGAAAGTAAGTTATGTTAAACATTTTATTCACTTAGGTCTTAAAAGAAAATTGTAATTTAAAGAAAAAGTAACTATAACCTAAAAACAGAACTTCCTACACAAATAAATTTATCTCCATTTGTGTTTAATATTTCAGTGGTTGGAATCTGCAAATGTCATCGAATTAAAACTGAACAGTGCATTGATTTTAGTAATATATTTAAATGTTTCAAAGCAGACAAGCTAAGATGAATATTGATGGATTTAGATCATTTTAAAATCACCTTTTTATCTAAACTAGCAAAATTGTGTATTTCCCTATAGGTATATATGGACTTATGAATTGATTTCACATTGGTTAATGTTTTAGGTAAAAGCAAAACTCTATAGACACTAATTAGGCAATAGTGTATGATATAGAGCAAGTTCAGACATGTCTGAGATTGTTTTGTTTTTCAAAAGCAATGCCACTTAGCTCACATTTCTTGTATACTTTAATTTTAAGGGATAACAACTACTGTCTTGTTACCTTTTCTAAAATAAATGTCATCAAAGAAAACAGTGAAGTTATACTGCTTTTATTAAAATGAACAAACAAATATAAAACAGTCTTTGGGAATGAATTCAATGGGTGCTTCTTTAATTTTCTTCTCCTTCCTTAAGTCAACTTTACTGAAACATTGGGTCTTACATTTGCTCTTGGAATATCTAAGGTGATGCAATCTTTTAAAAGTTGACTTTTGTCTCTTTTAAATGACTTCTATTAAATAAATTTATGTTCAAATAAAGTCCCCAAAATACTGTTTGCTTGTTTCAGCATAAATTTGATCACAATGCAATTTTACTATTAAGTATTTTGATACTTATAATTTAAAATTGATGCCAACAATTGTTCAGTGTTTCTAATAAAACTTTTCAAAGGAAAGAAAAATAAATTAACTATGTCTGAGTCTATTTTAGTATGATCACCATCAATGAAAAATTGATATTTGCTTCTGTGTTTAGAGGTCTGTAAAAATAATAGCAGGCAGGTCAGCCTTGAAGCACTTAGGCTGATGGTCAAACCACAGCATGGACCAATATTGCATTGGTCCAGTGGTTAGATCAAGGGGTGAAAAATAGGTCTCAGGGAGTAGAAAGTGACTCCCTTTATTTCTGTAATATTGGACAAGTAAATATCTATTTGACCTTTCTCTGATACAATTTTTCTATCTATTGAACTGGGGTAATAACTTTCCAACTAACTTGTTGAAATGATTAATGAGCTACTATTTGCAATCCCCTCGAACTCCTCCATAAAAATCTTTAGTGTAAACATAACTGATTATTAACCATAAGCCCTACTTGTCTACTGAAAAAATGCAAAATACAATGCGGCTGTATTATTTTTATTGCTATTATTAGTTATAATGATAGTTATAATACCCCTAATGTAGAAAAAAGGGGTATGGTTTCATTTTTACTAAAGTGAATAATAAACCTGATCTTTTAGTCCCTTGCCTGAGGTGTAATTTAGTTTGGGTACCAGACACACTAATTTTTAAATAGTATCCCAGGATTTGTGAAATACGACCTTGGCTGAACATTTTATTCACCTTTTGAAGAAATCAGCATTATAAATCTTTTGCTTGTACTAACTCTAAAGAAGAATGGCTCATATAAACAACTTATAAATTTCCAATCTGATCAGGTATTGCCCTTCATTTCATTTTCTTGAAAAGCTGAAGAATTTTTAATTCCCAGAAAATGTTTATGCACAACAAGTACGTATTTTCAAACAATGCATAACGTATGCCCTATGAATTAAAGAGTTAACGTATGAGTTCAAGAAAACCTGATATAACTCTAGCATCTCTACATAGGAGGACTCTTTAAAGTGAAACTTTTTAAAGCTTCCCCTTGGAGAATCTCCTACGATACCACTATATATTTTGAAACCAAGAGGGCACCACTGGTACAGATCCTTAACAATAACAAATGGGCATATAGACATAAAAGGCAAAAGAAGGAAGTCATCTTTGCTGACAAGGTGTTGTTTTATTTGTAATTAGGAGGGCAAATTACTGTAATGTAGGGGTTCTGCAGGTGTTTTGCAATGACTTTTCACGTTACGGTTTCTGGAACTCGGGAAATAACCACAGAATGGGATGTCTGGAACACATTGGACTTCCACAAGCCTCTACTCTCACTGGTGGACCAAGTGATGCTTTGGGTGTCTGGGAAATGGTGTCAGTTCGGAATCAGAGTCCAGTTATTCCCAAAAGCCCAATTATTTCCTTTTCTCCAATACGCTGTCACCCTGGTCACTGGCCATAGGTACCTTGTGGGAAAGCTAGGAGAAAGGTTAGCAGAACGAAATGTTGGCAGTGTAGGAGGGTCATTTCTCGAGAAAATCCAGCCTCCCTTTCATTTAAATGGTTCTGGGGATAGAAACTAGCTCGATTCTGGGAATTGATTGTAGGCTCATGACTCTATCTTTACTTGATTCAAGTAGGCTTCTGTTAGTTCAACCTCTTCCATTTATGCAGATCATGTAAGAATTTTGTAGACTACCCATCTTTTTATTTTCTAGAGATGTCATGATCAACTGACACCGCAGATCTGAGTCAGACAATTCTGATTACTGCTTTGAATCCACTGTCTGTTATGGTAATAAGTGAAGTAAATTTCTACCTTGTCTTTGGCGATTCAGTGAAGACACTAGATCCCATTATTTCCATTGTATTTAAGGATTCCAGTTCTATTGTAACTCTTTCCATTTCAATTTCTGAACTACAGAGAAAAGCAACTGCAGAGTCATTAGCCCTTTTCTCAATCCCTTTTATTCCCCAGTTGCCAGGTTGTCAATCAGTTTCTTCTTCTTGGATTTTGTCCTATAGCACTCTAACTGGGATTTTTTTTAAATTAATTTTTGAGAAACGCTGTTGAGATGCCAATCTTGAAACGTGGAAGATAAGTGAACTTAAAATGAAAACATAAATCTTTAATATTTTCTAAAGTTTAATCCCTTTCTCTCTCTCTGGCCACTCACAAATTACCTTCTCTGAAATGATTGGAGAATAAGTTGTGGTTTTAAATCAATATTCTATGTTTTTCTTCTGGCATAACAGTTTCTATCTGAAAGGTTATGTAATTCTCCACCCAAAACATGAAGAGTGGCATAGGCCATGGGGCTGGAAAATCGATAATATTAATTATGTTTATCATTGCACTTCTTACTAAAAATTTACTGGAATGCATAATTTAGTACTTACGATAATATACTACCTTATGAAATGATTATATCATAATCTTTTATGCTAATACTAAAAAGAATGATAAAAGCTATTCTGGAAAATGAAAAACATAGTTTTGAACTTGGGTATTTTGTTTATTTTCCATTATTTCTAAATTTTAAAGGAAATGAATGCTTCTTTAGAAAGTAACCAAAAATGGGTTTATGTATAAAAATAACCAAAATATTTAGTCAAAATTATACTATGCAGAGAGAATGATTCTAATATATTTATTTATATGTACAGGTATATGCTTATGGGGGTCAGTTTACAAAATAATTTCATGTTGCAAACTTCATGTGTACATGGGTATAAGGTTATTTTTAAAATTCATTTTATGTAATGGACAAAGTCTACTTTTCAAAATATGATTTTTAAAATTCCCATCCTGAAGATGTGCCACATTTTGCTAAGTCTACCTTTCTTGTTAGGCATTTATGATGTTCAATTTTACAACTGTAAATATTTCCTAAATGACATCCTTATCACGATATATTCCTCGAAGACAAAATACACGGTCACTAAGAATGAAAATTATAACCTTCCTAACTCTTACTGCCAAATTATTCCCTCAACCTGAATTTCCACACATATATACCAACATTATTTATTATCGTTTTAAGCAGGATGATAGGTTATATTTTTAGTGTTCAATTTTTATATCTTTGGCTTTATGTAACAGAATCTTTTATTTTCTATTTCTTTATTATAGTTTGTATCATTGAAGTTCTTATTTTGAGATATGGTACATAATCAACCCATACAATCAACAATAATAATTGTTTTCATTATGTTTCTTTATATTGCTTTTACTTTTTAAAAGCCTTTCACATCCTTTAAGTAAATATCCACTATGTTTTGAACATTTCCTTTATAGATTTATTTTTATATTTAATTTTTATCAACCCCAAACATAATTTAGCATAGCATATAAAATAGAAAGCTGATGTGTTTTTCCCACTTAAGACTTGCAGTTTCCCCACTGTTTTACTTAATAATAATGCAAAATGTTCATATATGCAGATCATTTTTTTGCCTTCTATATTCTTCCCATGGATTCACTATTCTTGGATATGAGCCATATTTTTTAACACTGGTATAATTTTATAGTGTGATTTCAGTTTTACAAATAAGTTCCCTTACTGCTGCCACTAAATTCCGTATACTTTTAAAAAATTGTTTCAGTATTTCTGTGCTACTTTCATTTGAAATAAATCTTGGAATCACTCTCTATTATTATTATTATTTTCTGATCACACATATTGTATTTTAACTGGGATTATGTGACTCTATGGATTATTTGGGGAATAATTGTTATATTTAAAGTTGTCCAAAGGAAATGTTACGGATGCTATAATAACAACAGACAGCTTCATTATATCATCCCTTTCTTATGTCTTCAATAATGATGCACTGATATTAGCATGTGTGTATATATGTATATGAAATTATTACTAACATTTTGGCTATTCCCATTAATTCTAGTAGATTAAGCTATTTCTTTAGAAATTTCTAGTTTGAACATAATTTTTTATAAAACAAAAGGTGTGTCTATCTAATCATTACATATGTTATTTACTTACTTTTCCATATTACAATGACTTCTAAAATAATGTTATATATTTATTGTGATTTGAGCACTATTTTTTTGTTCCTGATTTTAATGGAATGCCTCCTTTATATTTGTCCATTGTATCTTTCTATTTACTAATTAATTTACTCATTGAATTAAAAATCATTTTTACCTACTAATGGTTAAATAGTGGATTCCACGCTGTGTTTACAATAATATATTATTTTAAGCTAAAAAAAACTTTATCACAGTTAATATGCATATTGTCTCATTTTTCAAATACACATTTATCAAGATGGATAATAAATTTTACCAAATGGCTTTTCAGGATTTCCTTTTCCTTTTTTGCAAGACATATATTTTCCCCTCACATTTTGGTTATCAATTTTATGAATAACATATGCATTTATAGAATAAATTATGGTTGTATCTTCCATAAGTTTCTTCCCCAGATCATATATAATTGAATTTACTTTCATTTTGTTTACATTTTTTAATCTTTTAAATTAATGTTCTGATTCGATGTTATATTCTATCAGTTGAGTTATATTTAATAATCCATTTTTTTTCTATTGCTGAAGTGTTTAAAGTAGTGCGGAAATTCTCTTTTCCTTGACTGTACACGAAAAGTTCCATAAAAAAATTGCCCCCTTTGGGCCTCTCTAAATGTAATACTGAGAAAGCATTAAACATTTTTTCTGAGATTGTTTCTTTTTCTGTCTTTGAGTCATAATAAGTTATTTTTCCATCAAAAATATCCGTTTCATTGAAAATTCATCATATACAATAATTTATTCTATGCAATAATTACTTTTCTTAAATATTTTCTTCAATAATATATTTGTCGATTTAATCCCCCTGGACCACTATCTTAGAAACTGTAAATGTTCACATACTTATGATCTAGCATAAAATCATTAGATGATTAACATATTCCTTCTTTAAGGAGATAAAATTCTTTTATTATTACTTTTCATATTTTATTCATAATTATTCATAATTGTTCATGTCTTGTTCATAATTGCTAAAGATTTGCAGTGCTATTGATTTCTATCTTATGACTTTAAAAAGATTACACTGAACTGGAGGAAATTAACTCAACATCTACCTCCCAAAATATAACATCTCCTTCTTTGCATGGATACGTTCATCACATCTCTGACATCCTATGTAGTTTTATCCTATTGGTTACCTTTTCACATTCTTATATAGTAAAATTCTTATTTGATCTACATCAGGCACCAGCAATCTTTTTCTTTAAGTGAACAAGTAGCAAATATTTTCTTGTTTTGTTTTGTGGGCCATGTGTTCTCTCTGTTGCGTCTATTTAACTCTGCTGTTGTAGCACTTGAGCGGCTATGGAAACTAAGTAAGGAAGCATATACATCTATATATTGATACAACTTTATTTATACAAACAAACAGCAGACTGGATTTGGCCAGTGGTTAATCTAGATCATTCTCATAGGTTTTTAAAAACATTTGCATCTCATCCTAAAAAAACAAGTAACATGGAGGTTTCTAGTAACCCCAAATAGTCTACTTCTGGCCTATCTTGGTTCTCCCATTCCTAAAAAATTCCTTCCAAAGGATTCTAATGCAATCTACTTTTCCTGGTATCTCATTCAATTGCAGTCTACTTTTCCTGGTCTCTCATTCAATTCTTTAGCTCTCTACACTCAGTCATTGGAGCCTATCAAACCATCAAAGCAACTTTTGCTAAACTCACCAATGATTCAATACAACAAAATTCAATGATTAAAAAAAAATGGAATTCTTTGATATCTCAATAATATCTAATGCTTGGTTTTGTTTTTTTTCCTTCCTTCTTCAAATATTTTCCTCCATGAGTTTTTCTCCACAGAAACTTCCTTCTTCATTCAGGATGTTCCTTTTCTATAACCTTTGTAAGCTCCAATCCCTCTACCTAAGGGATATTATTTTTCTTGTGACTGAATCCTTGACCTTTCTCTTATCCTACCATGTTTTTTTCTTTCTCTCTCTGTCTCCTTTCCTCCCTCTCTCTCTTTCTTTCACTCTCTCTCTCTCTCTCTCTCTCTCTCTCTCTCTCTCTCTCTCCCCCTCATTCTATCTCTGTCTCATTTGCATGGTTTCCAGCCCTAGAGCTTAAATACCATTTATTTACTGAAGATTAGTCATTCCCCTACCACCTGACCTCTTCTCTGAGTTCCCCTCCTGAAAATTTCCTTGTTGACATCTGTGTTCAAATATCTAAGAGACACCTTAAACCCATTTCTAAAGGCCAAACCATGGTCTTTCGCTCAAAACCTATTTCTTTTTCTTGGTTTCCTGACTTGTGAGTGAAGCTATCTCTCTATTCAATTCAGGTTGCTGGGATTCATCATTAACCCCATCCTTACCCTCAGAATTGAAAAGCAAGCCATTATGAAATGCTATTGGTTTACCTTCTAAATTTCTCCCAAACCCATTCATTTCTCTCTATCTTCACTAATACCTAGGGTCCTATCTGCTCTCCCTAATTCTACTCTTTGGTCTATTGGATTTATTCTCTACAACAGACAAGATGCATCTTTTCAAAACTAAGTTGATCATGACAACCTCCATCCTTCTTTCTTTGGATGGAAATTAAAATCCTTTATGTGGCCTAAAAAAACTTTGTATATACTGACCCTGCCTTCTCACAACATTCTCCTCTTGCTCCCAAATCTCCATCCAAGGAGAACTCCACATTCTCTACAACAGCCTCCTTCTCTTTCCTTCTTGTTTGTTGTGCTTCTTCCTTCCCCAGTAGCATGGTGTAAGCTTAGCCCTAGATCGCTTATACTTTCCACCTAATCAATTTCCATTCCTCATTTCCTCTGGAAGCCATTTCTGAAATCTTAGTATTGTCAAACCAATTTTCACTATTTCTGCCCACCACTATATAATATTCTATATGACAAGTACCCAAGTTGAGATTATCCCTACATTTTCTATAATGATTTGATGAATCTTTGTCAATCTTACTAGAATCTACCCCCCAAAAAGTTATATATGACTATTTTTGTTTGTGTTTGCATCTCCAATGCTTCACTGTATAATTTGTATATAATGGATTTCCAATAAATATTGAAGAGAAAAATAAATGCATTCCCAATTTTTTGTCTCTATTTCCTGCCTTTTTAAAAACAGACTCTCTTTCTTTGATTTTAATTTCTTTATAATATTTTGCCTTAAAGGTTTGTTAAATTTATTTCATTATTCAATGTTTAAAGTTTAAATTTACCTTTAGGATATAGACTTGGGCGGAACACATTTTGTATAACGCTATTCTAACTGACATTTTCATTAATATGCCATTTTATTATACTGGTGTATGTTCAAAATTAGAATACATATAAACAAAAGGGGAAAATGTTAATTCACATAACTTTTATTGCATTTTCATGACATATTTGTGGATATATTTTGCTACGCAAATACAATTAAGATAATCAATTTGTGTATGTGCTATAAAAATAGCTTACTTTTTATAAAAACGTACTGTATTGTGAGCATATGTATACATCAGGGAACATTCATGTACAATATAATTTTACTTACTGTATAATGTTTTATTGTACATGGATTCCAGATCTCTTTGCGATTGTTTCAACATTTTTGGAATAAACATACAATGATGACTATCCTTGCATTTATGTCTTTCCAACTATACTTAATGCTTACCAATTTCTATTGTTACTTTAATTCATCTTTTCTAGTTTGAATATTTTTTTTTAATTTTGTGTTTGAGCTTCTGTAATTTAGATCAAATAGTATTTTGTGGTTTTTAATATATTTATCACATTTATTACTATTGATACTTTTTTATATTTTCTTGCACTTTCAATATTTTACGTAGTGAATTTCATGTTCATTTGCTTTGTTCATAATTTGATATGGATTTATAATAAGCTTTTAAAATAGTCTATTAACCTTTTGGGCTTTATATATGCCTAATAGTTTTTATGAGCTTGTCAATTGACTTTTAATTATTTTAAGTGGATTTTTTATTTTATAATTAAGCATTAATTTTATATATTTAAATAAACATCTGCTTTTTTATTGTGTCTGTCTTTATTACAATAGTCCAAAGGTTATCTGTAGCGAATATTTTAAAAATTGACCTTTATATTCTTCTAATACTTTCATTTTTAGCATGCAAATCAATCATTAATTCAAATGACTCAAATATTATTAACATAATTTTTCTGAATTCCCCAAATTCATTTTTTACTTATTTAGTCTTTAGGCACATAAATGAGAAATCATATTTGGAAACCATTAAGTGGTTAATATTAAATGTAAACCATTTAACACTTATAGGTATATATTTATTAAAATGTATGTATATATGTGTACATATGTGTTATGCATTTGCATTATATATCCATATATATTTTCATATATAAATATGAATGCTCATGCTCTTTTTATTTTGATTATGCTCCTCCTGCATTGCTTACTTAATCTACTGGGTTAAATTTTCTTTTGCTATCTTATTTTTGTATATTTTTGCCTATTCATTTTCATCCAGTTTTTATATATAAGTATAAGTGTCATAACACACAGAAATGAACACATATGAAGATCAAAAAGTGCTTCTTTTCCACTGTCTTGTTTTCTATTGCCTTTTCTTCTCTCCAGAATCATACTCTAGAAATAATTATTGTTAACCTTTTGTTCTGCATTCTTCTGGATATTTTCTGTGCATATATAAATAGATACCTTTTAACTCTCAAACATGATACTAGCTGTCTTGATTTGAATCATCTTTGTATGGTTTGGTTTTATTTGTTTCACATAATATACCTTGAACATTCTTCCATAACAATGAATAAAGAGCTGCCTTCTTGTTTTTAATTTATTAAGGTGGTTTCCTAGTGGTAGACAAGTGAGATGTTTGAGGATATTGAGATGAACTTCAGAATTATGTCACTATCTTAACAAAATATCTTCGAGACATTTTTTGAAATCATGTTAATAATCTTGAATGAGTTAATATTGTCAAATACGAATTCTTTCATTTGAGTTATGGTCAATCTTTTTTGTATGTTGATTTCTATTTCTGAGAAAAGAGTACAATGTTCTGTATATAGAGAACATTTATTTTTAAATCTATTATGCTTTGTTTTATGATTTTTTGTATTATATGAACATAATGAGGTTTGCTTTTTCCATATTTTCTATTCATTTTTGCAGGTATATAATGTGCCTTTGTGAGTGTTACTGTGTGTGTGTGTGTGTATGTGTGTGTGAATATATGGTTGTAATTTTTAATGTGCCATTAGCAGCCATAAACTCTGATAAAGCCAAATATTAACTCCTATGTGTTTCGGTTTATTTTCTTTGGTTTAAGAAGTAGGCCATTCCTACTTCTCTTCATCCTGTCCAACCTTCCAGCTGTTAAAATTCACAGTTTATTTTATTATTCAAAACTCCTGAAATGATTTTGACCACTTAGGAGGTCTGAAGAAGCTCCATTTCCCGCTCTATCACCTCCACAACATTTCAGAGGAAGACAAGCATAACTGTGGATGTTTTGGGCCAAAAAAATAGGACATTCCCAAGTGTTGAAAGAGTGTTTCCAGTTGAGAAGGGCACAAAGACTCCTCTTTTGGGGCTTCCCCTCTTTCCAATCATCTTCCATGGGAAAAGGAAGTGATAATGTAATCTGGCAGCCGTGTTCGGCTTGGGAGTGCTCCTACTCTGGGGAAATAGACTTGAACAAGTTGCTGGAAACTATAGGGAGAAATGTCATCATCTTCTTTGGTATCATGCATTCAATTTCCTCTAGCTCTTATATTCTTTGTAGTTGGAGACCAAGAAAGTCAAAATCAGTGTATGATTTGGGAGCAAAGTGTTAGGAAGGTGTTCTGCTTGAATTTGACTATTGGGTGCATTTAACCAAGTCTAGGAAAACTCTTATGCCTTCAGTAGTGGGAGGTAAGTGATATAGTCAGCATTTGAAGAAGCATGTATAAAAAAATAAAATTAGGAATTGTGGAGACTAGAAAAGCCTCGAACTTGCAAAGTGCTTATAAATGCATTCACAATTTTAACACTGTGCTGCTCAAATGACATATGTTTGGGCGAAAGTTCTTCTATGGTGTTCTACTTTGATACTTTGGATGTTTAACTTTGGATGTTTAACTCTAGGCTTTAAATATTTGAAAACAGTCTTTATGGAAAGATTCACATGCTGTCCATTCTAGTTTACTAATGCTAGGTTTAGGAACCAAAGCTATGCCAAAACTAGGTGGCTAATAAAGTATTGGGTTTTTTGTTTGTTTGTTTGGATTCTGATGATACATTTTGTTTTCTTTGCACCCCAGAGGAACTATTAACATCTGGCATAGCTGGGTAGACTCAGGTAAGTGTGTAGATAACTTGGGCCTGGGAAATTTCTCTCATGAACGCACAAATGCAGAGATAATTCTGGTTTCCATGACTATATTTTAATGCAAAAAGCAAAACTACTAAGTAAGAAAGGATCTGGTATAATGTTTCCCAACTTCAGCATTTATTGATGTTTTTGCTAGAGAATTATTTTACTGTGGGGGAGCTATGCCATTATTTTGGGACATTTGATAGCATCCCTGGTCTTTGTCTTTTTCATATTGGTAGCAATCACCCTCCAGTTGCGACAACCAAAAATGTCCCTAGGAATTGCCAAACAACCCCAGAGGGGAAAGGGAAAGCAGAGTCAACCATGGTTGAAAACCACTGATCTGGTCGATGGAATGGTCTTGGAGAAGCAAAAAAATGCATTTCTGGAGCCAGAAAAGGTTCACCAGTGACCCTAAAATTTCAAGAGTTGGAGGTTTTATGTAGGAAGCAAGATGCAATCTATTCACAGATTGGTAGGTGCAGTGCTCACTTCAAAACTGAGATAATGTCTGCAGGCAGGCTTTTACCGCGATATGAGGATCTTCTTGACAACACGGATGGTAGTGCTGTCCTTTATCATGATTCTTAGCCAAGGTTAAAAGACAACCCTTTTCTACAGATGAACAGTCAGAGTAATGGCGCAGAAAAGAATGAGAAGTGGATGATTTTGTTGCCATCGCAGTAGGCTTGATAAGCCTTCAGACTGTTGAATAAGGAGAGGCCGTGTTGGGTGCCTGAGTAACGGGGTTGAGGAAACACAAGTAGCATTGGCCCAGGCCTAAGAATATTTCATGTTTGATTTGGCCTTGTTGAATGGGACTGTGCATTTGCTTGTTTGTTTTTTACATGTGTGGAGAGAGGAGAGTCCCTAATTATACACTGTACTCAGTGCAGCATCAGAAAGAGCTGGTAAGGTGTGGGTCAAGGAGGAAACAGAAAAGGCGATGAAGGATTTTGAATACACTAAATGAAAATATACAGGAGGAAAATAACCTCGGGAAATTTGGGGGACTGGCAGAGACACTTCTGTAATTTTCTACAATCTCAGAAAAGATAGCTTTTCAGATGACATGCTCTGTTGGAGGAAACAATTTTCACAGATGGTGGAATTTCTTCGTAATATAGATATATTGAGGGAAAAAATATATATGAGAGAAACAGTTAAATTATTGCCAAACAACATCTCCCAATTGTGTTTGAAGCTCCTAGGTAATGAAATCTGAACAAATGCCATAGACTGATAAATAAATATTAAAAGATTTTTATAAACTTACAGTCTCAATATAGTGTGGTATTGATATCATGGTAGACAAATGAATAAAACAAATTAGAAAGTTCAGAAATAAACCCACAACTTTATGGATGACTGGTCTTTGATAAAAGTGCATTGATAATTTAGAAGAGAAAGCATGGACTATTAAACAAATGATACTGGATATCCATATGCAAATAAACAAACAAACACTTAAAACCATATCTCTCACCAATTTTACTATATGGACCATAAGCCTAAATGTAAAACTTAAAAGCATAAATCTTCTAGAATGAAGCAGAAATAAATCTTTGTGACCTTGCATTACGCAAAGATTTTTAGATACAACAGCAAATGCCCCGTCTATAAAACAATAAAGTGAAAGCCTAAACTTTAAGTTAAAACCTCCGCTTTTGGATGAACACTGCTCAGAGGATATAGGCCTAGTCTAGAAGAAGCAGCTCAAATGGAAAAAAAAAATCATAAAAATTGTTGGCAAAGAGGTAGAAGAAATGAAATTTTCATACACAGCTGGTGGGATTGGAAAATGGCACAATTGCATTGGAACACCAGTTTCTTAAAAAGGTAAACATACACCTACGTACCATGTGATCTAAACATTCTACTTCTGAGTAATTCACTAAGAGATATGAGAGTATGCGCACATGCAGAGAGCTGTACTTGAGTGAACATGAAGGCTTTATTTGTAATATCCAGCAACTGCAAACAACCAAAATACCCATGGACAGGTTAATGGATAGACAATGAAAAAGGAAACAACTATTGGTACACAAAACAACATAGAGTTGCTTGCTTGCTTTCAAATTAAGTTATTAATTTGTATCTTCTTCTAAATACATACTCCTAGACTATATATATATATGTATATATATATATATATATATATATATATATACATATATATATATATGTATATATATATATATACACACATATCACTAAGTGAAATATGTGGGTTTAAAAATGTCCTTTTGTGTTCCATAATGAAAACAGAAAAGGTCATAGAATTCCTTCAGAGTATAGTTTGAGCTGCACTGTTGATTTCTTATGGATGTTATCCTGATTGTAGATACTTTCCAAAGAGATTTTACTTGAAATTTTGTTTTCTATTTTGGCCTGAGATTTATTAAGTAGAAACTTATGATTTTGTTCATTTGCATGTGTTAATTTATAAGATTATTTTAACATTTTAAATTAATTTCTTATTTTATTGCATTATGTTTTCCTTGGTGAGAAAATAGAGATTTTGTTTAATGTTGACTAGTATTCAAACATTTCTAAGTGTTATGGACTTTTGGAATGAACACAGAGTATTAATTTTTGTGGTGTGTTTCAATATATCAACCTTACTAAAAATATAAATTGTGCAATTTCTTACTTGCCTTTTGCTTATTGACTTGCAAAATTGACAGCTGTATTAATTCATAAATTATCCTTTCCTCTTGATATACATATATTTTTAATGTGGGTATGTCTGTGCATTACTCTCTATTCTTCCAACTATAAAGTTTCAGGAATTTATAGGTCTTTTGGGAATTGTTCCAATTTAAAGAAATATTAGTATGCTTTTTTTGGAAAATGCTTTATTCATTAATTCTATAACATTTTATATTAATTTTATGATCTTGCCTTTAAATTTTTTCTAACATTTTCTTATCATATTTAATGTTATGCATATTATTTTAAATAAGAGGTTTTCTTGCTTCGATTTAAGGGATATATCTTGTAAAATAATTAGATTTTTTATATTATTTACTTAGATTTCCTCTTAAGATCCAATTGGAAATATTTATATGTATGTTCATCTAAATTTTATAATATGATTTGTATGCTTTATATTTTTAAACTCTCTTTTTCCTTCCGTTGTACGTTTTTGCACTTCTCCTCTGCATGCTTTCTTTCACCTTTATGCCGTCTCCGATGTATATCCTGCTTTATATTCTTCAAAAAGCACCTTTTCATTTTTAAGGGAATTTTATTTATTTATCATTTCTCTAATTTTTTGAGTGAAAAATGAAGATAAACATAAATATATAATTTTATTACATAAATATATAATTTTATTACCAATGTTGAAAGAAACTCAACATTCCTTTACTCATTCTCTCTTCCCCCATGCTATGTTCTTGTTATTAGCTTTATATATAACTTTTCCATTATATTATCATATAATTTACATATTATTTTTAATAATAATTTTACTTTAGGTTTTTGTGTGGGATTTTAACAAAAATATATATGTTTTTTAGACTTCTCTCAGCATTGCTCCATTGTTTCATAACATTTAAAGTTGCTTATTTTACTGGGTGCATATGGAATTTTGTTGTACATTATTCTTATACTTTAACACAAATGTGCCAGACTGTGGAATGATATTGCTAGGAATGTGATATGCTGAGATTTCTCTCCTCAGGGACATTTTTAATTTCCATCTAATTAGTTTTCTGTTTTTCTTCCCTTATCTGTCTTTTACTACCATAATTATCCAAATTTTGGCTTACAGTCCGTTCCATTTTCTAGGTTCATAAATTCATATGGATTATTTAAACCTCTTACCAATACCAAATAGTACAATTGCCCTTATGTCCAGGTTCAAACACTGAAAGACTATAAGTGAGAAGATAAGAAGAAAGAATGTAAATGAATGTATTCGATTTTGCAACTGATTGGGTTGTAGTACACCATAAATTAATTAATTCATATTCAAATCTGTCCTTTTATTAAAGAACATCTTGTAATATTGACAGATCTTTAAATATGTCCTTTTAAAGTTCTACTAAACTTTCAACATGTTGCTCTTTCCATTTAAATTTTTAAAATTTTATTACTATAGACCTAAAAGTAAAATGCATTTGATATCCTGTAAATTATTTCTACACCAAGAAATGTTTAGCTATTGAATTAAATTATTTTCTGCATTTTTTCTGCTTATTATATCATCACTGTCACTCTTCTTCCATACAAATGAAAGAAGATTCTTATTATAGATCTGCCATTTTAAGATTTTTTCCACCATTATTGGAAGTGAACGAGAAAACCCTTGTGAAGCACCAGATGTCATGTCTGTTTGTGCATTAACTCATTTCTTCATTTCCAGGCACTTATTTAAGCATATACATAGACCAGGAGTCAAACACAGCCCATGTTAATATGAAGTAACTTTGTGTAATTTTTTTCCTAACATTCCTTAAATATTTATTAAATTTCTTACAATTGGCATTCAATACATGGCTCATCACAGTTGATAGGTCCTGAGTTTGAGAAATTTTAAAATATGTAGCTTTTTTGAAACAGTTAATACTGCCTTTTCTTTTTCATAAAAAATATGTCATTATGCTGGATTCATCCTTACAATATTAAAAACCAGGCATAATTAGGAATTATATTTTCTTAAGGATGTTATACAATAGATTTATCATAGTTTCTTACCTAAATTTTTACTTGAAAGAATGAGTGAGATAAAAGTTTCATTTTTTTTCCTAAGGCAGGCAAACATACAAAAAAGAAAGGTATATTGGTTTTTATTCCTTCTTTGGGTAAAGAAAGATGGGGCGGCATACCAAATTTTGTTATTTGTTTCCAAAATCCATTAGTTATCATACTATAAATTTCAGAATACTGAATTTTTGTTTGTTTCCCAAATCCATTAGTTATTATCTTGTAAATTTCCACAAGAACAACAATCATCCCTGTTTATTTGTGATGAAACTGCTTTACTGAGTTAGAAAGATTGGCTATTACAAGCACTGAGATTCAATAGCTAATTAAAATAATTTTATAGCTTAATTGTAAAAGAAACTAAGATATACAAGGATTACTGAATATTTATTAAATATGTTCCTACAAAAAGCATGAGAGAGGTTTTAAATTAATTTTTTAAATGCAGCTCCTCCTTTGTGCAATTATATGTGAGAAGCTAAAAATCTTCACTTTTGTTCCATGCCTTCAGGACTGTCTTCTCCAAGAAGAAATCTTTTTATGTCACGTCTCTGATATAAACTCCAAATAAATTTGCCATTGCACATTTTACATAGCAAGAACTGTTGCTCTAAACTTAAAGCAAACAATGCATCTCCTCACTTGCTGGGTCTTTGTCCCCCTCTATGTAAATTATACTCTGCCCTAATTTATCCACTTGGAAAATAATCATTTTCATTTAAGACCCAGCTCAATTTCATCTTCAATTCTCCAAATGAGTTAGTGGTAATCTCTTATGAGGTCCTAAGTCTTACTTACTTGCTCTCTCTGTCTCTCTTGTCAATTGCATTACAACAGCACACTTTATTTTAATTCTTTGTTTACATACCATGCTCCATATTTGATCTATGCTTCTTGGAGTATAAGCCCATATTATAGATATCCTTTATATCTAGGTTTATAGCAAATTGCTTGACACATAGAAGGTTGTCAAAAATAAACTTAAAAGGCAAGCATCATTTGAAGTACATGTTAAATATCAGAAATAACTCACTGAACAGAAATCAATTCTAAAGTTATTCTACTAGAGGTCCTGAGTCATTGAATATTTTTGTGAAAGCTGGGGTTTTCTCCTCTTTCTACACAGGTTTGGTATCTAGATAATCTACTGTGCTATTTATCAGTCAGCATGCCATTAATTTCTAATATAAATGGGTAAATTTCATTTATATCAATTAAATTCAGTGATTACAAGATTGTGTTTTATTAGCCTTTCAATACATGAAAGAAAATGAATTCACTAGTATAAAGAAGAAAACTGATAATCTTGTATTTGTATTTTAACTTTCAAACATTTGTATTGGATCAAACGAAATAATTTAAAATTACAGTTTAATTGTAATGCCAAAACAATTTCTGTGGATGTCTATTTAATGTATCAAAAATTAGAAACTTAAACATATTTACTCTAACTGATAATGTTTGTACTCCTGCTATTGAACTTGAGAAAGGGATCCTTAAAAGAAAAACTATAAAATCAAAAAAAGAAGAAGTGTCCCCATACCTTAGACCAATCTGGGATCCCTGGCCACCCCATTGCAGACTCATTTATTTCAAAGAATTAAACACATATCAGATACAGATATTAAACCTTACAGAAGGATGTGAATTGCTCCATAACTCAATACAGTACAATCTGCCACAAGTGAACAAAACACCTAAGTATGTAGAGAAAAAAAAAAGAAAGAGAGAGAGAGAGTATACTGGATATTAAGAACTTTAGTATTAGGCTTTATATAAAAAATGAACTCAAGTGAACAGTCCAAAAAATCACTTGTTGCTAGCTGAAGAAGGACTTGGCCTTCCAGCAGCCAAAAGCTATGACTTGATGCCTCAAACATACTCACTGCCTATTTATGAATGATACCACTTTTTTTCTTGACTGATGTGTGGATAGCCACCCTTCAGTTAGGCATAAGCCAATCAAGTCAGTGCAACCCAACTGCATTTTGTTATGGTCTAGTCTCGTGACAACACAGCAACATATATAATTTGTGATATTAGACAAAGCTTCTAGTGTTGAGTCACTAGCAACTCAATGCAAAGAAGCTTTGTCTAATATCACAAATTATATATGCTGCTGTGTTGTTATGTATGTAACAAAAATAAAACCAAATACCACTTACTTTGAAGTGTGAATGTGAAGATTATATGTAATATAGAGAGTAATAGCTCCCCTGATGAATAATAGGAAAAAATGAATACAAGTGATTATTATTATTAAAGATACTTACCATCCTGGCAATACTTAGATGATCAGCTTGCTATTGTAACCAGAAATAGCTTTAGTAAAATTTATCAAGTAGATAAAATTGGTTTTCTCACACCAACCCTCCAACATTCCCTTTATCCATCTTCATTCATATTTCAATGTACGGCCACATTCTTTTTCATTCTCTAGTTGCCTTGAGTTTTCTCTCAAATGGGGAACTCCACTCAAAATCCTCTTCCCAAGACTGTCACCCTCTGTTTTATAATCCACCCATCTTTCAAAAAAATGAAAAGATCTTATGTAGTCGTTTAGATTCTCATCTAAGATGAAGAACACATTTATCATTCATAGGAAGAGTTATAAAGCATTTATATATGCCTTGTAACTTAGAACTTCATGGTGTTTAATCCAGTAATAAGGAATAATAAACTAGATAGGAAAATATTTGTAGAGACAAGCCAGTTTGGTCACTTTTTAGTTAACACTAGATTCTTTAGTGTGCCTATTACTGAAGTACATTTTAAATAAAAAACAGGTAAATAAGGTGGTGTAGTGGTGACTCAGCGGCAAAATTCTCGCCTGCCATGCCAGAGACCTGGATTCTATTCTGGAGCCTGCCTATGCCCCTTCCCCACCCCCCAAAAAAAGCAAGTGAATAAATTTTTAAAGTTTTATTTTAAAAGTGACAATTACTACAGTTATTTGTATTAAAATACAAATCAGTTCAATATGGAAGCTATATTTTGCTATGCAATCTTAGGTATAAAAATGTACCAGTCTTTATGAAATGTGATTTGAACTTCTTTTAAATATATCATGAAATTGTTCTTTTGTGTCCCAAGACCTCTCTGGAATTAAATTTTATTTTCTAATGCATTCAACCAGAATGTGAAGTTGATCATGAGTCCTAATGTGTTTTTTAAAAATATATTTCTATGGATATTTTTGTACTGAAATGCAGGATTTTTATGGTGATATATATTTCATTTTTTCTGTCTCTGCCTTTTCATTTACTTCCTGAAGTCTCAATAATCTCATGTGGGGTATTCGATTTGCAAGTCAGTGCATTGTAGGAAATCAAATGCGAAATAAAGGTTCCTCTTGTTCTCTCACAGTTGGAATAAAGATTGGTCAAATCACATTGGAAGAAAGCACCAGCAGCTTCAAATTAGTAAAAAGCATCTATAGTCATTTATAGCATGCTTTTCCCCATCCATCCATGCTTTTACCCATCCCCTTCCTCTTTTTCTTGGAAGATACTAAGTCAAACTCAGGAATAGTTCAGCAGTCCATTGACCTGAAACATAAAATTTGAATTGAAATTTTAGAACATTTTTCATTATCTACATACAGCTGGTTAGAAATCAGTTACACACTGGTTTCAGATCATAAAATTTGCAATCCAGGCCTGCTGAGAGAATGAGAGAATTTTTTTTCATAGTTTTCTGTCAGGTTCCAGAATAATGGGAAGGAAAAAGCAGCCTACACCCTCTTCTTATGTGAAATAAATTAACCTGAAAGAGTTATCTTTGTACTTTGAATATCCACACTTTTTGGGAAAGAGACTCTGTCTTAAGCATCCATGGAAGGAAACCGACAAGTAGTGTCTAAAACAAATCCCACACACTTTCCAAAAAGAATCTCACAAACTCAAAGAGGAAGATTATATGGGAGAAGAAACAAATGGTGGCTCCTCATGCCTGAGGAGATC
Organism: Tamandua tetradactyla; assembly: GCF_023851605.1. Taxonomy (NCBI): domain Eukaryota; kingdom Metazoa; phylum Chordata; class Mammalia; order Pilosa; family Myrmecophagidae; genus Tamandua; species Tamandua tetradactyla. The sequence goes on along the minus strand of NC_135343.1, from coordinate 51,363,989 downwards.
CAGAATGAGAGAATATCTGCCCTCCAAACTTTCCCTGGCTCCAACTAGAACTTAGAAAGTGGGTGGGCTCAGGTAGTTACAGAACCAATATTTCTGTACTCTTTTAAGTTTATGAAGCCTCTATATTTAGGTTCCAAGGCAAAGGCAAAGGCCATCTACCCTACTGTGCTCACTCGCCTTGTTAAAGCTGTGTTTTATTATTCATGGTGACGAAGGCAGGTTCTGGAATCAGATTACTGAATTAAATCTCAGCTCCTAGGTCTGTGATCCTGGGCGGGTTGCTTTACTTCTCTGCATCTCAATTCTCTCATCTATAACACTAAGATAATAATAATAGGCCCCCTCTCACAAAACTATAGTGAGGATTAAATGAGCTAACACAAATAACAGCTTAGAACAGTCAGTGACACAGGGTACCTGATCTATAATGTTGGTTAATACTTAGTTTGCTTTGTCTGGAATCAAATAGGTGATGAATGAATACCCTTAGAGTAAAACTGGGATTCTCCAGGCAGAGAAGGATGTGGAAATAGCAGTGGCAAATGCTGTATTTCCATAAAGGTCATATTTAACAAAACTAATGTCAATTTAAGGTTCTGTTAGGTCTAGTATTTTTAGGATATGTTGAGTGAGTCAGTGATTCTATGTTGCATTCAGATGTAGGGTCTGCCTAGGACCCTACATCTGCTATTTCAGTCTTTCTCTCTCTCGCTTTTGCTCTTGCTCTCTCTTACACACACGCACACACACGAATATGGCCAAGTATAGCAAGTTTGCTTGTAGTGCTGGAGTGTTGGACAGTGATGTTGAATGCCTCTGATAGGTTATTCCTTCTGTAAATTGTGCATTTTTATGCCTGCACTTTCTTTTTTACCCCCTGCTGCTGGCAATGCTTAATTTGCCTGCTTTATTAATAGTGGCAATGTGGATTAGGCAGAACAGCATCTATCTAGGAACTGAAATGATACATTAATTTATTTTCTTGAGCCGTTTTGCCTTCACAATGGCAAACTGAGTGAATGTCCAGTGAGCAGCTAGACATTAACCCTGGGTGAGGCACCTTCTAATTTTGCATGAGCTCTGTGTTCTCCTCTTTGCATTGCTAACATATTAAAATAGAAGGAATAAACTATTCTGTTGAAAGAAATAGGACAAGAATTAGCACAAAGCATCTCTAAAACAGGGTGAACATCTGAATTATCTGAAAATAACCTGCTACCAGGCAATAGGGCTATGGATAGAGCCTGTGACTCTCTTCTCCTCTGTGACCCCTTCTGCTTAATAAATCCACAAGCAACAAACTTCACTTTTTAAGCAGGATTTGCTGAGATTGATAATTGACAGCAATGTATTTTCACCATAAGTGTATGGGTCTGAGTCAGACGCCATCACCCTCTAACTCCAAATTCCAAGGCTGTCCTTGCTGGTGTATCAGGTTAGCTTTGTGGAGTTTAATTTTGTCATCTGGGTGACTGTTCTAGTTTGCTAGCTGCCGGAATGCAACACACCAGAGACGGATTGGCTTTTAATAAAAGGGGATTTATTTTGTTGGTTCTTCAGAGGAAAGGCAGCTAACTTTCCCTGAGGTTCTTTCTTACGTGGAAGGCACAAGAAGAGGCTGGTCTTCTCTCCAGGCCCCTGGGTTCCAACAACTTTCCCCAGGGTGACTTCTTTCTGCATCTCCAAAGGCCTGGGCTGAGCTGCGAGTGCTGAGATGAGGAATGCCCAGCTGCTTAGCAGTGCTACATTACAATCTCTCATTTAAGCACCAACCAATTAAGTCAAACATCACTCATTGCAGCAGACACGCCTCCTAGCTGACTGCAAATGTAATTGGCAACAGATGAGGTTCACGTACCATTGGCTTATGTCCGCAGCAACAAGACTAGGTATGCTCACCTGGCCAAGTTGACAACTGAATCTAACGAACACAGTGACCGTAACCTCACCATCAAAAAATACCAAATCCAGCTAGGGGTGAGGGGGAAATGAGATTCTAGATGGAGAAACCATGTGGCACATGTATTATTTGAGATTTGTTTGTTTTGTCCCCTAGACACTTAGCCTTTTCCTGGTTCTAAATTAGTCGAATGAATATCAGACGGTTTACAGCCTTTGTGAGAAGGTGAAGTGCACACAACTTCTCAAGGGGCCTGCGGGAGAAAAGAAGTAGGAAATGGCACAAAGAAATGGCAGGAACCTTCCCCTGGCGAGTGGAAACTGACAGGGCAGTAATGAGCTGAGCCTTCCCTGCAGATCACGTCTCTTTCCCAGTCAAAGCCACCTGCCCATGAGCTATCTTTGTTTAGGGGTCTGGAGACATTAGTTCCCTGCTAAGGTGCACATTTTCCAGTAAACCCAATGCCCTTTTTTTTTTTTTAACCACAGCTTGTACAAATGGTTCTGCACATTGCATCTTTTTTTTCCAGACATAGTTTGGTAACAGAAACAATACTCATTTCGGGAGTATCTCGCTCGTAGACATTTTTGTGTGTGTGATAGGTGTTTCAAAGCCAATTAGGGGATCTCACATCTACTTTTATCTAAAGAAAACCAATCAGACATTGTCATTAATGAAAAGGTCAACAAGCAAGCTAAATTGCTTTAGAGGCAGAGAAAAGTTCTCTTATAAAAATAAATCGTGAATTGCAGAAAAAGCCTTCATCATAGGGGACTGGACTTTTTCGTTTTTTTTTTTTTTTTTACTCTTCAGAAAAGATTAAAACTGTGCAAACACTTATGTGTAATTACAGCAGACATCATCTTCACATCAGAAGCCACTTTCAGATCTATAGTCATTTAAGTGCTTCTCAAATGACAGGGACAAATAGAACTTAATTTTATCTAATTGAATATCTTGGTAACCCAGACTGTTTTCCAGGAAAGGAATTAGTGTGTGCATGGCCAGTATATGTGTAGTGACAAATATCTGCCAGTCATGAAGTGTGTATCCAGAGTGTAAAAATTGCTCAGCCTTGAACTAAGTGCTTGGAAAAGTCAAGTTCCTTTCCTTAAGGAGTCCAGAGAAAAGATAGGAATATTAAAAATGCCAACTGCTGGTATAGGACACTATATGTTTTGACATAAGATTTTCCAAAATAATCTATAAGAACATGAATACATTTTAAAGAGGTATCAGAGGAGGAAGGAACTGCGTTGTTGATTGCACTACGTTCTGGAAATTTTGCAACCTGAGCTGTGTCCTGAATGAGAAGGGGCATCTACATAGATATAAAATTTTACTTGGAATTGAAAAGGGACATTATCATCTTAATTTTATTTAGGATGAAGAATGAAAAAAATGTACTTTCCACAGGTAAAGTTTAAAAAATCTGTGTTGCCCATTTCCTCCATATAATTCCTGATCAATTTTGACAAACTGAAAAACAGTGAAGGAAATAGAGAGCAAGAAATGAATCGAGAGTGCAGCAAGGAATAGCACGGAGAGGAATGGCTTTGGAAATGCCGATACAGGATTTTAATTTAATGCATCTTGTGATTTAGACTCTGAGTCACCTTGAGGAAGATGCTAAACACCTTTGAGCTTGATTACCTTGTCCATAAGATGGCGTTAGCAATTCCTGCCTTGCTGACTATTGAAAAGCTAATAAAGCATTTGTGTCATTTAAAATACTTGCACAGCCCAGATGTATATACATCTTATAATTAATCATTTTTTTGGAAAGGAAGATAAACGGGGCATAATATCCCCAGATTTATTTATGGGGGAGTATGCCCATTTTTATTTATGGAAGTGTTTGAAATAAAGGTTCTACTCTCTGGAGCAAAAATGGAGCCATTACCTTGCCACATTTTATCTTATGACTTCTTTCATTCACGATGAGAAAAAGTTCTATATGAAAATTCATTTTTTTTAACCATTAAAGCCGCCATTTATTTGCCACCAAGAATTTTATGGAAGCATCTCACTAAGAATTTATTATGCATTTTTTGATGGTGGCTCTTGATTTTCTCATTTTTGTTTGACTCATCAAAAGGTTTTCTTGAATTGCACAAGATTTTAATGATTGCATGTGGTGTACATTCTATCATCCTCTCTATTTCTTTATTGTTCCCACCTTCACTCCCCCATTTCCCTTAGTCTGGAGAAGGAAAAAGAAAGCATCTTTTTTCTAATCTCTGCCCTGCAGAGGTTAACATTTATCATCCCTTTATTACATTTTTGGAATAAAAATCTAAACACAACCTTACAGAATATATTATTCCATGTTTACCAGTACTTATTTTGCTTCTCTTAAAAGCAGCATAGTTATAAGTGAAACCCAAAGCATATTCGTGAGAAACAGGAGGGAAAATCACCTATAATCTCACCGCTCAAAGAAAACCATTATTTATTTGTTTATTGGTAAAATGTACTGCAGTAAACTTTTCATTCAGATTATTATTTTGCAAAAATTGGACCATTATTGCAAATGCTGTCAGTGACTAGTTTGACTCTGGTAATCTCTCCATGTCATTAAATACACTATTGCAACATTGTTTGGAGACTGTATTACATAGCAGTATAGAGTTTCCAAAGTAAATTTGGCTTTGATTATAGAAGTCTATAATCTACCATGCATTGATTCTACTGTTTTCATTATATACTTTCAATGTTCTAAAGATGCTTTTAGATTTCTTTTGATGCAAGAGTTATTAAAGATAATATTTCCTGTTTATTTTTAAAGTTCTGATTTTAATACTAAAATTAGGTTGCATGAATTTCTTTTTTGCATCATGTTCAGATAATTTGACCTATATGTTAATTGGTTGTGAAATACATTGTATTATTTTTTCATTTATAATATGACTAAATCTGTAACTAATGTTACTAACTCATGTTACATGAGCACTTAAGAAAGGTATATTCTTTGCTTACACCGCTAAAATAAAGCCTGTAATTGTATTACTCCAATTCTTGATCATCTTATTTTTTTTTAAGTTTTATTGAGTTTTATTTAAATAATCCATTCAAAGGCGTGAAATCACAGAGTTGTGCTCCTCATCACAGTCAATTTTAGAACATGTTCATTACTCCAGAAAGAAAAACTTTTTTCTGGACTGCTAAGGGGTATGGAAAACCCCACATCCCTTAGCAGTCACCTCTCAATCCCTCTATTCTTCTCCAGCCGTACATAAACACTGATCTAATTCTGTCTTGTACATTTGCTTAGATTTCAAGAATACTAAAATATTACTGTGAACTATGGAATACTATGGAATAGGCCATAGTTTGCATTAGGTTTCCCTTTACCAACTTATTGTTAATACTTTGATGCAGTGACATGTATTTGTTATAATTCATGAAAAAACTGTCTTATATTTGTATATTCACCACAGCCGTGGTCTAGGATAGGGCTCACTGTGTTATACAGTACCATTGTATCCTCTCCCTTTCCTTCCAGTGACATGCATGGCCTAAAACTATGTTTCTACATGTTTGCTATATCAAGGACTAAAAAATATATATTAACATTTTTCCTTCAAATTGGGAAAGTTAACAATTTATGTGAAGAAGAATAGATTTATGAGTCTCATGCACATACACAGAGTTGCTTCCAAGAAGATAACAGAATATTAGCTCAATGGAGGTAGGATAACTGCTTAACAATTTTAGAAAGTTTGAGATAATATACTCCCATCATATAACAAAATGATCATAGTGTTCAGAATAACTGGACATATAGAAACAAATGAGATCTTTAATGAACTAGAAAATGTATGGGTGAATGTTTACCAGGATTAGAGGGATGTGTTGTAGGTATAGATGTGAAGGGACAACAGCGAAGGAGGGGATTTGTCTACCCTGTATGAAAAATGACTTTCCAGTTTGCTGTCGGCAAAGGTTTGTGGACTTTTTCTCCTGAGAAAGCAGTCTGTGGTTTCTACTAAATTTTCCGTTGTGTCAGTGTTAGAAAAGGTCAGTATTGATAGATAGGGAAATATATAGGTTTATTTTTTCTAAGTGTCATAAAACATTAAATGAAACTATAAAACAAGAAAAAGTAGATAAAATATTACAATAGAAAATAGTTATTCTGTTTATTAGGAAAGATAGACCTACAAATCAATGAATAAATAACAAAATGTCATATACCTTAAATAAAAATGGACAAAGAATATGAACTAGCATTCAAAGAAAGAAGCAATATAAATTGCCAATTATGACGAAATTACTAAATTCACTTATATGAAATGAAACAATTGCACTAAAAATGACTACCTTCGTTTCCATGTCATACTAACAAATATTTGAAAATTTAGTAATCTCTAAGGTTTGAAGAATATAGGATAACAGGAATTTTTATATTGATAGTGAGGGAATAGGTAAACTTTTCTAAAAGACTATTAGAATATGTATCAAAAGACTTTAAACCATGCATATTATTTAATAAAAAAATTACACCATTGAGAAACTTGTCAAAAAGGAATAACAGATGTTCATCTTTGTCTTGTATATAGAAGATATTTCTACAAAGAGGGAAAAAATCTATAATGAGAGTACCCATTTTTAAAAATATAATGCTATGCATTCATTTAAGATCTGTGATCTATTTGTAAAATGTATTTCAGATATATTGTGATAATTATGATAGTGACCTGTGATATATAGGAATAAACATTTAATTGCAGACATGATGCTGTCTGTTTGGACCGATTTGAACCATTATTTATTTCTAGTAAGAAAAATTTGCCCTGGAATTTATGTTCAATTGAGAGCTTGTGAATGAACTGAGTTGTAAAACCAACACCACCTGTGCTTCTTTATAGGTGTGAATTTAGTTGCTTCCTCTGCAGCACACAGTTAGTTGGTGTATTACTAAGGAAAGAGCAATTTTCTCCTTTTTTACACAACTTGAAAGAAAACGTTTGCCCCTCAATGTGTATCTTCACTTTTGGTCACTGGTTTTTCTTTTTTGGTCACTGATTTTACTTTATGTTCATATGTGTGATTTACAAACAACCAATTGTGGGCAATATCCTGGCCCCCCTCCTGCCTATTTTCAACCCATTTCACAAAATAAATTTGGACTTTTGGTTATCAGCTGAAAGAATACGGAAAAAAAAAAAAAAAAACTTAGCATGCTGCGTTGCTGCTTCGCAGTCCACAACTAAGTTTTGAAATTATTAATAAATTCACATTACAAACATATGTGTTTATTATGTGTACTTTTTATTATATTGCACATTTATTATTTCATAATAATACAATAAGAAACATAATTGAATCAAAGTTGATAATTGCTGCAACTCATTTTGATCTCTAATCATAAACATCCTAGATTTAAACTGATCAAATATGGATTGACTATAATAAAAGGGAGAAAAACTAAAGGATAATTTCTTCAACTATTTGGCACAAGAATTTCTATAACGTTTATTTGACTTTTCAATATTTTATTATCTTGGATTAATTTTTACATTTTTTGCTCTAAACTAAATTTAACCTTGTATTTCCACCTTAGTTTTGGCATGGCTGTAGTTAACCCCACTAAGACGTTTTCACTATGACAAGCTTACGTGGTTATTTTAAACAAGATGAATCCTTAAGAATTGGCATTTTAGCCCAATTAGAAAGCTCTAAATATGTGTAAATCAACAAAGCAAAAGATGTGCTGACAATTTGTAAAAGTTCTTATCTATGTAAACCAAGAGCTGCAACCCCAGACAAATACCTCAAAATCTGTTAAGCATCTCCCGTGTGCTCTCCCTTTCTCTTTCTTTCTCCCACCTGCATGCACACTTGCCCTCGCTTTCTCCTTCCCTCCTTCCTTGCGGTCTGTTATCTTAGATTATCCCTCTACATTTGTTAAAATTTTACAGAGAATATATTTTGATTTTCTTTTTCTCTAAAGACGAGGAAAAAACATCACATAAACACTTTGCTTAGGTGTGAATCCCTCCATTGATTGTTTGCTTCATCAGTGACAGAACTAAAATAAAGAAAATCATATTTCTGCTTTGGTTTAATACCAATGAGGAATGATAACAAAACAAGAACTAAGCAGACAATTCTACCTTGCTAACTTGCTACCTTGATAAGCAAGGAGAGGTGGCAATGAGTACTTTCTAACTTTCCAGGACTAATTGAGTACATGGTTATTGGAAAGAAAGACATATATGAACAGGCTTGGCTTGCTGCAGTGCTTGGAATTCCACCTGCCAAAGAAAGTGGAGAAAATGCCCAATATAAGGAAATCTCCTTTTCATTTCTTTATTAGTGTCACATACACTCGTGCCAATAAAGCTGTCAGACAGATGTTTCGGCTTAAATACCCCTGGCAGTAACTTTATTGAAAATCAACACAAATCATGGTCAACGATCAGTTCCTGCTCCCCAAAGAAACAATTAAGCCAAAGTGACAGCTCCGAAAGCCTCAGGAGGTGAAAGCTGATGTGAAGGGTCTGGGAGCGGAAGGTGTTTCGTGTCACAGTTGTCACTTTGCAATCAAGACAATGGTTCCTTTCTTTATTTGATTTTACTTGTAAACCAATTCCACTCATTTCTAGAAAGAAAGAAAAAGCAAAAGTAAAAAGAAAGAAAGAGAAAGGCTAATAGAGACATAAGGTGAGTGCTGTGCATAAAATCAATCCCATTAGCCTGAAGGGAAAACATTGTGTCTGAAAGATCTTAATTTGTGGGAATGCCTTTGATCTGACGTGTTTTCTTATTATGACAATAAGCTTGTTTATCTTGAAACTGCCTCCCATTAATTCATGGATAAACATTGAATTGTTTCAAATCCTTACAATAATAACTAATATTGCATCATGGTTATTCATTATTTTAATAATGTTTGGTAACACTTGGCCATGTTCAAATTGCTTGTACATTCATCATCCCCCTTGATTCTTTCCATAATCCAGGAAATGGATGGGGAATGTATGGTTAGAAACATTATTTATTTATTAATTGTTTATTTATTCTGCCTAATCGGCATCTCAAAGTTATGCCTCTTAAGCCACAGAGAAAAAATAGCTTGATACAGGAGGAGAATCTGTATTTTCTGAGTCTATGTCCTCCATCTGTTGTCTGTTCTAGGCTGCTTTCTGGTTTAATCTCTGCCTATATGTACTTAGCATTCTAATTCAGGAAGAATAAAAACTCTTCCCAGCACATTCAGCCTTTTAACAAGTGATATGAATTTGTCTGTGAGTAAAAGATGGTAAATTCTGCTTAGAATTAAGTATACCTGAAATCGACTTGTTGTTTAATTCATTTATTTATTCCCTTTGTTCATCGTATTCACCACCTGTGTCATTACCCAACAACTGCATCTTCCTCGGAAGTGAGGTTGTTAGAAAACCAAATAACCTGCCTGGTTTCACATCCTAGCAATGGAATTGCCATTGCATGCCCACAGGTGAATGACTGGACTCCTTGTGACAGGCTTCCCTGGCATTTACCACGTTGGATGGTTGGGGAGAAGAATTCAAAGATATAATGATGCATTAGTATTACTGAGTATCTGCTACATGACAAGCACAGTTTCAAAAGCACTGAGGATATATTAGTGAGGAAATAAGCAAAACGCTGCTTTTACAAAATCTCCTACATTCAACAGAATATAGGCAATAAAAATAAACAAGTGTGTGTGCACGTGCCTTCAATATACCAGGTGGTGCAAAACGTTATGAGGAAATCTAAACCGAGGTAAAACATCTGGAACGCGCTGCCGCTGGTGGTGAGGGCGGATTATATTATCCACGGCGGACAAGAAAGACCTTTTCGATAAGCTGGCATTTTCACAAAGACCCTAAGAAATTAAAGAGTGAGCCCTGTGGACACCTGCCATAAAGAAAACACCCAGAAAAAGAATGTCAACTGCAAAGGGCTTGAGACAGTAGCATGATCACTTATTTAAGGAATAGCAAGAGCCAGGGGGCTGAAGTGGGGAGAGGTGTGGGACAAAGAGAAGATGGGATCAGAGGTTGTGGCATTACAGAGGAAGACAGAAAACAAGGGGGGTTGTGCAGGTGAGTGACATAAACTGATCTATTTTGAATGGATCAGTGTAATGTCAGGATTTATTGCAAAAAATTTACTTGAGAGATGATGATGATTTAGTGGGGGGGGGGTGTTCAGGAGTGATCAGATCTTGGATATATTTGTAAAATAGAGTTTATAGAATTCTCTAATTGTGCATAAATTATGGGGAAAAAGAGGAGTCAATGATAACTCCACCATGACTCCCTGGGCAACTGAAAGAAGGGATTTTCTTTTAATAAGGTGAAGAAGATTGTATGAAAGGTGGTTGAGTTGCGGGATAATGAGAAATTTGGTTTTGCGTAGGTCAAATTTCAAGTTTAGATTGGAAACACAAGTGGAATGTCAAGTCAGTAACTGATGTGTGAATTTGGAGTTCAGGAGAAAATTCTGAGCTAAAATATTGATCAACAATCAGCAGCACACGGAGGGTGTTTAGAACCAAGATACTATAAGGGATCACTAAGCAAGAAGGACAGAGAAGAGAAGAGTTTCTTATACTGAACTCAGAACCGGAAATCACCAGATGATTTGTGGTCTTAATAAGTATTTATACCTGCTTTACTGGCACTAATAGGATTCCCACAAAAGTTCCCGTGATTTCTGAATTGATTGGTATGATCCTGTCATAATCTAATTCTTGTTATCTGAAAGAAGCAGAAAAGTTGTCCATTTTAACAATATCAGATTCTACTTCAAAGACTCCAGAGTGAAATGCATTTTGTAGCAATAAAAGAAAAATCATAAGGCGAAAGAAATAGTAGAGATTCAGACTAGCTGTTTCTCCTCTCTTCACTTTACCGTTATGCATAATCCTCCTTACCTTCCCTGGTGTAACAGTTTGTGGATCTATCTAGTGCCTATTCAACAGACTTACCTTTCTGCTCTATGTAAGCTTCACCCAGGAGGAAAACTAAATGTGTTTGTGGGTTAATGCTCTCGTCGTTCCAAAATGCATTGTTATGTCTTCATTTTCAAAAGGATTTCATGCTTTCAAACACTTGCTTTGTGTCGTTTGGTTTCTGTTTTATGTAATTTTCAACATATTTGGCATCAACGTGGTGTGCCTTCCAGAATTCTTGCATCCATCCATCTGCTTGTCCATATGCCAACAACCAGGATAAATGGCTCCTAATCCTTAGTTCCTAAGGGAGCAGTTGGACTACAGGGAGTCGAAATTTTCTCCCTTGTTATATGATGTGTGACTGTGAAGGATACACACAATGTATTTGTCTACTATTATGCAGTTGTAACGGGTTTTTGCCTATCCAGAACACAAGTCCCTGCTTTTCTGTGACAGTTCTATGTCAGTTCTAAGAACCAGTGCCTAAGAGGTAATGAAATTGCTTTCTGAAGGACTCTCACTTTCTCCCCATCTGAACCATCATGCCTTTCAAAGCAGTGTGCAACCTTGCCTTTCCAGAAATATGTTTGTTGCAATTAATTGTCCTTTTATAAATAAAAGCTTTGCTTTAATGAATTATAATACTAAAACTACCCTCACATTAAAATGGAGATAATTACTTTAGCCTGAAAAAAGTCTTAAAGAATATAAAGTGCTACACAAAAAGAAGGTTGCCCTTGAATATATATAACCTAAAATACTGAATATAGTCATAGCAATATATATTCCTAAATCTATATTATATATAAGCTATACATGCCTAAGAAATCTTTAATCATCTTCCTTTTCTAGGGTAAGATTAATATCTTTAGTTTGTGCATTTCATCATCTCACTTTCTTAAAATCTTTTTATATATTCATTGAAATTAGGGCTTTTATTTTGGAATCAGATGGAAATGAAATAAAGTCTCTGGCTTACTCATTTGCATAATTGCAAATTTTTGATTTATGTGTTAACCTGGCACTAATTCCCATCTATTTCTTGGCAGTGTCTTTACTGTTAGCAGCAAGCTTATTTTTTCAGTACATTAGTTCTCTATTACTAAATTTCAGTTTGAATTCTTTGTAGGATTTTTTTCTGCCCCCTGACACATTCTCTCTTTCACCATCAAATAGGCTTCTGTTTTACTAGTTTATTAGCGGCCCTCTGTGAAATAAAGAGGCTTCTGTGTGGGCTGCGAATTTGCTCACTGCCCCTGCTTTCAGAGCCAAACCCTTGCTGCTTTTCTTTGCCGGAGCAGGTCCAGCGCGGTTTTTAGAGATCACGATTGCAGCCCAACTGCATTCCCCAAATGTAAATACCTAGGCAGGAATCAAAGTAATCTCGCCCTGTCTTGTACACCCCTTCTTTACCGTCTTCCTTCTGCCCTTCCTTTAAGAAAGCAGCCGAAGGTGAGCGCGGTGCGTAGTTGCTATGCTAAGTAAACTGAGGCACCATCTCACCAACTCAAACACTGCCCCGCTACTCTTGAGCGAAGGGCTGCATTCGTTTTCAATTTCAATGGCAGAAATAGGCAAAAATACTAGGTGCTTTCAGGGCATTAAAATCTCAAGGTTGGCCCATTTAGCCCAAGTGGCTGAGAGTAGAGCAGGTGAGCGGGGCTGCTAAGAGAAAGGGCAGGGCTATTTTGGAACGTTACGGGCATGGCTGGTGCAGGCTAGCCATCGCAGCGCGGAGGTTCGGGCAGGCAGAGATGCGTAAGAACATGGTACCCCAGCGCGGGGAGGAGGGCAGGAGGAGAGCCCCGAGAGTGTGCGAGGCCTTCCAGACTCCTGCAGGCAGAGGTAACAGGCTTAAATTTGGGTAAGAGCGTCTCTGATGATCCCAGATCACGGCCCTGAAGCCTGTGCTGCCGTCTCTATCAGCCCCAAAGCTCGGTGAGGACTCGGTGTGCCAGAATATAATCGATTTTCAACATTTGAAGAATCAACAAAGACTGCTCCAATGTCTCTGTATTATAGCACATGTAATGCAATGGCCAATTGGTCTGACTGTGACTTTCTGGGACGGCTTTGTAACATATACATCTTTGCATTTGCAGACAATGATTCTTATGCCTCCCGAGAGCATAGCATAGTATGATGCTTGTGGTAAGAGTCAAATATTTGTCAAGTAAAGACATGAATGGAAGAATGAAAAATATGAATTAGTGATAGTCAAACGTAGAACTCATTAATGTGGCTTTAGTGAAGAAGTTACTCCTGGCTGCCTATATATCTTTTAGCTTTTTTTTTTTTTTTTTTTTTTGGTGAAGAAGTTGTGTAGTGTGGAAGAATGGAATAAATTCCAGTCATTGGTGGGATATTCCATGATGGATATCTATTTATTTTTGAGGAAAAAAACAAGAAAAGTTGCCCGTTAGAACTAATGGAATAGAAATAAGTAAATAAATAAACAGAAACCCATGTGGAATGAATTTTTTCATGACTTGACTGACATAGAGAACCTTATAAGTGTCTCTGATTGCAACTTGAAAGTGAATGATAGTGGAATAAAAAGGCAAATCAATAAATTTCTTCTGAGTTACTCAAAATTTTTCTTCAAGGTTTGACATCCATTGATTTTTATAGCACACAAAATGTGCTTATTTACTAAAGGTCTGATCCTTTTTCCTACCATCTAAACTGAGGATCACATCCATATATATATATATATATATATGCATACATATACACACACACACACATATACATATATATACATATTTGTATATATGTATTTCAAAAGGTGTGGTTTTCAGAATAAAATGTACTTTTCAATTATGACTAAAACACTGTTATATCATTTATACATTTAAGTTCAGACTAACGAATAGCCAGACTGGACCTGGGCTTAATTTGACGTATATCATTCTTAGAATATGTTCAAAAGATCGTGTTGGTTAAGTCTGCAGTGTTTCTGCCTACACAGGGCATGCAGTCATTCATGTGTAAAGGAATGTGTCACATGTATTCTTGGATCACATGAAGTGGAATTTCTTCTATGTACCGAGATTCCATAGAAGGATGTGTACAAAGACTGGAGAGTTTCAGTCTTACCTCTGGTGGTTAAGAATCTAGAGCGACAACTTGGCTTTTATCCTTCCTGAACGCCCACACCATAAAGTAGTCATGGCTGGAAATATCCACGGAAGCGGCTGAGTTTTGCTGTTACTCATTAGGACGGTCACTTCAAACTGAGAATACACAAGAAAAGAGATAAACCTAATGCGCTGATCATCAAACCCAGTATCACAGATGCCAAAAATCCAGGAGCCTGATCTGTAAGCGATTCATCTCACAACCGCACAAGCGCCTACCCCCCGCCTCAAAAAAACAGAACACCTGAAAAAGAAAAGAAGCCTTGTTTTATATAAAAACGTTAACACTTAAGATTTGTTGTTTACTTACAGTAATGATAGTGAATTAGCGGGCAAAAAGTCAAGGTTGCTAGAATTTGAAAGCTTTTATCAAATCCCTTTGATAAAAATTTTCCTTTTAATGCAGGAAATACATTAGTGGAGACAGATTCTTCTTGAAACCAAAGATTGAAAGTTTGATTTTGTTGTGCTGTTGTCTTTCTCACCCGACTTCGTCATTTTTCCTCAGAGAAAAGCAGTGATTTTTAAAAGCATCCTGTTCTTTTTTTCAATGTTGATAATAATATAAAATGAAGAGATGCTTTAAAATAGGGGTAAGTAGATGGATGAAGTTGTTTATTAAGTGACTTCAGTGAATCGCATCAACAGCTTTCACTTCTGTGCGTTAAAGCATCTTCCCAGATCATTAACCTCATCCTCAAGGTTATAAAACTCGAAGTACCTACACTTAGCTGCCAGATAGTCTTATTATTTTTTTCTTGCTTAGTGGTAACCAAAACCAATTTGATTCTGACTCCCCTGAAGTAATTAATTTGGGGTCTTTTAAAAAATCAGAATTATACAGAAGCAAGGCTCTTTTCATTTCCATCCAATTAAATTTACAAGACTTTACTGTCCCCATATGCCCCTTTCTGATAAGCTTTGTTCAGAATTGAAACTCTGTGGAGAGCTGATCTGAATTTAATCCTATTGTTTCTAAGAAACGTATCCCATAGTTAAGGTCTTGTTGTTTTTCTCTAAAACAAAGATCTTCTCCTCACAGAAAAAGCGTCATGGTTACTTAGGGCCAGAGTTAGACAAGTTTTATGTTATGTGAATGGATTATAATCACTAAACAAAATAGACATAGAAAGGAAAAATAGTCCATATTGCATTCGAAAAGCCTGCTGTTTTTATCATTACCTTAGGTGCCAGCTGCCTGTGTGTATTGCTCTGTAATGCCAGCGTAATCAGTGCAGAGAACTGGAATACAATATCTGTGAAATCCAGAGAAATTTTGCTTTAAACAACAAATACAAACAAAAATCATGGCATTGGAACCATTGTAGTCTTAAAAAAATGCTTTCAGACAATTGGTAGCTAGAAACTTTAGTAGAAATTCATGTATTTCTCACTTATAATCCCTTGGTTGAGCTACTTGTAGGGGTGGGAGACCCTTAGATGCTGCTCTATAAAATGCACTTATAGAGAATGGATTCCATGACTCCCACCCCCAATAGTGAAGACAAGCGTAACAACTATTAGAGATAACACCCTAATCCCTAGAAGTCAAAGCAGATATCTTCACATTTTTGCTTTTCAAATGCAAAGGATCTTGGGAGAAGGAACACAAATCAACACATAAATTGGACAAGCGGTGGGAAAAGTTGCATTAAACAAAGGTCCTGTATGGATAATCAATTTTCATTTTTCACGCAATCCTTTGGAATAGATATTATTTTCAATTTATGGAATGAGAAAGTTTTAGTTCACATAGTTAAATAACTAACAAAAGTAAAGGTTTCATCCATTCATCCATCAAGTATTTGTTGACCACCTACTATTGTGCCAGGTACTCTTGCAGCAGGCATTACAATTTTATGTTGATACTTTATGTCAGTCCTGAACCCCCTGAAGCTTACATGCTAGCGGGGGCAGAAACACGACAGCTAACTTATATTGCAGTGTAGGGCTTGATGAATGCTGTGACAGAAAGTAAGGGATCTGAGCTTCAGGGACTATAACAACTATGCATTCCGTAATGTGCCCCCTGTCATGCTTCCTCTAAAGGTAAGTTGTGACTAGAACTCTTTCATCCTTAAAATATTAATGATTTCATGTGATAATTGTTTATCTGTGCTATTAGTTTATTGAAGTGTTTTTTAATAGCACTGTTTTAGGGTGAGACATGTGGCTCAGCGGTAGAGTTCTCACTTGCCATGCGGAGACCTGGGTTCGATTCCGGGTGCCTGCCCATGCAAAAAAAAAAAAAAAAAAAAAGCGCTGTATTTAGTCTACATAATATTCATATGTTTAGCTTATTAAAATTGCTAACTCTTCCCATCCCAGAAATTTTGATTTACTAATCCTCGGTAGGGGGTTATTTGAATAAGTAAAGGAGATGATACCATCCACTGGCTACATTTTAAGATACTATTAACCTGAAGAATGGAAAATTAACATTGTTTATCCATCTAGATATCAGGCCCCACCAGCGAGAGTTTTGAAGAGTGAAAGTGCATTAAGACCAATTTATATCTGATCTATCTTGATACTTGTGACTCTCCAGCCCTTGATATGCATAAGTTTTAAGTGGGGTTTTTGCGTACAAAGCACGTACTGGATATTGAAGACTACCATGGGAAAAGAAATGTAAAATAACTCATTTAATAGAGTTTACAATGACTACATGCTGATATTATGATACATTGCATATGTTGGCTAAAACAAACTATATCGTGATTTCATTTTTCATCTATTTCTTTATATATATTTTAATGTGGCTACTAGAAAATTTTAAATTATGCATGTGGTTCACATTTTATTTTCATTTGACCTAAGCTGTCTTAGGTCAAATATGAGCCCTTATTTCTTTAAAAATCTATTGAGAGTGATTTCTTCATTATCCTGGACTTGCTTTCTGGGATCATACTGTCATTACATGGAACGGTCTTTCTGATATTTCCCCCATCTTACCCCATACTTTAGCCATTCAGATCATGTGCTGTCTTCCCTTGGTCTATATCAGCTCACGCTGAAGTCTGGGTCTATGTGTTTTATTTGCCTTGCCTGCTCTTCCATTCAAGAAACTCTGTTGCAGTCCAAAAAATTCCATCAAACTCAGTTTGAATCCTATGTTCTCGAAGAAACTTCCCCATCCATCTGTTATATTTATGGTACAGCTCTGTGTTCATTAATTTACTCAAAATTGTTAAGTAGCCTCTATTTGATCTTAACTGTGGGAGGAGCTGGTGTATAATGGTGACTGAAATGGGTCTGCCCATTCCTTGTGCTCTCATAACTTAAAATTATCTGACCTTTCACATATATAAAGGATTTTGTAAGTGCTTATGCTTCTCAAAAGCTGTAGAGAAAAGTCTGCATATTTGTTCTCATTGTGTACTGTACGGCACTCAGCCATGTATTGTACAGGGGAGATGTGCAATAACCAAGCAATGTTATTAACTACATAATTAGAGATGGGGTGGCAGTGCAACTTTAGTAAAATTTGTATATTCCCTCCACAAGTCACTTTTTCACCTGTAAAAAGGAGACTGAACCAGGAGGGATCTAATAAGGTCCATGAATGAGAAGTGACTGTTGAAACATATAAAATATAGAATGACCTGTTACTCATATAACGTGTGGACGTTATTCTCTGGTCAGTTTGCTTGGGGGATCCTAATAACCCTAAAAGTGCACTTAGTCACTATTAACATTTTCCTCCATAGTTTTTTGTTTCAATATGGTATCCGTGAGCTAGTGTGAATTTACTACTTATGGACATAGGAAATATTCTTATTTATTGAATAGATTATTTTGTGTTTGTGCAAAATATTTGGGATTTGCTCTGTCCGATGAAAATACCTTTATATATAGAAATATAGAAATTTGTTAATCTTTACTAAGATATAACCAAATAATGACAAAATCCAACATTAACAATCAAAATAATTCTTCCCTCTGGCTCTTCAAACGTTTCTTGTTTGACACCTTCATAATTCTCCCTTACTTCAGGTTGCCCTCCTTCCCCAACTCCAATATTGACACACACAAATGGACACTTCTAGAACCCTCTCTTAAAACAAGCAGGGGTGCCTTCCTCTCAAAGTCCTAAAAACCATATGTGCACTGATTTTTGCACAGGTAGGCATTTTGTGATTTTATTTTTCCTTATGCTGATTGCTAATTAGGGTGGCTGCAAGACCTGCTTTGTTTCCTTTTAAAAGTCTTTGCTTGGGAGTATTTCATCATCTTTCAATCCAGCAACACAGTGTGAATATCAAAGTGAGAGCTGTTGGTAGATAATCCTGCCACCTGTTTCTATTTTTTGATTTTTAAAATCTTATTCCCTGTAAGGTGCTCATTCATGATTTTCCATAATCTAGAACATCTCCTTGTAATATGTCATTATTTCAAGACAAGCCAACTATTAAGTGACTGGTGGTAGTCAGTAACGAGGGCAGGGCTGGGTCAAGCAGTTTGGATAATCCTCGTTGCTGCTTTCCATAAACTGTGTTCATTTCTCCACCAGGAAATGATACTAAGCCACAGTAATTCCTGTGTGAAAGGAGCACTTTCCAAAAATCTGGACTTGATTGCCTTCCTTGGGTGACAATAATACTTCCTATGGGAGACTTGGTTTTATTTTGATAACGTCTTCTCTGTGAGATATTTTGCTATATACTGGGGTTGCAGTGATGGACATTCCTGAGCTCATATAACTTTCAGAATACTGTAGGGAAGACAGCAAGCAAAGAAACCATTACAATACAGCATAATAAGTGTTTTGATAGAGTTATGCATGGGATATTATGGCAACAGTAGGTGGGACTTTTAAATTAGACTTTCCAAGGAGAGTGTCAATTGAGCTAGCCAATTAAGTGACTGGATAACTAGGGGCAAAAAAAGAAAAGGCATGTTTTTTCTGAAAGGAGTAAATTTAAGACATCATTTGATTTAGTTGCTCAGGGGTTATGGCCTGACCAAGTTAATTAATGTGACAGGAGGATAAAAACGACAGCTAAGTCTTATGCTAAAAGCAAGCAGACAAACAAAAGAAACAACTAGAGAAAGGAGTTCAGGCAGCCATTTGAAGCAAGTGATTGAAAAATTGCCTTGTTGATTGGTCAATATAATTCAGTACTCCAAGGGGAGGGGAGAAAATTAGCCACAGGGCACAAAATGCTCAGTGGAAATGCTGGATGGTTCCCAAACCCTGAGAATCAAAGCATCTATTGTATGGTTTTGGAATTGTAAGACTTGTAAACTTTTAGCTAAATGAGAAAGGAAAAAAATTTTATACCAGGGAAAAAATGTAAATAAATTTGCATTTACCAATTTGTTTGCAATCGTGGCAGACAGAAGAAAGAAGTCTCTAGTTTTAAGAATAATGGAACTAGAGTAAGAAAGACAAGTAGAGGTCAATCTATTATTTATTCTCTGTTACAGTGCAAAAATGTGTGAATGGGCACACGTTCCCCTTGTACTATGTGCTTTCAGATACGGATCGTATTGGTTTATGCCATCAGAAATTGGCAGCCTTTCCTCTACAGCAAGAAATGTATCTTTTAGGGTGGCAAGAACACTCAACTCTTCCTCTACCAAACTGCCACCTCTTTACAAATCTATATCCATTTACATGTGGATATTCCAAGAAAATAAAAAGTAAATAGGAATAGGAAAATAAATTTATGTCTTGTATCAAAAAAAGTATATTTTCCAACTGAAAATCACTGAAGTTCAAGCTTGGGACTGGAAGAGTCTTGGTAAAAATTCACGATGAGTATTAGATGTTTAGAATTCATCCATGTGCCCACAGCGGAGCACAGCTGACCAGGTGAATGAATGCCTTCCAGACACAACACTGGAACTGAGCAGGTTGGTGTGTGCAGGATGTTAAGTGCTAAGAAGTGGCTCACGTTTCCAGCCACACAACAAAAGTAACGTAAATATTTTTTGGAAAAAATCTGATATTTATGATTTCAAAAAAACCATAAAAATAATCCTCATTAGGAAAATGGCATTTCTTACGGTTGTTTTGATGTTTTGAACTATTTCTATCTCTAATTGCGTAGAGCTCATTAGAGATGGGAAAGAAATTGTAGCATTCTCAGTCCAAATGGCCTCTGAACTCTACCATTGCAGAGTGCATGATCTTCCGGTTACAAATTCAAGAAGGACTTTAGCCAACACTCAAATGAGCAGAGCCGTTTCCTGGGAGTAAATCTTTGTACCAGGAATATTGGCAAGTCTCGAGTCTGAATAAATTTCTCTTCATTTGAGGATGAGTAAAATAACCAGAAAATAAAATTCATGGCATCGGTGGGTATTCTAGGTGATTATAATCTATTTTTCATTATCTCCACACTTCATGAAATAGACATATATTTTAAGTCAGAGGTGAAAAAACAGAGTTCAAAATCAGCATGGACAATTCTATTGCAGATGCCTTCTATTTTATACACAAACAAATGTGTGTATTTGTGTGTGTCTGTGTGCATGTGCGTTAAAAAGATTAAAGTATACCAAAGGGTTAAGTAAAATTGTTGCCTCTAGTTTGAAAAATGTTTTTTCCCATGAGTAGTTTCTAATTTTCAAATTTTAATATTATAATATAGCCTATATTATATTTCTAGTGATGGGGGCAAAGCATTACTTTATAAGATGTCAAGCTTGGGAGAGGGCATGAGACATAGGTTGGAATTCCCAGTGTCACAGGAGATGACAGGAATTCAACTATTGGAAGTTACTGCCGCAACTAGAGTGAAGCAAAAGCATCTTTTTTCCCTAGGGGGGTTTATGGTGATCTTACCTGTTGTTTTATAACGCTATAGAGATGTTAAGCATAGAGACTTATCGCTGTAAGAAATGCAAAATTCATTCGTTAGCCACCAAATCAAATGCTTAAAACATTTTAATTTTCTATGCATGTAAGACAACGACCACAACTCAAACAGAAAGTTCTTTCGTGTTTAATTATTACAATTGTATAATTATTTTTGGTCAATGCATCATATAAATAATCATTTTAAACTCATTTTTGTGGTTATCAGGACTTACTAAAATGACTTCAGGAAATAAGGTCATCTAGGAAAAATGTTTTTTTTTCTTGCTAGGGACAAATGGACACACAAAAGAAATTTATCATCGTCATTTTCAGACAAATGCCTATGATTTTTAGCTTACTGATGAGTCAGAAATTCAAAGTAGTTGAGTGACTTAAGCAAGATTAGATGGCTAATAAGTATACAAATTCAGTTTTGACTTGTTCTAACAGCAGTATTGCTTCTGTATCATAACCTTGGTTAATAATATTTATTAAAAGGAAATAAAAAAAGGAAAACAGGGCTCTTATTATGGGCACCTCTAAATTATAGCATAATTTAGCTTGAATATGTGAGGGATATTCAGAGTTTTTCTATTAAATGTACACATAATGAGAGTCAATCAGCAGCTACTGAGTTATCTAGACATTCAGCTGGTTGCTCACATGTTTTCTCGTATTCATTTGCATAGAGGTGGAGTATGCAGATGTGGAATCCTTTCATATTAGTTCATGCAAATGGACAGGAAAATGTAATAATTTGAAGATTATAATTTTTCATCATGGCTGTCCAATAGCCTGGGACTTGATGAAATGGTCATTGTAATAACAAGAATTATGTGTCTAAGCATTATATAAGGTAGAAGCCCATTACTAAGAGGCAAGATTGATGCAATTGAACTCTGATTCCATCAGCATAAAAAAATCAT
Source organism: Tamandua tetradactyla (assembly GCF_023851605.1). Lineage (NCBI taxonomy): Eukaryota > Metazoa > Chordata > Mammalia > Pilosa > Myrmecophagidae > Tamandua > Tamandua tetradactyla. Next base: position 51,342,283 of record NC_135343.1, on the reverse strand, counting down.
TCAAGGGTCACACAGTTTCAGTGGTGAATTTTATTTTATTTTTTGAGCAACGATCAATTTATACACAGAAACAAAGCTTCTTAAATGAGTTATGGAAAAAGAATTCATTTCTCTGTTCCTAGTTTTTCTGAAATGTATTTCCCATGGAGCCTCAGCTGAGCCTGACATTAAATGTGGTTAATGTGAACCGCTTATTTCATCCCATGGATGCCATTTGATGATATTTTGCAAGGGATCCATATTTTTGGTGCTCCTCTATAGCAGAGACTGTGCAGGGGACATAATCAAGTAATGAACCTTAATTAAAAAATAAAACATAAATCTGAATGTATTTATTCTTGACAAGGGCTTTTAAAATAGTATTCATGGGAGGACTCCAACTTTTAAATTCTGCGTAAGGTTCGTCTATTTATTGTTCAAACACAGAACAAAGTTTTAACTTCCATACGTTTAGTTTCAGGTACGCATGAAATAATCACCTTATTTGTGCCATCCAAAAGGATTGAGAACATACTTCCCTTTTACTGTCTCCAAATGGGCCACAGCTTGATTGAACTGTAACAAACAGGAAGGTAGAACCAGACCCACTGCTCCCAGGAATGAGGTGGAGAAGAAGTCATTTTTTGTTATTTATTGACATCTTATACAAGAAGTGAAAGACATGGACTTTTTGAACAAACATACTTAACAGGTTTTGATACATTCTATACATATACATTAAATCAGAATTTTCAAGTAGCATTATAAACCTTAAAAAAATTCACATATGAAACAACATAGCATTAGAAGCAGTGAAAGAATCAAAGTTCCCGGTGTCAAGAAGTCTGTGGGTAGAGACGTTGTGTTTTGACTGTCCAGTCCGATGTGTATTTAAGGTGAAATTCAGATCTCATACTTTTGAGTTCTCTTCCTCACTTTTGAATTTCTACTGAAATGACAAGAATAACACAATGAAAGTGAAAATCCTTAACAATACTGGGATCTGAGGTGTCACTCAACTGTGGGAAATACTGAAGAAATTCTACAAAATAAATTATAGCAGTGAACATCCTAGAAAGGGCAATCAGGCATCCAGGGAGTCACTTGAGGCGCAGAAAAGATGCCTGTGCTCAAGGGCTAGGGACTGCCCCCTAGAAGCCCACTCACATTCTTTGGTTGCAACAAGCATAAGCTGGGGCCAAAAGCAGTATTTGGGGAGTTGACTCGAAGCCCAAATCGATTGCATTATCTCCCCGGATTTATACAAACTGTAGAGTCAATTCCCTGGGGGCACGCTGCTGCGGTGCTCTTCCCAGGTTCCTTTGGCATGGAAGTAATTTTAAGTAAAGCAGGGCAGTGCTACAGCTGGCTCCACATGGAGCTCTAAAGAGTGCCACTGACCTAGCTAAAGTCTGCTGTTCTGACAGATACAAAAAGGAATGGTTTGGCAGAAAGGTGATGCACCAGTGCTCTGCCTCTGTTCTTTCTGAATAGCTCCCTTGCTACTCCAAGCAGGCAAGTGAAAATAGAGCAACTCTGAAACTTCTTTATTCCTCAGTTGGGTCCTTATGTGTTTGAACAGAGATTAACATCATCTCTGATAAATACCATTTCAAATCCCAAATCTGGGAAATAATTTCAATGTTACTGACTCTGTAAGAAAGGGGGAGAAAAAGGACATTTGGATCCAAGGACTATGTTTTAAAAAGAAAGTTAATCTAAGGATTAAATCAATGCCACCTATGAGACAGGTTTGACATTTCTTCTCACCTGGAAAGTTTTAATAGCATCTCACTGAGCTCCCTGCTTCTAACCTGACTTTTCTCTAAATTCATTATCTGTACTGCAGCCAGAGTGAATTCTCTAAAATAAACCTGTGACAGGAGTGTGGCAGGTGATCTGAGAAGTGATCTCTTGAAAAGTGACCTTTGAGCTGAAGCATGAGTGATGGCAGAAGGCGCCAGGTGATGATATTTGGAAAGACTGTTTTGAACAAGGGACCAAAATGTTCAAGGCATTGATTCATAAGTGAAATGGACGTATTGGGGGGTGGGGGGGAGAAGCAGCCAGAATAACTTTAGTGCACAGAGGGAAGAAGTTGCTGGCACAGCAGTAGATCAGAGAATTAGGAAGTAGGCAGGAGAAAGATAATATTAGGTCTTGAGGTATGTGATAGAGTGTTAAGACCTTTTTTAAAAAAAGTGTAATGGAAAGCCATCTAAGTATGAGTGATTATGATGTGATTTTTATTTAAAATTTTATTTTAAAGTATCATTCTAGCTGCTTTGTGGGAAATGGACAAAGGTAGGGAGTTGGTGTGGAATCAGCTGCAGTACTCCAGCTGTGAAATAAAGGTGGTTTGGATTGGGGTTTAGCTAGAGATAAATTATGTGCCACAACATAGCAGAACTTGAAGATCATGTGTATATGTGTATTGAGGGATGGGGCTTAAGGGAAAGAAAGAAATCAGTCATTATTTTTAGCCGAACCAACTACCCTCTACTGAGCTATGGAAACTGAGCGAATCTGATTTTATGATGGGGGTGGGGATGCTGATATGCTGCTTAGTTCAAGATGTCATTAGAGAGTTGGATATTCAAATATCCTACTCATCGGAAATGATCAGGGTTGAGGGTACAATTTTAAAAGTAGATAGCATATTGAGAGCATTTAAAATCATTGAATAATAAGAAATCACCAAGGGAAGAGAAGCAAAGAAGGTTTATCAAACAGCTTCAGAGTAAAACATTTAAAGATTTGCAGAGAATATGGAGGCAGCAAAGAAGAGAGGGTGGGAGATGGGGTAGATGATAATAAAAAAACTAAATGTGGTGGTGGAGAAACTAAGAGAAAGGAGTATGTCAGTGGCAGAGTATACATCTTAGTGGTGAAGGCTATGAGAGGTAGACTAAGATAAGGTTACGATATATACCTTGGATTTGGCAGATGAAGGTCACAATGACCTTGAGAAGAACCCTTTCATGAGTAATGGCAGTGAGAGTTTTGCTGTAAAACAGCTGAAGAGGTGGCTGCAGAAGATACAGGACTTAAGGCCAAGGGAGATTTTTATTTGAGATAAACTACATAAAAGCTCATGCGTGGGTAGATGGGAACACTCCAGCAGACAGAGAGAAATTAACGATGTTGAAGAGAGAAAGGATAATTTCAAGGGTGAGGTTAAAAGGTGAGTAAGATGGGATAGAAACTAGATTACAAAGGAGCAGGTTGACCTTAGGTATAAGCAGGGATAATTAATCTATTTTCATAGGAGGCTGAAGGATATTTGTGTATAGAAGTAAGTAGGCACATTTTATAATAGGATGTTAAAATAGATTCATATTTGAACCATATTCTCCATGAAGTATTAGGTCACATCATTAGTTGAGAGTATAATTGGGGGAAAAGTATTAGAGATTTCAGAGAGGTTTTAGGGTGACTCAGTGAATAGTAAAATACAGTGGGCTTTTTGTATTTTTTGAGTGCTGCATTGGAATTTATATCACAAGTTGAAAGTGAATTCAATCTATAGAGATTGTGATTTTCTGTAACAACATTCAGATGATCAGATTTAACCAGAATTGATATTTTACAGAAGACTTCAAGGTGGGAATATAAAGGGATTTGAGAGTGTTGAAGAGGTAGATACCCTAAGGAGTTGTGGGGAATGTACCCTAAGTGGGGTCCAGGCATGGGTGCCCACGAAGGAGGTGATGGATGCAGAATAAATGATAAAATCAGTGGACAGTGGATGACAGTCAAAGGAATATTAGAATGGTACCTTTAAGTGACCAGGAATGATGGTGAGTGTCACTAGAGAACTGGTACTGCATGGGAACTACATCTTCCAATAAAAATCAGATATGGTCACGTGTGTGCTGGCTAACATGAGATGGTAAGAAAAAAAAAAAGGAGTGTTGGTGTGGAAGAGATTTTTTACCTGAGAGGTAGTGTGTCAGGCAGAAGGAGAAGATGAGCAAAAGGGCAGATAAATGAGGGAGATTCCCTAAAAGCTCTGAGATAACAGGGAAGGGTGGGGAGGGAGGGAAATCAGGACAAAAAAAGTTTGGAAATTACATCGGGGATGAAAAATATACCCATCACACTTTCTAGACTGAAGTGTGCATACTGCAGGAGGCAGGGCTCTTTAAGAAGGCAGCAGTGAAACTAGTGTCATTCAGAACCAGTCAGATTTCTGGAGGAGCGAGCAGATTAAAATGGGGGAAAGGGGTTGGCTATGTAAGAATGTCTGCCAATGGCTGATCTTGAGTTTTCTACCCTGTCATATTTCAGTTTTGAAATAGAAATATTCAAATGAATAACAAAATGAACACCGAGATACTTGCAAAACATGATATTAAGAACCACTCATAAAAGAAAGAAGAAGCACATATATACAAAATCTAAAAAGTACTTTGTATCTATTCCTTTGAAAACATTACAAAGTAATGGTCTGTATATTCTCTATGTTTAAGACTGCATAGAATTTCAGGTCCCTTAGGGGGGAAAAATGTACAGAAACTTTAGACTGAAAAAAGAAAGAAACTTGTCATCTAATCCATCAGTGTTTAGGGAGCACCAGCCCTGTGTCAGATATTGGCACACGTGCTGATAATGCAGTATTGAACAGAACAAACGAGTTTCCTGGTACCTCAATTAATAGTCTAGCTCTCGTAATCAATTCTTAAATTAATTGACTAGAAAGATTATAAACAAAATAAAACTCTTCCCTCTGTGATACTTACTAGTTGCTACCTGTGACACTCTGAGCAGTAGCTGTTAGTTAGCTACGTTTCCAAAGTAAACCAATAGTTTCTTCTCCAACCACTTCAATTTTACATTTTACAAGTCTATTGAGTTTGTTCCCAAGCCTGTTTCTGCATTTTGCTTGCTTTGTAATGGTGCAATTTAATTAAATATTAGACAAATTTTGAAAACTGTTTATGAAAACTGATGTGAATACTTCCAGAAAATGTGATAAAGGAAAATCACCGAAAGCTGCAACTACAGAATAAGATGTGGGCAAGACAAACCTAAATGATTAGAATAAAATAATAATAACAAAAAAAAAGAACAGATTTTGATCTCAGATTCTCTAGCAGGTCTTTATAAGTTCTTTTTTTTTTTTATTAGAGAAGTTTTGGGTTCACAATATATCATATGTAAAACACAGGATTCCCATATATACCACCCTATTTTTAACACTTTTCTTTGGTATGGTACATTTGTTCCAAGTGATGAGAGCACATTTTTATAATTGTGCTATCAATATAGTTTATGGTTAACTTAGGGCTCACTGTTTTGCTATATAATTTTCCCCCTAAATCTTCTTTTAATTGCATATATATAATCTAATATTTTCCCATATCACTCCGTTCAATTATATAATGCAGGTTGTTAATAACATTCAGAGGTCTATATAAGTTCTTGATCCACTTTAGGAAAGACAACTTTAGTTGCCATCAATAGATAAATGAAATTATATTTACAGGTTTTAGGGTAAAATTTTAAAAAAATTAAGGTTTGCCTATGTCATTTTATAAATCCTTGCTTAAAGAGACAAGCTGGAATCGACCAATCGCAAGCCTTATTTTATATTATTTTATGTAATATTATTGTGTTTATTATAACATGCAAATATGTAATCAAAATGATATGAAGGGTTGCTTGTGGTGCTTCAGCAGGCAGAGTTCTCACCTGCCATGCCAGAGACCCAGGTTCAATTTCCAGTGCTACCAATGCAAAAAAAAAAAAAAGATATTAGAAACTTTACAAGAAAAGAATGAGGTGCTATAGGAGAAGATAAGAGAGGAGAATCTGTTTCGTCGGGTATTAAAGAAGGTTTGAACAGTTAGCTAAAAGATAAGCAGATGTTAACCAGATGAAGCATGGAAAATTGTTCTGGAGAATAGAAATATTGATAGAATTTGATCAGAGTGACAGAAGATGGGGGAGGGAAAAAAGGGAAAAACCCACAGGAAAAAACAAAAGCAACAAAGTGTTAGTGAGATTATGAAAGTATAAATAAAGCATTCTGAGATAAATGTGGATAGATTAAGCAGTGTATATAGGAAGAAAAATCAACAATATGATGTTTGCAAAAGATACACCCAAACAAAATACCAAAGAAACATAAAAAACACAAGATACAACAAGATTGGCAGCCAAAGAAATGCAAAAGCATATATAGGTAGAAATACTAATATCCAAAAAAGTAGAATCCAAGCTAAAAGCAGTTATCAAATAGCACGGAATATGTTACATGATCAAATCTATAATCTACAGCTGACAGGCCATAAATGAGCCATGCCTTAGAATCAAAACACTTGCAAAGAAAATGAAAATTCAAGAAGATACTGATGAAATCAAGCTTACAGTAGAATATATAAATATGTTTATCTATCTTTGGAATATTCAAAATAGACACAAAGTATATATGCGTAGGATTTAAATGATAGGAGCAATACATTTGAATCAGAAGATCCATATCAAACTTTCAATCCCATTGTCAGAAAAGTACTGCCAAATATGCATGACTATTTGATTAAAAGATCATATTCAAGACCACATGGAAATCAACAGATTTGCCTAAGGCAATTTAATTCAGTTCTGACTAACACCTTCGGGTGGCTTTCCATTGCCTAAAAAATGAAAACTGAATTCCCTCCCCATGGCCTAAAAGGAGACCTCCTATGTCTGGTCTTTTTCTATCTCTCCAAAACCTCACTAATGTACCTGCTCCCACAAAACAAACACATTTCCTCTCATCTATGTGTCCTTTAAATAGTTTACCAGAAACATCAGGAATTTTTCCTTTCAACACCCCAAGCTTATTGCTGATTAAAAGCCTTTGAACTTTTACAAATCCATTTATCTGGAGGACTTTTCACCTCCCATGGTGAGCTCCTTCTCTTCACTCCTATCTCAACTCAAGGGACACATCCACAGACCTTCTGCCTGAAATGGTCCCTCACCTCCTACTGCCAGTCCTACTACCCTGGGTGACTGCCTTCAAAGTGATTGTATTAGTTAGGGTTCTCTAGAGAAACAGAATCAACAGGGAACACTCACAAATATAAGACTTATAAAAGTGTCTCACGTGACTGCGTTAATGCAGGGTCCAAAATCCGCAGGGCAGGCTGTGAAGCCGACGACTCCGATGGAGGGTCTGGACGAACTCCACAGGAGAGGCTCGCCAGCCGAAGCAGGAAAAGTCTGTCTCTTCTGAATCCTCCTTATAAGGCTTTCAGTGATTAGATGAAGCATCACTCATTGCAGAAGACACACCCCTTTGGCTGATTGCAAATGGAATCAGCTGTGGATGCAGCTGACATGATCATGATTTAATTCAATGAAATGTCGTCATCGCAACAGACAAGCCAGCACTTGCCCAACCACCACTTGGCCAAGTTGACACATGAACCTGACCATGATGGTGATATTCACCATCTGAAACCAACTCAGTGAGTTCCTTAGTTATTCTGTCTCCATTCACAGCAAAGCAAACTCCATGAGAAGACTGATCTTATTCATTGCTTGCTCATCAGTGCTGGAAATGTGCCTAAAATTTAGGAGAAGCTCAAAAGTTTTTAAATGAATGGATTACAAGAGAATAGCACAGGCCTCATTCTCTAACTATCGTAATAATATGAAGAGTTAACAATAAAAGAATAAGTACACAGAAGAAGAAGTTTCCCTGCATCCCAAATCAGACAGACGCACACAATGTTCCCATTTAGAATTCCGAGCCTCTCCTCTAATCAAGTCCACTCAGCCTCCATGTTTCATTTTCCAGCTCATCAGGAAGAATAGCATTGATGCTCAGATTATTTCTAAAAATCAATCACCAGATACTTATTGATTGCCTCTCATAGGCATTGAGCTGGATTAGGTGATATGGGAAATTTTAAAATGTAGCATGCAATTTTTGTCCATTCCACCTATTAGAGGGTACTGCATGCTATAATCATGCAATGCATGAGATACATTCCAAAAAGCTAGAGATGTTCAAAAGAGAGAGATCACTGGGATTGAGGGACATAGGGATTACTTAAGGAAGAGCTAGTTTTTAAACAAGACTTTAAAAAAAACAAGATGTGCTGGGCTACACTGGAATTGAAGAGTAAAGGCTTGCCAATATGGATAGGAACCTCTCCAAGAAAATCTTATGTGACAGTGTGTAAACTGTTCTGTTTATTGCAAAAGTTTACTTATCATTTCCAAGGAACATAATTGGAGAGTTATGTTTAGTTAGAATGTGGTAGCCCTTCAATGCTAAATGCATTTAAAAAATTAAAATGTAGAAAGTGGAGATCCATAAAGTTTTTTTGAACAGGGGAGTCAGATTTGGGATATTGGTATTTTAGCATATAATTTACAAAGAGCTACAGAGTAAGTCGTAGTGTCAGGAATGTGGACCTAGAAAAGAAGTTGGGATATTATATAATTCTCTACATATAAGGTCATGAGTACTTCAGCTAGAATGTTTACAGTGAATATTAAACTGGAGGAATAAAAATAGGTAGCTTGGCATATGTGACCAGAATACAGTTCCTTTTGGAAGAAAAAGAATCAAATTCTTGGGTATTGTTTCAGCCTGTGCAATCTGGAGACCAGGAGTAATTATTTCTCTAGACCTCGAACTGCTTAATTTGCTAGCATACTGAATCAGACAAGGTTTATTGTTGCAAGCAAGAGAAACTGAATCTGCTGGTTTAAGTGGAAAAGGGATTCTTAATACTGTGTAGGTGGAGAGCCAGTAGTCATTCCCAAATTCATGCCAAAGGAAACCATCCAGTGAAGTCAATTGTGGTCAGCACAGGGCCAACAGAAGCTGCAATTGGGAACATTGATTCTAGCAAAACAGGACACTGGGCCAGAAAAGAGCTGCTTCTGGGAACTAGGTGCAGCTGCTGCCTGGGGTACCTCTTCCCACAATGGATGTGGTCATCCCTGCCGCTTTATGTCACCGCTCACCGATTCAAGGTCTGTGAAGATTGCATCTAACTGACGGGACCTAAATCACAGGATTGTATTCTAATAATAAGTGGAGCTGGGAAAGGCATCTAGCGTTTTCTTAGTTTCTTAAGATAGGAGAGGGCCGTGCCTTTCAGAAAAAGTGGGTACAAAATTCCAAAAGAGGCAAAAACCCAAAATTGACAAATATCCATTCCCTATTCATTATTTAATGTAAGACTTGCCACAATTCTGGTCTTATTCAACTGTTTAAAAGGTGAGAGAACAGACATGCAGATAATCTAATTAATAAGTGGAAGGGATCTGCTTTGAACTAAATCCAGTCAGATTCTTAAACTTATACTGTCAATCTTTGTGCTTCTCCGCATTTCTGAATTTCCATGACTTTTTTGGCTTTCTTAATGTACAACAAAAGATTTTAAATTGTCATAAACATATATTCATGTTGGTCAAAATAATCAAATCCATAAGATTTTAGCTTTAACCTAAAATTTGTCACCTACGACAGAAAAGGGATATGCAATTTTAATAGTGAAGAGTCTGTATTCCTGGTAGTTGGACTGATTACATACGCCACATAGTCAGAAAAGAAATTGTAAGTCTTCTAATTTATCTATGTTCAATATCATCTAATTACAAATTTACATTATCCATTGTAAATAGTAAAATGTCTTAAACCCACCACTTTCCATAAATATTACTTAAAGAGCATTGCTTATCGATATGGTCAAATTTGCAAAAAAAAAAAAATACTAAAGAAATACACATATTTAACATCATTAGATATGCACAGAAACAATATGTTATTTTGATTCTTGCTAAAGGGGAATCCTCTTAAAAAAAGGAAGATATCACAGAAGGGCTCACTTTACAACCTGCCATTTCCACTCCTATAAATATTCTTAAAGAGACTCCTGCTCATGTTCAACTAGACAGACGCACAGATGTTAATAATGGTATTGCTTATAATAGCCCGAACTGGAAATATACAGGCATCCATCAACAAGAAAATGGAATATCTTTATTTCAATTTATACAATGGAATATTTTACAGCAGTAAAAATGTATAAATTATAGATTCATAGTTAAACATCCAAGAATCAAGAAATTAATATTATTAAGGTTGAGCCAAAATTTAGTGGAGGGTTACCTTGTGGAGTAAAGAGATGTTATTTATGATCATAAAGTGATGGAGGTGTCTAAGACACTGGCAATTTCTGTTTTTTAATCTGGACAGTGTTTTATTATTGCTTTTACACTTTAAATATAGGTGTTATACATTATTGATTGCATGACATAATCACATTTAAGAAAAAAAAAAACAATAAAAGAGAAGGGTAGCATATTGTGCCAAAATCTACAATCATAACAACACTTGATTCCAGTCGACTGCTGCAGTTAGAATCCTTTGCAACGAAATGAAAGTCCATTTCATGCTTTATGGTTGGGAAAGATTTCGAGCTTTGCCCAACTATCCTTCTTCCTCATCCATCTTTTCTGCCATCTTTTCCTGTTCCTGAAGGGAATGCAGTAGTGTAACCCTTCTCAAAGGGTTTGGCATCCACTTCTATAACAAGTATTCATTTATTTTTTGTGTGCTGTACAAGAATGAATCAGCTATTTGCAACATTGCTCATTTTTGACCTTTACTTTTTATCCCATCTACCATAGATCTTTTGTTTGCCCTGCTCTCTTCTTGAGTATGAGTAGAAATAAGTTAATTCAAATAGACTGCACATTTATTACAAACACATTATTATTAATAAAAATCATAATCATTACATTAATAATTGGGTAGTTATTTATAGGCCAAAATGTTTTTAAAAGGAAGTAAGTATTTAAAAAAAAAATGAGCCAATTCTTCCTGGGCATAAAGCACTTCACAAAACTTTTGGCAAATGAAAATAAAACAATTTTAATTTAGTCCCAAGAAGCTTTTATTAAAATGCCCACATGTACCAATCCTGGTATTTCTCTTCACAGCCATCATTAAGGGTCCATTTAGGCATGAGTCACCTGACTTTTAGATATAGAAAGGCCAGTGTGTTAGTTAAAACTGATTTGATATTAATTCAGGAAACAACCCACCATGTGGATGATCATTAGATTAAAAAACAAGAATAATATTAACCACACAACTAATCGAGAGAATTTGGACACAGGAAAATTAACTCTATTTTTGCATTTGTTTATTAATCACAATTTCAAAAGCACAATAGTGATTAACAATAATAACAACAGCAACAAATATCCTCTGAGAGCCCAATAAACTAACTGATTTAGACCTACTCCCAAGTCAAAACTTCCTTTCTCTGTAAAGTTTCTCACCACCCCATTGAGTCAGTGTTAGACACAAGAGAGAGAGAGAGCTGTTTTTATTCCTTCAGCTTAGCCACTCACATTGCTCATTCTAAATCAATATCCTAATCGTGAAGACAGAGCAGCAGGGGAGTTCAACCTATATAAATATTCCAATATTAACTTTTTTTAAAGGTTTATTATCAGTAGTAGGCCAGAAAAGGAACTGGCATTTTCTTTCTGACTCAGCTATGAATTAGCTATATAGATTTGAATACATAGTTCACCCATCAAGACCTGTTTTCAGAGAGCACACACTGGCAAGGTATGGGTCAAATATGCTCATCAGACATGTTTTATTTGGTGAGTTAGAGTATTTTAAGGTGCTTGGAATTGGGTATTGACATTTAAAAGTTGGAGAGTTTCTCTTCAATATCAGAATATCCAGTACTCTGTGGCTGTCTATGGAACCTTTCAACTTGACATATGTATCCTCCCAAGCCTGAACTCCAGCAACATAATTGGGCATTTGGCCCCAGGGCCAAGCTTCTTTAACAAGAATCTCTAGAGGTGTGACTCTGAATTCTGTACATATTAAATAAATATCTCAGTCAATTTTTATTTCCATTGAAATTGAAGAACTGTTGCCCTAAATGAATATTTTTTTGAATAATTGTTTCTACTCCAGCTTATGGTGATATCAATTTAAACTTAATTCTGTTTGATTTTGTCTAAAGGTATTACACTTTCCATCTACTTGATCCCACGTGCATTAAAACAGCCACAACAGCATTTTCATCAATCTAAATATTAGACTTAATAATCAATAGTTTCAAAATTCAGCAAAATTGGTGGGGGAGGAGGTGCTTTTCCTGAGAAGAAGGCTATAATTACTAACCCTATGTTGGCAACTTCTTATAGAGCTGATATCATGTCAAGTATTCAAATAACATTGAACCAGTTAAATTGATTAAGGCTACTTGAACTGATTCTAAGTCATTAAATGTTATGGAGGTATCACCTGTATGATTAGTTTTGTGCAGGACCTCACTTGAACAGTTTTGAATTGCTACTTGCACTTTACTTATATGAACAAGGATCTATGTGGATTCCTTGCTAGTGCCACATGTCAAATCTATTTCCTCAAAATTCTCATAAGAAAATTAGAAAGTGAAATGTAAATTCATTGTGAAGGTCAACTGAAAAATAAGTGATATATTTCAGCTTCATCCTAATCATTCTTCTCTCTAAACCCACCCCCTCCTCCCCCCCAAAAAAGGGTATAAAATAATTTTTATAGATTGTTCATAATGATGAAAAATGGAAAGTCTGACATAATAAGCCCCTGCTAAGATGTAGAACTCTGGAAAAGGCTGAGATGGAACAGGCCATAGGTTCTCTTTCTTAGTCCTGTTTCTAACTTTTAGGAACACCTATGGTCAGCAGTATCTGAGGGGATTCAGAGATGGCCATAAATCAAGTTATTCTTTCAGCAACATCGACCTGGGAAGAAGAGGAGTGACTGTTCCTTGAGGGCATGCGCTGGTGTTGCTGGGGAGGCTGATTTGCTTATTTTCCCAGCTGCGCTAAACCTGGGAGATAAATAAACAGAAAGATGTAAGAGTCCCATAGTGGTAGAGGGACGTGCGAGGGGGCTGGCTGAATGAAAATAGAGAGAATGGGGGCATGGTTTCTTGTATTTAAAGGCACCCAGAACAATCACAGTCCAACCACTTTCTAATATGTATTTCAATTAGATTAGCATTTCTCGCCCCTTCCTTGGGGAAGAATACAGGAAAAAGGGAGACCCAAGGACGGTGGAGTAGGAATAGGCACATGTAACTTCTCCTAATGCTACATCCCTTGCTTCTTCTTTCTTCTTCAAATTTTATTTTCTCTTTCTCCAAGAAGAAATGAGGATCTCCTCCTCTAAGGAGAAGAATAGAACCAATACAGGAGTCTTCTATCTTCCATGTGGGGCTGTTACTCAAATATTTAACATAGCTTCTTTCTAGTCTGCTGAGACCTCTGAGAAAGTCAAACTTGTGCCACCAAATATCTCAGGTCAAAAACACACTGATTGCATTTTCCATCTCAAATCATGCCCAATCATAAGTGTCCAATCTGACTTTCCAAAGATTATATGATTTGCACTATGTGAGAATGCGATTCAAATAGTAGTGAAGCATGCATTACATTTGAGTAATAGGGAGTCTTGCAAAATGTAATCACAAAAAAAGAGAAATTAAAATCCAGAGAAGACTCTCCTTTTCTTCTGTCTTAGACTCTCCCAAAATCAAAGTCCCCAGTTGCAATAAAGTAACCCAGAATTGGTGCACATTGATGTGTCTAGTGGCCAAATGACAAATGGTAAGGAATATGAAGGTCTTTGGTAAGTCATTTAGTCATTCTGTGGTTTTGCTTTCTGCTCTCCCATCTGTAAAAATGGAATAATACTACACGGAGGATTTAATGACTTAATACTTGTGAAGTGTTTAGAGCAGTGTCTGCAAAATACTAAGGGTTTATTAGTATAACTTGGCACTGAGCAGATTATTAAATGTTGCATTTCTTCCTCCATTTCTGGGGTTGGAAGAAAGAAGACAAAGGAGATGGGTTCAGCAGTGGAAGAGAATGGAAGCTGTTTTCTCTCCACAGCTCTATCATTGAGTCCAAGCTCCATGATTCTCTACTGTTAATGCAAAGGCAGTGATACTTGTAATAATGTATCCAGTGGGCCACATTGACTTTGTAAGATATGTAAGCAAATTTTTTATTGCCATTTCTCTGGTGGGAAAAAAAAAGCCCTAAAGAAGTAAGGAGGAGAGTGAGGATGTGGATCCATGCATCTCAACTCCCTCTCAGGTCTTTTCCCATTAGAACAAACAAGTTAATAGCAACTTTAAAATGCAAATTGTTTGGGTACACAGGTGGTTCGGTGGCAAAACTTGCCATGTGGGCAGATCCAGGTTCAATTCCTGGCCCATGCATGCCCCAATGTCCCTGCAAAAAAAAAAAAAAAAACAAAAAAACCAGGCTGCTGAGATGAGCAAGAGTACTTGAAAAGTATTTTTGTTTTCTTGATAATATGATTAGAATGATAAAGATGCAAGTCTGCAAACTATTTCATTCAAAGAATTTAGTTATTGTTGTCAAAGAATAAAGATGAGGCTAGGGAAGGTACAATGTATATTATGAGTAGTAATTTCATCATTTAAGTAAAGGGCTGACCTCCATCAAAGCCTGGGATCCTCAGGGATTGCCCATTGCCTCATGGCATCAGCAGTTGACCCAGGGCCCTGTCAGAATGTGTTGAGCTGTCCACATGACAACAGCTGAGCCTTCTGCAAAATTTTACTAACAATGGCAAAGGAGCCAATGCCACCTTCTGTGTAAAATGGCACACATCCTATTTTCTAACCCCTTGAGAACGGATAAGAAATTAATTATAGAATGATTAAGAAAATGGAACATTTTCATAATTTGTTTTCTCTCTTTTCCACCTTTTTCCTTTTTTTCCCCTATGGTTCACTCCATAATCTGCTCTTCAAGTAAACAACGCACCCTCTGTTTCTTATGTAAAAGAAAAGGGAAATGTTTGAGAAATAAATTGTACAAGCACAATGCTAAAATACTTGCATTCAGTGTTAGTTTCCAAAACCTTTCTGCAGAAACAGTGGCCCAGGTCCAATTACATGGGTCATATTTGCCAAAATCATTAAATTACAATTAGGTTTGCTCTAACACAATATATGCATTCCTAAAAAATCACTGTGCTGTAGAAATGGTGCAGTAAAATCTATAGGGCTCATGGGAAAATGCAGTCAGGAAAACAACACTCAGAAACTTCATCATATATATGTATAAAAGGATATATATATGTATAAAAGGAAAAGGTAAGAACCTAATAAAAAGTGTAGCATAGTTTTACACATGTTGGGTGATTTAGAAATCTACAAATGCTACAATAAATAAGGCATATTACCTTGAGAAATACTTGAAGTGACTTCTGTAAGTGGATATTAAAGTGGTTGGAGCTCTAAGTTATTATAAAGTGGGAGAAGGAGGGTTTTAAAATGTGACACCAATTGTGAACAGATCTGGCTGTTAATACCCAAGTAAACTCAGGGAACTGGAAGTTGTTTGAGCTGTGTGTATTTTGTCTGTTCCTACCTTACAATTGCACATACTGAAATATATCTATAGCTACAGAGATATACTTGCTTACATCATACATATGTCAATTGCCTTGGAACATATTTGCATTTTCAAAACAAGTGTTAAAGCAGATTTGTGGTTAGTGAACTGTTGTGGAATCTGATGAAAGGTGTGAATCTTCTTCCATAAATATTCATGTAATGTGCATACATTCAAGCAAATTGCGAATACAATAAGAGTAGCATTCATTACATTTCTGCCCTGGATGCCATATTTAAAAAGTTATATTGTATCACAAGATTATGGATATTCTTTACTTTTATTTTTTACTTGCTTTGATTCCTGCCTTGGAAATTGTAAGCTCTCGAATAATAAACACTTGGGTTAGTGAAGGAAGTTTGGGGTTCGTTCCTAAATATAATTCCATAATTCTTTGCATCTTTGTAAATTTTCAAAGCTCAAATTAGTATTTCTGTTGCTTTTCTAAACTGGAAGTGGCACATTTCACCAATTCTAAATTACAGAGTGTCTTCGTTTCCAGGCTGCTAGGACAAATACCACCCAATGGTTTGACTTCAACAACAGGAAAGTATTGTCTCATGGATTCAGAGGCTGGAAGGCTTGCTCTTCCAGAGGTCAGTAGCATTCTGGCCGGTGATAGATGAGATCCTTGGCCTTTCCGTCACATAAAGAAAGCCTCTCCTTCCTTTCCGGTTCTGCTCATGAACTTCCCGTGGCTTTCTCTTTTATGAATCCTCCAATAATAGGATTGAGACCCATCCTGATTGAGTTGGCCACACCTCAATTGAAGAAATCTCATCAAAAAGTCTTATTTTTCTACTGGGTTTACACCCACAGAAATGAGAATACAATTCCAGACATGTTTTTGTTAATTATGATTTTTATTTGGGGGTATATAATTTAACCTATCACACAGAGATTGCCAGAGCATTCTTTAAGGAGAAAAACTGCATTTTTTGGGGAAGTGTGCATAACAGGGCATTATGATTTTACAAGATCCATATTGAAGCTGCTGCCTTATTGTGGCTAAAATCCAAAGTCTAACTTTGGTTTACATCAATAAAATCAAAAGGGGAAAATTATTGTGGCTAATGTTAAATCTTAGTGAAACAATTAAGAGATATGTTTACATTAGAACTAGATGAAAATTATGCCCTCATAAAAGGTGAAGTTATTCATAATACTCATTTAATATCTTCTTATTCTTATAATGTTTGATGTAAGTTAAAATCTTGTTGATGAAGAGCAACACCTGGCACTATCATCTTGGCACATATAGTATAGCGCAGGGGTTCTCCACCTGGACAAGTTTGTATGCTGGGGACAATTGGCAATGACTGGAGACGTTACAACCAGGGCAGGTGCAACTGGCATCTAGTGTGTAGAAATTAGGGATCCCTACTAAATATCCTATGATGCAAGGACAGAGCTCTACAGCAAAGAATTGTATGGCCCAAATGTCAAGTGTCACAGTTGACCAAATATGAGGAAGCATCACATTTTATTGATTTAACTATATGAATTACATGCAGAATTTTACATTGGATAAAGCACTGGAAATATGCTGCCTATAAAGGTTATATGATGTTGCTGCTGTTTAGAAAGTGTCATGTGATATTATGTATAACTGTCTGCATCTGTGCCCCATAGAAGTTCAGAACATATCACTTGACCTCTTTGTCATTCCAACATTTCATTTGGCAAAATAAAATTGAGTAATGCTCATAACATCGATAACTGACCTTTGCTAACTACTCACCATGTGAACACTTTGCATGTTTTATTTCATTTAATTCTCCCAACAGTTCATGGTGTTGGCACTATGTTACACATGAAGAAACTGAGAGTTTAAAGACACAAGGTTCACAGTTTACAGTAGTAGAAATAGGAAATGGGAAATTGGGATGATGTGCTTATGAAACCATTGTTAGAGACCTTAAAATGAAGGTACCTAAAATGTATTAAAACTGTGCCAAATGGTATTTTTTGGGGGGGAATGAAATTATGCATTAGTATCCTGAGTATGTGAAAATTACTTCAAAATGTGCTTTATTGATGCTTAGGAAAACAGTAAACTCTGTGCTACCACCTGTTCATCCCCATGATACACAGAGATTTAAGAATCATTTGAGGAATTAATAAAACATGATGAAAAAGATGAAGAAATAAAAAAGATAGGAAAGGAGAACAAAGTGGAAAAGACAAAATATGCTGGAGATTTTTCCCTATGAGTGGTAGGAGAGAGTAATGGACATGGAAAGACATACTAGAAACAAGGATGAGAGGGAAACAGTTTCCCAGAGGCAGAGAAAATGATGAAAACTGAAACCCACTAGGTAATCAAGCACTCTTCTTGGCATGTCCCATGTGCAGATTTATGTAAGCTTCACAATAACCCTGTGAAGTAAGGCTGCCTGTTACTCCAATTTTACAGATGAGGAAATTGAGGCACAAAGAGATTAAAGAGTTTGCCCAGGTCATATGGATAATGAGCACTCAAGGCAGCACTGAGAATCTAGCATGCATGCTCTTAACCGTACTCAATATTGTTATATAGAAGAGGCTTGAAACCAAAAGTAAGTTAGATCATTGCTCGAGGACAGGCCATGTCTGGACAGTGTTTCTAAACATAACTAGATAAGAATTGATCTTAGCTAGCTAATCATGGTGTGTGTGTGTGTGTGTGTGTGTGTGTGTGTGTAAAAAGAGAGAGAAAAGGAGAAAAAGAGCATGTAGGCACATATGAACTGTAATTTAATTCATTTAAAGCTCATACAAAATAAGAATTAAGGGAAAATGGCATGAGTTTTTCTGCCACTTTTCAAAAGAGAAAGCTGGAGCTTGGAGTCATTTCTGACAGAAGTTGCTCAACAATTTTTCAGTTTAATAGACCCTCCTGTTTTGAGTTTAGTAATTATCACACTCAGCTGAAATCAATGACAAAAGGTTTTTTTATATTTTAAAGTTCAACTTTTTTTTGCTTGATGTTTTCCAAATTATTACAGCAATTGTGATTATTATATGAAATGTAGTAATAAAATACTGAGACAGCGCACATAGAGAATTACACACCTCCCCCAAATCTCTTTTTATGTGCTCCCATCCTGGAAGAAATCATTTTGCCAGCTTGGAGTGTGTCCTTCCACATGGCTCCCCAATAAAAATAACAAAATATTGGCAAATTAGTCATGTCTTTTGGGAAAGATGAAAGTCGTGGAAAGCTTTGTCCTCTGTGACAGACATGTTGAAATTCTAACCCTCTGTGTGCTTGTTTGAAAGGAAGTATGCCCCCTCAGAAAAGCCATGTTTTAATATAAATCCCATTTTATAAAGGTAGAATAATCTCTATTCAATACTGTATGTTTGAAACTGTAATGAGATCATCTCCCTGGATGATGTCATTTAGTCAAGAATGGTTGTTAAACTGGATTAGGGGATGACATGTCTCCATTCATTTGGGTGGGTCTTGATTGGTTTACTGGAGTCCTATAAAAGAGAAAATATTTTGGAGAATGAGGGACTCAGAGAGAGCAGAGAATGCTGCAGCACCACGAAGCAGAGAGTCCACCAGCCAGTGATCTTTGGATATGAAGAAGGAAAACACCTCCCGGGGAGCTTCATGAAACAGGAAGCCAGGAGAGAAAGCTAGCAGATGATGCCATATTCGCCATGTGCCCTTCCAGCCAAGAAAGAAGCTCTGACTGTGTTCGCCATGTGCCGTCTCACTTGAGAAAGAAACCCTGAACTTCATCGGCCTTCTTGAACCAAGGTATATTTCCCTGGATGCCTTTGATTGGACATTTCTACAGACTTGTTTTAATTGGAGCATTTTCTCAGCCTTAGAACTGTAAACTAGCAACTCATTAAATTACCCCTTTTAAAAGCCATTCTGTTTTGGTGTATTGCATTCCAGCAGCTAGCAAACTAGAACACTCTGTTTCTGTGGGTGCGAAACCATTTGCAAATACGGACTTTGAAGATGTGATTGGTAGTTAGAGTTAGTTGGATTCATTTGGGAATAGAATCTTCAAAGATCCTGTGCAGATGAGGCCAAATTGTATTAAGATGGGTCTTAATTCCCAAGACAGGAGTCCTTAAAAGCAGAGGGAATTTATATGCAGTCAGAATTAGAAGCCAGAAGTCAGAACAAGCATGAATGAGGCAGATCACCATGTGACAGAGGAGAGATGCAAGCCAAGGAACCCCGAAGATTGAGAAAAACCGGCACCAGAAGGTTCTAAGTTCTGGAAGAAAGCATGGCCTGTTGAGCCCTTGATTTTGGCCTACTACCCTTGAAAATGGTAGAGCAATAAATTCCTGTTTTTCAAGCTAAACAGCCTGAGATATTTGTCATAGTAGCCCTGGCAAACTAGCAACATAATAAAGGAAAAATTTATAACCTTAAGAGTAAACCATTATGTCATTACCAAAAAAAAGGCTTAACTTCAGAATTTATGATTTCTTACTGGAAACTAAAGGTTACTTGTTATGCTGGTTTGAATCTGTTGTGTACCTCAGAAAAGCTATGTCCTTTAATCCTCATTCAATATTGCCAGGTGGGATCTTTCTTATTTTTTCCATGGACATATGACCTACCCAACTGTGGGTGGTAACTTTTGATTAGATGGTCACCATGGAGATGCATCTCCACCCATTCAAGGTGAGGTAGCTTACTGGAGCTCTTTAAAAGGGAACCATTTTGGAAAAAAGCTTTAGAGCCACCAGAACTGACAGAGCCCACACAGCCAGAAATCTTTGGGGATGAAGAAGGAAAACGCCCCAGGGCGGAGCTTCATGAAACAAGAAGCAGGGAGAGAAAGCTAGCAGACTTTGCCACGTACCCTTTCAGCTGACAGAGAAACCCTGAACATAATTGGCCTTCTTAAACTGAGATATCTATCCCTGGATGAGTTAATTTGGACAAGGATAAGTTAATTTGGACATTTTCAGGGCCTTAGAATTGAAAACTTGTAACTTACTAAATTCCCCTTTTTAGTAGCTGTTCCCAGTTCTGGTATATCACATTCCAGCAGCTTGCAAACTAGAACGCTTATGTTGCTTAAATAACCTCCTGGAAACAATGTGACTATGTTAATTGTGCTATTTGTACCCACATGATCCACTTCTACAGGTAAACCGTATGTTCACTTTAACTGTCTCTTCAGTTGCACCTAACTGTGGCATGAATGTTGTTTGAGTGATTGGGTCTTATATTCAATTTGAAATGAATTTTCAGTCTTAATTATCATCTTACTAAGGGTCCCTGAATTTTGTTTTTCCAACCTTCTTATAGAGGTTTCCATGAGCCTTTATTTACCTATCTACAGACCTTCATGATCTTCCCCTAACTTAATTTATTTCTTTAAATAAAGCTTTTATGGCATAACTCAGATGGGATTATCTTACTCTTATCTATATGCCTTCCTTCAAGCTTCCCTTTTTCCATCTAATTATTACTCTTTTCATTTTTTCTTAGTAGTAAATAAGAATTTTATTGTTATGGATGTGTGGTTAACTGATACTGCTGTAACTAAGAATGGGGTAAAAATATATAATTAAAAATGAATCAATCGACTATTTTATGTTGATCGTCTCTATTAGGAATGCTATTATACTCTATATACAGGACAATGCTGCAACTCAGAATGTGCTTAAGTTATATTATGGGTTTTCATTCGTAGAATTCAGAATGCTTTACATGTTATTTGTTTCCACATCCTAGTATCTCATTTAACTAATGATAGTAACAATAACAATAGCAGTAATAATAATAATAGCTAACATTTATTAGGTGCTAAACTCTGGTACAGATAGCAAAAACTTAAAAAAAATTAAAAATTAAAAATTAAAGATTTGCTCAAGTAGATATTTCTTCTGGGATTAGAAGAATTTCATTTTTAGCACCCATTTTAATAAGGAAAGCTATGTGTACTCTCTACCTACCCACCCGAATTTTCACATTACACTAAAATAATAAAATGTTTATTGAGCACCGTATTGGTGTTATGTTCTCTGTGGCACAATTTCCTTTTCCTGGACAACAACCAAAACATGTAATTGAGGGATCTGCATCTTGTCTGACGTCCTTCCAATCCATGTGACTCATTATAGCCTGAGGCATCTTTTATAAGCACAAAATATGATCAATTAATTTCCATGCTCCCCCTTTACAGCCCTTCTTAGAATACAATGGAAAAATATCACCGCTTTTAAAGCCTTGCCTGGTTTGGCCCCCACCCAACTCTCCTAGCCAATTTACATGATTTTGTCTTCTCTCTTTTTCACTTGAGTTATACTGCCTTTCTTCGAGACCCTTTAATTAGCCACACTCTCTCATGACCCAGGGCTTCTGAACTTGTCATTTCTGTTGATAATAATAATAATGTTAATTGTTTTTTATTAATAATTAACTAATAATTAATTAATAATTAACCATTAAAGCCAATCTTTACTGAATGAGCCCCTACTTTGTTCCAGGTGCTTAACAAAACATTATACATGTATTATATCATTTAATCCTTACAATGGTTGTAAGATTAGACCCTATTTTCAATTAACATAGAGAATGATCCCACATACTCTCCCATAGAGTTAAATTCTTTTGGCTCAGCCAGAACTTTACCAAGTCTCACTTCTTCAGGAAGTGACCTCTTCTTCTTTGACCTCTGCTAAGATACATAACATCTATAGGTTGACTTAACAACAGGATTTTATTGGCTTAGAGGCTAAAAAGTTTGCTTCCTACTGGACTCAGTTTCATTCTGGCTAACTGGCAATACTTGGGGCTCTTTGATTTTTCTATCATGTGGTGTTGTTTCCTTTCTTTTCTGGATTCCATTGACTTTTGGCCTCCACTCCTGCCCATGGCTTCCTCTTCATAAAATTTCTGATAATCGGATTATGATTAAGACCATGCTCCCCCCTGCTCCTGGGGTACATAATTCAACTCTCCAGAGTCCACTCCCTGGACCCCAAAATGACATGTTTTTCCCACATGCAAACTACATACCTTCCATCACAACATCCCTAAAGTCTTAAGTCATTTCCGTAACAGTACTAAATACATGGTCCCATCAAAATCAGAGATGGATGTGGTCTACCCTTTGGCAAAATTCTGTTCATGCTAATGGACCTAAATCTAGAAAACAAGTTTTTCGCTTCTGAAATACAGTCATGAGACAGGCAGAGGAAATCATTTCCATTGTGGAAGGAATGCATTGGAAGGAAACAGGGGTCACAGGTACTAAGAAAGTTTGAAAACCATTGGGGAAAATTCCATTAGAACCCAAGATCTGAGAACAATCTTTGGATGGATGCTTTGTCTTCCAGGCCTGCTGGAGTGGCAACCCTGTCCTTTACAAGTGCTTGTGCAGTGGCCATCCTCTCCATTAAAGTCGAGTCTTGGAAATACCCTTTCTGAGGGTGGGGATGGTGGCTGGTCTCTTCCTGAACACTGAGGTGGGATCCCTAAATCCCAAACTTGAGACCCGCTCTGTTTGTCAGGGGAGATATTTTCGGTCTAGACCTCTACTTCCATGGTCCTGCTTTTGAAATCATTCTTCCTCAATTAGTGTTTTTTTTTTTCTGTTTTTTATTTATTTTTTCAATCCACCCTGGCAATAGTTCTGCTCATATAAATACTCCAAAAAACTTGTCAGCCTTGTGTGCAGTTCAAGGGTATTCAAAACATCAGACAAAAGGATTTTCCACTGATCCTTCCTAGATAACTGCATTTCCCATTCTGACTTCCACTGAAACTCTGACTGGATCTGTGTTACCCTCTTTAGCAAAGGGTTGTTCTCTTAAACGCTCACTCATGAAGGGCCTAGTTCTATGGAGACTCACTTCTTAGAAGTTCAAGGAGGGCCTGTACAGAGACATTTCTGGCCCCAACCTCACAGCAAAATGTCTGGATTGGCTGAGAATTTTTCAAATCATCAGTTGCTGGGTCCTTTGTGCTCAACAGTTCAACTCTGAGTTAATCCTCTCTCTCTCCCCAAGCCTGCAGTCCTTGAGGTTTCTTGGCTTTCCATCACATAACAATGTCCCTTTTTTTCTCTTCTGAATTCTGTAGACTTCCCAGCCTCTGCCCTTCCATGTGGCTTTTTCTTTACAATACTTCTGGTAATAGGAGTAAGATTAAGAACACTTTTTTTTTCCTGGGATACGTAATTCAACCTACCAAAATCTCCTTGAATTGGTCAAATCCACCTAAGATCGATCTTAAAGCATGATGTCTTTTTTCATTTAGTATTATACACCAAGTGACATGAACAAGAAAAGTAGCTTTTGCTGTTCATCATTGAATTCTTAGAGTTTTTCACAGGGCCTAAGACACAGTATCAGAAAATGCATGTATCAATAATGTAAATTTCGTATGTGAGATTTAAAGGAATTTAACACATACTCAAATATTTTCACGTGTCTTCAGGCAAGGTTGACACCAGAAGAGCTCAACAAGCAACTTTTTAATGTTGAAATCATGTAGAAGTTGATAATGTAGAAGGCGCTGCTTTGGAGGTGGTATCAGTCATAAATTTCTTGCTTCTGGATGGAGCAGTAATTTGAGTTCTGTATATGAAATATCTTCTTACAACCACCCAAATACTTGAAATAGTATTTAGAGAAATCATAAATGTCAGCCATTGTAAGACTCATGATTATTTCATGTAATCCTTGGGAAGAAGAAAAGGCTACCAATGAAAATACGACATGATTCTTTCTTGTTGGTTAAAATCTTGTATATTTTATCCATTGAAATAATGCTTTTAGCCTCACTTAGACAAATGCATTTATGTTGCTAAAAGGAAATAATTTGATTAAGGGATTTAAAGAACCTCTTCAGATTTCAAACAGATTCCTCCGTGCCCATGTCTTTCCGTATCGTATACTGTTCTCTAGAACACTGAGAATGTTGATTGCTCAGAATTTCAAAAAGACTGTCCTCACTATGCTTCGTTTGCTTTTTTTCTTGTTATGTTTTACCATGATGATATTTTCCATTCTGCAAGTTTCCTTGCTGGAACATTCTTATTCTTAACAGAAAGTTCAAAAGAAAGCTATAGACAACAATCAGAACTCAGACCCTGACCTCAAGTGGTCCTTTAATTGTTGACTAAAACATTAACAGTCACATCCCTGCTACCAGGAAAGACAATTTAGTTTGCACATGTACAGGTATGGACAACTATACCCAATGACTGATGGGGATTATAAGAAGTGAACAAATTTACTTTTAAGGTTCATTGAAATATAATATTTAGTGATTGTATACTATATACTTCATGTCCATGTTGGGCTAAAGATTTCAAATTATTGGCATACTTTTTAAAAATTTATTATTTTTGACCACTCAGGCCAGATACGCTTATTATACTTTTTTTTTTCCTTAATTACATGAGTAGGCACTGGGAATCGAACCTGGGTCTCCAGCATGGCAGGCAAGAACTCTGTCACTGATCTACCATGGTCTGCCCTATACTTTTTTTAACAGATGAATAAACAGTCACAGAGAGAGAGAGAGATTGATTCATTGTTTCACCCCAAATAAAGTAACTAGTGAAAAAGTTGACATGTGAATCTGAAGAGAGCAAAAATAATGGCTAATTAGATTATTATGAGGCCCAAATGAGGTAATCCTCATAAAGTGTCTAGCAGAATAACTGGCATATAGTTAGTACCTAATAAATATTAAATCTTTTACATCATTCATTTGTTCAACAAGTGTTTATTGAGCATCTACGTGGGACCAGTTCTTGTTGTAAGCATTAAGTATGTCACAAGAAATAAAACACTCCTTGCCCTCCAGAGCATTCATTCTAGTGCATTACTAATTGATGTACTTCTTCAATTCTAAGGATTTAGTTTAAGTAAATTATATCAGCTCACCTTCAACTCAAGATAAGATAAGGGTGTTTAAATCTCAAACAGGCTTTCCTCAAATTTATTAAGATACACAAATGAGTTATTTAGGTATACTTCAGATCATTGAGAGAATGACTTTTGTAGGAATACATAATGTAAACAATTTCCACATGTACAACTGCACAAATAAAAGACTTCTTCATTGAGTTTGTGAGAGTAGCTCTTAATTTATATACGCTAGAGCCAATCATGTGTTTCATCCATATATATAATATATTATTATTAATATTAAACATTACTAATATGTATAACACATATTAATATATCATGTGTTATATTTATTGAATATCCTGTTAAAACATTAGCACTAATTCTCCTTAGGAAAGCATATCTGAATTTTCCTAAGGCATCTCTAACTACACTTATCTGAAATTTCTGAGATTAGCTTGGCATTTTGACCTAAAAAAATAGTAAAAAGCACAACGGCCATTAAAGAGAACTTGGATTTATATTGTCCGTAAACTTCCTCTGGTATTAGTTAATTAATTCACAGCCCCTGAACTGTGATATAAATTGACAATTTGCAAGCATCAAGACAGGAGTTGCTAAGTTTTAGTTTATCTGGTATTAACATTCTGAAAGATTGATGTACAATGTAAAATTATTTTCACAGCAAATATTTAATTTATCACTAAACACTAGAGGAGGAATTTGATGATTTTTGTCCATAGCAGACCATAATCTTATGTGTTTTAACCTCTCCTACATTATTTTTAATTTATTCTTTGGATTGTAGAATATTCAGTCGTATCTATCTCTCTTTGCCAGTATCACATTAGTTAAATACTAAATTACAGAAATGTTTTATTATTTGATGGAGCAGATATCCCATTTTATATTTAGATGGAGAGTGGAACCTTTAAGAACACAGTACCTGGGTTTCATTGGCTTGACCCATTTTGTACCATGACATTTAAAACATTTCTCAAGTTTTCCCTGTTTCAATTGCTTCATCTGTAAAATGGCAGTAATTATCTGCCTACTACGCCATTATACCCTATGTACATGTAACACAGAACAGCTCTGGTCTTTAGTTAGTGCAGAATCCATCAACGCTCATCTATTACTTCTATTGTGGTTGTTACTGATGTTTCAAGGAAATTCATGTTTCTTGACATATCGATACTGTTATGTTCCGAATATAATCCTGTTTGGATAGCGACTGCCCTTCCATTAAATTTTAGGTTAATTTTTGGAAAAATGAGAATGCTTAGAGTTTTATATCTTTTCATTCAAGAAGTTTTGCTGGCTTGTTTGTACTAATTTCTACCTAAAAGATAGCTGTTTTTTTTTTTCCACTAAGCTCCTGAATTGAATGCAGATTTTCAGTCTTTCTCATTAAAAAAACAACCCTAAAATAATTATTTTTTCCACTTGTTCCAGTCCCGCACTTGAAGCGCCCAGGGCAACACAGCTCTCAGTCCAAAGACAGGCTAGGCAGACTTAGGCATGGATTTTATTGGGACTTACAGACAGGGGGAGATCTTTCCTGTTGGCAGCTATCTGGAAAATGGAAGTCAGTACTCTACAAAAGGCACAAGAGGGCAGGGAACAGCTTTTAATATTCTTATTAAAGATATTTCATAAAGTTAATAAGAACCTTAATATTCTTATAAAGTAGCTGAATTTATGGACTATATGGCTAATTGTTTATAATTATTTAACCGTCCCTACATAGCTTATAAGGGTTTAGAACAAAGATAGTCCTTAAGCTATGAGATCAGGGTTTCAGCAGGGTCTCATTACACAGGGGTCTGGGGGTTCAAGGGAGGAGAGTTTTATTGCTGTGTTTACGATGCCATCTGTCTGTTCTCCACCCCCACCCCACCCCAGGAGGCCCCAAAATCTTTAACTTCTGTCCTGGTCATTGAAGGTGGCTACATGTACCAATTTATTTTCAATCTGGAGGGGGGACCGGGGCCCTGGATCTTTACAACACTGAATCTGTATTTGGCTTTACTACATAAGAAGAGAAAATTAAGATGAGAGAGTAAGAAGATAAGCAAAAATTTGGTGTCATAAATCAAAATGATTTATGTGGAAAATTATTTATTTGGACTGCTAGAAGCATTAAGCAAATTATCACATTTAATTTTCACATCCTCAGTTTGCTCCTGGTTTTATTCCCCTTTTATAGGTATGGCATCTTAGGTTGAAGAGGGTTAAGTAACTTCCTTAGGTTCAAATCACTTGAGACTGAATTTGAAGATTACGAAGTTAACACCATTCTGTCTTGTCTCCTTACTTCGCAAAATACTTAAAAGTGCAGTTTTGAATAGCTCTCTGTCTCTTGGACATGGCAGCGTTATTTTAAAAATTATAATTGGCAGGATGGGTTAGTTTACTTTTGTTATCAAATTCTAATTCAATTGCATGATGCACCCATAATAGGGTTTATACATTTTATGCTTTTCTGAAAATTTTGCAACTATATTTATACTATAATTGTGAACTGTTTTTGCAAAATATTCCATGCTTCTTGGAATGAAGTTGTGTTTTCTCAATAAAGTTTTTACATTTTGATAGATATTTACTAACACCTTTGTTAATAACTACATTTATTTCTTTAAAAATTTTCTTGAATTTTTATTTTACTAGTTATCATTATTAATTAGTTATTAATTTGTGACATTATTAACAGTGACAAAGCTTTTAGAGTCCACACAATTTGAAAAACACTTTCATTTCCCCTTTCCTCTCAAAATAAACAAAATTAAAATAAAAACTGTGTTTTAGATCTACACTGTTATAACTCTATTTCTATATTACTTAATAGCACTATTTTTTGACAGGTTAATTCAATGTTATAATCTGATTTACCATACTATTGGAGTTGATAAATTTTGTTCATTTCATAGCTTAGCAAGATAGATAGATAGATATAGATATATTTTGTAAACAACATTTCAAAGCCTCTATGAAAATATATTTAATACAATTCTGAGATCTAACTGCTTTAATTTTAAGAAATTTTGTACAAGCTGCCATTTTTATAGCAACTTTGATGTAAGTTACAAGAGTTTAAATATCCGTAACAATTTGATAATAATAACCTTAATATTCTTATAAAGTAGCTGAATTTATAGACTGCATGGCTAATTGTTTATAATTATTTAACCATCCCTACATAATTCCCTCCCCTATTTGGAGGACATTAGGAGGAAAATAGTACCTTCAGTATGAAAATGCTAAGCAAATATGTGTTCATTTATTTAATTATTTATTCAAGGAAGAAAAAAAATGTTCGAAAAGGGAGTGAGATAATACTAAATGACATATAGGAAAAACAACCTAAAATATATATTCATTAACTATTCTGGCCTTATATTGTCTATCAAGCATGATTCAATTTATTTTTAGCATGTAAATTTCTCATTCTTTTTCAATCACCTTGATACGTTTTACAAGAACAATGTTAATATTTTACATTTGTCTAGCGAGCTAAGCATCGCTGTGGAGAGTATAATTTTTCCCTGTCCAATGAATCTTCCTTCTTTTATCTGAAAAGGTTATGGTACAATTTCTTCATAGAAACTTGGTTACTTTTTAATATCCTTCATGAAAAAATTTTGGTACACTAGCTTTAACACCATGGCTTAAAAAAATCAGTGGAGTTGAGATAATGCAATTACCTTGTTTTCTTGCATGAGTCAACAAATAGAGTTCATTAGAGGATGGAATCTCGGCATAATATGAAGCTCTTGTAAAAGGCAAAATAAATTTAAAATTTCCCATGCTTCCCTACTCAGAAGGGCATATTTAATAAGTTCAGCTTTTCATGTTGAAATTTCTATTGATATTTCTATTCTCTTTAGCCTAAACATCTTTCATGATCAAAAATTCATAAAAATCATCATATTTAGTCATTGAAAATGTAACAGATCAGTGAGGTTGAAAGGTCATCTTAATTAAAAGAAAAACTCTTTGCAAAATTATTGTACTCTTGCTTCTTTTTAATTAGATCACTGTCAAAACAGATAATCATAATTTTCCTTCCCATCCTACAACCAGACACATAAAATTATTATTATAGATTATTTATTCATATTAATATTTAACTTGCCATATGTTGAGTGGCTTCTCAACTAAGGAAAAATATTCTTGGTTGTAGTTGAACCCAAACCAACTGTTAAGTTATATTTAGCATATGTCTTTAAACTTCAAGAGTTCAGAATAATAGTTGACATTAAGATTTGTCTATACAAATAGATTATTACCTTCTTAGCTGAATATGTTAAATACAGAAAATGGTTGCATATCACTTATCATTACAGGACTAAAAGCAAAAAATAAGGCCTTGGGAAGACTAGAGGCATAACATCTTTACTTCCTTTCTGCTTTTACTTTATCTTATAACCTAAGAAATATATATATATATATATATATATATATATATATATATTATGACATCATCCATTTAAAATATCAAAAACTTTTTAGACGCTTTTGTTTGTTTAACTGCTGGAAATGAACTCTGTAATAAATTATTCCCTCATCCACTGGTCCTAAATTTATTTCTTCCTAACATCCAGGTGTGTTTCCTAGTTTTGACCTTACTTTTCATGATATTATATAATTTTATGAAATTAATTATATTAAGTATAAAATAGCTAGACAACTAATATCATCTGTAAAAATAACTACCATCATTAATTTTATATAATTATTTAATAGCCTTAGCATTGGTCTTCAAAGGCAGATGATTTTTATATTTTTAGGATCTTAGTCATCTTTAGACCAATATCACCTGGAGGCCAGAATCTATATTATAACCCATACCGTGCAACATACTTGGCTCTATACATGATTTTTGTTCCTTCTTGGTATCCTCTCTTGCTTGCAGTAATCCATAAACATGCACAGCATGCTTCATAAAGGGCAATTCAATAATTTTACTATTGCTTTAAATATCTTTCCCTACAACATTCTATCTTGTGGAAATTTTTGATGCCTCTTCAAATCATATATATATATATGTATATATATATGCATATATTTATATACATATATGTATATATATGTGTGTATATATACATATTTTTTCAAATGAATGAAGTATGAAAACTCTCTAGGGATGGATGTATGTTAGTGTGATAGAAATAAAACTAAGGGAAATTAAACCTGAGAAATGTACTACATGAAATATTTCTCTATACTCTTGGTCCTGGGTATTTTTTCCTTTGCAGTTTTGGTCTAGATAAATATGATTTTATTCTCCTGGCTTTGCAGTTAAACTAATTTTGTGTATATTGTTTCATTTGATTCTTGTAATCATATTATGCAAACTGTATATTATTATACTTATTTTAGAAGTGTGTGTCTATGTGCAGATAGAATAACTGGCTTTTCTAAGAATTTTTTAGCTGAGCGATACAGCAATTCAATTCAGCAGTAGCTGAGTAATAAAATGTTGAAAGCACATCTTCTGACAGAAATTGTAGATGTCTTCAGCTCTTCTAATGACCTGGATTCACGTTTTCACCAACAGTTCTGTGAGCACATGAAATCACAAAAATAGAAACAAGATAGTAGATGAAGAAAAGAGCATTTGAGTGGCCATTCAACCATTTTAAAAGTAACTGAGTGGTTCTCAATGGATGGATGAGGGGCAGTTTTTTTCCCAAACATGTTAAGCATTGCCTAGAGACATTTTTCGTTGTCAAAAATGGCAAGTGGGGCTCTATCTTGTGGGTAGAGGCCTGGGCTTCTGCTAAACATCCTACAGAATATACAGGACAACCCCTCACAACAAAGAATTGTCCATCCAAGATGCCAATTTGCTTATGCTGAGAATGCCTAAAACTAGAGAACCAGGTCCAGTGAGATAGGAGGTGGACAAAAGAACGCTGTTAATTCAGCTTCAGTTTATACCTGCAACCCTAGACCTCCTTACTTTCATGAACATATGGTATAAGTTTTAAGAGTCTGAGTATTGGTATGAGTATACTTAAGTTTAATTCTGAATCCTACTATTGATTAATTGCATAATGTTGGGTAAGTCCTTTAAAACATTGCCTTTAAAATGACAATGCTGCATTTTTGGTTTTTGTTGTTTGTTTTTTGTATGCCGTTATGTTGGAGTCACATTTCTTATTTTTCCATGTGAGTATCCCATTATTGTACCACCATTTGCTGAATTTTTTGTTTGTTATGCTTGTTTGATTGTTTTTTGGGAAGTGGATGGACCAGGAATTGAACTTGAGTCTCCTGCATGGCAGGTGAAAATTTTACCACTGAACTACCCTTGCAGTCCCTTGCATTTTGTTTTGAAATTAAAATAATTCAGGCGAAACTCTGAACACCCTACCTGGACAGTAGGAGCGCCTTAAATGGCAGCCATTATGTTAATGTTATGAACAAATGGTTACAAAGATATATCAATTGTGGCATGTAAAATATTTAACCTTCTTTTTGCATAACTCCAATTAATTTTTGCTATTTGATCCCTTTAGCATGACTATGAATAAAAATTAGTCAATTGAGGATACACTCAATTAATTTGCTAGCTTTTTAATGTGTTACGGTTTTATTTTCCAAAGTTGCATGTGAATTTCTGACCAACATCAAAGTCTATGAAAGATGTGTGAGTCCTTGGTCATCATCTCCCCATGTACTGTAGATTGCACATTCTTAATTTCTAGGGTCCCCATTCAGCAAACACGCTACTCCACTGGCATTTGGAAGATATTCATGTTCCAAGTTGGCCTCTGATAGAAGCTCCTTACATCTCACTCTGCCTGTTCCACATCATCACACTGATATCACTCTTTGTCCTCAGGAAGTCTCGGCAGTTTGATGTGCTCTATAGGGATCTTTGGATGTGATTCTATGCTAACTCAGCATGGTGACCTCCCAGCTAGGTACGTTAGACAATTATGTGTACTTTACTGCTGTGGCAAGAAATTACAGTATGAGAGAACCTTAGAAAAAAACTTAATGCTCTCTCAGGTCCATGAAACCAGACTCAGGAATCACTTCTGCTCTAGGATCCTGAAACTTAGCCAGGAATTCTATTGTTTCCTTTCCTCTGAAGCTCAAGCTAGAATGGGAAGACAAGTTAGAAGGTCATTTCTCATGATCTGTTCAAATATCTACTTAATTCTTTTGATTTTCTCTCTGATTTCCTCCCAGGTCCAGCTTAAAGGGGGTGGTGGGTGGAGGGAGGTTTATCCACTCACTTTCTAGCATCCCAGTGTTCTGGCCATTTTCCTTTCAACATTGTGCCAGGACTTCAATTTTTGAAAACTCAAAAGCTAAGTTTGTTCTTTTTTTGCTTTGTTAATGTCTGTTGTGGCTTTCTTTAATTGCTGACAATATGGCCAAAGGTGTTATAGCAAATGAGAATTAAAAATACTTAAGTATGCATATCAAAATATTCCATAATTATATTACCTCCCTTTACTATAAGGATATTTTATTGCATAATAAACATCTTTTATAGGCATAATGTTTGACTTCTGACGTCTAGGAATTTTTAGATTTGTTAATGTTGGTACAAACTTTATGTGAACAGGCAATTTTCCTCTTTGCTCAACAATTTATTTCTGTTTCATAGTGGCCATTGATGATTCTATTTGATCATTCCATATTCTTGTTCCCTCAAAATATGCAGAAGAGCCTCTAAGTTCATCCTATTTTTCTAGTATTGCACTCTTAAATTTCCTATTTTTCTCATACTGCACCCTTTAATTTCCTATTTTTTTCATATTGCACTCTTAAATTTCTGTAAATTTGTTTTCTACTACTCCCATTCTTAAGGAAATAAATGGACAGGGCTGCCTGCCCAAGTCATTCTGCAAGGCAGCTGTCTTCAAACAATATAAGGCCTTCCTGACAGTATAGGAAAAAGACTCAGAGGTTACAAGGATAGGGATAAATTTAAGAGATTTGATTTCCACATCCACATGTACTAATTCCTACAATGGATTTATCTGTTAAAGGCTGCAGATTTTCTTTTTTGATTTTATCTTTCCCAACTGCCCTTCTCCCATTTTACAGAAGAAAGACACTCTTACTCAGCTCCCATCTTTCCACTGACAAGAGATAGAAAAACCTCTAGGGCATCAAAGCGTAAGACTATTAGGGGATGCAATGTTCCTGAAGGGTAATACCAGGAGCAATGCAAAGGAAGTGTTGATAACAAGTTTTGGAAGGAACAGAGCTCTATTTCATCACTGTTATGCTCTCCTTGCCTATAGCTAGGATTAGGATGAAATAAGGCTCTGTGTCTTTCAATACTTCTTACCCACACTTTCTTTGGAGATCATACATGTGTGTATGCGTATGCATGTATGGCTCTTTATCTTTAAATCTCCTTCTATTTCTTTCTATTTATATAGGAATTAGAGTTCAGTAGTGAGAAGATTTTCACAAGGACGTAAAACATAAGTTGATTTTCACATACACAAAAAAGCGAAATCCTAATTTTTCTAAAAGAGAGTAAGTCTGATTTGGATAAATCATTCGAAAATGAAGACTGGCTTTTACAATGGCAGACAGTTTATCTAAATTGAAAGACATTAATTTTGCCCTTAAATATATAGCTAAAATTGCATATTTAAAGGATGAATGCTCTATATAATTTGCAAAATGTGTTTTTCACAACTATTTGAAAATAGTCTTAGATGTCATATTAAATGTGCAAGATATTATCTAGTTTTCCAATTCTTGTATGGGGTATCAGAGAAGTTATTTTTGAATGTCACTGGTCTAAGCAGTTCTGAAATATCACTTGAATAAATTAGAAATATAAAACAATTACAGAGGCTTTTGCTAGACCACTTTTTATGTAGTGACAAGCTGCAAGTTGACCCTACCTGATAAAATTCAATTTTCCATTTAAAATGAAAAAGAATAATAATAAAAATTTTAAAATCTTCAACTGAATAGTTCTATCTTCATTGAGTGTTTTTCATACTTTCATATGCAAATTGTGGAGTTGATCTGCATTTAAAATCTTGCAATGCCAATTTGATTTGGAGATATTTGCAAGTAAATAATATGTGAAAATGTTATTTAATAGGAATAGAGTATTTTATATTATTTGTTAAATCTTAAACTCTTTCACTATCAATTTAAGATATGGTTTGAAATTGCAAACAGAAATAAATAGATAAATAGATAGACAGTACAAGAACTAGGTAAAAACAGAACATTCACCCAACTTTTCAAAACATTGACACTACTTTGAATACTAAATATAAACTAGAAAATAATTTTGTTTCCCAATCAAATTATTCATAAAATGCATTTTTCACCTCACTAAATAAAAATATAACAAATAATTATTAATCTTTCTTTCCTGATTCTATAATACTTAATATCTTCTATAAGGTTTCAATGTTCTGCATTTCTCTTATCTTTGGAGGAAGATAGGTATAGCAGAAAGAGCAAGAATTCTGGATTCAGAATTTGAACAATTGGTTTGCCACATGCTGCTATATTTTGCATTGAAATAAAATATTGAGTGAAGTATTTAGAATAATAGAGAGAGGATTTGCTGATAAAGCTCATGACCCAATCGTAGGTTCCTGTATGCCTAATGGATTTATTCTGTGCCAATTAGCAACCCCTCTATATCAGTCAGAAGAGACAATTGAGATGTAGTCCATGTAATTGTTGAGAATATACAACAAATTGAATTAATGCAATAATTAATTGCAGTGACCTGGAAGCACATAGCGGTTTTACAGAATATGGTAGAGTTCTTGAAGAGAGTTGCTAACAGCACCTGACATCTGGGGAAAGAGTCCACATGAAGTCAATCCAAAACTGAGTCCCCCTAGATGAAGAGGTATCTGACAGCGATGGGAGTGATGGCAGGAGAGGGCATTCCAAGTGGACAAAACAAAAATTTTAACTGCAAAAGCTCCTTGTATGAGAAAGCTTGATTTTTTTGCGAAATTTCAAGCAGTTCAGTTTGCCCAGGGAGCAAGGAGTGCAAGAGTGTGTGGCACAAGACTTGGACAGAACTAGGAATGAAGAGGCAGGATAAATCTCTTGAGAAGTTAACCAAGACAATTCAGCTTTATTTCAAAATTCCTGGTAAGTCATTGAAATCTTTTAAGTAAAAGAGCAGTAAAATAGTACTTTTAATTTTCCATAATCACAATAGTAATTAGTATGGAGTAGGATGGGCCCACATTATGGAAAGAAAGTCCAGATGGGAGAAGTAAGGAATGACGATGGCTGAACTAAATATTGACAATGAGAATAGACAGAAAATGCAATTATGAAAATGAAGTTTTCCTATTTCATGATTGAGTGGATGCCAGGTTAAGTGAGTAGGAAGGGAAGATGACTCCTGAGTTTTTCTTTTAGTGATTAGCTATATGATTATGTTACTGTCTCTCCCTAAGATACAGAAGATAAGAAAAATGGCATGCTTTGGGAACAAAGCAGTGACATCAATTTTGAGTATTTAAATTATGACATTACCCAGGAAACCTAGATGGAGGTAACCATTTGGTTAGAAACAAGTCTGCATTTCAGAAGAGAGGTTTTGACTCCAAAAAGTTCACCAGCATACAACAGCATATGTAGGATATTGTTCAACATGCATTTGGTAGTGATGGAAACCTCATTCAAACCGAGATGGGAAAAAATAATTACTGGCTCATGTAATATATTAGGGATGCCTTCAGGTACAAATTGATTTGTGGTCCAAAATTCTATGTCTCTGTTATTTCCCTTGGGTTGTTTCTCCTCTCAAGGCCCATATGAGGGGAGGAGGGTGCTCAGCTTTAGGCTCTTCTTAACAATTACTTGTAGACCACATGTTCTCATGTTAACGAAACCTACAAAAGATGGAATGCTTCCCCAAGCCAAAAGCACCAAATACCTCACATCCCCTTCACCCAGACTCAGATAACTGTGTCAGGGTACAGGATGTGCTGATGACCATAAATTACTCTTAACTCTTTGGAGGGCCTAGTAGCACTGATGTTATCTAGAAACACTTGTTCCCAGAGGAGATAAACGGAAGGTTCCCCCAAGAGATATTGAAATATAATAGCAAAGAGGAAAAATGGAATGCTGGTCATAAAAAAAAAAAAATCCGAGAATACTAAAGGGGGAAAAATCAAGAAACATGAATTAAATATGGTCATTAAATCCATGAAATTGGGAGGAGAGTATCTTAGATAGTGCATGGAAAGGAAAGATGTAGGATATTGATCTTCTAAAAAGTTCCCAACATTTAAAGAGTACGTACAGAGCAAAATTTTTGCAAAGACTTTTTGAATGAAAGAACATATAATAATTCTTAACTCATTTCCCTGGTTCATAAATGATATCTCATAATGTATTATTCCGTATCAGTAAATGTTCTTCACATTTACCCACACTGGTGCTAAGTTGCCATTTGTCTCACCCCACACAGCTCCATGAGTTCTTCCTGCACTTTCCTCCCACTGACTCAGCATTCCTTTGCTTAGAAGAGCTTGGATAATTTACCGTGTACTCCCACTGTTGGGTTATTTATAAAAATCTTTAAATAAGATAACTGTCAAGCCTGGGGAATGGCATTGTTAAACTTTCCCAACCAGTGGAGAATTTAATTTAGCTCTACCCTTTTTTCTCCTAATTGTGTCTACCCTCTATCCATGGGAATTGATGCGCATTTATTAAGCAGCACACTATGTGCTTAAAAGTGCATCGGAGTCTAAAGGCATGCTGATGAATTCTAAGGCATTAAACAGGATTCTTTTAATCACAAAGCAATTAAACTTTATTTGTTTTTTTAACAGTCTCAATAATGAAATTTAGCTTAAAGATCATGCATTAATTATGCCCGCCATTTATTATTCTGATTCTTCCTTTAATGAATGCCCTTACTTATGGTTCCTATTGACAATACACAGGCAGACTTTGCCTTTTCTTCTCAGTTTTAAGCACTTATACCATCACAATTTAAGTCATTCTGAATATATTTCTGAAAAAATGCAGACATTTCCTAGAATTATTACTAAGAATGTTAAAAG
This sequence comes from Tamandua tetradactyla, assembly GCF_023851605.1. Lineage (NCBI taxonomy): Eukaryota > Metazoa > Chordata > Mammalia > Pilosa > Myrmecophagidae > Tamandua > Tamandua tetradactyla. Next base: position 51,304,949 of record NC_135343.1, on the reverse strand, counting down.
ATGATATACTCTGTGGGCTATGAGTTCTTCTCACTTACCTTATATGGATGGTGATTCCCAAATGTCAAACCAAGGACCTAGGCCAGTGTTCTGATGGTAATTTTGCCAGGTCAAGGTGAATGATAAAAATAAGGACACTCATGACAGCTTAATGAAAAGTATGCTTATTAATTGAAAGGCCTAGCCTTATATCCTTATTATCATTTGGGGAAAGGATGCTAATATATCCTTCCTTTGCTGAGGACATGTTTATTAAGCAAGGATCATGGGCATTTTTAATGTTTTCAGTTGCTATTTCAGTTTCCTTGGTTGTTCAAGCAAATACATGTGATTGATTAGCCTAAGCAATGGGATTTTATTGGCTCACGGTTTGAGGCTAGGAGGATTCCCAAACTGAGGCCTTAGAATTCATCAGCATGCCTTTAGACTCTGGTGTACTTTTAAGCACATAGTGTGCTACTTAATAAATGCATATTGATTCCCATGGATAGGGCATGGACACAATTAGGAGAAAAAAAGGGCAGAGCTAAATTAATTCTAAATTAATTGCCTAAAAACCAAGTAAAATGATCTTTGGAAAATATCCAATGGATTTGGCACAAAATGGGGTTGATTAGTGGTGATCTCATGAGAGATTTTCTAATTAGAAGATGGGGTAAACTGAATGACTAGGGTGAGAATTGTATAAAAGATCTGAAGATGAAGAAAGAGAATAAAAACAGCTCTTACAGGAAGTTTGTCCATGAAACTTAAAGCTATGATGAAAGATAGCCGTAACTCAGTGTTTCTAGAAGCAAAGGAAAGACTTTAAGTGCTACTCAAGAATACTTTTTGTCAGGTTAAGATCTTTAACTTGGTCCATTATATTCAGACACTGATATTTCGAACAAATAAAAAACAAGGAGAAGAACTTAAGAAATATAAATGAAAATGTTTGAGGATTATTAAATACTACATTTCTCACAGAGTGCAGCTCTGTTTAGCAAAAGTCTTTTAGTAATTGGCATAGGTTTTTAATAGACATCATGCTTAATCATCCTCAAGAATCTGCTACTGTGATTCAAAGATGTTTCATATATTCCATTAAAAATACCAAGCAACTAAAATAAAATGGGAATATATTAGGTCACCTCCTGGATATTTGAGATATTTTAATAAAAACAACTAAAGTTAATAATGGACTCAGTGTGACTTCCACCAGGAGTGTGTATGTGATTAAAGCTAGACTTTCCTCAAGTTTAAAGCAAATGTGCAAAACATCTTCCTGCTATGATGCGTTTTTAGTTGAATAATCTTGAGAAATTCATATTAACAGCAATAGCAATCATCTCTAAGGTGTTATTTGCTGGATTCTGAAAATTTTCCTCTGCTAAAAGTTTTACCTACCACAAAGTTGCTGGCAGAGATATCATGCTATTAAATGTGCATTCCTTTGGGATAAGAGATTGGTTTCAGTTAAAATTAAAATATCCCATAGGGACACAATGAATTATCTTCATGTCTGTTGTTAACACTTTAAAGAGACACACTGAAGGCTGAGAATTAGAACAAAATGGTCAATGATAAAGCATTGTCTGTGGAGGATGGGTGGAAAGACACTAAACATATTCAAAGATCTGTTTTCCTTAAATTCTATTTTCCAGCAAAGTCTTACTTTATCAACAACAATAAAGAACTAAAACCTACAGAATGCTTATGTGCCAAGTTTGCACAATTGCTAGTTAGTGCAGCATTACACAAAGATGAATAATTTAATTTTAGATTCTGTGTTTTCAATTCTCTCAATCACTATAGTATCTGCCTCTGCCCCAATTTTTGATATATATGATTTAATAAATATACAGATGCTTATTAAGGTAGTGACAAGACGTATGGATTAGATAATTCTTAGAAGATCTGATAAAATTAATAAATATACAAACGGAATCAAATCTCATTAATTGTCCAATAAATACAAATTAAAACAATCTAGAGTCTCAAATGAAGTTATTAAATGATATTCGAATGATTGACTCAAATACTGGTTGTCAATTAGCATTTTAGGATTCTTGGGCAGTGGCTCCCCTACCACGAATTGGCTCACTCAGCATCCATTCCCATTTGCTTTTTCCTTTTTAGGAGCTAAACTTCGTTTTTCCCCGCACAGCTTCCAGACACCCTTAACCTTATTAACACAATTCTGACCAATGAGAAGGAAGAAGTCTGCCAGCAAATACTTCCCTATCCACATAAAAAGAGAAGTTCTGGAGAGAGAGCTGTGATCCTTAACACCTATTCCAGTCTGGTCCCTCAGATAGTGCTCCAGCAACCCAAGCGTGCCCCGGAAATCGTTCTAAAGACGGCTGCCTCATGGTCAGAGGGACAGAAAGGATTAGTGTCACTGATGACGTCATGTTGCCATTGGCGTATCCCTGGACTTTTTATTCTATGAGACAGGCAAACACATATTGTTTAAGCGATTGTTGTAAGACTTTTAATGTTTTGCAGCCAAATGCTTTTTTAATCTCTGCAGAGAGTGATTTGGCTTTATGTCTCACTAATCTTTAGAATGATGATAACTTATATTCAGCTATTCAAATTCTGGGAATTATTCCAAAGCGATGGATTTGTAGAAGACCTATATGCTCTATAATAAATGAGTTTGGATAAGGAACTTTATGCAAAATTGTTTACTTCAGCACTATTTATAATACTGAAAAGTAGAACCAAATTAAATGATTAGTAGGGGCTTGAAAATTAAATTAAATACATGATGTTTAGTTAATGAACCTTTATCTAATAATAAAATGACTTTTGAAACTTTGTTTTCGAGAATACTATGTGGATGGTGGTGGGCTCTTTCATGTTTATTTGATATTAACAGTCAATAATAATCAACGTCAACATTTACTTTTTATTAGGGAATTGCAGAAAGATGATCGTCTCCTTTAAACATTTCTACTTTGTTAATTAGCTGGAAGTTTTCTCTAAAGAAAATTTTCATCTCTTCAGCTAGTTATCCCACGGTTTTTCAATCTCTCCTCTCTTGACATTTGGGTAAAAACGTCTTACTTTCAGGTTTTCCTGTGCGATGTAGGGTGCAAAGTAGCATCTGGTCTCATCCCTTCAAATGCCGGTAGCGCTCTTACCGCAGTGAGGATAAGTGAAAAGCCCCTGGACATTGTCAAGTATCCCCTGTGGGCAAAGTCACCTCCAATTGAGAACAACTACATTATACTAAGGTCATATAAGAAAAAAAAGGGAATATGATGCCTGATTCTTTTGATTTTTCTTTGTTTTCAAAATGATGACTTACTTTTCAAGCTTTCCTTAAAGGAAGTAGATAGGATTTTCTTTGGAATATCATTACAATCTCATGAATTTAAATTTCATTTATGCGTTTGAACACATTGTAGTCACCATTCCTACCTATTCTAATGTTTTCTTATTTTTAGCCTGTGGGGGAAAAGCCTCTTTAAGTTGGTTTCTAGATTCACTGGACACCCTTAACAGGCCTTGCTTTCTGCTGTAACAGTTGTTCCAAGCTAATTTCATCCATTTCTCTACCAAGCCTGAAATCCAATGCTTCTCCAAGGAGCCTGGGTTTCTGTCTGTAGGAAACAGAATTTAGAGAATGCAGTCTGGGTGCTGGTGTTGCTTATTTGTTTGTAGGATTTATCAACGGATAGAAAAAGAATGACAGGGTTTTTATTTAAAATTTGTCTTCACGTGCATTGCTCCTTTCTCCATGCTTGTAAATTTTAATTTGTAATGATTTTGACGAGGTTATTTATCTGTTTTACCCCTGTGTGGAAGAAAGGTATCTCAATATCATTTTCATTTTCATTTCTCTTATTACAAACAAAGCTTAATGATTTTTCATGTATTTAATATTCATTTGCAATTTCTTCTGTTAACTCTGTGGTCATATCTCTTGCCCATTAACTGTCAGTTAATTATTCCTTTTAACTTTCCAGAGTTCTTTACATAGTAGGGTTATTAACTGTGACATAAGTAGAAAATACTTTCCCCAGTTAACCTATGCATCTTGACAATTCTTCATGAAAAATTTTATAAAATTTATTTTCCAATTTATCAATCTTTTCCCTCATGCATCTGGATTTTGAACCGTGTTCAGGAAAAATTTTCCACCCCTAAAAGTAGAGGGGAATTCAATCACGTTTTATTAAAAGTAATTTTATAGCTTCTGAATCATTTTCTGTTCATTCTGACATAGAGTAAGAGGAACAATTTCAATTTTATCTTTCTCAACGTGGCTGTCCAGTTATCTCAACATCACTAATTTTAAAAGTTCAGATTTTCTCCACTGATTTGAGAAGGTGCCTTTTTCGTATTTTGTGTTTCAGAATACATTGGGACTAGCTGGAGTGTCCGTTCTTTAACTCTGGTCTGTGTCCAAACGATACTAATTTAATTATATAAAGTACTTCATTTGTTCTAATATTTGATAGGCCAGGATTCTTCTCAATAGGAAACATTCTAGCAATTCTTGTTCTTTTGGTTTTCAAAATTTAATTCTAAACGTATGTAATTTAATTAAAATTGCATTAAGTTTTTTTTTCTTTCTTTTTTTTTTTTTTTACATGGGCAGGCACTGGGAATTGAACCCGGGTCCTCGGGCATGGCAGGCAAGCATTCTTGCCTGCTGAGCCACCGTGGCCCGCCCTGCATTAAGTTTTTAAGGTAGATAAAGCAAATATTGTTATGATACTAAGTTATTTTATTCAGAAATTAGGTGTGTCTTCCCATTTGTTCAAGTCTACTTTTGGGTCTTATAGGGATAAAGGGTTTGAGCTTGTTATAATACACCTTTGCCTGGGTTTGTTTTTTGTCATGAACTACTCCAAATGTAGGTTACTCTTGCATTAAATCTTCTAACAGGTTTTTGTTTTTATTCTGAAAGTGACTGATTTTTTTATGTTGATTTTATAATCTTCTACTTTGCTCAATTATCTTGTTGTTTATAGTACATTTCCCATTGACTCTTGGGTTTTCCAGATATATTAAGAGTATCATCTGCAAAAAAAGAGCTTTTTATATCTTTCTTACAATTCTCATGCCACTAATTGCTTTCTCTCTTCTAATTGCATTGGATAATACCTCCAATAAAATCTAAATCATGATAGTGCTAGTAGGTCTCCTTGTTTTATTTGTGACATTAACAGGAAAACTTCTGTAATTCTCTGTTGAGAAAAATGCTGTTTGGGGGGCTGAGGTATTGATCAATTCTTATTTTATGGAAAGAATTCTTCTGTGAAGCCAGCTGGACAGAGGATTTGATTTGTGCTCTGTAACAAGTGTATTTATTCCGTGGTAATTGATCTTTTTAGATTTTTGCCTCTACTGAGGTCAATTTTAAGCTGTATTTTTCTAGAAAATTATCCACTTCATCTAAGCTTTCAAAGTAGTTTCCCTTTCTCTGTTTTAATTACTTGATTGAGTGGCTATTTTTCCTTGACATTTTGTCTTCACTATAAGTTGAACTTTCTCTCCCCAACCTAGGTTGGCAAGGGCTTAGTCTATTTTTGTCATTATTCCCAAAGAAACATTCTTTTTAATTTATTGACTTTAACGATTTTGTTATTTTTTTTCTTTTGCTGCTGCAATATATTTGCAAATGAAATCACTGAGCAGGCAGAATAATCAAAAGTGAAAAGTTATATTAATGGCACATACTGTAAAAGAGGAGACCAGCAGGGCCATTTGATCTGAGCTTCAAGCTCAAGCGGTATGCACATTTAGACAGCTAGATTAAATTTTTTCTAAGAAGCAGGGTAAGGTTTGGTTGCATGTATTGTTTCTAATTATAGTTAATTGACTCTCATGCTATTAAAATGTGAACATCAGAGGATAATGTCAATTCCTCAAAGTCTGGAAGTTAATGGAGTTTGTTGTATCACTTAGTTATAGTTAAATTTATATTGTGAGGATATGCTTAAAAAATGGAAAGCCAGAAAAACTGTTATTTTCTGTGCATCACTGATAAATTGAAAGTGAAAGAATTGTTTTATGTTTTGGAAATCTCTAACTACTAAGCATTATTTCTTGGCCTCCCCTAGTCATACTTCCAAACCCACAGTAAAAATTCCAGTTTTCCATCCTAGGTATTGACAGTGAGTAAAAGGGAAGTTGCTATGAGCAATTTTGTTCAAGAACTCATGCTATGGAAGGGATCACTTATGTCTGCAGTCAAGAGAGAGTTGCCAAGCGGTGGAATCTTCTTTTGTTACTTTTGAATCAAACCCTACTTGAGGTCAGATAATTCGTATGTTTATATTCAGGCATCTCAAATTTAGTAGGTAAATGATTTGATGCAATTATTTTGAAGACTAAGTAAAATTTAAAGCAAATCCAATGCTGAGCAATATTTTAGCTACCCCTTAAAATGGAGCAGAAACCCAAAATTGAGAACAGATGTCACAGGTGAGGGCCTCCCTTTGTCCATGTGAAGTAGCCACACGCCCCCACATCACCGTGCTTCATCCTGTGATCCAAGTAATGTAAAGTGTCTCTGCTGATGTGTTCTGGTCCCAAAATTGCTGGGTTTAGTCTGCTGTTAAATTCATGTGTACTGTGGTCCTAGAGCCGTGGCAATACCATCCACTTCCTTACATCAGGATTTCTCAACCTCAGCATTATGGGCATTTTAGGCCAGATAGTTCTTTGCTATGAGGTTGCCCTGCTCATTTCAGGATGTTTAGCAGCATCTTTAGTCTCTGCCCACTAGTTGTGTATGTGTACACTTTCCAGATCAATCCTTTGTGACAGTTTCTTGAATTCCCTCATGGGTCTGAATTAAACTATTGTCCTCTGGTCCTAAAATTCTCTCCTGTTAAATCTTCTTCAGACTCCATTAACTATTGCAATTTGTCAGTTTGATTACCATTCTTAAAACCGCTTAGTCTCTTAAATCAACACTAAATTTCTTTTGTCTACTCATATTATTGCATTCACTCGAGAGCCACTCACTATCTGCTGGTGTTTAATTTCAGCTTTTGAGTCCGGAGATTAGGAAGCCACTGTCTATCAAGTAATAAACAGCGCATTTGCTTAGGCAGTGCTTTCCTTGTTCGATGGCAGAAAATGGGCTTCAGAATAGAGTTCCTTCCTGAGAAGTAAGGAGGGTTCCTGGTTCTCAGTCTTTGACATGAGAAGTAGGGTAAGTCACTTGCAGTTGCACGATAGAGAAATAATCACATGTTATTTTTCTGCAGAGCCCACAGAGGCAGCCAGCGTAGCAAGATCAGCAGCATTATTTCCCCAGAAGTGAGCATAAGGTACAGGTGGAGGCAACTCCTCCCCGACTTTTATAGAAGTTGAGTCTGTACAGCAGGAAGTAGAGTAAAAGAGAACGTCCTTAGAAGTCCATTTAGCCTTGCAGGAGCTGAGACCCAGAGCATCTATATGACTATTTCCTTTCTCCTTCATTCTGTTCCAGAGGTCAGAGTACTTTTTTATTTTAAGACATTTCTTTCATTCTTCTCATGTTGTTTTATTCTCTTAAAATAAATTTAATAAATTTATTTATTAAATTTATTTTAAGCAATTTAATAAATGTCCATTTAGCAATCATTGGCTCCTTTGTTGGCGTTTGTAGAATTCTGTACTAAGTATTACTGAATAAATAATGGGAGTGAAATGAACTTGGCCTTTGTGAGTTTATTACATAGTTTAGGAGTTCAGGTATGATTAAGTAAACAGAAATCAGTAAAATAAGCCTCAGGATAACTTCCTTGCTGGGTACCATATAAAGTCTTGCAGAAATATAAAACAGGCAGTGGCCAGAATGAATAAGAGATTTATTGGAGAAGATATATTGAATTATGTCTAAAGAAAAGCATGGATGGGAGTGAGTGTAAATTGTTTCCTAGCCTAGGTCTAGAATAAGCAAATGTGAGAATGAATGTGGAAGGATGATTAGAAGATTATTAAATAAGCCAAGTTCAGAGCTGGCTTAGTAGAATACTCAAAATAAAAATTTGGGTTTCCTTTAGCATATAAATCTTTTTTCATTTAGAAATAAAAATATGTATTGCACACAATGTATTTCAAGCTTACTCCATAAGCACTAAACAAACTAGTTTCACCGATAATGATCAGGTTCGTGCAAAGTGATTAGTAGTGTTGTAGGAAAATGCTGTGTATCAGTGTCTCTTATTCTCTGATTTCGTCAGTGGTCAGTTTAGAAATGGTACATGATTTGAGTAAGAAAGGCAGACTTAAGTTTTCCCCTGAGCCAGCCTTATTTCAGGTCTGAGTGTATCTCAAGGAGGAATGATTTCCCTAAGAATGTCTGATAGAATCTTGGTGAGAAACATCTTCAACACAGATATGATGCAGAAGATATCATTTAAAAAGAATTAGCCAAGAGTTTAAGTGGATGTCTGATGGAGGTTAGTTTGGTCTAATACGCATGGGCTGTTGATGTCTTTCTCCAGGAAACCATGACTACGAAAGAATCAAATGCAAAGAAAGATTGTTTTCTCACAGTTTTTCTGGTTCTTAACAAAGAAACTCTTTAGAATTCGTGACATTTTGAATCCCAACAAAATGATGAAATCATATTAAAATGACTAAACCATATGAATGCAATTTCTAAAACAAAGGTTCTGAAGTTGGCTACATTTGGGGAGTAAATATCTGATCTGATGATTTCACCAAGCTCTAATGACTTATAAAGGGACTCTAAACAAGAAATCTTTCAGTCATATTTTAAAAAAATGAGATTGAGTGCTTCACCCTAGAATAACAATTTGAGACATTGTTTTGCACTTAAAATTGTAACAAACTCACAAATGAACCAAAACAGGGTACAAGTTTATGCACTCAAATGTCTAAAGCAAAAATTAATAATGAAATTAAAACCCTCCCGTAGAAGATTAAAGTACTGCTGGGTGATTTCTTTTAACGGTTAACTTTTGACCATTAAAAGTTCAAACTCCTTACTTAACTCCTCCAGTAACATCTGCTTTAGAGCACCTTTAGGGAGTTAGTCATGCTGTCAGGCTATTTGCAAAGTGTAATTCATTTTAATAGTTTTCTAAGCAAAAACAAAAATGTATATCTTGTCAAAAATGAGATTTAAAAAATTAATTATGCATTAATTTTAGAAGATATTTTTGAGCCTGCCTTTTAAGAAATGTAAACCATTAAGTTCTTAAGGAAAAAGACTGTTTTTGCACTTAATGCAATTTATTATGACATGAAAAAATGTGCCTGATGTTAGTTACTGGCCTGCTTCCTTCAAAGCTCTGCATCCTATGGTGAAAATAATAGAAATGCGATAATTTAGTGAGTACTGCCCCAGTTGCCTCCACAAAATGTTGCCCTGGCATTTAATAAGCAAGAATGAATTTTCATTACATTTATAGTTTATTAGATAATTACAGATTTTGCACTTTTTTGTAAATGTTACAGTTTTTGCACTTTTTTGTAAACTATCTTTAATCCAGAAATTGAAACAAAATTCATACCTTAAATAATTTAAGTTGATAAATTCATTTTAGTAATAGGTAGAGCATTACAGTTTTGTCTTTTTTGTTCATGGATCTGTTTTCAGCACTTAAAATCACATTTGGTGGGTGGGCCACGGTGGCTCAGCAGGTAAGAATGCTTGCCTGCCATGCCCAAGGACCCGGGTTCGATTCCCAGTGCCTGCCCATGTAAAAAAAAAATCCATGTTTGGCACAGGGTGTGCACTCAAAAAATATTTATTAAATGAATGACTTCTATAATTGTGCAAATTTATTTAATTATTAAACAAACAAATGTAATGACTAATGAATTCACGCCTTTTAAAACTAAATCTAATGAAAGATGAAATATTATAGTATTTTAAACAAACTTTATTTTAAAGACTCATTTATTCAGTGACCATAGTAACTTCTTTATGTTTCATTTTAATTTTGCCTCAGTTTCCTCATGAAAACAGTTACAAACTAATTTTGTCAGAAGAGATAGCTTTTTACTTATACTCTACTAATGAATGTCCAGAGTAAGAGGTACACTTAAACAGTAATTTTCTGAATTCAATTTAAAGGAGGATCAGAAAGGTAAAAATTTTTTTTTTTTTTGAGAATGAACTTGTTACACTTTTAAGTCTGGTAATGATAAGCCTTTGTAAAAAGTGGGATATATTTCTTTATAGCATTTTTATTGTATACTACGACACATATACAAAGCAAAGAAAGAAAAAAGCAATAGTTTTCAAAGCACTCTTCAAAAAATAGTTGCGGGACAGATTGCAGAGTTTGTCATGGGCTACCATACCATCCTCAGATTTTTTCTTCTAGCTGCTCTGGAATATAGGAGGCTAGAAGGAATATATATATATTTTTGTTTGTTTGTTTCTTACCATCACAATTGACTTTTTTTTCTTTTTTGTGAAAAATACCATATATACAAAAAAACCCCAATAAATTTCAAAGCACAGCACCACAATTAGTTGTAGAACAGACTTCAGAGTTTGGTGTGGGTTAGAATTCTACAATTTTAGGCTTTTACTTCTAGCTTCTTTAAGAAACTGGAGACTAAAAGAAATATCAATTTAATGATTCAGCAATCATATTCATTTGTTAAACCCTACCTTCTCTGTGTAATTCCATCATCACCTTTGATCTTTCTATCCCTCTCTTTAGGGATATTTGGGGTATGGTCAGTCTAATTTTGGAAGGGGTTGTCAATAATAAGGGGTAGGGAGATGGAACTAGCTGATGTTCTCTAGATGAACCTCTAGGGTTCATGACTTATCTGGTCTAGGGAACGATCTCAAGATTCTAGGCCTCTGAAAAGTTACCCTAGTGCATGAAACCTTTGTAAACTCTTATATAATGCCCTAGGTATTCTTTAGGATTGGCAGAAATGGTTTTGGTTGGGGTTTGGCAAGTTATGATAGGTAGCAATGTCTAACTGAAGTTTGCTTAAGAGTGACCTCCAGAGTAGCTTCTCGACTCTATTTGAACTCTCCCAGCCACTGATACTTTATTACACTTCTTTTCCCCCTTTTGATCAGGTTGTAATTGTTGATCTCACAGTGCCAGGGCAGAAATCATTCCTGGGAGTCATCGCCCACACCGCAGGGAGTAGGGACTGGGAGGGAAGGCTCAGGCACTTGCACAGGAGAGGTGGGTTGGGCTGGTACAGGCCTGTGTGGCTGTGGTAGGGCTGTGGAGTCGGTGCATGGGTGAGGGGTTGGTGGGGCTGGGGTGCTTGGAGAATGGGGAGGGGGGCAGGTGATGGATTTCAGGTATGTGGGGTGTTGAGTGGCAGGTCATGGGTCTGCACTGGTGAGGGTAGCAGATTCAAAGAATGCAGCTTGGCTTACTTTCTAGTCTGCTCTCTCTGTCTGTGGACTCCTGAGGGCTCCGGGCTTCTATGTTAGCTTGTTTGCACCAGCCAGTAGGTCTCTGGTTCTGCACTTCTCAGTTCCTCAGCTTTTGCAACCGGGGCGGCCCTATATGGTGCAGAGGGCTCTCCCAGGTCATTTATACCCTGGAATCACCATCTCAGTTGCTCTCTGTCCCTTCTCTAGCTGTTCCTTGGAGCAGGTTGAACTCGATTCATCCTATTCCACCATCTTCTCAAACTCAAACGTGGAATATATTTATAAACAAACCAAAAACATTAAGCAATACCCTTACAACTAAATGTTGCCGCGTATGCCATTAATCATACATTTATTTCAGAAAATAATTCTAAATTGACTGAATAATCTGTAAGTGATCATAGAATTACAGAATAACATCCATTAACAAAGACCAAATAGCATAAACAACAATTATAAGGACCATAAGGAGGTGAACATTTATTTATTGCTAATTGTTTACAATGGATTTTCAACTAATGATTTGAAAAATCTTCATGATTTAAGTGACAAAATGAAAGTAATACTATGCTACACCATAATGAGTCAATTCGGAAACATTAAGTTGCTACCCAAAAGGAAAGGGGTGGATTATATTTTATTTTAAAGAAAAAAAGAGATATCACATGAACTATGGAAAAATAAATTTGTATTTCGTCATATTACCCTTTGATTCTAGATAATAAATGAGTAGAAATATCTGCAAATTGTATACATTTCTTATTGAAGGTTTCAGTAATAATATAGAAATCACAATAAATCAGTACTTGATTGGCTAGTTAATTAACACTTAATCAATGACTTTCATTTGTTTCTTATTTATTCATTCATTCAACAAATATTTAGAAAGTACCTACCACGTATCAGGTACTGTGCTAGAGGCTTATTATACAGAAACTGCTTTTGTCTCATGGAAATAAAACCAGTAGGATACACATAAATAAATAGGCAAGCACAATATACAATGTTGAGAGACAAGCAAAGTGCTATGGAAATTTTCTAAGGGGGAACCATAAAAGGGACTCTGGGGAGATATTTGGCAAAAGTGGCATTTGAGAAGAAGCTGTATGTTGGAAAGGATTTAGACAGGCAAATGCACAAGGAGATCGGATGCAGAGAGAACAACATGTGCAAATGTTCCAATAGGATACAAGGTAATGGGATATTTGCAGGAGCTGAATGTAGTTCAAGTGGCTAACACATGGACCTTAAGAAGGCCATACAGATATATTGAGGGAAAGCAATCCAGGCAAAAAACAGCAAATGCAAAAATCCTGAGGCCTGAGTGTACTTCTTGTATTCCATCACCAGTCAGGAGGACATTGAAGTTGGAAGAGTGTGAGGGTGGTAGAAGGTCTTAGGAAGGGGTGAAGTGTTTTAAGAAGTGTAGTCAGAGATGTAAGTGAACTAGACTTTGTAGGAACTTTTAAGCTATCACTTTTTTTTGCCTTTAAGAGGGAGGGGAAGCCAATGAAAAATATTGAGCTGAGGAACGACATCAGCTGCCTTACGTGTTTTTATGTGTAACATAAGACCCATACATTAAGAATACATTATACAAGACTAAGGATGGAAATGAGAACCTAGGCAGAGATGCCTGCTTGGAATCAGGTGATATTAGTAGAAGTTATGGGTGGATTTTATATATAGGGTGACAGTATTTACAGACAAATTGAGTGCAAGGCATAAACACAGAAGTTGAGTAAAAGATGACCCCAATGTTCTTGATCAGAGCAACTGGAAAGATGGAGATGTTTGTCAGAGAGAAAGACCATGTGAATAGAAGTTTTGGAGACCAGGAAAGATAAGGAATTTGCTTGAGACATGTTAAGTCTGTCCTGCATACTTAATATCTAAGAGGAAAGCTTGGCTCTTTACTATATGTCATAGAGTTCAGAGGAGTAAAATGGATTGAGGATAATTTGAAAGTCATCTACAGGTAAATTGTCTTCAAAACCAGTGAGGTTCAATGAGGTCTCTAAGGGAATGCATTCAGACAGAGATGGGAAGAGATATGATACAGAAAGCATGGAGCATTCCAATGTTTAGAGGTGAGAAATGAGGAGTAACAGTTACTGGGAACAGAAAAGAAAGAAGAACCAGTCAGGAAAGGAAAAGGAATCGGGGGAGTTTCATGTCTTGGGAAGTCAGGTGAAGGAAATATTACCAGGAAGAAGGAGCAAGAAGAGGAGTAAAGAATGGAGGGACCTCTTAGCAATGAGCAATTACAAAATGAGCTTACAAAGGAAATTTCATAATTTGATCGGCTCCATGGAGGATGAACTTCACACTTATTCTATGAACTCAAAAATGTGTATATTTAATTCATATAAAATACGTATGCATATGTCTGAGAGAGAAAATGTACTATTGTGTATAATGTACTCTATGTAAATATATGATATATGAAGGCAGGGAATTTGCCATATTTACATATTAGGAACTACGTAAATATTTGCCTAAGGAAAGAGCAAATGGATAGAGATGGATAGATGATACATAATTGATAGATGAGTAGATAGAGACAGATGGATAGCTGAGAGAGAGAGAGAAAAGAGAAGAAAGAAAAAAGGTAAGAAGGAAGGATGGGGAAGGAAGGAAAGGCGGGAGGGAAGATGAAAGGTGTAAAATATGTATTTGGACAAAAATCTTTGAAGAAAATTGAAAGTCAAAATCTTTGTGTGATTGAAAGAAAATGGAATCACAATTCTCATTTATTTCTATTAACTGTAGTTCTTTGAGAAAATAATTCATACGTATACTAGAAAATATTGATCCTAGAAAAACAGGATCAATATTTTCTTACTGGTTTTATTTACATTTAAAATCCACCAAGAAATCTTCATGTCTATAAAACTGAGAAAGAATGAATTTGAATAACTAATATGTTTTTGTACCTTGAGGAATGGAAAACTATTTCCAATTGACAAATATAAGATGGAGACCAATAGTTAATTAAGTAAAAGTGAATAAGTATTAGCAAGACGAAATGCGTTTCCCAAAGTCTGTTACATATAGCCAAGACATAGCATGATTTTCCTAAAACATTCCCTCAAAAAGGAAATATGTATCAAATATTTGGGTACAGTGGACACACATTATGCTTTTTTGATAATTTTATGTGAATTTGATGTACAATGCACTGGAGTACAAACACAATGGTACAATTTAAAACTACAATCAATATTCACTCCTTCCTAAATCACTACCATCCAATCTTTCTAAAGCCTGTTATAGAATAATCGGATTTCAATAGGAGTTTAAAGATCATCTTCTGTCACTTCTTAAAGTTATGTGTGAAAATGCAAAAGCAAAAAAAAAAAAATGTAGCCATTGGACATTATCAATGTCTATCTTATCTTTTATTTATGTTTTGATGATTTATTTTCTAGCCAGGTCACTCATACATAATAAGTGAATCATTGATACTGACTGAGAAGAGGGACATAGTTGATATGCAGTGACAACAGGAACTATTTTTATAGAAGATATAGATCAATAATCATAGCTTGTATGCACGAACAATAGAGCACATGCTTGGTCCTCCCCCCACGATACTTGCTGTCTTGAGAAAGCATGGTCGGGTCAGGACAACCCCTTATCCCAATAGTCATTCACTATGAGACACTGTCTAAAAAACACATCACTTACTGATGTCAGATTATATGTATATATATATATATATATACATGATCTTGTCTTAGGGAGTTCACAGTATCTAACTAGTTCAGCTGCTGGTAGTGGTTAAGATTGTTACAGAAATAAAGAGACAAACTGTGAGATAAATGAAAGGGCTCTTTGGGAATACAGGAGGTTGGCGATTAGGTTTGGGGAAAACGTAAGGTCAAGCTTCCTTGAACAGGGACAACTGAAGCTCCTAGCATTTATCAGACTAAATTATACCTATCTGTATATTAGTCTGTGTCCCTTCAGACATGAGGATATGACTTTATTTATCCTCAATTTTTCAGCTAGTACAATGCCTAGCCCTAAGGAAGCCTTCAATATCTGTTTGCTGAATGGAAGGAAGGTAAGAAAAAAAGGACAGAAGGAGAAAGGAAGGAAGAAAAGAAGAAAGGGAAGGAAAGAAAACTGACATAATCATGTATGATAAGGAATATTTTCATTTCACCTAGCAGGGTAGATTTCTCCTAACCTTCGTGTACTTTGTTAGTAAAGGATGTTGCAAATATTTCCTTATTTTGTTGTTATAATGAAGGAGAAGAGCTTTCTGATAAACTCTTCATGAGACAAGATCTCATTGACATTTGGTGAATAAGTTGCTTGCAGAGTGAGGGTCTAGGATACCAGTCATCCACAACTGAGAATATCTGTCAGGGAATTAACATAATGTGGCAGGTAACTGGATAGAAATATCCTCGATGTTTGCTTGGTGTTTTCTACTTATCAAAATCTTATCCATATGTACACACATAATTGTGTATGTGTGTGTGTGCACAAGTGTTTTGGGGGGGCAGAATGAGAGAAAAATTGCATAGAGGACATTTGGGTTTTGCGTCTCAACATCAATTCTCCCTCTTGCTTGCAAGAGTTTTCCCAATTCCCCATGAGAAATAACCCAGCTTATTCTCATTTGTGGGAAGCATTTCCACCACCAGTACTATGTTGGCCTAAGCAAATTGGAATATCCATCTCACAAGTAACAGTGATTGGTTCAGAGAAGAGCACATAGCACATTCAGAGCAAAAGATATAAAAGGAAGTGTTTGTTGGGGTTTCCTCAGAGTAACACTCTTCATTGCCTTTGGAGTGACTGATGTGAGCTGAAGAGGCTGGAATTGCTGTAGCCAATTGACCAGCATGAAGGGAGACAGTTTGGTGATGAAACCGATGCCCAGAAATAAGAGATCTAAAAGTTGGATCTCGTGATATGTTTTGAACCTTGGCTGCAACTAAAATTAGGCCTGCCTGTATTCTTTATAGTTCTGTGAGCCAGTACATTTGTTCTTGGTTCAAGCCAGTTTGGGTCAGGTTTTCAACCAATTATAAGCCAAATAATCCTTAATGATGCAAATACTGACCTGAGAATTTTAATACCACTATAGTGTCAATGGTCTTGCCACTGACCAATTGCAATTAGGAGCAAGTTATTTCCCCAGTGGAGAGCATGGACTCTAAAAACAAAACAAAACACAAAGCTTCCCTGTCTACTTCAAGGGATTACTCTGAGTCTCAATAGAAAACATGTAAGTGGAAATTCTTATTAGTAGTGTATTATTCAGGGTTTTCTACTATATATATATATATATATATATATATATATATATATATATATATATATGGTTTATAATAAGGAGTTGCCTTTTGCTAAAGCATGTTTTATGCAATTGTAAGAACTGGCAAGACCATTGAGCAGTACCACAGTGGCTCAGTGGCAGAATTCTCACCTGCCATGCCAGAGATCCAGGTTCAATTCCCAGAACCTGCCCATAGGAAAAAAAAAAAAAAAGAAGAAGAAGAACTGACAAGACCTGATCCCAGATTTCACAAGACAGGACAGAAGCTGGAAACTCTCATAAAGGTGATGCCTTAGTAAATACAGATTCCCCAGAGATTACTGGTTGTCTAGAATTCTGGCAAGAATCAATGAAGTTGAGGCAGAAATTATTTTTCTGTCCTCTGCAATCCTCTGTTCTGGCTTTTAAGAACTTTGTTCTAGTTTTCTAGCCGCCAGAACGCAATATACCAGAAACAGAATGGCTTTCAAAAACGGTAGTTTAGTAAGTTGCTAATTTACAGTTCTAAGGCCGAGAAAATGTCTCAGTTAAAACAAGTTTATAGAAATTTCCAATCTAAGGCATCCAGGGAGAGATACCGTGATTCAAGAAGGCCAGTGCAGTTCAGGGTTTCTCTCTCAAGTGGAAGCACACATGGTGAACACAGTCAGAGTTCCTCTCTCATCCGGAAGGGCACATGGTGAACACAGCATCATCTGCTAACTTCTTCTCCTGGCTTACTCTTTCACGAAGCTCCCCGGAAGGCATTTTCCTTCTTCACCTCCAAAGGTTGCTGGCTGTTGAACTCTGCTTCTCATGGCTATGTCGTTCCACTCTGCTCTCTCAGAATCTCCTGGCTTTCTCTCTTGTCATTCTCTTTTATAGGACTCCAGTAAACCAATCAAGACCCATCCAAATGGGTAGAGACACGCCTCCATCTAATCCAGTTTAACAACCACTCTTGATTAAATCACATCTCCAGCGAGATGATCTAATTCCAATTTCAAGCATACAGTACTGAATAGGGATTAAAAGTAACCACTGCATTTACAAAATGTAATTAGGATTAAAGCATGGCTTTTCTAGGATACATACATCCTTTCAAACCGGCACAACTTCCCACTTGCTGAGGGCAGTCTCCTTTGTAATTTGTAGATGCAATCGATTGACCACAGACACAAATCCCAACTCAAAATACCTTTACAGTAGCAAGCAGGTAAGTGCTTGGCTAAACAACTGGACACCATAATGCAGCTAAGTTGATGCATGAGTATCCATCACAAGTAGGAAATTGATAAACAAATGTAAGGGAATATTATTCATTGTTCAGGGATGTAAAGTAGGATGATTATATTTATTTCCATTTTACTGATAAGAAAATTGAGATACAAAAGCAAGACCAAAGCAAATTAAATCCAGATATTTCAACTCTTTATTCAAATCTATGTCTGCCATCCTCTGCTGCTTATTTTATTTACCTTTTTTATATACGCTAAGTGAAAAGCTCTCACTTTCAGGTAACTGCGAAATAATGTTCAAAATTCAATTTCATTAATAATTCTAATATCTGGTGAATATTTACACACTTCTCCTCTTAATACTCTTGTAGTCAAAGCTACACTTCTGGGTTTTGATTGCACAGATATGACCCTGTGTTTTCACTGTCATGTCTTTACTTACAGGCAGACATGATTTGAAGCGGTCACATTTCCTTTTTCACAAACAGTAATTCACATTTAGGCTGTTTAAAATACTCTTGGGGTTAGCACATCAAGAAGGCATTATCCCAAGATTAAACACTGGCAGCGGCTTGCAAAATGCTTGCAAATATACAATATTTGTTAGGTGGCTGAACAGATGCAATTATAGTATGCTGTAGAGATTTAGGGAACCATGAGGAGTAGAACACATTAAGAGAGGATACTTTTCTGCCACTCTCCCACTCTTTCTTCAGAGGTAAATTTATTTCTTTCAAATGAATCTATGATAGAATCTTGGTTGTACTGCAAAATAAAATCTTATTCTGTGCTTTTCTATGCATGCCTGGTGTCCCTGTTCACCTCACTTGCCCATCTATCCTTCCTAGTACTTCGGAGATAATTGTGTTTGGAGTGCTTAGAGGTCCCTGTGAATAATATCAACTGGAGGTAGAACTACAGGCCATACAGTTCAGGGACGGAGAGTCAGTTCTGAGATAACATGGGTAATTGCCATGGTTGCATTTATGGGAGGACCAGCTTTGAGGCAGGTGGCAGGACTTATCCCATGAAGTTCATTCCTAGAAAAATGAGAGACACAAGAAAACACGATGATCTCAAGACCTAAAGCCAACATCCTATTAGTAGTAGTTCATGCGTTCCTCAAGGATAAGGCTGTTGTTTTAATCATGTTTGATGCCTTTCAGAGCCGTGATTGCTACTTTATGTGGTAGAGAGTTTTCTGCAAATTTGGGTAAAAGAATACATTGGTGTGGTGATGGGGTTGTTTGGATACCTTAGCCTGAGGCAAGATGTGAAGGGAAAGTGATTTGATTCTAAGTTTTCCACACCCTCCCATGTTTGGCTGAAATTACCTGGTGTTTCATAGTTTAGGAAAGACACAGTGAAGACTTAGAACCTTTGGCAATAAACTCCTTTGAGAGGGGTCAGGGAAAGCAGGATAAATGAAGAAGGAGCTTGAACTTGTGTACCAGGAAGGCTTTCCCGAACATCTCCTTCCAAAGTAATCTACCTCCCTACAATTTATTTGTACCTTTTTAATAGCAGATTATGCTTTGCATTTCTAATGTCGATGGTTTATTATGCCTGGTGGATTATAATCTTCTTGGAAATAAGATTCATTCTAGTCTATTTTTAAGTTCACATTAGATGAGCATAAGTGCCTTCTACATAGAAGTTTTCAATGAATGCCTAGTGAATAGAATTGAGTCTGATGTAGTGAATGTGTCTGCTTTTCTAAATGAGACTGGATGTGTGGCAGAATCACCTAGAGATATTTTAAGAAATATTAAAACCAGTTTTATCTACCAGAAATTCTTATTTATTTAGTTAGGGCATAATTTTTCACAGCCTGTCAGATGATTCTGATAAATATCCTAGGTTGAGAATTACTGCTTGATAATTGGAGAGGAAGATGGTGTGGCTTTCCAGTAGGTGTATCCCCATGATAAATTTTAATTTTACCAAATTTTCTTTAGCATATTGACTTCTCTGTCGGTAGTCTTCTCATCATTTTAAGCACCCCATCCTCAAAGTACTTTCCTATAGGACCTATCTCACTTAATTAGCCGCCTGCCAGATTGGAAAGCAATCCCTGATCAGGTGTTAGCTGATGTTTCCTGTGGTGTTACATCCTGTAAAACAATTTTAATTTAATAAGGAAATGTGAGGACAAAAATCTTTAAGGGTTTAAGAAATCTAATAGGGGTTTCAAGCACCAGTGTGGGAGCTATTTCAAGGCAAGTCAGTCTTTCTAATAGACCTTAAAAATCACAACAGAACTGGTCCCCTACTCATGCGGCTGGCTCCATTTCCTCAAATGCAGACCTGTTATATCTGACATGAAAAAGTTTTTGGTGAGCCTATTGGATTGTAAATCATGTTGTTAAGACATAATAATTCATAGATTGTCTAATCTCTCTGTCTAATCTCTTGTAAAACCTATACAGTATATGCAACTGATTGCTTTTTTTTTCTTCTTAAACAGATTTTTTTTTTCATATTCAGGGAAAAAAGGGAATCATTCTTCCAGAAACTCCATGAAATCAGAACTAGTTCAGTGGTGACAGATTGATTAATCCAAGCTGTCTATTTTCACGAAACAAGTCAAGGTTTTCTTGTTGGGGAAAATTGTCTGCTTTACTCATCGTGAGATTAAGTGGGGAAAGAAGGGGCAGGCGTTCTATAGGGTGGAGTAGCACGGCAGGAGAACATCTGCCCCAAAGGTTGAAAATCCCTCCCTTTTTTCTATGATGAGTTTCATTAGCATTGTTCTTAATCTTTTTCATCCAACGTCAAAATTGACTTCTGGCAGATGAGATAAAGCTAAGAAAGGGTCTTTTTCCTAAATAGAAATTTGGCAGGTGGGTGTCATATATATTTTTTTAAAGAGTAAGGACAGAAGTAATGTTATTTCTTAGGAAAAGGATTTTGCCAGTTATTTGTGCTTTTTATTTTATAGTGCCTCTTCTGAAAGAGTATGTCAGACATTTTTACATATACTATTATGTTGAATTTTCTTTCCATATCAATCTTGTGTTTTCTCCCAAGTAACGACCTGTTGAAACTATACATAGCAAGATTCAAAGCTCCTTTCAAAGGAAGGAAGGAAGAGAGGGAGGCAGCGTGGAATATTTTCAGTGGAAGAATGTTACTTGTTTCTTGTAGAAGCAGGCTCAATTTTAATATATTCCTAAGAAAGTGAAACTTTTTAGTACCAGTACACAGTAGAACATGTACATATGATTCATTACACACTTCCTTAATTAACTGTGTTTCACTTTGCCAAAGCCTCTCTGAGGGAAGGACCTACCATCCAGATTTCCTCAGTCACATGGAAAGGCACATGACGAAGTCTGTTGGGTCTTCTCTCCTGATGTTGGTTTCGGTGGTGGTCTCCTAAATGTCTCCGGGCATTTCTTCCTCTCTTAGTTTCTCTCTGGGCTTTTACTGTCTTCTATCATTTCACAACGAACTCCAGCAAAGGATTAATGGACTAGGTTACACCTCCTTGAATGGACTAGGTTACACTTCCATGGAAACAACCTCATCAAAAGGTCCCACCCAATAATGGGTTTGCCCCCGCAGGGAATGGATTAAAAGTTTTTCCTGGGGTACATAACAGGTTCAAACCTTATCAAAAAGTCCCACCCAACAGTTGGTCTGTTCACACAGGGATGAACTAAAAGTGGTTTTTTCTGGGGTACATAACAGCTTCAAACTGATATAGACTGTTTAATTGATACCTGTTTTTTTTTCATTCACAATGTTTAAGCAGACACTATAATATGTTAGATAATAAAGATTCATACAGACATAGTATCTTCTTTGGAAGACCATCAGTTTAATGGGAAATACAGAGAAGTAGAAACGCAATTAAAATCCAGAGTGAAAAAAGCCACAGCAGAGACTGAGAACTCAACAGAGCAATGCCTAACCCTATGTGGAGAGTTCGGAGGCTTCTGAAGTCAAGCAGAGATCACTGTTAATTTGGTCACAAGTAACCATCAGTGGCCCAGTTACTGCAGTTACTTATTTTTATGAGAAAAAAACACAATGTGAATAATTTGTGAACCGAACTTCATCAGAATGAGAATGGTTATATTTCAGAGATATTTAAAAGACAGATGAAACTTCTAAATAGTAGGAACATCTTTTAATGGCATTTCACATTAGGAATTATGACCTGATTTTGTCTACAAAAAATTAACATTGGGATCAATATTTAGACCATGATAAATATTGAGCTACAATCAAAGAATCATTACACTGGGAAATAAATTTGAGTAGCAGAAGTGAGAGCAAAGATTCCAATCCCATGGGAGTAGGAAATCACATGAAAGATTATCACACTCATGGCAGAATGTTTCTTGAGATAAAGAGCCCTATATGTGTGCCCCTGCTGACTTTGATTTGCAAATTTCCATCTGAAACTTATCAAGGTAAGAGGGCAGATTATGGGTTTGAACCAAAGGAACAAAGAGGTAAGTATTTATGAATTTTTTCCTCATTCTCAGGCTACTGGTGATCACTGTGTCTTCAAAAGATACACCCAGATCAAAGAAAAATCTTTCAAATGGGAGCTGGAAAAGGGCCTGGGCAGGAGTGTTCAAAGACAATTTTGGAGGTATTGAAACAGCCCTGAAAGTGGTAGGTGGAGAGATTTCACGTCCTTTAATTGCATACACATGATTTGCACCATGGGCTGTTTCTGAGAACATTTACCAATGACTTTATACCGAAAAAAAAAAAAAATAAACAAGGCAAAACCAAAAATAAACACACTAATAATAAACCTAAAAGCAAACAAAACAAAATATCCACTTAAAAGTAGATGCACTTCTGTTCAAAATTAAAGCTTTACTCCCCAGAGCATTTGTCAATCTGAAATCCACACATAAGAATTAAAGTGAGCTCTGGAGATTTTGATGCGGTGATTTCAAGTCACATGTATGAAAATATTTCAGAGCACACTGTAAACATAATATAAATTTGCTTATTTTAAATGAACTCTGTCTTCTCCTAACCAAATAATCTTTATGCGTGTCTCAAATCAGTCTCAAATAAGGGCCCAGAAGATCAACATGTATGTATACGTGTATATATATATACATATCCTCTGTTGTGATGCATATCACAGAATAAACAGACAGCTACCGATTCTTTGTGAGATTTTCTTGGTAGGATTTACTTTTAATTACAAGTGAGCTCAATAATCTAGGTCTACAGAATACATTCTTCCTCTACACTTAGAAATTATCTACTTAAAACATTGGCTATAGCAGGCCACGTTGGCTCAACAGGTAAGAGTGCTTGCCTGCCATGCCTGAGGACCCAGGTTTGATTCCTGGTGCCTGCCCATGTAGAAAAAAAAATTGGCTATATTGACCTGCTTTGCAGTAGGTAACTTTGCAGGATATGCATCAGCAGCCTGCTGTAGGAGAATTTATTTTTCCCTGGGCATTGGACAGTGTATTTTCCCAGTTATTTCCCATTACAATGGAAAGACTAATTTTTTTGGTGGTCATGCATTTTGAGATAGAAGATAACTGCCAAGATACCAGTCTTTCCTTGATACTTTGTAGATATAGAACAAAGAAATTTCTTCTTCTCTTGCATACATATATATATTTTTTTACCTGAAGTTGAAATAGTCCCCCATCACATCTCATCTGCTGGGACAGATTTGAGTTCACTCCATGTGCTGGGCAAAATGGCCTCATGGCCATAGATATTCATAGTAACCTCTGTGTTATTGTTCTAGCATAAATAGTTTACCTACTGTTAACCTAAAACAATATGAGCAAAAGAGATGCTGTAAGTAAAAGTCCCTATTACAGAATGCAATATGTTAATTAAATATTTGACTAATAAATTGCTTCAATTTGATTATTTGGCCCAAATTCTTGTCAGCAGTTTACAGTTACTCCCTTGTTTCATCACTTCTCTGGGTTTTTATCTTATTTATTTATATTTAGGAAAACAAAACACCATGGTGGTTAGCAGTCTATTAAAATATGGGTGACACTATTGATTTTCATAGCTTGTTTACTAATTTATCCTATCATTTCTTTATTTCCTGGGAATGTACTGAGTCTTAGTCTTTGGTATGAGGACAAAAAACGAGAATATAGAGGCCTCCTCTCAAGAAACTCATTATCTCTTGTGAGACTCAGACATGTGAACACACGAAGATGGTAGGTAGAAACTATGGAACCCAGTGGAGAGACACCTTAATTAAATTGAAGAGAGGATAAGAAAACTGCTTCTTTCCTTAAGATCATAAAGCACAGATGACCCGAGGGATGCAATCCAGGAAAACTCTGGGTCAATGTGGGTTTGCTGGTGACTTGGAACCCTAAATCATGGCTGTCAAGTCCCCCTTCCCCAATTGTAAGATACCAATCTTACAAAAGCCACCACAACTTTTGTTTCAGAAGTAGCTCTGTTAGCTAAATTAAATGCAGATGATTAGAAAGTTGCTGGAAGAGTATACATTTGAACCAATTATTGAGCGCAAATAGGTGTTAGCCAAGAGAAGTGTGCAAAAGGCAAGAATAGAGGAAGAGACATTGAGATAGAGAGGTGGTATGAAAGAAAGAGCATCTTACTGTTCCATGCATAAATGAAAATGTGTTCAAAGTCAAAAGGACATTTCACAGTTAAGTAAATGCTTGCTTTTCAGTAAAAGAAAAACAAGGTTGTAAAGAGCTGGGGTGGTAATTGTTGGGCCACTTTCTAGATCCTACCTATCTCTATCACGTTCAGGAGCTGCCTCCACCCCTAACACAGTTTTGATTGGTAAAGAAGTAACATTACTGTTGGGCTTTATATAATTCCCAGAAGGACAGCCAAGTCAAAATTAGCATTTTGCTCATAAATCAAAGTAAATTGTATTAATTTGGTTGCAATTAGAGTGAGACTGATAAGTGGAAGCTTTCAACTCAAACATCTGTGGAAGCTGAGTTTTTATATCAACTTTTAGAATTGCATTATAAAAGTAATTTAAATCATGCCTTACACCTGGTATTTAGTAAAGCTGATTGCACAGTGTTTAATACGTTTATAAATTTACCTTAAAAGTGACATTTTCACATTTACTGATAATGTGAAAGTTCACTGATTTTAAAAGGAGGAAGGGGTAGTGTCATGAGAAATATTAGAAACCTTAACTGCCTGATACCCAATATTTCCTGTCGCCTAACTAAAAATGTTATTTTCTACTTTTATTCCACGCAGCTACATATTTAGAAGTTCCCTGTGGCCATTTTAATTAGCTTTCCCACCACTCCTGTGAGAAACACAGATAGCATAATACTTAGTGTCAGATAACTCTGAAAATATTTTTCATAAAACTTTTGGGATTTTGATGGTGGTAAAAGAAAACCCTAAAGCTTTTAAGTCCATTTGATAATTCCCAAAACTGAAACATCCAGACATTGTGATGTATATGTTATATATATATCCTGCCATTCTATCCTTCTAACATTTCTTCTCCTTTTGAGAGCCTCTTTTACCTCTTTGTTTTCTTAAAGGCAAATATTTTTCTTGTTCTTAAAAGATTTAAATGCATGTGGGTTATACATAATTTTCTGAAAGGAAATGCTCAATAGGGAAAGGCTTAATCTTATAAAAAAAAAAGTAAAACATTACAACATTACAATAGTAAAGTGCTGAAACAGCAAATTGAATAAAACTCTTGGTCTGTATTAAGTAGCTGTCTGCTGACACAAAGATGATGGAGAAATTGGAGATAGTGACAATTGAAGAGTATGCCTTTTCCCTAGCACACAATTACAACAATTTCAAATTTGCTTTTCATTTCTATAAATTAGTTATGTGACCATATTGCAAAGTAGAGTGACTCGCTAGATGAGAAACTGAATACCATTATGCAGTATTCCCATAATAAGAGCTGATCTGAGGGCTATTCTCATATATAAAATAATAAACTAGAACAAAATGGTATTGTCTTATTTATCCAGCCAAGACAGTTTATGATTCTAACTGACTGGTGTTGATGCAGAGATGGAGCCTGTAAAACTATACCAGTAAAATGTGTTTTATTATACTTAGCATTAAGACATTTCATAGATGAAAAAAAATCATATAATAAACATTTTTCTTCCTGTTAATGAGAAGAAAAGAAAATCTCTCAATACATATTTGAAATACATATTTTTCTTTCCCAAAATAGGTATCTGTATTTCACTTAAGGCATAATGGCTTTAGGAACAATAACAAAATCAACCATATTAGGGATTGCCCATTGCAGGGTAGACTCACAGTTGGAGTAATATTAGGTCTCAAGATGGTGCCATAGTGTGACGCATAAACCTGGGGACAGATTTAAACATCCAAATTTTTTCATTCCCACAAACAGAAATTCTGTACCCCATAAGTAATAGCTCCCAGTCCCCTCATCCCCTGGTCCCAGGTAATCTGTAATGTATAAACTTGCTTTTTCTATGTATTTCCTATAAACAAGATCATGCAATAGTTGTCTTTTTATGTCTGGCTTATTTCACTCAACATGATTAATTTTTAACACTCTTAAGCAATGATTTAGCCTTACTTACAAAAAAGATGGTTCAAATATTTATTGTGTACCTTTGCATATATTATACAATGTCTAAATGTGTAAATGTATAATGCTTAATATTAAGAACTAATGGTTGTTTCAAATACAGAACAGAATGACAGAATCTAAAAGATCCTCAATCTGTAGACATTTTGGTAATATGCTGGCATCACAGCCTAATATTTTGGGGCCCAGACAAATCATAGAAAACTAAATCACAAATTCCACTCATGGTGGTTGTTGTCTTATGTAAAAATAGTCCTTGGACACTTCTGGCTACAAAAATATATAGCTTATTTACAATCCAGGAAGGTGATGCTATTTTCATCCCATAATGCAATAGGGGAAGGCAAAGTGTCAAACTGTCACACATGGTAGTGGGGAATTGGTGAAGCTAATAGAGATAATATCAATTAAAATATTAATTATTTATTCACCCATTTCATTTCAGAATAAATATTCAGCACTGTCAGGCACTGGTCTATGTGCTAGGAAATCAACAGTAAAGATGATAGATAAAACCTGTATTTACATTCCAGTGGGAATGCATACAAAATAATTAAATAAAGTAAACAAACAAGCATCTATCCATCTATATCTGTACTTACTATAATATCATCTGGTGAAAAATAATATGAATTAAAATAAAGCCGGGTAATAAGGAAAACAGAGTGGCAAGTTATTTAAAATGTATTGGTCAGGAAAGTGTTCTACAAGGAGCTGGGTGTCCTGAATGGGTGAGAGAATTAACTATTCAAATATTCTAGAACAGTGGTTCTCAAATGAAGGCATGCATCAGAATCTTCTGGAGGGCATGTTAAAACACAAGTTGCTGTGCTCCATCCCTAGAGTTTCTGATTTGGCAGGGATGAGTGGGACCCTTAGTTGATAAGTTCACAAATGAGGCTGATGTTACCTGTCAATGGGCAAGCAACCAGGCTTTGAGAACAATTCTAGAACAGGAAGTTGGCAAACTTTTTCTATAAGGGGCTGGATAGTGAATTTTTAGATTTTGTGGGTCCTACATTCCCAATTACAGTGACTCATCTCTACCGTGTAGCCTGAAATCAGCCTTAGACAATATGTAAACAAATGAACAAATAAAATTTTACTTATGGGTACTGAAATTAGAAAATTTTAAACAATTTCCATACTTCATGAAATATTAGTCTTCTTTTGAAATTTTCCAACCTTTTAAAACATTAAAAAAAAAAAAAAACACTTTTGTTTCATGGGTGGTATAAAAGCAGCCAGCATGCAGGTAGTTTGAAGGCCCTATTCAAGCTGAAGGGAGTGGGAAGGCCAAAAGACCTCTGCAGGAACACATCTGGCCTCTGTAGGATCAAGGACAGAAAATAGTGTATCCAAGAAAAGGAAGCAAAGAGGAGGCAATTAATGGAATCACCCACCTGGGCCAAGTTATACAAGCCCTTTACAAATTGTATTCTAATGCAATTAAGCAATTTATTGGGTTTTTAGTAGAGAAATTGCATGATCTGATATATTTTTGAAGTCTACCTTTGGTTGCTCTAAACCTGAGACTAAATCACTGAGGGCAGGGCCAAGGGTAGAAGCAGGGAATATTGTCAGGAGCCTCCTTCAGGATCCAGTAGAGTTGAATGGAGATTGCACACACATGATGGTGTAGAGGCGGTGAAAAATGCCTTGATTGAGCCATAAACCACCCAGACATGCTGATGGATGAGTTGTGGGATGAGAGAGAAGGAGAGAAGTCAGTGATGATTCTAAGCATTTCAGTGTTGGAAGCCAGGTGAATTGTAGGGCTGAGTACATGTAGAGTTTAGAAAGAAAAGTAATCCACCCAAAGGAAAAAAAATGGTGAAAAGAAGGAATAGCAAATTAGGATGGAGGAAACCCAGAACAATGCAAAGTTGTATAGCCAAGTAAAGAAAGTATATGACAATACAAAGTCATACAGCCAAGGAGGAGAATGGATCAATGGGGTCAGATGCTGAGAGGTAAAGTAAAGCTGAAGACCAAGAATTGGCCACGAAGCAGCAGTGGCAGTTTCAGAGGAACTGTGCTGGTAAATTATGAATCATGGATTAGGTTCAAGAGAGAATGGAAGGAAAGAAGTAGAGACAGTGTTTACAGAATGCTGTAAAGAGTTTTGCTGAAACTGGGGGCAGAGAATGGTGAAGTGGCTACAAGGGTGTGGAGATGAGCTTTCTGCCCTCAGATTCTAACTCCAGCTTTCAGGGGAGAGTCTGCTCCACAGGGAGAGCGAGATTTACCTTACTTATGGTTCCCATTGTTTAACTATTCACTGCTCCCCAATTTTTTCGGTACGAATTGGAAATATTACAGCATGTTTGTATGCTGATGGAAATTATCCAAATAAGAGGAGATTCTTAATGAAGAAGAAGAGATTGAGAATAACAGCAACGCTCAAGTTAGTTTCCTGAGATCGCTAGAAGGGGTAAATTTCTGTCCATGGTTGTAGGTCATCATCATAGGAGCAAAGAGAGTTCATACAGTGAAACAGGAGAGAAATAAGAGCAAGGAATATTGATGCAGACTAGGGGATATCATGCTAAGAGGATATGTGTGTTCTTTTCTGATTCCTTCTATTTTAAATGGTCTGGAAAGTGGCAAGGAGAACCCGATGTCCCTCCAGGTTCAGTGTGAATTGGGTGGATAGTCAGCTGCTTCTTGAACAGATTTCTGAGGAATCAATTTTGCTCAAGCTTGATTTCATGCTGATGTTCTGAAAAGAAATTGAGAGAGTCTGTTTGTGAGGATGTACTTTGAGATCTGGAGAAAGGGTCTGGGAGAGCGGCTCAAATTAGATGACTTCTAAAACACCATGGCAATATGTGTCAAGTATGAAATGTAGAATTTTCTTGAGATTGGGTGGTATCATTGGAAGCTATATGGGAAGATAGTGTCCTGACCAGGACAAAGAAGAGTTTTGTGGCTCTACCCTCAGTCCTTTGGGGTCAGGGTTGAGGCTGATAAAGGGTAAAAGGAGTAATCTGAGCTTCTTCTTAAATCCTGCCAACATAATGTCCTGGCAGCCAAGGGCCACCTGTGAACATAATCTGTGCCAGGCCACAATACATTATCTCATTCACTTTTCTCAAACACACTGTATAATATAGGGACCGCGAACCTGACATTTAATCAGTTATCACTGGGATTTGAAGTGCCTTCCCTCAAATATTTTGTGCTAGAATTCAAGCTAGGATGTCTGATTTCTAGGTTGTCTGATTTCATGGTCTGTTCTTTTAAACACTTCTAAGTGGGCACAATAGGAGAGAGAGAACTAAAAGACTTAAATTGCACAGCTTTCCCACCTTCCCATTTAGAATGAGTGTACAGTCGTGTTCAAGGGCAAGGACACTTATTTTGATTATGCTATCAGCAACTCACTTGGTGACTTGGGGCCAGCTGCTGAAATGCCTCTGAATGTTTGATTCCTCCTGATTTATATGTAGAGAGTAATGGTACTTTCGGTCCGAAACAGAGAAATCTCTTGCATCCTCTAAGGAGTCTCACCCTGTGGAGGGTGGAAAGAGTGTACTAATACCTGCCACCAGAAACTCAGTTCTAGGGCAACCAACCAACTCCATGCCAACAGAAGTATGGCTCACACAGCACTGAATGCAACAAGGTTTTACTCACACAAGGAAGAGAAAGAGCAAGGTCAGCTTCACATATGGGTGTTGGTTCCCATAGCTGGAGGGTCTCAATCCATGTCTGACACAAAGAGGTGTTCTATTGACAGCATCCCCTCTTGTGTGAGTGTTTGTGTGTATGTGTATACATGTATGCACACACACACACACACACACACACCATAGTGGAGGAACCCTGCTTCCTCCCTGCCAGGGATAGATATGCCACTGGGATGTGAGCCAGATGCCATAAAAACATGACTACATTAATCAGACTCTCTCCAGTAAATATTTACACATACTTAAGACAAAAGGGAAGAAATGTAGCAGCTGTCCCCTTATCTACTAGGGGATTGTGGGATTGTGTTTAATCTCACCTGGTGGACACATCTGGTGCTGAGCTCAGGATGCATTTGGGGGTCCAAAGGAAAGGCAGCAGGCCATGCTAGGTCTGTCCCCAGTAAAGTACCCAGTTTATAACATTATTATGAAAATATAGTAAACACTCACTAAATGGCATTAGTTATGATTAAAGATCCCCAATCCTTTATCTATACAATTCTGGAATCCACTCTGAAAACTGAAAGTTGTTTTGCAATTCATTTGGCATCAAAACTTGACCTAAACCTTCAGGATACTCACCTAAACCTTTATTTGTTCCATTTAGATGTTAATACACTTATCTGAAGAAATATTCATATGTTTGTTTACAGGTTAGAGCTCAGGCCTCTCTGAGATATAGTATATGCAAGAGGCAGAATATGTACTTAATTACTTTTCTAAAAGTAGAATTATTCTGAAATCTTGAATGCTTAAGTTTCAGTAAAGATATTTAGAGCCTTTTATATCAGTATTATTCATTATCCCTTACTAGGGTGTGTTGTAAATTGATGTGATTATGTTAAGGGAAGGCAAACATTTTAAAGTCATAATACTGCTAGAAGAATGTGATTTGAATAGATAGAAATGCTAACCTTGGAGAATTATTCAGCAGTCAAAGAAATGGAGATGAAGGAAAGAGCACAATGTCTATGGAAAGCTCTCTTGGGCCAGTCTAGCTAGCTGAGTCCACGTAAGCTTGGATGGGTAGCATGACATTCAACAATTTGCTGCCATTCCAGATGCTGATCTTGGGCCTTGCAGCTTTAGAAATATGTCAGCACCTCCTCAAGAGTGACTGTGCCACTTGGGGCTTAACTGACCTATAAGAAACTTATGAGGCTGGTGTGCAAACCATGCCTGCCTGTTAATCTCTAATGGGAAACATCTCTGCCTACAGCATTATATATACTTGGCACACTGTTTCCCTATAGACAAGAAGAAAAGAAACCCAAATTTTACTCAAAGTGTCAGCTAAGCAATTTACTGATAAGAGGACAGCTCCTTTATTCTAGCACCTGGGAAGATGATGGTATGCATGTATCTGTTTATTCAGTAGGGTATAATCAAGATAAAAGAAAAGGAGCAACTGTTATGGGTTTAAATGTCATGTGGCATAAAATGAGATAAGTCAAGGTTAATTTCATCCTAAGAATCATACTTAAGAGAGAGAAGACTGGAAATAAACAAAGACAGCCAAATGAGAATAAGCAAAAGTTATTTATTTGGAGCTTGTAGAAGCAAGGGGGTCAGCTACCATCACTTTCATTTGGCAGATACTCAAAGGCAGGCAGAGAAGGGGAAAAGCTCTACAGTGGAAAAAAGGAAAGGCTTCGGTTATGCCCCATTGGAGGCTGGAGGCATGGGAAGGTGTGGGTGGGATAACCAGAACCCACATCTGAGACTGGTTAGGGAAACTCACTTGGCTTTCTCCTCTTGGCCTTAGGGTAGAAGTAGGGGCAAAAATTAAGGAAGTTGTCAGTTACTGATCAAGTCCTCACTATTTTGGGCTGATTGTTACATGGTTTGTGGTTTAGCTTCCTAGACTAGCTGTTGTAGTTAGTGGCCAGATTCTTGGACATATTGCTACACGCAAGGGGCCAGAGTTTCCTGGTCTGGTCACTACTGTTAGTGAGTCTGACATTCTTGGTCATTGTCCAGAGATTGTATATTTAATTTCTCAGGACAAATCAAATTGTTGGACTAGAGCACCACATAGCTCTGCATAGTTCTGGAATGAGTGTGACTGAACTTCTGTGTGAGCCTTTTTGTATTCTATATTATGCAAACGGCCATAGCCCTAAATATCAATGCATTATTCTTTAGAGATGGTAAATAATTTGATCAGGTTATAATCACATGCTGCTGGCCTGTGAGCCATAAAGTCGCTTTAAAAGGCCTTTTCTTGTCTTTCCCCTGATTCATTGACGGCTGATATCTGCGTTTAATTACAAGAAGGCAGCCTTAGAGGTCTTCTCCCACATCTTATTTCCAAGGTACTTAGAGTTAGCACATTGTAGTACACAGGGACTGAAAATACAAGTGAGAGTCATGAAATATAGAGTCAGCGGATCTAAGTTCCTCTTTCAATTTTATAACTTGTTCTATGATGAGAGTTATGGCCACACAGGTTGCACATTAACTATACAAATAGAAATATTTTAATTATAGCCTCACATACTAGTTTTGATAATCAATTAGATAATGCATAGAAAAAGAAACTTAAGAAGTACAAAATTCTGTTTAGATTGCATGTTTATTAACATCAGCTTTCAGCATGATATTTCATGCATTCTCTCCGCTTGGCAAACGTTTGTTGAATGGATAAGCAAGTAACTTGCCAATCCATCTGTCAATCATTATGTTCTGCTGCATTTGAAACCACAGGTTGGAGATTCCTGTTACACACAACCTACCCATGGACAAGTGAACAATAGCAATAAAAGACAACAGTAGCAGGATACTTGCAACATCCGTCCTTGCTTGCTCAGGATATAAATATCTTTTCTGAAGAAATGTATATTCAGACATTGACTTCAATTGACCTCATTGCTCAACACCCTAGCAACAACACTACCACTTAATGACTTTACTGTTCTTAGGTGTTCAGAAGAAAATCAGCTGTTGTGCATGTTGCCTGGTCTTACTAGTAAATAACATCTTAGTTGTCAGCTGTGTTGCTGAAACATAAAACTCCAACACCATTATTCATTTATCTCATAATCTACTATGCATTGCTTTTGTCTGACATGTAAAACAGAACAAAACTGTAATCATGAAAAGAAAAAGCAATTTATCCTGGAGTTGAACTTGTTCTTTACCATGGATGGAGAGACCCTATCACGTATGTACACTGTGTGGTTTACTCAGAAACTCTCTAAATGCAGATTTTTAATGAACTGGGTACAAGGTCCACCTTTTCTTTTGGTATGCTGTGTGGTGGAGATTACATTCCATTCCTTTTCCATGTGAGCATTCCATTATTGCAGCTTCCATTTGTTGCATTTGGGGGAGGGGACGGGGCACATGGGCCAAGAATCCACCTTACATTTTGTTTTTGTTTTTTTCACCTTATGTTTTAATGTGAGCATTATCTGGTGGAAATTTATGAAAGTCATGATAATTCCACTTTATATTAATATGCAATAAGCATGACAGGATAAGAGTCACGATATTCAGATACTTTTGCCTTTTGGGTCAATGATGAGGAAAGAAGTAAATAATGGGTTGTAAATGTCAGTCAGTTTCCTTGTTCCCTGTGTTCCCAGGAAATTTTACATATTTCGTCAATGAAAGATGACACAGTAGGGACCCTATGTTATTTACCTTCTTATATTCAGGACTTGGCTGGATTGTAACAGACTTTAGTAACTAATAAGGAATGAATGAATGAATGACTTCCATATGATCTTTCAATAGTAAGATGCATTTAAATATGTAACCTACAAATATTGAACAAAATGTGGTAAAATGAGTATTATTTTTGGATTTCATAAGTAAAATATGTTTATTTTAGAAAACTTGGAAAACATAACAAAATATGTTGGCAAAGCCTTAGGTAATAGTATCAACAAATGAGTCAATTTCTATTATCTTTGCACATTGCACATTCTTTTATATAAATCATATTTGTCAGCAGACAGCTCCTTTCCACATCCTATATCCATGGTAGGGCAACCATTCTTCTTGTTTCTTTTATTTTCTCTTGTATTTACAGCTCTCTCCTGGATTTAGAAAGTTAGCAAGTTGGAGTAGAGGTAGAAAATACTAAGTGAGAGAAGGTTGTTTCTGTGGTTACAGGTAAGTTTGACTGAGAATAGATGTAGGGAAGAACCATTAACTAGCTCAGAAATTTATAAATGTGTAACTCCAAACTCCTTTTCTTGCTATTCAAGATATGTGCTTTAGGTAGACTGCCATTATGGGCGCAAAACTTTGACCACCTTTTTAATCAGCAATGATCAATTTTATGTGCATACTCTAATAGTGCCCCACCCTTCTTAGGGAAGAGTCGTGTTTTATGGAATAATAGGAGGTTAAATGTTCTAATTGGAATTGAATTCAGATTATCATATTTTTTTCTATTTAAGTGGCTGAAAAGGATGAAATTTAGCTAACCCAAAAGACTCCACCCCCAGGGCAGCTTAAAGGCTGACAACAAACTCTCAGTGGAGGAGATTTCAAAATGTGCCTTTGATTTCCCCATGTACCTACAAGCTAAAATTGGTCTTGAAATGCCTTGGCTTCTGGAAATGAGAACAGTTATTTGTTGGGTGACAGCCATTTACTGTTTATCATAACTTTTAGAGGAATAGCAGAAATAACAAATAATATTTGATTTTATGCATTTAACTAACTCAATTGCTTTTAAATGTTTACACACACATACACACAAGAAGCTTAGCACACAAATAATCCAATGGATACCTGTTCCTTGTCTATTAATTCAGTTATATTCAAATAACATTGGAAGATAGGGCCTTATCATTTCCTCCGGAAACAAAGGGCCCTTTCTCCGTTTCAGGCTTTCCCTTCTCCTTTAAGGAAAAAAGTTTTAAATCTCTAACCAAGGACATTTCAGCCTAGGACACCAAAATGGTTTTCTCCTTTGAAAGGAGGACAAACTGGGCCATAACAATTGTGCGCACCAGGAATTAAAAGACTATTTTGGGGAAGGTTGGGATCAACCTTCTACCCTTTGCCCATAATAATTCTTAAGACTTTTCGACAGTAATGGTGGTATATTCTATCTGGTCAGGAGAGAGTGTAATCCTTTGGTTTCACTGTTTGACATTATCAGGATAACAATCTTGGTACATGGTGTAATTTAGCTTAGATCACTAATAGAAGATAAGTTATCAACTTTTAAAAACTCTGGGCTTTTTTCCTTCCCAGTCACGGTGCAGGAAGAAGCAGAATATTTTTTTCACTTGTGTATACCACAGTGTTTTGCAAATCATCTTTCATTCTAAGCATACAGACTTAATTTTTCAAAAATTGTAATAAAAGTTAAGCTAAAAAAAATCTGCATCCATAATTTTCTTTATATAGTCTAATATTCTTTTACTTGATGAGTATTGTCTTGTTTTTGTTGTGTTGAAGAAATTACATGGATTTATCTTATTTTTTATTTACTATGGAAGGTAGAAATGGCCTTTACAGTTTTATCTTCACCCTCAAATAATATGAGTGAAGTATTTTGATTTCTTCACTGATAACAAGTCTACTGCTAGAATATTCCTTTTATAGGTGAGATAGACATAAGTTTACTTGCTTAGTCAGGTCGGGGATCTAGAAACCTGAGCATAAGGAGAAGTTTGCCATGGGCCATCCCAGGAGGGGCACTTTGAAGATTGACTGCTTTTACTCTTAACAACAAAAAAAAGAGAATATATTCTAGAGAGCAGCTTTTTGCTCTATTTATCTGTATTCTACAAACATGGATTCTGTAAGGATGTCACTCTTTAAGTAGCACAGAGAGAGAGAGGTTTGAAGCTTTAGGGGAAACACCAAAATAAACTTAACTGTTGGGTACGACCACATCTAACCTTGTTCCTTCTCTTAAACCTATTAGTTCAATTGATCCCCAAATATTTTTGATCCAGGTGTTCCTTACAAAATAATATCATTCTTTCCCTCCAGTTCTCATCTTTCTAAATTAAGGCATGTTTGGGGGGTTCTTTTGGCTTCTTTTCCATTTAGTTAGCAGCATGTTTCATTGCTTCTTCAGGAAGTGCATGGTCATCCTTCAATTAGGTTCCCTTTCAATTAAATTATACAGAGATCTATTTACATTTCAAAATGTAGAAGTTTTCCTTCCCTAATAATAGTACATATGCAAATTTTCTCTACTTTTATATTCCTTTGTTTATTTCATTTAGCTTCTAACAAAGGGGAAAGGGGTTTTTAGTTGCCTATTCTGAAGCCATTACCGTTCTCTGAAGGCCCTACCAGTAATAAGCTTTTGATCTTTGGCATTTATAGGCTATTCTGTTAAGTTACTCTATCAAGAACTGATTTATTTTTACTTCACTGAACAATATGGAAGATTTGTATAATCAGAAAGCCGGGTATTAAATCTCATGTATTTTCTATTTTCATCTTTAAGTCCTTTTTAACCTCATATGGACAATAGATTGTCCTTTCTCGGTATAAAAAATAATTTATGTTTTGGGAAATAAAATACTTTGATATGAAATAAAAGTCTGGGAAAAAGCTTTTATAAGGACTTAAATTTACTGCTCTTTAATAAAAAAACTTTTAGACTGAGAGGTCATGCTAAATTTGCCTTTCTCTGCCATTTGTTTAACAATATTTAACAAGCATTCACAGTATGCAAAGCTGTGCGCAACCTCTGTGGGAGATATAAAGATGAATTAAACACAACTCTTACCTGTAAAAACCTTAGGAGAGACAAGAAATATGCATAAACAGCTAGAATACAAGCTAGGAAGATGATAAGTGTCATAACAGGAGCATAAACAAAGTTCTATTGATTTCAACATCTGCACACATTACTTTCCTGCTGAAGATAAATGTGGAATACAGACGCAGAGATTAACTCCTTTCCTCCCAGCAAAGGTCAGGAAAGTTCATCAATTTATATCTAATTACTGGAAAAGTAGCAAAAATTAGGAGGATAATTAGAATATTTAAGAAAATCATCTAAGGAGAACAGATGATATGATTTGAAAGAGAATATTAAATGAATGTTAAAACATCAAAGTGGTCTGTGATTTTTTTTTTTGATAATTTGAAATAAGTCCCTACTCCAGTATACTTGAAACACAGAAGTTTAGAAAATAGCACTAGCCATTTAGCCTCATGTGCTTCTGTGCCCAAACAGGGACAAAATGAGCTCCTTTTTTGTCACTTCCTCGCAAGAGAAGCTTAAGATAGATTTTAAGAATTTTCAGAGAAAAAAATCGAAATATGAAGGAAGCATCAGAGTAATTTTATTTTTTTTATTTTTTTATTAATGGAAAGAAAAAAAAAAATAACACAACATTTAGAAATCATACCATTCTACATATGCACTCAGTAATTCTTAACATCATCACATAGATGCATGATCATTGTTTCTTAGTACATTTGCATCGGTTTAGAGGAACTAGCAACACAACAGAAAAAGATATAAAATGTTAATATAAAGAAAAGAAATAAAAGTAGTAGTAATAGTAAAAAACAACAACAACAAACAAACCAACAAGCAAACAAAAACAAAAAAAACCCTATAGCTCAGATGCAGCTTCATTCAGTATTTTAACATGATTACTTTACAATTAGGTATTATCGTGCTGTCCATTTTTGAGTTTTTGTATCTAGTCCTGTTGCACAGTCTGTATCCCTTCAGCTTCAATTACCCATTGTCTTACCCTGTTTCTAACTCCTGCTGAACTCTGTTACCAATGACATATTTCAAGTTTATTCCCGAATGTCCGTTCACATCAGTGGGACCATACAGTATTTGTCCTTTAGTTTTTGGCTGGATTCACTCAGCATAATATTCTCTAGGTCCATCCATGTTATTACATGGTTCATAAGTTTATCTTGTCTTAAAGCTGCATAATATTCCATCGTATGTATATACCACAGTTTGTTTAGCCACTCTTCTGTTGATGGAGATTTTGGCTGTTTCCATCTCTTTGCAACTGTAAATAATGCTGCTATAAACATTGGTGTGCAAATGTCCGTTTGTGTCTTTGCCCTTAAGTCCTTTGAGTAGATACCTAGCAGTGGTATTGCTGGGTCGTATGGCAATTCTATATTCAGCTTTTTGAGGAACCGTCAAACTACCTTCCACAGTGGTTGCACCCTTTGACATTCCCACCAACAGTGGATAAGTGTGCCTCTTTCTCCGCATCCTCTCCAGCACTTGTCATTTTCTGTTTTGTTGATAATGGCCATTCTGGTGGGTGTGAGATGATATCTCATTGTGGTTTTGATTTGCATTTCTCTAATGGCCAGGGACATTGAGCATCTCTTCATGTGCCTCTTGGCCATCCGTATTTCTTCTTCTGGTAGGTGTCTGTTTAAGTCTTTTTCCCATTTTGTAATTGGGTTGGCTGTCTTTTTGTTGTTGAGTTGAACAATCTCTTTATAAATTCTGGATACTAGACCTTTATCTGATATGTCGTTTCCAAATATTGTCTCCCATTGTGTAGGCTGTCTTTCTACTTTCTTGATGAAGTTCTTTGATGCACAAAAGTGTTTAATTTTGAGGAGCTCCCATTTATTTATTTCCTTCTTCAGTGTTCTTGCTTTAGGTTTAAGGTCCATAAAACCACCTCCAGTTGTAAGATCCATAAGATATCTCCCAACATTTTCCTCTAACTGTTTTATGGTCTTAGAACTAATGTTTAGATCTTTGATCCATTTTTTTTTTTTATTTTTTATTTTTATTTTTTTTATTTTTTTTATTTTTTATTAACGGAAAAAAAAAAAGAAATTAACACAACATTTAGAAATCATACCATTCTACATATGTACTCAGTAATTCTTAACATCATCACATAGATGCATGATCATTGTTTCTTAGTACATTTGCATCGGTTTAGAGGAACTAGCAACACAACAGAAAAAGATATAAAATGTTAATATAAAGAAAAGAAATAAAAGTAGTAGTAATAGTAAAAAACAACATCAACAAACAAACCAACAAGCAAACAAAAACAAAGAAAACCCTATAGCTCAGATGCAGCTTCATTCAGTATTTTAACATGATTACTTTACAATTAGGTATTATTGTGCTGTCCATTTTTGAGTTTTTGTATCTAGTCCTGTTGCACAGTCTGTATCCCTTCAGCTTCAATTACCCATTGTCTTACCCTGTTTCTAACTCCTGCTGAACTCTGTTACCAATGACATATTTCAAGTTTATTCTCGAATGTCCGTTCACATCAGTGGGACCATACAGTATTTGTCCTTTAGTTTTTGGCTGGATTCACTCAGCATAATATTCTCTAGGTCCATCCATGTTATTACATGGTTCATAAGTGTATCTTGTCTTAAAGCTGCATAATATTCCATCGTATGTATATATACCACAGTTTGTTTAGCCACTCTTCTGTTGATGGAGATTTTGGCTGTTTCCATCTCTTTGCAATTGTAAATAACGCTGCTATAAACATTGGTGTGCAAATGTCCGTTTGTGTCTTTGCCCTTAAGTCCTTTGAGTAGATACCTAGCAATGGTATTGCTGGGTCGTATGGCAATTCTATATTCAGCTTTTTGAGGAACCGCCAAACTGCCTTCCACAGTGGTTGCACCCTTTGACATTCCCACCAACAGTGGATAAGTGTGCCTCTTTCTCCGCATCCTCTCCAGCACTTGTCATTTTCTGTTTTGTTGATAATGGCCATTCTGGTGGGTGTGAGATGATATCTCATTGTGGTTTTGATTTGCATTTCTCTAATGGCCAGGGACATTGAGCATCTCTTCATGTGCCTCTTGATCCATCAAAATGGATCAAAGATCTAAACATTAGGTCTAAGACCATAAAACAGATAGAGGAAAATGTTGGGAGATATCTTATGGATCTTACAACTGGAGGTGGTCTTTGATCCATTTTGAGTTAACTTTTGTATAGGGTGTGAGAGATGGGTCTTCTTTCATTCTTTTGCATATGGATATCCAGTTCTCTAGGCACCATTTATTGAAGAGACTGTTCTGTCCCAGGTGAGTTGGCTTGACTGCCTTATCAAAGATCAAATGTCCATAGATGAGAGGGTCCATATCTGAGCACTCTATTCGATTCCATTGGTCGATATATCTATCTTTATGCCAATACCATGCTGTTTTGACCACTGTGGCTTCATAATATGCCTTAAAGTCAGGCAGCGCGAGACCTCCAGCTTCGTTTTTTTTCCTCAAGATGTTTTTAGCAATTCGGGGCACCCTGCCCTTCCAGATAAATTTGCTTATTGGTTTTTCAATTTCTGAAAAATAAGTTGTTGGGATTTTGATTGGTATTGCATTGAATCTGTAAACCAATTTAGGTAGGATTGACATCTTAACTATATTTAGTCTTCCAATCCATGAACACGGTATGCCCTTCCATCTATTTAGGTCTTCTGTGATTTCTTTTAACAGTTTTTTGTAGTTTTCTTTATATAGGTTTTTTGTCTCTTTGGTTAAATTTATTCCTAGGTATTTTATTCTTTTAGTTGCGATTGTAAATGGGATTCGTTTCTTGATTTCCGCCTCAGCTTGTTCATTACTAGTGTATAGAAAAGCTACAGATTTTTGAATGTTGATCTTGTAGCCTGCTACTTTGCTGTACTCATTTATTAGCTCTAGTAATTTTGTTGTGGATTTTTCCGGGTTTTCTACATATAGTATCATATCGTCTGCAAACAGTGATAGTTTTACTTCTTCCTTTCCAATTTTGATGCCTTGTATTTCTTTTTCTTGCCTAATTGCTCTGGCTAGAACTTCCAACACAATGTTGAATAATAGTGGTGATAGTGGACATCCTTGTCTTGTTCCTGATCTTAGGGGGAAAGTTTTCAATTTTTCCCCATTGAGGATGATATTAGCTGTGGGTTTTTCATATATTCCCTCTATCATTTTAAGGAAGTTCCCTTGTATTCCTATCTTTTGAAGTGTTTTCAGCAGGAAAGGATGTTGAATCTTGTCAAATGCCTTCTCTGCATCAATTGAGATGATCATGTGATTTTTCTGCTTTGATTTGTTGATATGGTGTATTACATTAATTGATTTTCTTATGTTGAACCATCCTTGCATACCTGGGATGAATCCTACTTGGTCATGATGTATAATTCTTTTAATGTGTTGTTGGATACGATTTGCTAGAATTTTATTGAGGATTTTTGCATCTGTATTCATTAGAGAGATTGGTCTGTAGTTTTCTTTTTTTGTAATATCTTTGCCTGGTTTTGGTATGAGGGTGATGTTGGCTTCATAGAATGAATTAGGTAGTTTTCCCTCCACTTCGATTATGTTGAACAGTTTGAGGAGAGTAGGTACTAATTCTTTCTGGAATGTTTGATAGAATTCACATGTGAAACCGTCTGGTCCTGGACTTTTCTTTTTAGGGAGCTTTTGAATAACTAATTCAATCTCTTTACTTGTGATTGGTTTGT
The DNA here is from genome assembly GCF_023851605.1 of Tamandua tetradactyla. Taxonomy (NCBI): domain Eukaryota; kingdom Metazoa; phylum Chordata; class Mammalia; order Pilosa; family Myrmecophagidae; genus Tamandua; species Tamandua tetradactyla. The sequence continues at coordinate 51,263,432 of NC_135343.1, read as the reverse complement.
TGAGGTCGTCTATTTCTTCTTGAGTCAAAGTTGGTTGTTCATGTCTTTCCAGGAACCCGTCCATTTCCTCTAAATTGTTGTATTTATTAGCGTAAAGTTGTTCATAGTATCCTGTTATTACCTCCTTTATTTCTGTGAGGTCAGTAGTTATGTCTCCTCTTTCATTTCTAATCTTATTTATTTGCATCCTCTCTCTTCTTCTTTTTGTCAATCTTGCTAAGGGCCCATCAATCTTGTTGATTTTCTCATAGAACCAACTTCTGGTCTTATTGATTTTCTCTATTGTTTTCATGTTTTCAATTTCATTTATTTCTGCTCTAATCTTTGTTATTTCTTTCCTTTTGCTTGCTTTGGGATTAGTTTGCTGTTCTTTTTCCAGTTCTTCCAAGTGGACAGTTAATTCCTGCATTTTTGCCTTTTCTTCTTTTCTGATAAATGCATTTAGGGCAATAAATTTCACTCTTAGCACTGCCTTTGCTGCGTCCCATAAGTTTTGATATGTTGTGTCTTCATTTTCATTTGCCTTTAGGTATTTACTAATTTCTCTTGCAATTTCTTCTTTGACCCACTTGTTGTTTAAGAGTGTGTTGTTGAGCCTCCATGTATTTATGAATTTTCTGGCACTCCGCCTATTATTGATTTCCAACTTCATTCCTTTATGATCCGAGAAAGTGTTGTGTATGATTTCAATATTTTTAAACTTGTTAAGACTTGCTTTGTGACCCAGCATATGGTCTATCTTTGAGAATGATCCATGAGCACTTGAGAAAAAGGTGTATCCTGCTGTTGTGGGATGTAATGTCCTATAAATGTCTGTTAAGTCAAGCTCATTTATAGTAATATTCAGGTTCTCTATTTCTTTATTGATCCTCTGTGTAGATGTTCTGTCCATTGATGAGAGTGGTGAATTGAAGTCTCCAACTATTATGGTATATGTGTCTATTTCCCTTTTCAGTGTTTGCAGTGTATTCCTCACGTATTTTGGGGCATTCTGGTTCGGTGCGTAAATATTTATGATTGTTATGTCTTCTTGCTTAATTGTTCCTTTTAATAGTATATAGTGTCCTTCTTTGTCTCTTTTAACTGTTTTACATTTGAAGTCTAACTTGTTGGATATTAGTATAGCCACTCCTGCTCTTTTCTGGTTGTTATTTGCATGAAAGATCTTTGCCCAACCTTTCACTTTCAACCTATATTTATCTTTGGGTCTAAGATGTGTTTCCTGTAGACAGCATATAGAAGAATCCTGTTTTTTAATCCATTCTGCCAGTCTATGTCTTTTAATTGTGGAATTCAGTCCATTGACATTTAGAGTTATTACTGTTTGGATAATATTTTCCTCTACCATTTTGCCTTTTGTATTATATATATTTATCTGACTTTCCTTCTTTCTACACTTTTCTCCATGTCTCTCTCTTCTGTCTTTTTATATCTGACTCTAATGCTTCCTTTAGTATTTCTTGCAGAGCTGGTCTCTTGGTCACAAATTCTCTTAGTGACTTTTTGTCTGAGAATGTTTTAATTTCTCCCTCATTTTTGAAGGACAATTTTGCTGGATATAGGAGTCTTGGCTGGCAGTTTTTCTCTTTTAGTAACTTAAATATATCATTCCATTGTCTTCTAGCTTCCATGGTTTCTGCTGAGAAATCTACACATAGTCTTATTGGGTTTCCCTTGTATGTGACGGATTGTTTTTCTCTCACTGCTTTCAAGATCCTCTCTTTCTCTTTGACCTCTGACATTCTAACTAGTAAGTGTCTTGGGGAACGCCTATTTGTGTCTAATCTCTTTGGGGTGCGCTGCATTTCTTGGATCTGTAATTTTAGGTCTTTCATAAGAGTTGGGAAATTTTCAGTGATAATTTCTTCCATTAGTTTTTCTCCTCCTTTTCCCTTCTCTTCTCCTTCTGGGATACCCACTACATGTATATTTGTACGGTTCACATTGTCCTTGAGTTCCCTGATACCTTGTTCAAATTTTTCCATTCTTTTCCGGATAGTTTCTGTTTCTTTTTGGAATTAAGATGTTTCATCCTCCAAATCACTAATTCTATCTTCTGTTTCTTTAAATCTGTCGTTGTGGGTATCCATTGTTTTTTCCATCTTTTCTACTATATCTTTCACTTCCATAAGTTCTGTGATTTGTTTTTTCAGTTTTTCTATTTCTTCTTTATGTTCAGCCCATGTCTTCTTCATGTCTTCCCTCAATTTATCGATTTCGTTTTTGAAGAGGTTTTCCATTTCTGTTCGTATATTCAGCATTAGTTGTTTCAGCTCCTGTATCTCATTTGAACTATTGGTTTCTTCGTTTGACTGGGCCATATGTTCAATTTTCTGAGCGTGATCCATTATCTTCTGCTGGCGTCTGGGCATTTAGTCAGATTTCCCTGGGTGTTCGACCCCACAGGTTGAAAGATTTTTCTGTGCAATCTCTGGGTTCTGTTTTTCTTATCCTGCCCAGTAGGTGGCGCTCGTTGCACACGTTTGTCTACGGGTTCCACCAGTGAAAGTTGCTGTGGGTCCTTTAACTCTGGAAAATTCTCGCCGTAGGGGAGGTTCGGCAGCCGAAGCGTCTTGGAAGAATGCCAGCCGGCCTGGGGTTCCGAATGTGGGGAGGGTAGCTGGCCGCCGCAGCACGGGAGAGCATCCAGCCGAATTAGCTAGTCGGCCCGGGGCACCAAGCGTGGCGGGAGGGCGCCAGCTGTCCCAGCCCGGGAGAGTGCACTATTCCCAGCCGACCGGGGAGTCACGTGTTTGGAAGGGATCCCCCGGTCACTGTTCTCCGCAGTCTGGGGATTTCCGACCCAACAATCTCAGTTGTTCCGACCCAACTGTCTCAGTTGTTCCGGGGGGCCTCGTGTGGTGGGGGCACCAGCCGCCGCGGCCTAAGGGGACTGCCTGTCCAATTCTACCAGCTGGCCTGGGAAGGTGGAAGGGAGGGACTCCGGTCGCTTGCCGTCCCATCCAGGAAAGCCCGTGCCCCTTGGTGATCTCACCGGAGCTGGTTCTCCCAGATAGTCAGCCGTTCCAGGATGGGGTACACCGTCCCTTTGATCTCCCTCATGGCTCCGGGAGCTGCTCTGTATTATCTCCACTCCCCCAGTAGCTGTTCTGGAGCAGGAAAGGTGAGGGCGGCAAGGCTGTAGAGGCTGGTGGTGGAGGAGCCGGTGAAGGCGGGGGAAGAGGGCACCGTGGTGGTTGGAGAGCGGCCGGAGCAGGAGGGGGAGAAGGAGAGGGGAGAAGGAGGGCGGGCGGGTCGGCTGCTGCGGGGCGTGGGCGCCGCGCGGCGGGCCGGCGGAGAAGGAGAGGGGAGAAGGAGGGCGGGCGGGTCGGCTCCAGAGTAATTTATTAATTAACAAATTGACGAAAGAAGCTTGAGACAAATTGTAGGTAGTCTCTTCAGGGAGTTGGTGTGGTAGCATAGCTAAAACTATCTAAATTCAAACACTGGCTTCTTTGTGGTCTAGATGTGCCATTTCTCACAAATCCTTCAATTTTTCTGAGCCTCCCTTAGAAAGTGTATATCTAAAAGCTTAGATAATAGTAAAACCTCCATCATTTATTTGCTTTAACAATTAAATGAGTTTATACAGTTGCTGTTTAATAATAGTATCTTTTCAGTAATTAATCCTCCATAACTAGCTGTTACTCTCAAAGCGCAAAGCTAAAAATGACTGCAAGGGAGGGTGGGAGAAAACAGAGAAACTGACTGCCAAAAATATCCTGAAGGGCCACGATGGCTCAGCAGGCAAGAATGCTTGCCTGCCATGCCAGAGGACCCGGGTTCGATTCCCGGTGCCTGCCCATGTTAAAAAAAAAAAAAAAAAAAAAAAAAAAAAAAAAAAAAATCCTGAAGGTTCTTTATTTTCCCGCACTAAAAACCTAACGGAAGCGAGGTATAAGAATAAAGATATTTTATTTTTTTCACAGAGTTAGCTGTCCTTTCTGTTTTCCTATCTGGTCTTAAATTTTGCTTTTTCATTTATTCTTGATTTAAAATTATGAATCGTTTTAAATGAAATATGTGATTACGTCTGTTAGAAGATAGCGAGACTAATGTCTCTGGCTTTATTTTCTCCCTCTTCCAATATTCTCCATCCTGTTATGCTACATAATTGATCTAAAACACGAATCTGACATCAGTGACTTGCCTGGTAAAAACTCATCAATGAAACACACACACACACACACACACACACGCACGCAAAAAAAAAAAAAAAAAAAAACCTCATCAGAGGTACCCAGAGCCTTCTGGGTAAAATTTAAGCTCCTGAGTAAATAGCATAAAGCCCTAGGTAATCCCAGCGTTCTTTTGCGGTTTATCCTTTGTAAAGTAACCTGCAGCTACTGTGAGCCTCATTGTTTCCTCAGGACCTTTCACATCCTGATCCCTCTGCCTGGAAACACCTTCCTGGACTCTCCCGACTCCTCCCAGCTCACTCCTGCTGGCAAGTCTGAGTTATGTGTCTTTTCTCTTATGTTATCTTATAGTATCCTAGTTTCAGCAATTTGTAACAATCATAACATCATATTGCAGTTGCCTCAGTCCCCCATTTCATGATCTGGGAGGGAGGCATGTATCTTCCTAGCTTTAATGCACACTTATAACAGTATATGAAGTGAATGAAGAAAGAGCTCTTTTATTTAATAATGCAGCAGAGCAGCTAAGATGAAATAAGAGTATTTTTGCAAAGCCATAGAATCGAAAATAAAGCAAGACCAGTCAAAGGTGTTTTGCCCACTTTTGAGTATTCATTGCTGGCACTTGAACTTGAAATGCAAGTACATGACATCTAATCATTTTTTTAATGATGTATAGAATTATAGGTTATTGTATTAGTTTGTTAAAGCTACCGGAATGCAATATACCAGAAATGGAATTGCTTTTAAAAAGGGAATTTTTTAAAAAGGGCAAGTTTATAGTTCTAAGGCTGTGAACATGTGTAAATTAAGGCACCAACAAGATGCTGCCTTCACTCAAGAAAGGTTGACGGCATTTGGAACACCTCTATCAGCTGGGACGGCACGTGGCTGGCATCTGCTGGCATCTCTGACTTCTGGACACCTCTGTCAGTGAGGAAGGCACATGGCAATGTCTGCTAGCTTTCTCTCCAGGCTTCTCATCTCATAAGGCTTCCGCAAGGGTGTTTTCCTTTTGCATTGCCAAAGGTCTCTGGCTATATGAGCTGTGAAGCTTTTTCCAAGATGGTTCCCTCTTAAAGAACTCCAGTAAGCAGCCACATATTGAATGGGTGGAAACACACCTCCACAGAAGCCACCCACAATTGGGTGAGGCACATCTCCATGGAAACAACTTAATCAAAAAGATCCCACCCAGCAATCTCAAATGAGGATTAAAGAACATAGCTTTTTCCGGGGCACATGACAGTTTCAACTCATAAGTTATAATATCATGTTTTTATATACATTGAAGACAGAATTTGAGTGCTTAGCATAAACTGATAATAAACTTCCTTACTTCTAATCAAGGCATTCATGTATTTTTTAATATCTATCACATGAATGATGTTCAAATGATGCAGAAAGCACACTGCCCCCCCCCACATCCTAAATTCCCTTTCAGAGATATTTCATGCATATATAAGTAAACATATGCAAATAGAAGCACATATACCTTTTCATTGTTTCCATGGGTAATTAAATCTTCAACTAGTAAAGAATATAAAGTTATAGATTTCAATTGAAGTACTCGAGCAGTGGATTTCATGAAAAAAATTTTTTGTTTGGTTTCACTGTTTCAATCTGTAATTAAGTAATTAAATCTGCATTAATAAAGAATTTGCAACATCTTGGTTACAAATTTAAGTAGGTCATGCACCACAAAAAGATAAAAATTTGCTCTTTTTCCTTGTCTTAAGTTTTTAAAAACAAGCTGACAGCCTCTTTGAATATTTTTCTTTTTTTCAACTTCTTTTCTTTTCTGAATTGCATTTTAAATTTTGCTATTTCTCTAACAATATGTGTCTCATTCTGAATGCTCAAAGAGGATAAAAACTAAAATATATTTGTTTATAAATTGTGTAGCATATGAATAAATCAAAGAAATAAAAATATTAACATTTTAAAAAGTCATTATTTATCTTCTGAAATAGTCAATATTTTCTTATAATTTGCATTTTACCTTTTAATTTTAATTAGTATAAATCAAAATAATATTTCATGTCAAATATTATATAATATGTATAATATATTATATGCAATATAGTGCATTGTTCTAATACAATAATATTCAAAGAACACTCTAATTGCAGTATTAAAAAATAGGGATGGAACAGGGATCACTCTTTTATACATGCTATGTCTAAACCTTCATGTATACAAATTTATAAGTGATATAAGTTATTGCATACTGCAAAATTCTCTTCTGCTAGATATAACTTATATAACAGTTGTACTAATATATCAATACCTCTAGAAGCACAAAAGGGAATAAAAAGAAATATTAATGCTCAGCAGTTTTGCAAGATTTTTATTATTTAATACTCTATTACCTTTCTGATTAATTTATAAGTAAATACATTTGAAATTTTTCTTACCACCAATTTGCAGTTCTCTCCACATTGCCTGAAGTATCTTCCATCCCCCAATGTAGTAACTACACACACAGTTTTTTATCACACAGATGCAGGTGACTTTTGTTTGAAAGGAATGGGGCAAAGAATGTGGAAAGGTATTTCCCTAATATCTTTCAGTGTAAATATGAGTGAGGGAAGAAGGAAGTAAAGAAATAGGAAGGAGGAAGGAAAGAAAGAAGGAAGGAAGGAAGGAAGGAAGGAAGGAAGGAAGGAAGGAAGGAAGGAAGGAAGGAAGGAAAGAAGGAAGAAGGAAGGAAGGAAGGAAGGAAGGAAGGAAGGAAGGAAGGAAGGAAGGAAGGAAAATAATGAGTTAGGAAATAAGAAAGGAAGGAAACCATATTTATATAATGTTGTTCAGGCAGAGAAGGATTTTCCCTGACTGCTGGATGATGAATGGGAGAGGGTTATCAGCACATTTCAGGGTGTGTGTGGGGGGGTGTTGGTGGTTCCTATTGTGAAACATAATTTTTTTTTTTGAAACTTAATGTTTAAGTTCCTCTTGATGGTAAGTATGTTTGATAATAAGGAAGGATGCTTCCCATTGAGATTGTCAGCCAGGATAATAGATTTGAATTATTAATTCAATTGGCTCACTGCATAACACTTGACAATCCCTAAATATATAGTTCTTTGGAAGTCTGTCATTGTGTTTTCTCTCTAAATAAGGAGCTCATTAGCAAATAATCACTTCATAATCAACTGTCTGAAATAACCCACCTACAAGCTACTTTTGCCTTTTTAAAACATGTGGATGATTCTACCTAATCACTAAAGTGTTACGTATTATATTTTGGCCTGGTTTGGGCAAGGCTTCATCACCTTTTCTGCATATAGATTTTGATATCTAATTCAGTCCCTCAGGCTTTTCAAATTTCTATTTGGAGCAAGCCAATCAGTTTTTTAAACCTTTTAATCATCTCCTCTGTTCTTCTGTCTGTACAGTAAATGTGTAGTTTATAATAAAAGTATAATTTGACTTGGATTGGCAATATGATTGGTTGTTATTAAAACACTGATATACTTTAAAGTAAGATCACAATTTTGTAGTTGATATTTTCTTTTTCATGCCCAATTATGTCCATTTACATAAAATTTAAAATGCTAGTATAGATGCCTTGGGAAATACTGGCAAAAAGACGTATGGAAAACATCTGACTAATGTCAAAAATTTCAGTTCAATTGAAATCAAACTGCTTCACTACTATTTCACAAAGAGTCCTCTTTTCTGTTTACTGTAAGTTAGTTTACATGTAAATAACTGTAACAGAAATGGAAACTCTGTAAGTTAGTCTAGGCAAGAAACAATAATTATAAATCTAAAAAAAAAATGCTTAAATAAAAACGTAACTGTAACACAATTGTGTGAGATAAAATGACTTTAATAGCCCAGCTAAAGTGAAGGAGAGAGACCATGAATGAAAAGAAGAAACTAACTGATTTATTTTCTCCCAAATCAATGAGACCATGACTATAGACCCCCTTGTTTGTTCATTCGCAGTTCTGAATACCTGATAAAGAGAAACAATATGCTGGGTTTGTAGCTTGAGATCTACAGGCAACTAACTGCACTGTGTGGTTCTGGACAAGCGATCAAACCTCCCAGAGAGATGTACTAGATGCTATGTATGGTTCAGTCGAACTTTAACATTCTACGTCTAATCTTTCTATGATGATCCATTATGTTCACCTCTCCACACACAAGACCAGAATGACTGATTGTTCATTTTCAGGAATCTCTTACTTTTTAAAATAGCCACTGTATTTAACTTTTTATTTTGAAAGGATTTCAAACTTACAGTGTAACAGGCAGGTCTTCCCCTCTTTTGGGTTTCTCTGTGCTCTCTGTGGAAAATTCCCAAACCCCTTCTCCTTGTAGGCAGGAGAATACATTCCTCCCCTAGTCTTCAGGAACTGGTGAAGGTGCACATAGGCAAGAGAACACATTCCTGGGGTGGGGGCCTCTCAACGGTTCAGCTCTGGGCCATTCTCAAATCAGCCAATTGTTTACCTTGTCTTTAACATGTCAAAGAGTCTATAAAAGCTAAGGTTGCTGTTTGTTCTGGGCTCAGATTTTCAGAGGCTATTCGGCTGAGCCCTACGGCCATAGCAAATAACACCTGCTTACTGAAACTACGGATCCTTAATCTCAGCCTGTTCTAACTTCACGGAACGTTCCTGGAGGCCTGCGACCTCGTTCCTGGTTTTCGCACTACAACAGAACAGTTACAAAATGATATAAACCTCGCTCAATGAACCTACCCCTACAGGTTCCCACATCCACCACTTTTAATATTTTGCCACCTGTACTATATAATCTTGTCTGTCCATCTATCTGTCTTTCTATCTGTTTTGATGAATATTTGAGAGCAAGTTACACACATCATCCTTTTTGAATGCAAAATACTTCCATTTTCATTTCCTATGAAGAAGTATATTCATTTGTATAATTATTGTAAGTGCAGTAATCAAGCTCAAGAAAATGTAATGTTGATATAAAATTTAGTCTTTGTTCCAACCTTTTCTTATGTTCCAATAATGTTTTAAGCTTTTCTCTTGTATTCTCCTGTATCATATATTGCATTTAATTGTCATTATCTGTTTAGTTTCTCTTTCTTTCTTTTTTGTTAATTGTGGAAACATTCATGCAAAATAAATCTTCCCATCCAAGCCCTCCCACACATACCACTCAGTGGGATTAATCACATTCAAAAAGTTGCAGTACCCTCACCACCACCCATCACTGGAAATTTCCCTTCACCCCACTCAGAAACCTTACACTCATTCTGTATTAACTCCCCACTGCTCTTGGCCCTGACCTCTGGTAGCCTGTTCTCCACTTTCTGTTTCTATATGTTTGCATATTCTCTGATATTTTCTTTGTAGTTATGGAAGGGCTTACATTCAACATTCTAAATCTGTAACAATCTCTTTGCTTTAATGCCAATTTCAACTTTGGTAGCAAACACACTATATTTCTCTAACTTTCTATCAGCCCACCTTTATGGACCTCTTGTCACAAATTCCATAATTATTCATTATGAGTCTAATATAATTGATTCATCAGTACATTTTAAACATTTGCCTTTCAGATTCCGGAGGAAGTAAAAAGTGGAGTTACACATCAGAAATACAATATTACAGGTGCTTTTATTTACCTGTGTAATTATCTTTGCCAGAAATCTGTATCTCTTTATGTAGATTCAGTCCATTTTCTAGGGTCCTCTCCTTTCAGCCTGCAAAACTCCCTATAACATTTCCAGTAGGGCCAGTCTGGTTGTGATCAAGTCCCCTCAGCTTTTGTTTATGTGGGAATGTCTCAATCTATTTCTCATATTTTGAAATACAGTTCTGTGGAAAATAATTCCTGGTTGGCAGATATCTGTTTCAGCACTTTAAATGTGTCTTGCCACTGCCATCTTGCCTTCATGATTCTGAATAAGAAATGGGCACTTAGCACTGCTGAGGCTCCCTTTCTGTGACATGTTGCTTCTCTCTTGCAGCTTTCAGATTTCTCTCTTTATCTTTGGCACTCAAAAGTTTAATTATGATTTGGTGTTGTGTGTTTCTACTTGGGTTTATCACGTTTGGAGTTCTTGAGCCTCTCAAATGTGTATATTCATGTATTTTGCTAAATTTCAGAAATTTTCAGCCATTATCTTTGAATATTCTCTCTGCCCCTTTCTCTCTTCTCCTCTGGCAATTTCACAATTGCTATATTGGTATGTCTGATGTTTTCCCACAGATTCCTCAGTCTCTGATTACCTGTCTTTCATTTTTCTTCTTCTCAGACTGGATGATTTTGATTGCCTTATGTTCACCAATTCCTCCTTCTGCCTCCTCCAATTTGTTATAGAACCCCTGTAGAGAATTTGTGATTTCTATTACTGTGATCTTCAACTCTGTTTTGTTCCTTTTCATAATTTCCTTCTCACTATTGCTATTTTCTTTGTGTTCATACATCATTTCCCTGATACACTTCTGTTCTTTGTCCATATTTTCCTGTACTTCTTTGAGCATATTTAGGACCAGTTTTTTAAAAGTCTTTGTCTGAATTATCCTAGGTCTGATACTTCTCATTGATGGTTGCAATGTTTTAATCTTCTCCTTTACCTGCGTCATTGCTCCCTGCTTCTTTGTAGGTGTTGTATTTGTATGCATTGCAAATTTTGTTGAAACCTCAGCATTTTGGTACTTTAGTGTATCATCTTGGAATTTAGACTCTAGGCATTTGGTCCTTAGGCTTGTATCCAGCTAGTGTTATGAAAGTGTTTTCTTGAGCAACAAAAGGTAACCAGAAGAAGAAGCAGGTGGGGGGAAGGAAGAGAAAGAGGCGGAGAAGGAGGAGGAGGAGGAGAAAGGAAAACACCTTTCTTAGTTTTTGAAGATTGACCTGTGTGGGTACCTCCTTCTGGGCTTATCTATACAATGACTTTGGAGAATAGCTGCAGGCCAAAGCATAGGGGGCTCTCTGATCCTTTCTGTATATGTTTCTTTTCTTAATCACACCCATAAGGCCCTAGGGATTCCCATGATTATGTGAATACAAAACCTCATTTTCTTTAGGAAAAAGTTTCCTTAGGGTCCAAGACACTGTACTGCATGTCCTACAGCCAGCCAATCCCTTGTCCTAAGGAAGCACAACTTGAGACGACCTTATCACAATTCCACAGGAGAACTCAGTGAGTTCCTTTCTAAACACAGGCCAAGTTCTGGAAAGTGATTCCCTCAGGCCACCACCAGACAGCTTGGGCCAAACAGCCATGCTCCAAGTATGTGCTCAAAGGTTACCCTGCTCTTTCCAAAGCTGGGCCTGTGGGCCAGTTCTGCACCCAGTGATGGGTAGAGGTTAGGCCAACTAGGGCACCAAGAGTTCCTGCTTCTTTTAAGGGACATTTTACTTAATTAGGTGCTCACCCTGTTATTGCAATCCTTTAACTTTTTCTTGAAGCTTTTGCAAAGATATTTCTGCCACTTCTTTTTGGTTATTCAAAGCTTCTGGTGGGGGGGAGGTGGAGGCGGGGAACAGAACCCTGAAACATCTCACTCTGCTATCCTGATACACTTTATTTTTTATTATTCAAGACTGAAATGACTAATCTGACTCTTTCTTTTCTGAAGATGGTCCTGTCCCTTGGTCTTCCATTACACTGTGTGGTAAATCAATTTACATGCAGCGGTAACAAAGGCCTGTGCCCAAGCAGGATCGTACAGTCTACATCAAGGGTGATTTAAACAGAGAAAAAACAAAGATCTGATCTTACCCCTGGTCATATGAAAATAGGAGGTAGAGAACCAAAACAAATATCCTACAAAATTTTTTTCTTCACTGCCAGGAAAGTGGTATAAAATAAATATTAGAAGAAATTTTAATATGATATCTTATTCAAAAAACATAATATGGTGAAGCAGTTTTATTAACTATGTGTCTTATGCTTTCCAACTCATTAACTTTTTCCGAGTTTTTACATACTTTTTCTCATCAGCTGGAATGACTTCCTTTTATGTAAGCCACTTCTTGCCAAGAACTGCAAAGGGCCCGAGATATTTCCCAGATTGCAAGCTCGCAAGATAGCGTGTGCCATGGAAGCTGACAAAACACACAAGAAGACGCAAAGCACAGTAGGCAGAGCACGCTTCGTGTTCACCTGCCTCCATCCCCACCCCCGTGCCGCATGGAGTGATGTGGAAAAGTTCAGCTTGATGCTGATTATATAGTTGTTTTATGTGGCAAGTAAGAAATTTCAAACTTAGGAAACCCCAATCTTTTAATGTCAGCCCCTAGAAAACTTGCCCAAACTTTGCCGTAGAGATACACCTTGGTCAAACAAACAATCCGGCTCTTCGCACATAAGCCATGCAGAAATACAAGAGATTCTGGAGAATTGTTACCCAATAGTCCTCAAAAAACAAAGTAAAAAGAATTTGCCTTGATGTATAAATCAACAGGCTCATAGAATTTAGGACATCCATTTTTCTGAACAGGAAACATATAGATGCCATAATCAACCAAATTCAGTCATATTGAACATCGATTAATACCTATCATTTTTCAGGCACTTTCATATTTACTTTTACTGTAATTCTGAAGTATCTTCATGTGGAATTTTACACCATTCTTGATTATATAGGTAAGGTAAGGAAATTGATGTTTATGCAAAGAATGTTATCTATTGGTCATACAACAATTTCATGGCAGGACTGGAATTTAAATCCAGTACTTCTTACTAGAAGCCAAGGCTATGAGACCTGAAAATTGACTAAAAGTAATAAACAACTCTTGATCACATTCTCCAATGCTTATTCACTTGGTACAAACCCTGGACTTATTAAATCAACTTCTTAAGAAATAGTCATGTACATTGTATAAATGTGCTAATATAAGATTTAAAAAGTTTTAGAAATTTATTAAATTTGTCACTTTTATTTATGTTAGGAAGTTTATTCATTTCACATCTCCAGCTCCACTTTTTCTCGCATTTTGGTTTTGTAGTCTTCAACTGCAGTTATTTTTAGGACAATGTGATGTGGAATTATGCTCAATAACATATCTTAAAATACTTTCTCTTAGAGATAATGTTTTTCTTCCACAGAAGAACTTCTAAACTGTATCATGTAATATATTGTAAGTATATTCTAGATATTTACTTTTTTTAAAAAAAGAGAAGAAAAGAAGAAGAAAGTGTGGTTATTTTGCTTAGGACAGCCAGTATTATTAAAAGAATGAAAAAGTTTGAAACTCATACACTTTCAAAGCATTTTTGAAAAGTAATCTTCCCAATTCATTTAAGCTATCAGAAATCTTGCTTATTCAGTCTGATGTATTTAGTTAAACAACTCTTATTTCTCAGATCATCAGTGCGTTGGGACAACTGCCCATGCGGTCAGAGACTGAGTAGGTTAATCCAGGAGCATGGAATTATGCTACACAAACATTTTCAAAGCCAACAATAGCTAAGAGGATTTGTTCTTTACCAGTGAATATCCTTTGGAAATCTCTTTGGAACTTCAGTAAACACAGTTCTATTCTCCTGCCTATTGTTAATGTAGTTGTTAGTTGACTTAACTTTGGCTAAACCCTAGGGATAAAAGGTTGAGAAATGTACAGTTAGAAATATTAATGGATTTATTAAATCAAATGGGTATTAGAGTACAGTCTACTGTCGATCTCTTTTGAAAACCACTATTTTCCATTATCTCTTGATCTATTCTCAGGCTCAATTTTTAGTCCACAGAGATCGGCTGTGATTGTTACCTCTTAAAATGCCATTACCCAACAACATTAGTTTTTACAGTTCTAATAATGTCTTCATTCTTTCCTTCACATTTCCTTTCTAGCAGAATACTTTTCACTCCACAGGGCATTTAGAGGATTAGAAGCCCAGTAGAGCTGGGAGATTATTTAGGCTCTGTAAATGCTATGACTCAAGCATGAACTTCACAATTTTGCTTCAATATACACTATTTTGTACATGCAAAATTCATCTTTGGTAAAGATGAATATTAGTTAATCGCAAATTATAGTTCATATGTGTTCACTCTATATCTGAGCTTGACCCATCTTAACCTATGTTCTTTCATAGTTTCTTTGCCCCTTTAAAGGTCATATACCACTTTCCCAGAAAAATTCTTCTAAGTTTCTCTTGTACTAACATCTTTCCTGTGTGTCAGAGGGAGATAAAGACAGATATTACCCCCAATTTTGGTGCCATTTTTTCTTTAAGCCTGTCCTGGAACACTAATTCTCAGTGCTGTTTATTAGACTTTAGCATAAATAATATTCATGCTGCTACTAATAGTAATAATAAGAGTATTAGTAGTAAAATAAGAAGTAGTGCTAAGTAATTAAATTTGTTATGAGCATAACAAAATTTAAATAGCATGGAAACATGAATTTTCTCACTTAATTCCCATAATAACCTCATAAGTCAAGTTCTTTTAAGGAAGGTTGAGAAACTGAGTGCTTGAACAGTCAAGAACTTAGACAAGGTCACAACAGCTAATCAATGTTGGAATGAGGATTCAAACCCAGTTTTTCCAATTCTAGACCTCACATTCAAAATCATCAAAATATATATAGTGTTTTTGGTGATTGTTGGCTTTTTATCTCCCTAGTTATCACAAGCTCTTAGGGTGAAATGGCAACGTCTTCTCTCATAGAATCTGATGACTTATATACAGAAAGTTCTTAATGAATACAAAGTCTGTTAACTGAACGACCTGCATAGTGAATTTTGAAACAGGTTGTGTAACAAAATATAAATATTAAATAACATTAGAATGACCCAAAGTCACCTGACTTACTCCAGAAAATCACTGTTATTGATTTCTATCCAGCTGTATACTGAATTATGCAATGAAACAGTACAGCTTACTGCAGAGTTTCCCACACTTGAATTTGTCTCAGAATTACCTCGAGGGCTTCACAAACCATAGATTGCTGAGCCCCATCCCCAGAGTTTCTGACTCATGTATATGAATAACTAATCTATTCCTAGGAGATGTTGATGCTGTAAGTTCAGAAACCACTCCTTAAGAGACATTGGTTAATGGCACTTGAATCAAAAGGACTGAGCTCCGTTACTTAAAAGCTGTGTGAACCTGGGCAAGTGATTAGTATCTCCAGGTCTCAGGTTTCTTATCTGCAGAAAAGTGGCCCCCAGAGATTTTGTGTGGACTAAATGAGATAATACATGCAAATTGCTTAGAAGAGTACCTGGCACATAAATAATAAGTGCTCAATAAATACTAATCATATTTAGTATCATATGAACTATAATTATTGTCACAAACATCTATATCACAGACTCCTTTTAAGACTTACCTTTTGTGCTGTAATGCAAACAGCAAATCATTGAGGAATAGATTTTGATCTGTGATTCTCACAATTGCATGAGGTATGAAGTTCCGGTGGAGTAAATGTCATAGGTATATTCAGTCCTAAACCGTTTGATTAGAGAATGGAGAGGACACCATAGAGGAAAAGTATGCATGAGAAGAGGGAGAAAAAAGGATGATATAAGAAGGAACAGAGATTGGAAAGTCAGGCAACATTTTAATAGACATGAGCCTCACATGTTCAAAATTTAAGAAGAATATTTTTTACCATAAAATTATCACTATTATTTATGGGTAATGACAGGATTCACAGTTTTATCAAATATTTTACTTTAATTTATGGAACATGAAATTCGTATAATTTCCAAAATTTAGTTTGAGGCTCCCAAATATATCATATACACTTGCAATTCTTTGTAAATATGCTAGCAATAAAAATAGAAACTGGGGGGGGGGGGGTTGCAACTTATTACTTTGAATGGAGAACTTCAGTACTCTTTCAATCTATCTATATGTTTTCTCAACAGGAGAATCTATTGTTCCAGAGTTCCATTGCCTAGACAAGCTTTTAAACAGCAATGGTAACCACATAACCTAACAGGGTAACACCTAAGGGTATGAGGATATGGTTTTCAGTATGACTAGCGCTCTGTCAATTTGTCCATTTTCAGATTAGACCACTCCCCTCCTTAGATTTCAACTTAATTGAAGAATTAAGAAAAAGAAAAAGGAGAAAGCAAAAGTTCATTTCTGTTCTTAATAAGAACTCTTTATCTTAATCTAAAAAGATTTTGAGGAAAAAATTCAGCCTTGGCATGATTGCCAACTAAAATTTTTTCTAGAAGAGGTCATTCCAGGGTCAGTTCTGTGAGAATATGGTCATAATTGTTTGTTCAGTCTTTATGTGGCAGACTTTGAACTCCCCTCTCCAGATACAGGAAGAACTTGAGAAAGCAAATGGGCGATCAGAATGATTAACATTGCCAGAATTTACTTAAAGAACTAACAGGTGAAGCGGTGTTGCTCAGAGTGAAGTCTGTGGATACTTTGCCCAGAATCACCCTGGATATTTATTATAAATTTAAGTTTCTGGGCATCTCCCTAAAACACTGAGTCATAATCTCTGGGTATAGGCCCATGAGTCAACCTTTTTGGAGAAACCCTGAGCAGTTGCTGTGCTCTCTAATCTTCTCTCCTGAGATTGAAGCTCTCCGATCTTGACAAGTCTAAGCTTCCTGGGAGAAATTTATGGTTAAAACAAATCACATTTTCACGCTTTAGGTTAGGAAATGTGCAAATAAATTAAGCACGCTAATTAGTGGTAAAATAGTTGCGGAAAGAACAAAGCATATATTAATCAATATTTTATTTTATATTTAGCTTGAAAATTGCTGCCATATTTTCCTGTATGCCAGAAATTCAACATGAAGTATTCTTCAAAGAATATATAATAACCCTGATCATGAGTTAAAAGATCGTAGAGGGGCTGTGCGATGGTAGCTTAGTATTAGAATTCTCATTGCCATGCCAGGAACCTGAGTTCGATTCCTGGTGCCTACTCACATACAAAAAAAACTTTTTCCTGTTCTATGTAAAGTTGATCATCCTGTCATAAGAAAATAAGAGTAGTATTACATACCTTTTTTCTGTACTACTATGTGTATGCATGTCAGTAGAGTAAACATCTAGAAGTGAGTTTTTTGGGTATCACTTTTCAAAAAGCCACCAACTCATCTACCTAAAAAGTTATGACAATTTGAACTTTCTTCAAAGCATAAAAAGAATCAACTATCTATTCCCAAATTTTCACTCACATTAGCTTTCAATAAATGTGTTCAACTTTTCCTGTCAGGTGGTTAGAAATGTGTTTATTACAATTTGCATTTATTTAATTATGAACGAGGTTACAGATTATGTACGGTTATTGAATATTGGCTAATTCCTCTCCTGGTCTCTTTGACTTTCTCTTATTGATTTGTAAGATACTCTTTTAATGTTAATCAGTGTGTTCTCGCTGTCATATAGCTGACTTAACTTTCTGTGTTGTCATTTGCCCTTTGATGTGGCTTATTATGTTTTCTATCATGAGACTTAAAAATGTTATGCCATAAAATTCATTAATCTTTCCTTCTATGCCTTCAATGTGGTTTCATGCTTAGAAGATCTTTTCATAATTCTAAGACTGAAAACTCTAATTTGTAACTCTCAATTTTGTTGCTACTCCCAGTATATTAAAATTATAATTATTTATGCTATAAATTGCATATAAATGGTTTATATCAACTCTTAATTTGATCCTTGTGTTCCTACCATTCAAAATGATCACTCTATTTGCTCATAAATATAATTCATGTAAAAAACTTTGAAAACTCAAAAACAAAAAAAAAAATGAAATTATTTTGAATGATATTATCAGACTTTAAAACTGGCATTAGTTGTTACATATTACTTGGTCATGTTTAAAGTATATATATAAGTTGATGTATTAATTAATTTAGATGAGATTTTTATCTCATTGTATATTTTGCTTTATTAACTATTTTTTCATATGTTGTATCTCTTTTCATCTGACGTTCCTTAGAAATGTTATTTTAATAGCTATTTAAGTGTTACTTAAGTGCAATAGCTATATAAGTGCTTCATCATTTATGTATAGCATGCTTTTTAAAATACTCTATTCCAAGGTTAAGTTTTCGCCATTTTATTTTTAAAACTGCATTGATATCCTAGTCCTTTAAATAAACTTCTCATTATGATAAATTCATAGAAATGGAATTACTGGGTCAAATTATATGAATATACTTTGAGTTTTTTCCAAGTATTGCCAAATTTTTCTCAAGAGACTTTTAAAAGACCTCATAAGTTGTACATTAGGTTTTTCATTTAACTGAAACCTAGCCAACATTTGATGATTTTTCAGAGTTAGATCTATGAAAAAAAATACTTTGAAAATGTATTAGGCAGGGGATTTTAAAAATTCAAATTATATATTTCTATACAATATTTACCCTTGTTGTGCTTTAAACACATAATCTAATCAACAATGAAGTGAAAGTCCTGTACTATTTGAGATTCTCACTGTTTATAATTTTATAGCCTACTAGTTTACAAAATATTATTTAATAAAATGTGAACCACACATGCCCCTCTGCAGCTTGCTTTTTGCATATAAATACCTCTGGTGGAAGGAGCCGTGCCACTGAGAAAAAAATCACATATCAAACAGCCTTTCTAGTTTTTCCACACTGATAAGCATCTGAGGTTTGGGTTCAAAGAATGGTCAAGCCATTTGATTAGACCTAAGGTCTCTCCAAGGCTGGTAATCATACGGAAACATCTATGCACACTAGAAAGAAGAGATACAGGTGAGGACTGGGAGGTATCTGCTGAGTGCGTCAAGACTTCCCTAGTATTTCAGTTTCTTTGGCTGCTCCAGCAAATACCATGAATTGCCCCACTGAAACTAAGGGAATTTATTTGTTTAGAGTTTTGAGGCCTGGAACATGTCCAAATCAAAGCATCAGCAAGGTGTTGCTTTCTTTCCAAAGACTGGCTGCCAGCAACCTTGGCTCCTCTGCCATTTGGCAAGGCACATGGAGTCCACTGGTCTCTCTGTTCTCTTCCGAGTTTCATTGCTTCCAACTTCTTGCATCCATGATTCCTCCCACCCCAGACTTTTTCTATATTCATCCCATTCATTAATGACTCAACTGATAGGATTAAGACTCTCCTGAATAAGAAGGGTCACATCTTTACTGAAGTACCCTCATCAAGAGGTCTTATGATGGGTCCATACCAACAGGGATGGATTAACTTTAAGAACACATTTTTCTAGGGTCCATGCCGCCTCAAAGCACCACACGCATCAAACATTGTACAGGAGATCATACCCAAAGGATAATACTAAAAATAAAGTAAAAGTTCTAAGAACTGGAAAGAAGAAATCAAATTTTCATTTTCAAAGACAATGTGATTATTCAGTTAGAAAATCTATTACCTGCAGAAAAATATTGTATCTAATAATTTTGATATTTTAAATTTAATATTGATAGTAATAAGATCAATATACAAAAATCAAGAGTGGTCATAGGTACCATAAATAAACAACTGGAAAATATAATTTTAAGAAGATTGTCCATCCAGCTCCCAGACCTTGGTTTCTAATATCATTCTCCAATAAAAGTAATCAGGGCTACTTGAAATAGTGGCTGATACAAGGACTAGGGCGAGAAATATATAAGATGACCCTGGAGCATGTTTTAGTGCCAGAAAGTAAGAAAATGCTCAAAAATCAAAATAATAGGTGCATCTCAATAGAACAGAGAAGTCAACCAAAGAGAATTCCTAAAGGCTGAAGATGGAACAATTTGAGCCATCAAATAAATAATGTGGGGTCTAGCAAATAATATTGGATCATGACCCAAAGTATAAAATAAATGTGTATCAGTGGACACTGACATAAATAAGTGATTGAATAAATAAAAACATATGAGGGAAGAAATGCATCTCACTTACAGACAACGTCCAAGTAATTTTTGTAAGTATCCCTGCTCCGAGGGGGTGAAGTTTCCCCCCTTTAGTGTGGGCTGCACTGAGTGACCTGTTAGTAAAGAGTATAGAAAGAGGGGCATAAAGTCACTTTACAATGGAGAAATCAGCAAACACTACCTCAGTCAGGTGGTCAAGGTTAATTAACATTAACAGTGATAAATCAAGGTTATGACTGATATGATGATATGATATGAACTGATGTGAAATGATCAGAATGACACTTTATTTCTGTGCTCTCCTCTAAAAAATAAAATAAACCAATCTCATCATAAGAGAAATATCAGATCGAAGTCAATTGAGGAACATTCCATAAAATAACTAACCTGTGTGTTTCGAAACTGCCAAAGTCAACTAAAACAAGGAAAGTTGAGGAAATGGTCACAGACCATGGGAGGCTGAAGTTCCTGGAACTTAGTACATTAGGGAAACACTAATGAAATCTCATTAATTGTGGGGCTGGGTTAATAGTAATGGTCTAATGTTGGTGTCTTACTTGTGGGAAATGGATAATATTATGGTGATATGAGAGGATGTCAATAGGGTAGCCAAGTCGGAAGCATATGGGAATTCTGTATTGCTTTGCAATGTCTTCTGTACATCTAAAACAGTTGGATTTTTAAGAGTTTATTTACAAGATGCACACTTTTAAAAGGCCTTATTGTTCAAAAAGAGAAATTCCTCATAAAAAAGAAAATCACTACTAGAAATAAATCTAACAAAAGAGGGACACCTGTGGTATTCCCCCCACCCCCAAGATTTTTTGAACTGCAAAAATACCTGAATAGTAGAGACATTTATCATTTTGATGTTGGAAGAATCACTATTATAAAACATCAACTAGCCCCCAAATTAATCCATAGAAGGGTCAGAAAACTGCCCTATGGCTTCTTTTTGTTCTGCCCCACAAACTATGAATGAATTTCCAAATTGTTGGAAAAGAAATAGAGAAAAGAGAAAATTGGGGAGGGGAGAGAGAGAGAGAGAGTCTGCATAATTTAAAATATTTACTATCTAAGCCATTATAGAAAATGTTTGCACTAATAATGGTGAGAACAGTATCTAACATACATAAAGCACTTCCAAGTGGCAGGCAATTTTTTAAGGACTCTATATGTTTTAACATTTCTTCACAAATGTGCCATGAAGCAATAACCATGCTTTCTCAGGTTACAGAGATGGAAACCTGGGCACAAAGCCAGAGTGTCACTTGTTCAAGGTCACAGAGCTGGTAAACAGTGGGGCATGGGTTCCAATTCAAGCTGTCTCTCATCTTAGGTGCATGTTCTCTCAAACGCTGATGGGGATGATATGCACCAACTTTAGGACCATGGGTATATCTGGGGTTGGAGAATGGGAGAATGGCTTGGAAAATAGAAATTTACATCTAACTATAGCTTGTTCTGCGTTTTTTTTGTTGTTGTTGGGTTTGTTGCTTTCCTCATTTAATTTTGTCTTTTCTTTCAGAAAGAGCTGAAAAAAAAAACAGTAGCAAAATATTAACACCTGATTCTATGTAATAGCTGCATTTATGTTTTTTCAATTAAGCAAAAAGATAATGAGTCAATCTGACCTTTGCACCCAGGAACTCTTACTGCATGCTGAAGTTCTCAAATAGAGAGAGAGGAAAGAAGGTAATTCAAGAAGAAAATAGTGAACAGAAGAAAAACATATCTATTTTTTTAAACTATGAACTTTGTATTTCTAAAGAGCATTTCTCAGTCAATTTCCTAGGTTTCTTCTTTCCTAAAATTCTTCTGAATCTTCATCCAAATCTTTTTCTATAATACCTTTTTTTCCATTTCATTAAAAGAGACTAGGGAATTATTGACTCCTGAAATTACTTTTAGAATTTAAAATTTATAGCAACTAGATCAAGTAGTGGCACAACAACAGATTTATAGATAAATCTTTGGGACCAGATGGTCTCTAGTCAAGAGTTTTGAAGGCAATTAAGGCTGGCATTAAAGTTTTCAACAACAAATTTAAGGAGTCATTGAGAGTAAGCACTTTGCTAGGACAATTCTAGCCTGGGGAGTGTGTTGACTTCCATCCGAAAGAGATCCGAAAGTGAAACTTGGAATTACATTTAGGGAGCCTCACTTCCACAGTAGAAAAAAATGATTGAATCCATGCAAATATATTGGTGTCTTCTGCATTTAAACAAATAGCTTTGAGGAGAATATAAATAGTGTGTGTTTGTTCTTTGAGAAGGCAATGTTCATCTAGTCTGGAAATAGAGAGAAATGGCTACTAGGTGTTGGAATCCAGATTTTTCTTTCTTATCATCTTTGTAAATTATGGTGAGAGGAATTCACCAGCTACTTTTATTGTATTCTCTGCAAGTCTATTCTCTTATCTACCTTTAATGAATTTATTTCCACCCAGTTTTAAATTCTCCCCAATCTTACATTTCATCACAAATCATTCTCTTTCCATTTCAGTCTATTTGTTTTTCCTCCCATGTCACATCTTCCTGTAATCTTTTGAGTGTGTCAGCCTTCCTGACATTTTAGAAATTGTGATTGGTTAGGGGGTTGTGGACATGAGTTTGCATTCTGGTTTCAGATCTCAGAGAGTAGAAGAATGGGTAGCAACAGCTCTTTGTCTAGTTCTCACTTCTAGAAATTCTTTATCTTGTTTGACTCTGTAACTCAGGCAAAGTCATCTCCATTTTCCATGAAGCAGTGTTCTGGTTCTTTCAATTAGTGGACATATCAAAACACTAAAAAAGTGGGACTTTTTTCTATTCCTGCTTAGACTTTTCTGGCTCAACGCTAACAGGAATGTACTCCTGAAAGGGATAGCCCCACTTCTATCCTCACTCCATTTCTGCCATACTTAGTCACCTATGTTCTGAATGTAGATTTAAAAATGAAGGGGATGGGTATTGGGAAAGAAATGCATGTAAAAAGTGATGAAACCCAAATAAACTACTTGATGCAGTTCATAGTGTCAATTTTCTGCTTTTGATAATGTTCTGGGTTTTATATAAGATGTTTTCACTAGGAGAGGTTGGATGTAGGGTATCTGGCAACTTTGCACTATTTTACAACCTCTTATGAGTCTAAAATTTTTCAAAATAAAAAGCTGAAGAGTAGTCAAGGGAAAGGAGATATTGGGCAGTATTCCACACAACTCAAGTCAGAGGACCAGCTGTTCCATTTCATGTTTTGCTCTAGGGTTGGATTTATGAGTCTTAAGGCAGAGAACAGTTGAAACACATTTTTTTCCTATTTTGTTTCCTTAAGAAATTTTATTTCAAGAAGTGAATTCTGGTGTCTGCAATGCAAAGGCTCATAATATTTGTTTATTTCTCACACAGCTTTTCTATTCCTCTAAAAGTAATGAAAAATCCTCAGAGATTCTCTTTGTAAGTTGTCCATCAGTCTTAATTCAAACATTTTAAGTGATACTTCATCTTTTGCTCTATTTCCCTAGATTTTTTGTTTCTCTGATTTTTTGTTTTGCTTTGTTGTGAGACTAGGATAGTTTGCATTGGGGTCCACAAGCAGATGCCATTTTAAGCCAAAAGTCTCCCAAATCTGGTTCATAATATCAGCTGATATATTTTATGACCCTCTTTAGTAAGCCTTTTGTTCCAGATATCATTAAGTTGTTTCTGTGAACACGTAGGCTGTATTTGGCCAGCTGTTCTATTGCACTCATTTCCAGAAAAAATTGAATCTGCTTCTGAAATCTGAACTCACAATGGCTAAACTTGGCAAAAATGTTTTCTCATCCCTACCCAAAAGACGAAGTACATGCATTCATTTAATATAATGTGATTTCAACTTTTCACTTCAAATGAAATGGAGGCTCACAGCAACTGAAGTAGTATATATTCCATGAAGTGCCATTTGTGTGTCTTATAGAGTGAAGAAAGTACTGTTAATGCTGAAATATGATTTGCAATTTATTCTTCTTTATTGGATCAATACTAATATAAGTGAAGATTTTTACCAGACTTCAGTTTCTGGTAACCCTTCAGCAGTTTATAATGAAATGACTATGTGTGATTTATGGGTTATAATTAAGGGCTTTTAAAAATCACCATTATTCTGAAATATGCAGGGAGGTTCGTTGTGTATATTAAGGATTCACTAAGATTATTCAAGGTTGATACACTGTGTACTACATCTCTGTCACTCCCTACCCCCCCTCAGCAAAAGGTTTAGCACATAGCACTCAGTATGGTAATGGATTTTTTTCTCAGATCAATGAAAGTATAATTAAATGGTAGGAAACAAGTTAAGAAACAGTTCTTCCTGGTATTTCTACATGTCTTCAGATAGCTTTTGTTCTAGACTTTTCCAGGATGTTTGTATAACAGGAAGCTTTGGAAGATAGAGATAAAGCCTTCTTCTAGGTCAGAATATACATTTGTTCCTGACCAGAGTAACAAAAGATAATGTCTTTCTCATGAATAAAGTTGGAGAAGTTTCCCAGAAGCCCACCATAACATTGGGGTTTCCTAAGCACAGGTGGTTTCTTAGCAGTAATACAAAATCATTCTTACATAGCATCTATATGGGAATCTGCATCGCCTTTACAAAACATGTTGGGGAATGGGGCGGGTATAGGAAACAAGGCGAAACGATACAAACATAAATCTCATGCCTTTTGCTATGCCATCAGTTCTACAGTCCTTTGCTCTGACCCATGGTTCTTGGGTCTTTCATCAGTGTGTATAAATCAGTGGCAGGCTAACTTAGCTTTCAAAGAGAGTAAAATCTCATCCTCTTTAAAGATCTTGACACAATTATTTGGCATGCAGCACATCATGCCTCTGTGAGTAGCTAGAGAAGAACAAGAGGCTACAGGAAGATTGTGAGGATTTGGAGGATGAAGCCAGGAAGAAGGAGCCAGCAGTAAAGAATACAGAAAGAGATCAGTCAGATGGAGCCCAGTCCTAGACCAGAATGGAGGAGAACGTCAAAAACCCAAGGGTGATGGATGGTGGGTTACAGCAAGAGGAAGACCATTTCATCCCAGGTGATTGGAGAAAGGGGAGAAAAGGTGGCTGTGGAAACTGAAAGTTGAATACATAAAGAGGTTGACTGTTGAAGGAAATTGAGCCTGGTGGCCACAACTTGCAGGACAGTCAGGTTATCTGCTGAGAGAGCAGGATGGGGATTGAATACAGAGAAACTTTGAAGAAAAGGGATAGTTCTGAAATTGTCCGTGAGAGGAAGAAAGGACTACCTGACCAAAATAGGAAATGATATTGAAGGGTGATGCTAAGAACTCAGCAGAGTTCAGAGAACATGAATTTGTAGAGTTGTTAATATTTCCCACTTTAGTATAGTCTCTGACAGTATCAAGTTGCTCTAAATTAGAAGAGAAGACCAATTTAGGGAGTTTTGCTTTCCTAATAAAGAGAAAGAATAATGTATATCTTGTACCAAATACCTTAAGATGAGCCTTAAAATTGCCTATCTATCCCAGGTCCTAGATAAATGTACACCCACATATGCAGCCGACCATTGAGACAATGGATGAGAGATGTTGCTTTAACAGGGA
Organism: Tamandua tetradactyla; assembly: GCF_023851605.1. Taxonomy (NCBI): domain Eukaryota; kingdom Metazoa; phylum Chordata; class Mammalia; order Pilosa; family Myrmecophagidae; genus Tamandua; species Tamandua tetradactyla. Next base: position 51,237,931 of record NC_135343.1, on the reverse strand, counting down.
CCAAACTTTCCATTCTATGGTAAAAGTTGATACTGGCTTACATGTTGTAACACTTCTCTTCTACTTGGTCCCATCCTTTCCCAGCGAACCTACCCTATTACAGATTAAATCCAACTTCTGTTGAAATCATGTATTAATGAGAGAGGCCCTGGAAGGGATTAGTGCTAATTTGCATGGAGTTCTCAGTTCTTTATATTATTGAAGTCTAGCCAGGCCACGTCACCCAGGAGCTGTAAGTGATGGGGAACTTGAATGAAGCACTTGGCAAATGCATGTCAAGAGAAATTCTTAATAATAATAAATCCTCTGACAAGACAAGAGCACTTAAGTCTGATGGTGACAGTTTAGTTTACAGAAATAAAGCTGATGTTCTCTGCTCCATTTTCAGTGTCTGAATTGGTTTCATCATGCTGTTTGGCAGATAGCTGCATCAATCCATCTCATCATATCTAAATTCTGCCATCTTTGGCTAGTCATCCATAGACATATCTCTAAACTCCAAAAACAAATCAAACCTCTATTTTTCCTCATTTTTGTTCAGCAGACCTAGAAAAATTCACTCATTTTTGGTTTGAAAATAAATGAATCTACTGAGAAACAAAACAATGCTATTTCCCCCAAATTAGAGGCTACAGGTTATTGTCAAATCAACCTTCTGCAAAACTTGGTGTTTTTAGGATGTGACATTGCTAAGGGACAGTAGTTATTTTACTTATATGCATTGACTTAATGAAACTATACATCTACAATATTACATCAGGATTCATCCCCATTTTCTGCCCCCCCCCCCCCCCCCCCCGCTTCCTCAAACCAAGATCAGCATCTTCCATTGCTTTTCTCTAGGCCTGAGTTTAGATTAGTTTCAAGGTTGTTGTTGTTGTTTTTGGTGGGGGGTGGCGGCGAGGGTCATTAAATCTCTTTGAAAATAGCATATACACTGACTACTCACAAATAATTGTTGGACTTAATTTCTGGCTCACAATCTGTAGATCACTCTACCCTGGTCTACTCATCTGCTCCTGATAATTTGCTTGCATTGGTCAGCAAAGTTTGGGCATGCCCTCAGTCCCAGTCTTTTCCTAGGATTCTGCTACATTATGTCCATCATTCTACCTCAAAATCCTTAATCTCTGTGTCTTTTCGATGGTATGACCCATGCAGGTTAAAACTAAAACTTATGTATTTTTATATCCTCAGCATCTAGCACAGAAACTTGAATCTTGAACATAGAGCAGCAGAATGATAATGAGACATGTTTTCAATTCATATAGACTATATAGATTAAAATTTGGGCTCTCGCAATTTTATTGAACTCAGCACACTAAACTTCATCTGTACATAGGAATAGTAAAATATAACTCATGGCTTATTATGATTATCGAATTAAACCTTTCTAAGCTAGCCTAGATGTAAAAAGGTAAATTATGTTTAAGGGTTTGGGGGTAATTCACAGAACCCCAAAGCATAATGGCAAAGAGTCTTAGAATAAAACTGGATGTGAATGCTGCCATGACTTTCATTTTCTCTCTCATCACTGGTTCTTGAGATAGTTGCTTTTTTCTTTATCTCATGGGTCTCTATTCTGCTGCCTCTCCAAACCACATTTGGGAAAACATAGCTAAAGTTCTTGGAGAGAAAAATGATCTTTCTCTCCTTAAATCTACACTTTAAATTCCTTGGGAAAAGACTAGCTGTGCAGTGCAGGCCCCTGCCCACATCTGTTCCCGGGGGTGTGGTGGAAGAGAGAGAAGGGAGTGCTGCAGGGCCGTACAATAGAAACCTGGCTCTTCTAAGTCATTTCTGAGAGCATATGGGTCAGGTGAAAAAATGAAGGTTGAGGCAGAAGGAAGTGATATTTTCCTACTACTGACTTTATTAAACCACAGACTACAGAAACATTGTCCCACGTAATTTTTTATGATGGTGGAAAAGAGCACCTGAAATTCAACTAACACAATCAAATGTCAAATTTAAATTTAAATTTAAATTTGAATAGTTGTAAGTGAGTAGTAACTACTCTATTAGACCATGCAAGGTATAAAATCTTGCAGTCAACGACTGTGGAGGCTGTTAGAATGGGTAATCTATGAATTTATGATTAATTATGAATTAATCAATATCATTGATGTGGGTATAAATCACTGACTGAATGGATGAGCCTCTCCCAATTTAGACATCAAAGGTCACAGAGCACATGTACATATCACTTCTTTCATTCAGAAATGAAACCCAATTGATCTCACAGTTTTTATATTTTCTGCAATTTTCCCTGCCCTTTAGATCTGGAAATAAGTACTCTGGGAGTACTACATCAGAAAGAGTAGACCTAGCTGAATGCTGCACTGGAGGTCACCAGGTTTCTAAGGGTGAGAAAAATTGCCAGAAGTTGGATGGAGAGCAACAAAGGAGGGAGAGAACAGATGCATTAATAATGTATTTCACATTTTCACTGGAAAGCTGCTTTGTCTACAGTACCCAATATCAAACAGGGTATTACTTCAGGCAGAATATGAGTTAACCACAATTAATCATTTTTTTCAAGTGCACATTCATATGTTAGTAGCTGGGGTTGCAATAATGAAATAGGTTCTTGTTTTCATATAGCTTAATTTCTGGTAAGTGACACAAATAATCAAATATTGACACCAACAAGTGTGAAAGCCATAGAAGCCTTCATAGAGGCAGGGAGGGCACTGGCTGATTGTGGGAGGAAATGAAGACTTCTCTGTGGAAGTGTCTCCATAGCTGAGTGCTGTCAAAGGAGTAAAGTTAACTAGTGGAAAAAAGCAAGAAAGATCATTCCAGGTAGACAAATCAGCATGTTTGAACTACAAAGGGAAGCACAGAGGGTGTGAGAGATTGACAAATGGACAATGTGCCTAGTATGACAAGACAAAATGTGGCAGGTATGGTGAGAGATGTGAGTGGAGCAGTAGGCCCATTTTACAGGGTCTTACCTTCATCCGAAGAACAATGAGAATCCATTAATGAAGGAAGAAGAGGAGGAGGGAGAGGTGGTGACATGATTAGATTTGTAATTCTGGAAACGTCACTATGACTGGAGCTTGAAAGACAGATGGGGAAAGAAATGAAGTGGCTAATGCAGTATCCAGGGAAGAGATGATGATAAATTGTCCTTGTTCAGGGATGTTTTTGGCAATGTAGAGATATTGATGCATGTTGTGATTGAATTATGTAATCTACAAAAAATATCTTCAACTCATAATAAACTCATAATCTGTATTCCTGTGGGTATAAACCCATTTGTAAATAAGACTTTTAAAGATGTTATTATATGTTAAGATATGGCTAAATTGAATGAAGGTCGGTTTTAGATGTCAGAAGTAGGAGAAGTCAGAGAGAGAGAGATAGTCAAGGAATGGAGGATTGCCATCCCCAGGACGCTACAGACCTTGGAGAAAACATGACCTTACTGACATCTTGAATTCATTCTTCTATCCTCCCAAACTGGGAGGTAAATAATTTTCCATTGTTTAAGCCAACTGTTGTGTGGCATTTGCCAGAGCATCCTTCACTAACTAGGACACATGCATATGAAAGATATTTAGGGAATACAATCTTTGAGAATGGAGAGGGTGTTGGCTGAATGTCAGATAAGCAACATTGATGGCTTTTTTGTGTCTCGCTTTTACAGCAGCATGGATGGTGGTACTTTACACTGAGATAAGGGACACTGGATTTGGACAGGGTTTGGAGGAGGTAAGGTGAACTATGGATTCAATTTTGATGAGATTGCCCTTTGAGACATCCAAGTAGAGATGTCAGGTAGAAAGTTAAGATCATTGCTTGTAGCTTCTAAGAGTGCTCAGGGCTGAAGATATAAATTTGTGCATGATCTGGTGATAAAGCAAACAAAGTTTGAGGTAGAAATGAGACAGTCAGGGATAGAATATAAAGCAAGAAAAGAGATAACCTAACAATAAGCCTTAAAATATTTGAAAAGTTAATGATTTGGTAGAATGAAATAAGGCTGCAAAGTCAGAGAATGTGGAGCTAGAGATATAGAAGGAAAAATATATGTCTTGGAAGTCAAGAAAAGAACAGGTTTTAGAGAAGAGAGAGGAATCAACTGAGTTGAATGCAATGAAGAGTTTTAGTAAGTTGAGGTCCATGAAATAACATTGGATTTGGGGTCTTTGCTGAGAGCTGTTGTGGAGAAAGATAGTAAAAGCCAGATTGGATTGGGTGAATGGCAATGGGGCAGTGAAGCAAAGGAGGGAGAAATCATGAATACTTATCTTAAAATTGGCCATGAAGAGGAGACTCTGCCTTCATTGTTTAAAAAAATGTACTCTGGAATTAACTTTTAAAGAGATGTCAGTTTGTCACTTTTCACTTCCTTTACTTATATATCATGTGTATGCAATCACTGTTCTATCAGTAAGTATGGCTTTGATTTTTAGGCATCCAAAAATACTAAACAGAGAAAAATATGCAAATGAAATCATCCACTATTCCAATACTTTAATAATTTGTATTTTTCGTTTCCTCTTACAGTCTTCTGTTTGGGTTTGCATCATTTTTATAGTTAAATTCTTCTGAAGCTATAACTGCAGATTATGTTTTTTTTTCACTTAGTCTGATGCCAAACTTTTTACTATATAGTAATAAATCTTCACGAATCTTTTTAATGGTAGTATGATATCTGAACAGGCTGACTAAATCACAACTAAAAAAATATAATCCTTTATATAGTGGCATATATAAAACAGATTTTATTCCTATGTATTAATAAGTAATATTTACATTGATATGTATAAGTAAAATAACAAGCAAATCCTCAGTATTTATCTTCCCTCTTATTTAGGGGAAGGACTTATAACTTATTTTTGAGAGATACTTAAATTATTTACTTCTATGAAAAAACTTAGATCTCAGTGACAAACCATGAGAGGTTTTATGGTTGCTTGATTATTGAATGACTCCTTGGTTTATTCATAATTCTTTCAGGTAATTAAAAAAAATGCTAAGTGTTTTACAAAGATGCCATACAGACTTAAAGAGATGTAATTAAGCATTATATCTTAAATATGAAGCTGAATTCTGTAGAATTTGGAAAGATGTATTTGATTGCAAACCTTTTCTTATTAACTGTCACTTTTCATTGAGAACAGCACCTTTCAGTAAACATATTCATGGTAAATTGTATTCCATTTGAGGCTGTTTTTATATGTGTAGGAGTCAAAACTGGGATCTGGATTCTACCAGTGGAAAGAGAATATATTACTCTTAATTTTTTTTTAAAGATTATTAGTTTTTATATCTCATTGGGGTTTCAACTCCTTCCCTGAAAATAGAACATTTACTAAGCAGTAGCTTTATTCCTTCCAGACTAGAAGCCTTTCACACCAAATCAATGCTGATGCAAGAATTTTCCACCATTCCAACTGCCCCTCTGGGTCCTCCCTCCTCAATTTAAATGAGACAGCCAGGAGGTTCTATGCTCAGTTAGGCAGGGCTGTACCCCTTGACAAGATAGAAGCATCTTCAGAAGACAGTCCCTTGTCCCTCAGCCCCCTTAAAGTGAGGGGGTGAGAACTCTCTGAGGGTGTATTTGAGTCAGGCAAGAACAGGGAGAGAGGGGAGAAGAAAAATAAATCATGAAGGGGCACTTCAGCAATGAGGGTAAATCAAGGCTAGGAAAACCCATAGTTGGCACAGATACCCTCTGCCCAGAGTCTACCCACTTATGGAAGCACCCGGGGGGCAGCTGACCCACCTGGAGCCAAATGAACCTCACCTGAGCGAGTCATCTGCAGAGAAGGGTGGAATCAACGTACCCACCCAAATGCACTACCTACCCCCAGGCACCACCCTGGAGAGAAGAGAGGGTAGAAGAAAAAGCCTGAACAAGGAAAGGGGAGGGGGAAAAAGTAAAACTAATCTATAGAAGCAGATGACACCACATGCCTATTGCCTCTTGCCTCCCTCACTTCCGTCTTTGCGAGAGTGCCTACGTGACCTCGTACATATGCATCTACTAATTTTTCCACCTGCTTACTTCAAAAAAGAAGAAGAAGAAGAACTAGATAGTGGCTGGGGCCCTGAAATAGTTGAAGGGATCCATTAAAATGGAACGCTTCTCACTAGAAGGATCAATGTTCATTTTAAAAGTTTGACTTAAATAAATGTTGTTTATCTGCTAAGAGGTAGGATTATGTGATTACTTGGGATTTGTTCTGCTCCGGTGATTCTAAAAGCAGTATTTTCCCTCCATGGGAATTATTACAATGGAGATAATAACAAAAATGATAGAGATGGTGCTGGTTATGATGGTGATTCTATGATCTCTGGGCTCATTTTATGGGCTCATTTTATATGCTCACGTTACTGTTAAAGCAGCTATTTGTGGGAATGGATTCTGGCAGACTGCTGTCTTCTTTCTGGGGATGGAGCCTTCATTGGGGGTTATTGACTCACTGAGGGCTCGGTGAACTGCCAGGAGATGGAGGATACAGCAAAAGGGGGAGGGAAAGGGCACGATGGAAATGACAGAGGAAATAACGGGAGTTTAGATGGCTCTGTAAACTCAGGGAGAGGTGTCTCTGGGCTTCATTATGAATACTAGGCTGTTAAAGAATTGTTGCTTTAACTATACCTAGGCAGAGGTTATGCATGTAAGTGAACATTTAGTCCACTGCTTGTAGCACATCCTTCCTAATTTGGACTAGAATCCCCAATTTCCTATAATTCTCTAAATCCTTTAAAATCAAATCAATTAAAAAAAATCGAATCAATTTTGTAGCTTTCTCTTAACACAGCTCCTGTATAGCAGTTCCTTTGAAGACTCAGGTTTTAAACAAATGTGCACTGGGAAACAGAAGGTAAATATTCTTGATTTCAGAAGTCACCCATCCTGCCATAATGTGGCAGGTGGGCTCACGTTGAATGCCAATGTTTGTGCAGACATGGGGCGGTAAACACAAGACTTTGTGTTGTTGTTGTTAGTCAGCCTTGGTGTTCTCTGCTTCCCTATGAATTGTTTATGAGTGAGACTTTACCAGCCAAATGACCCTTTGGGGGTTCAAATTTAGGTATATTTGGAGGAAATGCATGCAGCTCATTTATCTTTAGTAATTCCATAACTCTGGTGTGTCAATCATACCACACATAATTTGAAGCTTTTCATTATACCCAAAAGTACTTTACTTCAATTATTTTAAAGGGTTTCTTTTAATCTGAGAATTCAGACTCACATAATATGTTTAGTAAGGATTCCAGAGCATTTCTTCTAATGTCTTCTTGAGGAGGAGGGGATAAATCTTATATATGTACTGCGTGTTCCCTTAGAGCTGTGGTCTACACCAATTATGGTAAATTTGCTCCCTTTTATTGCCATCTGATGTTAATGAGATAGCATTTTGAGTAGCACGTTCATTAGTCATTTAATATTTATGTCACACTTCAAAGTCAGAATGGAATTTCAGGTTGAGTGCAAAGCTCAGTAAACCATCTCAGAATGACAGGACACAGAAATTGCGCACTGCCCTAATTCCTTAAAGGACATAAGGGAAATTACCACCACTACTTCTATTCAGGAAAATGATGGTAATAATCCATGGCTTTGTTAGATTCCATCTCATTGCTGTCCTCAGGGACAGCACTGGAGTCTTTGTCAGTTTGAAGCCATATGCTTTCTTGTTTTATTATTTTTCTTCCTCACCTATGACTTTCTTTTTCTTTTCAACACTCAGTTCTGAAGGCTGAAAATAATTGTATAGCCCATGATGAGTATGTCATATTAAATTTGGAAGCATAGTATATATTTTTAAATATTATGAGCCACGGTAAAGTTTAACATGAATTTTTTTTTTTTTTTTTTTTTTTTTTTTTTTTTTTTTAAAGACAGAGAGAAGGAAGGAAGGATAGAAGGAAGGAAGGAAGGAAGAAAGGGAAACATTTTTAAACATTTTCTTGTTTTTTATTGTATTCTGTTTCTCCGTTTTTGTTACATGGGCTGGGGCCGGGAATCGAACCGAGGTCCTCCGGCATAGCAGGCAAGCACTTTGCCCGCTGAGCCACCGCGGCCCGCCCTAACATGAATTTTAATGATGGACAAGATATAAATTCTGAAGGAATGGACAGCAACCATGGTTAAGGACATGGATTCTGGGGTCACACTTCTTGGCTTCTAAACTCGTCTTTCCTACTTATTACTTACTAAACTTTGTCAATTACTTAAACTCCTAGTGCCTCAGTTTTCTTATCTGGAAAATGGGGGGTGGCAATAAGAGTATCCAAATGGGTTTTTATGATGATTATTTTTTAAATAAATAATACTTCATGCTAAAAATCAAATTAGGCTTTTCTTACTTTTTCAATCTACTCTGCTCCAGCTTGAGTTGTTTTCAGATTAACTGCTCTTGTTCTCCTAATTTTTCTGGTCTTTTTTATCTTATTTAAGAAAAATGCATATCAAATGTCTAAAAGCAAGACAGTTTTCTTTGAATGTTATGAGTAAAAGGAAGGAAGGAGTGGTGACAATCCTCTACTTTATGTTCTTCTTTATGGTCTTGGTATCAGGACAGAAAAAAGTCAGATTATGCTTAAGGCCACCAGCTAGATTCTACTTTCCATCAGGGTGGGCTCCCCTGGGACAACAGCTGACTCAGACCCGTTCCATCCTATATGGCAGAAGAAGGAAAAGGGTTGGTAGTAGGGTGATGTATGGGCAGATTGGTGTAATATGGATCACAGAAGCATCAGCCTGTGATGTAGGCCAAACGGCTCTAATATTCGGTCCCTATCTCCTGTCTTTCAAACAAATTAGTTTCTCCCCTAAACTTATTACATTAGAAGTATCAGGCTGATATTTGATTGGTTTAAGTTCTTCTAGTCACAATGGTATGTATCTAAGTCCTATTTATTCTTATCTTACTTGGAAGAAAAGTCTAGTATACTAGAACCATCTTCAGACTAAGAAATATTGAGCACAATTCAGAGGCAGATATGTATGTTGGTTAAAGCCATGGACTTGAGCCAGAGAGCCCAGAATGGAGTCCTGGTTATGCCATGTAGAGCAAGTTACTTAATCTTTTTGGTCCTCAGTTGTCTCCTTGGTTTAATAACTGTGACAATAGAAATGGAGAAAGGGGAATGGACTTAAGAAATGTTAAAGAATTAGAATGATTGGGTGTTGGGGTGGAGTGATACTACAATGGCACCTAGATTTTAGCTTATACCTTTAGTCAAGCTTAAGTTTACAAAGCTGTTGCCAGGTTTGTTTGTGTTTGTGTTTCCTAATTATTTAAATGGACAATATATCAGGCAAAGTTAATCCACCAAAAAGATAAATAGATATGCTCCAGGCTGGTCTTTCAAGTAGCTTATCTTTGAAGAGAAAATATGGGACATAGATTTGAAAGACCATACATATATGTATGAAATGCCACACATATATATATATACATCATTTAAGATGAGAAGAAAATTGAGCATAATAATGTATCTAAGTGAATAAAACTGCAACAACAAAATGGTGAGGATAGAGATAATCAAGTTGATGGGAATAGTATGTCTCAGAAAATAAGAGGAAATGAAAGCTGGAGAAAAGCGTAATTTTTAGGTTGGAGAGGAAACCTCTTCAACTAAAATGGGAAAGGGGGATTGAAGAATACATAGTTTGATTCATCTGTCATTTGAAAAAGGACGAAGTTTAAAAATGACTTGTTCTAATGTCTTTGTTTTCAATGAAAGTGGAAAGAAGGTCATTTGATGAGAGAGTGCAGGGTGTGGGATCTATAAGAGTTGAGGAAATAAATCAATGTTTGAAGTAGCTCCTAATTAGGTTCAGAGAAAGTTATCTAGGAACACCTGGAGGGTGATCAGGCAGAGTGTAGAATCCAGTGTGCTTTCATCGAGGTTTGATGAGCTTGTGAAATTATTTTGAAGCATGAAAACAATTAAACCACTTAGCTTCCCAAGATCAGGAACAGAGAAATTGAATGATTAGATTTATCCCAGCCTCAGACAAAAGGCGGGTAAGTAAACAAGAGAGTTGATTCCAACAATAATAGAAGAATGAAAATGGTGATACATCAGATGGAATCTGAGAGGACTACTGAGGGAAAGGGATTAATGGATAAGGAAGGAAAATGGTGGTTGGAAGTTGCAATACAATTTAAAAAAAGGCAATAAGTAGTGAAACATCATCAAGACCTAGTAATAGGAGGTAGCTTTCTAAGCTTTGCACCCAAAGCATAAGAAACAAAAGAAAAAAAATGGGTATATGGGAACTCCTCAAAATTAAATGCTTCTGCACCTCAAAGATTTTGTCAAAAATGTGAAAAGGCAGCCAACTCAATGGGAGAAAATATTTGAAGATCACATATTGGACAAAGGTTTGATATTTTGTATACATAAAGAAATCATACAAATCAACAACAAAAGAACAAGCAATCCAATTATAAAATGGACTTAGATATGAATAGGCATTTTTCTGAAGAGTTACTACAGTTGGCTCAAAAGCACATGAAGAGATGCTCATTTTTGTTAGGTACAAAGGAAATGAAGATCAAGACTACAATGAGATACCACCTCATACCTATAAGAATGGCTGCTATTAAACAAACAGGAAACTATAAATGTTGGAAAAGACATGGAGATATTAGAATACTTATGCACTGCTGATGGGAATGCATAATGGTACAGCAACTATGGAAGATGGTTTGGTGGTTCCTTAGGAAACTAAATATTGAGTTGCCCTATGGCTCAGCAATAGAAAGAACCACTTGGTATATCGAAAGCAATGACACAAACAGACATTTTCACACCAATGTTCATAGCAGTACAATTCACAATCACTAAAAGATGGAAACAAACCAAATGCCCATCAACAGACGAGTGGATTAACAAAATGTGGTATACACATATAATGGAATATTATGCAGAAGTGAGACGTAATGACATACTGAAGCACATGACAAGATGGATGAGCCTTAAGGACATAAAACTGAGTGAAATAAGCCAGACCCAAAAGGATAGATACTCTGTGACTCCGCTTTTATGACCATGGTAAAGGTAAAGTCAGAGGCTTATAATACAGAATGTAAGGTACTAAGAGATACAAAGAAACTAAAGATGAATGAGCAGTCAGCTAATGAGGTTGAATTCTTATGTAAGGGAATAGATAGAAGTGAAGGCAGTTCTCTAGTGGGTCAATAAGTAATATTACCATATTGAAGATGAACAAGAATGAAAGGTGTTATATAAACCTATATGTCCCACTGATTAACATCTAAATTAGAAATATAAATTAGTTCTTGCAAGAACCTTTGAAACTGCATTTCAAAGGTATGATTCATGTACAAAGAATGTTTAAGTCCAGGGTACGGGGGAAAACAACTAGTGCATGCTATCAACTATGTTTAAGAAGAAACATCAGCACTATCACAGCAATGTCAGAGGTAAATAATGGGGGAGAAACAAGAGCTAAGAGGAGGTTTAGATTTTCTATTTGGCAAAGGTGTGTTTATTGGTTATCTTTCTCTTGGGAACAATGAAATTATCGAAAACTGAGAGTGTTGATAGACTGTGGACTTTGGGTATTATACATGATGCCTAATGAATGTAGATGGCTGAAAGATGCACTGACTGAGAAGTTGATTAGCAAACAGTGATACATATGATCAAATATTGTGCTGCGACAAAAAGGAATGAAGTTGTGAGGCAAGCAATGATGTGAATGAACTGGTGGGACATTTGGTGAAGTAAAAAAGCCAGAAATGAAAGAACAATTATTGTATGGTCTCCTTTAGAAAATGCTTATAAGCAAACAGGGGCCTAATTTGTTAGCTCTTATAGCAGACACATTTAGTCCAGAGTCATAATGATTATTTCTGGATTTTGAGAGGCTGTTTTGTATATGTATGTATATAAACTGGTATTTAGAGATAAGAATGAAGCCAGTCAGGTCAGGGTTAAAGTAATTCAGAGCATAGGGGTAAGGAAAACATTGTCTATATTTTAAAGCTGCATATATTCTTTGAGACTAAAGGAAGAAAGGTTTACTTGGCCTGGAACCTAAACTTTCTGTAGCACATAATCTAATTCAACCTATCTGCAAAGCTCATTTGAACAATTGAAACACAGGGAGCCCAGAAGAAGAGAGAGGTCCTTTAATTCTGTATAGTTTAATGTAATGCCTGGAAACATCCTAAAGTATATTAAGCAGATAATCAAAAAGTATTGGCAAAGATCTTTGAGGGATGGAAGAAAAAAAATATGGAACTATTAAACTTTACCATCAGGAAATCCTCTGATACTGTGTCAAACTTTAGGGACACTCAAATCAATAGACCAAGCCCTTGATCTTGAGGCTTACTCTTGCGAAGCTTATGTAGGTAGTGGAGAAGCTTAGCCTACCTATAGGTATGCCTAAGAGTTACTTCTGGAGAACCTCTTTTGTTGCTCAGATGTGGCCTCACTCTAAGTCCAACTCTGCAAGTAAAATCAGTGTCTTTACCCCTACATGGGATAAGACATCCAGGCGTGAAATTGTCCCTGGCGATGTGGGAAATGACTCCCAGGGATGAGTCCAGCCCTGGCACCATGGGGTCCTCAATTCTATCATGACCAAAAGGGAGAAAAGAAGTGTAACTAATAAAGTATCAGTGGCATAAAGAGTTCAAATAGAGTCGAGAGGCTACTTTGGAGATTGTTCTTATGCAAGCTTTAGTTAGACCTATCATAACCTGACAAATCCCAGCCAAAACCATTCCAGCCTATCCTAAAGAACACCTAGGACAATATATAAGATTCCAGAAGGGTTCCATGCTCTAGAATAACTTTCCAGAAACCTAAAACCTCCAGATGGGTCCTTGGACCAGAAAAGTCCTAAGATGGAGAGGATCCAGCCTCTCCAGAACATCAGCTGGTTGCATCTCCCTACCCCATATTAGTGATAGACCCTTCCAATATGAAAAATCAGAATGGCTATAGTTCAAATACCCTTATAGAAAGCAATAGAAAATCAATAGTGATGGTGGAGTTATACAGAGAAGATAGGATTTAACAAATGAATATGATTGCTGAATCATTAAATTGATATCTCTTTTAGTCTCCAGTATCTTAGAGCAGCTAGAAGTAAAAACCTGAAATTGTGAAATCATAACTCATATCAATCAGTGAAAGCTGTTCTACAACTAATTGTGGCTCTGTACTTTGAAATTTATTGCTTCTTTTTATATATGTTATTTATTTATTTTTTTAAAAAAAAGGTGATTGCGATGATAAGAAAGTATTTACTCCTTCTAGCCGCCAATGCTCTGGAGCAGATAGAACAAAAAGTCTGAGATGGTGATGTGGTAGCCCATAACAAACTCTGGATCTGTTCTGTAGCCACTTGTTTAAGAGTGCTTTAAAAATATTGTTTTTTTTTCTTTCTTTGCTTTGTATATATGTTATATTATATAGTAAAAACAAGTAAAAAAAAATAGGCAATGGAGTAAACATGCTACAGTGATCATTGACTATTAAATGATAGCATTTCTGCTTTATTTGTTAAATCATATTCAATTCTATTCAGTTATATCACAATGCCTTGGATATTGGAAATAGAATTAAAGCCCCGGTTCCATCTAGGAAAGTAATGTTGAGCTGGTCATTTAACATCTCAGGGCTGATTGATTTATCCAGAGAGTATAGTCTCTAATTATCACTAGCAGGGATTCAGGTGAATAAATGAACAAATAGGATATTTTAAGGATAAATTTGACATATAAGTTACTGTAATAGATTTAGACTATTCTACATTTTCTCTTCTCAAACACATAAGCATCCTGTTGATTTTTAAAGAATCCAAAGGAGAAGAATTCATGTTCTGTGATAGTTACTAAGTTAGAGCTTGCAAAAAATTTCACTGTCAGTAATGTCTCCTCTAATAAACCAAATTGGCCATGACGTATTTCAAGTTAATTTACTCTGTTGAGTATAAGTGTGAGGGAATGTATAGCACAAGTATTATGTACTAGCATTTTTAATTATTTCTCTCTCTCTCAATCTGCACAACTGCCCTTTGAGGGAGGTATGTGTGCCCTCATTTTATAATTGCAGACTGTGAGACCTAACACAATCGTGGTGCTTGCCCCGGATTGCACAATTTCAGATCCAAGATTCAAACCACTGACTATATGGCAAAGTCTCAGCTTTCCACTCCATACTGAATTGCTCTTAATTTGCAGAGACTGGAAAGGCTTTCTCAATGATAGTGTAATTTACAGCAATATATTTCATAAGACATAAACATACACTGTAGTAAAAACATTCATCATATTTTTCTAATCAGAAAAATTGTCATAATAATGAGGGAATATGGAGAGGAATTAAGTAAATATGACAGTACAAGTAAAACTATAATAGTTGAAATAACATGGTATTGAGGAACAGACAGAATAAGAAATTTTTTAAAAACCTAAACTTTGCAAGAATTTTGCATATGAAATTTCTAAATTGAGAGGAAATAAATGATTGTATAAAAATTTTTGCTTGATTATTCACGATGATCAAAAGATGGAAACAGTCCAAATGTTCATCAACTGATGAGTGGATAAACAAAATGTGGCACATACATACGATGGTATATTATGCAGCTGTAATGAAGTCCTGATGCACACAACATGTTCGAACCTTAAAGATATTTTTTTAAGTGAAATAAGCCAGATAAATAGGACAAATATCGTATGGTCTCAATAATATGAATGAATTATGAACAAACTATGGCAGTTAAAATCTAGAATATGGGTTATCAGAAGATAGAAAGAGGTTAGAGGATGGGCAAATGATGCCTAAAGTGTACGAAAATTTTAATATGGTTGATTGTAGATATTTGTAAACAGATAGAGATGATGACAGCACAATACTCTAAGTGTAATTAAGAGTGCTGTGTGTAAATATGGCTAAAAGGGCTGTAGGGTCTGCTATATCACTAGAAGGAAAGCTAGAAAATAAAATATGGAACTGTAAAACAGTGAAACCTGTTGTGGATGACGACTGTGGTAAACTGTACAAATATAAGAATGTTCTTGCATGAACTGGAACAAAATTATGGCACTATTATAAAGGGTTAATAGTAGGGTGGGATATGGGAGAAATACAATTAAAACAAACTGAGGCTTGCTGTTACCAATAACACTGTAGCATTCTTTCATCAATTATAGCAGAGGTACTATACCAAAGCTAAGCATCAATAACAGGGGAGTGTATAAGGGGTGTGGGATTTTCCCCCCACTTTTTTTGAGCAGTAAGAATGTTCTCAAATTGATTGTGGATGGATGCATAATCAATTGCATCCAATGGTGGTGGATGCAGAACTCTGCGACTACACTGAAAGCCACTGATTGTACACTTTGAATGGGTTGTATGGTGTGTGAATAAACTTTTAAGAAATTTATGCCTGAATAATTGATTTCAGATTAGTGGGGGACACCTAGAAGACCCCTACCTCACAGCATACAACAAAACGAATTTCACTTAGATTAAAAGGTAAAAGTTAAAAAACAAAAATATAAAATAATAAGAATAAAGGGGGGTAAAGTTACCTGATAATATCTGAGCAAATGTAAATCTAAAATGAAAAAGAAGAATTCTATAAAATTTTTACAAAACATTCAAAA
The DNA here is from genome assembly GCF_023851605.1 of Tamandua tetradactyla. NCBI lineage: Eukaryota > Metazoa > Chordata > Mammalia > Pilosa > Myrmecophagidae > Tamandua > Tamandua tetradactyla. The sequence goes on along the minus strand of NC_135343.1, from coordinate 51,222,299 downwards.
ATGTAGTAATGAAAAATATAAAAAGTGAGAGATAATAGCCTAATATAATACTGTAATCAAACGAAAAATAAAGGGCTAATATAATTAAAGTGTGAGATGCTTTCATCAACTAGTATGAAAAAGTGAAAAATCCGATAGGAAAAATGAATGAAATATTAAAAGAGATAATTCACAAAAGATAATCCAGTAGCCAAAAAATATGTTAAATATTTGCAGTTCAATAATAATGAAAAATGTTTTCATTAAATTGGCAGAAATTGCAAGATTACTAACAAATTGCCATCAAAGCCATTAGATAATGGGCAATCTCATTCAATGCTGTTGGGTACATGTTATAATAATCTCTCTGGAATGAAATTTATCAATATGCATCAAACCTTCAATGTACTTCATATACTTTTACAAAGCAGTTCAATTTCTAGCAATTAATTATTGAAAAAAATTCAGAGGTGTGGAAAATGAATATGGAGATGAGTACTATTACAAAATGAAAACAACAGAATAGATCTTTTCTTCTCAAATATTTTTAAAAACCAATTAATTTTAAATGATTTCAGCATATGTCAATTTTTTTAGCTTTTGTCTAAAAATCATATTTACAGGTTTCATAACCAGAAAAATAGGGATAGATACACAAAAATAATAACAAAGTCCTTCTGGGTGATAAGTTTTTCTTTTAGTTTTTACACCTATCTGTATTTTTTAAATCCTATAATGAGCACTCATTACCTTAAAAATGGAATATAAACAAATGTTATGCTCATTAAAAATTCGAAGAATCTGTTTTTAAGGCATAAAGTTGTTTAATAAATCATATTTTATTTTATTTATCTTAAATTTATGTAATTTTTAGTTGGTTTCCAAGTTTACTGTGGTGGACTTCTGGGTTCTAATGGCCTTTTTCTTCATAGCATCTAACTCAGTTCTTGGCCTAGAATGAACAATCAGATTAGCCTGGACGTATGAATGGCCGTAGTCGCCATGTGCCCTTCCAGCCGAGGGAGAGAAGCCCTGACTGTGTTCGCCATGTGCCTTCCCACTTGAGAGAGAAACCCTGAACTTCATCGGCCTTCTTCAACCAAGGTATCTTTCCCTGGATGCCTTTGATTGGACATTTCTATAGACTTGTTTTAATTGGGACATTTTTTTGGACTTAGAATTGTAAACTAGCAACTCATTAAATTCCCCTTGTTAAAAGCCATTCTGTTTCTGGTATATTGCATTCCAGCAGCTAGCAAACTAGAACAGCATCTAATTCAGTTCTTGGCCTAGAATGAACAATCAGATTAGCCTGGACATATGAATGAAGTTCATATCTGTATGCATAACTCTTGGAAAGATTTGAAAAAGACCCTTGCTTAACTAGATAATTTCTATTTAATTAATAATCAAGAAGAATAGGAATAGTGGAGAAAGATTTTCTTAGTAATGATTAAAATATCAAAATAAAATTGAAGTTATGGCCATGATCCTCAGACTGTCTATAAAATATTCCAGTTCTGCTCATTTATAATATGTTCTAGGAAATTAGGAAAAGGTTGAAAGCATCTTTGTCATTTTGTGAACTATGTCAACGCTTTTTGGAAAAGCTCATTCCAATTGTGAGCTTTCATTTTGTTCATTTTGCTGCCTCTAAGACTTCTAAGGTTAGCCTTCACTTCCATTATCCAAACAAAATGCAATGAAACCACATTTGAAGTTAGGGAAAAGAAATGTAATTGCATATTTATACATATTAAAATATCCCAGGCAATATATGATTAAACTTGATTCCAGTTCATGACCACCAAACAGAAAAGATTATAAGCTACAGCCTCTAAATGTAATTTAAATCCCTGATAACTAAGAATACCAAACTTCTTCAAACTGAGAGGAGGATGACATGGTAAATTATTAAGTACTAATGTTTCATACTTATGGCAGTCAAATGACACATAATATTCTTTCAAAAAACATTCAAATATATTAATCAATTTGATCTTCACAGCAACTGCAAATTCTAGAAAAATAACACATGCCTTTGTTTTCCAAATAGGAAAATTGACACACTAAGTGGTTGAATGATTCTGAATCCCCAAGTCACTGGCCCTGGTTTTAAAGCTGGATTTCAGGTTTGTGGTTTCATAGTTGTTTCAAGTGGACATTTGCAGTAAACCTTGCCTAAGACCCTGGTGGCCATTATACATGTTTTGTGTGACTCTGTGTTGTGAGATGACAACATAGTGCCAAAGCTCAGCAAAGTTGTAGGAAAATTTTCATAGTAACTCCTTTTCATCAGCGTTTCTCAATACAGATCGATCTTCGTCCTCATTTCAAACTAACTGAACTCAAGACTCCTCTGCCTTTTATGTTACTGTTAATACCCTGTAGCTCTTAGAAATACATTTCTTCCATCTCTGAGATTTGGAATTTCAAGAGTGATCTTTAAAGCTCCCTTCTCTTTAGGCTCTCTCTTCGTCATGTATTTTCAGCGATTATATGCCTGTGAGTTATCCATGTCATTTACTGAAATCTTACTGCCACTGTAGTCAATTTCAAGCCTAGAACAGATGAGGAAACTCCAAATTGGGCTAGTTTCCTTCAGAATATCCTTTGGACCACAAAGAAGATTATTATTTCTTAAATATTTAAAAAATACGGTCATGTTGCAACTCTTGAGAAATATCTGTAATGTTTCAATTTATCCATGATCAAAGTTAAAAAAAATCAAACTTTATCCTGGAATCCAAGGCTCATCTAAAATTTGCTTCCACGATGGAGTCCAACAAGAATCAATGCACGTTTCATAATCCTGCACTGGAACCAGTCAAACAAAATGCCTTTCCATTGGTGGACATCAACGAATGGGCTCTGAAGCTTTGCTCTTTCAGGGTATCTTTGCCCTTCGTACAGGATGATTTTTTCAAAAGTTTATCCCTCTTAGTTGATACCAAGAAAACAAATAAAACCCATGTATTTTTTGTATGTTTTCTGAGCACAGGTGTTGTTCTCCAGTGACAGCCTTGTTACCAGGCAAGCAGTCAGAAAAACAGGTGATTAGGAAGAATGTATCATTTTGACAAGAGGTAACTTATTCAGATTTGATACATCCTGAGAACTTTTGGCTAAAGAAAGAAGTGCATTAAATGTTATACAAAACTTTATGTATAGGAAAGTTTAAGAATTACTTGTATCCGTATGTATCTCCAAACTCCTTATTCAGGGCTCTTTACAACTGTGTGTCTCTCTCCTACCCACTTTTTTCCCCTTCTATGATGTTTCTGCTCTGTTTCTTTTATCTACCTACCTACCTACCGACCTGTCTGTCTGTTTATCTAGCTAGTTACCTAGCTACCTGTGTACCTATTTATTTACCATCTATCTATATTTCTTTATTTGATTTTTCCTCTGCACATGTGATAAGTTTGCTGATAGCCTCAAAGAGTTTACTTGCCCAATACAGGGGGAGGAAGAATGATGAGGCATTTCATCCCTGTTATCCCAAATAATGAGCTGTTTTGATCATTTTCACTCTTTCTTTTACCTCCAAAAAAAGAGAAAATTCCTTAATGGGATGTAGAAAGAAATAAAATTGTCTTCTAAACTTCTTTTGATGTAATAATTCCATGAAAAATGATTTCACAAAGGGATGGATGATTTAAGTGACTGGTAAATAGTATATGCTGGATAATATGTAAATATTTGGCATTCATGTGTTAACAGCCATAGTATCATGTGTACTTAATATGCCAGTCATTGTGCTGCATTGCTTTCCAACCTTAAGGCATATAAGCTATTATCACCCTGGATAATAGTTACTGGACACAGAGGAAACTCAGGTTAGGAAGGATTATGTAAGTTTCCCACTTTTTATTGTTTGTTTGTTTTCATGCTAATTTCCACTAGCCTGTAGGTTTCTAAAAAGAAAATTACAGGCATGGCAATTTTTTCTAAAACAAGTCAGTTTTAAAAATTCATTTACGTATTTAAATAAAACTCCAAAGAGCTTTTGAAAACTGGAAAATATGATTTTAAACCACAGTTGGCAGAATAAATAGATAAGAATATCTTAGATTTTTTTAAACAAGAAAGGGGAACTGCTTTCTTCGTCTGATATACAACATTCTCTAAATCTATAATGAGATGAAATTATTTAAGAAGCTAGATTAGACAATGGCATACATATCTATATATTTTGCATGTATGTGTGAGTGTACACATGAATACACAAACATTTATGTGTGTGTGCTTAAATAGACACATATATACAAATATAAATACAAAAATATGCATGCAATTATATAAGTAATACATGAAAAAGTTGCATTTCATATAATCTGGAATAAGTTTTTCAATATATTATATTAGTCTATATTGATACTAATTTCATTGAAAAAGTAAGCAGCATTCTTACACAAGACAAATTTCAAAAGATAAGAAGAAATAATAAAATTATAAAAGAACTAGAGAGAAGTACAAATATTTATATAGTCTCAGCATGATGCCATTCCCTCTAGTACACAACTGTGAAAAGGTATATGCATCAAGGTGTTCATTACAGTTTTATTGAAATGAAGAAAAAGTTGAAAGCATTTGACTACCTAATAAAAGGTAATGGTTTTATGTATTATGACATAGCATTGCAACAGAAAACTAGTTCTCAGTTATGGCAAGTTTATAAACATGAAAAGAAAATTTAAAAATATGTACATAATAAAAGAATGTTCACATTATCATTTCAATTTTACAATGATAAAGAAAATAAATCATTGAAAAATATGTCTTGGATGTTAACAGCTATTAAGTGAGGGAGATAAAATTACGGTGATTTTTGGTCTCTTCTTTAAGTCTATTAGCTTTATTCCCTATTTTCTAATATTTCTATATTTGATCTACATATTGCAATACAAACTAAAGAAAATAGTTTGAATTCCATTTATTTGCATGCATGTTAAACTCTCTGTATTTAAATATCTCAAAATCAGCATTTTATGATGCTTCATTTGAATGTTATATAATTTGTTGAATAAATTATTCATAAGGACAAATGTTTAAAGTTTGCTATACATTTTAATTATTTAAAATTATTCTTAAGGACAAATGTTTAAAACTATATCTACTTGTTTTGATTTACTTAATGCTACCAGTTAGGCTTCTTGCTAAAAATCTTGCAATAGGCTCTTAGTCTCTTTGTTCTTTTTTGTTTCTTTATTAGTCAGTTTCTACTGCAAAGGCATTTAAAAAATAGCACATAGTGAGGGATGACAAAAATCAACTGTTGTTCCTCATTCTTCTTATCCTCCTGGAGTTTCCAAGCCAGGTTGCCATAAAAATGTTGTCTTCATTTGGAAGATAGAATGTGGCAAGTCTTAAAAAAATCCCTGTATTGTCACATTTAGACCACTAACCGTCAAAATACACCTTAGTTTCTTCTCAAATATAAATGCCTGAAAACATTGAAAACGTCCAATTACAACTCTGTTCCAAGCAATTTCCTGGATAGTGAGTATTTTAAATAATGTGCACCATGCATAAAATGAACTGGATTCCTGGAGTTCACAAAATGATCCAAAGGTGATGCAGATCACTTAACTGCCAGAATAATCTGTCTTCGGTATATTAGGTCACTGAGGGAGAACTTGAATTTACTCTTCATTGCCATCAGATTTAGGAAACCAACAAAATTTCCCCAGGCCAGCTGGTGACTTGTACATCAAATCAGTTATATGACTTCACTCTTGAAATCTAATTATCATTCCAACTAAACAAATAGTTCAAACTGTTACTTGATAAAATGGAAGGTCAGGCTCAGCATGAAAATTGTGGAGAGCATCACAAAAATGGTCACCAGAAGAACAAAGTAAAAACTGTTCCGGAATACGAGAAACTTCTTCCTCATTGGTGTTCCTGCGATAATCTAGGAATTCTGACATGCTTATGCATCTCAATTCTTCATGTCTCGCTTTAATCTACCCTGTCACATAATTCAATCACACAATGAAGGTGACCATTAATAAAGTTGTACAAACGTAAAGTAAGGACATTTCCTAGAGAAATGAAGATCAGAAATATTATCAACTGTTTTTTAAATGTATTTTTATAGTAATTGTTATTTGGGTTTAAAAATACTTTATGCAACCAAGTTACACACAAACATAGATATTCCATCCTTTTATGTCTGTGTGTTTATATATTATTTTTCATTTTTTCCTGTTGAAGTTTTGAGGTAGTGCATTCTTCTTTGTGTCCCTTATTGGACTCAGTTTCCTCAGAGCTCACCTCAACTACCAATTATGCTGAGTTAATGAAATAACATAAGTCCGTTTATATTTGTCTTCACACTCACATAATCATACACAAGAGTATGTGAGTGTGCACAGAAGTATACCTACACAGAGCTTCATCGTTATTTTGCAGAAGTATATTGTTTTGCCTCTTGCTTTTATTATCCAAAAAGATCTCATGGAAGTGTTTCCAAATCATTCTATTTGTTTCTACTAATTCTTTAAAAATCTGTGGTACAGGTGTATCCTAAGGTTGCTAGTCATTTTACTACGGAGGAGAATTTTATTTGTTTCCAGTTTTTCACCATTGTACTGTAACAAATATGCCAGTAAACATCATTATTCTTACATCTTTAAATATATTCATTGCTATTTCCATGAAATAAGGTACGTGGACTAGGAATACTTTGTCACAGAAGATATGGATTTGTGAATTTTATGGATTTTGCTCAATTGACTTCACAATGAACTGCAGCAATTTATGTTTTCATCAAAGATTTTGTTTGACTAAACATTTTTTTCATTGATAGGCTAGAGTAGTATTTCAGCATTGCATTTGTGTACACATTCAAAAGTACTCATGAATCTGAACCCCTTTTCGTTTGGTTTTTGGATATGTAAAATTGTTCTTCAGCAAATTTCCCATTCATATCTTTTAGTCCTTTTCTTTGTGTTTATCTGCCCTATTCTAGTCAGCATGTAAGCACTCTTTTTATTTTTATAGTTATTAAATCTGTTTTCCAATGAAATAAGTTTTTCGAATGTAGTAACTTGCCCACTTAAATTGTATGTAGCATCTCTACAATAGGCTTTAAATGTCCTTACACTCAAGTACATCTTCATTTTCTTTCAGAGTTTTTTTTTTTTCTGACATGAGCAGGCACTGGGAATCCAACCTGAGTCTCCCGCATGGCGGGAGAGAACTTTGCCACCGAGCCACCCTTGCACGGCCCCCTTTCACAGCTTTTGAGATTTAAATTTTAGTTACAAAGACAGCCCTCATCCTTGAATTATACATGTAATCTCAAATAAATTCTTGAAATATTTCTAAAACACTGTTTTAGAAAGAAATATTTACTTTATTTGGAGACTATTAGTTTTTATCTAATTCTTCTAAATTCATTCTGTAATATCTCAACATTATAAAGTTCTTCGTTGGGAAAGTTTCTGAGGGAAAAACCTGAAATTCTTGTAGTAATTATCTCCATCGCTGATGATTTCCAGAACTTGTAGCGGGGTGGGGCTGGCGAGGGGGGGGGGAGGGAAGGGTGGTAATTGGAGTTTATTATTGTGTATAATGTAAGTCAAGTAAGACAATTTCATTTTCTCATAAGTAATTAACTAGATTTATTCACCACAATTATTAAGTTATTCATAATATATTCTATACTGATGAAACTGAATACAACTTTCATAACATTTGTTCTCATGTACATTGAATGTTTATTTTTCTGACTTCCCTATTCCAGTAAACTGTGATTTTTTAAAAGCCAAGTGTCAAATAGATCTGATTTCAATAAATGTATGGTTTTTTTAATATCTAGTAAACCATGATTACTCTTTTGACTTTTTTAGCAAAAATGGCTTTGATTTTCCAATGCATTTAATCTTTCTTGCAAATTTTAAAGGCATTTGATTTAATCCCTACTCCCACCAACAAAAGAAAACCTCTCAATATCAAATATTTGTCTTTGTAATTATTTTAAATGTGTAATAATTTGGGGAAGAGGGGGTACACGCCTTCTGGTCAAGAGCATCATACAATTTTCCATCTGTTTGAACCATATTTGTTTCTTCAAAAAGGTGTTAGAGTTTATCTTAGATTTTCCTCTGTTTCATATCTGTAACTTTCACCCAAAAGCATTTGATAGGTTTCACTGTAGTTGTAAATGGGTGATGCTTTGTTTTATCTGTTTTTTAGGTAAATATTGCTGGACAATAGAAGAGGTAGTTTTTTATTATTATTATTTTTTTTAATGTATCTACCTCATACAAAGCCAACATACAAAAGTCAATCAATAATTCTAATGGCTTTTAACTAGTTTCCAACATCATCAGCAAAAATAAGGTAATATCTCTACATTTCTGTTATTTCATTTTATCATTGCATTCACTAGATCCTCCCAAACAATCTGATTAAAAATCGGAGCTAGCCAACATCTCTGTGCACCTCCTGATGTTAACTGGAAATGCTTTTAGTGGTTTGGCATTGATAATAATATTTGCTGTCAGCCTTAATGGTCTTCTGCGTTTTTTATTTAGAGTTTTTATTATAAGTGGCTGCTATACTACAGTAAACGTATTTTTTGTTTAATTTTCTCATTAAATTGTGAATGTAAGATCTAAATATTTATACATCCCTGTGTCCATGTAATGAGTTTGACATGGACATCACTCCCCTATATTAATGTCTTTCTATTATTTTGTCTTCAGTGTTTATAATTATGTTCACCAATGGCATTAAGTCTATAGTTTTATCTACATTTGTTTATTTGAAAGTATAGGTCTTCTGACGATATTTGAGACTCTATATAAACATTAAGAATAAAATAAAACATAATTAAAATCCCACTAACTGAAATAACAATTTTTAACATATTGTTTTTATATTCTTCCAGAATATAAAATATGATAAAATATGTTAAATATACATCCAGCTATGTATACTTGAGGTTATTTTTCACTTGACAACACATTTCGTATCATTTCATAATATTATTTCTATCTCTAGAAGTTTATTTTAGGGTATACACTCTGTTCCATTATGCTTTATGAAAATATTTTAAATTCTTTCTTTTTGTGAAACTTTCACTTGATTTTTCCATTTGTTTTCTTGTCTTCTGAATAATACTGCTAAGTTTAACCATCAAGTCGAAGAATGTGTACATTTAAACATTTAGATAGAATATTCCTATTTTAAGTTTCCTAGCCAGTTAAGAGGTACCTATTCTCTGAAATGTTAGCAATAAAAGAGATTATGTATGCATCTGTGTGAATCCCTCATTTTGTTAACTAATTTTTGTTTGTTTTTCATTTCAAGACACTGTTCCGACATTAACTATAAGCATGTATGAAAAATCACTTACGTGTAACATAATAACCCAATAACAAATTAATTAATAATAAATAGAAGTAAATAATAGAATGATAAATATAAATAAACTATACAAATATAAATAAAGAGTGTTTCACAACAAGAAATAACTTCTTTAATATTTAAGTGAAAGTATTGGTCAAGATCCTGACAGGAAATGCCTGGTAATTGAAATGGAGTGATAAAAAAGAGTTTAACAAATAGACTATTTATAAAAGAATTAGAGAATATCGTTAAAGAATGCTCAAAACCCCCTGGTTTCTGGCCAGTGACAAAGCATTACCACCTGCAGGGCTGAATGAGAGCCAGGAGTTACTGGAAGTCTATGAGAACTGTAGATAAGGTTTAACCTACATCTTTTTTTTTTTTTTTGGCATTAACAGGTTTCTGGGAATCAAACCCAGGTCTTTGGCATGGCGGGTGAGAATACTGCCACTGTGCCACCATTGCCTGCCTTAAGGTTAACCTACTTTTAATTAGAGTTATGGCTTTTGGTCAAGGATGTCTCACTTTCAAATCACAGTCCATAGGAAGAGATCCCAGGAATAAACACTTTCAATCTCCTTTACCTGTTTCAACTTCTGCCAGTGCATCATAATGGTCAAGCAATCTTGAAGCCAGAATGCAGGAGAGCTCATTGCTGCAGTCCCAGTGGAGAGTGCATCTAGAGGGGAAAATAGGGGATATCTAGAATAATGTACATGACTAGGATTCTTGGTAGTGAAAAAATTAGGAAACATTTAAATGTTATTTTCATTATTTATTATTAGACTTCCCTTATATCCAGGAAACAATATTTTTAAAATCGATTGGATTATTCCGATTTAAGTAAATACACTTCTCATTCCAAAGATAGTTTATTTTATTGTTATTGAATGAAACCCCTATTGTTGCTTACTCATATGTCATTGAATATTTCAATATTATACATAACTGCAATTTAAAATCCACAGTTATGTTTTTGTCTCCATCTGTGACTATTTCCTTATATCATGTCTCCAAATGAAATTCTTGGAACCAACGTTTTTGATAAAAATGGAAGGCATCGCATAATTATTCTTGGGATGATTGTACCAATTTAAATTCCTCCTGAAGTTCTATGAGTGCCCACGTTCTCTATCCCCACTGCCCATGTCCACATGTCAGCACATAGAACCTTCCTCCTCACACACATACGTACAGAAGGATCTGCTACCAAAAGAAAGAGAATAAGGCTTTGACCAGGAGGAAACAAAGACCATGTAGTTACTATAGTTTTCATTTATTAGATGACCATTTGGTGGTAGATATTTAAATAGATCTTTTCATATACATTATCTTTCTTAAGATAGACTTTACCCTCCAAATTCACTATTTTCATTTCTATTTTTCCGGTGAAGTACCTGCTGCCTAAGCACATTAAATAATTTGTTTGAGATCCCACAGCCCTTAAGCAGCTGAATGGAAGCTCCAAGTCCTGTCTGAATCCACAGATGATGTTTTGCCACTACACTATGGTTTCCCAACTCTAGCACTATTGTTATTTTGAACAGGACTTTACTTTGTGGCAGTGGTTGTCTCGTGCATTGCATTATGTGTAATAGCATCCCTTGCCTCTACTTATTAGATATCAGTAGCACCCACCCCACACAATGGTAACAATCCAAAATGTCTTGAGACATTTTCAAATGTCCCTTGTGAGCAAAATCACCCCACATTGAGAAATACTACACTATACTAATGATTCCCAATATCTTTTCTACATATACCAATCCTTCAAGATGTTCCATGGAAAGAAAAAGAGAATTCTATAAACAAATATATTTGACATGGTTCTGTATAACTTAATGATAAAGCACATTGATGTTGCACAATGGTGAAATAAAATACTCTGATAACCCTACAGCAATGAAACCTGTCCAAATTATATTTAATTTAAAATTTGTTTTCTTCCTGAAATGCCTATTAAATGACATAGAACGTCTGTGATAAGCTGGTGTCTTATCCATCTCGATCCCAATGTCTTAGTATATTTTAGTGAGCCCTTCACAATCTATCTCTCACAACCATTATTCTACACAAGGAAAGTTTCCAACTCAAAATTAGTCAGACTCCTTTATCTTTACAAATGCTTTATTTCTTCCTATAAATTTCCTTCTCCTTTACCCAACTTAGTAAAAATTGTAACCATGCCTAAGAGGCCTAGATGAAATAGTCAACACAAATGGAAACTCTTTGCCTGGTAAACTCCTATCCATGCTTAGAAGTCCTATGTCTTTCAAGGAATATCAATACCGCAAGGTGTTGAAAATAGATGGTAATTAATATTTTAAAACTTTAACTTATGTGTGAGACTAAAGCAAAAGAAAATGTTTATTTGGTACAAAATTTATATTTTGTCTAGTGCATTTCCTAATATAACTTATATAGACAACTCAAATGAATACCATATAACTTGGAAACTTGAGTAGGGCATGAGATTTTGTCAGTTTGTCCAGAGTGATGCCCTGATAAATCACAGAGTGATTTGAACAGTGGATAAAAAAGTACTTGCAAAGTCCCCTCGGGGGAATGTTAAAAAAAAAAAAAGTCCTATGTGAAATAGTTAGTATCTTGGATATGGTCTACCTAAAATATGAATTATATTTTAGTGGCTTCCCTCTCTTTAATCCAAATTGTGAAGTGGCATACATTTCTCCATTCGTTCAACAGATATATATTGAATGCATCCTTCTCTGCTGGAAAGAACATTCATAGCTCGTGTCCTCATAGAGCATACTCACTAGAAGGGAAACATATAAAATTTAACTTTCAATACAAATATGATTAACATTGTTTTAGAGGAAACAGATTTTTCTATATAACTGCAATAGCTGAAATAATCTTGGATATGGCAAGGAGAGGATTATATAAAGGAGGAAAAACTCAAGGCTAAGCAAGGCACACCAGGAAAAAAAAAAGGACAGTAGGGATGGATGGGATCATTCCAGGTAGAGGGGAAATGTGAACCAGAGGTAAGAGAGAACATGTTTCATTTATAGGATGGGAACAACATCAAGAAACCTAGAAGATCTTGGTCTTATATTTTGTATATGAGAAGAAGATTCTCTTAGGCAAGTATTTTCTCCACCTGCATATGTTCAGATAGATATCGAGGACTCTATCTTGGTATTCATTCCTGCTCCTGTGTCTAGGCATGGACAGATTCAGATTAATGCACCCATTACTCAAGTTAGACATCCATGACTCAGGTAGGCACCCATGACTCAGATTAGATATTCATGACTCAGGTTTGGTACCCATGACTTAGGAAGAAATTCATGACTCAGGTTAGCTCATGACTCAGAAAAGATAGTCATGGTTCAGACTAGACACCCATGACTCAGGTTAGAGATCCATGACTCAAATAGACCTCCATGACTCTCTGGTTAGATATTCATCATTCGGGTTAGATACCCCTTAGTCAGGTAGACATCCATGACTCACCTTGGACACTCATGACTCAGGTAGATATCCATGACTCAGATTAGGCATCATGACTCAGGTTAGATATTCATGACTCAGTTTAGATGCCTGGGTCTCACATAGCCATCCATGCTCAGGTAGTCTTTCATGACTCAGGTTAGCCACCCATTACCAGGTAGACATTCATGACTCAGGTAAGACATGATGACTCAGGTTAGACACTCGTGACTCAGGTAGATTCCCATGTCTCAGATAGATATCCATGACTCAGGTTAGACATGCATGATTCAGATTAGATATTCGTGACTCAGGTAGACCTCCATGACTCAGATTAGGTATTCATGACTCCAATTAGACACCCATGTCTCAGGTAGATATCCATGACTCACGTTAGACATCTGTCATGGTCAGGTTCATATGTCAACTTGGCCAAGTGGTGGTACCTGCTTATCTGGTTGGGCAAGTGCTGGCCTGTCTGTTGAGATGAGGACACTTCATAGAATTAAATCATGATCATTCATGTCAGCTGAATCCACAGCTGATTTCATTTGTAATCAGTCAAGGGGAGTGTCTTCTGCATTGAGTGATGCTTAATCTAATCACGGGAAACCTTTTAAGGAAGATTCAGAAGAGACAGGCTCTCTTCCTGCTTAGGCCGGTGAGCCTCTCCTGTGGAGTTCGTCTAGACGCCCCATTGGAATCGTCAGCTTCACAGTCTACCCTGTGAATTTCGGACTCTGCATTCTCACGGTTATGTGAGACACTTTTATAAATTTTATATTTGTGAGTGTTTCCTGTTAATTCTGTTTCTCTAGAGAACCCTAACTAATACAACATCCAAAACTCAGATTAAATATTCATGACTCAGAAATTTATTTTTCACCTTCTAGTCCAGATATTCCATGGAATAGTGAAAGACATGTACTATACATCATTTCGTTCATGGAAGATTTCATTTCACTGGAAAAGAACCTGAATTGGAATGGGGAAATGCTTTATATCAGGGTTTTATACTGCTTGAATGACCTCTGACTCAGAGGTATTTTATGAGGTTTGTGATAGGCCCTGTTAAATTTTCTGTATATACTCTCACCAAACTTTTAAAAAATATTCTTTTACTTCAAAATGTAGATCATGCTCCCTAAGCAAGGTCCATATTTTTTTCTTTCAAGCAACTTGTAATGTTAAGTACCCAAAGAGAATATTGAAATCATAAGATTTAGAGGTCAGACTAATGCTCAATGAATGATAAATTTAAAGAATAAAAGCAAAGTGGCTTTATGAGTTGTATTATTTCTGTATTAATTTGAATTCCTAACCTATAATTCCATCACTACTAATTCTTCCCCAAGTATAAACACTCCTCATTCTCTGCATGTGAAACAAAGTACTTAAGTGGTCAGCAACATTTGCAGATCCTTATTGTGGTTAATTTACTGTAATTTCTGCATTTTAGTAAGTTATTTGATAACTTCAAAGTGAATAGCTAACATTTAGTCTAAGCTCACAATGGGCCAGTTAGTGTATTCACTTGTTAGATGTAATCAGTCATATAATCTTCATAGCAATCTTGCGCTGTTGTTTTTATTATTATTCCAATTTTATAATTTAAGAAATCAAATTGGAATGGTTCCAAGACTCTCCCAAAAGCTGAGCTCTCATAGACTGTGTACCTTTGCTTTCTGACTCCAAAGTCACTTTTTTAATTGCCGCTCTATGCTGCCACTGCTAGAAATTCATCTCTGTATATTCTTAAATATATATTTTGGGAAACCAAACAGGTATAAAATAAATGTTCTAACAATTAAAAAGTTTACTCCATGGAATAATACCTCTTGAGGCCTGCACTGATGTGATATCCATTTCTTAAAAATCAGAATGTGGTACTACATGTTGCTTATGGAAAGTACTTTATACTACCTTTCCTTCAAATCCATGTAAACTCTTTCATGTTCTAAGTTTAGTTTTATGACCTTTCAGTGTTTGTTCATTATTTGGGCACAGTTACCAATGTGCGTAATTCTGGTTTGGAAATGAAATAACATGCTTTAAAGAGGATAAAATTAGGTTTGCGAGTTAAGAATATACAAACTTCCCCTGCCTACCTCTAATATGATATTCAGAGGCAGCTCTCCTTCTCCTTCACTTGTCACACTTGTCCTGGACTCTGAGAAAGGTGACACAGTTCTATCCTTCTCTTACCTTCTGCCCACTCTCCGTATATCTGCTTCTGACTCATCTTAAATTGGGGCAAGGGTGACAGTGTAATACAACAAGAAGTTTTAAGGTTGAGACCTATCTGGAAACCTTGGAAATTAGCCATATGGTCTTGACCACTTCATTGACAACTTCAAGAGTCTCATTTCCCTTATCTCTAATTTAGCTACTAATAGCATGCATTGCCAAATGACAAGGTTCATTAGTTATTCATTTAACAGATATTATCGAACACCTGCTATATGCCAGGCCCTATTTTATGCACAAGATAAACAATTCTTTTGGTCATGCTGCCCTTGTGGAATTACCTGGGAGAAGACAGATGCTAAATAAACAAATGAATATATAACATACTACCAAGTTAAGTGATAAGTGCTCTTGATAAAATAAAGCAAAAAAACAAAAAACAAAATGGAATAGTATTTGAAAGGGAGGAAGGAGAGGCTATTTCAGATAGGGTTGTCAGGGGAGACTTTTTTGAGAAGTTGGCATTTGAGTTGAGACAGAAATGGCATAAGTCAAAGCTTTCAAAAGTGCTACATTGCTATCTTTTTTATTGTTTTAAGTCTCTTCAAGTTTATTGAGAGTATGGGTCTTAGAAGGGGAATTAGGATAATTTGCTAAAAAATCAAATAGGTAAGGCAGAGAACAACAACAGGCAAGAGAAACCTCCATTTCCTCCAAGCATGGGCACAGGATTCCCTGATTCTTTGAAATTGACATTGCACTGATAAAATGTCTGTTTGGATATGTGAACGATTGGGTGTTTGCAACCTGATGGCATAATCCTAATGAAACTCTGATATGCCAAATTATTTCACAAAGCCGTTCAAGCTAGTGTCTTATTAGTTATTGTTAGATACTCTAAGTGGCTACACTTCAAAAGGAATATGAAATGGATATGTAAAGTGCCCTTGACGTCAGAGAGTATTCCATTTCTATTAATAAATAGATGATGGGTGACTTCAAAATGTTAGACTAGGTTCAAATAATAGGCACTTTAACTATGACCACATCGATACAAGGCATTCTTCACTGACTTAGTTGTTAAAGTAAAGTTTCTGTACGAGAGAATCTATATAGTCCAGGAAAACAGTTTTAAAATCAGAAAAGAGGGTCGATACACCAGCCTTGGGTACAATTGCAAGCAGGGATAGTTCGAGAAAACTCCATTGCTGTGCCACTGAACAACATTGACCTTCAACGACCTCCGATATACCGAAAGAGAAAGAGAGAGAGAGAGAATTCTAAATTATTCAAGTTCAGGAAAGATAATTACATAAAATTAATACTTAAAATATTTTCCAGGAAGTAGTTAGAAAAAAGTCTTGAGTATAATTAAACATAGCTTAAAGAACTGCAGGAAAAATTTTGTGTTGATGAAAAAATAATTTATAAGCTAGCTGTTGAGAAAGCAAGGCTCTCACAGGGCATGGTGAGGAAATGTTTTTTTATTATTTATTTTTTTGAGAAACTATTCCATGGAAGGAACAATAAAACCGCTGGATCGGGAGTCAGCCAACCGTGGGCTGCAGACCAAATCCAGCTCACTGTCAGTTTATAAACAAAATTTTCTTGGAACTCAGCCATGCCCATTAATTTCTGTATTGTCTCTGACTGCTATTGTGCCACAAGGTTAGAGTTGAGTAGTTGTGACACAGAATGTTGGCCCACGAAGCCTAAGATATTTACCATCCGGCCCTTTACAGAAAAGGTTTGTTGTCTCCTACATTAAATATATTGCAAGAAGCTCCAAGTGGCATCTATCTGAAAAGTGCTGACTGAATTAGAGATGACAAATGCAGGTTTGAAAGGTGTGCCAAAGGAAGACATGGGCCTATTCACTGAACCATGCAATGCTAAGTCAGCTAATTAATGTGGCAATGAAATGGACTGAGCAGGACTGTGTAAGGAGCACCACACCAGGTCCTCTATTGCAGTATCTTACTCAGCCTGGCAGCATCACATGAGGAAAGCACTCGTTACTCCTTTTTTTTTGATGAGAAAACTGGATATTAGAGCATTTATGGTCATATAACCAGTAAATGGCTGAATTTGTATGAATACTCAGGGCTAACCAAACTTAAACTACATGTTCTTTACAGTGTTAAACCACAGTGTCGCCAGTGAAATCTATTTTTAATTCATTAGTTTGAAAATGACCTGATTAAATACATTCATAGGTTCAAACATAAGTAAATTCAAATTTAGTGAAAATGGATACTTACTAGATAATGGATGATATGTTTAGTTATATTAGGGATGAAAAAGTGAAAGAATAAAAATTTAAATTATTTGTTTTGATAGAGATTGAGAATACATGAGGTGGGGAATAGGGAATTTCCACTAAAACATTTTTAAGGTATTAAGGGTTAGTTGAGTAAATACAAAAAGCAATCTAAACATTGTCAACTGCTAGATAAGAGATATCTGGCAACTCAAGTGCTTTTTAAGAATCAAGGGTTAAATTATAAAAATTCTGAAAATAAGTCTAATTTGGGCACATTTATTCATTCATTCAAAACATGGTTATGAAGAAAAGCTATGTGCCTGGAACTAGGAATTCATTAGTGTTCAAAATAGACATAAACTCCTCCCTACATGGAGCTTAAATTCCAGGAACAATAATTGTGATAAATAAGTAAATTTTATATTATTTGGAAGTGATAAATCTAATACAGAAGTCATTTGTGTTAGATACAGGAACAAACTACAAAAGATAAAGAGAAGCGGCAATGCCAGGGCAAAATGTAGTTTTAAATGGGTGTATGAAGTTGAGCCTTCCTGAGCATGTATAATTTAAGCAAATACGTGAAGGAGATGGGGGGTGTGGCTATGGAAAAGTGTGAGCATAGTGGGCAGAGGGAAAAGCAAATGCAAACAGAAGTCCCAATACCATGTTGGCTTAAATGGTAGATTCCATAACAAAGCAGAGAATTACACGATTCCCAATTTATGTCAGTTATTAGCAAAAGGTAATGTATTGCCAGCATGTTTAAAAAGCTAAAACCATCAAGATGAGAAAGTTAAAAGAATAAACTAAAGGCAGACCTAACAAGGTGTCTTAGTTTGTTAGATGCTGCCGGAAATGCAATATACCAGAAATGGAATGGCTTTTTAAAAGGAATTTATTAAGTTACAAGCCATTTTATGGCTTTAAGGCCATAAAAGTGTTCAAACTAAGGCATCCAAGGGAATGACAACTTCCCAATGGGTCAAGAATACCTCTGTCAGCTGGAAAGGCACGAGGCTTGAGTATGCTGATCCTTCGGTTCTTCTTCCAAGCAGCTTCATCAGGCATATTCACTTTCTGCATCTCCAAATGTATCTGTCTGTGTCAGCTCTGAAGTTTTTCCTAAAATGGCTCCCTCTTTATAGGACTCCAATAAGCCACCCACCTTGAATATGTAGAGACACATCTCCATGGAAATTACCTAATCAAAAAAGGTCGCACCCAACAATATTGAATGAGGATTAAAGAACATGGCTTTCCTGGGGTATGCAACAGTTTTCAAATAGGTATGCAAGGCTATATAAAGGTTAAAGGAGAGTATGAGAATTAGAAAGTAACATTTACTGAATATCTATTTTATGCCAGGTGCTGCTTTAGAATTTTAGATATGGCCAAAATCACACATGCAAGAGAGCAATTATTTCTATTCTGAAGATAACTGCCCCATATGTTCCTATACCTAAAAGAACCTAGCTTGTGTAAGGGTATAGGCATTGGAGTTGGAGAGACTGAAATGGAAAAAGAGGTTGTAATCCTGTTCTTGACTAAAACTTGATTCATCTCTAAATAATGCACTGTGCAACAAGGAAGATGAAAAGAAATTATAGAGATTAAAGTTAAATAAACCAAGGAAGAATATAAGTGTACTGAACTTGACCAAACGCTAAGAATTTGGAAAATTAAAATGTGAACAATCAAAACTGTGAATAATTAGGACTCTCCAAATTTTAAACTGTAGGTGTGAAATGCAATTAAGTGCAACTAGTAACTTGGATTTTATGAAAACAAGCAGAAATCAAAGCAAGTGTTAAAAAGGATAGAGGGTCTTTTATTATTATTAGTGAGGAAAATATGACATTTGTAACTACAGTATGATCCCTTGTGATTGATCTGTAAAGACAAGTACGATTAAGAATGTTTCCATGAAGCCTATTTAAAGAAAGAATCTCAGTGGAATTTGATATTTGTTTTGACCAAGGAAAGAAACCCTTATGATTAACGCTATATCAGCACTATACACACATATACCAGTTTGGTGGGCCACTAATAAGCATGTTTTCATTACAAGTAAAATCAAGTTCATAATTATGGAGGAGGACTCTTCTAAAATTTTACTAATAATTGGTGTTGTGATTTATTATTTATGCAACCCTTGCTTGCTCTTTTGCTATTGACTCTCACCAGAAATCCCCAAATACTATCTTATTGCCCTTCGCGAAATGATAAATGTATTGTTTGGTTTATGTATAAATCAAAAGTCTAACTACACTCGTTCTATTGGAGGAAAGAGTGCAAATACACCTTTAAAAATGCAGTTGTTTTATCTTTTTACTGGATTGCAATGTCTGCGACATGCCTTGCCTTTTGATGAGGTTTAATTTAGAAATACAGTCATTTCATTTTATAAAAAGTTTATTTCTCCAGAAAACTAGGTTCTTCCTAAGAAACTGATATTGGCATTGTTATTTTTCATAACAATACCTATCACTTTGCTACGATATTGGACTTCATTTTAATTAATGAAAATACGTTGCGTACCTTTCTCTGAGATGTGTTTAATATGTATCTGGTATTCAGGGAATTGTCATAAGAATAATCCAATCATCTACACCTTATTTCCTTTGGAAAACTATCCCCCTACTATTCCACGTGGTTTCCACAGGGCTAAACAAATGATACACATGAAAAGCAGTGATCTGATTCAGTATTAAGTGTTACTAACATTTCTGAGGCTTCAAGTAACCTTGAGTTACATCAAGCCAGGAAAAGGACTGGAACTTCAAATACAGTGCCCATAGCCTTTCTTTTCAAACCAGATTAACATAGGAGATTGGGAGTCATCATGGTGATCAAGTCACTTATGCAGGAGGAGCTGATCTGATCTTGAACAAACTCCGCTCGCCCCCTCTTCCATTTTTCACTAAGTTCCATAACCTTTGTGACATAACCTAGGAAGCCCTGCCTATAAATCTATAGATTCTAGGTTTGTTTACTGTAAACAACTCTTGACAACTAGGTACAGGCTGTGGAAAATGCTACCTAGATAAGGTATTTCCTGCTAACAAATACCAATACCATTGATTGATGGCCCGGAAGTCTTTCTCTATTATGTTCACCAGGAGCGATGACTGGTTTACCCATCTCTCCCAAAAGTAGCCCCCTAGGAAAGGAGAAAATAGATCATGGACCTGCTACTGAATCATTTACTTCCAACTTTCAATCACCATCTTTTTCTCTCACCAAAGCTTAGGTCACAGGGCCCAGGCCTAAAGGAGAAGCTCAGGCCCTCCCACCCTCATACAAAAACTTGGCTCAATGAAGGTTGTGCCAGCTGAACAGGACCAATGAATGCTTCCTGGCATTGCTATAAAAGTCTTAGGAGTTTTATTTTCTGTTTTCCAGTGGATGTTGCTTGACCTGTAACGTGAAAAGAAAACATGTCTAAAGCAAAAGAAAATAATTCCAACATGGAGAAGAAGGCATACTGGGGAAAGAATCATATAGAAAGAGAATGAGAGAAAAAAATAAAAATATTAATTGAGCCCTGAAGTAGATCACTGAAGTTACATTTTATTTGCATTATTAGATTGGTCCCCCAGCTCCACCTTTTGTCTTTCAAATTATATGAGTATGTTTTAACTTATTGTCACTTACCTGAAAGAGTCTTAATAAATGAAATACAGAGAGAAACCTTGAATTGAGTCAGCACTCCTTTATTTCTGTAATGGATAAATACAATTTTGATATGTAGATAATTAAAAAGCTCCCTTCTCTTAAAATAAAAAGCATTAAAGATGGCCCTGAAAATTCATTTATCATTTAAGAAAATAAAATACATGAAGCCTCCTATATATTAATTTTTCAAGCAAGTTGTTTTGCTGATAGAAAGTTTAGAACAGGGTTTTGCAGACAACATAAACAAGTCTAAAAGAGAAAAGAAACCACCCATTATCCAATTATCCAAGTACCTAAAGATAACAGCTTCCCAATTTTGTCATATTATACACACACACACACACACATGCACATGAATATAATATATATACCAGATTATAAATACAATTTTATATTTTTCTTTTATTTCATCTGCTGTAGGAATTTCCCTAAATCATTAAGATTCTTTGTCAATAAAGAGTTGTTGACAAACAATGAATGGCAGCATATCAGCTTATTATTCTTCATTTTGTAGAGGATGAAACACTTTGAAGGACACTTTTCTCCCCACTGAACAAAATATAAACAATTAGTAATATTGAAAATACCACTATTATGATTGCAGTCAGCACTGCTGAATCCAGCATTATTAATTGGATACATGTCACCTTCTTCGCAAATTCTTGGGCTGAATAAGTCATGCAGACTTATTCAGAGTTGAGCGTATTATAACTAGTCACTGGAGCGAGTGCCACAGACACCTATTTTAGGTGTTCTTGTAAGAATTCGAGAGTTTTTCCACGCAAAGGAGGACTCCAAGAGACGTTCTCTCATGCAACACGCAAGGGGTTTATTTACCACACATGCGTGGGGCTCACTGAACACGCAGGAATAGAGAGCCCCTAGCCTGGGTTTGGGGAAGCTTTTTAAGGGGGAGGAGGAGGGGGGTGGGGGTCAAGCATGGGTCACAGGTGTTGCTTCATGCAAGAAGCAGGTAACGATCATTTTCACAACAAGCATTTCTGGTGCAAGGAGTCATGGGGGTTGGGAGAGGCAGATAACCACCCCGGAAGGTCCCGAGTTGTTTTCCTTAGCCTGATGGGGCCCATAACTCTTTCCTTTACAATCCTTAACTCACACCAAATGCATAGTAGTGAATATAAAATGACACAAATCCTTTTGCTAGATATTTCTATCATTCAGAAGCTAAAATACATGTAAATAGCTAAATTAGGCAAGAAAAGTTAGCTACTGCTAAGTTTTATAAAATCCTTCTTTACATAAGAAAAGTTAGCTACTGTTAAGCTTTATAAAATCCTTCTTTACATTCTAACATCAACAAAAAACAGTGTTGAAGTCAATGTTTAGCGCATCTCATATAGGGTTCAAAAATTCCTGGAATGCTATTCCCTACAGTTTTCAGATGTGAAGAAGTTCAGAAACACTTAAAGGACTAGACCAAGGATCCCAAGTTTCTTTGGTCCATTTGACCTGTTACTGTCTCACTTGGCTCTCAAGAGTTCTCTGTTGCAAGGGATTCTATACCTAGAGTATATCTGAGATATCAAGGATGAAAGGGAGAAGTCATTTGTCAGGCAATTTCAATTTATGTGCCTATGGTGCAGCCTGAAATCCCTAAATAGGAATAAATCACCTGTCAAGTTATGTGAAGAACCTTGGTTTACTTCTCCCCAACGACAGCACTTGTAAACCATAGATCAGAACACACTGCACTCTCCTCCAGGGCTTCAGATTTTGCTCATGTATGTATAATATATTTAGGGAGTTATAGTTTCAGAAACTGTCATTATGAAGCTCCAATCCCTGTATCTTTAAACTGTGGCCTTAAAATACTTGCATGGAAAGGTGATGATCAATGACAGAAAGAAAGAGGATGAGAGAATGTATGAGAATGAGAAAAGGAAAGAGATGAAAGGGAAGGAGGGGGGAGAAGGAAAGATGACACTTGCTCCTCCATCACTAAAAGTTTCCCCTTACAACTATGCTGTTGTAAAAATGTCAACCCAAACAGCAAATTTCAAGAGTCTCTATGGAAAAATCAATGAATTCTGTCAGCAATCCCACCCAAACCTGGTGAGGTTGCTGCAACTGTGAGAGCATGGGTTTATGAGGCTGGAATTTTGCAGAGAGCTGCTATTCATTTAGACTTGATAGCGCCAACCAACATTCACCCGAACCTTTGAGCTCACTTGGACTTTCAATTTAACTTAATCTTGGATTACATCAAGCAAGCTAAGGAGTTAATAAGCAAAACCTATTTACTGAACTTTTATTACCAAAAATAAGAGATCATCCAGGGTTTAGCACAGTATATAATAAGAAATGCAATGCCATGTCTCTCAACACATGTATTTTGGTTAAAAACAGATTCAGATTGCAGGTCTGTGAAATGGCATATCCAGCAGGTCACCTTTCCTTACCTTTCCTTACTTTCACTTCTCCTTGTCTTGGCTCCCATCATCCCAGCCTTCTTTCCCCTGCCTGCCTTGTTCCCCCTTTTAAAATGTTTCTCTCCTTTTCTTTCTTCCTAACTTCCTCCCTTCCTCCACACTTTTAGCCTTTGTTCAGACTCTTTTTCTTTGCTGCCTAGAGGAGAAGGTAGAGCTGCCCATAATTAACAGATAAATGGAAGGCAAATGAATGACAGAAGGCATCAATCCAAAATCTCTGTAATTCCATGGAAGAATAAGGGATCCTTCCTCTCCTCTTGCTTTCACTCTACACATCCAACTTTCTTCTTTTCTTTCTGCTACCTATAGAGAATTTAAATCACTCCTTCAGATAAAAATGTACTACGACTAAGGAACAGTTTTACATAACAATCTCCAGTATATATGGCCAGATAGTTCTTCATTGTTATTGATATGTTACCAATTGCCCTGGAAAAAGATCTCTACACCCACCTAGCTGGTGTGGAATCTTGGAGAACAGTAGCAGCAGAGAGCCTAAAATTATGTAAAAATACAACTATATCACATTCTCAATTTAATTAATCTTTTCTCCCTTCTTTTATAGATTATTATATTTACGCCTAAGAGTTATATGAATGTACACAGTAGTATTGCTTGATTCTATACTATCCATAGTTTAATATAAATAGTTGGCTTGATTACCATCTTTATATCTGGGTAAAAAAATATCCTCCACATTTACTTTGGGAAGAAAATACCTCCCTCTTCCTTATTGTGTTCACCTTAGAATAGAGAGCTGCAGATTTAAAAACAAAGCAAGACAAGTCAAATACCCCACCTTCCATTTGCCTAAAACATATCTGGCAGCACAGACAGCTCAGGACCAGGTTCAGGAAACATTTTAGATTCAGAAATTTAAACAGGCATGAGAGGGAGATGGAAGCTCACAAGCAAAATCAGCAAAAAAAAAAAAAAAAAAAAAAAAAAAAAAAAAGTCAAATGATAGTGTAAAAATGTGAAATAAGCATGACAGTTCTGTGAAAGGATGGCACCAGAGATTGAGAAATTAGTTCAGACGGATATAGTGCATTATCTTTTCATCCACTAGGTAAAACATAATTAGATATATTTTGACTATAAAGACGTAAATTAAATTGTTTAAATATTGACCCATTATGCCTCTATTACCAGAGTCCTCCCCATAAGTTGATGCACAACCTGGGAGCACAGGCTTTCACACCACTTTTACCGATACACAGTAGTGCAAAGGTATTAGCTTCCTTAGCAAAACAAACCAAAAGGCTAAAAACTGCCCAAGTCTTAATAGGAAAAGGGCCTCAGAGAGGAGGCAGACATACTTCTGTTCACCAATGGCTCACTGGCAATTCCAACTCTTTGAAGGGCGCATTGACCCTTTTCTTGTGTTATTCTCTCTTCCATCCCACTTTTTATGACATCTATACCATGCAATTTTATTTTTACAATTTTTAAGTGGAATAAAATGGCCACTGTCATTGAGTATTCCCCAGAGGGGGCCTTGTTTCGCAGAGGAATTGTCCTGAAGACAAGGACAAGTGATTTGCAGAGGTTTTCAGAGAAATTGGAGCCCACTGTCCAAAGTTGCTAATAAGCAACACCTGGTGATAAAATCAACTTTGGTCCTATCGAGACAGCTTATCAGAATGGATAAGCATACTTACGAATGAATGTATAACTGCTCCCAACTTTGTAAGATCCCCTACGAGAAATGGAAACTCAAAGCCAGCCAATCACAACATTTTCTCACTTGCTTTCATGTTAGCCCTAAAGGGGCGTCCCTTTTCCATTCACTCAGCGCAGCTTCTTTCTCTTTTCTGATTATTGAGTGAGCACTATTATACAGGAACTTTTCTAAGTGTTTTACATGGAATTTTTCTAAGAGTTTTACATGTATTTTATATGCATCACCTCCTTTGAATATCATATGTTACGGACTATTATTTTTCCCAATGTATATCTGAGGGCATTGGGACCCAGGGAAGTTCAGTAAGTTGCCCAGGGTCCCACAGCTGATAATGCTGGAGCCAATATTTAAGCCTAGGGTGGCTGGTCCTCATAGCTGACGTCAGGAGATAGCTTGGTATCCTGATTTAAGCAGTGACTTTATAATGAGAAAGATGCCAGCTGAATTGCAGCTCGGACATTTAGAGATGTGTGATCATCAATGAGTTATTTAACCTCTTTAACTCTGTCTCCTTCCCTATAAAATGAAGTTGATAAAAACATCTGCCTTTCAGGGCGGCATTTAGCTCAATGCCTTGCAATTATGAAATACTCAAATAATACGAATGATCCTTGTTGCAGTTGTGATTACGTGTTGGCTTTCAGAAACCTCAAAACCTGAATTAGACTGGTATACACCATAGAGGGAAGTGGCTGCCAGCTCATGTAAATGGAATGTCCAAAGGTAGGGCCAGCTATAGGCAAAAGCTAGATTCTCATCAGTGTTCCCAGGACTCAGATTTTTTTTCCAAATTTCTGATCTTCCACAGTAAAAGCTTTATCCCAAGGCTAATTCCCATCATGATTCCAGGACGATTGCCAAAAGCAAGGATGGCACTCTCTCTTTCTAGTTTGGAGCATGTTTCTCTTCGATCACTGAACAAAATGCTGGGGGAAAAAAAGTTCTGAGATTTACTTTGTTTGTGATAATGTTGTTCAGGAAGCAAAGTGGACATGAGATGGTCATGAAATAATTGCAAAGTTCTGGCTTACTGATCATTGGGACAAAAGGAATGGAATTGTGGAGATTGGTGTGCGATCATCAGTGTCACCCAAACCTATGAAAGGGGAGTCTCCCTGAGTTACTTCTGGGTGCTTGTTGAGGATGGTGAATGGACAACGAATGAATTCTCACTAAAAGCCATCATTATTACAGTGGTTTTATTAATATATATATATAAGTGGAATAGACATTAAATGCTGATATTCCTAATTTGCACAACTGGTCATATGTAACAAACCATCAGAGAAAAAAAAAGATTATGCAGTCCCAAATCTCAGTCTTGGACCTTCTCTAGCATATGGATTCCAAATTCAGATGAATGTTTAAAATTGTGTGTGGACCCAATGTATTTGATTTTTTTCAAATCAAGTTTGAAGTCTGTTTGATGAGGCTCTTGCACTGATATTGGGATCTGTGAAGGTTATTTTAACCCTCGAACTAAGTAAACGTTCCTGATGGAAGCAGTTTTCCCTGCATGCCAAATACTTTTATCATTGCCAATAAGGTTACCACGAATGCATTTTTATCCCTACTCAATTCAGGAATGTTCTAACACTACAGAAAGTATTTGTTGAACGAATTGTTAAATGTTACTCTTGTTCTTTAGTGAAAACAATGTCTTTTTTAGTCCAATTGTGATATCGAATCACATCTTGAAACTCAGAGTTTATCATCAAAATCCTTAGAGGAGACAGATGAAGAATAAATATTCTTAATGTAAATTTATTTCACTTAGAATCGTCTCTTTGCATCCTGTAAGAAGTATCATAGTGGCGTTGAGAGGTTACCTATATAGAAAGCAAATTTTATTCATCCTCACCTACACTCACAGAAAATTTTGTTGGTATAATTGAAAGCCTTTTTCATAACTTTGAAAAGCAATGCCTTTGGAAGAAAAGGACCTGAATTCAAGTGTCAGCTCCACAATTTCTACCTGGGTGACTTGGCTTTATCTCTATTAACCTTAAAATTCAACTTCTCCATCTGTAATGGGAAAATTGAATAATAATAATAATAACTTTACTCTTCTACAGCCCCATATTTTATATCTTAAATGTGGAATGATCTACTTCAGTCACCCCAAGAAAATATAGAAAATGAGTTCTATTTAATTTATAACAAAACTGCATACCAATTGAAGATTTCTTTGTTTTATTTTTATAATCCATCAGGTTAAATTTTCATACCAAACTCTAAAACTCCCAGAATTAATATTTTGCCACGTTTCTGAGATCTTAAAAAAAAAAAAAAAACACTAAATTTACTCCCTGCATGAAGGTCTTTTATTAAAAATTTAAAAAGGCATCACTCCATCCTTGCTAATGTTAAATTCACACTTCAAATTTTGGCATAGTTAAAAATATCTATCTAATGAATATAAAATATGAGTTCCCCACCCCTCCTCCCTGCCAATTTGGTCTCATCTCACATCATGTCATAGCGATTCACTATTCTTCCTTTCTTTGCACAGCCAATATTTATTTAGAGCCTACTATGTGTGAGAAGCAGGCCACAGCCTGGGCTGGTTAAAACGCTTCAATCGAGATTTTTTTAACGTTCCCTGTGGAAGAGGCCTCTGTACTTACTGAACTAACAATTGCCTTCTGGTTATGTAAGACTGATTTAGATCAGAAAATATTCTTATTTATACGCCTAAGATATCCAAGAAGAGGCCAGCTGAAAATTGATTTTCATTGCGTGCACACACACATGGACTAAAACATTTTACCAATAAAATCCACTTTCTATTTCTCTGGGCTAATAACTTCAGCGTGCAGAGAAGTCTTCCATGCAGGCACGGAAGAGAGAAATGTCTTTCTCTTCTTTTATCAAACGATTGGAAGACAGACATTGAAATGCATCCATTTCTGGTAACCAGCAGATGGTGCTTTCAGTAATAAAGCTATAAGAGGTTACTTGAATATCCTTTCTGTAGATATTTTTTTTCCTAATAAAGCTAACCAGAAATGAGACAAGGTATTATTTTGCTGTGACATGAAGCAAAGCCTGTATCTTTTGTTATTAACCTCTGCACCTCGAAGCTCAGTACAGCTTTTCTGTTATCCCTGCCAGATACATGTCAAATAATGAAAGAGATGAAATATCAAAGAAGCTAAAGTTCATATTGTATTATATGCCAATAATTTATTTAAATGAAACGCTGTATGTTTTTTTAGCTGTGGTAATTTAACTGCCTGCACAAGTCTCATTTCAGGTACATTCAAGGTGCATTGTTTTAACTCATGCTAGCTTAATAACGTATTGTCTTTGAGTACACAATATTTTTAAATATAAGAAATTAAACATTTTAGATGAGTCACACAGGTACAATTACTGTGATCCTTAATCACAACATATTTTAACTCTTGCTCTTACCACATTTTGATTTCTTTCCTTGGTTCAGGCTTCCATGTACCTTAAGTCAATTTAATTTTATTATGTTATTTCTGGTCAGTTCCCTCAAATCATTTTTAGATGAAAAACTGTATCAAAATAAATAGGTTTATAATGTCAGACACTCTATTAGTTGTAACTGCACGCATGTCGTCCTAGAGCTCTGAGAGAAAATATCATATTGATATTATTTCATCATCCTAGAAGAATTGTGCACGTCATATTCATATCACCAAAACGTGAGAATTAAAAGTCATATTACAATATTAATGAAAAGTTTCACTCTCCTTCTATCACTTCTTTCGTCAGTTTCTACTATGTGTGACACACACTGCGGGAAATTAAGGGTGTTGGCAAAACTGCCCTACCAGCTGAAGCATGGGAATCCACAATTACTGTCATTATTCTTTTTTACCTTTTGGTCCTTTTTAGTCCCTTGTCAAAGTTCAACGAAGCCTGCATGTAGCGATGATTTTCTTTCTCATATTTGAATCGACTGTGAGTGGGTTGAGCAAATCGGACATTAATAAAGAGAAGAGGAACAGAGCCACTAAGGCACATAGGGTCTGAGAAAGCTCAGGAAATAGCAAAGTAGGGTGGATGAGGGAAGAACGGGAAGCCTGAAGCTGCCAGACAGTTTCCTTTACACAAATGAATGCTCCGGGGTGGCGGGGGATGGGGGTGGGGGACGCTGTGTTTGCATTATTGAATCCTCTTCTTCACTCTGTATTGAAAGCTAATGAAAATGAAATTTGCCTCTAAGTGGACTATTCTAGAGAGAATGTTTTATGACGCTTTTCATAAAGGCTCATAAAAGTATACAAGGCTTAGAATTTGAATCTATGATTTGAAAGCGTACTTGAATTTTTGCCTTTCGGGGCAAACAGCACAACTTCCGTGGACAACAAATAATAATGTTCAGTGTAACCCAAATAAGTGTGTTATAGTTACTTTAAAACAGAGGTATTGAAACTGTATCTTTATTTAAAGTTAATAAGGAATTGTATTTTTGGTGAATTGTGCTGAAAGTGCTGCACTTCTACAGCTTACAGACATACATAAGGACCTTTTTAAAGTGTATACACTATAAAACCTGAAGTTTACCTTTCTAGAATCCCAAATCCCTATGGGCCTTATACCTAAAAGATACAGAAGGATATAAAGATATAAGGATGGATTTGAAAACTCTTCAAGATATACCCTTGGTCTCTAAACCACCACTCTTTTGCCTCCCCAGCAGGACCCACTTCAACTTGGTGGAATGGGAGATGATTGGATAGAATAACTGGCAGGTGGGCTTTAGCTAAATTATTTAACTTTTTATCGGAAAGACTAGCCTGCCCTACAGCAACTAGGAAACTATGCCGTGGGTGTACCAAATTCCACCCTTTATAGTTAACTCTCCCCCTTAAATCACTCTTTTAAAAAGGTTTTTTCTACCTGCCGAACTTCAGCTGTGTCCAGGAATCCTTCGTTCCCCCATCTTCAAGGAACAAATCATCATCTAAGTCTATGCAGTAAATCAGCTTCTTAAGGTGAGATCAGACTTTCAATAGTAGAGCAATTGTAAAATGTAAAATATTAAAACAACTCAATTTGCCCTAATGTTCTGTCTTCATATTTCATATGAGGTTTGGAGAAATGTTTTTGGAAATCGGTTCTTTTATTCTTTACCTACCTAACCTAGTCAATACCTCTTCGAATTCAATATCGACCCTGGAGATCTGGCTGATAATTATGTGGCCTCAGGAGTCTGTCTTGAGACATTATTAGCATAGACTATCAGGTCTGATCCGAGAGAGGGGCCCACTATGAATGACAGAGACAGGGAACTACCACTCAGGAAGTTCCAAGGGTTCTGAGGTTACTCCCCCAGGAGCCAGGGCCAAAAACCAGACCCCACTCTGGATAAGGCCAGGCCAAATTCTTTACTATACAAGCGTTTTGCCAAAAATTCATAACTTCAACCTGGACATGAGAAAAAATCAGACAAACCCAAATTGAGGGATGTTATACGAAACAACTCACAAGTACTCATCAAACTGTTCAGTGCCTGTCAAAGTCATGACAGGAGAGGAAAGGATGAAGTGTCACACATTGGAGGGACGCAAGGAGACTGGACAACTAAATACAATGACATGGGATGCTGGATTTTCAGCCAGGACCTGAGAAAGTGTATTAGTGGGAAAACTGGAGAGATCCAAACAGTATCAAATAGCAACCAGTTATAATGGTGTCTCAATGTTACTCAACTGCTTTTTTATCATTGTACAGTTTTATAAACTATTGACATTAGGGGAAATTGAGTATGCATATGTGATCTCCATTAACTATTTTTTTTTGGGCGGGCAACTTTTCTATAAGTCTAAAATTATTTCAAAATAAGAAGTAAAAATAAAAATAAAGAGAGCAGATGACTATTGAAATAGTCCATAATACTCGGAATTTCATAGAAGTCAATCAAATTTACCTTATCATTCAGTGTTCATTCTTACAGATCTTTATATCAGTCCAGCTTCAAATGAAATTCCATCTGTGAAAAGGAAGATTGCTAGCATCTTTTAAGGAATTTTTCTTTCTAAAATTACACTTTTCACTAAAATATGCAAAGAATACAATATATATGTCACATGAGTGAATTGATATGACCTCCTCACTTACCCAAATTAGATAAACTATAATATTTCAAGCCTCAATGATATTAAATAAAGACGTTATTAGATATGGGCTTTACCCCTTTGAAAAGGGTGATTTATTTCCCAGGTGCTATTTTAATTTTCAACCAAATTAAAATGTGATCTGCAGCAGTTCTCTGAAAGTTTTGGGGTCTGAGTTTGCTTTTCATAAGTTCTAAGTCAATAAATGCTTAGTTTGAGCGTTCTAAGTGTTCTCACTTGTCTCAGAGCTAATGCTACAAATTATGCCATTTATGCCAACCAATTCATCATACATATTTTAAATAAAACTAAGAGTGTTAGGAATTTAAAGTAAACTTTGTTTTAAAGAATAAAACATAATACAGGAAGGTGCGAAGGTGACTCAGTGGCAGAATTCTTGCTTGTCATGCCAGAGACCCGGGTTCAATTCCCAGTACCTGCCCATGCAAAAAAAACAAACAAAAAAAAACAAACATAATACAAAAGCTTTTATATCTTCTGAGGAAATAACATCTTTCTTATGAGTCTTTATGAACATTATCAACGACTTTAAGTTTATGTGATCTTGTTACCTAAATAGCACCATGATATGAGTTTTGTTTTTGTTTTTGGTTTTACCCAAAGGTAATAAGCAGTCAGGGGTTTTAGCTTTTATATATATGAGGAATGAAAAGAAACCATTAATCTAAATGTGGATCATGTTTTGCTATTTACATTTCATAGTTTTTCACGAAAACTTTCTCAAACTATAAAACGTTCTTAAATGTGTCTTTAAAATCTTTATATAAAAAAATCTTTATATAGTATATTCCCTTGTGTAATAACTTATTTAACTTGACTTTTATAATTTGGTTTCTTAAGTCTGTTCCAATATTTCATTGTAAGGAACAAAACTCAGATGAACAAAACTATTGATTAATATTTACCAAAATCAAACCATTTCTAAGTCCTAATTGGGGAAATCTAGGTAAGCACAATGTAAAGCTTTATGATCTTTATCATCAAAATTATTATCAAATTGCTATCTAGAAAGTAAATAGCATCTGAGACTTCCACCTCTGGTGAATCAGTGTGACACCTGCCAACTCTGTAGTGACATTTAAAAATTCTATGCCACTTTGATTCCTGGAAACTAATAAATCGTTGTTGTAATTCATTTTTTTTTAAAATTTAGAAGCAATATGGAAAATTTCTTTCATGTAGTAATTGGTAGATTCATTTTGCAGTTGCCTATTCAGACCCTTAGACTATCCTTCTATTTTCAAAGTTACTGAGCGCTTCCCAGGCACCATTCTGCAAAGTGCTTTACATACACTATTTCTTCTGATGCTAAAAATAATTCGACTTGGGAGATACTGTGATTTCCCTTTTACAAATGGTAAATTTAGGCTTAGCCATGTAACTTGCCCAGAATTATAAGAGGAGAAGTCAGAACAGGCACGGCTGTGCCTGGCAATAATCTTAGATAGTCAAATAAATTAACTGGAAGACATAATTATTGCAAATAGTTTTGAACAGTACATTTTGCTGTATGTTAGCAAGTTCTTACAGTACTGACAGTCTATATTTGTTATAGAAAAATTAGAAAACAGCAAGTGACCCCCCAAAAAATGTCATTTGCACTAGCTCTTTTATGTATATTATATATACATGTTACTTGCTTTTTCCAATTAATAATTAATTTCAAACCCCCTTTTGGTAAATAACACTTCTATAATATTATTATAAATTTTTATTCCATATTTATTTGATCAGTTTCATAATTTACCTAAAACCCTAAGAACCTTGTAGATTGTTTTCAACCTAATAACAAAAAGAGTAGATGTCATATGCTATTCCATAAGACTTTAATTTTTAATATTAATAATATTATTATGTATATTGTATATTCTAGTATCTATACCTAATTCTCTCAAGAGATCTAAGAGCAGGATGTTATTTCTTTATTTTTCTTATAATGAAATTGAATCACAGATATATTGTTAGTTCCCTAAGTTCATACAGCTAACAGTGATCTTCTTGAATAACTTTTAATTAGTAAAATTAGTATATCATACTTAGGCTATAATGCTAAATGAAAAACAGAGTGAAAGCAGTAAATATAGGTGATTCTGTTCTTATAAAGTTAATACAGATAAACCTATAAAATGTCAAAAAGCTATAAACAAGATCTGAATAGTGCCGACCATTATTTTATAGGATGATTTTAATTTTCTTCCTTTGTTAATCAATATTTAATAATGAGTTACAATTATGGTAGTAGACAAGATATCATTATTTTTAAAAAATGTGTGATTGATGAACCTTTGTTCACTGAATATTATGACAGTGCAAAATATAAAACAAATTTATTAAAATACCCCTAGAATACAAGGGCTATAATTATAGAGACCCCCACTACAATTTTTTTGGAGTTTAATTATTTAAAAGAACCAAATAAATATCTAAATGCTTTGAGTATTATAAATAAGCTTGATCTAATGCATTTGAGAATGTGTTCCTTATAACATAATCTAGATTTACTGACATTTTCTGAAAATTGCCTCAAGTCAAAGATAGTATTATAAGTTAAATTACAAGCAATTTAGAGAGAATGAGAGAACTTTGGTTCAATATGAGAGATAACAACTCTATCTGCAATCTTTCCTCATTTTGCTATAGATTTTTGCAAGAAAAAACTAATAACATATTTTGGTTTGTTTGTTGTTTTTGTTGTTGTTCAGGGATGGGAAATAATGCATTAAAGACTTTTGATTTTGAATAGAGTGTTTCCTTAGGTATTCACTTAGGAAGTTGAGTCTTTGGGACAATCACTGAAGTTTAGGGGAATTTGTGTAGTTAAATTGAAAGATACTGATATCATCAGAGTTGTGTTTCAGGAAGTCTATAGTATGTGGAATGTGCCAAAATGGAAAAGAGAAGAGTTGGGCAAGAATTTCATGCTTATGATCACGAGAGCAAGGACAAACAAGAGGGGATTTTTGCATGAGTCTGCAAAAACTATGAGTGAATACGGGGTAAAAATATATTGGGCAGTGCATTGCCAGGCTGAAGGAGCAAGGTTGGGTGGTATATTAAAAGGGCAGTTCCTTGCAGGCTGTTTTGTCATGTAAGGTGGGTTCGATTTAAACAGTCCAGTGCCCTATGGGTTTGATATTTCTAATGATAGAGGGAATCTGGAGAAAAACCTAAAGAGATGTCACCTACAGTTTTACAAAATTTCTCTTACTTTTAGCTCTTAAAGAACTTCCACTTTCCATTCCAGATTTTTTATCACAGAAGAAGTGTTTGTCCTAAAATCTCACTGGACTTCAACTTCTATTAGTATATTCATCCCTTAATATTTTATGAGTCTAGAAAAGCGATATCCAATCCCTGTTTTGGTCTTAACGTTTTTGAGTTTCTATTTTCTTATTTTAATGTTTTCTTTCTCTTTCTTTTCTTTCCTTTTTTTTGGTAGAGTAGAGGGCATGCTTATTGGTTGATGGATTTCCTCTTAATTAAATACGGAAAGACAACATTTAAGCCAGAATTTCAAAGTGGAAGTGTCACTTTTTTTAAAAAAAGAAACATAGATAATTGTGCAAAGTTAAATTGAGACATAGGTTTTATAAATCGAAGCGAAATATAGAAAAAAAGATGTTTATATAGTATCCAAAAAATTGATGTGTATATAAAACATATGTAAAACATATTGTTTCTATATTTGAAATATTTTCATTTTCCTATTTTAGATTTTTAAGTTGAGGTTAAAAGTGGATAATTAAGGCTGTGCCTAGTTTTCTAAAAATATCTGCTAATGTCAGCAAAATAAAATTGCATTTACATAATTGTGTTGATACTTTGTTGATGTAACTGAATAGGATTCAACAGCAGTATTTTGCACTGATTAGAACAATCACAGTCTAAAGGAGGTTGGAATACAACATGAATATGCAGGTCGGCTGTGCATGATTAGGAAGATCTAAGCGATACCTGATTAACAAGGAGTGATTACACACTTTTGAAGGACAGAATACAATATTGTTGAGAAATGGATGGGAAAATTGATGTTAATGACAAGAACATGCAGGCAGAGAAACAGGTTGAAGTCAAACAAAGTTACAGAGGAGAGAAGCATCACGTGTCACTCTATCTTTTGTTTGTACTTATGATACACCGGGGGGTGCTAAGGGGTTGTCCCTGAGCATCGGAAATGAAAGGCAAAATATAATGTGCTTGCTACTTATATCTGGAAAAAGAAGGAGAAAGAAAAATCAACATCCACTTCTACTTGTATATATATATATAAAATATATTTCTATATAATATATAGAGAAATAATATATATCCATTTCTACCTGTATATATATATATATATAGCCTTCTACCATTTAAAATTCAGGCCAGGTTAGCAGTATACACAATTTATTCACATTTCTCCTGACCACTCAGTACTTTTAGACCCTCTTCCAATTTTTAGTTCAGCTTCATTTTCTATTAAAGCTGCTATTTTCAATGCCATTGTTCCTTTTGTTTTCATTACCTATGTCTGACTCATCCCCTGAACAGCAACCAAACTCATGTTCCCTTCCTAAGCACTTCCTCCTCTTACTGGTCTTACTGGTGGCCCCTCACAGCCTTCCAGATCTGCATTACACCTGCCAGCATTTATTTAACTGATCTAGGTAGTATTTGTTATATACTACCTACTCTGTTAATCACTTTACCAATATTAACCCATTAGATTCTCAATATTCTCAATATTAACCCATTAGATGAGGTGAATTCTAACGACATGCAGTTTAACCACTGAGCAAACTTGAAACTTGCCTAATTTCCCATGGCTAGGAAGCAGCACAGCCAGGTTTCAACCCTAAATACTCTGACCCCAGAACTTGTGCTCTTAAACCACTACACTCTGCTTGCTTCCATATCAATACTCTACCCCTTATGTGTCTTAAATTAATTTCTCCTGAATCTCAGATCTTGCTTACATACATCCTTGAAACTAACAAAATATGAAAGGGTCTTAATAAATGTAAAAATGATCTAGAGAAAACATAAAAAAAGCTCAGGCTTTATAAATTCAGTGAATTGCAACCTTGTATCCTAATTTATTGGTCTAGGGAAATGTTTTAAAAACACATTTGAATTCAAGTGGTCCAAGTGAATTTTTTTTGCAATGAAACGCAATTCCAAATAATATGGACATTCTGTAGCAATATTTGCAAACCTGTGCTTGCCATGAAAGGCTTAAGTTCATACTAAAAATGAAAAGTCATAAATTTTAAGAGGAATTTGAGTCTTCAAATATATTTTCACAGCATTACTTAAAGATTAGCAGTCTATTTAAGGTGAAATGATGGGCTAAACAGAGAGAAACCATATTATATATATTATATATATATCTATACTATATTCCCACATATATAGACAGACACACTCACACAC
This sequence comes from Tamandua tetradactyla, assembly GCF_023851605.1. Lineage (NCBI taxonomy): Eukaryota > Metazoa > Chordata > Mammalia > Pilosa > Myrmecophagidae > Tamandua > Tamandua tetradactyla. The sequence continues at coordinate 51,185,714 of NC_135343.1, read as the reverse complement.
TCACACATATATACCACCACACAGTTTATTAACATAATTATTATTTCCAATGCTGTTCCTTCACTGTTATTAAAAGGTACATTAATCATGGTCTGGTACAGGTATTGACATATTAATTCATAATTGTCTGATCCTCTCTCCTATTGCAGCTGCTGGCCTCTTAGATGGAGAGAAGCCTTTGCTGCTACATCAGACAATAGTTTTGTGACAGATGTTCCATGTTCGATTGAAGGAGCACAGATTAAAAAAACTGTCTCTCCATGCTTGTGAAACCACAGTTGAAAATGAGCACTTGTCCCCTTTCTAGACAACTGCTATCAAACTCATGGAACCTTGAAGTAATTTGTGGCCTGCCCCGCACTCAAATGAAGGCCACCTCATCTCTGAGGCTGGCCAGCTCCATGCCACTGAAACACAAGAAGGGCTCATTTTCCTGTTCTGAAAATTTTGCTGTACAACCAATGAAAAAAACTGCCTCAATGATTTGGCCATCTTCTATTTAAGAATGCTACTTTTGGTTATATAAACATACTATTTCCTTTATAGATAAAAAGTGAAACAAAATAATGACAAATTGGAAGTCATTATTCATCTTTTCTAATAGAGACAGGCATCACTGACATTGTGACGTGCATCCTTCCAATACACAAAGAAACACATTTTTATGGACAAAGCGAATATGAGCTTAGCATTTATAATTTTATAACTTCCTTTTCCACTTAATACTATCGTCTAGAAATGTTTCTGTATCAATAGTATGCTTTTTTTCTTAATTCTTTTTAACCAGGGGCAAGAAAACTTTTCCTATAAAGGGCAAAACAACAATTATTTTAAACTTCACAGGCCTATATTCTCTGTCACAACTACTCACCTCTGCCACTGTAGCTCAGAAGCTGCCATAAACAAATACAAATGCATGTTCCCGATTGTATTCCAATAAAACTTTATATACAAAAACAGAGGCTGGGTCAATTCATGGACCATACTTGCCGATTCCCAACATACGGTTATTTTAGAAGCTGCCTACACTTCCAGGATATGGATATGATGGAGTTTATTTAAGCCCTCAGCTCCCATGGAATATTCTGTACACGTTTAGTTATTATGAAAACTCTTGCTGCTAAAAGTAGCACTGCAGGCATTCTGCTCGGTGCAGCCACTAGGATCCCTGGGGCCTGGCTTTCCTAACAACTGACAGCTCTCCCAGGGTGACTGGATGCATTCAGGCCTTTACATCTCAAACAGGTCTTTGTGCATTTGCATCTCCTCCATGAGCTGGTCTCTAGGGGGTACTATTTTTTCCGAGAGGTTCGTTACAGCAGGGCCTTTGGTGTGCTATTTTATTCTGGCCATACCTGAACTCCACTTTGCAGACACTTTACGAAATTTTTTGCATTAAGATAATAGAGGTGTTAGTATATTATTTAAAATGATAAAGATAAAAACAACAACAAAACCCTATCTATAAAACCCGTAAGAGAAAAGGGGATAGTCAGGACCATGGACTAAATTCCTGATCTTAAAAGGGGGCAGTCAATTAGTATTGTTTGAATCTGAAAATCAAGAAGTCAAGGTATAAGTCTGTTATTTAGCATTGTACCAGTAACCAACGGGATAGTCAAAATAGAAGGTTTCAAATGGTTTTCTCTAGGATTTGAACTAAAAGTGGAAAAGGGAAAGTACTAGTGTTTTCCATTTTCATTTAGCATAATTATTTATCCTTTCAACATTTTTTACCAGAATTTAATTGATTTTATTAATAATAAATGAACCATGGCATCTCCCATGAATTATTTCATTATAACTGTTCTTTCTTTTTAACCCTTTATTCTGTATATAAACTAATCAAATGCTAAACTGCCAAATAAACTTAAAAGTACGGAAGTACAATATCGTATGTATGATATAGATAACATAGCGCAAATATTCTATAGATATAAAATTAAATTATTAAATTTTTAAAACAAGCAAAATGATAAATATCATGTCATTACTGAAAATATCTCATTTTTGTGAATAAATATATGAACTCCTGAAATTTGGAATATTTGGTGGTTAAATCTAATAAAAAGAAAGCACAACTGAGAAGTAGAAAACAAATGACTGTAATTCATATTGCAAAGATTTCAGGGTCAGTAAACATTTATATTTTAATTTATAGAATTTGTTAACCAAAGTAAATTATAATATATAAAAGTAGAATAAAGCTATTATTTCAGAAAAATTAAGAGATAACAGGTAATATTAATTATAGTTTAAAGATATACAAGCACAGTTTCATTCCATCAGCCACAGTTAGTTACTAGGCAAACAACATATATTTTACTTTTTCAATTTCATCATTGTACAACCTGATTCAGATAAGAAAAAACAATACTTCATTTGAAAATCAGGGTCACATATATTGACCCTTTCTCCAAACACAGTTGTTTTTTTCATCTCCAACATGAAGAGGTATCAGCATCAAAGAAAACTGCATTGAATTTACCACTAATTGATCTCAGGTTAACTGTTTTGGGGATGAAGGGAGGAGAGAGATATTATGGATTTATCAGATGCAAAGCTGAATATCCATTTCAATGCTAGTGGTGTCACATTTGCATGACATTTTGGGATATACCTGCTACCAATGCCTCAGGTACGGTTTAATGAAAACTATTAAGTTTAAGGTTTTGCAATACAGGGCCTATCAGCAATATCCTAAAGCTGTGGTAACTTGCAGTAGAGCTATTGCAAGAAGGTCGCATACCACCCTAAAGAGAGCTCTTATTCCTGCAGCCTGTCTTGTGGAATGACTTGTCATATGCTGCAGGATACAAAGAAGGAACCCAATTTGATTTCTGTTGTTAATTCATATATCACAAAGACAATGCATATAAACATGTTTTGAAAAGATCCATACCTTTTCCACTTGCAAGAATCAGTCTTATGTAAATAATCAGAAATTTACAGAACTGATGATGGTATTGAAAAAAATCAAGCCTAATTACATATATATTCAAAAATCTGGGACTGAATACACACAGGGTACAACTATACAGTGGGTATATGTAGCCATTAAGAAGCAGATGTAGACTGGGGCATATGATCATAAAACATAGTTACTGTGTATAAATAAAATACAGATTCAAAATGGTGTGATCCAGTTTCTACACACACATATACGCACATACTACTATTTCAGCCTACCCATATGTTTAAAATAACCTATATTGAATTGGTAAGGATTATATTATAAATATATTTCATAGGTGTATTATTTTACTCTGAAAACATAAAAGATATTTCTGGTGACAGGAAGCACATCTTTTGCGCAATCTTCAAAAAACCAAACATTCATCTTTCTCATTTTAAATTTTGGATATTTTATGAAGAAATTATCTTGGCAACATTTAGAAGCATCACTAAGCAATGACTTGAAGAGCTCAGGAGTAACACATGGATATGTGCAAAAGTTTTAAAACATGCATCGACTTTTAGAACTATGCTTGTTGAATATTAAACACCTGAAATCCTGGAATTGTTAGTAACTAAAGCACTTCATTCAGCATGATGCATATCAACTTTAGAATAGTTGAAGGAACCAATTCTTTTTTAATGCAATTTTATTGTGATATATTATATATATGCATACTATATATCATCCAAAGTATGCAATCAGTGGGTCACCGTGTCATCATATAGTTGTACATTCATCATCAAATCTATTTTTGAACATTTTCATTATCCCAAAAAGGTAAAAATAAGATTAAAAATAAAAGTAAAAAAGAACACCCAAATTATCTCATACCACCCAAACTTCCAATTGTACATTTTTTGCCTTTATTTTCTTACTCATCTGTCCATACACTGGATAAAGGGAATGTCAGTCACAAGGTTTTCACAATCACAGGTCACACCTGAAAAGCTCTATACTTAGTCAGTCATCTTCAAGAATCAAGGCTATTAGATGATAGCTCAACAGTTTCAGGTATTTCCCCCTAGCTACTCCAAAACACCAAAACCTGAAAAGGGCAATCTATATACTGCATAATAATAACTTCTAGAATGACCTTTCTACTGTATTTGAAATTTCTAAGTCACTGAAACTTGTTGTTTCATTTCTCTTCCCCCTCTTGGTTAAGGAGGCCTTCTCAAGCCCATGATGAAGGCACTGATTTTAATAAAAGAAGATCAAGTCTGAGAATGAAGTTTATAGTAAAGTATTTTGTTCCACCATCTTTTATTTATTTATTTTTCTTTTTAGCTACTAACTACCAGGTGTTTTTAATGTATTGAAATTTGTAACAGAAATGTGTGAAGTTAAAAAAAATGTTTACAAGTGGGACTACTATTTAAAATTTTTGAGAATTTAAAATAAACGCAAGCAGATTTTTAAACATGCTCTTTAAAAAATTGTAACAGAATAAGTTAGGATCTAAGAAATGATTGTGATTCACAGAATCATTATACAAATATTTCTTTTTACTTTCTGGTGTATTAGAATAGCCAGAGAGAAATACTTGAAATTACTGAACTGCAATCTAGCTGCCTCGATCTTTAATAATGATTGTATAACGATATAGCCTGTATCTTGTGATGGCAAAACCTTGCGATTTTAAAAACCTTGTGATTGTCCCCGACTTATAACCCCATATTTTGTTTTTCAACACAGAGTTTTATGATCACCTAACACAGCCCTTGATGTTTATTAATGAAAGGTCTTGAGTCAGCCCAGAAATAATCCACCCCAATTCCAAATCTATATTGGTAGACAGCTGGATCTAACCAAAATTGGGCTGGCTGGCACAGTAAGCATGCCATCAATCTGCGCATGCTCAATAATCAAATCAGCTCTTACCTCATCATCTCAAGCCATTGTGCTCATTATCCTAAAACCCGCTCATCTTTTGATACTATAACACTATCACAATCACTGTAGTTATGGGGGCAAGATTTTTAGGCAGACAGGCCGTGTGGTTTCTCGTTTTACATCTAGCAATCAACTCTTTCTCTCTTTGAAACCACTGTGTCTCAGGAATTCTTCCTTTGAATGCAGGAGGTAGAGAACGCACTACTTTTGATCAGTATCAAAATCGCAAAACTTCTTGCAATTCAATTTTTACCTAAGATGAAGTTTTTATATTTGTAACAGAAAAAAAAAATGGACTGGGTAATTTAGATTCTGCATAATTCTTGATTTTGTAAAGAGACATTGGAAGACATCGTTTTAACAAAATGAAGTAGATAGCATTCTTTTTAAAAGCTGGGGTGCCAGAAAGGCATTCATTTGAATCCTGGCCTTCCTCTGTACTAAATGTGAAATCCTGGCTTGGAATCACTCCGACCCTCTGTTTAGTTATATGTAAAACGGACAGGATAGTATCAAGTTCCTATGTGTATTGTAAAGAGTAGATGAGATAATGCAGGGAAATCCCTGAACATAGTACCAGAGCACATGCTAGTGGCTTAGTTAGTGGTAGGCATTACACAAACACAATTAGTCACTGTGGAATTAGTACATGTAGCCTGGAAGCCTTTGTAATAGGCCACAGGGGCAAGAGCTGTCTCACCGTAGTGTCTCTGACTTCTATTAAACCTAAATCGGAAATACATTTGCAAGCATGTTATTTGGCTATTCCTTCCATCCACCTTAAATCATTTGATGGAGTTAAGTGGTTCCATTAAAATAGCTTAGCTAAAGGATCATTTGCTGCTAAACTCTACACCGCTTCCTTCTAGATTCAGGGACTTAATATTCACTTCTCTTCATAAGAGCATTTCTCACTCATTCAACAAATCTTTGCTGTGTGCTCACCATGCAGCCAGCACTGTGTCACAAAACACAGAGGACAGAGTGGTGTCCCCTTGGGGAGACCAAACTGCGTGTGCTAAATTCTGAGCAACTTTCAGACCTTGCTTCAACCCTACCACTCACCGTGGTCACACTTGCTCTAATCCATCAACTTTTCTTCTTCTCTATCAAAAGAGGCAGATTAAAAGCCTTGTACGGTTGGAAATACAAATAACCATCCTTTCCGCTAGAACCTACTGGCTTCAGGCAGATCTACTTTCAAATACATAACAATCAATCTATGACAATTATGCTCTATTCTGTTAGAGTAAGGGTTTTAAGTAGGTGACTGAAATTTTCAGCTTTCAAATCTTTTAGAAAATTTTCTCGTATAATGTGGTAAAGGGGCTGGGACAGAAATGGAGCTTCCAAGAAAATAGAAACTGTTAGATCCTGAACTATGGCAGGGGTGGTAGGTGTGCCCTTGGCTGCTCAGCACCTAGAAGCTTCAGCTTGCTTTTTCGGAGTAGTTTCCCCCGTTTACCCTCCCATCTGTACCATGAATAGTGGCTTTCACCCAAAGGCTAGGTCACTTATATGGACAGGCTGCACTACCCTAACATTATATGCACACACAGTGGTCCTGCCCCAAACCTCACTTGCTATCTCTGGGAACAATTTTCCCAGACTCTTTCTATAGTCCCAGGAACATGTGCACGTGTGTTTGTGTATGTGTGTGTGTGCACGTGTGTTTGTGTATGTGTGTGTGTGCGCATGGGTGTGTGCGTGGACATTTCATTCAAAACTACTGCAGAAGGCTTATCTAGAATATTTAGGTAGATTATCTCAGTTCTGCCTAAACTGGTAACACAAATCCCCTTGGCTATTCAAAGAGTTCTCAGGGGATGTTACAAATCAGAGTAAGACTGAGCAATTATTCAATGAAAACTCTCCTTCATAATTAGGTAGGAACTATCCTCGGTACTATTATTTCTTTGTTTTATTTAATCCTCATAACACCAACTAACAGGTATATTCCTATGTTTCTTTTTATTGTATCAGAGCTGTTTTCGTGGAACTCTCGAGCCTTACTACTACTACTCTTGAGAGCCATTTGCAAGAAAATCAACACCTAAAATTTTAGTTTCAGAGATTAAAAATGCATGTTATATACTAGAACTTAAAACTGCTTTTATTGAATGATAAAAAAGATAATTTGTCTAATATTTCTATTTCTAGAAATAAATTAAAAGCTAGAAATGATCTCGTGATTCCCTTACTGAATGAAGGAAGACCCAATGGTATTATGGCTCAATTCTTTATTATCGCAATAGACTTAAATTTTATCATTGTTAAATTTGGAATTCATTTTTGAATGATATCTGATGGAAAATTTCCTGCCCTGCTGTGAGATTGTGGCGATGACTAGAAAAGCATGTCTTCATTTCCATCTATTCCTTGATTGCTCCTCTGATGCACGGAAAATGAGTCCATTTCTGCTTAGCTTTCTCTTTCTACCTAGATGACTTGGAAACTGAGAAACTAAGTCTACAATAGTTCTGAATGATATCACTTTTTTTCGTTGCTGGAGAGTTGTCAATGGTTTTCATATTTTGAAGAGTTGCTAGTCAATGTCTTAACTTTCATTTCTTGCAATTCGTTAGCTTCTCCATGTTACCTATAGGTTGAGAGTAGAGATAACGTACACGCAATATACCACCCCTATCCTGTGATTGAAATCTGTTCTGTGACCCAAGAATAGCCAAGTTTAATATGAAGGGAACAGGATCCTATCCCTTTCCAGTTCTATTAACAAAACCTCTGCCTAACAATTCAGACACAATGGGAAATAAAATTACATGAGTGGATTGCCAGCTGCCTCCCGGATTCCTCTTGTGTCTCATGGGACTGAATAAAATGATAATTCAAATCTCAGAAGAATATTAATGTGATAGTTTTACCCATAGCCTTCTTAGTTTCTATTAAGTTGTGTTAATAAAAAGGATGGCTCTGGTAATTTGCACAATATTACATGTTGCTAGCAGTAAGTACTACTTAATATAGTCAGTCTATGCGACATAATGGCATAAAAACAATCTTGCCCAGGGTACATATCACCCTAAGCCAGCACTTCATGAAATGCCATTCTTATTTTTTTAAATTTATGTTGATAATGCTAAATAATACATTCTTGGCAATAATTCATGCCATTATCTATAAGATTATTTTTCAGATTTAATTTACCATATAATCCGAAAATTTTAAATTTTCAACATTCAATGGATATAACATTTGGAAGCATTAACATTATCCATCTCTTTGCCAATCATTTAAATATGTAAATTTGAACAGAAAAACAATCTTAAAAAGTTTCATGAAACATCTATTTTGGAGTATATTAGTATATATAAAATGTATTTTTCTATGATAATTTTATATTTGTGCTCTCAGCCCAAGTCAAACTGAAAAGTTCAAGTAACTTTAAAAGAGATATGCTGTGACTTCGCATCCTGTTTTTTTTTAAAAAGAGGTAAGAATCCATCTATTTAGAGTCATTTTAGATGTTTTTCATTTACTGCAACCAGATTTTCATTATAATTTACATCATTCCTTTAACTGAAAATGCATTGCCACATTTATCTATGAAAGCATAGAAAATTCAGAATCTCACAGAATACAAAGTGCTATCTTAATCAAATAGATGAGGATAACTGGTAAGCAATAAATCAATATATGGATATATCTGCTAAATATGTAGCTCAAATCTTTTTTTAAGAAACAGTAATTATTCGGTGGGCCGCGGTGGCTTAGCGGGCAAAGTGCTTGCCTGCTATGCCGGAGGACCTCGGTTCGATTCCCGGCCCCAGCCCATGTAACAAAAAAAAAACGGAAAAACAAAATGCAATAAAACAGGAAAATGTTTAAAGATGTTTCCCTTTCTTCCTTCCTTCCTTCCTTCTATCCTTCCTTCCTTCTCTCTGTCTTTCCTTTAAAAAAAAAAAAAAAAAGAAACAGTAATTATTCAATACTTAATAATATGTACACTTTTACGTATATATTTGATTTATAGCGGTAGTCACCATTTTTTTTAATGCTTTCTATGTGCTAGGCACTTATTAAGTGTTTTACATGCTTGGTATAATTTCATCTTCACTACAATCCTATGTATTCTTTATTTGAAACCTTACGTTATAAATGAATAATTGAGCCAGACATATTAAGCAGTTAGCACAAAGTTGCCCATCTAATCATTGATAACTAGACCAGTCTCCCATTTCGTAAGGCTAAAGCTTCTTAATTCTCAACTATTTTGTTTTCTGCCTCTTGTACAAATACCCTAGGCCTCTGACCATAGGTTAAAATATTTCTATTTCCCACAAAAGTGTAAGAACGAAAGATTATCACAAGGATCTAGCTAACGTAATGGTGATTTTGAAAGTGAATAATCATTGTTGTATATTAGATAAAAAATAACTCCATACTTTCTAGAAGACATATTTGTGAGTACCCTATCAAACTATATGGGCTTCAGATAAACTTTTAAATTCAACATTAACACTTCATAACAAGTATTGCTATTTTTCCATATATTTGTCAACATATTTTCCTTGAAAGGTTAAAGCATTTCTTTTCAATAAGTTATAATGGATAAACTCTTCCTAATTTCTTGCTCATCTTTCAGAGTTTCAGTGTGTCTTACAAGAGATAATGGTTTTATTCAGACAATCTTTTTAAAAAAAACTGCATTAGATTTTAAAAATATTTAGCTAAAAGGAACAGAACAAATAAATGGACATACCTGCTAAATACATAGCTCAAATCCTTTTTTGAGAAACAATAATTATTCAATGCTTAATGATATATACACCTTTACATATTTTACATGCACTTTACATTTTGTGCTGCCACACAAGAGGGAGACAATATCCTGTACTTAGAGACATGAGGTTAAATTTTGAGGAGGCTGTTGTTTGGTTCACTAATCTCTGAATTGCTTCAAAGTTGAATTTAATTACCTTTCAACTACTCATAACATGGTAATAAAGGAAATGTAAAAAAGATCGATTGTGACATATATATGACAAATGGGAAAAAACTTTGTGCGTTTTTTTTTTCTCAACCAAAGTTGGCTTCCATTGTTACAAACAATTATGTACATTGTTATATTGAAAATTTAATCAAATTTGTGCTCTTATTCTATTCTTTGCTCAGTTTGGAAGCTTCCTCTATATCTGTAAAATAACAAGCAAAAGTTTTTATGTATCATCACTTATACATTTTAGACACTTGTTGGATTCTTCTTATAGAACTTAACTGACAATAAGTATTTATTACTAGTAGATTAGACATAACAATCAGTATGGCAAAATGACAATTTAAAGTGCCAATAAAGTTCTGAGTTTCTATTTAAAAATGAGTACAAAATTAGAGTGGTTTTCTTCAAATTATTTTCCTCTCTAATAATAGTAGCAGGACACTTTCAGATGAATTCAACATTAATTAGTCAACTGCAAATTTCATGAGATTGATTCGTAGAAAGGGTTGGCCAATTGTGTTGCTAGTTAATGATTTTGGTTTATCAATTACTGCAGTAGTCCTCAATTCTGATTCTGCATAAAAATTGTCTGTTCATTAAAAAAAAAAAAAAAAAATCTGTTCTGGGGTCCTGCCATTAGAAAGAGTGATTTAGTAAGTGTGTTCTGAGATCTGGGAATTGATTTTAAAAGTTTCGGGCGGGCCGCGGTGGCTCAGCGGGCAAGAGTGCTTGCCTGCCATGCCGGAGGACCCCGGTTCGATTCCCGGCCCCAGCCCATGTAAAAAACAAACAAACAAACAAAATATAATAAAACAAGAAAATGTTTAAAGATGTTTCCCTTTCTTCCTCCCTTCCTTCCTTCCATCCTTCCTTCCTTCTCTGTCTTTCCTTCCCTTCCTCCCTCTCTCAAATAAAAAAAAAAAAAAAAAAAAAAAAAAAAGTTTCTCTAGTGGGTCTCATAGGAAATACTTTTGAGAACTGCTTCCTATCTTCATTATATCACCTTCATTTGATAATCAATCTATGCAGAATAGCAGATGATATTTTTCCTTGTTCTGGTTTACTGTGAAAAGCAGAATTTACTGTCTTCTCACTGAGTATTTTCCAGATCACATGCTAATCTATCACACTTAATTCCTGAGAGGACTCTGCATAATCAGAAATTTAAATCATACTGAATGCTTATGGAATGATGAAAGATTTTTTTAAAGAAGAAAAGTCCATTCTCTTTTTCAATGTAAGGATGTGACCACATGACCTTGTGTAGGTCCTACAATGGCCTTGTATTCACAGGAGCTGGATGATTTGGAGAACCTGAAGTTGATGGACTAAGAGCAAGAGGAACATTCAGGTGGAAAACTTCTCTCATTTCACAGTTACTAATTTGTCTTAAGGTTTTGCTCTCTTGGCTCTTATTAAGGAAGAAACCTGAATCCCTCAGAACAACATCTAAGAAATTGCCAGGGTTATGATAGCCAGGCTTGTAGGAGAGGAACCCCTAGATATAAAACAGACCAAAGAAAGATCCAGGGTTAGTTAATCCTTGGATCCTAAGGCATAGAAAGAAAGAAGAAAACATTGGGCTAGCAAAGACAGGAGAGGAATACCAAGAATCAACTTCCTATCGCTCTGTAGTTGACTCTTCCCCAACTCTCACTTTATAGTTAATAACCTTGACTTGGAGGCACTAAACTCCTTAGGTACATAATCAAATGTGATAACTATTGACTAATTATAATGATTTCCATTAAATCAAAGAAATATTCAGTCTCATTACATCTTAGCAATTTTTTGTGAACCTAAATAGATCAGTCTGTTCTTTTTATAACATTGCAAAATTTATACAAAAGACAAAAGCTTTTTTCTCAATTAATAAACAGAGAGAGAGGGAGGACTTCTGCAGCTCTCTTGTGGCATCTAAAATATTTGAAGAAAATCTCCACAAAGACACAAAAGAAATATATGGCAAAAAACTTACAAAGTTACAGTAGGATGCTTTACTAATGGCAGATAAGTAACAGAGCTGAAAGAAGGCTTGGAAGCCTTTCTCCCTTGCTGAGCCATGGCCTCAGGTAACGAAACAGAAACAGAGTGAGGGACACAGCAGCTCTGCCTTCATCACCCTCTACCTCTTAACTCATAGATGCTGAACCATGGATAGGTGCTCCTCTAACAAAGCCATGCTTCATTCTGAAGCAGAGTGGGCCAAACCCCACCTGGTTGCCTTTTTACGTCCTGGTGGAAAAATAAAATCTAGGACACAGTCAAATATGAAGTGAGGGTGACCGATGGTGGCTCAGCTCCCTCTGGGAAGTGCAGCCCTGAAGCAAAAGGCCTGAGGCAGACAAAGTCCCGGTTTAATAATAATGATGCTGATATTGTGATAAAAGGCAAAATGAAATTACACATGCCTTAGTTGTCTAAAATGAATGCATGCATTTTTATACATAATAGCCATGGAACCAAATGGAATAAATATTATGGGGACATTATTATTATTATTACTATTTTAGTACATAACTTTTTAAAAGATTGTGTCCAGGAACAGCACACCTTAACTAATTCATTAAAATGTACACCAGAAACCCAAGAAAATATTATACGACAATTTATTGCAAAAAAAAATTGGTACTTTGCTAAGTTAATAAGCCAAAAATTTGATCACCCCCCAAAAGAAAACCAATAAAAATCAGTTGTATAAAAAACCTTTAATACCATTAGTATTTTTAAAATGCAAGTTGTAATAATGATATCCTTTTTGTTTGCCTATCAAATGGAGAAATATTATTTAAGAAATTTAATATTTAGCGTTGAGAATGACATTGGAAAAATCTTCTCAAGGATCCTTATCATATCTGATCCATATTTTCAGTTGGGCTTTTTTTTTCAATAAATATAAATGCCTAAAAAAATTCAATTCTTTGACCTAAAATATCTAGGTCAAGCAATATATTCCAAGAAACGATTAAACAGGTTCACCAAGATTTAATATAAAACAATAATAGAATTGTAAAAAATTGGAAACAAACATTTCCAACAAACTGTATTATTTAATTAAATGATTAAGTGATATAATGGGTTATATTAATTTATGTGTTTTCAATACTTGCTACTATTATCCTTGGAGGGGAACTTCCCTGGACCTAAAAGTATTGAACTACATAAATGCTCCTAACTAACTGTTTAATTACTGTAGAATTTTAAGAATAAGAAAAATTATAACTAGCAAATTTTTTTCTGATGATAGTGGATCTTGATATAAGTGAACGTATTGATAAGAAATAAATTCTCTATTATAAAGGTAGGTTCATAAAATATTATGTAGAAGAAAAGAAAAAAATCATGATTGCTATGAGTTAAACATTTCAAAACGATGACCATATACTCATTTCTAGAAATAGTTCCTTTAATTTATAACAAGTGATGTAATGTAATCACCATGGCGAGAAATGCTAGTATTATTGCAAATATATAAAGTTGTTTGTACCCTAAGAAAAAGATGCTTTTTATTCATCTGCAGTCATTTGTGTTTTTAAATTTTTCATCATGATTAAATAAATATAGCTTATATTAGTATATTTAAATGTTATGTAAATAGAATATGTGAATTAGATATAGAAAATAATAACAAATGCTGCAGGCTTTTTTGATTTTTTCCTGTTTTAAAATATAGACAGGGCCAAAATATAAATCCTGTATGCATTACCCATTGCAACTGAGCTCAATTCTTTTCCAGTGTCATTTCGAGTTCCCTGTTGCCATAGCTGCTGCTAAAAAAATGCACTTTTCTAAAAGATTTATAAATAATGATTGCAATGTTTTTAGCTGTTTGTAGTGAAATACAATATCCAATGCCTCTGAGAAGAATATAAATCCAAGCACCAGGGAGTCATTCAGGTCACACTTGAGTCTTGTTACAAGGAGGGCAAGAAATGTGTCTCACTGGTACCCATTAATGTGCACTCTCCTGCCCACTGTAAAGATAAATTCCATGTAGTTTAGTTCCAAACACATACAGAAGACCGTCTTTAAGCTTTATATCTGCTTTTGTTACTCTAATATCTTGTCAAACTCGAAGAGGTTGCTATCACTTCTCTCTTCTGATATTGCTTGCACTCATCGTTTTCTAAATACTAAATTAAAATATATTATATGGACATACTTTACTAAACTCATGAATTATTTTATGTATGTATGTGTGATTAAGGAAGTTGTAAATATGCACAAAAATAGTGTAAAAACTACAGAGCTCCGTTATAGACCCCTATCACAGCTTCCCCTGCTACTAATATTTTCCATTAGTTTGGCAACTTTGTTACAATTGATGAAATGAGTTATTATAATTATGTTATTAGTCATAGTCAATAGTTTACATTTGGGTTCACTGCTTATGTTGTACAGTTTTTTATGTTTTTAAATTTTTATTCTAGTAACATATGTTCAACTGAGAGATCCTCATTTGACCACATTCAAATATAAAATTCAGCATTGTTAATTATGTTCACCATATTGTGCTACCATCTCCACTATCCATTACCAAGACTTTCTCATTGTACCAAGTAGAAATTCTGCACCAATTAAGCATTAACTCTCCATTCACTACACCCACCCCAACCCCGGGTAACCTGTATTCTAGATTTCAACTTCATGAGTTTGCTTATTCTAATTATTTCATATCAGTGAAATCATATAATATTTTTGCCTTTGTGTCTGGTTTATGTCTCTAAACATGATGGCTCCAAGGTTCACACATGTGGTTGTATGCATCAGAACTCCATTCTTTTTTTTTTTTTTTCTTTGCATGGGCAGGCACTGTAAATCAAACCCAGGTCTCAGGCATCGTAAGCAAGAGCTCTGCCTGCTGAGCCATCGTGGCCCGCCCTCTTTTTTATAGAAGATTAAAATTATTCCTTTTTGTATACATTCTACACTTTGTTTATCCATTCATCTGTTGATGGACACTTGAGTTGCTTTCATCTTTTGGCAATTGTGAATAATGCTGCTATGAACATCAGTGTGCAAATATCTGTTTGAGTTCCTGCTGCCAATACTTGATGTATAGAAGTAGAAGTGAAATTCCCAATTCATATGGTAATATCATACTCAACTCTTCACAAAACTTGCAAAATGTTTTCCACAGCAGCTGCGCAATTTTATATTTCCACCAACAAGTTTTCCTATTTCTCCACATCATCTGCAACACTTGCTATTTTCTGTTATTTTTTTAATAGTAACCATACTAATGGGTATTAATTAGTGTCTCCTTGTAGTTTTGATTTGCATATCTGTACTGGTTAATGACATTGACCATCTTTTCATGTGCTTTTGAATGCTTGTATATATTTGGAGAAATTTCAATTAAAGTCATTTGCCCATTTTTAATTGCTTTTTTTTCTTTTTGTTGTGGAGGATTTCTTTGTATATTCTGAATATTAAATACTTATTAGATATGTGGTTTCCAACTATTTTCTCTCATTCTATAGATTGTCTCTTTTAATTTCATAATGAAGTCTTTTTTTTATGAAGTATTTTTATACACAAATGTTTTCAATTTTGATGAGGCCTCATTTATCTATATATTTTTTTGTTGTTCATGGTTTTGTTATAAAGTTTAAGAAATCATCATCTAACACAATCCTCCTCCCTCTTGTTAATTTAACTCCTTCTTCAAACAAGTTTTATTTATATATTTTTTTGCATTACCTTTTTTTGGACATCATGTTTGCTAATTATTGCTTCCAAAGTGTGCTGTAATTTATTTGTTGTATTTACTTTCTTTACCAGTCCTCCTCATCATGTTTCTCTTTCAATTTTAGTGTTCATTTTTTTTAAACTTGTTTGCTCTCCCTGCATTATACTATGCTTTTAATTCATGGAAGACATGAGCTATTGTCGTCTATACGCTTCACCATTTTCCAGTGTTTTACTTCTGATTTGGCCATTTTTTCAAAGGTAAGACACTTGCCCAAGTCTTGCAAAAGCTTTTATTTCCACTTATTCTAAGCAGTAGCATCAGTACTATTGCAATTTGATGTCTTTTGTTTTTACTCACCTGTGAAGAAGGGAAATGTCTGGACACCATACATGTCTAATGCTTGGGTATGAACGGGTTGCCCTTTTTTGTACACTTGTGCTTTGGATGGTGTTCTAGTTTGCTAGCTACCAGAATGCAATATGCCAGAAATGGAATGGTTTTTAAAAAGGGGAATTTAATGAGTTGCTAGTTTACAGTTCTAAGGCCGAGAAAACGTCCCAATTACAACAAGTCTATAGAAATATCCAATCACAGGCATCAAGGGAAAGATACCTTGGTTCAAGAAGGCTGATGAAGTTCAGGGTTTCTCTTTCAAGTGAAAAGGCACATGGCGAATATGCTAGCTTTCTCTCCTGGCTTCCTGTTTCATGAAGCTCCCCAGGAGGCGTTTTCCTTCTTCCTCTCCAAAGGTCACTGGCTTGTGGACTCTCTGCTTCTTGTGGCTATATTGTTCTTATCTGCTGTCTCTGAATCTCTCATTGTCCAAAATGTTTCCTCTTTTATAGGACTCCAGAAATTAATCAAGACCCACCCAAATGGGTGGAGACACGTCTCTCCTAATCCAGTTTAACAACCACTCTTGATTAAATCATATCTCCAGGGAGATGATCTAATTACAGTTTTGAAAATACAATACTGAATAGAGATCAGAAGAAATGGCTGCCTTTACAAAATGGAATTAGGATTAAAATATGGCTTTTCTAGGGTACATGCATCATTTCAAATCATAGAAAAGCCATGTTTAATCCTGATCCATCTTGTGGAGGCAGCCTTTTTGTTTTAATCCTTATTCAGTACTGTAGTTTGGAACCTGATTAGGTTATCTCCATGGAGATGTGACTCACCCTGTTGTGGGTATTAACCTTTGATTAGAGGGACATGTGATTCCAACCATTCTGGATGAGTCTTAATTAATTTATTGGAGTTCTTTAAAAGAGGAAACATTTTGGAAAGTGCCACAAAAGCCCATGTAGCCAGAGACCTTTGAAGATGAAGAAGGAAATGCCCCTAGGGAAGCTTTATGAAATAAGAAGCCTGGAGAAAAAGCTAGTAGATGTCATGTTTATCATGTGCCTTTCCAGTTGAGAGGGAAACCATGCACTTCACTTGCCTTTCTTGAGTGAAGATAACCTCTAGTTGGTTCCTTTATTTGGATATTTTTATAGACTTGCTTTAATTTGGATATTTTCATGGTCTTAGAATTGTAAATTTGCAACTTAATAAATTTCCCCTTATAAAAGCTATTCTGTTTCTGGTACAGCACATTCCAGCAGCTTGCAAATTAGAACAGATGGGTATCCATGCAAAAGGTGAGTAGAGAGGAGAAGTTCTCAGGTTTCAATCGATTTTCACTATAAATTCTCTCTTGTACTAGGACAAGTCATTCTTCTGTATGCACTGCCTGGTTCTCTATTTTCTCCAATAACACAGTATGTGAGACAAGCAAATAAAAACAGAACCAACAACCCCCCAAAGAAACAAAACTTTGGTTGCCATACTGAATTTTCATCATGTCTTTTCCTTTCTGCTTGTCATCTATGTTATCTACAGAGGTTTAGTTTGTGTAGGGCTACTGCACCCAATAGTCCAGTGAAGTCTTGTTTAATATGCTATCATCCCTCATTTTCCTTTTCTCTTTCCCTACTTGTGCAAAGACAGAGTGGTCATGATAGCACAATAAAAAAAGGAAATGTCCTCTCCAGTCTCATAAAAGGAAAGAGTGAGATAACTTAGTTTGTGAACATCATGCATTTTGTAATTCTGAAGACAGATTGTTTGAAGTGACAGACACACACCACTATCTTTTTACAAAGCATATCTGAAGTATTTAATAACATTAATATTGAGTAGTCCCACACACGTCTCCTTCAACTAGTGTCTTTTTTTTAAGAATATGATAATTCCTTGATGTTTCTTTGATTAAAAATTTTCCCTTTGTCTTAACGGGTAGTTTAGTGGAATCTAGACTAGGTGAAATTAAGGACTCCTATTCAGATAACAATTTAAAATAGAAGCCCTCTTCTTAGCTTCTACTGTTTGTCTTAAATATCACTGTGTGGTTTCTTCAACGTGACTTTCTTCTGTGCCAGAATTTTTTTTCTACATATATTTTTTGTTGGTGATGATTTATAGTGAAGGAAAACTGCCAATTGAGAAAAAAATCATTTGCATTTTATAATGCTAAAATAGCAGATGCTTAAAGGCTAAAATTTTAGTTAACATTTAGTATTTTTTTAATCAACTAGGTTAGTTTAATGATGGTGCTATGATTTAAAATAATTTTAATATTAGGTAAGAGTACGATATTCAACAACTACAGTTTTTAAGTGATACCTATTTCTTCAAAATCAATATCATAATCTTAGAGTGAATTATTGATGTAAGCTTTGACTAACTTGTATTTTATGATTATAAAAGCATATTTTCACTTTACTCAATTATTCCCTGAGACAAATATGAAGAATAATGTCTTAACAGTTTCAAAAATCTGGATTTTAATCCACATACCCCATCTAAATTCACAGGAATGAAACAAAGGGTCATAATTTGTCCACAACACCCTCTCAGTTTTGCAAATATCAAGAAACATTACTTGGCCCAAAACAAAATTGCATTCTTCCCAGAATTTATTAGATTGGGTCAATATTTAGGTGCAGTTTAACATGTCATGAAATATAAAGCTAGGTGTCTATACTTATGTGTAAGGAAAAGTAATTTATGTTTAAAGAAAACATGTTTAAATTTTGTTTTTCTAGTAATAACGCTGTTCAAGCCAGTGGGTTCTGTGCCTGATATGCTCAAAGGATCAATTCCTGAGACACGGATTTCAAAAAGAGCAAGAGTTTATTGCTAGTCACAAAGCAGGATATCAGGTGGTTCTTGTTGGCCTAAAAAACTCTATCTTTCTGAAATGCGGTAACTGATAGTTTTATAGTACCAAAAGATGGGCAGGTTTTAGGATAATGAATATAATGGCTCAAAATGATGAGGTCGGAGAAGATTGGGAATTGAGGTGAGTTAGTTCTTGGATGACTCGGGGCCTTGCATTAATAAATATTAGGGGTTGTCTTTAGTGATCAAAAGTATAAAGTTGAAAAACAGGATAAGGGGGTTTGAGTAAGGGTCAGTCACAACATTTTTACAATCATAAGATGAACGCTATATAGTTCTACAATCATTATTTAGTTAAGGCACCTGGGTTACAATTCAGAAATTTCAGGTATTTCCCCAGTCTATACTCATATACCAGAAAGTAGAAAAGATTATCTATATAATGACTCAGTAATCATAATTATCTCCTAAATCTTAACTTCTCAGTTGTGTGGACTTATATATTACCTCTTTAAATTTAGGTTTACGTTTGTATTATTTGTGTTACAAACCAATATGCCTTGTCCTATCTTACATTGGGAAGGCAGAGCTAACTAATTGGTAAAATTTTGAAGGCACTCAATACCTATTAGGATGCCCTCTTCTTTTTAGACCATCAGACTCTATTTTTAATAGTTCTCTTTCTTAGGGGATTTCTGTAATGCCTACTTGCGATTATTCATGCTAGTATGTTTTTCAGTAATTCCATTGACCAAGTAGAATTATCCTATTTTGTGTTAGTGGTAGAATTAAATTTATATAGATTTAATTATATTCTACAATTATCTAAACTTAATAGCAAAAAGGCATTTCCTTTTCTGCAAGTTGGACATCTCTCCATTGCTTTTTTTGAAAAAGACTTTGGGCTAAAATGCTCTCAGATAGGGATTGGGTTTGTTTCTACTGTAAGAAAATAAAAAACAGGGAAAAAACCAAAACATTTTAGACCAGATAATGTTTCCTAGCCGAGTTTTGCAGATATCAGAAGCTTGTATCATATGACGTTTAGTTAAATTCTACCTCAGGAACAGAGGCTCTCCAGCACTATTAAGTATTATTGCTCTTATCATCATCATCATCTAATAGCAATTTTTAAGCTGTTTAAGATTCACCTCTCATTGTGGGCGCTTTCTTTAATTCCCCTGTTATTTTAAAGAGGGCTTCGATAAGTATATTAAGCTTTCCTCGGCTTTTGAGTGAATGGCCTGTTTAGTAGTAGATAAGCAGACTTCAAGGACTGTTGAGATTTTCAACATTCAGTTTCTTTTGATTTCTTCATTTTCTAATTGGTTTAAAATTCATCTCTTCCCCACTACTATGAAATCATTCAAGTAACCAATATGTCAGTCAAGGTGGAAAGGATACAGAAGATGGAATTAGGAGACAGATTCTGTTTCTAACACTCCAGTATTAATTTCTAGTAAAATCTCGAAAAGAAAAATCACTTACTTACAGAAAGAAGCAAGAGCACTGAAGACCATCTGACTTGGAAATATTATGATTATCCAATAATATAGTTAATGCCTAATATGAATCTTATAGCCTCTTTAGTGATTTAGTGATTTACATTTGATAAAAGTTAATTTGTCACCTGATCACCTGGAATTTTAAATATAGATATCTTTTATAGTTTTAGCTACTTTCCTTGATTAAGGAAAAGACATTAGTTTGAAACAGAAAATATATACATTTGAAATAAAATTACTCACCCATTGTGCTGCTTTGAAAGGATGTATTTCCCCTAGAAAAGCCATGTTTTAATCTAAATCCCATTTAATGAAGACAAAATAAACCCTATTCAATACTGTATGCTTGAAACTGTAATCATATCATCTCCTTGGAGATGTGATTTAATCAGGAGTGGTTGTTAATCTGGATTAGGTGACGACATGTCTCTACCCATTTGGGTGGGTTTTGTTAAGTTTCTGGAGTTCTATAAAAGAGGAAATATTTTGGAGAATGAAGGAGATTCGGAGAGAGCAGAGAATGCTGCAGCACCATGAAGTAGAGAGTCCATTAGCCAGCATTTTGGAGATGAAGAAGGAAAATACCTACCAGGGAGCTTCATGAAACAGGAAACCAGGAAAGAAAAATAGCAGATGACACTGTGCTTGCCAAGTGCCCTTCCAGCTGAGGGAGAAACCTTGAGTGTGTTTGCCATGCGCCTTCTTGGATGAGAGAGAAACCTTGAACTTCATCAGCCTTCTTGAACCAAGGTATCTTTCCCTGGATACCTTTGATTGGACATTCCTATAGATTCATTTTAATTGGGACATTTTCTCGGCCTTAGAATTGTAAACTAGCAACTTATTAAATTCCTCTTTTTAAAAGCCATTCCATTTCTGGTATATTGAATTCCAGCAGCTAGCAAACTAGAACAGCAATTTAGAGAAATTCGGATTTCAATTATGTGTTATTGTTTGATTTTACCTCATTTTGAATGGATATTATTTTGGAGATGAGTATACTATGAAAATTATCTTTAAGAAACCATTCTATGCATCTTTGATATGTACATAATCATAGGTATATGTCCTTCCTAGGTGAAACACATCCCAAGGAAATGATGGACTGAAATAGCTGTTATCTGTTAGCTCCCAAATGAGAAATGAGTTTCACTTGTTAGACAAAGAAAGGAAAACAGAATTTGCCTAAGGAGACAAGATATTATTTTTAGATAGGCAGCAGATACCACGGGGACAAGGTGCTCTATTTAAAATCCACAGCATGAATGAAAGTTGTTTGATACATATATATATATATATATCACTTGTATTTTATTTTTTAAAAATGTAAATGTGTGTAGCAAGATGGAAGCCAGAGAACTTTTCCCTTCATGATCTCTTGCTGTGCTAGGCTGTTTTGTGATTTGTTTGCAGATTTACTTAAGTCAGGGCTTCTTTCTCACACACTTGCATGCACCTGTCCACTCTGGAAAGGCTGAGGCTGTTTGGATACAATACATTTCATTTATGTCATGCATAATTTTTGTATGCTTGTTTGTTTCTACTGTGAATTTAGCTGTTGGGAACAGTTGCAAATAAATAGCTCTAATACACGAAGTGCAAATCTGACCAGTCTTTTCTTTAGTTATAAAAGCTGAGCCACATAAGAAGTTAATAGTGAAGCTTTCTATTTCATCCCTACTAATTGTTTAATTTACCTTTATCATTGCATAAGAAATAAATTGATATTTAACACATGGTTGCTCACTGTTCATCAGTAGACACCTGGAGACAGCAAGCAAGAGAGAACGCCAGTGTTTCCTTTAGGTGACCGATAGAAGCTCCAGTTAAAAGAGCTGTAATTTATAAATTTAGGGAACATGGTTGTGATCTCCAGAAAGCCTGGGTGATATGAGAGATTCTGGAAGCTTAGGGCTAACCTTCGCTACACTGTGAACTTCTTGTACATTTTGATATCACCTCTTAGCACAAAAATCACTAAACCTGGTTTCTGCAATGAAGCAACAAAGAGAAGAGTAGGGCATTGGGCAAACATGAGCTAAACGAGATTGACATTGATTTCAGATGAAAGTGTTAACCTCATTATAAAGGAAATTATTAGTGAGCACCTGAAAGAAGGAGCAGATATCACCCATGTTCAATATGGGTTCACAAAGACCTAAGTCAGACTTACTCAATTTCTTCTTCTAATAGGGTTAGTAGCTTAATAGAAGAGAGCATATTGGAGACACTATAGACAACATTTAGATTTCAGACAGACATTTGTAAGGATTCTCATGTTTTCCTTGTTGACAAGGTAATCAGAATGAATTGGATTTAAGAACAATTTCTGCTTGAAAAAAGTTTCTAGCAATGTGTAAATGATAATTATTTATTATTAACTCTACATGCCAGGTACTGCTATGTGTTTTGCACACATGCTTTAATATCCTAAAACTCATAACCGAAGAAATATTATGCTCATTCTTCAAATTATAAAACTGAGGCAAAAAGAGTTTAAGTAGTTTGTCTAAGTTCACATGGATAGTAATTGGCAAAACCACAATTTGATTAAAATCACACCTTTAACTGCTTGATTGTTTCTATACCGTGATGTATTTTAATTATGGCACTGGAAATATAAAAGATATGTTGATCAGTTTTTGGCAGAATATGTGTTGGAAATAATAGGGAAAATAATGAAAGATATAAAGTTACAGTTTGCCCCCTACTGGGGAAATTGGGCACATACTCAGCAGCCATCCCCCAGCCCACACCTTCCTCCCTCCTTTTCTCCTCTGGTTTGTTTGCATGCAGGTGTTTGGAATGTTTCTGTTCCTCAAGAGATTTAAGGCAAACTGGGGGAGATATTTAAAATTAACCTCTCCTTACTGCTTGCTGGGGTACATAGGTTGCCTGATGATGCTCATTGGTAGAGCCATCTCCTTAAAGCTGGGGTGTATAAAAACCCAAGCATTCAGGCAACACAAGTTCCCCTCATCGCCCATGTGAGGTGGGGACATGCAGAGTTGCTGACCTTCACCCAAGCAGTTGGTTGACCTGAGGAACCAGCCACAGTAGGATCTCTTGCACTACTCTTTTGGAACCTTTGTGAAGTATAAGTAATAAAACAGTCATTTACTGAAAGTCTCTTAAACCTGAACCTGTGTTCTCAGGAGACAAGCCATGGAGCAACTCACTCCACTACCTCTTGTGTTAGTTTTCTGTGCCTGCCTTAACAAATTTACAAATACAATGGCTCACAAAAACCTTAATTTATTATCTTATAGTTCTATAGGTTAGAAGTCCAAGACAGGGTTCCCCAAGCTAAAATCAAGGTGTCAACCAGTCTACAGACTTTCTGGAGACTTTAAAAGAGAATCTGTTTACCTGCCTCTTCCTGCTTCTAGTGGCTGCCTGCGTTCTTAGATTCGTGGCCCCATTTCAACTTCAAAGGCAGAAGTTTTTCATCTCTCTGGGCCTTTCTCCAATAGTGACATCTTACTTTTAACTTCTTTCCCCATTTGTGATTTCATTGGGCTCACCTGGATAACCCAAGCTATTTTCCCTCTTTTCAAGTCGGTCGATTAATAGCCCATGGTCTATCTGCAAACTCCAATTCCCTTTGGTTTTTAACTTAACACATTTTCAGTCTCTGGGATTTGGGACATGGACATCTTTGGGGAGCCATTATTCTGACTGCCATGATACAACAAAAGCCTGTATCTCGGGTGGGCCACGGTGGCTCAGCAGACAAGAATGCTTTCCGGTGATGCCAGAGGACCCGGGTTCGATTCGTGGTGCCTGCCCACATTAAAAAAAACAAAAACAAAAAAAACCCTGTATCTCTTTATGTCATTTGGTAAGCATTGGTTTTCTTCCAGTAATCACTAGTATGAGTTTGCTAGAGCAATAGCTTGGTTATTATGTCTTACCTAAAAACTTCTATTCTGTCTTCATTACCTTAAAGATAATATTCAATGAATGTATTGTCATCTTATAAGGCCCATCATGATCTGAAAGTTGAACATTGTTTACTTGGGTGATGGATATATGGGAATTCATTACGTGCATCTACTTTTTAATATAGTTAAAATTTTCCAAACTGAAAATTTAAAAATAATCCGGGATTTTATCAAATGTCATAGTAATCAAAATTATGAGGGCAGTCTAAGATTAATAAGATAAGTGCTAAATTAACAGAATCATAGTATATAGAACAAAACATGTTTCTCCACAGTATTTCAATGGTTAGACAACAATTGAATTATAACATAATATGATATGGCCACTGCATTGGAAACAAATGCAGGCAAATTGGAATATACTCACAGGAGAGTGGCTAACATGATGCATGAATAGCAATCTGCATAAACTAGGTTTAAGAAATAATACTCAACTTTCTCCTGTTCCCGAAAAAGGCAGAGTAAGGAATAATAACCAATATTTAAAGAATCATCAGACAAAAAAGAAGTAGGTTTGTTTTCTCTGGTCCCTGATAAGATCAATATTTAGAAACTCATGGAAAGAGTTTTTGGTGCCTCAATAATTGGAATTTTCCAAAGATGAAAGGAGATATCTTAAAAGAAATCTGTTGAATGATTCTATAAATAAGATGCAAATAAAAGGTTGTTTGTTGAACTTGAAATCGTGATAGTTTCTTCTGACTTAGCCTTCTTAGAATTTAGTAATGGCAAAACTTGGGCTTATTTAAGTAGCACCAGTCACCAAACCCATGCACCAATGCTCTACTTAGTTTCTCAATTTTATAGAGTTGATATTGCTTACTATAATCACACTTAGTTGCTCAGTCAAGAGAAGTGAAATCTCATTGCTCTGAGCCAGTTTACACTAGATGCACTATGTAACTTTCTAGACTGAAGACAGTGAGGTCTTAGCTGCTATAGTATACGTTATCGACAGATAATGTACATTGATGAGAGTGGTCATGCGTGGGAACAATGCTTATCAAATGATAGTGAGCTAGAAAGGGATTTAGTCCATATGGCATGCACATTCTTTTAGCCTGACCTCAGCAAATTGATGTAAGATGTGTATTTGTTGGGGGGTCGAGTGGGGATTACTTATATCTCCTCTATATATCTGGGTTCCTCCCCCTACATGATATTTGGAAAATTGTCCTCTTGAGTCCCCCTATACGTGTCCTGAAATTCAAACTTCTGGCTTTTTAAATTATTGGTGCTAATTTTCCCCATTATATCTTTACACAGTTTGGTGAAAATATTTTTATTTAAATAATGAAGTTTTGTGTTCTATCAACTTTATTTTCCAGGCTAATCTAGTCGCTAACCTATTGTTATGAGAGGCCTGGAGAATGAAAAGTATATTTTGAAGGTGTCAATAAAGCATGCATAGAAATATGTACAGTGAATATTTAAGCCCTTGGCAATGGTTACAGGACAACATGCATGCAAAGAATATGTTTTCAATTTAATAATATTAAATTACTTATTTGGGTATAAATTTAATATTTTTCTAGACATTTCACAGGGGTATTCTCTTTTGAGAATCACAAGGACTGCTGAAAAGGTGAAGGATCATGAAGAAACGGACCCACATAGCTTGCCCAAGGTCATATTGCTGATTTATAAAGTGTGTGAGACTACTCTCCAGCACTCATCATGCCTGACAAGAGGGGAACCCGGCTTTGAACCTTGGACTTCTAATTATAAGTTCAGTGCTCTTTTCACTACGCCATGTGACCTTTCCAAGCAAAATGCCACATCTTTCCAACATGCTAATTAGTTATCAGTGTGACTTTGAGGTGGTGATTCTTTTAGGAGAGAGGGAAAGAGAGAAAAAGAAGGGGAAAAAATTCCCAAGTGAAGCATTCCCATTAACCTTAGCAAATTAATTTGATTAATTTTTCTTATGGACCTAATCAGGGATGGAATTAATCTAAAATGAATAACTACAGCTTTATCATCTTTAGCTTGCCATATAGAGCTACTTTTAAAAAGTACTCAGTGACATTTTAGAGTAAATATGACAAGCAAATGTAAATGCAATTGCACAAGTCATATATGGTGTGAGTCATTTCTAAAGTTCACGATGGATGAGCTATACCACACAGAATGCATTTGTCACTTAAGAAACTGAGATCATCTGCTTTTACATATGAAGGCAACGAAATCTGACAATGCTTTAAGCTAGAAAAGTTCTAAATTACCTTTCTCCACTTGCTGGGGAGCAAATACTCTAACCTGAAGATAATCCCCATTCACCCCTTTCTTGGAAACTACTGGAGAGAAGGAATGGAAAATCTGAAGAATGTACATATAATGTTAACATTTGGGGTATTTAAAAGGGCATTTAAATAAAAGAAGAATAGCTCTGTTTTTTAACCTCTACATTATTATATCTCTCATATCATAAAATTTTCATAATATACAAGTTCTCATTTTCTGTGAGATAATATGCAATTAGGAAAATGATTATTTCTATGTGATAAAATTGACCAGTTTGTAGTGAGAAAGTTTACGTTTATATAGAAATTTTAAAATATATTATTCATTGCTATACAGAGGTATTTAAAGCTGAAAAGAGTGGAATTTATTCTTTCAGAATGTATGCTCTCTTCACCATTGATACTGATTGTAAGTGGGTTTGGATGTAACTGTTTCCAAGAAGTGAAAGTTTAGAACAATGAAGTATGTGCGACATTTTAGAAAATTATTTCAAAATGTGCATGTTGGATTGTTCCTTTTCTCTCTGCATGTGCTCTGTAGTTGTAAGTCACTAATTTCCCCTATTACTTATTAAAGAATGGACATGAGAGCACACAATACTGAGAGGAAATAAAAGCATAAAGCCTTTATCTCAAGGGGAAAATGATATAAAGCAATTGAGATGTTTACCCACACCTTGCCTTCTTTTTCTGCCCTTTGATTTTGAAGTCTTTTCTTCCTTATATTTGTTTGAGGTTTTGGGATTCCACCTTTATCTCTTATCAGAGAGCTCTCCTAGACCCTCATTGCTGAAAGACAAGGGTTGCTTCAATCTCCTGTATTCCTTTTTGTTTTTAAGCTTTTTCTTTCCATAAGTTACCCCAGCAGCTAGTATTAAGAGAAAATGATGTCTCCAGAAAACAAATAATTTAAACCTATGCAGGTGGCTTAATGTATGCATTCCCTCCTATGACAAGATTCCTTTCTTCCTTCTTTCCTTCCTAGCTTTTAGCCTGCTATATATGCTTATAATGTATTTGGGGCTTTTTGACAGATATAAAAACCAAACAAAAACCTTTTTTAAAAAAATAGAATTAGAGTGTGACGGGCTAGAGAAGAATGGCTTTCTTTAACTCAACAGAATTAAAGCTGAGAGTGTTAGTAAAGGGTAGATTTAGTACTTTTTTTTTCACTGTTTTGCCTGTTTTTAGACCATTCTCCCAATATCTAAGTTATTTAACTGTGCCCTAAGTTATGATATATGTGTTTCCCATCAAACTCCTAATTTTGGAAAATCAGTTCTTTCCAGAGTCTGAAGGGATTGCCATCTGAAGGGAAATATGCCAGGGATCAAATCTATGTACTACTGTGGTATCTGGATATTCAAGTTTTTATATATAAAACAGGAGTGCCTTTTGGGTGACATGTAGGACACATGTAGACACTTAACAGCAATGCTGGAGACTTATAACTGGATCGTTTTTACACCATATTTAAAATATATTCTGATTAAATTGGAATCCAGCTGGCAGCACTTTGTGTAGACATTTCTCAAATTCTATCTAAATTATCTAGAATGACACAGGGAATTGTTACAATGCAAAAAAAACACAATTGGATAAATTATTTTTCAAAATGACAGAATTCTTGCTTAATTTAAAAATATATATGGAGAGGAACACAAAAATTTTTGGTCTGTGAATTCGATAATTGGTAAGATAACTATTTGGGAATAAAGTTGTTTCTTTATATCATGAATGAGAATGAAAATTAAAGGGGAAAACACATCAAGAAATAATCTCAGGGAATTTCTAGAAGAAAGTTAATGGAATTGCTTTACCATCCTGGTGTGGGATGTTTCTAAACACTACTCATTAACTAATATCACAAGTATTTGAAACGTATTTCAAACATTTATTTGCTGCTTAATATGTGCCTGACACTACATGATGTGGGAAAGAGAATGGGCAGGAGGCTGAGTCTCTCTTTACAGAGCTTGCTCTTACAGGGAAAGTACATCTGTATGGTTTTTGATAAAGAAAATCCAAACATTTCTAGGAATAAAAAAAGTACCATGAATAAAAATGAAAACTAAGCAAAGATACTGTGAAAATGAATTTGAATTGTGTGGTAGATATTGTAAAATATTTTATCATACCAAAATCCAATTAATTAAAAATATTACACACTACCAGGACCAATTATTATAAAAAGGAAATTATCATAACAACAAATACACACAGCCAGTTAAAACATGCAAAGATAAAACGTTAATTTCTAAATAAATTTGCTAGAGATGGGGCCTCATTCTTTAATTATTTCCCCCCAAGTTAACAAAATGTTAATGCCAATCATGGGCAAAGGTGAAGCAAAATAAATATTTTCATACAAAGTGGGTAAGAGTATAAGGGTTAGAACTCCTGAAAAGAGCAATTTGACAACATTTATCAAAGCAATATCTAATATAAGATCCATGTCCCAGTGATTTCACTCATAGGGAGGCACTATAAGATAAAAATGAGAAAAGTTGAAAATGTATTAATTAAAACTATTTTTATTACAGTGCTCTTTATAATTACAAAGATTAACTAGAAACCTACATTTCCAACAATGCAGGAGTGCCTAAGTAAATTATGTTAAATCACCAAATGAAATGAGATGCAAGTGTTAAAAGCAATGTTGTAAAAGAGTACTGTATATATTGAATTTTCACGATATAGTTTAAAGGGAAATAAAACAGTTTCAAAATATTACAACACAATTATATAAAAGTATAAAAATAGAAAAATATTGAACTCACAGTTATATTTGGATGGGATAATGACTTTTTTTTTCTTTTCTTCTTTGGATTTTCTCCATTTTGCAAATTTTCATCAATGATACATATTTTGCACAAAATTGCTCTTAAAAACAAGTGCAATAAACATTTTGGGGAAAATATTAGCCTATAATCTTGCATATTGAGAAAAAAGATAGAAAAAAGGATTTTTAGTGCCTATTAGCATTTTTCTTGATTTGGGTACAGGCTTGATTGCAGTAATGGAAACCCCAAATAACAGTGGCTTAAACAAAACAGAATTATATTTCTATTTTATGTAATAGCCAGCTAAAACTTGGGATTTCTATTACTGTAGAGGCCAGAGAGAATGGATTTTGGTGGACAGACAGAAGCCTAACCAGCTACCATTTTTAAGTATGGAAATCAAGTGAAAGCTCATAGTAGAAGTTGAACACATGTAAACATTTTTCCACCCAGGCAAAGCTATTAAGATAGTCTCTCAAAGTCTATTTAATTTGCTATCACATTAGCCTTGAGGGTCTACAAATTTTCTAATGCTTGCATTTTACAGCAATTTGCAGTGTAGACTAATACTCCATTCTTCTTTAGTAAAGATTAATACAGGTGAGGTCCTGCATTGGAAGGATTGCAGTCTATCCCCTCCTGATAATAACAGTCACCATTAGTTAATTCTTTGGTGCCTCTCTTTATCTCCGTTCTAATAATTAAGTACTTTAAATGCTTTAGTGGATATTATGAAGGAGCCATGATACTTAAAATCTCAAAGTGATAGTACAATAACAACAGTCAGAAAACTCCCTAAGATTCATGCAATATGTGTGTGATAAAATAGTTCTTTTGTCAAAACCTTTTGACTCATTCTAATTTGGGTTTATAAATATCTCTTGAAATAATTGATTGAGTACTTTCATGTTTATACTGGGGGGGAAAGCAACAGAGTTATAAAATTTTCCCAACATCCAATTAGAAGCATTTTACTGGTTCTCTGAAAAAAGAAAATAAAAGATAAACCTCAAACTTCCACCCCTCAAAAATACAGAGGTTAGCAAATTTGTCATCCAAACACTATGGCGTTTATCACATCTGTAGATCTGCAGTCCCAAAATGTTATTCTGAAGTTGGAGATATTTCCACAGGTACAGATGCAGCAAGCAAAGGCAACATTTAAAATCACCAAATAGACATCAAAACCTTTAGGTTTCATCTCATTAACCTTTGGTGATGGATTATGTGGTAACTTAAATACATAGAATAGGCAACAGAAATCTCTTCAGTTGCCAAAAAAATTAACAGTGTGTGTGTGTGCATGTGTGTGTGTGCACACAAGACAGAATGAAAGACAGCAAGCAAGAGAGAACAAGAGTGTTAAAGCTTGAGAAATAAAAAATTTAGGATTTTTCCCCAGTTAACATAAATGCACCCAGAATCATCAAATTAATGAATCATGAATCACAAGCATTGCTAGCCTCTATTTTTAGGGAGACTAAAAAAGCCTATTTTCTCAGGATCATTTTCAAAGAATTTCTTATTACTAAGTTAAAAAAACGTTGCATTTACCAGTAGGGAAAAACAATGCTAGTTACAGAACATGAAGGTACCTCATTGGCCAAATATTTTGTACAGTCAATGCATGATAAATGTATGATCAACATCTTTAGAAACCTCAGAATTTGTGCCTATTTCTAAATGCATTTGTATACCAAAAGCAAAAGTGAAACTCGAAGACTTTTTAATCTCTGCTGCATCCATTATACATCTTTCTTGTTCTTTGTTTCCAATTAAGACCTATCTAGCTAGAAGAGATCATTGGGATTTTTATTTATCTCCTTTAAATAGTTTAAAAATCTGTCCCTCTTACGCATTTTCTAAAACTCAGAACCTCCATCCGATATCTGACAAAATCCTGGATTATTTTTTTAAGTGCCCACTTGGGTTTAAACATTAGCTTAGACTCTTCTTTCTGCTAAATATATATATATATATATACACACATAAAAATAGGATTTTAGTGACCGTATATTTTGCCATAGTGATTATAAAAATTAGGGTAATTGATACCACAGGGAAGATTTCTGTTTTCTGCAGGGTACTTGTTCATTTCAAAAGAGAATCTAAACTGTTGAAAATAAAACAGATGCTCTGAAAATTATCGGGCTTGTATTTAATTTATACAGTTTTCCCATTAATAGCATTATCTATTTAACACATCCATTACATATCCTCAGTGTTAATTTAGATGGAAAAAATGTAGCAACTTCAAAAGGAAATCTTCCATTAAATTAAGGTTGTTGACTTTAATGGATGTCCCAAATAGACATGGAAATTAAGAGCATGAAAAAACAAGTTGATTAAAAGTGGTCCCATTTTAATTTGTCATGCCACGTAGAATGAAAATATTAAGACA
This sequence comes from Tamandua tetradactyla, assembly GCF_023851605.1. NCBI lineage: Eukaryota > Metazoa > Chordata > Mammalia > Pilosa > Myrmecophagidae > Tamandua > Tamandua tetradactyla. The sequence goes on along the minus strand of NC_135343.1, from coordinate 51,154,163 downwards.
GCGTTCACTAAAAACAGTGCCATTTAAGTCTCTTTGTAGTCTAAAATATATATTTTATAAAAATGCTGTCAAATAATCAAAGCGTATTTTAAAATGTGACTTTCCACAATTCTGAATAAATCTGCACCTTTCAAAAACACCTTGATATTATAAGACTTCCTTTGTTTTTATGACCAAGGAGTTGGAAATTATCAGCACACTTGTTCAGTGACCTCATTTCTTGGGAATTGTAGTTTCTTAGTAACTGTGAATTGCTGCTCCTTTTCCCTTTTCCATTTTTCCTCTCCTCACATCCCATACTTTCAAAAATAGCTAGTATTTCCAAATTTTATTGTATTTCATTTATTTCTTTATTTTTTACGGAGCAGGCACTGGGAATCAAGCCCAGGTCTACGTAGTGTTGCCAAATTTTAACTGAAATTCCTTTTTAGTGATTAGTCCTCTTGGAATTTAAAATTCTTCTGTTTTCCAAAACACCGCTATTAAAGCTACAATATGCCTTGGGCATCAACGAACAACTACCTCAATGTTATGTCTATTTCTCCAACTTGCTATCATTATATATTTCTTATGTTCACTGATTCATATATTCAAACAGCTTCAATGAATACTTATCATCTGATTGGCCTTATAGGCACTGGAAATACAAAGATAAATATAGCAAGGTCCTAGTTCAATCTAAAAAAAGACAAAAATTGACTATAAATGTAAATCGCAATATTATACTAGATTTTAAATGTATTCCTTCTTGAAATACTCACTGAAGGCTTTCCTTTTAATGGTTCTGGCTGTAACAGACAACATTACTGTCTTTGGGGAGCTGTCTAGTGGAAGAAGGCAATTAATTTCAAAGCCGCACAGTTTATATAACATGTCACATATTCATAAAATCAAGTGTTAAGGGAGGGAATGATAACTAATGATAATTTCAAAAGTGAGTTAAAAGATAAGTACTTGAAGGAAGACTAAGAATTAAGCAGATAGAAAAGTCTAGAGAAGAGATCGAACATTCTGGGTAAATGAACACATTAAGTAAAGTTACTCGGTGATGTTAAACAACATGATATAATCCAAAAAAAATACTTAAATAATACCTTATCACTGAAGTACCTATCTGTGGAATATTTATTCATGGGGCATAGTGGATGGAGGTATGTTTTGGTGGGAGATAAAAACAAGTGAGTAATCTATTAATGGTTCACTACAAAATTTTAATCTGATCATAAGACATTTAGCCACTGGCCAAGTGTTAGTGAGGACAAAAAATGGAAGGGTGAGCAAATGGTTTAAACAGATTGAAGTTGTACAAAGTTCAGCCTGGGAAGCAACTTGGAGAATAGACTGCAGGGAGAGCAGCAGAAGTCAAGAAGACCTTATAAGAGGCTGTATGTGGTCCAAACTCTACATAGCTCAAGAGGCAGAAAACTAAGAAAAGGAGAGTAGGACAATATCAGAACTTTAAATGGTTGTTTTATTTTCCTAGACCTGCCAGAATGCAACACTCCAGAAATGGATCAGCTTTTAATAAGGGGATTTATTTAGCTGTTAAAAATTTATCATTCTTCAGTGCAAAGGTAGCTAGCTTTCCTCTGAGTTTCTCTGTCACATGGGCAGGCACATGGTGATGACTGCTGGTCTTCTTTCCTGGCTTCTGGATTCCAAAGGATGATTCATTTCTGTATCTCCAAACGTCTGCGCTGAGCTGTGAGTGGTGCGATGAGGCATGCTGAGCCTCGTGAGCTGTGCTGTGTTGAACTCCCTTCTGACATCTCTCTTTTAGGCCTCCAGTTAATTAAATTAATGTCACTCACTGTGAAAGGCATTCCCCTTAGCCAACTGCAAATGCAATCAGCCATAGACAAATTTCATGTGCTGATGATTTAAGTCCACAGAAACAGAACAACGGGGCATCATCACCCAGCCAAGGTGACAACTGAATCTAACTACCACAGTGGTCAAGTAACAAGGAAGATTAGTGACACCGCTTATGAAATGGAATCCTGTGTTCCAGGTCCCAAATTGGAGCAGGTGTTTTTGACTAGAAAATGTTCTAGAGGATATTAATTCTACAGTAATGTACCCCACAGAGTTATTGCTAGAACAAATTAGACTGCTCTTTTTTCACAGCAAAAGACATTTGGAGAACAACCAAGGAAGGATAATCTTATTTTCACACCAGTCATTATGGAGATACCTGGGTCTAAAGTATCTCCTTTTTGTGGGCATATGGAAAGAACAAATGTTTGTAATTTCACCACACTCTTTAGCAAACTGAGATCAAGCCCTATTATCTTTTTTCCCCCAATTATATCCTATCTTGTCAATTTTCTAGGTTATATTTCTAAGCTGTTCCTTTCTTTCATAAAACCAGTGAGCCAGATATATAACTTATTAAGACAGAGGTTTGCACTTTTGCCCAAGCCTCTGCAAGAGGGTGCAGATGTGCTGTGGCCACCTTGTCAGTCAACCCAGACATTTAGTCACATTTCAGATCTGAAGTTATTATATTTCTACTTTAGTGTATACCTGTGGCCAGATGACCTCAACCACTAAGCCTGTCAGTGGTCACATGTGGGAAAGACACAGCTAAATCAATGCTAAAATCATGGTCCTCCATGAAGTATCCATGTTGCTTAGTAACCAGGCAACATAATTCAGTATTTAAGGAACCAGCACTTCTGGAGTTTAGTTCAAGCGCTTGCCAATAAATTGCTGTTCCCAAGAGTAAAGCATTTAACTATTCAGTCTCTTGTATTATTTGATTTTTGTTGAACGCTATAAGGTTTTTATATAAAACATATGCAGACACGCATAGATTGAACAAAGCCTTGGGTGTACTGAAAGATACAGAAATAAAAAAGGAAAAAAAACTTAGAGGTCCTACTTTATAAGCAAGCATTAATAACCATAGTCTGTATAACTAAGCAAAATTTTCTTTCATAAATGTCATTAATGATTGTCAGCAATTGGCATGGTAGAATTTCACTTATATTTGCAAGGGGTAATGGCTTAGAATGATTAGTAGACTCTGATTCAATAAGTTTCATATAATGGTGTAACTTATTGTCTTTCTTAAACTAATGAATGCTTGGCATTAACAATGCAGAGTGCTAACAAAGTTCTTAACCTCACACTTTCTCCACCATTTTAGCTCTATTTAACATATTCACTGTAACCAAATATATTTGCCTCTTTAATGTGCAGTGATTTTTGATAAATTATGAGGCAATCTAACCAGGCCCAGGAACTCCCGTTTTGCTAAGTTTAATTAGGGAGATAGACATTTACTCAAATAATCACAACAATATATAATCACACGCTGTCATAATCGGTATGAATGAAAACTGCAGGAAGATATAACCATTTTTATTAAGAAACTAAACTAGACATGAAGAAATATGGATGGTCAGGCAAGATGTAGTAAGTAAGGAAGAGTGAGTAAGGAAAAGAGAGGAGGACGACAAACATAAGTAAAGAAATCATTTATATATAAATGTTCAGTGGTTCTCAAACTTTAGAGAGCATCAGAAACTCCTGGAGGGCTTGTTAAAATTCACTTCTGGGCTCTACTTTAGAGTTTATTATTCAGCAGATATCGGGTGGAGGATGTAGAATTTGCAGAAATTACATTTCTGATAAGTTCCCTGGGAAATCTGCTACTGGTCTGGGGACCACACTTTTAGAACCACTGGGTTAGAGAGACTGAGGAAAGGTCATTATAGCTAATCCCTTGGGACTGCATGGGAACAAACTGGACGAAGAGATAAAAGTGCAGGGAGGAGTCAGATTACATAAGGGTTTATAAGACTCTTTTTTCCTTCGTCGTTTTCATCCCAAGAGCAATTGGAATGGCTTTGGTGAGTTTTAAGCAAAAAAAAAAAAAAAAAAAAAAAAAAAGGGCATGAGTATATCTGTCTTTTAGACAGATTACTTGATGCATATTGTGCAGACTGAATTAGAGAGGAAGCGAAAATATGCTGTGAAAATCAGAAGACTATTTCTGCAGTTCAAGCAAGGACAATGGCAGGGTAATAGAGGTAGCGATACAAAGATTTAGAGAGGTGAGGGCAATATTCAGGAGGTGACTACCACCAGGTCTTGCTGATAAATTAGATAAAAGAGTAATGAAGAAGGAAAGGCCAAGAATGCAACTCAGTGGCACAATTTGGGGAAGAAAATTGTAAGAAGAAGCCCAGGTTGGAAGAAGAAGGAAACATGATGGTGATGCAGGATATGGAGGTATTTTTTTAGTGCTAATGTCAAATGGGTATTTGCATATATTTGAATTTGGAGCTCAGACGAGAAATATAGACAAGAAATACAAATTTGAAAATCACTGATCTAATGATGGGATTTGGGGTTGAGTTGTACGGAGCAAATTGCCTAAGCGTAAAGTATAGAATGAGAACATGAGTGGGCCTAGGATTGAGTTTAAGAAAACAAATGCTAGATGGCAAAGAAGGTGAACTGGGAAAGGAAATTGAGCGGTAACAGCCAGGTATGAAGGAAGGAAATGCAATAATTGTTTTTAAGATGCTTAATCATTCATGTGTACCTGCATCTATAGTTGTTTAATCTCTTTCGGAAACTTTTAAAATCCTCTATAATAACATCAGTGCTATTATATCTGACCAGCATATACTGACATTTTTTCTTATATGTCAATTTTAATTTTCTCTTTTATGAAAGTCTACCTCTGACAGTGTAATATAGTTCATATTACAAAAAGGATTTTTTAAAAGTAAGAGAGGCATTATCATTACAGCTGCTAGAAAACAAGTTAAAAACAGGACTGGCCAGGGCACAGTGCATTTTAGGCATTCTGCATTAATCTTTGAAATCTACCCTATTCTCTCTAATTTTCCATTGCCTTTTCCTTTTTTCTGTTTCCTAGGAGATTTGTTTAGGTAATAATTGAAATACCGAAAACTTATTGGAAGATTTGTATGGAAAGCTGTGTGTCTCGATGGGCTTCACTGTCATAGATTAAGAGGGATGCTGAATTTTTCATTGGGGACCACCCCACCCCACCACATGGCAGTATTTTAACAAGTTTTTCAAATTTTTTTTTTTTTTCGTTTGTTCCCATGGGTTTGGACAGTTTACTCAGCAATCTTCCACAGTCTCTGACCTACCCTCAGGGAGCAAGATACAGACTTCTGTTACTTCTAGCTTCAACCTGGAGCTTCAGGTGCATACTCTACTGTGCCTAGAATCCTCTGCATTTGGAGCGTTCACAGGTCTGCTAGTCTGTGATATTATCCACTCCTTCCTGCAGCCAGATAAGCCAGACCATTTGAGCACCTTTTTACTTTTTTCTTAACACCAGACTCCCACTATCTACAAAGACTGCTGGACCATTTCAGGAGATCAGTGAGCCTTTTTTTTTTTCTCAATGGAATCCCCTCTATACACCCTTGGAATACAATTTAATTCTTCTGAGTCACTTGCTACTCTTCTATCTTTTTCTGTTTTCCAAAAATCATTTGTAATATCCTGGTCCTGATTTCTTCTGTTTTTTTGATCATTTTGAATTAATATTGTTCATTCTCACTGTCATGTTGTTCAGTATTTTGGAAAGGAGAGGGGATAAACTCATGTTTAAAGGACAGGTGATGCCTAAAATTCTAATTGTGTGATAGTGTGATGAAGATGACAACGTGGTTAGCTCAATTTGTCTTTGCTTTTGGATTTTGCACAGGTGATTGAGTTTGGCATGCAAGTGCTTTATGCTATTCGACAGCCAAGAATTCTGAATATTTCCTGATGGTTTATTCCTTTAGCATCATGTTTTAAAAGATCTTTCCTTACTTCTAAATCAGCGCTCATGAAACATTTTCTATAAATGATGAGGTAGTAGGTATTTTATACTTTATGGTGCAGTCTCCGTGGCTCACAGTTCTGCGATTGTGGTGCAAAAGAAGCTGTTGGCACTATATAAACTAATGGGCGTGACAGTATTCCAACAATAAACAGGCTGGATTTGGCCATAAGCCACAGTTTGCAATTCCCTGCTCTACATTATAGGAACATCTATTTATATTGCTCCAACAAGTAATGTTAAGCTTACATGGAATAAAGCATTAGGTAAGACTCTTCATTTTTTTCTCTTCAAATACGTAACCAGTTATTTTAGTACAATACATGTAATTATCCACTATTTTCCCATCAATTAGTGAATCTAACTTTATCATATGCTAAACCTTTAATATACTTCCTCAAGTTTGAAAAAACCTTTCTTAGGTTTCACATGTATTAAATCAAATGAAATCATAGATAAAACTGTGTAGCATAAATGCTACACAGTTTTATCTATGAAAACATGCTACTAATGCAACAAATATTATTGCGTGGTTTCCTCCTCAAATAGAGCAGTTACAGTATATCTTTATAGATACACTAAATGAGTGGAAAGTAGAGGAAAGCTTCCACTTTTATATTATTGTTGCATTTTTCCTCTCTTATATTAAGCAGAGTCTCAACTTTGTCCTTGTTTTAACATACTTTGATGACATAAGTTCCCTTTTGATCTCATCTTATAAAAGCCATTTGGTGTGACTTCTCTTGGTGAACAGCTCATTACAATTTCCAAGACTCTGTTGTTTTACCAACCTTGGAAATCAAATAAAAATTACACTTCTAAATACTTCACTAAAACAAATTAGATTTATTCTGAAGAGTTCAGTGAACAGCATTTTGAATGAGATCCATAATGGGCTTTTTAATTAAATGAATATAGTCGTTTCATAGAGGCAATTCTCATTAGTAGAGCAGTGTTGAAATGACCGTTTCATTCTAATTATGCTGTGTGTTTATATAAGGGGCCTCATTTTAGGGTTGGTTTGAACAGATTTATATCTAATCATGTCTTGACACCTAATGCATGTTTGAAAGGTAAATATTACTGCATTCCCAAAGACAAATGTTCTCAAACATTTTTTTTTCCTAGTAATTTGCATTTCCTTTATTTCTCCTGGTTGAAGGACAACCTTAACCAACGGTAGGTTTCCCTTGTGTAGACATCATTAGGACAATGTTCGGGAAATTAATTGAGCACTCTGCAATTGGAGGAGACTCCAGGTGGAATGATTAATCCAGGTGAAGAAGAGGTGACAGCCTGTATGCCAATAGTTTCCTTCTATAGTGTAAGGTATGGAAAGGGTAAAAAGAGTAACTTTGCAATGGAGAAACCTGGCAAATATTAACTCAGCCATGTGTACACTGGTAATGTCATCAGTGATAAGTTATATTATTTAAGTACCCTTGACAGATGTGATATTCCTCCTGAAAAACTCCTTAATTATAGGCTAACCATGAGAAAAACAGGAGACAAAACTAAATTGAAAATCTACAAAATACCTAACAGGTAATCCTCAAAACTGCCCAGAACCACAAAAATAGAAAAAAAAAAAAGTCAATCGTGATGATAAAAAAAATATTTACTCCTTCTAGCCTTCTATATTCTGGAGCAGCTAGAAGGAAAAATCTGAGAGGATCGTATGGTAGCCCATTACAAACTCTGGAATCTGTCCTGCAACTACTTGTTGAAGAGTGCTTTGAAAACTATTGCTTTTTTCTTGCTGTGCTTTATATATATATTATATTATACAATAAAACCAAATTTAAAGAAAAATTGCCCAGATAATCAAAATCAAGGAAAGTTTGAGAAACTGTCAGAGTCTAGAAAAGTTTAAGAAGATGTAACAACTAAATGTAACGTGGTGTCCTGGGTGGGGTCCTGAGACAGAAAAGGCCATTAGGGGAAAGCTAAGGAAATCTGAATAAAATCCCTTTAGTTAATAACTTTGCATCTATATTGGTTAATTTGTTGTGAAAAATGTACCAGGCTAATGCACAATAATAATGAAGGGCAAATCGGATAAGGAAACTCTCTGTAATATCCTTGCAAATTTTCTATAAATTTGTATTTTCATATGTAAAAAAAAAAGCGTGTCCAATGAATGTACATTTTTTATTTGTTTTTATCTAATGTCATCAAGACCAAAAGATTGTGGAAGAGAGGCCCTCTTCCCAGTCCCCCCATATATATTAGTATGGGAGCTAATTAGTTATAAGCAAACCCAACATTTTTGCTCTTTAAAGCAACCCAGCTTTAGTGCTTTCTCATGTTTTATTTCTAGTTTGAGACAACAAAGGTATCTTCTTACTCAGGGACCAAAGCCAATGGAGGTTCCATATAACATCACCAGCTCAAAAAAGCCTTCCAGGTTCATAGAACATGAGCCTAGGAATGACACATGCAACTTCTCCTTTCAGCTCAGAGGCCAGAACTCGTCGCAGAGCTCTAACTTCAAGAGACTGGGAAATGTAGGGAAACAAATGGAATATTTAGCTAGTAAAAATAAATTTGCCAGCCATTCTTATTTCCTTGTTCATTATCATCCCTTTCATTTGGCTCATTTTACCCAATTTCTTTTTTCTTACTACTTCTCAAATATTTGACAGTTATGAACCCCCTTAAACAACTTATACTCACAATATTCTCAATCACTTCCCTGGAAGAATTGATAACCACAATAGAAATCCTACTTAAGGGCCATTCCCTTTAGGCTAACATGACACTCAGGTGTCTACCAATTTATGCTTGCCTGAGACTTATCAGAATAGTTAGAACAAACATGGAATGATTATAATATTTGTGACTATAGGAGATGCTCATTTTTAAGTTACTGCCTAAGGATGGGAATACATACAAGTTTCTCTATATTTCATCTAGAATTTAATGCTCTAAGACTGTCTGCAGCACTGAAGTCATAAATTAGTATGAGGTCCCCAACTGCATTTTGAGTAGCCTGGGTAAAACTATATTTTCAAGGAGAAATTGTCCTCTGGCTCTCTAAATTGGATAATTATGATTATAACAACCTTCTCATAAATGTAAATGCCCAATTGCCTATGAAAATGCTATGTTTTGACAGGTATTTATTGCATCTATGCCTATGAGTATAGTTGAATTAGCTTTTGAATCCTGATGCAAACTCAGATTTTATTTACCTTTCTTAGTATTATCAAGAACTAACAATGACTGATCAGAATTGCTTTTATGTTATTGACTAAAAGAAAAACATTTTTGGGAAAGTGTGGAAAAGTCATTTGGTGTCCAAATGCTCATATTCATTTGAATAGTGCTATTATCTCTAGTAATCATCAAAACTCACCATTGTTGGATCTATTCTTACTCCCTGATATACAAACTATACCACACTCTATACTGAAAATGAGCATTTCAACTAACAAATCAAATGCAAACACACACACATACACATATGCACACATTCACATGAATTTCTTGGTTGTTCCAATCTCTTATGTGATAGGTCAAGTAATAGGGACGATCTAATGCAGGAAGTATGGTGGAATCTTCTATATACTCTTGGACTCCATTCACATTTTTATGTCTCTTCAACTTCTCATAAATTTCAAATGAACACATTATTTACTTACATAAACTGTACTCTGAGCTAAATCTCCATGAAGCTGACAATGGTGTAAACTCCGGAAATATTACCTCTCTTATAAATCCAAGCAGAGATTTTCTATAAACTCACACAGAAATATAGAATCATCTCTTTCTAGTCCCAAAGACTCCTGTGATTTATTAGACTCATCTTTTCATTCACATCTTAAACATCTTGGCACTAAATGTTTGCTCATTTCCTCTCTTTCCAAATAGAATATTCTCTCCTTTCCTGTCTAAATTTCTCTTACCATTCACAATAATCAGTTTAAGAGTCATGACCAAATTTTTACCTACAAGGCATTTAACGTGAATGAGCTGTTCCATTGAGCTTCCTTTGTTCATAAATTATGTAGATATCACACATAGAAGGGATAGGAAGTAAGCTGACTGACTGAATCACCATTGAATAAATTACTTCTCAGCTTTCCAGGTGACGTGCCTTCTGTTCTGAATATGTGTAATCTCAGTCTAGCTCTCCTATTCTTTTGTCTTCATATAGTCCACTCTTTTTCACTCTTTAGATATAATCCTAAGGGTCATTTCTTCCAGAAAGCATGTTGTCATTAATTTAATTTAATCTTATATCTGATTTTATACCTACATACTCCATACCCAATAGTCTTAGATGGAATTACCTCACCGTGTCATAACTACTTATTTATCTAAATTCTATATACTTCTTAGACTATAAGATCCCTTGTAGGAAATGAGTCTCTCTTGATTATCAATGAATCACCAATGTGTTGCATAGACTTTGACACACAGGTAGTTCTCAAAAAACTTGTTTGATAAAATCGAAATTGAATAATCATAAATATGATCACAACTATGTAAAGAGAACTTGGTAGATGTCAAGTTCTGCGCTCAGTATATCATATACATTGTCCCATTGACACTTATAGCTCTTTCTCATGGGCAATCTTGTCATTCCCACTTTACAAATAAGAAAATTGATATTTTTGAGAGGTTAAATAATTTGATGAATATCACCCAGACAGTTATTGAAAAAACCATGATTCACATGTAAGTTTACGTGATTTCTAAAATCATATTCTTGACTCAGCATATTTTGCCACTCATACAAATATTTCATAGAATAGCAAATGCTTCTTTTAAGTTTGTGTTTATATTTGGACTTCCTAATTAGTGTCAAATATTTCTGGGCTAATTTCTATGTTAATAATGTACAAATTTCGTTATAGCAATTTTATTGCATATTTTGATGTCCACAAATGTAAATCTATCTTCCCTGCTCCTCCAGACCTCCTAAAAACATTGTTGTTGATGTACGTTTTGTTTAATTACTACATTGAGTAACATTGTAGTTCTTGCTGGTTTTTGTTTGTTAAAAATGCGTTTAGTATGAACAATCATGCACAGAGTTTTGTGGATGTAAGTTTTAATTTCCATGGGATAAGTTCTCAGAAGTACAACTGACCAGTCATATATTAAGCACATGTTTAGTCGTTTTGAAGAAATAGCCAAACTACTTCAAACGATTCTGCCATTTTTATTCTCATTGACAGTGTATGAAAGCTCAAGTTTTCCACATTCTTACCAACATTTGATGGTGTTACTACTTTTAATTTTAACTGTGCTAGTAGTTATTTCATAATATTTTATGTGATACTGAATATATTCAGATAATTAGTGATACTGAATTTATTCTCTGGTGCTAATTTTCCATTCATAAATCCTCTTCAATGAAAGGTCTTTTGCCCTTTTTCTAAGTGGATATTTTTTATGTTGAGTTTTGAGAGTTCATTATAAATTCTATATCTAAATCCTTTATTGGATATGTAATTTTCAAGTATTTTTGCCCAGTCTGTGATGCATGTTTTCATGCTCTCCAGGTCTTTCATAGAACAAGAGATTTTAAAATCATGATAAAGTCCAATTTATCCATTTTTTTTTCCTTTATAGATAATGATTTTGATGTCATGGTCAAGGCTGAGATTCCCAAATAGTTCTATTATGTTTTTAAAAAGTTTTATAGGTTTACATTTAACACCTAAATATATGGCACTTTATTATTATTATTATTTATTTATTTTTTGGCATGGGCAGGCTCCAGGAATCAAATCTGGGTCTCTGGCATGGCAGGTGAGAATTCTGTGGCTGAGCCATTGTTGCACCACCCTATGGTGCATTTTGAGTCAAGTCTTGTGTAACTTTGGAGGCTTAGTTTGAAATTCATCTTTTCTGCCTATGGGTATCATATTGCTCCCACACCATTAGTGGAAGGACTATTCTCCCTGCACTGAATTGCACCTTTGTCAAAATTCAGTTGGCTATACTTGCAAGGGGCTATTTCTTGGTTTTTTTATTCTGTTCCATTCATTTGTATCTTTCCATTCACCAATACCACACCGTCTTGATTAATCACGTAGGATGATTCCTCTCACCTTATTATAGTTTTCATATATTTTTTTCTTTTGCCTTTACATGCAATCTTCTCTATAACTACAAAGTGTCTTACTGGGATTTAGATAGGAATTGCATTCAATGTTTATATCAATTTATGTAAAATGGACGTATTTACATTGGAATATTCCAATCATGAACATGATATGTCTCTCAATTTATTTAAAGCTTCTTTGAGTTCTTAAGTGTTTTGCAATGTTCAGCACACCATTCTGGACCATACTATATTAGATTTCTACTAAAATATTTTATTTTTTGTGTTATTGTAACATATTACATTTTTAATTTTGGTTTCCACATAATTATTGCTACTATATAGAAACTGATTTTTTTTTCTTTTTATGCTTACCTTGTATTCTGTGACTTGCTGAACTCACTTATTAATTCTAGGAAGTTTTTTCTTTTAATTTTCCACCTAGAGAGTCATGTCATCTGCAAAAGCAAATGAGGAGAGATTTTACTTCATCCTTTCCAAGCCGTATTCTCTTTTTATTTCCTTTTCAAAACCTTTTGTTTTTTTTATCATATTGTGATGGCTAAACTCCCAATTCTGTATTAAATAGTGTTGGTGAGAATGGATATCCTAGCCTTGTTCCCAAAGTTAGGGAGAAAACACTTAGTCTTTCTGCCATTACGCATTATGTTATCTCTAGTTTCTGTGTAGGCGTTCTTTATTAAGTTGAGCAAATTCTCCTACATTCTTAATTTTCAGAGAATCTTTTGTATCATGAGCAGGTACTGATTTTTTGCAAATGCTTTTTCTGCATCAGCTGATACAATTGCATGATTTTCTTCCTTAGATAGTTAAAATGTTGGGTTACATTGCTTGATTTTGGAGTAGTGAACCATCCTTGCTTCCCTCAAGTAAATCTCATTGGTTATGGCATATAAATCTATTTTTTATGTTGCTAAATTCTAAGTGCTAATTATTTGTTAAGGAATTTCTCATCTATATTCATGAATGATATTGGCCTTAGTTTTCTTCCTCCCTCCCTCCCTCCCTCCCTTCCTTTTTTCCTACCTAGCTTTTGAGTATGGATTTGGTGTCAGGGTAATATTAGCCTTAAAAATGATTTGGAAAGCTCTGTTCTTACTATTCTATTTTTTGAATGAGATTTATTATAAATAGTGTTAATTCTTCTTTAAATGCTTGGTATATCTCTCCAGTAAAAACACATGAGCTTGAGAATTTATTTTTCACATGCTTTAAAAAAAACCCCAGCAAATTCAATCTATAGTTAAAGGGTTATATACATTGTTTATTTAATATAGAATTGAAGAATTTGAAAAATTCACCTCTTTCTTCTACATTGCCAAGTTCATTTTTGTTGAGTTAATTGTGCTGTTCTTTTACTATCCTTTTGAAGCATGAAAGATCCATAGAGATATATCCATTTCATTCATGACAGTAATTTGTCCGTTTCTTTCTTTCTTTTCTTTCTTTCTTTCTTTCTCTCCCTCTCTCTTTCTTTCTTTCTTTCTTCCTTCCTTCCTTCCTTCCTTCCTTTCTTTCTTTCTTTTATTTTCTTTTTCTTTCTTTCTCCCTCCCTCCCTTCCTTCCTTCCTTCCTTCCTTCCTTCCTTCCTTCCTTCCTTTCTTTCTTTCTTTTATTTTCTTTTTCTTTCTTTCTCCCTCCCTCCCTCCCTTCCTTCCTTCCTTCCTTCCTTCCTTCCTTCCTTCCTTCCTTCCTTCCTTCCTTCCTGCCTTCCTTCTTCCTTCCTTCCTTCCTTCCTTCTTTTTTTGCTTTCTCTGCCATGCAAAATATTTACCAACTTTATTGATCATATAAAAGAGCAAAGTTGGTTAAATTTCTATTTTTCAATTGCAGTGATTTATGAAGCGATTTATTAGTTACTTCTTTCTGCTTGCTTTGGGTCATTTTCCTCTTCTTTTTCTACCCTCTGAAGATGAGAGTTTAGATGTTGACTTTATTGATTTAAGATTTTTCTTCTTTGCTAATATAGGCATTTAATGTTACAGATTTCTCATCACTATTAGCTACAGCTTTCATATTTTGATATGTTGAATATTTGTTTTCAGTCAATTACACATATTTTATTTCTCTTTAGACTTGTTATTTACCTATGGATCATTTAGATGTGTTTTGTTAATTCCCAATTGTTCCTGTTATCTTGCTTTTTTATTGATCTCTGCTCTAACGCCATTGTGGTCACATCATGCACTCTGTATAATTTCAAATATTTGCAATATTTTGAGGTTTATTTTATGGCCCAGTGTGCTGATTTGAAACTGTTGTGTACCCCAGAAATGTCATATTCTTTAATCCTGATTAAATATTGTTGAGTGGAATCTTTTTTATTGTTTCCATGGAGATGTGACCCACTCAATTGTGGGTGGGAACTTTTGATTAGGTAGTTTTCATGGAGATGTGTCTCCACCCATTCAATGTGAGGTTGCTTACTGGAGTCCTTTAACAAGGAATCATTTTAGAAAAAGCTTTAGAACTCACACAACCAAAGACCTTTGGAGATGCGAGAAGAAAATGCCCCCAGGGAAGCCATCTGAAAAAGCCGGTAGAGAAAGCTAGCAGACTTTGCCATGGGCCTTCCCAGTTGACTGTGAGATCCAGAAGCTAAAGACTCTAGCAGACACAGCCACATGCCTTCCTAGCTGACAGAGGGGTTCAGGATGGCATCAGCCTTTTTTGAGTAAAGGTAACCTTTTGTGATGCCTTAGTTGGACATTTTCACAATCTTAAACCTGTCAACTTGTGAATTAATACATTTCCTTTTAAAAGTCATTCCATTTCTGGTATATTTCATGCTGGTGGCTTTAGCAAACTAAAACACCCAGGATTTGGTTTCTATTGGTATGTGTTGTAAGTAGGTTGAAAGTGAAAGGAAGGAAAAAATTAACCCAATGCAATTAGTAACCAAAAGACAACTAGGGTAACTATGCTGTATGTTAGTTAGAACAGACTTTACATCAAAACTGTTATGAGGGACAAAGAAGGTCCCCATATTAATAAAGGGGTAAATTCAAATGAAAACATAATTATAAGTGTATATGCACCTAATGGCAGAGCCCAAAAATGCATGAAGCAAATATGGACAGATTTGAAGGGAGAAATAGAACAGCAAACTAAACTCAAAGTGAAAAAAAGGAAGGAAATAACAAAGATTTGAGTGGATAAAATGAAATAGAGAATAATAAAAACAAATGATAGAGAATATTCATGATTCCAAAAGTTGATTTTTTGAAAAAATAAATAAACTTGACAAACATTTAGCTAGACTGACAAAAAAAAAGGAGAAAGTATGCATATAATTAATTTTTTGCTTTAAAAATTGTTTTTCTCTACTGAAAACAAATAATTAAAAAGTATAATAAGAGAATATCATGAATGACTGTATGCCAACAAATTAGATAGCCTAACAGGAATGGCAAATTCCTAGAAACACACAAACTACCTACACTTATTCATGAATAAATAGATCTCAACAGATCAATAAGTAAAGATATTGAATCAATAATAAAAACCTCCCCACAAAGAATGGCCAAGACTAGACGAAAATAAATATATGGAAAGGAAGAAAGACCCCGGTTAGCCAACACAATACTGAAGAACAATGTCGGAGAATTGATGCTACCAAAATTAAAGACTTATTATACAACTATAGTGATCAAGACAGTTTAGACTGGCAAAAGAATAGACAAATAGATCGGGGAGCAGAATAGAAAGCCCAAAAATAGACCCACACAAATATAATCAACTAATCTTTGACAAGAGAGCAAAGGCAATTCAATGAAAAATGGATTGTTTTTTGAACAAAAGTGCTAGAACAACTGGACATATACATACAAAAAAAAAAGGCTCTGGATCTAGACCTTATATTATTTACAAATGATAGATGAAAATGTATCATAGACCTACATATAAAACCCAATACTCTAAAACTTCTAGAAGATAACATAGAAGAAATTCTAGTTGACATTGAGTTTGGTGATGACTTCTTTTTTGAAAATATTTTTATTGAGGAATCTTCACATAAATGTAGCCCATACATCATATACAATCAATGCTTCACAGTATCATCACATAGTTATGTATCCATCACCATGATCATTTTTAGAACATTTGCATCACTCCAGAAAAAGAAATAAAAATAAAAATAAAAAAGTATGCTTCCCATATGCTTTCTGAAATGGATTCAGCAAAATAGTTCTCTTCTGAGTGTTATCTATGAAGAACAAATCAACCCATCATTTTTAAAGTGTCACCTAAAAAACTGTTGCTAGAAAATAGTGAAAAGATTTTTTTCATCTAAATAAAAGGAAAAGGGGAATATTTCAATGTCATATACTGTGATTTTATGATCACTAAATTTATCAATTATAAGTTTTAAGTGAATAGAAATTTCAGGTAGTCAATTTTATATATACTTTGTTTTCTATTCCCTGTGATGTCATATTTTGTTTTTACTTCACAATTATTATTAATATTTCATTAATGTAAAATGATTAATATATTCCCAAGTGGTGGTTATTATATTATTAAAACACAAGCTATAACATACTTTATCTCTTCTGCTAAACAAAATGGTATGCACACACTAATAATTTTCAAAACCCTCATTCTCCTAGAAAGGGGGTTTGCATTTAGAAAACAAAGTAAAATTTAAATTGATCACAGTAGTGAAAATGTGCTTTTGAAAATAGCTTTTTTAAATAATCTATGAATGTAATCATAAAATGTACTTTGAAAATATATTCGTGTAGGTAATGCTTGCCTCTGAAAATAGTCCTTGAAATTCATCAAGAGGTGTCATCATTTTTGTTAATAAAAAATAAATAATGGAAACAATAATGATAGGAATATGGTCTTACATATGTAAAGGACTTTTATATCCATTATCTCATCTGACCATACTTCAGTATTGTAAGGTAGGCAGGGCTTTTCAACTTCACTTTAAATCAAAGTTGATAATGTTTGAAGCAGCTCTGTCCTATAGAAATTTCTGATGGTGGAGTATTCCATACCTATGCTGTCTGATTTTGTTGCCACTAGACACCTGTGGTTTTTGAGCACTTAAAAGATGGTTAGAGTGATTGGCAGTTCAATATTTAACTTAACTCAACTTTAACTTAAATGTAAATAGTCACAAGTGGCTAATGCCTTCCGTTTTGACAGCACGGGTCCACACTGTTCATTTCTGCACTGAGTTCACTTGTAAGGTGTGTGGACCCCTGGCCTTCTGAGCCCTCCGCCATGCTGACCACGAGAGGGGGTGGGTGACATACCTTGCCTAACTCCCAGTTTAAGGGAAGCAGTGATTAGACAGCATGTTCAGGCAGCACTGTCCTTTAATTGCCAAGCTGGCCTCTTTTCATTTCCAGAAGAGGTAATGATCCCCATGTGTTCTGAAGATTATCATTTTGATATTTCCAAACTGTTTATATACACATGCTCTGCTAGTAGAATATAAACAGTTGATCAGCCAGAGTCTAGTAAAATCATTTAATTTGTCACTAGCAAATGTTTATATCTAGACTCACACAAATTTCAAATTAAAGAAAGCTTTGCCTACTCATAACTAAAACTGGATGTTAAAGACCAGGCACTGCAAAACCCAAGAGAAGATAACTCAGCCAAGGATTTACAGAGAATTCAATGCCATTTAAGAGTTATAGGCTGATTGTGCTATGGGGTTGACCATTGTAGGCTCCTTGCAATTGGCAAGGACTGAATATTCAGTTGTCAGATTCCTGGGATATATTTCCTGTAGTCAAAAGGTCGTTCCCTAGCTCCAGTATTCACTGAGAAGCAAGAAGGAATACTCACCTGAAATGAATGCTCTATGAATGAAACAGCTACTTTGGTCCTTTCTATTCCCTCCCATTCCATAGCATCAAAACCCTAAACACATATATTATGTCTAGCTGTAAAAAATAATTTGTATTTTCATGTGCTGAACTGAGAGCTGGTTTGCTCTGAGAAAGAAGCATACTGAAAACTGCTTCCTATTGATGGTAGAAGTTGTATAAGAAATGAGTTTCAAATGGTTTCTAGTTGGCTTTTGTTTTTCCCCAGAAAAGATCACTCTGAATATCAATAATTTATAACTTCAGGACCAGGTTTTGTTGCACCTTTGCAGGGAATCTTTTCTATCTGTCCCAGTGTATTTGTTGATTGTTTTCATACTTGAGTTTTCTCATAGTTCCATAGCACTTCCCCCCACCCCCCGTCTCATTTGGTGGCATTTATCATACATTAATTAGCTATTTTTGCATAACAAAATTCCCGCAAACTTGGAGAGTTAAAGAAGCATAATTTTACAATTAGACCCATCAGGAATCTGGGTTGGATATGGCTGGTCCTCTAGCTCTCTCGGTTTCTCACAACACAAGAGGAGACCAGGGCACCAGTCATAGCAAAGCTCTTCTAAAGAAGGATAACTTCCAGGTTCCTTCTTGGATGTCGGCAGGATTCAGTTCTGTGTAAACTGTTGGGTTGTGGCCTCTTTGACTGTGACCCTCTCAATAGGACAGTTCAAAACACTGCAGCTTGCTTCACAGACTGAGAAGAGCTAGAAGAAGAGAGACAAAGAGGAGGGAGACAGACAGACAGATTGTAAGAGAGAGTGAGAACAAGAGAGGAGTCACAATCTTTTTGTAACCTTAAAAAACACCTTAAATGGCTTAAAATGTCATAAAATGAAATCCCATAGTGTTTAACATATTCCATTCATACCATTCACTACTTCCAGTCCATACTCAAGAGGAGGATATTACAAAAGGGTGTGACTAGCAGGATGTGGGGGTCACTGGGAGCCATTTCAGAAGATGCCTATCATGGCCTTTCTTTTTAAGGTTTCTGTAAATCTCCCTATATATTTTGCCCCATTCTGGTGCTGCAACTGTCTTTTAAAAACCTCACTTATCTGTTATTGATGATAATAACCTTAGAATATTATTAATGAATAAAACTGAAAAGGAATACAATAGCTTTATTCCAAGGGATGTACTATCAATCGTCACAATTGTTTAATATTCCCTTGTTCCTCCACCTGTATTGTGTACTTAGGCATATTCAATGATGGGATGGTCTTTTTCAGAGTTTATACTCTACCCTACCTCTATGCAATTTTGTGTATTTTACTAATGATGTGTTCATTGCTCTTTAAGAAATGTAAACTCTTTTTCTATCATCCTGTTCAACCTGTTTATCTCTTCATTAAATAGGAGCCCTATTGTTGCTTCCCCCTTACTATAATAGGCAGCCATTTTTGTTGCTAATCAATTTTAAGTTAAATTTTTGGATACAGTGCAAAGTACGGATAGAAATTCATGATTGCATATGAATGTCCACTTGTTCTGACACCATTTCTTGAAAATAATATCCTTTATCCATTAGAATACCTTTATCAAAATCAGTTATATATCTGTGGGTTCGTTTCTGGACAGGCAAATGAATCTATCTGTGCATTGCTATGTGTATCCTTATTTTATTTCATTTCATTACATTTTATTTCATTTTAATTGCCAGTTCCACACTGATTATTGTAGCTGTATAGAAAGCTTTGACAATCAGATTGTGTGAATCCTTCAATTTTGTGTGTTTATTTTTCAAAATTGAGCTTCACTAGCTGTTTTGCTGTTTTCATATGAATTTTAGAACATCTTGTCAATTTCTACAAACAAATCTTTATGGAATTTGCTTGGAAATTGTTGAATTTATAGATCAATTTGGGGAAAATTTACATTTTAACAACAGCAGGTCTTCTAGCTTATGAACATGGTACATATCTCCATTTACTCAGATTTTCTATTTTCTCATGACTATTCTCTCATACTATCAACATAAAGACATAACACAATTTTTAAAGATTTATACCTAAGTATTTTATTTTATTTTTAAAATATTTTTATGGTGAAATATAACATATTTGCAGAAAAGTGATATATTTCAAAGTACTTTTTAACAAGTATTTATAGAACGAACTTCCAAATATAGTATGGGTTGCAGTTCCACAATTTCAGGTATTTACTTTATTTCAAGGGATGTACTATTTCAGGTATTTCCTTCTCTATTTCAAGGGACATACTCTAGCTTTAATATACTGGAGAACAAAAAGAAATATCAACATAATGATTCAGTAGTCAGACTCATTTGTTAAATACTATCTTCTCTGTTACAACTCCTCCCTCTCATTTTATCCTTCTTTCAATCTTAAGGATATTTGGGCAATGATCATTCTAACTTCTTCATGTACAGAAGGGCTTTGACATTATTGGGTAGGGGCTATAACTGGTTGAGGTTCTTAGAGAGACTAGTATCTCTGGGTTTCAGGGTTTATCTGGCATAGGAACGATCTGGAGATCTTGGGTTTCTGAAAAATAAAACGAGTGAAATTATTATAGAATTTCAGATAGACCCCTGGATATTCTTTAAGATTTTCTTGAATACTATTGGTTGAGGCTTGACATACTGTGGCAATTTGCAATTTCTAGCTGAAGTTTGCATAAAAGTAACCTCCAGAATACCCTCTCAACTCTATTTGGAATCTCTTAGCCATTGAAGACTTATTATGTTACATTAATTTTCCCTCTTTTGGTCAAGAAGGCATTGTCAATCCCACAATGCCAGGGCCTAACTCATCGCTGGAAGTCATCTCTCACGATACCAGGGAGAATTACCATTTCGGAAGTCATGCCCCACATAGGGGGACAAGTAAAGAGTTGATTTTCAGAATTGGGCTTTGAGAGGGAGAGAGTCCACATCTGAGCAAAAAAGGGGTTCTCTAGAAGTGACTCTTAGGCATAATTACAAGTAGGCTTAGCTTCCCCATTACAGAAATGAATTTCATAACTGCAGCACTCAAGACTGAGGACTAGGCCTATTAATTTCAGAATACCTAATGCCTGAAAGAGTTCAAGAATTTCCAGGTTGGGGAAGTTTAATAGTTCCATGTTTTTTTCTCCAGTCCTCAAGGATCTTTGTAAATACTCTTTAAATTAACTTCACACATACTCTGGAATGTATCGGGGTATTACGTTAAGCTTATCCAGAATTACAAAACCTTGTTCCCAGTTCTAGGCTCCATGTGCCTAGGTTGTTTAAATGGACCAGACAGACTGATTAAGTTAGATTGTGTGCTATAGCAAATTTAAGTTTTGGACGAAATAAACATCTCATCCTTTGGTTTCACACCGGAGGTGAAGTTTTAGAGTACAGACACAATCAACCTTTTTCTTGTATTCTGATCTCAACCAGATCAGCTTCATAAATGAAGCATTCTCTAATTGAAGTCTGTTTGTCAGCTTCTTTCACAGTTGCTGTATGGAGTAATGCTCACTCTCAGAACCCCAGAACTCTAGCTCTGATTCTTAGTGGTAACACAGGTACCCCAAGTTCCAGGGAAATGTCGGGTTATATACATTGAGTACAGCATCTCAGAATTTTGAAAAAATACTTAAAACTCAGGAATAAATATAAGAATAAATAAATTCTTATTTCTGAATAAGAAATTCTTATTCAGAAATAAGAATTTCTGAAAATTCTTATCAGAATTTTCTAAATGAGACCGTACAGTATTTGTCCTTTTGTTTCTGGCTTATTTTGCTCAACACAATGTCCGTAGGGTTCATTCACCTGGTTGCATGCCTCATGACTTCATTCCTTTCTGTGGCCACACAGTATTCCATTATTTGAACACAACATTGTCTGCTCTTCCACTCCTCAGCCGAATTACCCTTCAGCCACTTCCACCTGTTGGCTACTGCGAATAATGCCATGAAAATGTTACTGTGAAATGCAAATTTGGGTCCCTGTTTCAGTTCTTCTAGGTATATTTCTTGTAATGGAATTGCCTAATCCTATAGGGACACTATACCTAGCCTCCTGTGGATCTGCTAAAGTACTCTTGGGAAGGACTGGCCCGTTCTACTACCCTACCAACATAGAAGAGGTACATCTCTCTCTCTACATTTTCTCTACATCTTGACTCTTTCTGCTTGTTTGTTTTTTTGTTTATTTATTTAAACCTGCAGATTTTGTTCAGATGTATTCACATAGCATATATTCTATCCAAAATAAACAATGTCTCACAGTATTTTCACTTAGTTATAAAATCATCATCACTCTCAATTTTAGATAATTTTCATTGCTTCAGAGAGAAAGATAACAGATAGACACATCCACACCAAAGAGAAAATCCAAAACTCCTCTTAACTCTTATCTTCCCTTCCAAATTATTTACACCTAGGGTATTGTTGAGGTACTAGTGAAGTATTCCTGTTAAATACAGTCCATAATATATGGGGGAAAATAGGTAAATTTTACCATATTCCCTGCAATTATAAACTCTTTGTAGAAGTGTCACATCTTTGAAGTAGTTGCTGCAATAACATATTTATAGAGAGAGAACTAATTGGTGACATACATGGCTTTAAACAACACCTTTCAGTCATGTTCACCTGCAATACGGCACTATCGCTTATAATCCAGGTAACAAGCTACCATCACGTCTAGCCATTCCCATATATTTAAGATCAAGTCTGTATGTAGTAGATAACTGCTCCCCCTTCTCTAGCTCTTATCTCTAGGTCTTCTATATTTCACATTTTCAGACTGTGAGTTCATATTTTCTAGGGGCTCATATTACTGAAATCATACTGTATCTTTTTGCATCTGGCTTATTTCACTTAACATTAGGTCCCTCAAGTTTCATCCATGCTGTCATATGCTTCAGAACCTCATTTCTTCTTACTGCTACATAATATTCCATAGTATGTACCTACCTTGTTTATACACTCAACAGTTCACAGACACTTGGTTTGTTTCTGTGTTTTGGGAATTGTGAGTAATACTGCTATGAACATCGGTGTGCAAATGTTTGTTTGTGTCACTGCTTTCAGCTCTTCTGGGTGATATGGCAGGTCATAGGACAATTGGATATTAAATTTTCTGAGGAGCTGCCAAACTCTCTTTCACATTGGCTGTATCATTATACATTCCCACCAGCAGTGAATAAGTTCTCCAATTTCTCCACATCTTCTTCAACATTTGTAATATCCTGTTTGTTTAATGGCAGCCATTCTTACAATTGTGAGATAATATCTCATTGTGGTTTTGACTTGCAGTTCTCTTATAGCTAATGAAGATGAACATCTTTTCATGTGCTTCCTAGTCATTTGTATTTCCTCTTCAGAAAATTTTCTATTCATATCTTTTGCCAATTGTATAATTGGGTTTTTTGTTCCTTTATTGTTGAGTTTTAGGATTTCTTTATACATACTTGATATCAAACTGTTATCAGATATATGCTTTCCAAAAATTCTCTCCCATTGAATTGGATGCCTCTTCACCTTCTTGACAAAGTCTTTTGAGGCTCAGAAGCATTTGATTTTGAGGAGCTACCATTTATCTATTTTTTGTTTCATTGCTTGTACTTTGGGTGTAATGTCTAAGAAGCTATATCCTATTACTAGGACTTGAAGATGATTCCCTATATTTTCTTCTAGGAGTTTTATGTTACTGGCTCTTAGATTTAGGTCTTTGATCCATTGTGAGTTATTTTTTATATATGGTTTGAGGTAGGGGCCTCTTTCATTCTTTTGGCTGTGGGTATCTAGTTCTCCCAGCCCTATTTATAAAATAAAGTTATTCTGTCCCAGTTCAGTGGATTTCAGGGCCTTGTTGAAGATCAATTGGCCATAGATCTGGAGGTCTACTTCCAAACTTTCAATTTGATTTCATTGGCAAATTTTTCTTTGGGCCAAAACCATGCTGGTTTGACCACTGTAGCTTTATATTAAGCTTTAAAATCAGAAAGTGTAAGTCCTGCCTTCATCTTTCTCTTTTTAGTATTTTTTGGCCCCTTTCCCTTCCAAATGAATTTTATAACTAAGTTTTCCAACTCTTCAATTAGGTTGTTGGAGTTTTGATTGGTATTGCATTGAATCTTTACATCAATCTGGGTAGAACTGACATCTTAACAATATTTGGTCTTCCTATCCATGTACACATAATGTATTTCCACCTATTTATATTTTCTTTGATTTCTTTTAGCATTGTTGTTTTTAACTTTCTTTATGCAGGTCCTTCACATTGTGGTTAAATTTATTCCTAGATACTTGATACTTTTAGTTGCTATTGTGAATGGAATTTTTTTCCTAATTGTCTCCTACATTAGGTCATTACTTGTGTATAGAAACATTACTGATTTTTGTGCATTAATCTTGTATCCTGCCACTTTGCTGAGTTTAGTTATTAGCTCAAGTAGCCTTGTCATAGATTTCTCAGGGTTTTCCAAGTATAGGATCATGACATCTGCAAATAATGAAAGTTCTATTACTTCTTTCATGTTTGATTCACTTTTATTTATTCTTCTAACTTGATTGCTGTAGCTATGACTCCTAGTACAATGCTAAGTAATAATGGTGACAGAGGACACCCTTGTCTCATTCATGATCTCAGGGGAAAGGCTTTCAGTCTCTCACTATTGAGTCTGGCTATGGGTTATCATATATGCCCTTTATCATATTGATGAAGTTTCTTTTGATTTCTACCTTTTGAAGGTTTTTTATCAGAAAAGGATGCTGAATTTTGCTGAATTTTGCTGAATGCTTTTTCAGTGTCAATCGAGATAATCATATGATTTTTCCCTTTCGACTTGTTAATATGTTGTATTCCATTGCTTGATTTCCTTGTGTTGAACCACCCTTGCATGCCTGGAATAAACCCCACTTCATCGTGGTGTGTAATTCTTTTAATGTGCCATTGCATTCTATTTTTAAGTATTTCATTGAGATTTTTTGCATCTATATTCATTGGGGTTGATTGGCCTGCAGTTTTCCTTTCTTGTAATATCTTTATCTGGTTTGGGTATTAAAGTGATGTTAGCTTAATAAAGTGACTTAGGTAGTGGTCCTTTTCCTCAATTTTTTGGAAGAGTTTGATCATGAATGGTATTATTCCTTTTTGGAACGTTTGATAAAATTACCATGTGACGCCACCTGGTCCTGGGCTTTTCTTCATAAGAAGGTTTTTGATGACTTATTGAATCTCTTTACTATTTCTTCTTGAGTCCTTATAGGTTGTTTGTATGTTCTATGAAATTGTTATGTTTCATCCAAGTTGTCTAATTTGTTAGCATATTATTGTTCAAAGTATCCTTTTATGATTATTTAATTTCTTCATGATCCATGTATCCCTTCCTCTCATTTCTGATTTTATATATTTGCATCATCTCTCTTTGGTTCTTTGTCAGCATAGCTGACAAATTTTCTCAAAGAACCAACTTTTAATTTTATTGATTCTCTCTATTGTTTTGTGTTTTTGTTCTCCAATTCATTTATTTCTCTTCTTCTGTTTGCTTTGGGGTTATTTTGCTGTTCTTTCTCTAGTTCCTCCAGGTGAGCAGTTAAGTCCTCAATTTTTGTTCTTCCTTCTTTTTCAATATAGGCATATAGGAAAATAAATTACCCTCTCAGCACTGCCTTTATGCATTCCATAAGCTCTGATATGTTTTATTCTCATTTAATCCATCTCCAGATATTCACTAATTTCCCTTACAATTTCTTCTTTGACCCACTGATTGTTTATGAATATGCTATTTAACTTCCATATACTTGTGAAAGTTCTAGTTCTTTGGTGGTTATTAATTTCCAACTTCATTCCGTTGTGGTCATAGAAGATGCTTTGAATAATTCCAATCAGTTTAAATTTATTAAGACCTAATTTGTGCCCGAGCATATGATCCATCCTGGAGAATGTTCCATGAGCACTAGAGAAGAATATATATCCTGGTGTTTTGGAGGCGTGTGATCTATATATGTCTGCTAGGATTAATTCATTTACCACATTGTTTGGGTTCTCTATTTCTTAACTTACAACATTCCTAAACTCAGTTATAAAGTATGGTAGCATTTTTGTAGATTATTAGGAATTTTCTACTTAGACAATCATGTTTGCACATACAGACCGTTATATTTCTTCCTTCCCGAAGTGTAAGCCTTCTATTAACTTACCTTGCCTTACTTCACTGAAAAAGACCTCAGGTACAATATTGAGTGAAAGTAATGAGAGAAGACAGACTTTACTCTTTCTGATGTTGGAGTAAAGGTAACATTTCAGTCTTTGATGATCAAATACAATGTTAATGTAGGTTTCTTTTAAGATGGACTGTTTGAGATTAATCAATTTTCCTTGAATACCTAGTTAGCTGTGAGTTTATATTGAATGGACGTTGAATTTTAAAAAGCAAATTTCTGCATTGTTTGAGATAATTGTGCTTTTATTCATTAGTCTATTACTTTTATTTCATCCCAATAATTTTGATATGCAGTTGTGGTGGTTTGAGGCTGTATGTATTGTAGAAAAGCATGTTGTTAAATTTCCCCCATATCTGTGGGTGCGAACCCATTGTAAGTAGGACTTTTTGATGAGGTTACTTCTGTTAAGATGTAGCGCATCTCCTTCAGGTTGGGTCTTACTCCTATTACTGGTTTCAGCTGAGAAAAAAGAAAGTCACAGGAGACAGGAAGCTGAAATGGTACCCAGAAGAGAAGGAAAAGACCAAGAATATTGCCATGTGTTTGCCATGTGACAAAGAAACCCTTTATTTGGACATTTTCCTGGCCTAAAAACTGTGATCAAATAAATTACCAGTGTTTAAATTGAACTATTTCATGGTATTTGCTTGAGAGGATGAGGAAAGTAAAACTGTAGTGTTTTAGTTTTTATTCAATTCTAAGTAGTTTCTAACCTCACTTGCGACCTCTTCTTTGATCCGCTAGTTATTTAGAACTATATTTTGTTTCCAAATATCTGAGAATTTTCCAAATATCTTTCTTTTATTGACTTCAAGTTCAATTTTGTTTTGACTGGAGAATACACGTTGTTTTATTTCATTTACTTTACATTTTTGAGGTTTATTTTATGACTCACAATGTCTACCCTATCTTGGTGTACATTTCATGTGCTTTTGAAAGAATGTATATTTTGCTGTTGTTCAGCTTGGTTGTTCTATAAATGTCAATTAGGTAAAAAAGAGGATTGATCCATAAGATGGAAAGCAATTAGTGTTCTTTAGGAACTCTATATTCATACTAAAAGAAGAGTATGAAATCTTTAACTTTATTTGCAGATTGAATATATATGCTTTGATTTCTATCAATTTTTGTTCATTAATATTTTGTACTGTTATTAGGTGCATGAAAATTTAGGATTATTACATCCTTTTGATGGATTGACCCCTTTAACATCTTGGTATGACCTGCATGATCCCTGATGATATTTTTATATTACAAATAAAGCCACTGCAACTTTCATTTTGGTTAATGTTTATGAGGTGTAATCTTTTCCATCCTTTTACTACTAAACGTTCTATAATTTTGTATTTAACGTGCCTTTCCTGAGGATAGGATATCATTAGGTTTTGCTTTTTAACCATTCTGACAATCTCTCTTTTAATTGTTGTGTCTAGACCATGTGTGTGTGTATATATATATATACTACCCTTGATATGACTGGTTTAAAATTGAGCAGATGGCTAGTATTTTTCATATGTTCCATCTGCCTTTTCTTCAATTTACCCTCTTTTTAGGCTGGCTTTTGCAATCATTGAGTATTTTTAAATTTATTGTTTTACGTACTTTGTTGTTTTCATATTTATACTTCTTTCATTATCATGATCAACATCCACATAATATTATATTTGTTTAGGTGTTCAGGTATGGTATGAGAATCTCACAGCAGTTTGCCTATATTTCTTCCTCCCCTCTTCTACACTATTTTTTGGATATAGTATACTGTTACATGTGCAATAACTGTACAATACATTGGTACTATTTGGGCAGCCAATTATATTTAGAGTGATTAAAAATAAGAATTAAAAATATTGTCTATATTTATGCTTATTTAGACCATTCCTAGAACTCTTTTTTTATTTCAAATCCTTTCTTATATTCCTTCTACTTGAACATTTCTTTAACATTTCTTTTAGTGCAGACATGCTGGTAATGAATTTTTTGTAGCTTTGGTTTTGCCCAAAAAAGCCTTTATTTTAATGTCATTAAAATATTTTTGCTGAAATAATATTCTGGTTTGAGGTTGTTTTTTGTTTGTTTCAGTACTTTAAAGACATCAGTTTCTATTGGTTTTTTTCTGGTTTGCATAATTTCTGATGAGACATCTGCTGTAATTGTTACCCTTGACCCTCAGACAGTAAGTGATGTGTTTTTATTTTTAATGGTTTCCAATATGCTTACTCTTCCAACTTTCACTTTTAGTATTTTGACTGCAATGTATCTGGCAGTGTTTTATTTTTGATTTTACTTTTAGTATTTATTCTGCTTGGTGGTTCTTTGAGATCCTTGAATCTATGGTTTAATGGCACTCGTTACTTTAGGAAAATTACTGGCCATTATCTTTTCAAATATTTCTACTGCTCCCTTCTCTCCTTACATTTTCATATTTCAATTACACGTAGGTTAGACTATTTGCTATTATACCAGAGTTCTTGAATGTTTTGCTCCATTATAAGTGTGTTTTCATTTTTTGGTTTCTGTGAGTATTTTCTAATAGTGTTATCTTTAAGTTCATTGATTCTTTCCACAGCTGTTTCAAATAAATAACCTTTCATATTCATTCTTCACATACGGCTAATAACCATTTTCCCTTAGCATTTCTTTTTGATTTTATAATGTAGTTACCAAATTTTTGCCCAAATTTCCCCACTATTCATTCAAGTTTTCCACATTTTTAACTAAAACTTTAACATGCACACTTGCTTACTTAATTACATGTGTCATAATTTCAATATGTGAGTCATCTCTGACTCAGGTTATGATGATTGTTTTGTTTCTTTTTTTTCCCTTCTATTTGATTTTTAGTGTTCCTCATAATTTTATTTAAAACTTTAGCATTGTGTTTAGAAAAATAGAAATTGAGGTAAATTATATTTATGCTAGGAAATGGGCAGGCCTTTTCTTCTGCCAAGCGTTTGTGTGGGATTCAGATCAATCTAGTTAGATGTTGAGTAGGATTTGACCCTCAAGACGTTGAGTAGGATCTTTTATTGGTTATAGACACCTTCAGTCTACCAATTACTTCAAATCATTTGAGAATAGGGGCTGGGCTTCTGGGAGCAGGGGCAGTTTACAATATTCATGCTCCACATTCATCCACTCATCTTTCTGCCTTTTTTACAGATGCGGTCTCTCTGCATGCTATTTACCAACCTCTGCTTGGAGGTTCCTTGAGATCCATGTTCTTTTAATGTAACCCAGAACAAGCCATGTTCTTTTAATCCCTTCCTGTGGGTGCAGACCTGTTCTGGGTGGGAACTTTTGGTTAGGTTACTTCATTGGCATATGACCCATCTCATTCAAGGTGGGTCTTCATCCATTTACCAGAGTTCTAAAGAGAGGATGCAGGACAGAAACAGCTTCAAGAGCTTAGAGAGAGAAAAAGCCACCTGGAGGAAGTAAGAGAGGAAGCCCCTGAGGCCAGAAGCTGAAAGTAATGAAACTTGAGAGAGAAGGACTAGCAAACACCAGTCATGTGGCTTCCCATGTGAAAGAGGTGTTCTGAATACCCTCAGCCTTTCTTCTATAAGTTATCATCCTATTGATGCCCTAATTTGGACATTTTCACTGCCTTAGAATTTTAACCTGTAAGCTAAGAAATATACTAGACATGGGCTGCTTTTTAACCAATATGCATTCTGGAAGCTTTAGCAAATGGAAACACCATCTTTCTTCAGTAGACTGCTGTTGCTTGTCACTTGGTGCTTGCTAGCATGGTGGAGGTGGTTGTGGTGTCAGAGGCATTTCTCCATTTTCACAGTTCAGTTTCTGTTGTAACCACACACTGTATGACTATGTTAGACTATGACAGATAAATTCCACATTGTTTCTTTGGTAGTTCTTTTGTGGGAGAGTGCCTTGCCCTCCTCCAAAGTTATGGAACTAATGCTAGTGTTGTTATAAACGCTGAACCTAGAAAATGCCCTCCCTGTAGATCTGCATCACCAAAGAAGGCTCTCTCCTACTTCCTATTCTGTCCAGTCATGTTCATGAAACCATGGTGTAGTTTCATTGAAAAAAGTGCATAAGTGGGTGCAAATTCCCCTGTATCTACAGTTCCCTGTGACTCTGTACTTTCTAGCTTACATACGAACTTTAGAAATTCATGAACATTTTTAGGTGCAACTTTATTCTTGCGTGTAAAACACTCTGTGTCTCTTCCTCCCGTGCTCTTCCACAAGTTTGCTAATGTTTGCAATTTATCTCCGTTATGAGCAGGGAGGTCCTTAGATTTCACTCTATGTGTTTCCCCAGCAAACCGTGCTTAACAAAAATTATAATTTGTTTAGTCTGTTTGACTTTTCCTTTTGCAAATTTGGGAATTAGGCTTTCCCTAGAAGTCTAGATTGTTGGTGAAAGTGGAACTGCAGCATCAGTATGAAAAATAATAATCAACTACAACAAAACTTCTTGGGTATGTCTAATGTGCAGCTAAACTTGAGAAACCTAGAAACTCGAACAGTATGCAAGTACACTACTGCTGTTGTTATTAATCTTAAATTCACATAAGTATCATTAGGGGGCCTTTTAAAAATATTGATACCCAAGTCCCTTACACCTGCACTCCTTATTTAATTTGTCTGAGCAGAGCCCAACGCAAGGTATTTGTACAGTCTACCCAGGTGAATTCTAATGTGCAGTTCAGGTTGAGAACTGCTGTTGTACTCATTCTACCTGGTCCTCTAAGTCTGGGAAGGTGTGTGAAATAACCATTTTCAGCAAATGAATCATATCCTTAAATCTATCATAATTAAGATACATTTGAAGATACTCATGATTCAACCCTTTATCCTTGCTATGGAAATAACTAAGGGCACATTTTTTTTTAACTTGTAGACACACATTCTACGAGAGGCCACATCAAACCATAGTCAAAATTTATTTTAAATCACTCAAGTGATTTGTTTTTTTCGAGTTAAGGATAGAAGTGTCTTTTCCAAGAAATTAAATCAGTCTCCCTTGGGCTGTTTTATCTTCATGTTTGGGTAGGCTAGCAACTGAGTTTCTTTTGAATGGACTATACAGATTATTAGAATATAAAGAGGTATGAAATAACAAGGATAGATATCAACTTTATATGGTCTGATTTTGTATAGTCCAATTCAATAGTTATGACCAGTTTATTGTCAGGTATAACATATACTGTATACCTGGCACATGCTTGTTTCTCAGAAAATAGTCTTAAATTAAGAATAAATTAGTCAAAAAGTCACTGGGAAAGTTTCATGAAAAAGATATCCTCTGACATTTTGATTTATATAAGAATCTTTTTATCAGATGTTCTTAATCATTAACTAATTGAATTGTTCATTAGTTTATTAGTGAGTGAAAGCATTAAAATTTTGCTGACAAAGAAGTGGGAATTCCAAGTGTAATTCCATGAAACCTGGAAGCTATACTATTAAAGAATAAATAATCTCATTAGAACTGTCATCTATGAATTTTGCAGAGGTAACTTTCATATTTGAACTCTTCTGTTGTTACCCAGTGGGGAGTGAGGACATTTTCTGAGGCCCAGGTATGGCTGGTTTCAAGAAGGACCTGCAAAACCATTCCTCTAATTGGGTCTATACCAATGAAAAGTCAAGACAGGACAGATGGGAGGGCAAACTGGAAAGTTCTAATTTTTAAAAACACATTTTTCAAGTCCCTGAAACCTCAAAATATTTCACAAATAGTATCAAATGGGTCAGTTAAGATCTTAATTTGTCATAACATTTGTACCCCCCAAAATGTAAATGTCTTACTCACTTCATCTTAGAAAAATTTGGCCTTACAGAACTAAAAAATTCTCAAGCAATCCAATCCAAACTCCTCACTTACATGTTTATCTAGATTGCACATATTTCCTTTCAAAGTTTTTGTTATGTTTCTGCTATACTTTGTGAAGTGAAATAATTGAGTTCCTCATATTCATTTGATAATTCACCATAAAACGTAAAGGCATAGTTTGTCTCAAACTACAAACATAATAATGATAAATAACATGATTTTAAGATGTAGATAGATGCCGTATTTTAACGAACCATTTATAGCAAGCATACTTTAATTTTTTCTAGTAAAGTTCCAATTTTGAAGTAGATTTTAGTTTTGAATTGTATTCAATTTTGAATAGTAATTTTTGAATGTTTGTGACAATCTATTCATATTTCCTATCGTAAAAATTTTAAGCTTCTGTTGCATTTCTGCCATTGGAAAAATAATCATGGGAGTTCAGAGGTTTCTTTCTTTACCCTCAGTCCATACCCAAAGAGAAGGTGGTCAGATGGAAGCACCCATATAAGATCCTTCATAGATACTCAGATAAGGAATTTAATTGCCTAGGAAATGAGGATTTATACCTCATTTTAAAGACACAAGAGAAAATCATGAAGTCCAGAAGTAGTTCAGTCCAGCTAAACAGGGCAGGAGCCTAGAGAAATATTTGGGATCAATCCCTGAAAAGTTTATTTTCATGGAATTGCACTGTGGAAGAAGACATACCCATCAGGAGCCATGTGGAAAGATATGCATTAGGTAGAATTTAAGGATTGACAAACTGCTCATAGACAGAAATACTAATGGGGTATAAGTAGCAAATCTCTATTCTTTTAAAACAAACATTAAAGAAACATTAAAGAAACAAAGGTAACATGTTAGGTATGGGTAAAGAGGAAGATCATTTCTGAAGCCTTTTGGATTAGGATATCTATCGCCAACATGCACAAGTAGATAGGCTTGATGGAATGGACTCCTGGAGTGTTTTCTCCCATTCAGGTCTTAGCATTCAACGTGTCACACTGAAACCCATGCTTTAAATAAAATAGGTTGTTTGGCAGATCAAGCAAATCATTCTATGATTAATACACCAGTACCAATGTTAGCTTACTAGAATTTCTTTCATAACTCTGAAAGAAGGGACAATCTGAAGAAAAGAACAAATAAAGGAAAAGTAAATTTCTGAATTAAGCAGTATAAATGGAAACTTAGTAAATGTAAAGAAGAAATCATGAAACAAGTCTCCATTCTTGGCAGGATTAAATTATTACCTTGAAGTGAAAATGAAGTCAAAATACCTAACTTTAGAGGCGCTTGTTAGCATAATGCCGTGTGCTTTCTCTCATATATAAAACTAATAAAATTTATTAATTTAATGTATTTTTCCCACATTAAGATCCATATTTAGCACACAGGCCATAGTTTTTGGATCCCTGCTATATAAATTAAGTGGATTTTAATTTTATTTCTAAGATCCCTTGTAGTTTTCAGGCTTCAATGGTGAAGCAGAACTGGCCTTTACTGGCAAAATAGATCAGAAAGTGCCAGTCAATACCATAGAATTTGGCAAACACTATGTACTGGGGATTTGTGTATGTTTGTGTGTGTGTGTGTGTGTGTGTGCTTGGAGAGCCTGCTTTCCAGGACACTGCTGCTTAAATCGATGTCTGAAAGCATGGACTGTATTTAGAGTGCCAAGTAAAACTCAGGAGGCCCAATTAAATTTAAATTTCAGATAAGCAACAAATATTTTTAAGTATATGTATGTCCCATGCAATACTAGGGACAAACATACTGAAAATCATTCAATGCTTAACTTAAATTCAAATTTAATAAGATATCTTACATGTTTACTTGCTAAATCTGCCAAATCTACATGAATTGTGCAAAAAACAAAGAAAAATTAGTATGTAGATCATATAGAAGACTGGTTTTGTAATGGAAACTATTTATGCATTTTTCATATTAACATGTATTGTTTTTTCCTACTATTAAAGTAATTACCATTTCTTAAATAAAGAACAAGGTATTCAAGTTAAGCCTTACCATTTTGTGATTACATTTTTTCATGCTTTCCATTCATTCAATTTTGTCCACATTATTACAACAATTTTTGAGGACTTATCACATGTCAGGCACTAAGCTGTGATCTTTACCCGGAGTTTCTCATTTAAAATTCATCGATCTTCCATGATGTAGATGAGAAAACTAAGAGCCAGAATGTTAAAAAACAAAATATCAGTAAAAGTTGTAAGTAATAATATTGCCAAAGATCATATAATTTGAAACGATGTAATTTATATTTCTCCTTGATATTTTTATGTGCAAATTATGTCAAGACCCAGTCCAATTGCCAGCAATGCAACAAAGCTTTCTATTACTGCTCTTTGCATTTCCCCTTTTGGAATATTCCTAGATTTTTACCTCTATATCTGTTTCTCGTAATACTCATCAATTTATGTAGTTTGGTGATGAGAACAATATCTTATGTTTTAAGCAGTTTCCTTGAACTATATTCACACATCAACCAATCCGTTCAAAGTATATAATCAGTGGTTTACAGAGTAATCATATAGTTATTCATTTATAACCACAATCAATTTTGGAACATTTGCATTACTCAAAAATAAAAAAAAAAAAACACCCCAAGACACCCATCCCTAATCCCTGTCACCACCACCATTATTGACATCTAGCATTATTCTGGTACCTTCGTTAATGTTGGGTAAAAAATATTAACGTATTATTGTTAACTGTTATTCATAGTTTGCAATAGGGGCATTTCCCCCCATATATTGCTCTATTATTAATTCTTTGTAACAGTAATGTGTATCTGTTCTAGTTCAGGAAATAACATGTTTATGTTTGTACTATTAATTACTGCCATCATCCACCACAGGGTTCACTGTAGTATTCAGACCTCTGTTTTATCCTCTAGCTTTCCTTCATGTGACATACACGACTTTCAGCCAAAATCACAGACATAACTCAGCGCTGTTACTTATAGGTACGATAATGCTACCGCTATCTTTATTCACTTCCAAACATTTAAATTCCATTGAGTTAAAAAATCTGTACAGATTAAGCATCCATTCCCCATTCTCTAGCCTCATTCTATCTCCTGTAACTTATATTCGAGATTTTAACTCTATGAATTTACTTTTTTTAATTAGTTCATATCAGTGAGATCATACAATATTTGCCTTTTTGTATCTGACAATTCACTCGTCATTATGTCCTCAAGGTACATCCATGTTGGCTCATACTTCAGGACTTCGTACCTTCTTACTGCTGAATAATATTCCACCGTATGCATACACCACATTTTATTTGTCCATTAATTGGTTGATGGACAGTTGGGTTACTTCTATCTGTTGGTAGTTGTGAATAGTGATGCTATGGGCATCACTGTGCAAAGTCTTCTTGTGTCCCTGCTTTCAGTTCTTCTATGTATAGAACTAGCAGTGGGGTTGCCAGATCACATGGCAGTTCTATACTTAGCTTTCTGAGGAACTGCCAAACTGTCTCCTTCAACAGCTGCACCATTTTACATTCCTACCAGCAGTGAATAAGTGTTTTATTTATCCACATCCTCTTCGTAATTTGCACTTTCCTGTTGGTTTAATAGATGTGAAATGACTGTGGTTTTGATTTGCATTTCCTGAATAGCTAGTAAAGTTGAATATCTTTTCATGTGCATTTTAGCCATTTGTATTTCCTCTGTGGTAAATGTCTATTCATGTCTTTTGCCCATTTTTTATTTGGGTTATTTGACTTTTTAATGTTGAGTTGTAGGATTTATTTTTTTCTTCTGGATATCAAACATTTATCAAATACGTGATTTCCAAATATTTTCTCACATTGGGTAGGCTATCTTTTCACCTTTTTGACAAAGTCCTTTGAAGTGCAAAATTGTTCAATTTTGAGGAGGCCCTATTTATCTATTTTTTCTTTTTTGCTGTGCTTTGGGTATAAGGTCCAAGAAACCAATGCCTGTCATTATATCTTGAAGATGCTTCTCCACATTTTATTCTATGAATTTTAATATACTGGCTGTTATATATAGGTTTTTGATCCATTTTGAGTGAATTTTTGTATTGGAAGTGAGATATAAGTTGTCTTTCATTCTTTTGGATATGCATATCCAATTCTCCCAGCAACATTTATTGATGAGAATGTTCTGTCCCAGATGAGCAGACTTGGCAGCCTTATGAAAAATCAATTGACCATAATTCTGAGTATCTATTTTTGAATTCTCAATTCAATTCCATTGCTCAACATGTCTATCTTTATGCCAGTGCCATGCTGTCTTGACCACTGTAGCTTTGTAATATGCTTCAAAATCAGGAAGTGCGAGTCCTCTCACTTCATTCTTATTGGTCAAGATGTTTTTTGGCTATTTGAGGTCACTTAATTTTTTAAATAAATTTAATAATTTGTCTCACCATTTCTGAAAAATAGGCTGTTGGATTTTTTATTGGATTTGTATTGTATCTATAGATTAATTTGGGTTGAATTAACATCTTTATGACATTTAACCTCCCAATGCATGGACACAGAATGTCCTTTCACTTACTTAGTTCTTCTTGATCATTTCAGTCTTCTTTAAATGATATCTTCTTTAAGTTCCCATCAACATATAGTACGTTTCTTACATTTTTATGAATCTGAAGGTATATTCAGTGAATAATTTATTAGCATTGAAAAATTAGCAATGATAGATTACTAATCAATGATGTGTTTGCTTAGTACATGTTGAATGAATATCCAAAGTGTGACTCTTTCAGATTAAAACCTCCTGTGTTTGAAAATAATTTTATAACAAAGTTCTGAAAATGAAAAAAGGAATGGCTATTATGTGCCAGTCTCTGGCCTAGGCACTGAAAACTTGGCAAGATGACGAAAACAAAACAAAAAACAGACCTACTCTCTTGTAGCATGTATTTTGCAGGTAGTGGGGTAAGATAAATAGACAATAAACACATATTAATATAATATTTTTATTGTTGGCAACTGCAGTGAAAGAATATAAAACAAGATAAGTGGATAAACATTATTTTAAGGGGTATTGCTTACTGCTTGCAATAATTACTATCACAACAGTCTTTAATACTCTCCAGTAGTCTTTTCATTAAAGAAGGTCAGGATAAAGGAATTTATTTTGAACCAACCATGGCAAATTAATGATGAAGAAGCCATCAAAAAAACTCCATTCACATAGCCATGTCTTGTGACAACTTAAAAATTACTGAAGAAGACTTCTGTCTTAAATCTTCCATATATATTCTAGGTAATTCATATTTTCCACTGGTCTTTATCTTATATTTAATTGTAACATGAATGAAATGTAAGTCTTACATTACTAAATGCAGCTTTATTCTCCAATTTTCCTGTAGAATCATAATGTGTTGTATACTACATCATTAACTCCCTGTTCTAGTTTACTAGCTGCTGGAATGCAATATACCAGAGACTCAGAGGCTTTAAAAA
Organism: Tamandua tetradactyla; assembly: GCF_023851605.1. NCBI lineage: Eukaryota > Metazoa > Chordata > Mammalia > Pilosa > Myrmecophagidae > Tamandua > Tamandua tetradactyla. Next base: position 51,116,959 of record NC_135343.1, on the reverse strand, counting down.
GGAGAATTTAATAAGTTGCAAATTAACAATTTTTAGGCCTTGGAAATGTCCCAATTAAAGTAAGTTTATAGAAATGTCCAATCTAAGGCATCCAGGGAAAGATACCTTGATTCAAAAAGGCCGATGAAGTTCAGGGTTTCTCTCTCAAGTGGAAAGACTCATGGTGAACACAGTCAGAGTTTCTCTCTTGGCTGGAAGGGCACATGGCAAATATGGTGTCATCTGCTAGCTTCCTCTTCAGCTCCCCGGGAGGCATTTTCCTTCTTCATCTCCAAAAGTCCCTGGCTGGTGGACTCTCTGCTTTGGGGTTCTGCAGCATTCTGCTCTCTCAGAATCTCATGGCGTTCTCTCTTGTCATTCTCTAGCTGTTTTCAAAATGCTTCTTCATTCAAAGAATTCCAAGAAAACCCATCAAGACCCACCTGGAATGGGTGGAGACACGTTTCCACCTAATTTCAGGTTTAATACCCACACTGATTGAGTCACATCTCTGTGGAGATAAGCTAATTAAAGTTTCCAAACTACAGTACTGAACAGGTGGCTGCCTTTATAATATGGGAATAGGATTAAAACATGACTTTTCTAGGATGCATAAATCATTTCAAACCAGCACACTTCCCATGAATATTTCCTCCCCACTTTATAATAAGCTCTTTGTGGACAAAAACAGTGAGTAATATGTCTGTTAGTTTCAATGACACCTGATCCAGTGCTAAGCACATAGTAATGAATTTCACAGTTAATGAAATGTACCTCATTCTTTACTTATTACAAATATACACTAAAATGTATAGAGTATACAGGATGACCTACAGGTACAGGAAAAAAAATTATAATACAGTCTGAAATGATAAAATTACATGTGTAGGTTTAGAATGTTTAAAAATAGAAATATTGTTTTAGGTCAATTATGTAAAAGAATAATTATTATAATGATAATACTAATAGAGTTAGATAGCAGAGGTTCTATAAAAATGTAAATCTGCCCTGGAATTTGTGGAACCCTTATTAAACAAATTCCAAATGATTTATATGTAAACTGGATAATTAATTCTCATAAATATGTGTATTCCTATTTTAAAAATGAGAAAAATGGAGGTGCAGAAGTTTGATGTAAGCAAACTTCCTTACATCAAATAAGCGATGCATTATGTCACTGGTTTGTGAACCTTAGTCTATGTCTTTATTTTCAAAGTATCTTCTCACTTTATACCACACTTTGTCTGGTACAAACACTGTAAAATAGTATAATTATATATGTATATTTGAGTTCATTAGCTGCTGGAATGTAATATACTGAAATGGAAAGGCATTTATAAAGGGAATTTAATAAGTTACAAGTTTACAGTTCTAAGGGCATAAATATGTCCTAACTAAGGCATCGAGAGAAAGATCCTTTGGCTTAAGGAAGTGTGATCTGGGAAGGCACGTGGCTGGTATCTGCTTGTCCTTGTTTCCAGTTCCGTTGCTTCCAGGTTCTGATGCCAGTGGTTTACTTTTTAAGCATCTGCGGACATTCACTTCACTACTCCAGGATGAAACTCTGGGTTTCATCTCTTAGCTTAACATCTGCCAGGGCTGGAAATTTCTTTGCTTCAGGTTCTGGCAATTTCTGTGAGTCCTTGCTTAGCACTGCTAGTTCTGTCTTGATCTCCAAACCTTTACATCAGTTCAGCTCTTTTCTCCAAAATGTTTCCTCTTTTAAAGGACTCCAGTAAACTAATCATGACCCATCTTAAATGGGTGGAGGCACATCGCCCTCTAATCAAAAGGTTACATAAACAATTAGGCATGGCACCTCTATGTGAATGATCTAATCAAAAGTTTCTTCCCTACAGTATTGAATCAGGATTAAAACAAATGGCTGGCCCCACGATATTGGACCAGGATCAAAATACGCCTTTTCTGGAATCTACAATAGATCCAAACTGGCACTATATATATTAGGTATCATTTAGTTCTAGTACAATAACTTGAGACAATCTTTTCTGGTTAAAATAAAGAAAAAAATATTTGCATTTATTTTGTCCACTTAGAGATGAAACATTTTAGGAATAAGATGTAGATTCCAGGCATGCAATCATATTTCTTAGTACCCACTGATCACATAATGAACTTAATTGTACCATGACTATATATATAGGATAGGTATGTATTTGAACATTTTCTTTTGTCATAATTTTGTTTCAAGATTTCAAATTGATCTACTAATAAAAGTTGTTAATTATTCTGATTCGATGGCATAATAACTCTCATCCACACCAACTGACACTTCCACATTCTACCAGGAAAGAAGAGACTCTGGTAGGTTCTTTGGTTAGGAATTACAGTCTTAAATATTATTTTCGTGTTGGTATAAATACTTTCAACATCAACTTCAGCATATCAGGTAGGAAAGTATCCTCTTGCCGAATACTTAGGAAACATAGGCAGTCTGAGAACAAGGGGAAGGATTAATCAGATCAACAGATTATTATATTGAGTCAATGCTGATTAATGGTTAAAAGAAGGAACTCTGGACTGATTCCTAAACTGGTTAAATGTGTTAGCTGGTTACATCGTTTTGGCTTCATTTAGGTTTCCTTATCTATAAAATGGGCACATTTGAATAACAGCTTTCTTATAGAATTATCATTAAGACCAAATGAGTTTATACACATAAAGCACATAAAACAGTGCCTGGTACACAGCACACTTTCAGCAATGTTAGTTATTATCATTATGCTAAATAAGGACTTTAAAATAGCTTCCACATTATTTTCCAACAGCAAAAGACAAGAAAGATTTCTTTGTGACCCCATGCCTTTTCAGTGGTGCAGAGGTTTGTGGATACTCAACTGCAGGTCTCTTGAACCCCATCTGGGACCACTGGGATAAGGTGAGCTGAAAAAGGCTCTTTCCTCCTCTTCTTTTATCATCCAAGGCATTACAGAGACACTTCAGTTCAGAGATGCTAAAGAGACTTAAGGATCCTTGGGAAGGTGGAACTGATCCTTTGTTTGATAGAATTCAGTAGAAAGAAGAGTATTTCACTTTGTATGACTCAGTAGCAGGGTAAATACAGAGGAGATTTGGGATGTGGAATCACAACAGCAAGCAACCATTCAGCCCTTGCAATAAAAGGGCATATTTGAATTAAAGAGCAAACTGAAATGTAAGCACTCAGAATTTTCTTGAGTGGTGACCAAGGTTTCCCTTTGAGTAAACACACTGAACTGAAGCAAAGACCTTATTTTGATCTACCAATAGAGCATTCACTAAATTTCCCCTTTACTTGCGTGAAAATGATCTGATGTGGAGGCAATGTCACACTATAATTCCAACATGCAAGTGAAGTAATGGAAACAAGAGCCATAAAAAAGATGCATGGAATGAAGTTGTAGCTTAGAAACATCCTAACTCTATAACTTATTAATTGTCTTTGATTAAATCATCTAGGTTCTCTTTGTTTTTACAACAAGGATTTGCAGAATTGTTAATATTATTAAATAAAATACTGTATGCAATGCCCAGCACCATGTTAGATGCACAGTGGGCCCACAGTAAATAAGCCTATTGTTATTTTATTACTGTATGTCTTCAGTGCAATGACAGTTCTTCTGTAAAATGGCAGAACTTATTGTGGTCTCCTTAAATTGGTTTCAGCATGCTAAATTTCTCTGACATTTTTAGTAGAGATAAGGTCTACAAGAAGATTTAATTCACTGAGTTCATAAAAATTCATATTGCATGCAATGCTTGTGTTATTAAACCTCCACTTAAATACAATATGAAAAAGGAGTAAAAGGCAAGAATACTAATTTTGCATCAGTCTTTTTACCATTGTTAAATTGCATATATGGACAATCATCTCCAGCCATCTGTTAACTCTTCTCTCTGAAAAAGAGTTATTTATATTTCTATCAGTATATAGCCCTTCCTCCAATTGAACAGATGTTGTGGCATTCAGCATCCTTGAGAGCCAGCCTTTCATCTTTATTCCAGTGACATACTTTTCTGTGAAGGTATCATCATAATATTTTCTTTTACTAAATAATTTAGAGTCTGTTTCTTTGGATTAAATAAAATCAAAGCTTCCATATAATTTTAATTTATTTTTATTTTTAATTTTTTTTAGCATGAGCAGACTCTGGGAATCAAACCCAGGTCTGTGGCATGGCAGGAGAGAATTCTGCCACTGAGCCATCGCTGCACCACCCCTTATATCATTTTAATTGGCTTATATTATACCTACTGTTTTTACAAATATCTCTTTTTAATACAGTGATAATTATATACATATATTCCATATATGGCTTAAGTGAATCAATTTTGGATTATCAATTAAAACTAAGGTAACCACTACTCCTTATTGTAAAAATGTGATTTTTAAGGTCACCCTTAAAATCTGTGACCTTCATCAAGGAGAAAGGTGTTTCAGGTGCTTCATTAACTAGAAGGGTAGCACACACTTCAAAGTTTCGTGGTACAATTGGACACTTAATGCCCAGAGGCATCACTTGCCTTAAAGAAAATGTCATGGGCTAATTAGGAAGTAGTCTGATACTCTATTTTTAATGGGTAAAATTATGACTTATTATTTTTTTCTTTCTTCTTGGTGTTTCCTCATTAAATACAAGTTGGCTTGTTTCATTGTACTTTGAGCAAACAGGCATCAAAGTCCTACTTTGGGGTGAACCTGCAATGATCAGTTTCTATCACATTCATTTGAAGTGTCTAGGAGACACCTTTAATTCATTAGAGTAGAGACTTGCTTCAGAAACCAGATAAACACCCAGGTTTTCCTTTTAAAGTTTAACTGAACTTTGACCGGTCTCTTTTCTCTAGAACAATGGATTTTGTCACTGCTAAACAATTAAGCCTCACACATCTTTACTGATCATATCATCTTAATTAGTGAAAAGTTTGAAATATCTGGTATATGTTTGTCATTTTCACTTTTAATTAGAGCGATCATTTCTAACGGCAATACCAATGGCAACATTCTGGGTCAACTGTCACATCCCTCTCCCTACCGCACATTCGATCCCTGCTGCTGTTCCTACTCATGCTGAATGATGACTGCTGGGACTGGTCTAAGACTCTGGAGGGAAGGCTCTACCGCTATAGAAAAGCCGAGCACTTCGATGCTTGGTTAAGCCCTCCCGCGTCGACACAACTAAGACTTGAATAAACTGAAAAAACAGGATTTGTGAAGCACTGCTGGGCTTTCAAAAAACCTAATGGACATCTTTCTAGGTACCAGCGAGGTGAAATCTGCTTTATGCCATTGCTAGGACACAAACTGGAAAGCCAGGGTAGCCCTGGGTACAAACAGACCCAAGTCTTAAAAAAAAAAAAAAAAGAATTCATAATTCTCTGCAAAGAGTAACTCAAGACTGACAAGGTTAATATTACAGCAGGCAAGGCTAAGAAGTTGTTTCTAAGGAGCAGTAATAATAAGCTTACTTTAAGAAATATATTATGTATTTGCAATAAATCACAGTTCATGCTTACAGTTTCTCCCTTTAAGATAGCTTGTTCACCTAGGCAGATAAAACCAAATCCCCTATATGTGTGCTTTCCATTTGAAAGGGTATATATGATAGAATACACAAACAAGTCTCGGTGAGGTACACTTATTTCAGAGGTTTTTTTAATGTATGGATGCATTAGGATCACATGGGGCAGCTTTTAGGAAACAGGAAAGGCATATCCTAGGCCCGTGAATCAGAATTTGGGGGGATAGTCTAGGACTGGTACCTAGGCTTTGATTTTTCTTTTTTTAATTTTCTTGTGTGATTTTGATGCACAGCTATTGATAGCTATTCCATTACTCTGTTGAAAACCCCATTTACTTAAATCTTCTTACTCTAAATACCTGAATCTTGAGGTCTGTGATAGATATCAATATTTAATAATGCCTACCCGGTTTATCTCTGGTGGCTAAGTTTAACATAGCAATTGAGAATGGCTTGGGCTGCATCACAGAATGAATGAAGCCTATTTATCAGGACATAAATTTGAAGATAATGTGCAGATAAAATAAGTTGTGCTCTTGGAATTAGCTTCAAATCACTCCTCACTTAAAGTAGTGGTAGAAGTACTCAAGGCAAACCTGGCTGTGTTTGGGGGGCGGTGATGGTTCTATTCCATTTACATGTCTGCCGTAGTACTCTGTATCCCATCACTTTTGCTAAGATACAAAATGTCTTTCTTCTCTAAATGCTTTTACACCAGTTACAGATAATTATAGGTCTTCTTATGCACAGTCACTAAAAATCAAAACTTGGTGCATCATCTTCACCAATCGCATTTTCACGTAGTAAACTGCTTTACCCTTCACAGCTGTGGATGGAAGACTTGGAACATCCATATCTTAGAGTTTCCTTGCCAAGTGACTATAATGGATGTGTCATTACATTAGAAACAGTGTTTCCATTATTGATGACTGCATCCATTGCACAGCACCTAGCACAGGAAAACAGTTCAGTATAAATATTCAATAAGCAAAACCAAGCTCACTTCTCCCTGTAACCATTGCTCAGAGTTGAGTTATTTCGGAAATGCCATTAGATGTTTTAAATTTAATTCTAGCTCTCTGCAAGGAATAACAAAAGAGAAGGAATAAAAGGCTGACTGCCTCTTACCCCAGAAAGTACATCTAGCTCCCTTAATGCCCTTTATCTCTGTTCTGTGTCTTTTCTGTTTTGTTTTTTGATTGGCCTTGTGATAGTGGAACTGGTTTTAAAGTTTTCAGAATTTAGCCAAGCGAAAGTATTTTCCAAATTGAAAAAGAAGTGGAGAATTCTTCCTGAATATCTGAAACCATTGGATCTATGATACTGATACTTCCTTATAGCAGCTACCAGCACTTCTTTTAGCTGTACCTCTTGGCTATATGATGCTTCCCTTCAAGTTTCACATAAGCAACTTTTTCAGTAAGCTTGGCTAGGGTGGCTTTTGTAGCTCAATTTGTGCTTACGTTGTGATTCCTTCATTTAATAAACAAGTGCCAGTCACCAGGTAAAGCAATGGTGATATGGCAATTAAAAAGACTGGGCTCCTGGCCTGAAGTGGTATAAAGGGGCAAGTTAGAAATGCAAACAAATAAACTCTAAAATGTTATGATAACTTCTGGATATAACTAGAGAAACACCAAATGGCAGTGTTGAAATTCTTCTGCAAATCTTGACCAGGGAACTCTTTCTTGTTAAATCACTAGGTATGCTAGAGATTGATAGCTACTCTTGAATGTCATAAAAGAAGTGAGAGGAATCCTATAATTTTTACCCTGACTTTTTCCTGAATTCTTTGGATTGTGGTAGCATATCACCTATATTTCTTCTGATATGTATAGGTCTGGGACATCTGATTCGTGAAGGGAACAAAAAAGAGCTTCAGAGAAGTAGGCTTTACACCATCAGATTTTCCCTGTACATATTTTGCATGCTTAGTGGATTAATGTGGTCATTATTTACAATTGTTGGCCAAAAAGCATGACCTGTCAAGTCACTAGAATTAAGAGTATCAGAAGACCTCAAGTCCTTTACTCTAGAAAGCTGAGCTCCTAGAGCACTCACTCCCTAACAGTCAGGAAGTCCAGAGGAAAATATGAATGTAATTTAACAAGTGGGTACAGATGGAAGCAAATATCCACGCCCCATATCTCAAAATACGGATATATAGAAGAATCTGATATTCCTCATTTATCCCACAGAGCTATAAATATTACAAAGGTTCTTAACATTGTGTAAATTCTTCTGACATTTATTCATTTCAAGGTCAGGGCACTATGAAGAGTGAAGGTTTGCAGAAAGTCACATGAGGGTTTAGGTCACCTCTTTGCCAAGCAACATTGATGCTCTTCAGGGAACTCATGTCAGTAATATAAAAATGACACCAGTTCCTAAAGCTGCACTTCGTGCCTGACACTGCCCCCACTGGCCTCCCCCCACGATGAAGGCCCTGATGTGGTCCTCATTTTCCAGCTGAGGCTCCTGAGGTGGAGAAGAATTATATCACTTGTCCTGGGCCCCACAGCAAGGGAATGTGGGTGAGCCTAGACGCTTAGGAGCCGAGACTCGCATCCCATCTTTCTGGTCCCAGAAACCATGGCTGTCCTTATCATGCCAATCTTCTAATCTAAAGATGACAATAAAGTCTTTCACAACCTCGTGAGGAGAAAGCCAACCTGGCAAGACGCGCAATAATTATATGTTGAGTTAATTAATTAACTAATTAATTAATACTGGATTAATGGCAAGCATAAGCTACTGAGGGAACCAGAGGCCAAGTAATTCCATACCACTAGCATTGGCCTTGGAGTCAGAGAATCTGGTCGATTCTGCCTTGACACGTAAAATGTACAATAAAGGGATCATTTCTTCATCTCTCTATGCCTCGATATTTTCATTTGTAAAGGCAGATACAATAATAGCTATCTCCTAGAATTTTCTGGGAAAATTAAATGAGGTGATGTATAAAATTGGCACCAAGTCGGAACTCAATTATGGCTATTATTTATACATGAATGGACTGCTGAGATCTATGAGAGGCTGAATCCTTTCTTCCTTAGGCCTCTCTTTTCCCTTCCACTGTCCCTCAACAAATATTGACTGAGGATTTACAGGTAAATAGGGAGGAATTTATTTTCTGTGTTAGTCCCACAATTCGCCATTAATATTCACTAAGTTAATTAATTAGTGCAGATTTTAACCATTCATTGTGGGTAAATATGTAATTACTGTTTGCCTTGCACCTATATATGCTATGCTGAATACAGATAAGATATATAATAAGGCTAAGCCCTTGAATATCATAAATCTAGGGAGAAAAAATAAAACTACCTGAAAACTTGAGTTGACTAATCACATTAAGCTTGCTTGTGGTTCAAAGTAGCAAATTCAGACAGAATATTTTAAAAGGAAAACAGATAGAAATTCTTATTTATCTTTAGAGATTTCAAACAGCTCTGTTTTAAGATGAATAGTAAATAGCTATTACATCTGGTAAGTAGTTCATATACTTGTTTTTTGTATCTAAGAAGTAAAAAAATATATTCTATGCTGACAATAAGCATGATGATGGAAATAAGGATCTGAAAAATGTGCACAAATTTTATTTAATATCCTAGTATTTATTTTTAACAAATGTATAAAGCTAGAAATTTTGTAAAGTTATAAAATATATACTTATTTATATTTTTTACTTTAAAATATTTTTGTTTATATTCCAATTAGGAATATGTTTATTGATTCTAAATAATCAAAAAATCCTAAAAATTCTAAAGAAGAAAAAACTTTAAACCAAGTGAAGTTCTTAATCCAATATTTATTTAAAGTGTTGTGAATAAACTAATGTTTTTAACTCATATTTGTCAGAGAATTGTTTCTTTCCATTCTGTCCTGCCCTGTGTAAAATGTGCCTGAGGCAGGGTGGGAGATTACAAAGTAAAAACAAAAATTACGAGCAGTCATCCATAATTTATATCCTTTATTAATCATCATAATATAGGTTCAGGGACACTAGTCACAAGGACTTGTCATTATAGTATACAAACATTAAAAAAAAAACCCTTTATATTTCCATATCTCCAGTTAAAAATATATAAGTAAGCAGGCCTGCTATTGTTAGTGTTTGTTTTCTATCTTCTAAAATTCTCTACTGATACGTTCATTACAGAAGAAAAAATAGATATAAATATATACCAATCTTGCTAATGACAAAACTAATTCCTTGATTTTAATAGATCTCTAAGAAAAGTTTTTCAAGTGATGTATTATCTCAAATTAAATAAATCAAATATCATTTGTTGAGTTTAGGTAAAACAGTCGTTCTCATGTGTAGGTTTTCCCTCTCAAGACAAACCTACATTCTATATGCCTCTCCTTTGACATACTCAAAATCCCACAGTAGTTGGGTAGACAATTATTCTTAAAATAGAACTGTTTGCACAAGCACAATGGAGAATGTGCTAATAGCTGAGTGACTTTAGGAACATGATGGCTTTAGACAGAGTCTTTATACTGTGCCTCTAAGATTGTAAGTAACTACTCCAATCCAGCACCCAATGGCTCTTTCCCTGTGCTCCAGTTTGTATTTTCAATGTGTTGCCTTATATTCCATTGGATGGAAAATTAATTAAATGTGTTCTCCATTGACAGTTGTTCCCAGACATATCTAGGGACAAGCTGAGATTGGGTTAATAACACTGCCACCTGGTTTCCGATTTCTCAGTGCTTTTCCTTGCTCACATCTGCTTTACTAGACTATTGCCTCCTATCGCATTTGCAGCCCCCAACCCCAGCTTTCTGGGTTAGCAGCCATCTGCATTAAGAATTTAAGTTATAGCCTCTGAGAAACTAAGGGAAAGAAAATTGCAATGTTATGAATTTCCAAATTGCCATAGTTCATACTCAATGTTTATTTTATTTTAATATTACCGCCAATGGGTTTTGTCGAGTGACATAAATTCAGCACTAATGAGCATATTGTGTTTTAAAACAAACACAATTTAATAAATGATTCAATGTAATCTTTACAAAAATGACTCCAAAAGGGCAAGGAGTCATTGAGCAGGAGGGAAACCATGAGGAAACAAAGGGGCAACAAATATTTAGGTGAAAGCAATTATGATTTTTACAATAGCAATTACTCAAGCAGTCCTTGTTTCTTTTCAATGTCACAAAGACAGAGTAGTACAATGACAAAACTGGGTCAACTTAATTTCAAAAATTCCCCAGATAAGCCTGGCACATAGTAGGGTTTTTGGGGTTTGGAGGCTGTCTAATCTTTGTTTCCCTGTTAGTTCACAAAGTTTTAAATAAAGATCACATCTGAGGTTTAGCATCTGACTTATACAGGTAAGTTTATGAATTAGTTTCTGAATATGACTGGCTTTTTTGAAATAATTACTTTACACAGTTATTTAAAGGAATACATTTTCTAGGCTTTAAAGTATGATTGTATTTTCCAGTTGTTGTCTTATGTTCACATTATTCATTTTTCGTATTATTGTTATTTTAAAAAGAAACTGATTCATCAAAAAAAGTAGGATTTTCTGGCAAAATAAAGTATCGGTACTTAGAGATATTATTAATACTAGTTTTTTATTAACACTAACTTGTTTTAGATATAATACAATTATACATTCTTATAGCACAATGAAAGTCTTGAGCAAATTTTAGGAAGCTGAGAGTCAATGAGACTCCTTTTTTTTTCACCCACATTCCCATAAAAGAGCCAAGATTTTAGTCATAGCAAATGCTACCAAAACCCAAGCTCTTTCTACCATACTTCATTTCTTCCTCATAGTACTTACACTGTTAAGGGTTTTCTGTACTTTTCAATTCTACTTCCTGTCCTCCCATTCTCTCTTTAACCCATTCCACTCCAGTTTTGCCCCATCCTGAGAGGGAAGAGTTATTCTGTTCCAAATTGATTTCCAGCAGATAGGCAATTCAAAGGAGTGTGCCTTCTGCAGAGTCCCATGGAAACTGAATAGAGCCACGTAAGTAGGGCATTTGATCTCCTACAACCCCAAGGCTGAGACTCAGTCTACCTTGATCACCCTAGAGGAATGTCTTATGCTTTTCCAGCCATGCACCTTGCATGGGGAATCTTGTACATGGCATGGTTCAAAATTTAGTCCACCGGTTACCCCAGGGCAAAGGCCAATGCTACTCCCAACCACTAAAACTGAGTTGGGGGCCAGAGATGCAGTCAAGGTTCTGTCACAATATATTGTACCGTGTGCTGTCCTTGATCATGTCAGGGTAAGAGTTAGTGCTTCCCTGATGTAGCTGAAAATGCCCGAAGTCAAGAGTGAAGCTCCTTCACTGGGAATCTGATGTCCATCCCAGTTAGATGCCTGGATGTTGCTTTAGAATTAATGAGTAACAGAGGATTCACACTCCTGCTCCTGCTTCCATGGGTTTTCCGTTAAACCAGCAGCAGGAGGTGCTGCTTGACCATTTGACCTCCCTTCACATGCTTTTAAAATGAAAATCCCAAACTTGCCAACAAAACTCCTGGATAGGAGTTTTGGGTAATGATTATTTGACTTTCTTTAAGTACTGTTTTTCAGAACCTGAATAATGGGCGGATTAGAGGTTTTTGCCCCTCATTTGCCTATTTGCTCCCCAATCCATTCCCCTTGCTGCCCCCTCGCCCTGTGGTTTCCTGTTAGTTTCAATTAATGCAGCCACCGGCAGCAGACTGAGCTTAAGAGAACAGGGAAAGAAGAGTACGTCTCTTTCTTTCCCTGCTTTGGTGGTGACTCACCCAGTATCTGCCTCTCTGTCATGTCTCCAGCACTTGTCAGGCATCCCTGTCTCCAGCATTCCAGTTCCCACATGGGAATCCTGGTATTTGGGAACAATATCCTTTCTTTGTCTCTCCAATCCTAGTGCTAAGGATACTTTCTGTGGGTGGCCTTAACTTCTTCGGTATTCAGCTTTTTCAATACCTCTTTGTCTCGTAATGAATTTCTTTTTATGGGCTTGCTTGCATTCTCATTTAGTGGCTTGCTTTTCAGTGCTACAGGGACTCACTGGGACTTTTTCTGATAGAGTCATTCGGGTAGGGTAAATGCATGTACACATCCACTCCACTTTCCTGATAGTAAGCCGGCTGCCACATGCCATGCCATTTGTCAGCAGAGCTTCTTATACCTACTTGAGGGTACAGACACTGAACTCTGCTCGCTCCATGCTCCGTTTGTATCCCACTTGTGACTAATTCAAAATTCACAAAGTCGGTAATTAGTGTTCTCAGTCCTCGTAGAAGAAATCAGTCTAAGAAAATGATCGGCTGGATGTCCTCAGGTAGAACCAGTAAGCAAGTTCTCAATTTCTGTTTTACTTCAAAATAGAGAAAAACACGAAATTAGGAGTCAAACTAAACAAGATTAGAGTTTTACTTGCCACGAGCCAGCTGTGTGACCTGGAATTATGGGAAGAGGGAGAGCTAAGAGTTAGAAGAAAGAAAAGACACTAAATTGAAAGGGTATATAAAATTATTCATGAGTATGACCAAAAGGCTAATGTGTGCTTAGCTGGGTGGTAGTTATAGAAGATCTCCTTCTCCATATCCTAACCTAGTTTAAGTGTTCTGTGACTTTTCATGGTAAATCATAAAACTTGTTTTAAAGGATTCTGTTCTTTCCAGATGTTGGTTAACTAAGGGAAACCCTATGAAGGTAAAAGAAAGGAAACACAAAGACAGAGAGAACTTCTGGAATCACAGAGATTTCCAGAAAAAAAGAAGGGCTAGGCAGATTTTGTGTTACTGAGAGATAGGAAATAAAAATGACTATTGTTAATGGAGGGTGAAACAAAAAGACAGCATGAGACCCAGAATTGATAAGGGATAAGCTAAAGCTATTTTGCTCATGGCCTCTCCAATCTACACACCTGGTAGAAGCCCTCATCAATAGCATGAGTGAATACATCTTGGCTTATTTGTAATGGATTCATATAATGTTGGACACATCTTAGGGAAACTTAATGCTCAGAGAAGTTGGAGAGATAGTTATATTATTGTATTCTGCATCTAGAAGAAAATGTTGTGAAACGAAGAGTCAAAGAATAACTCTGGAGAAACAAGTATTGTAGAATATAAAGTCGACTTAATAAAGCTTTAGTTTCGTCTCCAGATGACACCCAAAACACGCAAAAGCTGTTTTCACCATGTTCACCGATTCTTCTAATGACTTTTCCCAGATAAAAGTATTTTCAACATATGATTATTGAGGTCAGAGCACCGTTTCAATGTAACTGTCTTTTGCTGAATTTCATAAAACAGCATAAGATGATTAAAATATATATTTCAATAGAAGCCTTTTTAAAAAAAAAATCAATGCAGGTGAATGGTCAGATTGAAAGCCTGTTTGGGGGTTCCAACAAACAAACAGTATTTAAACTGCACTATTGTTGTTAATTACTAGCTCTAAAATATCATTTATGATGTGAAATACATTGACCTCATCATTGCAAGGGGAATAAAAATTGCAAAGTTTGTGCATCTACAGATTGTCTTGCACAAAAGCCACTTAAATATACCTGTTTTTTCTGAGTGCCAAATAAGTATTAATATTGGGGTGGATACGGCTGAGCATTGAAATCATCTGGGGAACTTTCCCAAAAGATTGCTGCATTGTCCCTACTTTCTAGGAGTTCTCATTTGGTATTCTGTGGTAAAACCCAAACATCAATAGATTGTCACAACTAAGTGTTTTGGAAATTCTACTATAAAGGATACCAAAAACAGCTAAATAAGTAAATAAAGAAAGGCAAGATTTCACTCTTCAAATAATATAATCTTGATAATTAGATAACTGATAATTCATATTTGTAAAAACTTAAACACTATAGGAAGTTGAAATAGAGGAAGTCTTATGAAGAGAAACAGCTGGTGCTTGGGTATATGGGGTATTCTACATAAGTGGAGGGTGTAGGGAAGGCTGAACGGAGAGAGAAGTCTTAATGAAGAGGTTAATTGTGAGGTGAAACCTCCCAAGGAGAAATGGCATATTTGTGAGTAGTTAACACTAATCTCAGATTCACTGACAGTTCTAATACATGATAGTGTTTTAAAATTCTGATTTATTTTGTTTATCTGCATGGTACAAACAGCCAACTGTGTTAATTCATCCCCAAATATAATTATTTTATAAATAATGAGAATATATCTATTTTTCTATGTCTTATCAAAATTTAAACTTCCAGGCTCCTGGAATGCTTCTGCATTTTCTAACAAACTATTAATTTGTTCGTGTCTTCATTTTCTAGTCTAAACTTCTGGTTTCCTTCTTTCTACATGGGCAATCACTAGCAGTCATACTTTCTCCCAATCCCCCTATCTAAACTCTCTCTCCCTTCCCAGATCACCTATTGTGGTGGTTTGAACTGTGTACCCAAGTTTGGACATGTTCTTGGACTTGGTCCACATTCAGGCAGGTGTGGTCCTATTATAAATAAGATCTCTCCAGGATGTCACTTCAACTTAAGGTGTGGCCCAACTGAGTCAGTTTGGGCTTTAATATGGATTGCTGGAGTCCTTTATATTCTGAGTGAAAGCCAAATAGAGAGAGAAGCCAATGGAGTGTGCCAACTGCAATGCCATGACACAGAAAAATCAAGGACCAAGAATTACAGGCAGCCAGCCCCAGAAGGTCACAGTCTTCTGACAGAAAGCACTGCCTTGCTGACACTTCTGAGTTTGGACTTCTCTTAGTCTCAAAATCAGGAGCCCATAAATCCCCACTGCTTAAGCCAGTCCACTTTGTTGTATCTATTTCAGCAGCTGGGAAACTAAATGACCTCCTCTCAGACCTTCTGAGATCATTGTGAGTGTCCTAACTCCTACTCCAGCAGTTGAACAACATTCCCATCTGCACCTTTTCTTCTCTTTAAGCTGAGGGAGTGGATGTAGTCTTTCACTTGCAATCTTTGAATTTGTTTTGCCTGCCTCATCAGGTACACAACTAAATCGATAATTAATCCTGTTTATCCTTCAAAGCCCTGTACAAACTTCACCTCATTGGGAAAGATTTCCATTGATCTCAATTCCATTGCTTTGAGATGGCTCCTTATAGTATCAAATTCTCATATACGACATACAATCGTTGATTAAATTGTTTCTTTTCCCCATTATATTCTATGCCCCTTAAATGAAGTGGCCATGCTACGTTCAACTTTTGGCAATCAATACCTAGCATGGAACAGAATCTACAAAACACTTCATTCCAGAGAGGAAAAAATAGAAAATGATGTCTTTTAAATAACTCATGAAGCTTGTAAAGCATAGCTTATTTATGATCTGCAAATTTAAGGAAGACCTAGTCACTGCGAAAGTCTTCATATCACCCCGAATTGTCAGTGACTGTAAAGGCATTAAGACATTGAAGAGACTTGTTTGTGACACTTTGCATGAATTTATGACGAATGGCTAAATGCTGTGAGCTCAACTTGGCAGAGCCACGTTCAGAGTAAGCATCAATTATAGCCTTACCCTGACAATATACTGCAAGGACAACAGAAGGTAACATCTAAGTGTGCAACAAAACTTTTATGGTGAGAAAAAGAATGACATCAGGGAGACTTTGGTTTTCATTTTCTTTAGTCTGTATTTGAATGGTTTAAAACAAAGGAAAAAAGGAAAAGTCATATTTTTCACAGATTCTGAAGGGACATCATGCATGAATGACTTAGTTACTCCTGCGGGTGATTTGAGGAGTAGTGCTAAGTGGTGGTATATCAGCTGTTATTCTCTTAGGAGGACCTTATATAGCTTGATAATTTTTGGTCCCAATTTAAATTACTTGTCTTTGGTAGGGACACCATCAAATTTAAGGCAGTGTTTTTAATGTGTCAACAAAATCATTTTGACAATACTGGAGAATGAGAGAATAGTTGGACAGAAATATTCAGCCAGAAGGATTTTGAAATCATTGTGTAATATTGAAAAAGATGCAACATCTCTAACCACATCATTAAGAATGACATCTGAAGTTTACATATAATGAATTCATATACTATATATAACAGATGCACTTTAAAAGTTGTAAACATTTTATATTGAAATACTTTCAAACTTCAGTACAGTTTAAAAAATACACAAACTCACACAGAAAACTATAATATACTCCCATCTCCTCAATATTAACATTTTATCACATGTGCCATACCTTTCTATCTCCATAAATCTATTAATCTGTCTATTCATTTATCAATCTGTCATCTATTTGTCAATCCGTTTTCTTAACACTTGAATATGGGTTGTATGTTATCGTGCTCTTAGAAAACTTAATACCGACTGTGCAACAGGACTAGATACAAAAACTCAAAAATGGACAGCACAATAATACCTAATTGTAAAGTAATCATGTTAAAACACTGAATGAAGCTGCATCTGAGCTATAGGTTTTTTTTTTTTTGTCTGTCTGTTTGTCTTTTTTTTTGTACTATTATTATTATTTTTATTTTTTTCTCTATATTAACATTCTATATCTTTTTCTGTTGTTTTGCTAGTTCTTCTAAATCGATGCAAATGTACTAAGAAATGATGATCATGCATCTATGTGATGATATTAAGAATTACTGATTGCATATGTAGAATAGAATGATTTCTAAATGTTGGGTTAATTTCTTTTTTTTTCTTTAATTAATAAAAAAAATGCAAAAAAAAAAAAGAAACTTAATACCGCTGTAAAAATTTCCCTAAAACAAAGACATTCGTATATGTATCCACCTTAAGTGCACTTATCAAATTCAAGAAATTTAACATTGACATAAAGCTTACAGTCTATATTTCAATTTTTCTTATGTTCCAATTATGTACTTTTGAGTCTACTCTTCTCCCTTGTTACAAACTTTCCAAGATCATGTATTGCCTTTAATTGGCATTGCCCCTTTAGTTGTTCTTTTTTTTTTTAATTTTCTTTTTTTGTGGAAGCATATATACAACATAAACTTTCCCATCCCAACCAGTCCCTAGCATATCATTATCTGGGGTTAATCACATTTGTTACACTGCTATACCCTCACCATCATCATCCATCACTAAAATTTTTCCTTTTCCCCAAACAGAAACTCTATACCTATTTTACATTAATTGCCCATTTTCCCTGTCCCCTTCCCCCTGGCAAATTATATCTTAATTAATGTCTCTGTGAGCTTGCATATTCTCCAACATTTTCTTTGTAGTTACCATGGGGCTTAAACTGAACATCCTAAATCTGTAACGATCTTATTTGTTTTGATACCACCTTATTAGTATATACAAACTATATTCTTAAATTCATCCATCCCCTGTCTTTATATAGGTCTTGTAAAAAAATGACATTTATGCATTGAATCTAAAGCCACTGAGTTTTCATCACATTTTATGCATTTGCCTTTTATATCCTGTAACAAATAAAAAGTGGAGTTACAAACCTAAAATACAATAGTACTGCTATTTATATTTGCTGCTGTCTTTACCTTTAATGGAGATCTTTATTTCTTTAAGTGGCTTTGATCTGTTGTCTATTGACCCTTCCTCTTAACCTGCAGAACTCTGTTGTAGGACCAGTCTGGTAATGACAAACTCTCTCAGCTTTTGTTTATCTGGCAATGTCTTAACACCTCCCTCATATTTGAAAGATGGTTTTTCCCAATATAGCATTCTTGATTGGCAGTATTTTGCTTTCAGCACTTAGACATGTAACCCCACTGCTGTTTTGTTTACATGGTTTCTGATGAGAAACTGGCCCGTAATCTTATTGAGCCCCCCTTGTACATGACAAGGTGCTTCTTTCTGGCAGCTTTCAGAATTTGATCTTTGGCATTCGACAGTCTGATTATAATATGCCAAGGCATGAGTCTATTTAAATCTAAACTGTTTAGACTTCATTGAGCATGTTGGATGTATATGCTCATGCTGTTCATTAAATTTGGGAAGTTTTCAGCCATTATTTAAAAAAAGTTTTCTCTGCCCATTTTCTCATTTATCTCGTTCCAAGGCTCCCACAATGTATATAGTGGTACACTTGATAGTTCCTCAGGTTCTGTTCACTTTTCTTTATTCTTTCTTCCTATTGCTTCTCAGACTAGATGATTTCAATTGTCTTATCTTCAAGTTCACTGATTCTTTCTTCTGCTACCTCCAAGTTACTGCTGAAAATGCTCTAGGGAATTTTAAATTTCCATTACTGTGACCTTCAGTTCTCTTTGATTCCTTTTCATTATTTCCATCTCCTTACTGATTTTTCCTTTGTGCCCATCTATCCTTTTCTGATTTCCTTTAGCTCTTTGTCATGTTTTCCCTTAACTCCTTGAGCATGCTTATCTTAAGTCTGGTCTTCCTCACAGGTGGTTGTTTTTTGTTGTTGTTATTTAATATGGGCAGGCACTGGGAATCGAACCCAGGTCTCTGGCAAGGAAGTCAAGAACTCTGCACTGAGCCACCATTGCCCACCAGATGGTTGGCTTTTAACACTTTAATTTCTACTTTTCCTGGGCCATCACTTCCCTTTACCTTGATTGTTCTGTATTCTTTCATTGCTATCTGGACATTTTGATATTTTAATGTATCACTTTAATCTAAACTCTGAGGTGTTCTTGAAGCTTGTATCCAGTTATTGTTATTACAGATATCTCCTTGAATGCCAAGAGCTAACTAAAAAAGGAAGGAAAAGAAAAATGAGAAGGACGATAAGAAACAAAATAAAACACTTTTCCAAGTTTTTGCACATTGATCTGTGCATTCTGCTCTTCTTCAGATCATATCCATATAATGAGTTTAGAGAATAGTTCCAGGCCAAAGATAGAGGCCTACTTGAACCCTTCTGTGTATGCATCTTATCTCAGGTATACACATACGACTCTGGGAATTCTCCCTTTAATGTGGATATTGAATATCCTCCTGTACTATATATCTTACAGCCAGCAATCATTTATTCAGGTACCCCCAGCTGCAATATTGGTAACTGTCCCAACACTCAAAATTTCTCACGGTTTTTTGTAGGCAGTCTTATTAAGCTGCCTTGTGTATGGCAAGTCTCTCAGACCACCACCAGATAGTTAAGGCCAGAAATCCAAGCTCCTAGTTTGTGCCTGAGGGTTACTCTGCTTCCTACAGAGCAGGGTTAGAGATCCACAATGGGAGTAGACTGGTACTACACCAAACTGGTAATGAGTGGAGCAAGGACCAGTCAGAGTACAATGAGATCCAACTACTTTTAATAACCATTTACTTGATTTAACTTACCCTGTTAATGTTGTCCTTTAATTTTGTTTTCTAGAGCTCCGAGAAAATACCATGGTTATTTTTCACAACCAAAATCTGCTTTAAAAATTCCATAGTTTCTACTGATATCAGAATATACCAAATATCCTGAACTACAAAACCGGAATGTTCTGGACCCTCACAATGGACTAAACTAGGTATCCCTCAAAAGGCATGTTCATCATGTTAATTCGCATTCCTGTGAATATGAATTTACATGTAAATAAGATCTTTTGAAGATGTTATGATCAGTTAAAGTCTGGCCACCGTTGGACTTAATCGCTATAACTAGAGGCTTTTTAAAGACAAAAACCAAGATCAGTAGTTAGAGAAAGCCACAGAGAGCAGCAAGAAGACAAAAGTTAGTGGAATCTGGAAAAGCGGACGCAGAGAGAGAGAGAGATTCCCATGTGAAAGGAGGCAGACACGTAAGCCAAGCAGCTCCAAGGATTATAGCAAGCCAGGATCAAAATTTTGGGGAGAAGGCATGTCCTGCCAAAACCTAGATTTTGAACTTCTAGCTTCCCAAACTGCAATCCAATAAATTCTTGTTGTTTAAGCCAACTCTTTGTGTGGTGTATGTCATATTAGCATGATAAACTAAGACAGCACTCCCTTCTCTAAGTCATCTCGCCACTCTCCCTTGTCCTTTTCATGCTCCAGACTCACTGGCTCTCCTGACCCTCTGAACATGTCAAATACATTCCATCCTGTGAGCCTTTTCCCACATTGCTTCTTTTGTCTGGAATGGTGTCCTACAGATCTTTCTTAGCTACTTGCTAGTGTTCATATCTCAAATTAAAGTAATATCTTCAGAGAGGTAGTCCATGAACTTATTGCCTCCCCAAGCTCTTCTTTCCATTGCCCATTATTATTTTTCTCCATGGTACTTTCCATTCTCTAATATCTTATTTGCTTTGTTGTTGTTGTTATTTTTGTTGTTTCCTCTCTTCCTCTCTTAAATATAATTCTCATGAAAACAAAGGACTGTATATGCCATATGAATGAATAATGAAGTTTTTTTAACATGCTTCATATACATATTGTCTTACTCCAGAACTGGTAAATGCTCATATTCTACGAATGGAGAAGTAATTGCTCTTTTAATTTCTGAACATGGAAATCTGTCCAGGTCCCAGTGTCTGACACTGGCCTTGTGAAATCCAGGTCATTTCAGATGATGGCATCTTATATTTGTTATGTAGTTTCAGTTCTCGTCTAGTGCTATAATGACTTATTACGTGACCTAGAAAGAGGGAAAATGCATATCAAGCTGCTAAACCAAAACAGAAGTGTGGCCTTGAGTTTTACATTTCTTACAAATATCTTGGAGGAATGTATTTAGTTTAACCATAAAGTAGAATCTCCTGAGCATAAAACCCCAAACAAAAGGGAATTGCCATGCTGGCTGTACAAAAAGCATGCATTGATTTTGAACCAAAAATTCTTTGTCATTAAGGGGAAGCCGTTGCTCTTCTTTGCCACACCTTCACTCTGGCTCCCATCTAAGAAATACCCAATTATTACAGGTTTCTGCCTTGGCCCAAGCTTGAGTCTCTGCATCCCATCTCGTTCTCACAGTAGCAGTAGTTTCCTTGAGCCCTACCATATTCCAATACCAGTCTTGACCTAAGACTGGTAAGATGGACCTAAGATGGGAGTAGGTAAGCCTGCTGTCCACTGGTACTCAATTTACCCTTCTATATGTGCTTCTCAACCAACAATAGCAGTGGGACCAGTTCTTGAAATCTTTTTTCTTTCATTGTTTACCATTCCCCATCACTCCCATTAGCATTTGCCTGGGTTTTTGGTGTAGATGTTGGATAACATTTTTATTCTTTTCCTGATAATCCTGATAACAGAGACTATGTTTGCCTTGTCAAGCACTTGCCCAGGACCTTGAAAACAACTGGGTAAAAATGAAAGCTAAAAGGTCTCACTCCCTATTGCCAGACCTCTCAGATCCTTAGTAAATCTTTGACTATATTGGATTACCAATTTAGGATTGCCTATTGCTTTGTTATAGTGGTCTATAAGAACATGTTACTACTTGGACCTTGCTTTTGCATATTTCAAAGCTTTTGAAGTTCACGTTTACAGATACCAGGCAGGTAACCTAAATACATAAGACCGGTCAGGTGGAAACTATGAGGCCCTGAAAAGACATGTTCAAAGGGCAGCAACTATTTACTTAGAGCTCACTATTGCCATGTTCAAAAGTAATTTTTGGGTTCCCATATATTCTGATTTTCCTTAGGAGCTGAGAAATTCATATTGATGTGAAAAACTCCAAATTTTGAAAAATTAGCAACTAATTCAGAAATTTTAAAGATAAACAGTGGATAGGTAAAAAAGAAGATAAAACAAGCAAAATAACTGTAAGAGATCTCCAAAAGTTCTCTGATTACCCAAAGACTGACCTAACACTAGACCTATTAATGTGGGTGCCACAGTCAGTCATAAGATATTGGGTAACTTTGCTTAAGTTAACATTGTCCCCAATATGTTGGTTGGAAGCCAGTTCTCAGCCTTATCTTGTATGTCCTGTCTTGTCCAGAGAAAATAATGAATCAAATTGTGAAATAAAATAGTTGCCTGTTTTGGTTGACCAGTTCTGGAGAATGAGGTCATTTATGGATATCTATATCCACAATATATATAATATTATAAATTTATATATCATATATAAATGTATAAATACATGTACATATATGAATATGTATATATGGTGCATAAGTTAGTAGTACTGCACTTAAAGTGCTATCATTGGTAGTACTGCTCCTAATAATAATTGGCAGTAATAGCATGCATAAAGAATTGTCAGTCTTGGGAATGTCAGAAAAAAAAAGAACAAAAAACTCAAGAATGATGTGTCTATGTCCTCCCTCCCTGATTTCAGCTAATCTGATTGAGTTCTACACTTCACTTTCCATGTAGAGAAAGTGTGATCATCAGCAGAAGTGGTGATTTTAAAGCTTACCTCGGGGAAAATGAGCCATTGCTGGTTCCCAGAGAGGTTTGACAAGTTTACCCAAGGCACTCTTTTCAATATCTTGGACCTCTTCTATTTCTAGCACCTTTTTACTGTTACTGACAACATTCCTAGTTGAACTGAATAATTTACCCTCTCACCTGACAGCGGTTGTCATTATAAAAACTGCCGAGCCAATTCTGAGAACACCTGCACAATGGGGGGACTTAAACTTTTAACAACCTTCAAGAAAGCCTAGACTCATCACCACCGCTTGTCAGGTTGTACATGAGCTCATCTTTTAGTCACAAAAAGTTGGCAGATTAGAAGATTATATGTGACAGATCTGAAAAAGCATTGATGACATTCTTCCCAGTAGTATTACTGAAAAGAAGCATAATGAAAAATCATATTTATAAATTTTGTAACTATTTTACAAATTGAAGGAGGTTTAGGTTCATGGCAAACTATAAAATATTCCATTTATCTGTGGTAAGAGTTCTAGCAATCTATGGTTTTGAATATTACAGGGAAAGTTATGTGAAATACTATGGAATATTGCTCCTTATTGGCACGTATTAGAGCTTTGTTCTTTATCTTCATTTCATTTTTCCACCAGGGAGTATGGCAGGACACTATCCTTCTCCTTTGAATAGATATAAACTTCTTGTGGTGAAATAGCTTCCTCTTCCTTCTCTTCATGCCATTTCTGGAGCTGGAGTATTCTAACCTATATGTGCTAGTAATGGATAAAAAGCTTCTCCATATATCATATCTTCTGAAAAGTTTCTGTCAATCAAACTATTCTTCTAAAGTGATAATAATTTCTTTTTAATGAAGTGCAATCAATTAAAAATAGGTGTAAATTCCAATTTCCATATATCAGCATGTTCTGCTTGCTAAAACTGCCAAATGCAATATAGCAGACGTAGATTGGCTTTTAAAATGGAGATTTATTAGTTTATAAGTTTACAATTCCAAGGCCATGAAAATGTCCTTAATTAAGGCATGAACAGCATGACAACTTCTCTGAAGGAAGGCCACTGGAATCTTGGGTGTCCTGTCAAATACAAGGCATGTCAGTGTCTGCTGGCCCTTTGTCCTGGGACTTGTTGCTTTCAGCCCCTGGTTCCAGTGGCCTCTTTTCTGAGCTTCTGTGGGTTCTCTCTTAGCATCTCTGGTGCTTTTCTCCTTGAGATCTCTGGGCTTTTCCTGTCTTTTTTCCTCTTATAAAGGATGCCAGTAAAGGATCAAGACCCACCCTGAATTGGTTGGCTCATATCTCAATTGAAACTACTTAATCAAAAGGTCCCACCTGCAATAGATCTGCACCCACATGAATAGATTATAAGAACATGACCATTCCTGGGGAACATAACAGCTTCAAACCAGCACAAAATACAAGACAATCAAAGTTACCACATGGGTTTAAATAATTCTAGGCAAAGACAAGGTAGTTTAACAGTTCCTTTTCCTTGGGCACTCTTTGTGACACATGATTGCCATTATGTTGTCTGAACCTCTTCAAATATATTTTGCAGAATGTTCCTTCCATCAATACAGTTAATCTCTAGTGATCCAGGTTATCAAGAGCTCTATTTATTTGACAGTGTCTTACGTTATTTTTTTCTGTTTTCTTTACTATTTGCTATTCATACTTTGAATGTTTCTTCTTTTCTTTTCTTCTTTCGGAAACCATTGACTCCAAGCCAAGGTAGTATAAAGGATAATGGTCCTCACCTCAAGTTATTGTTTTGCTAAAACCCACCTGTGTTGACTTTCTGGGATGTAATGGGTTATGTGTGTGTTTACACTTCCCATGGCAGACTTAGAAGGGACTTTGCCACTGGCTTTCTTTGTTATGCCCCCAGATGATTTTGGCTGCTGTGTGGGGTGGAAATACAGTTCTGGCAAGTAGAGTTTAAAATCCCAAACTCATATTTTATAAGCGGTAAGTGATAAATAACTTAAGGTTCTACCCAGCTCTCCTTTACCGGTTTAATGAGGTACAGGAGAACAGTCATCATATTAAATTATGTCAGTTTTTCTGGGAACAGGTGACAGAACAAATCATTTCAAACTCCCTCATTCTACATTCTAAGAATCCGCTGAGGACTATAAGTGCTGACCTTTGTAGCAATGAGTTGTGGCTTGGAAAAAAAAAGTGAATATTATATTTCACTGAACATTTTTACCTTAGCCAATGTGATTCTTATCAATTGCCACCCCTATAAAATATTCTTCTTAGAACACAGATACATCCACTGAAAGAAGTTTTCAAGTACTGCTTTTCATATTTTTCGTAAAAATTTTAGAAAGTTAAATGCTTTGTGTAGAATCTATCTGAGGAAGGCTTTTAATTGACAGGTATATGCATCCATATAGATAAATTTAATTGTCTTTGCCAGCTAATGTACATATTGG
The DNA here is from genome assembly GCF_023851605.1 of Tamandua tetradactyla. Taxonomy (NCBI): domain Eukaryota; kingdom Metazoa; phylum Chordata; class Mammalia; order Pilosa; family Myrmecophagidae; genus Tamandua; species Tamandua tetradactyla. The sequence goes on along the minus strand of NC_135343.1, from coordinate 51,091,815 downwards.
GTCACAGATAAATTAAACCTTTGGTCATAAAATTGCATTATGAAGAAAGCTGAAATTCTGTTTTGTTTCAAATTCTATGGACATTTAAAAGAAACTCTCAAGTTTTTATTGTATGTTTCTTATCTCAAAAATCAGCATTTCCTAAAGGATATTTCAGGGACCATTAATGCCAAAAGACGCTTCATGAAAGATCTAGGGCCTAAATAACCAAGTAAATTTGGGAAGTTCTGGGCCTCCTAAGAAAAAAGTATGCTTCTATCATCATAGCAAAGGTTCTAAGAAATTTGCTTAACTTTATTTGGCCTAGTGATTCCCACATGCACTTGAAAATGGATTTAATATTCTATGTCTAAATGCTTCTTGGTGAAATTGAAGTGCTGGAAAAAGTTAATAATCTTTTCAGGGAAGGTTATTATTTATTTTTGAGTGGTTGTTGCAAATGCCTTTTGTTCTTAGCTTGTTCTTGGTTATAACATGTGACATTTCCATTTGCCTTGGGCATAGTACTATTGAAATCAATTTTTGTTTATTATTAATTATGATAATTGAACTTGTTTTATTGAATACTATGCTATAATTCTTCATAGCCTTTGAAGTCCACTTATGTGTCAGCATTGGACCTTAAAATTGAGGTTTGTGTCACTTACAGCAGCTAATTCTGAATAGAGTTCATGAAGATTCTCATATCTTAAAGGTTTAAAATTTAAAACCACTTCCTTAACCTCATTCATAGACTCACAAGCTGGAAAGTGGGTTCTAGGGATCAATCAGTCCCAATACAATTTTTTTTGTTGTTTTTTTTACCAAAGAGGAAGCAAATTAACTAACTAAAAGAGAAAGTGATTAATCTGATGTTAGAAAACAGTGAAGATGGAATTCCACCAATAAGGAGGCATTGTAGCTTAGTGGTGAGGAGCCCATACTGTGCAGCCAGAATGCCTGGGGTAAAACCCTGGCTCACCAATTATTCGTTATTCCATCTTAGACAAATTGCTCACCCTTTGTGTTCTTAGTTCCCTTGTGTGTAAAAGTTTGTATTAAGTGAGTTAAAATATGCAATGCTTTACTATCTTGTATATATAGCAAGTGGTGGATATGTGCTTGCTATTATTGTTGTTATTAAGATTCAAATCTCTGATTTCTAGCTACCTTTCTTCAGTTCTTCCTATAGGGAATATTTAATAATGAATCCATGCCTGACCTACCACCTAATAAGTACTAGTAGAAGAACACAATATGGTTTATGATTGTGGATGCAAAGGGTCAAAAGTAGAGCTATAGATACTATCTACAAATTAATAAAGATAAATTTATAAAAAATAGTTTTATTGAATGATTGGCACAAACTAGATGCAGCAGAAAGAAAAGAGAGCTGTGGATTGTGATATTCAATCAAGCATTCAAGGAACAAGTAAAAATGGATTGAAATTTCAGGGATAATTACAACTCAATGCATACGAAAAAAGTGACTCCAAGTTCAAATTTCACACATTGTGCATTGAAATTTAATACATTGTGTGCTTCACTATTGCTCTAAAACAAACTAAATTTGTTGCCTCCCTTGACACAGATAAACTCAATTAAATAAAAAAATATATATTGAAGGTTTTTAAAGTATACAAATTCAAAGGAGGTAAAAGTAACTTAAGTACTACTGAAAATACCATGTGTGCTTAATTTAATACAGCCTTTTTTTACATAGCCTGGAATAGACAACCTTTTCATTTGAACACTTGAAGCAAATATTGGCTAGTTATTGGTTAGAACTGTTTAGATTATTAAAAAAAAACCTTCACTTTCTTTTTGCATTAGTTAAAGTACTTTAGTTCTCATACTCAAAAATAATTAATAAAAACCAATTATACAAAAAGTTTTCACATGGCAATATTTTAAATGTTGGAAACTTCACCAAATAGATCTGGATTTGAAATCTTCTACTTACTAGCCGTTTTTTTATGTCTGTGTCTGTGCCCATAGAATGAAGAAGCTATTGCTATAGACTAGGTGAGATAAGATGGGAGGTTGATGTAGATAAGCTGGTAGTGGAGATAGAAAAAGTAAATGGATTCAAGATATATTTTGGAAATAAATTTTTGCAATTTGCTGATAGAGTAGATGGGTGGGGGGCAGAAGACAAGGATTGTGCAATGCCTCTGGCTGGAGCATCAGAGCGAATGGAGGTAGCAACAGTAAGAGGGAGGGAAAAGAGAATATGTGTCCTCAAGTCATCCTTTACAGAGGTGGTTGAATGAGTAAGGAAATTAAGCAAGCCCAGAAATAATACATTATCTTTAACATCCTACCAATTGATGGCAATCCTAGAGATGCAGATGGTGAAGCAGAAGAGGACTCATTACAGATAGATTATATTTGGGATATGGGTGAAAATATACAAAGGGAAATGCCAATAAGAGGCTGAATATTTGGACCTAGAGCTTAGAAAATGTGAATGTGATAAAAATTTATATTCAGGAGTGGCCCAATATGCTGGAAAAAACCAAGAATGTGTTGTGCCCAAGATGGGAAATACTATGGAAAAAGGCATTAAAGATGAAAAAATGCAGGAGGGAAAACTGATGAGTGTAGTATGAAGGCAGGATTCCCAGAACTCCTGAAGAGACACTAGCAGGGTTAGAGCTTCAGGGAGAAAACAGTCAGTCAATTCAAAATCAGCAGGCCATTTTTAAGGAATAAAAGCTGAATATAAAATTTTATATTTTGGACAATTTCGAATCTTAAAAGCACTTTAAAAAGACAAAGAAAGACAGAACGATATTTAAAGAAGGAGATGGTATTGTAACTGTTACTTTACAAAATAATTTTCTATATTTATATATTTAAAGAGTAATCCACACATCCAGAGGTATGCATTACTATTCAGTTAGGAAAAAAGTTCTAAACTGATTTACTTTTTCCTTCACTGAGTTTCTCTAAAAGTTTGTCTGTTTAAACGCTGGCTGGATGACCCAAATTTTTCACTTTATTTTTTACCAACTTCATTGATGAGGCTAAAAAGATTCAGTTTTTGCTTAATGATGGGGATTTAAAAAAAATAATAAGGAAGTATCCAAAAGAAATAGGCAACATCACCATCATACTTTTATTTTTATATAGATAGACCCTGAGAACGAGTTGGTGGTGGAATTGGTTTGCTGAGGGAGTGATCTCAAGATAACAAGCTGTTTGAACAGTGAGGATGCAGCATAAAGCAGGGGAAGAGGCCAACCAAAGATGCAGCTTTGGCTGAAGTAAAGTTTCAATCCGATCTCAGAGAGGCTCTGGAATAGCGGTGGCTCCACTGTGGCCTTACCTAGAGTAAGGGGATTGGGTTTTTTGAACCCCACATCAGTAAGCCACGATACAAACCTGTTCTCCCTACTTGGGTTTTCTGAACATAGTGGTTCCTGATGTAGGAAAACATCCAGCTCTGAATCTTTTAACATCCAAGAATGAATATTCTGCAGCAGGTAGGATCTGGATGAAGCAATCACAATTCTACTCCAAGGAAATATAGAAAAAGCCCCACCCTTGGAAAGAAAGTATTAGGATCCAGCCCTGGTTCTCTGCTGTTGATAAGACATGGACTTATTTTCTTCATAATGAAAAAGAAGAGTTGGGCTAGATAACTTCTGGGGGTATTTCCAGCTATGTGTTTTTGTAGGAAGAACATGGACTTTGAAGTGAGAAATAGATTCTAAGTGTTGTCCACCAGCAATTCACTTCCTGCAGGCCTCATTTTTTTTAATCTATAAAATGTGAATGATAATTCCTAAATCAAAATTGTTATGTGGTTTTACTTAATGAAACTCTTGGAAAATAGTCATCATTAATAAACGATTATTTATTGAAATAAATAATGTAGGTTTACCTACTTATATGACCTCCTCCTCTTGGTGAAGGCAAAAATCTCACCACTCAGGGTTGTTATCAATAGGCTGTGTGTGTATGTGTGTGTGTGTGTGCATCTGAGACCATTATAATGTGCTATCAAAATAGAAGGTTTTACCTCTCTTCTTACAGTTTTCTTTTGGCTTCAAATATTGAATATGGATCTATAGAGGCCAATTAAAAGCAGTTAAAGTATCTAAGGAATTAGAAAAAAATGTCCAACTCTTAATGGAGTAATTAGTACTTCCTTCTTGCTGGATAGAGGAAATGAGTTCAAAGACTGTGCTCTTTGATTCTGATCAGTGCTTTTCTTTTATCTGCTATTTCACAAACGTCTTGATTCACTCCATGCTCCTCAGATACTACATGAACAAATCAACACAATGTACTGAATGATGATTTCTACTGTGGCGCAATTTAATCTCAAATGTGTAGAAATGTATCAGTATCATCAAGTTTCTTAAACTAAACCCCAGCCATATGGACCACAGACTCACTGAATGTTTTCTCTTCTGATATTTTTCTTGCCCAACAGCCAGCCAGCCCAAGGATTACCTGTTTATTTGTGTGTGTGTGCACGTTTTTAAAATGTTGCACTGAAATATTACATAACTTGAACACAGATTTTTGGCACCACTTAAATCTTGTCCCCTAGGTGAGTTGCCCCATTCACTTTATTCTAGTCACTTCTCTCCTCTGGAGAAGAGAATGTCCTCTCTGAAAATGCTGGCAGTTCCTGTCCTCCATGTTGAATGAAACCACTGAATTGAGATCTACTCTAGAAAGTTAGAAAGAAAATGCTATCAACTAAATCCTGAGGTTAACATCCTTGCAATGCAAGTATGATTCAAGTATTTTCTGTATACTTTCCAAAACTAGATGTAGTGCTAACAATATTTCATTCATTTATAATTTTAATGGGTTAAATATTACATCATTTGTGAATAAATATATAGTTATGCCATCCTCAATATGAATTAAATTTATGTATCATACATTTAACCATGAGTTTGGATCAAAAAAGTCTTTGACTAAAAGTTTGTTAAGAAGTTATCAATACTGACTTGCTATTAAATATAAGAAGTGGTATAAGATATGATGAATCTAATGGATTCTTAAAAACAAATCTATTAAGCTGTTGTCGATAGGTTGGTGTATTTTTCCATTTTCCAGCTTTGTCGTATGGTTTAAGATAAAATCTCTTTTCAACAGCCCTTCTGATGATCCTAAAATTTATTTGTAGCCTTTGGAGCTTTGTTTCAGGTTTAGCAGTAATGTGACAGAACCAAACTTCCCCTAACTCATAGCTGAATGTCAAGTATTAATTGTCCAATATAAATCTCTATAAAAATGTTGGAGGAAATCATAGAACTGAATCACAAATATAAGAAGTACCACTTAGGTGCAAAGTTATTTCATGCCAACTAATTTTCATCCTAGAGAATTATTTCTGTCTTTGATGACACCTCTGGCATTTTAATTGTATTTAACATTGCAATTGTTTCTGCTGTTTCATTATTTCAATTTTTTGAAGAATGTAGTGCTTTCTAAGTGAATATTGGCACGTGCACTATTATTTTTAAATATCTTTATTATGAAATATATGCAAAAACAATCAATTTCAAAGTACATTTTAACAAGTATTTATAGAACAAATTTCAAAATATGGTATAGGTTACAGTTCCACAATTTCAGCTATTTCCTTCTAGCTGCTCTAATGTACTGCAGACCAAAAAGAAATATCATTATAATGATTCAGTAGTCATACTCATTTATTAAATCCTATCTTCTCTATTACAACTCCTCCTTCTCATTTTATCCTTCTCCCAATCTTTATGGATATTTCGGTAATGATTATCCTAACCTCTTTATGTTGAAAAAGGCTACTGATATATCGGATAGTGTAATGAGCTGGTTGTGTTCTTGGAGAGACAGGTACCTCCGGGTTTCAGGACTTATCTGGCATAGGAACAACCTGGAGGTTTTAAGTTTCTGAAAAATAAACTTAGTGAATGAAACTTTTATAGAGTCTCACCTAGAGTTCTAGGTATTTTTTAGGGCTTTCAGGAATATTGTTTGTTGGGGCTCCGTGTCCTGTGGCTTTTTGCAATATATAGCTGAAGTTTGTTTAAGAGTAACCTCCAGAATAACCTCAATGCTCTATTTGACATCTCTTAGCTACTGAAACCTTATTTTGCTACATTTTTCCCCCTTTTGGTCAAGAAGGCATCATCAATCCTGTGATGCCAGGGCCTGACTCATCTCTGGAAGACATATCCCAAGTTGCCAGGGAGATTTACAACCCTGGAAGTCATGTCCCACATACAGGGGAGAGTAATGCATTTATTTGCAGCATTGGGCTTAGAGAGAAGTCACATCTGAGCAACAAAAGAGGTTCTCTCAAACTGACCCTTAGCCATCATTATAAGGTAGGTTTAGCTTCCCTATTAGGGGAATGAATTTCATAATAGCAAGCCCCAAGATTGGTTTATAAACTGGGGAGTCTAATGCTTGAGAGAATACTAGGAATTTCAAAGTGGGGAAGTTTAATAGATCCATAATTTTTCTCAATCCCTAACTTTTTTTTTTTTTTGCATTTGGCAAATACTTAATAAGACATAAGAAATAAGACACAACTCCTGCTACCCAGGTACATAAATTCAGCAAGGTGATTGAGGCATATTCATGATTCATTTAAACCAAAGAGAATCTCATGAATGAAAGTGCAGGATACTTGCATCAGTAAAAGAACAAACACTTCCCGAGGATCTGGGAGAGTTTTGTGAGGGAGGTAACATCTGTTGACATTGGAACTGACAAACTGCATTGTAGAGCAACCACAAAAAATAGGTGGGTACATTTCAGGTGGTCAAAATTAAATGTACAAAGGAAATGAAGCAGGAACGTGAAGTTCATGGGAATGAATATGGGTACGGCATTCCAGAACATGGAAAACAATGGGTAGTAGCTCCAATTCTGACACTTTGTAGCCCTTCAATATTCAACCCACCACCAGTTTTTCTTGGATGGTCTTCATTTACAAGATAATGTTAATAATAGCTAACACCTATTAATTACTATATAGCAAAACTGTATTAAAGATGTTACAGTCACATTCTCACATAGTATTCATGCCAAGCTTATCAGATGGGCTCGATTACTATTTATATTTTTCATAGGAGTCAATTGAATCTCAAAGAGGTTAAGTAGCTTGTGTGAAGTCACATGACTAGCAAATGGTGAAAGGGAATTTATACCTGTTTGACTTTAAAATCCATGGAATTAAGTATGGCATTATACTGCCCTCACCTATCCTGCTTAACTCTCAGGGTCAAGGTTAGGTTTGAACCATGCATGTTGCTGTGGGCAACTATGTAATCTTGAATGAGAAACACTCTCAGTGTGTAGTATGAAGTTTATCTCTTTTCTGTATTTTAGTTTGACTTCTAAACCTCTGCCACCAACCCCTCCAAACTGCACACATACCATGCTTGCTGTGTGACCTTGGTCACTGTCCTTCCTAAGCTCTAACCTGTGAAGGTCAAGTACAATGGAAGGTATACTCTTGGAGTTGTGTGGCAGGGAGGTGGTATATAAATAAAAAATTCTTTACTCCAGACCATTTTCAGATCCAATAGAACAATAGATGCAATAAGCTGATGGACGGAGATCAAAGTATCACCTTTACCATTGATACAGCTATTTTGAAAGTTACTTTAGATCCGTGACAAATGGACATGCTAAAACTTTGTCCCATAAGCAACACTGGGCAACTGCAGAGCTTACCTATCAGGAGTGGTCTCCATGCCATAAGAAAGAAAGCAGATCAGAGCATGTGTTTCTGAGGCCAAACTGGCATCTGAGGATACTGCATCTGAGTCAAACTTCTCCAAAGGTTACTGGTAAGAAAATTCACTCCTCTTCCCATAGGAAAGAAGGAGTGACGATTAGGGGTCAACATGAAAATTAAAGAGCATGGAAAGTAAAATGTTCTCCCAAGAAATACTCTCTTACTGCCCACATATATTGACCTGCAAGATGTAAAGAGACTTTGTAATTTTCTGTTTTATCAATTTCATTACCAAGGGAGTGATTGTGAGAATATTTTCCCTGATGAAAATAATGATTTTTCACTTTTATATAAGGAGGTACAATTTAACATACATGTGGAAACCGCTATCTCTCCGTTTTCTTTATTTAGACTGGATGTAGAGTGATAAGGAATGGATGGCTTAGAACTATTTCAAGGACAAAAATGAAAATAGAACTTCTTTTGGGAAGGTTTTATATATAATTTTAATGTGAACATCACTGCTGGCATTGCCTGGATATACTAGTAAAATTTAAAGGGTGTTTTTTTTTTTTGTTTTGTGCATGCTTTATTAAAGAACATAAATCAAGTGATCAAATACATTCTCACCAAAAAAGTATCCTTATGAGGAATCATTTGTCAGCTATCTGTGGTCTGTGATAGTATTTTATGAAAAGTAATTACTGGGCAGGTGTCTCAGTGCTACCACTTTCTTCCCCATGAAACCTAGGGCAGGGCAGGACCACCTCTATGTGGCTGTTTTTGCCCATCTTGTAAAAAGAGAAATCATTCATATTTGGGGGAGATTTAAATGATAAATGAGGAAATGCATGCAAGGCTCACTTAAGAGTGAGTGTGTGGGAGGCAGTGCAACTGTGGCTGAGTGGCAGAATTGTTATCTGCCATGCCAGAGACCAGGTTCCATTCCCGGAGTCTGCCAATGCCAAAAGAAAAAAAAAAAGAGTCACTGTGTGTGTATATACATATCTGTGGGTGTGTATGTGAAAGCATGAATTAAGTAAATTTCTAAAAACAAACTTAGTCATATTGAAGACTAATTCTGGATCATGATGTTTTAGTACCAAGGGAAAACAGACTACTCTTTTCATACAAGTACGTTAAGTGGAATGCAATACAATATATTAATGATATCTGCAAACATTCAGGGGATAATATTGAGACATTTGAGCATTAATATAATTCTGGTGCCTTATTAGTCTCTCTATTTTCAGAAGTGACCAATTTTTTCTTTTAGCCTATAGTTCATTTTAACCTGTTTTATAATAAATTTCATTAAAAACTGAAATAAAATATTTTATGACAGAAGAAAAATTTTAAAGTAGATTGATATAATGGAGAAAAATAAAATAACATTAATTCTACAATCTGCAAATTTCCACTTTAGTATTTGAGTACAAATTACTCCAATATGTGGGGTATACATTTTTCCTATTTCATTTATTAAATTATCCAATATGTTTTCTATTTGGTCATTTTTAGAAATGGAAAAGTTCTAGGTTTTTTGTTTAAAATCCATATATCTTTTTGGTAACCAATTTTATGTTCACAATGATTCGAATCAATTTTCATGATGTTTATATTGTGGTTTCAAGGTAAACTATCATTATGGCTTTAACTTCTTCATTCCAATCTTTTTCACCCATTTATAAATACATTTTTAAGCTATCTTGGCTAGATCTTCTACAACAGTGTTAAACAAGAATTGACAGTGAAATGTCTGTCTGTTCTGATTTTAGTGACAATGACTCCATTGTGTAGGATGCAGTTTTTATTTTGATAATCAATCATTACCAGGTTATTAACTTACCCTTTAATTCTATTTGGTAAAAATGTTGTATTTTGTTGAAAATCATCAACATAAGTTAAACTTTATCAAATGCCTATTAAAGGGCATTGTTCTAGATTATTATCTATTCTCTCACTTTAAAGCTAAATTTTGGACCACTATTGGAATTTTGGAATTAAAGTTTTTTATTTTTCCTCTGTCTTTTGTCCCCCTGGTAATTTGGAAGATACACACCCTAAGCTTATTCAAATACTTGCTATGTTTTAGTAAAAGAACAAAATGTCAAACCTAATTATTTCTTCTGAAATTACAGGTAAAAATGAATTATTGGCTTTCTCATGTAATATGAAAACTTTTAGCATATTTTTGCTTCTTTACTCCTTAAGCTTCTCTCCCTTTTAAGATATTACATAGTTTTGAGACAGAGAAGCCATGACTTTTAATTCTACATGATAATGATTTTTTAAATCAAAATGTCTTTTATGCCAATGCATTTTCTTTGGTTGTAATTGATAGCTTTGTCAGAAGTAATTATTTAGATAAGAACTATGAATATGACTGACTGTATTGCTCATAGTTCTTTCTTAGGTGTAACATTTTGCAATAATTTAATATTAAACTGATATCTTTTATTTTATAAACCGTAATCTTTCTCATTTGTTAATCACTTATGCATCAAGCCCTACGCTTTTTTAATTGTTGAGATTTTACATTGTATTATGTAGTAGGCTACTGCTCCCACATTTTTATGTTTCTGAACATTATTCACTGTCTTTGATTTTAAATTTTTCCCTGTGCACTTTGCACTTTGAAACAATCTTGTCAAATCCTTGCTCTTCCCTCCAAATAATCTGTTATTCTTTTAATTGGAATCCCACTAAATTTATTAGCTGACATGGGGAGGATTAACGTCTTCTTATCTAAGAATTTTACTCTACTTTTCTTACTGTGTGTTTTTGAGAACAGCATTCATATTCTGGCTCCTTTTTTGAAAAAGCATATGCCTGGGTCAGTCATTTTTGTTTAAATTTATTGACTGATATTTTTATAAAAAGTCTTACATTTTTGCCTGACAGTTCGTGTTCTTTATTTTTTGTATTGGCAGAATGGTAGTTAATTCTCTCCTGACCTGTACCGCTCTCCTTCTCTTGAATCCATTTTAGGCCTGTGTCTTTCAGTCCAAGGGTAAATTCTTGCAATTGGGATAAGAATGTGCTCTACTCAGCCTATAGCAATTGAACCGCTTATCTAAGTCTTTGCCGCTATTTGTTTGGCTCTTCTTCACATTTTCACAATCTGCTTCGTACTTTCAGACATCAAATTGCTCTTCCACATGAGAGTTGCCCACGGGAACCTTGGCTACCTTTCCCATTAAACCAATTCAGGCTTTTCCCTCAAGCAACAAAATGAGACGCAGTCCTCAACCCAGTCTAATATGCACTGTGATTTACAGGACAGTTCTCAAGGCATGTTTGGATTAGGCACCTCTGTGCTAGAATCAATTCTACGCCATATTACAGCTCTTTGGTGAAGTCATTTGGGATTAGGAATGGATGGGTTAATCCAGGGGCTTGAACCACAGTTTCTGTTCCTCACGGTTATTTTTACTTGTGAATCTGGTAAACAGAAAAGAATAGAGAACTTTATCAGAGTCAAATATAATGCATGTAAGTGTACTAAAGGATCACATAATCTGATGTTTATCATTCATACCTGATTCCAAACAGATTGGAACATAGTGTTTTATAAACTTCTGGCTTCACTTTTTTTTTTTCAATGGGTCCTGGTGATATCTTTTTGACTTAGCATTGATGACAAATAGCTACCATTAATTTATATTACAATGAAACAGATGAGACAATGAGAAATTTGTTTCAAAAACAAATGGAAATGAAATTGGCATATATGCAATATCATGACATTAAAATAATTGTATTATTTTTTTCACATTATTTTCATATACCTTCTGGAGGAAAATGATAAGGAAAACTATCTTTTGATGGGATAAGTGGTTTATGTACATTTTCAATAAGTCTATAAGCTAGGATCCACTAAACCTCCATTTCATTGTTGGAAAAATTGAAGTCACACAACTAGTTAGTGGAAAAGCCAGGATTTAAACCTCAGCCATTAGGCACCATAGCTTTACTCTTTAAAGTATTAATGGTGAAAATCTTCCTTCTATGTATACAAATAAATGGTAGAGATAAAGAGAGATTAAGCAGTCCGACAAGGATGGCATACGGTCTCATTCTCTCACTTACTAGTATTCACTAGTTTTGAAAGGCAGACTATTTTACTAAAGTGCAGGCTGGGGCTCAAAATCAAGGTACTGGTCATTTCTGTCTGGTGGCAAAGTTGCAATTCACATCATATGCAAGAAACTGTAACAGTCCAGAAATTTCCCACTAAATCCTTACCTTGTCTCTGATGTGCCTTTTAAAAATTTTGCTTCTTATACTCATATTCAAGACTAGAACTTATAAGCAATCCTGATAAGTGTTTCTACTTTTGCCATCAACTTTCTAATAACTTCTACACAGTTCTCAAATATAAGCCTTCAGTTGTATACAAACAGACATTTAATTCTATTATATTCAGACATTTCGAATATACAATTTTGTTTGTTGGTGAATTTGTACTTTTGTTCTCCTAAAGATCAGACCAACTAGTGGCTTAAAATAATGTGTTTCCTATGTCTATGGCCAAGACCCTTTTCAATGTTAACTGCGTAGAAAATTGCATCCTGCATGCAAGGTAATTATGCTGATAGGAGATCAGTCTTGTGTTAGTAATCAAAACAGTTGTTTTTTTCTCATTCTTTCCCTTCCAGTTGAAGCCCAAATCATCCTTATTAGGACAGTTTTATGACCTAATTTTTAATAGAATAACATCTGACATAAATCAATGGAAAATCGAATATTAAACCCTTAAACCTTAAATGACTTTACTCTCTACTTAACCACACAGTCTCTGAAATACTGATGAATGACAAGTAATTACTCACTCAATGCAATGCTTGTCAATCAACTGAGCAAACAATTCCTAAATTTCTCACATAATCCAGCAAATCCCAAGCAGCACACAGGTTTGGGGGTAGGAAAGCATGCTGGTTTGAAAGTATTATGTACCCCAGAAAAGCCGTGTTTTAATCCTGATCCAGTCTTGTGGGAGCAACTGATTCTTTCAAGTCTAATTCAATATTCTAGAGCAGAAACTTTGATTAAATTATCTCCACAGAGATGAGACACACTCAGTTGTGGGCGTGACCCTTTGATTAGACAGAGCTGTGAATCCACCCATTCCGACCGGATCTTGATTGGTTTACTGGAATCCTTTAAAAGAGGAAACATTTTGGAGAGAGTCAGAAATGTGAAACTTCAGAGCCAACACAGAGAGCAGAGACGCAGATGTTTGGAGATGCTTGGAGCCCAGTAGACATCACCATGAGCTTTTAAGCAAGCCAGAACATAGATAGAGCGAAAGGAAGCCAAGGGATGAAAGCCAGCCCTGGAGAAGCAAAGTGAGGAACCCCCTCAGGAATAGGCTGAAAGCAAGGGAGACCAGGAGCAAGGGACCTGCAGACGCCAACTATGTGACTTCCCAGCTGACAGAGGTGCTCCTGACCATCAGCCTTTCTTGAGTGAAGATAACCTCTTTTGGGGCCTTAAGTTGGACACTTTCATTTCCTTAGAACTGTAAGCTTGCAACTTTTAAATTCCCCTTTATAAAAGTCATTCCAGTTCTGGTATATCAAGTTTCAGCAGCTTGCAGACTAACACAGGGAGTTAAATATCTCAAAGACCACTTTTATTGGACATGAGGACATCTGTAACTATATTTATGCTTACTTTGTTCATTGACTTCTTTGATTTACTTTAGGTATGATGCTAAATTAGATTTCCTACTACAGAGTGAATGATCCTAGCTGCTACCACTCTATTTCAGGAAATTTGCTTACTGACCTGTTAATCCTGCTTGTTAAAATGGAAAAAGGGCAAGGCTTGGCATCTAGAGGCCTAAGATTTTTTTGCTAACCACTTACTGACTGAGGAATCCATAGTACTATCATGGCACCCTTATGTCTTGATAATGCATGTCCTTTCTACATCACAGGATTATTAAAATATTTGAATTCTGTAAAAATTTTCTTAAAACAAATATTTAAAAGAAATACAAATTAAAAAAGCTAAAATGCTATTATTGCCAAAGATTAAACCAATAGGTACAATCTTTTTCTATATATGTGTGTATATATGAATCTATACTGATTTTCAAGGATTTGTGAGGATGTGGGAAAATTGTCTTGCTCAAATGAGTATAAATTGACCAAACCTTCTGTTCTAGTTTGCTAGCTGCCGGAATGCAACACACCAGAGACGGATTGGCTTTTAATAAAAGGGGATTTATTTTGTTGGTTCTTCAGAGGAAAGGCAGCTAACTTTCCACTGAGGTTCTTTCTTACGTGGAAGGCACAGGATGGTCTCTGCTGGTCTTCTCTCCAGGCCCCTGGGTTCCAACAACTTTCCCTGGGGTGACTTCTTTCTGCATCTCCAAAGGCCTGGGCTGAGCTGCTAGTGCTGAGATGAGGAATGCCGAGCTGCTTAGACTGTGCTACATTGCGTTCTCTCATTTAAGCACAAGTCAATTAAGTTAAACGTCACTCATTGCAGCAGACACACCTCCTAGCCGACTGCAGATGTAATTAGCAACAGATGAAATTCACCTACCATTGGCTCATGTCCACAGCAACAGAACTAGGTGCCTTCACCTGGCCAAGTTGACAACTAATCTAACTACCACACCTTCTTTAAGAGTCATTTTACAATTGAATCTCATGTCCTACAATTGTACTCTGTGGTCCAGGGGTTGTCCTCTAGAATTTGATCTTAAGAAAATAATTAAGAATGTTCTGAAAGGTTAAAGTAAAATGATGTTAGTGCCAATTTTTCAGCATAATAAAATGTTAAGAACAATCGGAATGTTCATTATTAAGGGATTCATGAATTATGCCATTTAATAGGTACTTGATAGAAGACAGTGCAGTCATTAAATCAATATATGAAATGGTGAAATAGCAAAAAAATGAACCGCAAAATTTATGAATAGAATAATTTCAAACATGCATGTATTATTCAAAATATTTACAATGGTTATCTCTGAATAGAAGAATTCCATATAATGGTTTTATTCTCCTATGTGCAATGTCTACATTTGTATAATGTGGATGCATCATTTAACTATGTGAAAACATTCATGCATTATAAAATAATAGTAAGATATAATAATAATAGCCAATATTTTCTGAGCACTTGTTAAGTCTCCTTACGCATTCTTCTAAGTGCTTGGCATGTATTAGCACATGAATAAGGTTGTTTTGATATCATTGAGGATGTAAAAGAATCATTCTCCTTTGGGCTTCTCATTGTTGCAAAAGCCCCAAAAGGAATTTTATGGATTATATTTGCCAGTAAAACTCCAGGATTTTGGAGACATCTGATTGGGGGACACACACAAAAAAAATTGTCAGTCAATGCCAAGACTGTCAGTGGAGTCAAAAGTTTCTGAAGTGGTGGAGGGAGGAGGTAAATCCAGGTGTGCTATACCTGGAGAGAATCGAGTCCTTAAGAAATAACCCAGTCCTAGTGTCATCTGAGGCCTGGGGACTTATTTTGTTATTTGAAAATGTGGACCTTAACCTTGAACATTCTTTAAGCAGGAAGAATTATCACAGAGCACTCTGAGTTGGCAGGTTTACCATCAGGAAGCACCATTTCCAAAAATCTTCATTTTGGATGAAGAGAAGGCTTTCATTTTTGAAGTATGATTCTGTATGTCCTTGTAAATCTAATAGATATGAATTAAATAATTTGCTACTGTCTCTTTGTACATAATGAATATAAGTTGGAAAACTATGGGTTGCGGATGAGAGATGCAATGAAATAAAATATTATAAAAATGATAGATGAAAGGAGTCTCATTTTGATAAGGACTTGCCAAAGTCCTCATTTTGTAATGCAGTATATAGTTTATTATTTTTTAAATCACATTGGAGCTGACTTTCCAACTGCAAATGTTTTAAACTGTTCCATGCCATCACACTCCTGATGCCTATCGATTTGGTCATTAGCATTTTTGCTAGAGGAGTTGTCAACAAAAAAGGAACAGATTGAAGACAGATATGTCTTCTTGTGATGATTGAGAACCACCAAACAATGTGCACACCGTAGTGTAACCAAATCTTGCTGCAGTCGATGAGATGCTCTTGGCTTTAGAAAATATTCTCTTTCTGTGAATTTAAATTGACTCCTTTCTTGGGATGTCATTTTGTTCATTTTTCATTGGTGCAACAATAATAATTGAGATACCCTCTGACTTGGCAAGAGGAAGTGAACTCATAATCCTACGCAACTTCATATCCTATAAGTTCATTTGGAACTCTAAAGTGGCCTGTTGATTTTTTTTTTTCTATTATTTCTTTGGCCTGTTGATTTTTGCATTTATTTAGGTTTATTCCAAAGGCAAACTCCTCACTATCGATAATTAGAAATTTATCTTCTTCAATGTAGCCCAGGCATTACTGAAAAAAAAGCTGTCTCAGCTGCTAGTCTCATCATTCCTTGAAAGAGAAGTTTAGGATATCTGACAAGAAATACCCTACTACTGTACTTTACATCTCAAAACATTCATCTCCTTACCTTGTCTTCTTTTTATAATTTTTCCTCCTCAAACTGTCATCTCTTCTTATCATCCTCTCCCACTACTTAGCCAAAATTTATACTACTCCTTCTCTATTTGAGCCCACTACCTTAATAATATGTTTTCTTTGCCTTAAATATGTAAAATTCTCCATCAAGGAAAAAAAGAGTTCTATTTGACATTAACCCCCCTATCTACCTATCTATCCTTTCACCAAAAAGCATAGATTGAACAACCTATACCTGAAAACACGGAAAGTCAAAAAAGATGAAATTATTGTTTCTTCTGATTGCTCTTTACTTTCAAAAGTCTATAATACCTGTCACCGTAGTTCTCTTGGTAAGTGAGATGTAGGATGCATGGATGAACAAATTCTTCCAACTATGTGAAAGAATGGAAATATGTGTTTTCTTAAGATATCTGAAGCTGTGCTTTATATTGTATAAAAGAAAGCATCTAAAGAAGAAGACGAGATAAAGTTTAAAGGAAACTTGTTTTAACTAAAGAATGGGATTTAAGAGACACTTATTTTCTGAAGAATATTGCTTCTCTTGCTTAAAAAATGCTTATGTTTTTGTTTAAGAAACAATATAAGGGTGGGCCACAGTGGCTCAGCAGGTAAGAGTGCATGCCTGCCATGCCCAAGGACCCGGGTTCGATTCCCGGTGCCTGCCCATGTAAAAAAATTAAAAAAAAAAAAGAAACAATATAAACTATTGTTATTCTTTAAGAACATCTCATAGATTCTCAAATCCTTATATGTTGCATGTAAGAAAGATGCTACGGAAGATTGTTTCAGCTAGCTAGGTTATTAAGACAAATATCCCACAGAGGGTTAGTTTAAAGAAAGAGCATTTATTGGTTCACATTTTTGAGGCTAAAAATAGTCCAAATTCATGGTGTCGGCAAGGCTTGCTTTCTCCCAGGGGTCTGTGGTGTTCTGGTGCTGGCTTGTCTCCTGTCACATTGCAATGTCCTTTCCTTTCTTTGCTGACTTCCTCCTTCTTGTGGCTTTCGTTTGTATGAATCCTCCAGTAATCCAAATTAAGGTCCGTGTTCATTCAATGGGGCCACCTCTTAACTACAAATAGCACTGGGTTCACACCCACAGAGATGTGGATTTAATATTTAAAAATTTGTATAAATGGGGGTATACACTTCCCCCCGCCCCATCAACTAACAGGGATAAAATCAATTTGTGGTATATATTCCTAATCATGTATTGAATATATGTACATCTCTTTTCTCTAGAAAACAAATTTATAGTCCAATCTTATTCTTTACATACTCTTTTAATATTTTCTTTTTTTGCATCACATCATTAGCCTTTATTTAAATGATCAAGTCTATTTTTAGTATTTTGTAATGTTCTTGTCAAGTTCTTCCATAAAATTGGACATTTTTTAAATCACTGATCTCAGCCAAATTCATGTTAATAAGTGGACAATATGAAATTGAATATATACCATTGGTGTTCTTTCTTGAGTATTCTTCTTTAGGAAGTAGAAAACATCCTAAGAAATAGTTTTACTTCCATAATACTTTGATGAAATGGATAGAGTGGTAATACTACTTCTATTTAATAATGTTGAGGAGATAGAAACAAAAAGAGATCAAACGTTATGTGAAGAGAATAAAAGGAGAAAAACCTCATCATACTGTAACATCTTACTGCCAAAATGTCTTAGCTGTACTTTGAATGAGAAAAATATTTGTTGAAAATAAAAAAGAAAATATACGTTGCTAAGATTTATGAAGAGACAGATTATAATAAATTGTTTAGCAGGGTGGGGAATAGCTGTGATATTTTCTTTATATCTTCCTGATTATTTATGATCACTCTCAAAATCCTAATTTCTACCATTTTTTTTACTACAAACCTCTCCAATATCCACTGATATCTGTTTTCCTTTTACTTTGGAAATGTAAGATCAAAGCCCCCTCCTTCCTCTTTTTTTAGAGATAGGCATGACTGTGAGAGTTGTTCTGACTAATGAAATATAGAGAGAAGTGGCTTGTGAAACATTAATGAGTTCATTTCTCCATGTTCTTTTTTCCTTGCTAGATTGACTGTCAGCATTCTGGACGAGATAGTCATGGTTAATGCAGGACCCAAACTGAGGAAGTCAAAAGGCAGAAAGCCCCATTGATGCACATGGAAATGTACCATAACTTAGAAATAAATCTTTCTTAGTTTAAGTTTCTGATGTTTGGGGTCTGTTTATAATGGAATCATAACACTACTTATCAAGGGAGTGTATGACTGAGCTAGAATATTAATAAATATCACATAGATCTTTATCAAGAAAGATAATGATTAAAGATGAACAAGAATGAAAAGGGTTCTATAGACCTACGTATCCCACTGATTAACACTAGAAATATAAATTAGTTCTCACAAGAACTACTTTGAAGATATGATTCATGTACAAAGAGTGTTTAAGTCCAGGGTATAAGGAAAAACTGCTATTGCACGCTATGGGCTATGTTCAAAAGGAAACCATCAGCGCTACCACAGCTACAGCAGAAGTAAATAATGGGGAGAGGGACATGAGTTAAGAGGAGGTTTAGATTTCCTATTTGGTGAAGGTGTGTACATTGTTTCTCTTTCTTTTGTGAACAATGAAGTAATCTAAAATTGGGAGTGTTGATGAACTGTAGACTTTGAGCCCCATACATGATGCCTAATGAATACAGGTGGCGGACGGATGCATTGACTGAGAAGTAGAATGGCGAACAATGGTGTATGCTTATAAATGAATGTTGTGCTGCTACAAAACAGGAACAAAGTTGCGAAGCAAGCAACAATGTGAATGACTATGTGGGACATTTGGTGAGACAAAATGAGCTAGAAACAAAAGAACAACAATGGTATGGTCTCCTTTAGAAAATGCTCATAAGAAAACAGGGGGCTAGATTGTAAGCTTTTATAGTCTGGAGTGGTAATTATTATTTCTGGATTTTGAGAGGCTGATATATGCATTTAAAACCTGATATTTAGAGATAAGAACGAAAATGATCAGGTTGGGGTAAGAACACAGGGGTAAGGAAGACAATGTCTATACTTTAGAACACACATACTTTTTGAGAGCAAATGAAGAAAGGATTATTTGGTCTGGAACTGAAATTTTCTGTAGCACGTAATCTAGCTCAACGTATCTGCATAGCTCATTTGAACAACTGGAACCCAGGGAGCCCAGAATAAGAAAGAGGCCCTTTAATCCTGCACAGCTTAATGTAATGCTTGGATACATCCAAGAGTATATTAAGCATATAAAGTATTGGCGAAATCCCTTGAAGGATGGGAGGAAAAATATGGAACTATTAAACTTTAACATCAGGAAATCCCCTGACACTGTGTCACTATACTGTCACCCAAATCAATAGGCCAAACCCTTGTTCTTGAGGCTTACCCTTGTGAAGCCTTTGTAGGCTGTGGAGAAGCTTAATCTACCTATAGGTATGCTTGAGAGTTACTTCTGGAGGACCTCTTTTGAGGCTCAGATGTGTCCTAAGTCTCTCTAAACCCAGCTCCATAAGTGAAATCATTGCCCTCCCCGCTATGTGGGATATGACATCCAGGGGTGAAAGTCTACCTGGCGACATGGGAGAGGACTCCCAGGGATGAATCCAGCCCTGGCACCATGGGGTCAACAATTTCAACCTGACTTAAAGGGGGAAAAGAAGTGTAACTAATGACATATCAGGGGCAGAGAGAGTTCAAATAGAGTGGAGAGGCTACTCTGGAGATTGCTCTTATGCAAGCTTCAGTTAGACATTGCTGCCTGTCATAACTTGCCAACCCTCAACCAGGACCGTTCCAGCCAATCCTAAAGAACACCTAAGGCAATGTGTAACATTCCACAAGGGTTCTGTGCACTAGAGTAACTTTCCAGAAATCTACAACCTCTAGATGGGTCCCTGGGCCAGATGAACCATGAAACCTAGCCCAGTCTCTCCAGAACATCAGCTAATTCCATCTCCCTACCCCATATTAGTGAAAGACCCTTCCAAAATCAAAAATTTAGAATTGTCCTAACCCAAACAACCCTAAAGAGAAGGACCTCTTAGACACAACCCTAAAGAAAGATCAAAAGTGATTATGGAATTATATGGAGAAGATAGAATTTAACAAATGAATATGATTGCTGAATCATTAAATTGATATCTCGTTTAGTCTCCAGTATCTTAGAGCAGCTAGAAGTAAAAACCTAAAACTGTGGAATTGTAACCCATGTCAAACTCTGAAATAAGTTCTACAACTAATTGCAGTGCTGTGCTTGAAATTTATTGCTTTTCTTGTTTACATGTTGTTTTTCACACGAAAAAAGAACAAAATCGATTGTGGGGATAAAAAAAATAAAAATAAAATATTCAAGACTTCTAGCCTTCTTTATACTGGAGCAGCTAGAAGGAAAAATCTGAGAGGATCGTGTGGTAGCCCATGACAAACTCTGGGCTCTGTCCTGTAACTACTTGTTGAAGAGTGTTTTGAAAACTATTGCTTTTTATTTCTTTGCTCTGGATATGTTATATTATACAATAAAAAAGTTTTAAAAAAGGATAACTTCTAAGAATCTCCAACATTTTTGGATAGAGAGCAATCATGCTTTTGCTTTTATGATAGATTCTTGCATCAAGTTAGGTGGAGAGATGCCTATGTTTGTGCGTTGTAGTTTAGGCATTTAAATGAAAGTAGAAGGATAGATACAGATGCTGAGTGAAAAAGATAAATATCACATCGTGCTGTTTATCTGTTGTCAACTTTTCATCAATACTCTTTCATTCCTCAATCTCTTCTGAAAGCCTGGAACTACATTTCCTAGAATTCTTTTAAATTTATGGACCTAGAGTAGAGTTTATCAGTGAAGGGTATGCCAGTGGGATTTGGAAAGTGTAAGAAAATGAAAAGCAGTTACATTCTATTAAAAATTTTGGAAGAGCATATCTAGGAAGATGTTGACTTTCTGAGAAGTGGCTGCTGAGGTGGAAAATGGCAATACCATATGACACTCAAATTAAATCGTGGCTTCTGCGTTTGCACCTGTGGGTCACCCATTTGTAGCTGTGGCCTTCCTGGTTTTTAAACTGCAGTCCTTCCAAAGATTATATAAACCTGCGATTTGCTACTAACCAGAGTGGCTTTTGTCTTACTAACTTAACCCTAATTATATAAAGACCAATAGTTTTCAAGTCTTTTTTCTTTTTAAAAAATAATTTTATGAGCTCTTTCAAAAATACAGATAAAGTGGAAGTACTAAATTATTTTCTTCATTCAAATTTAACAAATATCAACATTTTCTTCTCCATATGTGCACATGTCTTACATTTAAAACAGAAATAAGAACATTATAGATAGTAGTAGGTATGTCCAACTGCATGGGAGATGATCTATTGTTCTAAATATTCCTGTTACAATATATCTAAAAATATTGGATGAAATTACAAACACACACACATACATTATATACATGCATGCATACATATTTAGATATATAAATTAGCTTTCAAGGAGATGAATAAATTGTAAAATGTTGAGGTTTATAAATTGCTAACTTGCTAAATCTAGTTGATTTCCATGGAGATAAAGATAAGGTACAAAATCATCTCCAAGACTTACCTATTAAGCGGAGATTTTAAAAAGACGACTTCATTAATGGGTAAAGTTACCTAAGTGTATAAAATATTCCAGTTGCAGTGAGAGACAGTAAGGAAGCTTCATTCTTCTGTGTTCCAACTTTGGTGACAGAGGGGAAAAAAATGCAGAAAATAGTTCTAATGATCACTTCGACTATAAAACCAAAAAACATCAGATTAGGGACTGGATTCATACTACCTGCTTGGCTCAAAAAAAAAAAAATGCATGCAAAGTCTTAGGTTTCTAGAGGCACTTCTGCCTCTACATTCTCTTTGGAGGAATCATTGTTAATTTACTATTGCTGTAAAAAGAACAAAATCACAAACCTGGTGGCTTAAAACCAAATGAATTAAATGATCTTACATTTCTATACATGATGGATGTTTCACCAGGTAACTGAAGGCGTGGGCAGAACTTGTTCCTTTCTGGAGACTGTAGGGGCGAATTCTTTTCCTCTTCTGTAGGGTCATGGCAGAATGCAATCCCTTGTGGTTGTAGAACCAAGGTCACCATTTTCTTGCTGCCTATGAGATGAATTGCATTCCCAACTTCTGGTGGCCGCAAAATTCCTTAGCTCATAGGCCCATCCTTCCAACTTCAAAGTCAGGGATGGCAGGATAAGTTCTTCTCACATCACAGCACATTGGTCAGACCTCCTTTTCTGCCCAAACCTTCCACTTTTAAGGACTCGTGAGATTAGATTAGATGAACCCAGATAATCCAGGAAAATCTTCCCTTTCTAGGTACTTATGCTTTAAAAAGCTCCTTTTGCAATGTATGTAAAGTAATCCCAGGTTTTAGGGATTTGGATAAGGACATCTTTGGAGAACTATTATTGCTCCTACTACAACCTTATCATAATATAATCCTCAAATAATTCTCCAAAGTTTCAAGAAACTCAACGTGCAAAAAAAAGGTAACAAACAACCATGTGTGATAGTTAAAATTAATCATAGACAATATATTTAGACCTGAAAGTGTTTACTCAAAATGAAAAGATGTTTAAACAAGCATAAAAGGATATGAGAAATCTGACTAAGGGAATAAAGTCTATGCAGAAAACCTGACAAATCTTTAAAAGAAAAACAAAATTTCTAAAAATTAAGAAATATTTAGAAATACAAATTTAATGGATAAGTAGCAGAGGAGACATAAAAGAAGGGAGAGTTAGCAAATGAAAAATATGGCTAAAGATGTGATCAAAAATATAATTAAATATGTAAATTATTTAAAATGTGATAGAAAAATCAAGATACCTGGAGAAAAGAGAGGAAAAAAACGTGGCATATGATTTTAATTCCGGAGAAAAATAAATGAAATAAAAAAGAAGCCATTTTTAAATAGGTAATAACTGAAAACTTTTTGTACCTTACAGAAGTTACGAAACCTCAGATTCAGAAAGATTTTGTCCCAATCAGAATTAAAGTGCATGCAAGCACTCATACAAAGCACAGTGAAGTGGTATTTTGAACACTAACGTTTATAATATTGCCCTAAAATCAGCCAAAGATGGGAGAGACCTCTGACTATATACAGAGAAACAATAATTAGACTGGTAGCTGAATTCTGAATAGCTCAATGAATGTCAATAACCTGTGAATTAATCTTAAAATACTGAGCATTTTAACACTTAGACTAGAACTGGACACTCAATGAACTATTATTTTACCAATTGAGATAAAACAAGACAGCTTCAGGAGAAAAAAATTGAGAATTTACTACCTATAGATTTACTCTAAATTACTGCTAAAGATTCTACTTCAGAAGAAGAAATCTGATTCCAGACACCTCCCCCCAAAAATAAATCTGAGATGTAAAAATGAATTCTTGGCAAAGAAAAATAATAAAATATTGCTTTTTCAAAATATTTAAAATAGCTAATAATAAATCTAATCTCATTATTAAAATATTCAACTATATTATGGGGAAATAAATATAGCATATAAATCAAGAACTGTTGCAGAGTAAAAGCATTCTGAAACACTAATATTTTGCAGCAAGTAGATAATTATGAATTCATCTTCAATATAATTAATCTTAAATTTTAATACCCTTATTAAATGTTATTAAATGTTCTGTTATAAGAATGCAAATACAGTGTACATTTTTTACATTTAAGAGAGGAAAAAGATATGGAATGGGAAAAGAACTTAATGAAAAAGACAAGAAGAAAGAAAAAAAGTAGAAAAATGAGAAAAGCACAAAATGAGATATAGCAAGTGAATCCAAGGGCAGTGTGACAGTGAGTCAGTGGCAGAATCCTCGCCTCCCATGCCAGAGACTGGGTTTGATTCCTGCCGCCTGCCCTTGCAAAACAAACAAAAGGGAATGTGAATTCAAATATATCTAAAATTATTATAATATGAAACGACTAAATGCTTGTCTTAAAAACAACCATATGAACTGCATAGTCTAAAATGCTTGTACTTAAAAACAACCATATGAAATGCATAGTCCAGCTATAAAAGTGGTTTGTAATACACATCAAAATCCTAAGGGAACATAAAGGTTGCTGTTCTAGTTTGCTAAGCTACTAGAATGTAATATACAATAAATGGAAAGGCTTTTATAAATGGAATTTAATAAGGTTACAGGTTTACAATTTTAAGCCATGAAAATGTCCAAATTAAGACATCCAGGGATAACACCTTCATTCACATTAAGTCCAATGGGTCAAAAACGCCTGTCAGCTGGGAAGGCACATAGCTGGCATCTGCTGGTCCCTATTTCTGGGCTCTGTTGCTTTCAGCCTCTGTTCCTGTGGGGGTTCCTCACTTTACTTCTCCAGGGCTGGCTTTCATCTCTCAGCTTCCCTTGGCTCTGTCCATGTTCTGGCTTGCTTAGCACCTCCTGGTGATGTCTGCTGAGGTCTAAGTATCTCCAAACATCCATGTCTCTGTTCTCCAGGTGTATCATTTCCATCTGCATCAGCTCTGCTCTGAAGTGTTTTGGCTCTCTTTTTGTCAGCTCTGAGGTTTCTGTCATTTCTGGCTGTCTCCAAAATGTTTCCTCTTTTAAAGAATTTCAATAGACTAATCAAGATCCACGTGGCTTGGGCAGCATCACATCTCCATGTAATCAGAAGGTCACACCCACAACTGGCCATGTCACATCACTATGGAGATTATCTGATCAAAAGTTACTGCCCTACTGTATTAAATTAGGATTAAAAGAAATAGCTGCCTCTACAAGATTGAGTCTAGCTTAAAACATGGCTTGTCTGAGGTACATAATATTTTCAAACCAGCACAGTTGCCAATAAAAAAAAAAAGAATTAAAAAAAACTATACCAATGAAATACATATCAAAAGATAACTGCTGTCACTATTATAGAAAATGGAGTTCAAGGCATAAACCATTACTAGAGTTAGAGATATTCAAACAGCCCTGGAGTTAGAGATATTCAAAATATATTAATAAAAGTTTTCTTTTTTCCATCTTATAGTCTTGAACAAGACAGAGAGACCTATTATAAGTTCTGTACACCATCAAATTTACATTTGTTAGTATTTGCAGATTTTTGAAATGGTTATTTCTTGGACTTTAGATGATATCCAGGCTACTGAGTTTATGATAACAATGGGCTTTCACATAGCTCTTGACATTTCTTTGATATGACCCTCCCTCTCACTTTCTCACCTCCCCTTTCTTTCTTCCCCAAAATTTATAATGAAAACACTGTAGTTCAGGCACTGTTATACAGTAAGGAACAAGACAAAACCTTGTCTGTTAGCAGGCATTTGATTATTATTTTACTGTATTAATAGGGTGAGTTTGAAATAATATGTTTTTTGATGTTAAGTAATCTTTTCTTGGCTATGTCTTTTGGTTCATGAATTACCTTTTTAAAAAGGATTTAGTTTTTGAGACTTCCGGAGAAGATGGTGGCTTAGTAAGGCACGCGGGTCTTAGTTCCTCCTCCAGAACAACTACTAAAGAACTAGAAACAGTACAGAACAGCTCCCAGAGCCACGACAGAGACCAGACACACAGCGTACCCCATTCTGGAACGGCTGGACAGGCTAAGAGACTCCGCTGCGGTGAGGTCCCCGAGAGGCACGCGCTTCCCCGGGCAGCGGCGGCTGGTGGCTGGAGTCCCTCCCTCCCTCCTTCCCGGGCCAGCTGGGAGCTTTGGATCGATTTCCCCAAGCCACAGGGACCGGAGCCCCTTCCACAAACGTGGCTTCCCGGGTTGGCTGGGAACCTTGGATCGGCGGTTCCCCAAGCCGTGGCGGCCCTCCCACACGCGGCTTCCCGGGCCGGCTGGGAGCTTTTTGGATTGGCAGTTCCCCAAACCGTGGTGGCCGGCAACCCTCCCCCATGCGCGGCTTCCCGGGCTGGCTGGTAGCCTCGGAACAGCGGTCCCCCAAGCTGCGGCGGCCGGAGCCCCTCCCTCCCTCCTTCCCGGGCCGGCTGGGAGCTTTGGATCAGGTTCCCCAAGCCGCGGTGGCTGGTGACCCTCTCCCACATGCGGCTTCCTGGGCTAGCTGGTAGCCTCAGAACAGCGGTCCCCCAAGCCGCGGTGGCCAGGGACTGCAGCCCCTTCCAAACACGCGGCTTCCTGGGCCGGCTAGGAGCATCGGAACAGCGGTTCCCCAAACCGCGGTGGCTGGAGACCCTCCCCCACAGGGGACTTTCCCGGAGGGAAAGGAAAGAGTCTCCAACAGTAGTAGAGACTGAGCCCAACCTAACACCAATAGGGGCATGAAGGAACAACTTCTGACTACTAAAAATAGGCCCTCAGCTCAGGCGAAACTGGTCAAGGCAGAAGTCGCTGATTGTGCTAACTGAAAAAGAGGAAAGGGGGCCAAACAGAGCCTTCTGCGACTGTTTCTACAGAGGCTTCATTGCCTCTGGGCTCAGCACTGGGATTACATAGGTTACAACTGCCCCGAATGCAGAAACAGGCTGCTTTCAGGGCTCTCTACCACCTGAACCTTCCCCATGGGAGGAGTAAAATGCAACTCAGGTGGAATTCCTCTCTCAAGGAATTCAGACCCCAGGACTTCACAATTTGAAGCCATTAAAACCAACCTACAACCTTTCCTCTGTCTCCACCACACACCCAGCAGCGAGAGTCTTCCAAAGTTAAAGGAGCCACAGCATCTTTTGCTGGTGGGACCTGCAGACAGACAAGCACCACATACTGAGTAGGATAAGAAAAACAGAGCCCAGAGACTTCAGAGGAAAGTCTTTCAATCTGCTGGGTCCCACACTCAGGGAAATCTGATTAAATGCCCAGACGCCAGCAAAAAATAACAAATCACACCAGGAAAATTGAAGATATGGCCCAGTCAAAGGAACAAACCAATAGCTCAAATGAGATACAGGAGCTGAGACAGCTAATTCTGAATATACGAACAGAAATGGAAAACCTCTTCAAAAACCAAATCAATAAATTGAGAGAGGACATGGGATCAACAAAAGGAAGAAATGGAAAGTCTGAAAAAACAAATCACAGAACTTATGGGATTGAAAAACACAGTAGAAGAGATGAAAAAAAACAATGGAAACCTACAATGGTAGATTTAAAGAGACAGAGGATAGAAT
The DNA here is from genome assembly GCF_023851605.1 of Tamandua tetradactyla. NCBI lineage: Eukaryota > Metazoa > Chordata > Mammalia > Pilosa > Myrmecophagidae > Tamandua > Tamandua tetradactyla. The sequence continues at coordinate 51,064,422 of NC_135343.1, read as the reverse complement.
TAGTGAGCTGGAGGATGGAACAACTGAAATCCAAAAAGAAACAGAAACTATAGGGAAAAGAATGGAAAAATTTGAGCAGGGGCTCAGGGAATTGAATGATAATATGAAGCGCACAAATGTACGTGTTGTGGGTGTCCCAGAAGGAGAAAAGAAGAGAAAAGGAGGAGAAAAACTAATGGAAGAAATTATCACTGAAAATTTCCCAACTCTTATGAAAGACCTAAAATTACAGATCCAAGAAGTGCAGCGTACCCCAAAGAGAATAGACCCAAATAGGCGTTCTCCAAGACACTTACTAGTTAGAATGTCAGAGGTCAAAGAGAAAGAGAGGATCTTGAAAGCAGCAAGAGAAAAACAATCCATCACATATAAGGGAAACCCAATAAGACTATGTGTAGATTTCTCAGCAGAAACCATGGAAGCTAGAAGACAGTGGGATGATACATTTAAATTACTAAAAGAGAAAAACTGCCAACCAAGACTATATCCAGCAAAATTGTCCTTCAAAAATGAGGGAGAAATTAAAACATTCTCAGACAAAAAGTCACTGAGAGAATTTGTGACCAAGAGACCAGCTCTGCAAGAAATACTAAAGGAAGCACTAGAGTCAGATACAAAATGACAGAAGAGAGAGGTATGGAGAAGAGTGTAGAAAGAAGGAAAATCAGATATGATATATATAATACAAAAGGCAAAATGGTAGAGGAAAATATTATCCAAACAGTAATAACATTAAATGTTAATGGACTGAATTCCCCAATCAAAAGACATAGACTGGAAGAATGGATTAAAAAACAGGATCCTTCTATATGTTGTCTACAGGAAACACATCTTAGACCAAAGATAAACATAGGTTGAAAGTGAAAGGTTGGGAAAAGATATTTCATGCAAATAACAACCAGAAAGAGCAGGAGTAGCTATACTACTATGCAAAAAATTAGACTTCAAATGTAAAACAGTTAAAAGACACAAAGAAGGATACTATCTACTAATAAAAGGAACAATTAAACAAGAAGACATAACAATCATAAATATTTATGCACCAAATCAAAATGCCCCAAAATACATGAGGCATACACTGCAAATATTGAAAAGGGAAATAGACACATCTACCATAATAGTTGGAGACTTCAATTCGCCACTCTCATCAATGGACAGAACATCTAGACAGAGGATCAATAAAGAAACAGAGAATTTGAATATTACAATAAATGAGCTAGACTTAACAGACATTTATAGGACATTACACCCCACAACAGCAGGATACACCTTTTTCTCAAGTGCTCATGGATCATTCTCAATGACAGACCATATGTTGGGTCACAAAGCAAGTCTCAACAAATTTAAAAAGATTGAAATCATACACAACACTTTCTCGGATCATAAAAGAATGAAGTTGGAAATCAATAATAGGCAGAGGGCCAGAAAATCACAAATATGTGGAGGCTCAACAACACACTCTTAAAAAACGAGTGGGTCAAGGAAGAAATTACAAGAGAAATTAGTAAATATCTCGAAGCAAATGAAAATGAAAACACAACATATCAAAACCTATGGGACGCAGCAAAGGCAGTGCTAAGAGGGAAATTTATTGCCCTAAATGCCTATATCAGAAAAGAAGAAAAGGCAAAAATTCAGGAATTAACTGTCCACTTGGAAGAATTGGAGAAAGAACAGCAAAGTGACCCCAAAACAAGCAAAAGGAAAGAAATAACAAAGATTAGAGCAGAAATAAATGAAATTGAGAACATGAAAACAATAGAGAAAATCAATAAGACCAGAAGTTGGTTCTATGAGAAAATCAATAAGATTGATGGGCCCTTAGCAAGATTGACAAAAAGAAGAAGAGAGAGGATGCAAATAAATAAGATCAGAAATGGAAGAGGAGACATAACCACTGACCTCACAGAAATAAAGGAGGTAATAACAGGATACTATGAACAACTTTATGCTAATAAATACAACAATGTAGATGAAAGGGACAAGTTCCTAGAAAGGCATGAACAACCAACTTTGACTCAAGAAGAAATAGATGACCTCAACAAACCATTCACAAGTAAAAAAATTGAATCAGTCATTCAAAAGCTTCCCAAAAAGAAAAGTCCAGGACCAGATGGCTTCACATGTGAATTCTACCAAACATTCTAGAAAGAATTAGTACCAACTCTGCTCAAACTCTTCAAAAAAATCGAAGTGGAGGGAAAGTTACCTAATTCATTCTATGAAGCCAACATCACCCTCATACCAAAACCAGGCAAAGATATTACAAAAAAAGAAAACTACAGTCCAATCTCTCTAATGAATATAGATGCAAAAATCCTCAACAAAATTCTAGCAAATCGAATCCAGCAACACATTAAAAGAATTATACATCATGACCAAGTAGGATTCATCCCAGGTATGCAAGGATGGTTCAACATAAGAAAATCAATTAATGTAATACACTATATCAACAAATCAAGCAGAAAAATCACATGATCATCTCAATTGATGCAGAGAAGGCATTTGACAAGATTCAACATCCTTTCCTGTTGAAAACACTTCAAAGGATAGGAATACAAGGGAACTTCCTTAAAATGATAGAGGGAATATATGAAAAACCCACAGCTAATATCATCCTCAATGGGGAAAAATTGAAAACTTTCCCCCTAAGATCAGGAACAAGACAAGGATATCCATTATCACCACTATTATTCAACATCGTGTTGGAGGTTCTAGCCAGAGCAATTAGACAAGAAAAAGAAATACAAGGCATCAAAATTGGAAAGGAAGAAGTAAAACTATCACTGTTTGCAGACGATATGATACTATACGTTGAAAACCCGGAAAAATCCACAACAAAACTACTAGAGCTAATAAATGTGTAGAGCAAAGTAGCAGCTTACAAGATCAACATTCAAAAATCTGTAGTGTTTCTATACACTAGCAATGAACAAGCTGAGGGGGAAATCAAGAAACGAATCCCATTTGCAATTGCAACTAAAAGAATAAAGTACTTAGGAACAAATTTAACTAAAGAGACAAAGTCCTATACAAAGAAAACTACAAAAAACTGTTAAAAGAAATCACAGAAGACCTAAATAGATGGAAGGGCATACCGTGTTCATGGATTGGAAGACTAAATATAGTTAAGATGTCAATCCTACCTAAATTGATTTACAGATTCAATGCAATGCCAATCAAAATCCCAACAACTTATTTTTCGGAAATAGAAAAACCAATAAGCAAATTTATCTGGAAGGGCAGAGTGCCCCGAATTGCTAAAAGTATCTTGAGGGAAAAAAACGAAACTGGAGGTCTCAAGCTGCTGGACTTTAAGGCATAATATGAAGCCACAGTGGTCAAAACAGCATGGTATTGGCATAAAGATAGATATATCAACCAATGGAATCGTATAGAGTGCTCAGATATAGACCCTCTCATCTATGGACATTTGATCTTTGATAAGGCAGTCAAGCCAACTCACCTGGGACAGAACAGTCTCTTCAATAAATGGTGCCTAGAGAACTGGATATCCATATGCAAAAGAATGAAAGAGGACCTGTATCTCACACCCTATACAAAAGTTAACTCAAAATGGATCAAAGATCTAAACATTAGGTCAAAGACCATAAAACAGTTAGAGGAAAATGTAGGGAGATATCTTATGGAACTTACAATTGGAGGGGGTTTTATGGACCTTAAACCTAAAGCAAGAACACTGAAGAAATAAATAAATAAATGGGAGCTCCTCAAAATTAAACACTTTTGTGCATCAAAGAACTTCATCAAGAAAGTAGAAAGACAGCCTACACAATGGAAGACAATATTTGGAAACGACATATCAGATAAAGGTCTAGTATCCAGAATTTATAAACAGATTGTTCAACTCAACAACAAAAAGATAGCCAACCCAATTACAAAATGGGAAAAAAGACTTGAACAGACACCTCTCAGAAGAGGAAATACAAATGGCCAAAAGGTACATGAAGAGATTCTCAATGTCCCTGGCCATTAGAGAAATGCAAATCAAAACCACAATGAGATATCATCTCACACCCACCAGAATGGCCATTATCAACAAAACAAAAAATGACAAGTGCTGGAGCGGATGTGGAGAAAGAGGCACACTTATTCACTGTTGGTGGGAATGTGAAATGGTGCAACCACTGTGGAAGGCAGTTTGGCAGTTCCTCAAAAAGCTGAATATAGAATTGCCATACGACCCAGCAATACCATTGCTAGGTATCTACTCAAAGGACTTAAGGGCAAAGACACAAACGGACATTTGCACACCAATGTTTATAGCAGCATTATTTACAATTGCAAAGAGATGGAAACAGCCAAAATGTCCATCAACAGACGAGTGGCTAAACAAACTGTGGTATATACATACGATGGAACATTATGCAGCTTTAAGACAGAATAAACTTACGAAGCATGTAATAACATGGATGGACCTAGAAAACATTATGCTGAGTGAGACTAGCCAAAAACTAAAGGACAAATACTGTATGGTCCCACTGATGTGAATCGACATTAGAGAATACACTTGGAATATGTCATTGGTAACAGAAACCATCAGGAGTTAGAAACAGGGTAAGATAATAGGTAATTGGAGCTGAAAGGATACAGACTGTGCAACAGGACTAGATACAAAAACTCAAAAATGGACAGCACAATACTACCTAATTGTAATGTAATTATGTTAAAACACTGAATGAAGCTGCATCTGAACTATGGTTTTTTTTGTTTGTTTGTTTGTTTTTTATATATATTTTTTGTGTTTTCTATTTTTATTTTTTTCTCTACATTATCATTTTATTTCTTTTCTGTTGTCTTGTTATTTCTTTTTCTAAATCGATGCAAATGTACTAAGAAATGATGATCATACGTCTATGTGATGATATTAAGAATTACTGATTGCATATGTAGAATGGAATGGTTTCTAAATGTTGTGTTAGTTAATTTTTTTTAATTAATAAAAAATTAATTAATTAATTAATTAAAAATTAAAAAAAATGTTTTAGTTTTTGTTTAACCCTATACATTAACTGTTGAAGATTATTGTGAAACATTTCAGAAATAAAAAAATCTATATTGAGTGATATGCTCACAAATCATCATAAGAGAAAAGCAAATTAATAAGTGGTTGAAGGTATCTCTCTCCACAGCCAAATGCCTTGTTTCCACCTCCCTGTAAATTTTGTGTTTAAATGCCTTTGTTGACACGGATAGTATAAATGTATTTCTACATAATATATGGCATTGTTTTGGATGTTTTTATTCTTTTTTTTATTGGCATCAAGCTGGATATATCCCTCTGTATCATTGTTTTTTTCTTCCAGCCTACTGCCTAATGCATATATCTCTGAGCTCTTCATTTTCACTTCTGTCCAAATGTTCATTATTGGTACATGGATATTTCATTTCAAAGACTTTTTTTTTCATTTTAGTTCTGTACTCCTTTGTGTTCTTATGACCCTGTTTTTCTTATGTTCTCTTCAATTTTACTTATGTTCTCTTAAAACTCTGCTTGCATTTTTTCTGTCTTTTCCTCTCTTTATGGTTTTTATTCCTTCCTGTTTTTCTCTGAGTATCTTTATCTTACAGTCTTTGATTCTATTGTTTCTTTGTTGTGTAACTACTTGTTAAATCTGCTCTGCCATGGTGTTTCAGTTTTTAAATGTTGGTTATAAATTATTTTTTTTAACTGAGGCTCATATAAGATGCCTGCTGCCCCCACCCAGACACACAGCCCTGGGACTTCTTTATGCACTGTGGGGGGAGCTCAGGATTCTATTTTTAGAAATTAAGCTTCTTTGGTTAATGGGAAGAATGTTTTCTAGTTCTCTCTTTGAAGCTGGATCAGACCTTCAAAATTTAATGCTTTATGCGAGGCTCTCAATTACAGCTTTGTCATCTGGCATACATGTCACCTTTCACAATAGGAGTAATCAAGCACAGCCCCCAAGGCCTAGGAGCAAATACAATAGCTTAGTTTCAGGCCATATTTTGAGTTTTTCCCTCATTTCTGGCACGTGGGAATGTCTCCTTTTTAACTCAGACCACGTCTATTAAAAGATATAATGCTATTCAAAATTTCTAGATATTTATAGCAGGATTTGGAATCTCCATATTGTCTGAGACTTTTTAAAATATTTTATCATTTGTTTGATTTGATCCCTGGTGATTTCTCCCAATTTAATAAATGCAGCCTAGAAGTGACCTACATACTATGCCTTTTAGACATAGCATTATAACGAAGTATAATTGGAAGTTGTATTTTTTTCTAAAACCTATAAAACATTAACTTTTTCCCTGACCTTTGACTTATTTTAACCTATCAAAGAGTAAACTTCCTTTTTTCTTTTTAAAGTAAAAAATAAAATAGTGGCTCCATCCCAAACAAGATGGCAGTGACAGAAACTTCAGAGCATTGTCCCCCTCACAGAAACTTTGAACATCCAGCAAGAACTGCCAGAAACAAGGCTCTCAAAGTTCCAGGAAACAGTTGAAGGATTGCAGTAACAGGGCTAACCCCTCTTCAAGAAAAAGCCACTTACAAATGGTAGCATCTTGTGGTGTCCGGACTGGCCCTCTCCACACCTCCCTGGCTCGATGCTGGCCCATACTACCTGGGTGGGTTCCTGGTCCTGGTTCCAGCAAGAGCAGAACATTTGTGCCCATTCTGGGAGCATGTATGTCTAACCCCCCAGTCTGGTGGTGGCCTGAGGGACTCGCCATCCCAGCACGTGCTCGGCATGGGCAGATTCTGAGCCTCTCCTTTGGAAGGCTGTGGAGAGCAGTCAAGTGGTACTTCCTAGAGGAAGGACCTACAGAAAGTGCCTGGGATCATGGTGAAACAGCTTCTAGGGAAGAGAGACTTTTGGAACAACATAAAAAGGAGGTAGGGAGGGTTTCCTAGGACCACATGTTCATGCCCAAGACAAGTTGCATGCACAGAAAGGATCCGAGAGGCCCCTACACTTGGATCTGGAGCCATTCTCCAAAGTTTTTAAAATTGAGGGAGATATTGAGAGATTCCCAAATAAAGGTGGAGGGAATTGTTCACTGCTAGAATGGTCCTACAAGAGTTTCTGCAGGTTGAACAGAAAGGACAATAGACAATTGACCAAAGCTATATGAAAAAATAAAATCTCTGCAAGGGTGACTGTGATGACATAGGTAAATATTAATACCCATATTGTATTTTTGGTGCATAAATCTACTTTTTCCTTCCTATAAGACCTAAAAGGCAAGTGCACAAAATGTAATAAACAATCAGTTTTTTGGACTCATAATGCGTAAACATGTCATTTGTATCAAGAACCCTATAAAGGTGGGAAGACAGAGGAATATAGGAAGTTTGTTTATCTATTGAAGTTAATTTGGTATCAGAGCAAATAAGATTATTAGAGATTTAAAATTTTCCATTTAAGCACCATGGTAACTACAAAAAAGCATTGGAGAAAATGCGAACACAAAGAGACAGAAATTGAAGTACAGTTTGACAGGGCCTAGGGGTAAGGGAATGAGGAGTGAATACATAATGGTGGAAGAGTTCTGTGTGGGGAAGTGGGAAATTTTTAATAATGGAAGGTGACGAGGGTACCACAATAATGTGAGAGTGATTAATTAATGACATGCTTAGGAGTGGTTGAGATGGGAAAGTTTATGTTGTATATATGTTCCCATAATAAAAAAATACAAGAGCTACTAAAGACACCATGTCAATGAAAATGCAATGTATGATCCTGGACGGGATCTCACAAGGGAAGAGGAAATCTCAAAAGAATATCACTGGGACATATAGGAAAATTGGAATGCACAAAGTAAGCTTTATATCAATGTTAAATTACTTAAACTTGATAACTGTACTTAAGGTGGTTACTTAAGTGACCATGTTTATTCTTACAAAACATATGTGGCAGTATTAAATACTCAAGGAGTATGATGTGTACAACTTATACTCAGATGCTCAGAAAACGGATAAGTAGAGACAGAGAGAAGAGAGAGAGGAAGGGGGACTAGGGGAAAGGAGGGAGGGAGGGAAGAAAGAAGGAAGGAAGGAAGGAAGGGATGGCAAATGTGGCAAAATGTTAAAATTGGTAGATTGGGGCATGTGGGGGTTGGAGTATGTTGGAGTTCTCTGTATGGGATTTCTATCACTTTTGTAATTGCTCTGTAAAGTTGAAAATATTTCAAAGAAAAATGTTAAAAATGTAAAATAAACAATGTGTGAATGTTATAAAGATACAAAATATAAATAAACAAGGCCATTTATATGCAAGATTTTTTTCTCTCTTTCCCTGTTTAAATTTAAAAATGAATTTTACTATGCAGTCTATTGTGGCACAATATATATATTTTTAAACTCTGCAAGTAACTAAGAATTACCTCCCATACTATTTGGCATAGTTTGTAGAATCGTTGTTAATAGATGCCTGGGAGCACCAGTTACTACTGGATTTGCAGTAAAACTCAAATTTAATGGCACATGCTCCAATACAAATCTTATTTTATTTAATTCTCACAGCCATCCTCTGATGAAAAGAGCACCATTATTCCAATTTTAAAGGGTCAGAAACCAAGTTTTAGAGGAGTGAAGGATTTTGTACACACAAAAAATATTTTTAGGCTGTTGCAGGGCTCTGAATTGAAACAGAATTTTTGAATCCCTAACTACTAGTGCTCTGTGCTAGTAACATTCATGTAACTAATTTCATATTTTTTTATATTTAGATTTCCACGTTTGATATTTGATATTTGAGATTATAAACAATTTTATCCTAACTGTTCTTAAGAACAATTCTTAAGAACAGTTATTCTTTTTTTTGTCAATGTACTGATCATGTCAGTAGAAATTCTTAGAAGTGAGAGTGTTGGCTTAAAGGCGATATTTTATTGCTTTTAATATATTTTGACAAATTACAATTCATAAAAACTTACCAATATGTACATTTGCCTCAGTAGTTTAAGAGAATGGCTGTTTTCCCATCTCTTTTTTTCATCTTTGCCAATTGCCCATAACATTGTCAAAAATTAATAATCATGAAACACATTTTCATTTGAAATTATTTTATTGGTGGTGAGGATGACAATTTTTTTTTACCTGTTCAATTACAATTTGTAAAATTGTTTTTACTTAGAGATCACATTTGCAGAAGACTGATTAGGGGAGTGTATTAGTTAGGGTTCTCTAGAGAAACAGAATCAACAGGAAACACTTGCAAATATAAAACTTATAAAAGTGTCTCATGTAACCGTGGGAGCACAGAGTCCAAAATCTGCAGGGCAGACTGTGAAGCTGACAATTCTGATGGAGGGTCTGGACAAACTCCACAGGAGAGGCTCGCTGGCCGAAGCAAGAAGGGAGCCTGTCTCTTCTGAAACCTCCTTAAAAGGCTTCCACTGTTTAGATTAAGCATCACTCATTGCAGAAGATACTCCCCTTGGCTGATTACAAATGGAATCAGCTGTAGATGCAGCTGATGTGATCATGATTTAAATCTATGAAATGTCCTCATCGCAATAGACAGGCCAGCACTTGCCCAACTGGACCAAAAGGTACCACGACTTGGCCAAGTTGACACATGAACTTACCCGGGACAGGGAAGAAAGAAATATTTTACACAGTTTGTCTCCAGTATAAATTATAAAGCGTATTTAGCCTTAATTTATTGTTGCTAGACATGGAAACTGGACAAAGAAGTAAATGTTCTGGTCAATGTCACAATTTTCAGAAGGATGCCAGAACTGGAGCCCAATTTTCAAAACCGGTTGAGAGTTACCACCATCCCACAACTTCCCTTCATTTTGTTTTTGATTTATATTGATCAGAGAATTAGCATTTGAATAATCTGTAACTAAAAAATATTGAGGACGATAGTAATTGATCTTAAACTCCTATGAAACAATTCTGAAAATTCTAAGATATTTAGTAGGCATAGTGTCTTACAACATATTTGGTATGATGAAATAAATTAGATGTCATCTGTGGACCACTATAAGCTTTCAATAATTAAATGCTTCCTTTGCCACCAGGGACAGAAATTTCCCTCTTTAAATCAAGAGAATAATTCTTTTTCCTGACAGGACTTCACAGTGCTTGATTGAGATTTTAGGATGCATATATAAGAGTTGACACTTTGCATTTGTTGTTTCCCCTCAGGTAAAATATAAAAGAATTCATAAGTTTTAGTACTAATGCGATCAGAGTCCATTAACCCTAAACATGCCCTTTTATGCTCAAAGCAATATTCCTGGTAAATTGATATAAAAATATTCCCATCATGAAATGAAAACCAGTTTATCAAATAAATCATGTGGGCCTTTAAGTTAGGGGAGAATTGAAGAAAGGAAAACTGCAACCCTTTTCTTGATACTTAACTGCATTTATCTTATCTTTGAAAGGGGGAATAACTGACTCACTTTATATTTTGCATTAAATTTACTTGTTAGTATTTCTTAGATATTTTAAACATGGCATCTGTACAAAATGTTCAGCCAGCTAACTTCACTGAAAACCTTATTTTTAAGTATGTATGTGTCAAATTATTATTCAGAGGATGAACAAGGGGTATTCTCTCCACATATTCATGCAACACAGACATAGCACATTAATGAACAATGAAGAACACAGCACTAATCTGACACATTTGAGCACCTCTTTCTCCAGATGTTTCCATATTGTTTCTCATGAGGTGGAAGTCGTCTGTGAGGACTGAAGGTGATGGTGAATCCCTTCGCTGGAGTTCGAAGGCAGGGAAGTCTTGTGGTAAATATCTATGGAGGAGGATAGATGTTAAATAGGAGGCAACAAAATGAACAGTTAGCATCTAAGTGGCTACTCATTATTATATGTGCTCTGCATTCATTAGCTCATTTTGTTCACACAACAAAACCTTGTGACACAATTGCTATTTCTATCATATGAAGGAATAAGCTGAGACACAGAAAAGTGAATAAACATGCAAAATAACTCAATGTCTGCTGTGGTGCATCTGGCACAAATGTCTCATGCCATGGCAGGGCCATTTGACAGCCATGAGGATGCCAGTAGGCTCCTTTGCAAGCCCAGATGGAATGCCCTTTGGGAAATCCCTGAACGAGTTAAGTGGACTTGGTATGAAGCCAGAGCCTCTGTTAGGTATTTAGGTAGAAAAACCTGAGCTAAATCTGATTTCCAATTTTTTTCTTTGCATTTTTCCAAAGGTTGTTCCATTATCCATCTATTTTGCCTACATATTATTCCTTTGAGATATCCAATTTGGTAAAATCCGATTGAAAGCAAGTGTATTACTTTGACAAATTTCTTAATTTTTTTATGAAGATATGTATGTGTGCTAATGAACATGAATATAAGAAAATAGTAAGTAGGATAGAAAGTTTTCCTATTATTATTATTATTTGATCTGGGTTGTATTCAAAAAAAGGAAACAAGCTTTTTGTGTTCCTTGAATATACTTACAATTTACCACATGAATTCCAATCTGCTTTTCTTTATATATTGCTTTAGAAGTGTGCATGAATATGCTTTGAACAAATGGAAGATGTGACAAGCAGAAAATTAATTGTAAGACAATGATGTAAAAAGATTCTGACAAGGGAGGATATGGTAAGAGGACATAGCAGTTGAGAAGTGGTGGTAATAGGGAAATATGTCAGCAATCTAACTTTTTAAAGTTTATTTTTAATAATGTTAGCACATGATACACAGTTTAAAAAATGAAATGATATCCAGACACCCCTTGGCCTTTCTTTTAAGAGATAATCATATTCATATAACTGCATCCTTTTCCAGGTTATATGGGAACACACACACAAATGGTAAATGCAAAGCATAATGCATTTGATGACAAAGCAAAATTCACTATAAATGAAGACTTAGAGCAGAGGCTTCGGATCATTCTCATAAGTGCAGTCTGCCAGTCATTCAATCTGTCTGTCATCTTAGTGATTGACCTCCAACTCTGAAAGCTGTAGGGCCACAGATAGTTTTGTTTGTTTGTTTGCTTTATAACACAAGGCTGAGAAAACATGTCACTACAATATATTGATAAGCATATATTTTGAAGAATTAATTTTGTTATGAAAATAATAGTTCTTCGTATTTAAGAAACAAAAAAGAAAAGAGAATGAAAATAAAAAAGATCCAAAACTTCAGAGCTATGTGCAAGCTTGCCTGGTGATTCTGCGATGGTGTGGACTTCTTGCCTCTTATTTTTAAAAGATCTTTAAAATCAAAAAGGAAAAAAAGAACTGAGGTGTCCCATTGTCACTCTTAACTAGTCTAATCAACTACTAAATGGAGAATTTTCTTTCCTGTTTTGCAGAGACTTGCTTGCCAATTAACTACAGCACCATCATTTGAGCGTAAAATTCTATGTCAAAGCAGTTGCTGTTTTTCTCTCCGTTCAATAGAATGACAGCCAAGAAGCAGCTCAGAAAAAAAATATTAATGCACAAAATCACCAGGAATAAATCCAAATTTCTGCCTTACTCAGAAGAAAAATAGCCCCAAAGGACTGCATTGATTGTTTTAGTCAAGTCAGTAATGCATGTAAGGGAGGCCACATGGACTCCTGGGCAAACAAACATGAGAGAGCTCCATCAAGGTAGGAGGGAGAGCAGAGCAGAAAATGACTGCAATAGCCACCAGGAGCCCAAGTTCAGTGACATATGAGATGCCAAGAGGTAGGAACCCAGTGAGCCCCAATGAGGCACTCAGCCCCTAATGAAGGTGTGTCTTCTCCAAGTCACATTCAGAAGTTCTCACCCAAATCTTCTTTCACACAGAGTTTTCCCTGAGTGGTTTGATGCCTATCACAAAAGCCTGATATGTCCGAAACCAATCTCCTTAATGAAAACTCAACCAGATTTTCATGCTTCCTGACAAAGTGACTTCCACATTATTTCACCGATCAGACAAATTTAACAAGTGTTTATTCAGCATCCACAAAAGGAATTTTTTTTCCCTTTACATTAAAAATCCCTGGACTTTACATTAAAAACTCTTTCTTTACATTAAAAATCCCTGTAGCCTCTGGTTCTTCTTTAATCAGACAAGGAAATCTGAGAAATTTATGGAGTCTCTAGATGACTTTTCTCCATTAGAAATGTAAATCACAGACATAAATGAGAACCACATATGGAATTTTAAATTTTCTAGTAGTGACATTGAGCAGATAATAAAAAAAAAATCAGTGGAATAAAATGTAGTAATATTTTCTATTTAACCCAAACTCTCCAAAATACTTTCATTATGGATTCAGTAAAAGGTTATTGATGGGATATTTTACATTTCTCTTTTTAGTTTGACATAATCAGTTTATCTCATGCTTATGAAATAGTTCTGTGAGGTTGTTCAGCAGGCAGACCTCTGCACAGTAACGGAACGATACCAGTTACTTAACTCTTGTGGTTCTCCTCCAAGTGTTTGGATTATCGTTTCCCACTCCACTGGAGCGTTTTTAGAGGTCAGGACTGAGTGGCATGCATCGCCTATACCCACTCATTCTCTGAGACCTAATTCCATCACACAGCCACATCTATCTGGCCTTGAAGCTAGTAAATGATGCAAATGTCCCAAAAGTTAGGAAAATGGGTTTTTCAGAATACATAGCATTTTCTACCATGACGGACATCTTCCTATGTTGATATTCATCAAAGCCACCTGTTGTAATAGCTCTTTGTTATGTACGTGCCTCATAAATTGTCACTTAAATTTATTTCAATTTTATTCCTTCTAAAATGCCACTTCTTTGAGAACACGTTTGTATAATTTTCCTCTTTAAAGTGAAAAAAAATTAAGGTGTTGGAATTATTAAATCAAAAGTTATGAACAATTTGCATTTTAAAACTCTGTGGGAGAGTTGTTCTAATTACTCTCCCACCTAGGGCCCATAAGTCTGAAGGCTTCTCACATACCCTGAGTGATTAAGAGTTTTAAATTATTTCTATCTTTGATATTCTCTTAGTAGAAAATTTTAGCTGAAATTGTTTTGTGCAGTTAAATTTCTTCTCATAAATTAATTGGTCATTTCTCTTTCTACATTTTTAATTTCCCACTCATGTCCTCTGTCCATTTTCTATTAGGATATGATATTTGTCCTTTTGATTCTGGGGAGCTTTTTCTAAATTAGCAATATTAAACCTTTGTTAATACACTACAGTATTTTTCCTAGTTTATCTTTTGTTTCTTTTAATTTGTTTTTATGAGATAAGTTGTGTGTTCACAGAACAATCATTCTTAAAATACAGGGTTCTCGTTTACCACCGTATTATTAACGCCTTGTGTTGGTGTAGAAAATTTAATACAACTAATGAAAGCACATTTTTATTATTATACTACCATATTAGTCAGGGTTATCTAGAGAAACAGAACCAATAGGAGATAACTGCAAATATGAGATTTATAAAAGTGTCTCACGTAACTACGGCAACGTAACAGTCCAAAATCTGTAGGCAGCTATGAAGCTGGCAACTGCAATGAAGGGTCCTGAGGAACTCCACAGAAAATGTTCGTTGGCTTAAGAAAAATGAAAAAAAACTCTCATGCCCCTTAAAAATCTTCAGTTGAGTCAGTCAGACTCAACTGATTGAATTATCTCTTTTGCAGGAGACCCACACCTAGTTGATAATAGCTGTAATCAGCCGCAGCTGCAATCAACTGACAGATGATTTAATAAACCAGCCTTTTGGCTTATCAACCAATGATGAAATATCCTTGCAGCAGCAGTTAGACCAATATTTGCCTGACCAGACTACTGAGCAACATCACCTGGTCAAGTGGACACCTGAACCCAGCCATCACAGTCCACCCCTTCCCAACTTGGCAGCTATACACATGACCTGAAAACATGCCTAATTTCTAAATAGAACTAAATGGACATATGTTTTGCCAACAATACTCAACTGCCCTGTGTACAACAGGAAATACACTACATTTCTGCAGAATAGGGTGCAAGGCCTTAGGTAACATTCACTCTTAAACTTGATATCCTATAACTTAAATACTATAATGCAAACAATACAACTTATGTCACATGATAAGAAAAAAAAAACAAGATACTTGCTAATGTACAAATACAAGCATACATGTAGCAAAACAAGGAAGAAATACTCACACCATCACAGTCCTCATTTCTGTACTGGTCACATGGTCATAGTTCATATTTATCATTACCTGACAGTACCCATCCCATGTTCCCTTTACCCTCAGCAAGCACTTCAGCTGGCCGTGGTTCTCTGCCTGATAGGGCAATGAAAACCTTCCATTCCTAAAGATTTCTGAGCCATTGGTAGTTCTGCCTGAATTGAGTTGTGTTGTCACAGTTTTCCATTGAATTTAATCACAGGGCATGGAACTACTAAGAGATGCCCTAGAGGATCTCCTATATTTCAGAAAAACTCTTCCTTACCTCCACAGTGTAGTTGCAGTCCTATTTCCGCTTGATAGTCAGGATCAATCACCCCAGCCAGTACAGTAACCCCCTTCCTTGCCTGTTGATTTAATGACAGGAGGAGCCCAAATTAGGCAGGTGGCAGTCTAAAATTCTAGTTCAGTGGAATCATCATTGTGTTTCCTGGTAGGTACACTCTTCCTTTTGGAACTAAGACCTGTAGACCAACAGAGCTTAAGGTTTCAGAGACAGGAAGCAAAAATTTTTCTAGTGAATCACTAGGAGTGATAGTAAGTGGTGCCATTTCCATTTCCATCCCTTGATTCCTGGATATGTGAATTCTGACTATGAGACAAACAGCACTATAGAGCGAACACTGATTCAGACCATACACAGCCTCCTGGAGAACATTACCCCAGCCCTGAAAGTTATTGCCACTTTGTTGACACTGTAATTGGGTCTCTATAAGGCCATTCCACTGTCCTGTCAACCCAGCTGCTTCTGGATGATGAGAAACATGGTGAGACCAGAGAATTCCATGAGTATGTGTTGATTCCTGCACCTCATTTGCTATGAAGTGGATTCCTTGATCAGAAGCGATGTTGAATACCATGACAGTGGATAAGGTATTCTGTTAAGTCCACGGAGGGTAGTTTTGACAGAAGCATTATGTTCAGGGAAGGGAAACCCATAATCAGAGTGTGTATTCCAGTTGGAACAAATCTCTGCCCTTTCCATGAAAGGCAGTGAAATCATTGCTACCATGTAGCAAGCTGATCACCTTGGAGAATGGTGCCATATCAGAGACTGAGTGTTGGACTCAGCTGCTGGCAGACTGATACTCAGCCATGGCCATGATGTCCATGTTGTTGAGCCCATGCATAATTTCCATCTCTACCCACTTTTCCCACTTTGTTCATGAGCCCATTGGGCAATAACAGGAGGGGCTGGGGGAAGAGGATGACTTAAATCCACAGAACAGGTCATTTTATCCACTTGATTACTAAAACCTTCCTCTGCTGAAGTCACTCTCTGGCAAGCATTCATATGGGACTCAAATATGTTCATGTCTTTGCCTACTCAGAAATGTCTGTCCAGATACCTCCTCCCCAGACCTCCTCATCACCAATTTCCAATCATGCTCTTTCCAAGTCCCTGACCATCCAACCAAACCGTTAGCAACAGCCCGTCAGTATATAAATACACCTCTGGCCAATTTTCCTTCCAAGCAAAATGAACAATCAGGTGCACTGCTCATAGTTCTGCCCAATGGGAGGATTTCCTCTCACCACTGTCCTTCAAGGACATCCCAGAAATCAGCTGTAGTGCTACAGATGTCCATTTTGGGGGGATACCTGCATATCGTGCAGAACCATCTGTAAACCAGACCTGGATTTTCTCTTCCTCAGTCAACTGAATATAAGTAAATCCCCAAGAGGCCAGAGATCTGGTCTTGGAAAAAGCAGGTAATGTGGCAGGGGTGGGGGCCATAGGCCTTTGGACCACTTACTCATGTAATGTACTTGGGTTCACAGGACCTGCTCGAGCCTTATTTCATATACCATTTCCATTTTATGATGGAGTGCTGTTTGTGCATGCCCAACATTATGACTTCGT
Source organism: Tamandua tetradactyla (assembly GCF_023851605.1). Lineage (NCBI taxonomy): Eukaryota > Metazoa > Chordata > Mammalia > Pilosa > Myrmecophagidae > Tamandua > Tamandua tetradactyla. The sequence continues at coordinate 51,047,419 of NC_135343.1, read as the reverse complement.
GGGTCAGACTGATCTCTGCTCATGAAAGGCAACTCAGGTCTCAAGTAACTTGGTGGCCCAAGGTTAAGCATTCAGTCACTACTAAGGCCCATTAGCAGGCCAAAACCTGTTTCTCAAAAGAAGGGTAGTTATCTGCAGTGGATAGTGGATAAGGTTTTATTCCAAAATTCTAAGGGCCTGCATTATTATTCTCCTAAAGGGACCTGCCAAAGACTCCAGACAGCATCTATTTACCACTGCCACTTCCAGCACCATTGGATCTGACACAGCTTATGGCCCAAATGGCAAAGCAACTTGCACAGCAGACTGGACCTGTCACAGGGCCTCCTCTTGTTTTGGTCCCCATTCAAAACTAGCAGCTTTTCTGATCACTCAGTAAATGGGCCAGAGTAGCACACCCAGATGAGGAATATGTTGTCTCCAAAATCTAAAGAGACCAACCAGGCATTGTGTCTCTTTTTTGGTCATTGAATGCACCATATGCAATAATTTACCCTTTACCTTAGAAGAAAGATATCAATATGCCCCACATCACTGAATGCCTAGAAATTTCACTGAGGTGGCAGACTCCTTTATTTCTGTTGGATTTATCTCTCATCCCCTGACACACCACTGCCTTACCAATAAGTATAAATTAGCTGCTACTTCCTGTTCGCTAGGTCCAATCAACATAATATCATTAATATAATGGACTAATATGATGTCTTGTGGGACGGAGAAATGATCAAGGTCCCTAAGTACAAGATTATGACATATGACTGGAGAGTTGACATGATCCAGAGGTAGGACAGTGAAGGTATACTGCTGACCCTTCAGCCGAATACAAACTCTTTCTGGTGATACCTACCAACAGTTATTGAGAAAAAAGCTTTTGCCAGATCGATACCAGGGGATGTGCTGATTTATTTGCTCAAGCAATGATACCACATCTGGAACAGCAGCTGCAATTGGTGTCACCACCTGGTTGAGTTTATGATGATTCACTGCCACCTTCTAAGACACGTCTGTTTTCTGTACAGGCCAAGTAATTGAGTTCAATGGGAATGTGCTGGGAATCAACACCCATGCATCATTCAAGTCCTTAAGAATGGCATTAATCTCTGCAATCCTTCAGGAATATGGTATTGCTTCTGATTTATTCTTTCGTTAGGTAGGGGCAGTTCCAGTGGCTTCCACTTTGCCTTTCCTACTGTTGTAGCTCTCACTCCATGAGTCAGGGAACCAATGCGGGGATTCTGCCAGTTCGTAAGTATGTCAATTCAAATTATGATTCCAGAACAGGGAACATAACCACAGAATGGATCTGAAGACTCACAGGAACCACTGTGAGATGGACCTGAGCTAAAACTCCATTAACCACCTGACCTCCATAAACTACTACTCTGACTGTTGGACCAAAGTGACATATTGTGTTTCCTAGAGTTAATATCACTCTTAAGCCAGTGTCTAGTAATCCCAAAAAATATCTGCTCATTTCCTTTTCCTCAATGCACAGTTACCCTGGTAAAAGTCCATGGTTCTTCTTGAGGAAGGCTGGGAGGAATGTTAACAGTGTAAACTCTGGGCCATATAACAGGGTTGTTCCCCAAGTGTACCTAGCCTTCTGCTCACTCAAGGGACTTGAGGTCTGAAAACTGTCTCAGGTTTGGGAATTGATAAAGGGGCTGTGATTCTGTTTTTGCCATTCAAGTTAGACTTCTGCTCACTTAACCTAGAACTCATCTGCTTGTACAACTCACACAAGAATATATTAGACTGCCTGTCTACTTTTACTTCTAGGTACCCCATGATCTACTAGCCAATGCCACAAGTCTTTGTGAATCAGATTATTTGGACTTCTGCTTTGAGTCTGTTGTCCAGTATGATGGCCATACCACCTTGTCTATGGCAAATAACTATTGCCACATGGCCTTTGCCAACTTGGGATCTGATCATCTCCATTGTGTTTCAAGTTTCTAGCTCAGTGACAGCAATTCCCACAGTAATATATGACCTACAGAGAACAGCAATTACAGAGCTCTTCAGGGATGATGGAGCTCATCTCACAAATTTATTTCTCAAAATCATGGTGAAGTGTGTTCTCTGGACATTTCTGGGGTGTGTGAACAGGTCTTTCATGATAAATCCACTCTAACATTCCAATCTCTCTAAATCTTTGGATTTTCTCCTCTACATTATAGGGAAATCATTACAAGGGCAGTTCTGGCATTTCAACCTCAAGTAATGTCAACCACCTTTTCAGCTACGTTTCAGCCAACCATCCAGACAAACTGTTAATACCCTTTCTAACTTCTCGAGCTAAAACACTGAATGCAGATTATCTGTTTAGTGTGCACATATCAATAAATTCAGCTTGATCCAACTTTATATTCCTTCCACCATTATCCCACACCCCAAGTATCCAATTCCACACATATTTCCCTGATTTCTGTCTATAGAGATTGGAAAACTCATGCAGTTCTTTTGAAGTATATCATTCTTCCCCATGAGTCACACTTTGTATCTCACCTTTCAGGGTCTGTTGGGTCTTTAGTCTAGTTACAGGTCTTGAAGAAAAGAGGGGTCATGGGGGTGGATCATGAAAATAATTAGAAGTGTTTTTCAAGCCAATTATGTCACGGCATTCTGTTGCAGTTTCATCTGGTGAAAGAGGATTAATCATTCCAGATAGACACGTGAGGGCTATTTCCCCAGGGCAGGTGGTTATAGGTTTAACAGAAGGGATAATCTTTTTAGGTGGAGATTGGATGGCTGACTCCTCTGGGCAGAATTGAGGCTGGGAAGTTGTTTACTCAGGGTAGACTGGAGGTGGGGCAGCAGTTTCCTCAGGACAGATAACTACAGGTCTATCTAGAAAAGACTCAGCAGAGTTCAGGGCTTCCAAGTCTCCACTGACATCATTATCAAGTCATATATCCCCATCCCAAGTTTCAGGGTCCCATCCTTTTCCAATCAAAGCCCTTCTTTAAAAGTGGCTACCCTGCAAGTTTGAGATTTTAGTTTACCTTATACATGTGCTACTTGCACAATGAAGCTCTGTGTCTGTTTTTCAGACATCTGAAGTCTGTGCCCATGGGATATTTGATTTACTTTCAGGGCACATATGGAAACTTTTACATCTTTTGTATGGCACTTACGTTGCAAATCTTAAGCCTTCAGCTCATCCCTTTCCCTCAGTCTGCATCCAAGTTATCTAACAACCAGCCAATATCATTATACCTCTTAACTCCACAAAACTCTGTTAAGGTGTCAAAAACACTTATCCAGAGCCTTGTCTTATATAAGTGCATAATTAGTAGAGTCAAATGGTGTTATTTTGTTTACTTCTGTGCTAATATGTGCCATGGACTATCAGTGCCATCATAATTTTTGGATACAGAATCATTAGTGCCTTTGAGTCTAATAAGAGTAGAAAACCAATGGTAAGAACCCATTTTTAAAATTCTCATTGTCAAGAACCACTCCTGGTACAAATCTATATTAGTCAGGGTTCTCTAGAGAAATAGAACCAAGAGGAGAGACATGTAAACATGAGATTTATAAAGGTGTCTCATACAACCATGGGAATGCAAGAGTCCAAAATCTATTTGGCAGGCTGTGATGCTGGCAACCCTGATGAAGTGTCCCAATGAACTCCACAGGAGGAGAGGCTCACTGACTGAAGAAAAAGGAAAAAAAAAGTCTCTCTTCTCCCTTAAAAGTCTTCAACTCATTGAATCAAATCTAACTGATTGGATCATCTCATTTGCAGGAGACACTCCCTTAGTTGATCATAGATGTAATCAGCCACAGCTGCAAACAGCGGATTGATGATTTAATAAACTAGCCTTCTGATTTACAAATCAGCCATGAAATATCCTTGAAGTAATAGTTTGGCCAGTGTTTGCCTGACCAGACAAATGGACATTATCATCTGGCTAGCTTGACATCAGAACTTATCTATCACGATTGTTAATTACAGTGCATAATTTAACTTAAGGTTGACTGTGCTGTGCAGTTTCATGAAATTTTTAAAAAAACTTTATTGTAGTATCATATGCACAACCTAACGTTCTCCCTTTTAATCACATTCATATATATATTTCAGAACTGGTAATTATGTTCACAATGTTGCACTACCATTGCCGCTACCCATTACCAAAATGTTTCCATCATTCCAGATGGATTACATTTCTTTTTTATATTAAGTTTTTGAAATATAGTGTGTATTTTATACTCACGGAACATCCCAACTCAGATTAGTCATGTTTCAAACTCTAACCACAAGTGTCTAGGAGATACAGTATTGGCTAGCATGGATCTAGACTCCTGTTTCAGAGAAAGAATGATTGTTACATAAACGAACAGATTTTTGCACAATTTTCCAAGAGGTACCTAGACTCCAAATTAAGAATTCCTTTCAGCATAATTAAATACTCCTTTAAAAGACATTTATACCAGACAAGGAATAAATATCTTTAAGAAAGAGTGGGGCAAAAATTTCCCCCAATCTAGGCAGCTATATAAAAGCTAAAAGTAAATGATATTAGGCATCCTGCTACAAGACTGCTATGCTTTTCTCCCTACCTTCATTTCTTCATTGAATTATGAATACAAAAATCCTTGATAGTTTACCAATAGCTTGTGATTTCTGAAATCAGCTACCTAAATGGAACTGCTATATGCATGATGAATTGCAGCTGCTTTCTATTCACTTATTTTCTAATGCCAAATCAATTCTTTCCTCTACTCTTCCACTACATTTTCTGACTTTCTATGTCGGTCTGAAGCTTATGTTATAGGAGATGCAACAATTTGAGGTTTCCTTTCATTTCCACTTTAAAAAATAAATTGACTGATGTGGTGGTAGGGTTTGGGGAAATGCCAACTTAGTTGTATAAGTAGTTTATTTTTTACATTTTTTAGTAAAGAAATGGTGACACATAACACAGCTCTGAGCACAGCTGTTTAAATAAAAGCACTCAATTCAAATAGATTTTCCCCACTACTTCTTCATTTCCCACCGCATTTCAAGGTATGACAAATGATTCTCATCTTCAAGACATCCAAACCATTTTCAGAGTGTATTTACCAGGCTGAAATCAGTAGTGAACCTAGGAATAGCTAATTATACATAGCTCATGAAGTATAAGTTAGGAAGGGAGATAGAAGCTATAAATTAAATTGTTTCATACTGAGAGATGTGGGCATAATGTTGGGTGCCAAGGCGTGTCAGCCATATTGTAAAAATATCTAATAAAAGTCACTTCTACTGAGTACCAAGATCGCATATATTATATAAATTAAGAAGGTGGAGAATCTTCCATTATAACAAGAATTACATTTTTATTCCACTATTAATAGTAAATTAATATTTTTAATATCATCCAAAGTTGATTAAAATGTTCAGTTTGCATATTTAGAAGCTCTCAAATGTTAAAAAGAAAAAAAAAACTAAAAAAAATAGGTCAAATGTCTATTCTATCCATAAAGTAGATTTGTCTTGCCATTTTATTTATACATTTGACACAATATCTAGAATATTTTCTGGTTAACAAATCATAATGAATCATATCAATGCTCTTTTTTACAGATCTAAACATTTATATTCTTGAATTTTCTCAATGACGTCCAAGATAGAACTTTAACTGAAATTGTCAATTATTGCAAACAGAGTTACTTCTAAGACATGGTTGCAGTAGTATAACAGAATAACTAGACAGAATTTGAGGGGAAATGATAGGTGGGAATGACTGAAGTCAGAAGAGGAAACTTGTGTGGAAGACAATGCAAACTCCAGTTTAGAGTGTTTTGGCGAGATTATGGAAAGGTGAGGTAAGCTACGTGATAGATCTTTCCTAAGCACATGAAAACCATCCCCCAGAGCCCACTGGGAAACGCTGTGTCATTAATCCTGCTTTGCTCTCTTGCACACTAACAGTTCCTGTCCTAATTAAATGTGCTTCTTGAACATATGTTTTATTGTCAGAGCTGTGCCATTAGATTTGATATACTCATGAATCCTGTCACCAGGGATGGGAAATCTTTCTTGAGAACTGAAGTCTATATCAGTGACTTCCCTGATCAATGGGCATCCTATTGTATTTACCTTAAAAAACAAGTCTAAATATAAGAAGGAACAACCCTTAAAACATGCCTTTGAACTTATTTTGCTTATAGATGTAATGGAAAAGCATTGTATAAGTAGAAAAATAAATGCACCAATCCTTACATTTCTGCACTGTTCTTACGTTACTCTGGAAAAGCAATGCATTTTTTATTGTACATTTTTATTAATTATAATGAAATAATATATTACCAGCTAATGACCACTGCCCCCACCCCTAAATTATTTTCCTGAATGGAACAAGATATCCGTCAACTACTTTTTGATAAAAAAGAAGAGAAATGAGGTAAAAATGAGAGATCTTTAATTATTTACACAGTTTGTTTAGAACAAGTTACCTAATTGGCAAAAGAATTATTTTAAATGGATTTAACTACTTAGATACTTGAGTTATTAAAATAAATCGCAATAAACTGTAAAATTGAATGTGGCCATTAAGTGAAATAAAAAATATTTGTGAAGTGTAGTTTTATTTTTGGAATTTCTGGCCTATCTCAGAGAATCCTCTGGCTTTTTTTTTTTTTTTAGGCTGTATGGTAGGGTCACATTTCATTCTTTTCCCATGCGAGCATCCTGTTATTGCAGCACCATTTGTTGAATTTTTGTTGTTTGTTTTTCTTTCTTAGCTGTGTCATGGTCAGGTTCATGTGTCAACTTGGCCAAGTGGTAGTACCTGTTTGTCTGGTTGGGCAAGCGCTGTCTGTTGCAATGAGGACATTTCATAGAATTAAATCATGATCATGTCAGCTGCATCCACAGCTGATTCCATTTGCTAAGCCAAGGGGAGTGTCTTCTGCAATGAGTGATGCTTAATCTAATCACTGGAAGCCTTTTAAGGAGGATTCAGAAGAGACAGCCTCTTCTTCCTGCTTCAACTGGCCAGCTCTCCTGTGGAGTTCATCCAGACCCTCCATCAGAATAGTCAGCTTCACAGCCTGCCCTGCGGATTTTGGACTCTCTGTTCCCACGGTTACATGAGACAGTTTTATAAATTTTATGATTTTGTTTCTCTAGAGAACCCTAACAAATACAGCTTGTTTGTTTGTTTTTGGGAAGTTCACGGGCTGGGAATCGAACGCAGGTCTCCAGCATGCTAGGCAAGAATTCTACCACTGTACTACCCTTGAACCTGCAGAATCCTCTGGCTTTTAAATGAACTAAAAAGAAATATGACAGCAACTGACACAGAAAATTTTAATTCTAGATACTCTTAGCCTAAAATTTCAGAGTCTTCTACTCATTTCTAATTTTTGAAGACCCTCATTTGAAATAGGGCCATTTGTTTAATAATTTCCTCATTTAGTAGTTTAATGTTTCGGTTCTAAAGGCTAAAATGGGATGAACCTAGCACCAAATTTCTAGCATCCAAAGGTTAATTGAATAATTGATTTTGAGGAAGTAGATAAATTTGGATTGAAATTAGATTGTTGGCAAAACAAAGTATTAGAGAAGAGTGTTTTTAAACATCCTCATTGAACTTACATATGAAATCCTTCACTACTATAATTCTGAAACTAGACCTTAGATTCTCAATCATGATAGATTGTTGCAGAGAACAGAATTCTACATCTTAAGGGGGAAAAGTGCTCAAAAATACTTTTGAAAATTTGATCTTAATTCTAAAAGTATGATTTGAAACTTAATTATTAAAGTATGATTTAAAAGAAAAGCATATACACTAAAACTAGAAGTTTGAGTATTTATCATCAACACAGAAGGTCTGACTTTTAACTTTAAAAATGCCACATTTTTAAATATTGTTTACACAAATTCAGGCAGATGGAATGCACTATATTTTAGAGGAGACATGCTGAATGGGCTGAAACAGAGATGGAATTTGAAAAACTTGTATCTTAAATTTTCTTGGCAGAGGATAATCTTTGAAGTACAATATTAAGAATATGCGAAAAGGTCTCAGGCTATTGCCTTTTCCCAAGCACACATGTAAATTTTATGAGAAAAAATATGGTAATGAGGGTGGTTTAATCTCTGAAATACTCTTTACAGCATTCACTGCATTTTTCATAAAATCAACACATATATGCAGATGCAAAATTACGAAATACAGATGAGGGAAAAAATGAAAAGCGAGAAAATGTTGTAGAAGTCATTTTCACTATTTCTTTAATTAATAATTCTTTATTAATTGCTCTGTTCTTTACTTTTAATGTTTCTATTTTCTGAACATGCTATCTATTCTAGTTTTCTACTCTAAGTCTGTCATCTTTATTTTTGTCCAATTCCTGTTGTCATGATATTGTGCTGAATTAAATGCACATGAGTATTCTTTTCACATCTGTAAATTGGTTTTCTATATGCTATATTTGCTTTCCATTATTTCATTTTTTAAAATTTTCTCCTGCCATGTTTTGATATCAAAGCATACCTTTCTAATCTTACTCCTTTCCCAATTTATAAATTCAAAGTCTTCTCCAATCTCATTGAGAATAAAAATTGTCTATTGCCTTGCAGCAATTTCATTGCATTACAGTATATTTGATCTTTTTCCTCAGATATAGTCTTCTCTTTAGATTTGCTAAGTCTTATTGTATGAGCTGTGCTAACTTTTTCTCTTTGATCATCTTCACATATGACATTCTACAGACTAATATAGTTTGGGTGCTAAGAAGAATGTCACCGGATTCATGACTCTCTTTTCAAATATTTCACATTCACATAAAAGGAGAATTTAAAAGCTTTACTTTTGTAAAGTTTTATTCTGCTGCAACTGAAGTCCTATTGCCTCTACTAGAAGGAGTCAGCTGTGGGAGAGAGTTTCATGTCTGGGCCAGTGAATTTCCCTTCCATTTACTTCATAGTTGCTTCTATCTTCCCTTCTTTAACTGATAGAGCTATTCTCATCAGAAAATGGTTTTATTTTGTCTCCACATAATAAAGTAGTCTTGTCATGCCCTAGTTAGATGTGGTAAATGCTATGATGTGCTGTCCAGTTCTCCTTATACAGAGGGACTGTAGCTCTAGCTGCTGGCAGTGCTGTCAGCAAGGTCAGCTCCTTCAGGAATTACCTCAGCCACCAAGAGTCAGTTACTTTGCCTAAGGCCATGGCCCTTCCCAGAAAGATCCACCTCAGTGACTGCTTTAAGTGGGGGTATAAAGGCTTGGTCACTGTGCTGCTTTGAAAGGATGTACCCTAGAAAAGTCATATTTTAATCAAAATTCCATTTCATAAAGGTAGAATAATCTCTATTCAATACTGTATGTTTGAAACTGTAATCAAATAATCTCCCTGGAGGTGTGATTTAATCAAGAGCAGTTGTTAAATTGATTAGGTGAAGACATTCTCTACCCATTTGGGTAGGTCTTGATAAGTTTCTGGAGCCCTATAAAAGAGGAAACATTTTGGAGAATGAAAGAGATTCAGAGAGAGGAGAGAATGCTGCAGCACCACGAGGCAGATTGTCTACCAGCCAGCACTTTGGAGATGAGGAAGGAAAATCCCCCCCAGAGAGCTTCATGAAACAGGAAGTCAGGAGAAGAAGCTAGCAGATGACACCATGTTCACCATGTGCCTTTCCAGAGGAGAGAAAAACTCTGACTGTGTTTGCCGTGTGCCCTTCCATTTGAGAGAGAAACCCTGCACTTCATCAGCCTTCTTGAATCAAGGTATCCTTCCCTGGATGCCTGTGATTGGACATTTCTATAGACTTGTTTAATTGGGACATGTTCTCAGCCTTAGAACTGTACACTAGCAACTTATTAAATTCTCCTTTTCAAAAGCCATTCATTTCCGGTATATTGCATTCCAGCAGTTAGCAAACTAGAACAGTCATGTTGGCCCACCTTGCAAAAACTCAAAAGATCCATTCTCGCTCCAGAGGTTTCCATTCTGTTGTCCAAACCTATAATTTGGCCATCATCACAGCTCAGCTTCTACCTCTGCTTAATATGTTTGCCTTCTCCTTTCCACAGATGTTGTCTTGATGGGGATTCCCTGGTAAATATTTTAATTATTAAGCTTTGTTACTGAGTCCAGGGGAGCATTTCTTGCAATGAGTTATAAGAAATGGCCACAGGATATTTTGGCTGTGTGTGAATCTCTTAACTTTGTGAATTTAGAGAAGGCACATGCAGTACTGAGACCTGGCCCCAACAGATTGTGCCAAGTTTCCTTTTTGAAACCATTCTTCACCTCTAAACCAGAAGCTGTCATTGGAAATCCACTAGTGATTTTGCCCATTTATTTTCCTGCTGCTCTTTACTTTTACATATTGTGATCAATGAATTTATTGGTCTTTCTCTCAAACTCACCTTTCTTTATTTATATCTTACAGAAATTCTTGAAGGCTACTAGCTTTCACATGGACCAGTTTCCCTAGTTTCTCACATTTTTATAGCTTGCTTTCTCTGCCTTTGAATATGATTGATTAGTTTTGTTGAAATTTTGGAAAGAAGGGGAAATTTGTAAGCATGAGTTCAGATCACCATTTTGAAGAAGATATCTCTGACATAGTCTTCATATCAAGATTAATGTGTTTTGAATAGGACATGAAATTTTATGTTTGTCCAGAGTGATGCCCCAATAAATCCCAGAGTAACTTGTACAGTGAATAAAAAAGCATTTTCAAAGTCCCCTGAGGGAATGGTAAGAAAGGGTGAAAATTCAACTTCCGCATTTGAAGAATTCCCGATATTCCCATTTGAAGAATTCCCGATATCCCCGATTTGTACAAGCAAATCAATAGGCCAAGCCCTCAAACTTGGGGGTTTGTTCATATGAAACTTATCCCCACAAAGGATAGACTAAGCCTACTTAAAATTAGGCCTAAGACTCACCCCTAGAGAGCCTCTTTTGTTGCTCAAATATGGCCTCTCTCTCTCAGCCAACATGAAAAGTAAACTCACCCCCCCCCTCCATTTCTCTACATGGGACATGATTCCCAGCGGTGTAAACCTTCCTGGGAACATAGGGCAGAAATCCTAGAATGGGCTGGGACTCAGCATCAAGAATGAGCTGGACTCAGCATCTCAGCTGAAAAGGGGAAGAGAGAAATGAGACAAAATAAAGTGTCAGTGGCTGAGAGATTTCAAACAGAGTTGAGAGGTTATCTTGGAGGTTACTCTCACGCATTTTATAGATACTCCCTTTTTTAGTTTAAGGCTAGAGGAAAGGGCCAGAAATTGTAGAGCTGTGTTCCAGTAGCCATGTTTCTTGAAGATGATTGTATAATGATACAGCTTTCACAATGTGACTGTGTGACTGTGAAAACCTTGTGTCTGATGCTTCTTTTATCTACAATATTGACAAATGAATAAAAAATATGGATTAAAAATAAATAAATAATAGGGGTAACAAATGTTAAAATAAATTTAGTAGATTGAAATACTAGTGATCAATGAAAGGGAGTGGTAAGGGGTATAGATAAAAAATAGGAAGAACAAAAGTTAAAATCTACTGAGTAGACGGAAATACTAGTGGTCAATGAGAGGGAGGAGTAAGAGGTATGGTATGTGTGATTTTTTTCTTTTTTCTTTTTATTTCTTTTTCTGGAGTGATGTAAATGTTCTAAAAAGTGATCACGGTGATGAATACCCTACTATGTGATGATATTGTGAGCCATTGATTGCATACCATACATGGAATGATTGTGTGTTAAGAATGTTCATACTTGTATGTTGTTTTGGTTTGAGAAAACAAAATAAATTTTAAAAAAAGAAAAAAAAAGTCCAGAGTCAAAAAAGAATGGATCAATGTATCTTTCACCCATTACTGAGAGGAAAGAACAATGAAATTCACTAAGATAAAAAGAATAAATGTTGCAGTGTTTTTCCTATATACACTAATGATATTTGAAGGTAAAATTGATATAGTTATGATCTTAAAATTGTTTGATTAGTCATAGAAATGATCACTAGTTCAAATAAGAAGAGGATTGTCAAAAAAAAATTTTGTGTGGGGTTGCTTTACTGAGAAGAGTTGTGCTTGGAATTAAGAGCACAGATTTTAAAATCATCCAACCTAGACTTGCATCCTGGATCACATGGTTGCTTCAATATTTTAATCCATAAAGTGGAGATAAATTAAGCCTCTAAGATTGTATTAAGGACTGCAGGAAATAATTTATATAAAGTTTTCATCCCAGTTCATGGTACATTTGATAAATGGAGCATTTCTTTGCAGTCTTCGTTGGTAGCATTGATATTGGTGTTAATTTTTCTTTGGATTTGAGGACAGAGAACTGAAACACAGAGAAAATGTAATTCTCCTATGTAACATGATTACCTGATTTGAAAGCTTAGATTCAAACTGTGGCTTTTGTCACTTACGAAATGAGTGATCTTGGCAAAGTTTTTTAACATCACTCTAATTCAATTTTCTTGCCTATAAGTAAAAATTGGAAAAAAATAAAAAAAAGACTGGTGTATTGCAGTGGTTGGATGCTGTGTATTATAAGAATCAGATTAGAGGAAATGTATAACACTGTCTTGACAACTTTTTGGTTTTGCAAAAATACAAGGTGTCATCACTGTCATCTTCTGCCTCGATCCATCTTTCTCTACTATATTTCCTGAAATTTGTAGATGGTTCTCACCATGGGGTTCAGGGGTCCAGTACGGCCCCTCACTATGTAAAAGCTGATCTTACTGCCTTATTTATTAGGGATAAATATTATTATGTGAGAGTAACTAATCTTTGGAATGAAGAATTAATTTTTAATCACTTGGGATAGTAAAGTAAAAATTAATGTCACCTGATCTACCTCTAATCAACAGAACTACCAAATTTCCTTTGATTTAGCAAGGCTTTGAAAGAAAAGAGAGAGACAATATGTGTGCACATATAGATGGTGACAAGCAGTAACAAAAAGTAGAATGGCTCATTAGGCTTTTGAGATAGTCTAGTCCTTGGACTAAACATCAGGAAACCATGGAAACAAGGAGAAGAACTCAGTCACAGTGTACAATAAAGAATATTTTCAGCCTGCTTAAAATTTTGTGAGAAATTTGTGATGAAGGATGTGCAAAACAATTTGATGTTGTAAATGTTCTAATATATTTTCAAGAGTATTAATTGCAAATGTTCAGATCACAATAACAGGCTTCTAGAAACCAGTCTCCAGAAATGTCATATCTGTGGCTAAACTGTAAAGCCTACAATCTTCAATGTGAGATACACATATTACTTCTGCATGTCTTTGCTTCAATCTGTTGGTAACTGCGGATTTTTCAGTCTCTTACACTACTAGTTCTAGCTTGAATCATAGACATGAGATCTGGAGATTAATGTAATAAGCAAAGAAGAATAGAATTGTCATTAAGATAAGAGGCTTTGGAGTTGAAGTTCTCAGCTTATATCCTCTCCCAATCGCATACTTACAATATGATTTTTTTGAGTTTCTGTCTTCTCAACTGTCAATTGTTGATGCTTCTATCTGTAGGGTTATTTTTGCATCATAATATAGACCATTAAATAATGTGTATAATGCTCAATAATTAGACATTTTTTGTAATAATACCAACATTGGGTGTGAGCCAGAGACAAAAGACAAGTGAGTTTGCAAACCACCTTAGAAAATGAAATTACTTATTTACTTATTTTACTATTTTAATTCTTCTAACATTGAATTGCTATACATTTTCTTCATAGTTCTCATAATAATAGTGGTTATGTTCAAAAGCCTGGCTTTCAAATTATTAAAAAATAACTTTTAAAAATAATGCTGCAAAAGAAATTCAAGAATATTCACAACACAATAGACTTTCCCTTAATCAGTTTTAATTGAGAATCTTCAGAAGCCATTTTCTTCTCAGTGGCAGATTTATGAGATATTTGTAAAATGGAATCATGCACAGCAATTAAAATGAGTCATTGTTGTAAACAAATAGAGCAATTATTTTCTAGATCAAATTGTCCCATAATGTAGTGTGCATAGGTAGCACTGTCACCAACCATATTGATGTCTAATCCATAGGTTAGTGGAAGTTTGGTGATTCTAGATGATCCTAAGCAACTCTGTAAGGAGTTTGTTTTCATGAAGTAGAGAACTCCCCTGGATAAATGTATGCCCCAACTATTATGAGGACTAAAGTGAAAAGACATGTGGCATTTAGCATAGTAGATGTCCCTCAGAAGAGAAATGTCCTATGTCTCTGACAAGGGACACATCCACTGGCCTTTCTCATGCAGAGAAGCATCTGGGCTACTCAACACTATTAAGATCATGAATAGTGATGTAAGCTCCACCCTGGGCCAGTGCCTTCCAAGAAGCAGCTTCTGTTGGTCTTTAGAAATTTTGGAATGGATGTTTTTATTGGACCATTATAGCTGGCATTGGATTGTTGTCTGTATGTCCTGTAATTTTCTTTAGTCAGAGTAAATTCAGGACTTCAATTTGCAGTACATTCTGATAAATTTTGGATATGCCTCTTATGATTTTAGATGTCCATAGGGTTTTTCTCGCTTTCTATAAACTTACCTTTTGTTGTGATCTTCTCTTCTCTTCCAAAAAACATACTCCCACTTTACATTGGGACCTGAACCCAGATCAAGTCAATAAAAGGCTTATTTATGTCAATCTAATCATCTGTGATTGATTAAATTATGAAAAAGATATTCTCGTTAGTTTTCTTCACTCAAAATATCTATAGCGTTTCGTTACAGAAAGATTTCTGTGCATTTTATTCTTCAGAGATGATATTTTTATGGCTAAAAAGACGTACAAATAGGCATATAAGAAGAACTAAAACTGTAAAAAGAAAAAGCATTTGAAAATGAAAAGAAAAAAATTACATGAGTTATAGGAACCTTGATATATTTGCCATGTGAAAATTCAAATATTAAGTCCAATTTCTGATGGCCCTTAATAGGAAAAGAAAACCTATAAGTAGGGAAAATATTTCTAACATATTTTTAAATAATGGGCATCTTTTGATCACTGAACTTTTTGTGGCTAACATAAACTACTGGAAGCTATTTTCAAAATGGAGAAATTAGTTTAGGAAACAAATTAGACAAAGTTATCAATCTATCCCATTAACCGGGCAACATTCCCAAGACTGTAGGCCATCTGCTAGAACAACTTTGTATATCTTTATCATAAAGAAGGGATGACATGGTGTTCTAGTTTGCCAGCTGCCAGAAAGCAATATACCAGAAAAGGAATGGTTTTTAAAAGGGGAATTTAATAAGTTGCTAGTTTACAGTTCTAAGGCGGAGAAAATGTCTCAATTAAACAAGTCTATAGAAATGTCCAATCTAAGGCACCCAGGGAAAGATACCTTGGTTCAAGAAGGCCAACGAAGTTCAGGGTTTCTCTCTTAAGTGAGAAGGCATGTGGTAAACGCAGTCAGGGCTTCTCTCTCAGCTGGAAAGGCACGTGGTGAAAACAGCATCATTGGCTAGCTTTCTCTCCTGGCTTCCTGTTTCATGAAGCTCCCTGGGAGGCATTTTCCTTCTTCATCTCCAAAGGTCACTAGCTGGTGGACTCTGCTTCTTGTGGCTATGTCGTTCTGTTCTGCTTCTCTGAATCTCTTTCTTTCTCCAAAATATTTCCTCTTTTATAGGACTCCAGCAACTAATCAAGACCCACCTAAATGGGTGAAGACACACCTCCAGCTAATCCAGTTTAACAATCACTCTTGATTAAATCACATCTACAAGTAGATAATCTAATTACCGTTTCAAACATTGAATACTGAATAGGTATTAGAAGAAACAGCAGACTTTACAAAAGGGGATTAGGGTTAAAACATGACTTTTCTAGGGTACACACATCATTTCAAACCAGCACACATGGTAATACCTAAATTTCATTTTATTTAGTCAGTTTTAAAGTTCTGTATCCCTTATTAAAGAAAATTGAGTTGCTTTCCCTCTATATTAAAATCAGATTTTGATTTTAGACATTTATGGATTTGTACTCAAATTAAAGATACTTACAATATTAAAATATTGATAGATGATTGATAGATGATTTATAGATAAGTAGATGGATATAGATATATTTTAAAAGTAGGTTTAATAAAACAAAAACTTTCAAGTGCTTTTTAATCTTTGCTATTTTCCTAGCTATAGGAAGAAAAGAGGACACTGACCTTAATTTTTGGATTGGACAGGTGAATTCAATTTTCAAATCTGTTCTTATTGTTTCAAATCATGCATGGCTGATAATTTCTCAAATATGCCTCTGATAAACAAAACAATACAAAACAAAGTGCAATTATATACTTGTACTGCAACCAACTGGAGAAACCTATGCCTCAAGATCCAGGTTGACATTTAATGCATATTGGTAATTGAGTTAGGAGGCAATAAACTGCGTTCTATTGTGTGCTATTTTTCATAATACCCACTGGACCAGGTTCCATGAATATCTATGCTGAGAAATAATTTCTATCATTTGACATCTAAATATAATCAAGTATGATTTGACTATATGACAGAACTGAAGACTGTGTGTTAAAAACAAAATATTCTTGGGTCATTAGCCTCTTATGAATGAAATAAGTTGGATGAAATCTAAATGATATTTTCCCCAGTTTCCTCCTAGGAAAAATTCATTCACCTTGACATGGATTGACCCTTGCACTTCCATTTTGTCAATGTGATTCGACAAATTTTTGCCCTGTATTCCTTTGGCAAGAGTAAACTATGATGCGTGGATGTTCCTGGCAGATTTAGGCACAGGAAGTGAAGTGTAAAATGATTTCCAGGAAGAAAGGAAGGGATGGAGAAATGAAAGAAGGAAAATGAGGGGAGGAGGGGAGGGGAGGGGAGATGAGAGGGAGGAAGGGAGGGAGGGAGGGAGGGAGAGAGAGAGAAATGAAGGAAAGAAGGAAATAGAGCAAAGTAAGAAAAATAATAAAGAAAGAGATGCATGAGTTACTGTTATTTCCTTTCAGACTAGTATTCTCAATACTTACTTCAGTTACTGCTGACCTGGCCTGTCTCTGTCTAAGATATCTGCAAAGCTGCCAATACTTACTGAGCCTCATTTCTAATCAAATAAAACCCAATAAAGACCTCATTTAAACTCGAAGTGCTTATTAAGGCCACTGGCTATGCTCTATAACTTGAAGTAGATTCTCTGTCAGATGCTACATTCACTCCAGGACTGATCCAGCTCTGACAGCTGTTTGCCAGGAGCAGATGAAGTTAGACAAATAAAAGCCAAGGGGCAGGGGTTTAATGTCTACACTAGCGGTATTTTACCCCTCTACCTCTTCTTCATCCTCTTCATTTGCTTCCTCCTCTTCCTTCTTCCCCATTTCCTTCCTTTCTCTTCTCTTACTCTGAAAATTCTACTTCTGGGTCCTCGAGGGATATTTTCTTCTAATTATTACCACCCGTGTATATGCACAGAAAGTTCATTGAGAATGTGGGCTTTGGGATCCCACCTCTGAAACCATTCTCCTTGATTCCTGAGCAGTAGATATCACTTCCAAAGTTTATAGCTCAGATTAAGAAAATTCATCTTTAACAAAACTAATAGTTAAATTTGTGTTTGACTCATTCAGAACTTCCCATGCAATACACCAGTCTATTTTTAAATAAATTATGTTCTGATAATAAATGCCATATTATAACTACAATTTTTGTTCAGTTGAAATCCAACATGGACAGATATTTGTGTCATGCAGCAGAAGACAGGCTACCTCCATCAAAGTTGTTTTCTGCATTGGGCCTAGCAGATTAAGGGAAACCAGTTTATCAGTGATGAAAACACTGTGTTTAAGATGGGATTTCAGGCGAGCTGATGTTTCATTTCAGTTTTGACCATTAGAGAGGAAGTGACCTTTATTACTTCTTCAACTTCTCTGAATCTCAATCTTCTTGTGAGTAAAATGGGAATTATATCAGTACCTACCCCAAAGATGAGTGTGATGATGAAATGGCTATAAAACATTTGTTTGGAGTTTTGTTTAGCACACATTCAGATATCAGCCTTGCTCCTTTGTATGATACAATATGAAATACAATAACAAAAGGAAAATGAAGCATAATTAATTAAATAACTACTCATCATAGCATACTCTCTGACACCCAAAATAATAACTGTCATTATTTTTACTCTGGAAATCTCCTCTACTTATCATATTTTATACATCATGACCACAAAGAAAATAAAACTCTCAATTTCCCATGGCCTTAAATAATCCAAATAATGACATGGGAGACTAATAATTTTTATCAGCCTTCAGGAAGGTATATTGACCTCTGGAAAACCTGAACAATTGAATAATGCCCACTTATTAATAAAGTTGGATTTACACCAAGTGAATAATACATTCAATTATACTTATGTTTTTCTGAAATTCAATAAGTCTTTCCCTCTAACTAATTTTCCTTGCAATAAATCCGTTCCAAAGCTCTGATACACATTAAAAACAGCCATGACAAATAACTCGAGTTCTTGGCCCTGAGCCACACTTCAAACATTTTTGTTCTTCTCCTTGGTCTTAGGAAGTAAGCAGAGATTAGGTCTAGGATGTTACAAACTGAAAGTTTTATTAGCCAATATTTCCAAGCACAGTACAAGGGTAACTCAAGAGAGAAAAGCGAAACTTGCTCTCATTGTGTGTTTAGGCATCTCTCTCTCTCTCTGACACACACACACACACACACACACACACACACACACACAAGCATGTGTATATGCACATGCATGGACACAAACCCTCCTGGATACGAAGAAGGGAAGGTCCTTCTTTCTTATATTTTCTAATGATCAAGTTATTTGCTAAATTCCTAAACTTTTGCCTTTGATGGTATAGAATCAGATTAGAGAATAATGATGCAGACACATATGGAGAAGCCAGATACTGGTTTCAGGATAATTTGATTGTGAACATACCATCTGGCTCTGAAACCCAGGGTAGTAGAAAGCTTTCTGGACCTGTACCCAGAACAAGCATGGTTGGAAACTCCTGGAGCAAAGCATCTGATCTTTATTTCTGATTTTTACCTTTCTCATTTGTTAGTTACAGACAAATAACTTAATTAAGCTAGCAAATGTGCATGTGCTCACATATGCAGTATGTGCAGGTTAGGGCCACTGGCAAGGATAAAATGAAGCATATTAATGAGATTCTGGTAACTTCTCTTTCTGAAAGCAGGGTGATCAGTGGATTTAAAGAACTTGTAGAACAATTATAAAGCCAGGCAAACCCTCATGAATAAGAACTTTTAAAATGTGATATTATCAGAACCATTTGAAGAAGGCTATATGATATGTGTATTTCTATGACACTTATGTTGTGGTGATTTGAATTTTAAACTTAACATTTCAAGAAGATTGTAATCATTGATGACCACTCTGGGTGTTAACCATTGCTTTCCTTAGACATGCCTTACCCCAAAGGAGAATCCAGACGTGTCACTGAGCAGTAGATGTTGTGATTCTGTGGAAGGTTATGGTAAAACTGAAGCCATGCACATAGGCAGTCACTTCCTTGAAGTTTATGTGGTTCTGTGGTTCTGTAGATCCCTGGCAATGCCAACCACGGTTCTGTAGAGATTTCCCTGAGAGCTTTGTGTAACCAGAATTATGCTCTCTGGGGAATTCAGTTTATTCTTCCCTTTACTTAAGACTGTGTTCAGTGCAGCTCAATTCTCTCCACAAAGAAATGACTGCAGGACAATATTGAGGCCCGTTAGTGAAGTCAGCAGTCCAATTTGGCCAAGTGGTTGTCAGGTCAGGAAATTTTACCAAGCATGGTAAAAGTTTAATAGAATCAAATGAGCTAGGAAGAAAAAACGTATATTGAGTAAGGCAGCAGATGTCTTGGGTCCATTCATTTATCAGAATGTTTTGCTCCTATGTGCTTTATAGATAGACATTTTCACTGCCCTGGACCCAAGAAATTGGTTTCATCTTCCTAGGAGGTTTCTTATCGTTTAAGAATCCCACCTCTATATGAGAAGCATTGGTTTGCTCAGGGGACATGGAAATATCATCCTTTCCTCACCCTTACCCATAAGAGTACTCAGTATCAGCACTGAGTGGAGTTTCTTATTAGTCCATTATGTGGAGCCTACTAGACGATCAAGAGTTCAGTTAATCCTGTGGGCTGTGGAGGGGAGTGAACGTTTCATTTTCTCACTATGTGCTTTATCTGCTAGATGCTCTCAGGCCATGGCTATGGAGCCAGGGCCTTGAAAATATACCCAGGAGAATGAGAAGCATGACAAAAAAGAGATTTAGAGATAAATGTTTTCCATGACTGGGAACATCTATTTGCAATGGCAGAGTAAAAATTCAACCATGACATGAATAAATATATGAAAAAATAAATCTCATTATAATTTTAAAGTATAAAAATGTCAGTAAATTCTCCTTCTTTGTTATAATGTACAATGAAGCCTTTGTTTTGACTATGAGAGGAAAGCATAGGTCTGTAAAAATTTTATATGCTATTACCAGATGGGATTTCTTGAAGTGATTAATCACTGAGTTAGCATTGGTGTTTGTGTCTGGGCCTACTATAACAGAAATCATGGGGCCCAGTACATACATAGGGATAGATTTAGTCTTAAATTTGAAGGCATGCTCCTCGACATGTATTTGTGATTTACAGTGCTCTATATATTTGGCTCTTTCATGGTTGACATAAACCTCTAAATCCAATAAAACTTCAGGTGAAGAAAACATTCAAGCCATACCAGTTGATGAGAAATGTCATTCATCATAAAATGAACTTTCTGATTTCTGTTTTTTTTTTTTTTTAATTTTCAAAAATATTTCATTTTTGCTAGAGAAAAGCTTAACAACTTAAAGTAACAAGCTTTTATTATCTCACAGGTTTCTGAAGCATAAGAATCCGGGGTGTCTTAGCTCAGTGGTTCTGGCTCTGCATCTCTCCCTAGGTTCTGAAGAAAGTTGTGCATTGGGGCTACTATTGTTTTGAGGGCTTGACTGGTATGGTATGCAGGAGACATCTGTACTTTCCACAAGGATCTTGCCTTAAGTTTGCTCTAACATCACTTCCCCCAGAGTAAGGGATGAGACAGAGATCAAAAACAGAAAGAGAAAGAGAGAGAACAACCAGGATGGAAGTTGCAGTCATTTATAATCTCACTTCAAAAGCAATACACCATATTTCTTTAACATGCTATTGTTCACAGAGCTCAATTCTGGCATAACATAGAAAGGAACTACACAGAGTGTGAAGTCTTTAAAGCCAAGGATCACTGGGATCATTTTACAGATTAGCTATCATGTCGTGTGTCACAAATAAATTCAACGATTAATATGATCTAGGTGATTAAATTCAAATGAAGATTTTATTAATTTATCCTTTAAATATTTCTTAAGTGCATACTATGGACCAGACACTGTCCTCAATAGATTTAAACAACTTACAGGAAAGACAGGAGATTAAACATGAAGTGAGTAAAACTTCAAAATGGTTGGGCTCATGATTCTATGACAGCACAAGAGTTTAAGTTGCCTGGGAAGGAAAACATCTAAGCAACTCATTTGTTAAGGAATAACATGAAATGTTCTGGGGCAAGTAATCATTGCACATCATGTCAGTTTTTCAGTGTATTTAGAGAATAATCAACTATCAAGGGTGGCAAGGGGAGAAATATGGATTTGTAGATCAAAGAAGTCCAGAAACCTGAAAGCCAGTAGCATATTCAAAATGTAAATACTATGATGCCAAAAGGTATATATCTCCCTGGCAACATGGGCCATGATTCCCAAGGATCATCCTGGCGTGTGAGATTGAGAATGCCTTCTTGACCAAAAGGTATAAAAGAAATGAAACAAAATACAGTTTCAGTGGCTAAAATATTTCAAATAGAATCGAGAGGTCATTCTGGAAGTTGCCCTTATGTAAGTTTCAACCAGATATTGCAAAATTGTCACAATATGCCAAACCCCAACCCACACTATTCCCCCAAACCCTAAGGAGTATGCTGGGTTCTATCCGAGACTCTGCAATAATTTTTCTCTGTAAGTTTCTTTTTTTCAGAAACTTTCAGAAACTGAAGACCTCCAAATTGTTCCTATGTCAGATAAGGCCTGAAACCCAGAAATCCCAGTTTTTCCAAGAGCATTGACAAGGATCATTCCTCCACCCCATACGGTTGGCATCCCTTTCCAGCACAAAGATGTTAAAATGGCCATTGCCCAGATATTCCTGAAGATTAAGAAAAAGATCAAAGGAGAGAAAGGAGATGTCACTGAGAAATTAAGATTTAACAAATGATCATGATTAATCACTCATAATATAAAAGGATATTTCCTTTTAATTTCTAGTGTATTAGAATACCCTGAAGAAAATACCTGAAATTGTTGAACTGTAATACAGTAGCCTTGATCTCTGATAATGATAGTATAACTATAATCTCTTTATCATGTGACCCTGTGATTGTAAAAACCTTGTGACTGACACTGGATAAAAGGAATGTTAGTCACAAGGTTTTACAATCATACAGGTAGATGAGTAATAAAATAAAAGCAATATTAATAATAATAATAATAATAGGGAGGATAAGGGTCATGGTATGTTTTGGGTTTTCTTTATTATTATTTTTTGGAGTAATGCAAATGATCTAAAATTGATTTTGATGATGAATACACAACTGTGTTGATACTGTGAGCCATTGATTATATATTTTGGATGGATTATATGGTATGCGAATATATTTCAGTAAAAGTTCACTGAAAGAAAAACATGCAAACGCCAGGACTTTTCAGGAATCCCTGGCATTGCATAATATAATTATCAGCAGCCCACCAAGAAGTAGAAAAAGTGGCAGGTAAGTATACTTTAACCCAAAGAAATGTAATCCTCTTCTGCAAAAGCCAGTGGTGCAAACAACTTTCAAAGATCAAGGTCAGATTTTCCCTTTGTCATCGTGAAAACCTTCATCTTCCTTATTCTTCCATTTCTAGGTGTTAGTAAATCAGCCTTCAGAGGAGCCCATTAATAGCCCCGAACCTTTCCATAAATGACCTGGCAGGACCCCTATATCATTTTACGTTTCTCTCTGCCTCCCACATTTCACTTGTAGGATAAGAGAAATCCATATAAAGTGAGTTTAGAGAATTGATTTCCCATGAAGGGAATCTATCTTTCTTACTTAAACACCCTCTCTTCTAATGAAATCACCATTTTACTTACCTTTGGGATGGTGGATGCAGAGCCTTTTCCCTTTCATTGCACAGAGAGAAATATACCACACTAGAGGTTAGGAGGAGATGCAATAAATGGCACAGAAAACACAAAACAGCAATCTCTTCACTCACATCTCCCAAACTTTTTCTGTTTCTCTTCAAGGTGTAGCCCATACACATTAGTATGAAATTCCTGTATTTACACCTCATTAATTTATCATAATGAGTGCTCATTAAAAAAGGTTTCTCCTTCTTCCACAATTTTTAGTTTAAAGAATGTTAATGCATTCCTTCATTAAGTTATGCTCCTTTAAAATAAAAGATAACCAAGGCAAGTTAGTTTTACTACATAAAGGCTCAGAGTAATTTGGAAAAGCAACTGAGTGGGAGTAAACAACTAAGGATTTCATAAGTGTTACTTACTTGTGACTAGAGAGATTATAAATTAGTCATTTTTGTCCCCAATGGCACAAGGTACATTTCATTTTTTTAACCCAATAAATACATACGGAGGTGACTCTGTAAAGTTGTTAGAATAAATGTAGAGTACTCTTTTATTATTATTTATATTAAATCAGATAGGCTCTGTGAAGTTCTTGACCCTGCTATATGCTCTAGAAGGACAGAAATTGTATCTTCTATTTGTTTATACCTTCTGCTGTCATGTGAAGGAATTAGGTGCTTGATTATTCTTCTGGTCTGACAAAAGCTCATTTTATATTTCATAGTAATTGCCACTTAGTTTAGGTACTAAAAAACGGTATTCATTCATTCATTCATTCACCTTTCTATTTATTCAAAGATATATATCGTGCATCAGATGTTTGACAGGAATTAGAATTATAGCCATGAAAAGACAAGTCAATACTCTAAACGAGTGAACAGTCATTTGAAACATCTGACTGATTTAAGAAATGTAAGAATTGCTGCAAATGTCATCACATAAGAAATTGCAATGGATTAGAGTCTGGCACGAAAAATGAGCAAAACTTTTAAAGCTTATCATTAATACTTGGTCAGTATTTGTAGTTAGTGACTGTCCCTGAAAATTGACTTTTAAAAGGTCAAACCTAGCAATGACATCAAATATATGATTTAAATATTTAATATGTTTCATACAAGTCCAGTATATAAGTTACATCTCTGAGGCATTTAGATTCTCAGTTCAGAGACTAAACTTTCATTTATAGGCTCACAGAACTGTGAATCTAGAAACCATCTTATTCACTTATCGATCTCCATATTCCCTACAGGGAGCTGTCCAGTTCTAAAATTGCTTAGAAAATTATCCCTTATATGAAGTTGAAAGTTTCTTAAAACTTCTATGCCTGCTGTTAATAGCGTCTTTTAAAGCTCAACAAAATAAATTTATTCTTTTGGCCAGAGATGCTGCTAGTTATTTCTGAATTTGAAAGGATAAATTATGCTGGGAGGTGCTAATAGTCTGTATCAGAGGCTTAATACAATAAAACAGTGTAGAGACCATCGCTGGGACCGTGGTTTCTATTCACCAAGGGTATTTAAGAACGTAGCTTCTTTATTGAGTGACCAGCATGTTCTAGGGTCTCGGAGAGCCCTCCAATCCAAGTCATCTCTTTGCAGACTGAAGATGAGAAACAGAGGGCATACTCACTTTTAATCATCTTAACAGAGGTGCTAGCAAATGCTGATGCTCACGTTCCCTTAGTTAGAACTAATTACATGACCATCCAAGTGCAAGAGACCTGGGAAATACAATCTAGAAATATATCAAAGAAAAAGAGAACATGAATATTGATGAACAACCAACTAGTTGTTTCCCCACCATTCGATAACAATTTCTCCTTGTGATGAATATTAAAAACTATTTATATGGGGAAGCAAAGAATCCAACTAAAAAGTTCATTCTCTATTCTGCTCTAAGGAGAAGTGTGGTCATATGATTGCATTCTGGAAATGGGTTATAAGCTGAAAAGGTACAAGGACTTTCTGGGCTTTATAAAGAGAATTCATCTGCTGAATTCATTTTATCTTTTCCTCCTTCTTCATCCAGTCTTCACTGCCTAGTTGATAAGTGGCATTTCACAGCTTAGATCAGGAGATAATTCTAAAAATGGAAGTGATGTTTGTATAAGGAAATAGAATGAGAGATAATGCCTGTACTGCCGTACTTTCTCTGATTACCATACTTCTGGACTTCTTTAATGTAAAAAGAATCTCTTATTTGTTTAAGTCACTGTAGTCAAGTCTCTCTGACTAGCTGCTCACACAATTTCTGGTATATTACGCTCTTATGCATAGTGACTTTCAAATCATATACATTAAGAAGGATGACTATCTCCATTCAAATGGCCATTTATTTCTATGGGGTTTTATGGCACTCTGATTAGGAAAATAGAGAAAGGAACAACTGACACACTACTGCTGCTTATTCAAAAAGTGTCATTTCTCCAGGCTCAGCATGGGGAAGAAGTTACGCATTCCTGTTTGCTTAGTCCTGCACCTTAAGCATGCATCTGCGGACAGTCTAGGCAATAGAAATGTTTTTGAAAAGTCAGCACAATGTTATGCATTGACCTGAAGAAGACGGATGCCATAAGCGATGTAACAGCAAAAAACATTATAGTCAGCAAATATCTTGCTCTCATGTCTTATTGTCTGGAAAACATGCTACATAAATCTGTGCTGATGGTCTGAGGAGTACAAAACTGAATCGAGTGTATTAGCATCCCCGTCAGGGAACTGGGAGCATGTAGAGTGCCACCAAGTTTGCAAGGTTAATCAAAGGTTGGCAAGGAGGTTCAGAGGGGCATGGATTATGTGGTGAGATTCTGTGACTTTATAGGAAAACCACATCAGCCCCACCTTGCTGAAAGCTTTCACAAAGCACAAAAGTTCTCATTGACACTCATGATTTTTCTTTTTGGCTCCTAAGCCAGAGCTGCTTTGTGTTAAAGTTTATGACTAATTTTGTCTTGCGACAGGGAAACATACAACACAACTCACTCAGTTTTTTCACTATCCCAGCATGAGATGGTCTTGTCCCTTATGCCTTTAGCTCCTGTAGCTTCTGTTGCTCTGTGCTTCCACATTCCAGCACTCTATGCTCCTTTTTCATCCTGTCCCTGATGCTTTGTATCTCCTTCGATTTTGTTCCAGTTCCTTCACATGTAGGACTCTGCTTCAATCTTCTCCATCCCTTCCAAGCATCGGAGTACTGCCCGTGAGCTCTAAGTCCTACAGTTTAATTTTCCTTGATGTCAGACATCCCTGAGGCTGACTATGTCCAGTCGATTGATTAAATCAGTACTTTACCTGCCAATAAGCATTCCTGATATATGGTCTCCAATACTCTACATTGGCCTCTGGTGAACCGTTCTTTTGCTTCATCAGCTTCTGAAGCTCCCTTATTTCCATTATCTTACTGCTTGTGATGCTTCATAGAGTGTGATCTTTTCCCATTTCCTCCATAACAACTC
Organism: Tamandua tetradactyla; assembly: GCF_023851605.1. NCBI lineage: Eukaryota > Metazoa > Chordata > Mammalia > Pilosa > Myrmecophagidae > Tamandua > Tamandua tetradactyla. The sequence continues at coordinate 51,020,771 of NC_135343.1, read as the reverse complement.
AAGGCAAAAAGGAGAATGAGTGACGTCTCTGGTTAATAGCTCACCTTTTAGGAAATAGAAAACTGGTGTGTGTGCCGTGGAAATCACTTGCACCATCTAAGATGCATTAGTTCAGGAAGGATTTTTAACTCCTGATGTGAAAACAAGATGGAAAGCTTTCATTTGTTTCCAGAAAGAAATTGGTTCCATCAGTGCACATTTAGACATCAAGGAAACAGAATGACTGCTTTTAGGAATTTCACTTGTCATTCTCATCCAAATGTCCCTCCCAAATTTTGTTTTCATTTATCTCTTTATTGAACATGATATATAAGGTCAAGATTGAGCTATTGGGTTCATTAACGTAAGCTGTCTTGTATACTTTCTGCCCACATGCATTTCTTAATACCATTCGTATTTGCAAAGACATAGTTTTATACAAGGTGCAGGGAAATTAAAGACATGATTGAAACGGTGCACCATCGCCATTTATGTTTCTCAATCATTCAGCTGGAGTTTCCTTCTCTTTTTTATTACTTGAGAAAGAGAAAAACAGAAAACCCCATTATTTAATCAAATAGAGTTCAACAAGGGAGGTTAATTTACTTTAGTGTGATGATATGAAAAAGATGCCAAAACAGAAAGTAAACGATTGAATTATGAATTACATTTCTCTCACTGGCAGTTTTGTTCCCTCTTTCTCTTTTCTCTTCATGTAAGTGATATTGTGCATACAAATAGTTTTTTGTTTGTTTATGTTGTCTTTCTTCTTAACTGCTGATCCTTTTTTTTCTATGGCTGGTAATTTGGATATATGGCATCAAAAAAATAAGAAAACACCTTTTACATCTTGGAATTGATTCTAATCCATTTTTGTTTGTTATTAACACTTTGAACCATGCCAGTAATTTTTCTTATAGATTCTCACCATTTTCTGATTTTAGAGTGGATACACATAAAACTTCACATATCCTAAGTAAATAAAAGCTGTGAAGAATCTGATGATTACTGAATCACTCGAAGTGACAAAATAACACAAATTGTATTTTTAAAATTAATTATTTCTCATGCAATACAGATTGCTGAATTTTCTGCTTTGCTTCTTCTTAAATGGGTTTTCCCTTATTATTCAATGGAAGTTTCCCATCTTGATTAATTTCCATCACTTATTTAGGTAAGTTGGGGATAACACAAACCCATATGAAAAATACTTTCGTGGTGGATGGCAAATAGAGTATTAACATGCATCTGCCCAAATTTCAGACTTTCTAAGGTTCAAACATACAGATTGAAAGAACTGTGTATGTATGTCCAAAATATGTCCTTTCAAAGATACATTTGTTTTACCTGAAGAATCCTACACCGTGGAATATTTCTGTGATGATAATTAAAAAGATAAAATGCATCATTAAAATGCATTACACCTATTTTTATATTACAAAAATGTTATGAATCCGCTTGGCATTGCACTAAGGTTTGTAATTTGTCTCATATTAAGTAACAAATTATTTTGTTTCCTTTGAACTCATTAATATAGTTCAAGGAATATTTGTGCAGTTGTCTTTTATGAAACTCGAATTCATTAACATATGCTATTTCGTGTATTTCATATACACGTTAGAGAGGTCTCCAGAAAGAATAAGAACCTTATTAAAGCAAATATATTTCAGATGTTATTGTTTGTAGCATAATCTATATTATGTAAGATACATATCCATATGCATAGACATATAAATATTGTACAAACCTATAACTTTTGAGAAAATAGTAGTGTCAACTTTTCAACAGCTACTTGCAATGATGTTGCAAATGGCACTTTCATCTTCAAGGTTCTGTAATATTCCATAATGTAAATTGTAATCAGTATTTTTTGTAGGTTCTTATGCCTAAGAGTTCAAGTTGCAATGTGAATCCACCACCGTGTGGATTAGATCATGGCTCCTTCTTAATTTCCCCAAAGAGGCAGTAAACTTAAGCAGCCTCTCAGTTACAACAAATGGCAAAAACAAAGCGGTTGGTTTATATCAATTACCCAGGAAAACTGGACTAAGATCAATCTCAGATTAAAACAGAGAAGTTCATATAGTAACCCTTAATTTTTGGTTATATAATAACACTTCTGCTGTTTTTTTCCGTTTGGAAATTTATTTATAGCAGAACCTTCTATTGTCTTCTGAACTATTTCAGTGTTGTTCATTTACTGATATAAATAACATCTATATATTTTTAAATCTTTCCTCTCCAACTTGTCAATTCAAACTTTGCAGAGATTTCCAAATAGGCAGCATAGTGTTTAAAGTTTTAGATCTATTTCTTTTAATGTGAAGCATATGTTTTCTTTTAACACTTTGCTATTGCCTTCAACTGAAGAGGCATACCACCATTCATCCTCTCTCTGTGACAAGATAATTTATTGTGTTATGCTCTTATCTTAGTGGATTGCAATTTTATTTTAAAAGATTTTCATATTGATGTCATTTTAATAAGGCAAAGAGCTGATTATAAAATCATTTGATATCATTTAAAATTTAAAATGTAGGTGTTTACTCTTACATGAAATGAAATTTGGAGTGATATAACACCCAAAGTATAACAGGAAATGGGGAGTTTCTAATTTGCCTTTTCCACATTTTAACCTATTTCCCAAAGAAATAATTATTTCACCTAGGCATGAAGGTTTGACACTAAAACTTCTTCTCTTGACTTTTTTATCCCTCTTGTCATTGTCTCCCATAATGTACACCTGCATGGGTGCAGGCACGCAGAGACATGCACACATACACACACACCACAAACACATACATCATCCACCTTTCTTTTGGGATGTTTGCTTTAAAAATCTTTCTGAACACTTAAGGTTCTTCACTGAAAGGCTGTACTCTGCTGTTAGAAAGACAAATTAAATTATATGTTCTCAGATTGTCAGAGAACAAGAAGTGTTGATAGAAAAAATGTTTTTTCTATTGACACAAATATCATGCATCAATGAAATGAATGCAGTATCTGGCTCTCTCATCATGCCAAAGATATTCTTTGAATGTGCAGATTTTGTTTTCTTACCAAGATAAATATTGTTCTTTATACACAAAATATTTGGGGCACTGTCAAGACATTCCTCTGTGGCCTTGGATCTAAGATACGTAGGTTATAAAAGAGAAATGCTTAAATCGAGTTTTGAAAATGAACCATTAGAAGCATGAAATTACTTTATCGACCTAGAAAATTAGTGAAGTATTTGAAAACCTTATGTACTTCATTCTAAAATGACCCATTTAATACCTCCTTTATATCTTGAGCTATATTGTGAAAGAGCTCTGCCTTACATAGTTTTGAAAACTTTCTTTCTGAAATTTATCGATTCACTCTTTTCTAAAACAGATCTTTAGAAATTTTCACCATCACTCTTCACCACAATTTCAGCTCAAGTCCTACACTGAATTTATCTTATAGTATGCCTCGTGTTAACCTACAGTACGTGTGACCTTTTCCTAAATTCTCACAGAAGTCATTCGGAACACTTGTACAATGGCATGGAGCACATATTTGCTCCAGGTCAGATATCTATATGTTCCCCCACATATCACTGGTCCCTTGCAACTTTGTACAGCCAATGGACTATGATTGGAAATGACCTTCTAGCTCCCCTTTTCCTTTTTGGCAATCACTGTGGAGGCCAATGTAGAGATGGAACATTCATGAAATAGAAGTACCTTGGATCACTGAGTCACACATGGAAGCTATTCAAAAGATCTGTCCAACCAAGTAGCACAGTTTCCATTAGGCATTATCTAAGATATTGTGATTTGATGAGTTACATACTACCTCCGCATAAATGTAGCCTACCCTTACTAATATAAGTGGGCCCTAGCTTTTCAAACACAGCTATTTTAGAATATCTTTGCACTTTAGTTCCAGTCATGATTTAAAGAATAGAAAAGACACATGGAAGAAAGAAATTACCCAGAGCAATAATACTTACTAGCCTAGATATCTAAGCCAAACTTCATTTAGAAATACTGCTACAGCAGCAGGCTTACTCTATTGATTGCCTATTTTTCTTAAAAGTCATTAAACAATTCTGCTGTTGCTTGAGTGCATTTCTAGGAAGTGTGCTCCAATGAGTAGGGATTATCTCATCATTATTATGTAGGCAGTATCTGCCACTGTAGTTAGAACAAAGTAGACACAGTAAATGTGGTTGGTTTCAATGAATGGTTACCTGAAATCTATGCATATAAGGTCCTGGGGCAGTGGTTGGGTGGAATTTTGATCTCAGTTGCTTTGGGGGATCTGGAATCAGCCAAGATCCTTAATATTTGAAGCAGAGACTTCTGTTCCTGAAATGTGGTGTGAGGAAACAGAGTCAACTATAAGCAAACCATAGTTTAATAGTTTCTTGGAAAAGATCAACAATTTTTAGTCTATAAATCCCTAGCTCATTTAAGCATAAACCCATAACTTTCTGTAGACAAAGTTAGAAGCAACCAACAGGAAAAGGAATAAAGTGTAGTGAAGAAGAGATTGAAAAAGTGGGGTGAGAAGTAGAGCTGCAGTAAGTGGGGAATGGGGTGGTAAAAGCACCAACGTATTAAAAGAGAGCATCGACTGCATATACAACTAGATCAGTTGGGTTCTTTGAAAGTTTGAGCTCTTTACAATATTTTAAAAGCAGATTTGATCTTCCAAAATAAATTGAATGCCTAAAAATCAAAGTAACACTAATCTCATTTTATAGACACTTACAGGAGCCAATCACTGTTCTGAGTGTAACTAATGTAGAAAAACCATAGGCACAGCTTGATCAGGATAATTTGGTTTATGTGTGTTATCCAAGCATAATTAATAGTTCTACTCTTCAAAATGTTCTGATTAGGACAATGACATACACGGTCCACCTAGTTTAATGGGATCTTTGCGTATAACCACCAATGAATCCTTGTGCCTTTATTATCCCTGTTTGAATGGTGAAAATACAGAGTCCTCAAAAACATGAATAACTTGTCCACAGCTCTCATGCAATTAATAAATAGCAACTTAGGCTGTATGGCTCCATAATGCATCTGCTTAACTAGTAAGCCCACCACCTTCATCTTCTAGGGTCATAACTATCACATTCAGGGATGAAATATCCCCTAAATTGATTCAATTTTACCAGATTTCAGCATCATACTTTTCAAAAGCTGAAGGGACTCAGAAAAAACTTTGTATAATGGGACCTCAGCCATGTTGCATGGTCTATTTGTTGTTGAAAGATTTTTAATATTAATAATGAGCAGGGATGACTGAAACTTGTGCCAACTCCTAATCCATAGCAGATAGTAAAAAAGGAATCAGCCAGTGACTTTATCAGCTGTGCTGATATTAATATGAGTATATCATTTTCCTGTATGAATAAAGCTGATACTCTGCTGAGTTTGGGGTTGTAGTTTGTTTTTTTTTTTCCTCCTAGAAATTAAGATTGATACTAATGTCCAAGTTAATCCACGAGTACTCAGAGCCACTGCCAACTTCCATGACTATCCAGTAGAAATTTGCTTGGATAAAAATGGTTAAACACCATTTCCATATGAATCCCTTTCATCAAAGACTCTCAACATTTCATTTAAAAAAATAAAATATTTTCAGTAACACTGAAACATATTACATATTTATTGATTGCAAAAGCTGTATAAAACAAAAAGACTCTGCTTAACTGTAAGTATGACGTTTCAGTATAATGTTCTTGACTAGAGTTTTATTAATATAAAGAGCTATTTTAAATAAATACGGTAATAAAATACCATGTACTTTTGCCACTTTAGAATCCACCTTTAGTTTCAGTGGAAACTGGTAGCTAATTTCTTTCCAGATCATTCAAGAAAATAAATACTTGAATACAAGTTCTGTTTGAAAGGAAACAAATAAAAGTAAACCATCTACAAAGATATGATTTCCTAAAAGCCAGCTTGCTTGTGATTATTTCCCAGATTTCTGGATACATTATCTCATTTTGAGACTAGACTATACTTGGTTTCCCTAGAAACACCCTGTATTCCTGGGATGGATAGGTTCTGGGGTCAACCAGGGGACTATGCCCAATTGCTTCAAGGATATTTCGTGGCTGGTTGATAAACGGAAGGCTGGTGTATTAAATCATCAGTCATTTGATTGCATCTGTGGCTGATTATGTCTGCGATCAACGAAGGCATACCCCCACAGGAAGATAATCCAACCAGTTGAAGACTTTTAAGGAAGAAGAGAGATTTTCTTCACTGCTTCTTCAGCCGGTGAGCTTTTCCTGTGGAGTTCATCCAGACCCTCATCAGAACCGCCAGCTTCATAGCCTGCCCTACAGATTTCGAACTCATCCATTCTCATGGTTGCATGAGATACCTTTATAAATCTCATATTTACAGATCTCTCTTCCTGGTTCTGTTTCAGCAGAGAACGCTGACTAACACAATTCCCCAGAGTACTTTTCACTGCCTCCCTTTTTCTTCCTCCTGCATTATATAATTTCTAGTTAACATGTGAGACTAAAAGCAGTGGTTCAATATAAGGACACTTTCAAAATATCCCTTCACTAGTGAGCTATACTGAGCAACTATTTCATGCTCCTACATGCCTACTTATTTTTTAAAAATATTTTTATTTAAGAAAACAAACAATACACTTAGGACCACCAAAAATTGATATCTTAGTTAGCTTAATCATAGGCATATTTAAATAAAGTATCCATATACTCATTGTAAACCATGCCTATACCTTTAAAAGCTGAGGCTTAATTTACACTAAAAGATGGCATTTGTTTTTCTGTTTCTGTTTTTTTGTTGTTGTTTATTTGTTTGTTTGTTTGTTTTGCATGGGCAGGCACCCAAAATCGATTCCAGGTCTCTGGTATGGCAGGTGAGAATTCTGCCAATGGGCCACTGTTTGCTGCAAAATTTTTTTTATTTATTTTTTTATTTTGTGACATTTGTTTTTAATAATATTTTTCTGAGTACAAAAGCAAACATGTAATGCAGAAACAATGTAAACCTATTGTGAAGCACAGAATAGCAGTTTAAGGGCAGGCCATGGTGGCTCAGTAGGCAGAGTTCTCGCCTGCCGTGCTGGAGACCAGGTTTGATACACGGTGCCTGCTCATGAAAAAACAAAAAAAAAGAACAATTTAAACACATTCACAATTCCATTATCAAGAGATAGCTACTCTTAATATTTCGGGAGATTTATCAGATATTTGATAGGTCTGCATTTATTCCCCCCCTTTTCCATATTTTCCATGTCTTAGCTGTGCAGCTGTTCAGAAAATGTGTGTCTTTTAAAGGAGAATTTGTTTTTGCTTTTGCGATGGGTCCCAGGATGCTACCTACCCAGAACTACTTTGTTAATTTTGGGATTGGTGATTTCCTGGATCATAAAAGTTGCATACAGTCCAACTCCAAATTGACTGATGGGCAAGTAGGTCTGAGGCAATTATTTTACTGGAAAAATTTTTCATTTCCACCCAGAGTACAGACAACGTGAAATATTTTCCATTTCAATTACCTTTATCATCTTGCAAATTATTTTCGAATACGAACTTTTCATTTCAAAGCAGCCCTTTCTATTGTTATAACTTTTTGCAAAGATTCACAGGCCTTGCCTTTGAATCTGGTAGCATTAAAGCCCAAACAATTTCCAAGTTCTCTAATTATTACAATGGATAAAAAAACAATTATTACAATGGATTAAAAAAGCATTAAAGCCCAAACAATTTCCAAGTCCCCTAATTATTACAATGGATAAAAAAACCAAAGCAAATCAACAAAAGTGAAAAAAAAAAGAATTAATAAAATGTCAGATTATATTTACAATGTGGTTTTGGTTTTCTTAACCTTGGGTAATTCCTTCACTGATCAGAATTTCATTCAATAGAATACTCACTTTATTTCATTTACAACATGTGTTTTTTGCAGAAATTATTTTCACGTTATTCAGTCTGCCAGGCTAGCAGAAATTTAAGTATTGAAAAGATTTTACCTTAGGTTTTCTCCTGAATCTAAGATTAATAGAGGTGATTTCATCTTTTTATGTTCTTTAAAACATTAAATAATTCCTTAAAGTGTTCAACACTAAGGTCTACTAGTTAAGTAGATCTTTCAGTATTTAAAACAAATATATTAAGTATTGGATAGTATTTTTTAAATTTTGTGAACATATATATACATATAAAACACTGTCCATATCATTAACATTTTACATTACCATAGGTTTGTGTGAACATTTCTTATAAAATGATGTTTTCATTGCTAAATATCATACAATTATTTCTTCTTTTCCTCCTCAACTTTCTTATTCTTAATCTTCCCCTTTCTTTCTTTTACAAATTATCTTTTGCTTCTTTAGAGTGCCAGTGATTACACTTTTTTGGAATTTGCAATGAATTATCTATTTCTGTTCATATCTGGTTTTACCCACTTTATTTAGTATTATTTATTTATGAATATTTTTAAGTTTTCCTTCCACCTGATTTCCCTGGATTTATTTAATGGCACTGTGCCAGTTTGAAAGTATTATGTGCACCAGAAAAGCCGTGTTTTAATCCTTATCCAATCTTGCGGAGGCAGCCATTCCAGGTGGGTCTTGATTAGTCTAGTAGAGTCTTTAAAATGGGAGACATTTTGGAGAAAACTCAGAAACTTCAGAGCCCAGAGCTGACAGATGGAGAACGGGAACATGGATGTTTGGAGGTGCTTGGAACTCAGTAGATATTGCCGTGAGACGCTAAGCAAGCTCGACCCTGCAGAGAGCCAAGGGAAGCCAAGACATGAACACCAGCTCGGGAGAAGCAGATTGAGGAACCCCCACAGGAAAAGAGGCTAAAAGCAACAGAGCCCAGGAGCAAGGGACCAATAGATGCCAGTCATGTGACAGAAGCTGACAGAAGAGTTCTTGACCCATCAGCCTTTCTTAGATTAAGGTATTTTTCCCTGGATGCCTTAGTTGGAACTGTAAATTTGTAACTTATTAAATTCCCTTTATAAAAGTCATTTCAATTCTGGTATATTGCATTCTGGCAGCTTACCAACTAAAACAGGCTCTTTTTCACTAACTTTAATATGCAATAAATTTCATTTCCTTCATTAATTTTGAAATATAGATTCCCATGGCTATGACCATTTTCCGAATAAAATTTCATTGTATCTATTATTTGGTATGATATTTCACCGTGTTATTTTCTAAAGTCTTTAATTGCCGGTTATTTTGTTCTTTAAACGGAGAACAGTTTAGAATAGCTTTATTATAAGTCCCCAGTTGCTTTTAAATTTCTGGCTATTTATGTCCAGTTATGGTTATAGAATATGGATTGTTGCTCTTCTATATTTTGGAACATATTTCTGTTTTATTTTTAACAAGAATTTTATGTGTGTGTGTGTGTGTGTAGCATTTGGAAAATATATTCAGTTTTAGTACATATAGAACTTGCTCACATTCTCCCTTGTAATACTTAAACATTGGTTAATTAAGCACATTTTTATAATAAAGGCACTTTAGCTTGTTTTCTACTACTTATTTGGTCAAAAATGAAGGAAAGCTATTTAATATAGCTTTATTTTTAAGTGGTTTCCTTATATGTTCCCTGTGTTTCTAAGACCTTTTCTCTTATTTGGATGCCATGCAGATTCATATACACAGATTTATTATGGTGAGGTCCTCCTTGGAGGCTACTTTTAATTAATTTAAAATTATTTCTCACTCATATATTTTACTATGAATTATACGTTCTCTGTGATAAATATTGCCATTTCTTTGGGGTAAATATTGCCATTTCATCTTTCTTTCTGTCAGTGTTTGTCTGATGTATCTTTGACCACCCTCTTATTTTTGGACTCTCTTTATAATTTATTTTAGCTTCATTTATTGTAACCTCATTTTTAAAGCCACCTATAATGATTTTTCTTTTAATCTATATTTAAATAGCTAATATATAGTAACAACTTTAAAGTTTGTTCTTATGCTTGTCATTTGATTTTATGCTTCCTTACCCTTAGTTCTTTTGACACTAAATATGTTAAGATTTTTACGATGTATTTAGTAGTCTTAATCAAGTGGCCAGTATATTAAATCAAGAGTGACAACTCTTAATTGCTCATCAGTGTTCTTTTTTGATTCTGCCTTTGAAAGTTAAAGATTTAGAATCTAAATCTTTCATTCCGTCTCCTATTTGCTATTTGTTGAACATTCATATCCAGGTTATCATGTTTTAAAATATTTCATTCATCTTCTGAAATAATGTAGTACTTCATTGAAATATTGAGAAAATCTTGATTATATGACTTATATTCCTCACGAATGTTCATTTTCTTACATATATTTTTCTTATTGAGAGCTGTCTGCAAATGCTCTCAGGTATACAAATGCAGGTGTGTGTGTGTGTATATATATATATGTGAGTCTTGCTATGTCTGAAAATGCCTCTCTCTTTCCTTGGCACGTTTTTACTGGATTTAGAATTCTAGAGAAATAAACTGTTTCCTTCACATTCTTTAGTTACTATTCACTTAACTTCCGTTGTTGCTATTGTTAATATATTTATTATTATTATCATTGTTATTTTGTTGGCTTTAAAGTTTGATGACAATCTGTTTGGGTATCCTTCTTTATAGACAGTTACTTTGATTTAATTTTTGGTTTCGTTCTTTTGAAACAAGGAATTATTCTTTGCTAAAATTTCCCTAACCTTGTAATTCTAATAATATAAATATGTATTTTTAAAATAGTTTTATTGAGATAAATTCACATACTGTACCATCCATCCAAAGTATAATATCAGTGGCTTGCAGTATAACCACGGAGTCGTGCATTCATCACACAATCAATCTTAGAACATTTTCATTACTCCACAAAGAAAAAAAAGTCTTATAATTCCCCTTATTGACCCTTAGCACTGGTGTGATACCTTCTTTACAAAGATGAAAGAATATACTGTTGACTATAGTACATAGCTTGCATTAAGAGTATTTTTTTACATACCATTCTATTATTAGAACTTTGTAATATTGATGTATATTTATTTCATGAAAGAACATTCTTATATTTGTAATATTAATCACAGTCTTAATCCATAACATGGCTCCCTGTGTTATACAATCCCAAAATTTACCTCTAGTTTTCCTACTAATGATGTACATGACTCAAAACTTCCCCTTTCAACCACAATTACTTGCATAATTCAGCACTGTTAATTACACTCGCATAATGTGCTACCATCACCTTTATACACTTCCAAACATTTACAATAAATCTAATTAAAATTTCTGCACAAATAAACATCAGCTCTCCATTTTCTACCCTCATTCTATCTCCTGGTAACATGTATTCTAGATTTTAACTTTATGAATTTGCTCATTATAATTAGTTCATATTAGTGAACTCAGGCAATATTTGTCCTTTTGTGTCTGGCTTATTTCTCTCAACATAATGTCCTCAGGTTTCATTTGTGTTGCCAAGTGCATCAGGATTTCATTCCTTCGTACAACTGAATGATACTACATCATATGTGTATCCCACATTCTGTTTATACATTCACAGGTTGATGAACACTTGTGTTGTTTCCATCTTTTAGCAATTGTCAATTATGCCACTATAAACATCAATGTGCAAATGTCTGTTTGCATCCTTGCTTTCAATTCTTCTGAAGTATATAGCTAGTAGTAAGATTGCTGTATCATATGGCAATTCTATACGTGGCTTCCTGAGGAACTGCCAAACTCTCTTCCACAGTAGCTGCATATTTCATATTCCCACCAGTAGTGAATATTTCTTCCTATTTCTCCATATCCTCTCCCACACTTGTAATTTTCTTAACTTTTTTTAAAATAGTAGTCATACTAGTAGCTGTGAAATGATATCTCATTGTGGTTTTGAGTTGCATTTCCCTAATAACTAGTGATACTGGGCATCCTTTCATGAGCATTTTAACCATTTGTATTTCCTTTTTAGAAGAATAACTATTCAAGTCTTTTGCACTTTTAAATGTTTTTTTTTTTTGTCTTTTTGTTGTTGGGTTATAGGATTTATTTATATTCTGGATAGTAAACCCTTATTGAATATGTGGTTTTCAAATATGTTCTCCCATTGAGTATGCTGACCAACTTTTTTCTCTTTTTTTGACAAAGTTCTTAGATGTACAAAGCAATTGAATTTTGAGTAGATATCATTTATCTATTTTTCTCTTTCAGTGTTTGTGCTTAAGGTGAAAAGTCTAAGAACCCATTGCCTATCACAAATTCTTGAAGATGCTTCCCTACATTTTCTTCGAGGAGTTTTATTGTTCTGGTTCTTGTATTTTGTCTTATCCATTTTTAGTTAATTTTTGTATAAGGTGAAAGACAGGGGCTTTTTTCATTCTTTCAGATATGGCTATCCAGTTCTGGGAACACAATTCTTCGAAGAGACTGTTCTGTCCCAGTTTAGTGAACTTGGGAGTCTTGTCAAAAGTCACTTGACCACACGTGTGAGGGTCTATTTCTTAACTCTCATTTATGTTCTATTGGTCAGTATATCTACGCTTATGCCAGTAATACGCTGTTTTGACCACTGTAGCTTTGTAATATGTTCTAAAGTTAGGAAATGTGAGTCTTTCAATGTCATTCTTCTTTCAGAAGATGTTTTTGGCTACTTGGGGTACTTTGCCCTTCTAAATAAATTCAATAATTAGCTTTTCCATACCTGCAAATAGGTTGTTGGAATTTTTATTAGAATTTTGTTGAATCTGTAAATCAATTTGGATAGAATTGACATCTGAATGATATTTGGCCATCCAATCCATGAACATGAATTATCCTTCCATTGATTTAGATGTTTTTTGATTTCCTTTAGTGATGTTTTTTAGTTTTCTGTGTACAGGTCCTTTGAATCTTTGGTTAAATTGTTTCCTAGACATTTGATTCTTTTAGTTGATATTGCAAATCAAAATTTTTTCTTGATTTTTCTCCTCAGATTGTTCATTACTAGTGTAAAGAAACCCTACTGATTTTTGCATGTTTATCTTGTATCCCATATTGTTGTTGAACTCATTTATCAACGCAAGTAGCTATGTTGTAGATTTTTCAGGATTCTATAAATAAGATCATGTCATTGCAAATAAAGAAGGTTTTACTTCTTCCTTTCCATTTTAGATGACGTTTACTTCCTTTTCTTGCCTAACTGCTCTAGCAAGAACTTCTAGGACAATGTTGAATAAAAGTGGTGAAGGTGGACATCCTTGTCTTGTTCCTGATCTTAGAAGGAAAGCTTTTCATCTCTAACAATTTAGTGTGATGTTAACTATGGGTTTTTCATATATGCCTTTTATCATGTTGAAATTTCCTTCTATTCCTAACTTCTGAAGTGTTTTTATGCTGAGTTTTGTGAAATGCCCTCTCTGCATCAGTTGAGATTCTCATGTGTTTATCTCCCTTAGGTTTGTTAATGTGGTGTTTTACATTAATTGATTTTCTTGAGTTGACCCACCCTTCTATACCTGGGATAAAACCCACTTGACTGTGGGTATGATTATTCTTATGTAACATTAGGTTTGATTTTGTAAGTATTTTGTTGAGGAATTTTGCATTTACGTTATGGTGAAGTTTCCTTCTCAGCACTGCCTTTGTTGTATTCCAAAAATGTTGATATGCTGTGCTCATGTTTTCATTCATTTTAGGATTTTTGCTGATTACTCTTGCAATTTTCTCTTTGACCCACGTTCAACTTTCATATATTTGTGAATTTTCTGATTCTCTGCCTGCTATTGATTTCCATTTTCATTTCATTATGGGCAGAAAAACGGTTTCATATAATTTGATTTTTAAAAATTTATCAAGACTTATTTTATGACTCAACATGTGGTGTATCCTTCTAAAAGCTCTCTGTTTCCTTATTAAGCCTCTGTCTAGATGTTCTATCTATTGATGGGAGTGTTATGTTGAAGTCTACAACTATTATTGTAGAGACATTTCTTTCTCCTTTCAGTTTTGCCAGTGTTTGTCCCATGTATTTTGGGGCACCCCAGTTAGGCACATAAATATTTATGATTGTTATTTCTTCTTGGTGGATTGCCCCTTTTATTAATGTGTAGGAGCTATGTTGTGTGATATTAGTATAGCTATCCCAGCTTCTTTTTGGTTACTGTTTGCATGGAATATCTTTTTTTCCAGCATTTTGTTTTTCAACATTTTTTGGTCCTTAAGTATAAGATGAATCTTTTGTGAACAGCATATATTTGGATCATACTATTTTATTCATGCTGTCAATCTATGTCTTTTGATTGGGGTGCTGTCAATCTATGTCTTTTAATGGAATGTTATTCCATTAACATTCAATGACATTACCATATAGGCAATATTTAGTCACTTTATCCTTTCAGTTTCATATGTCTTATCTTATTTTAATCTCTCTTTTTATACTTTTAGCTACTTTTACTGATAATCTTCATTTCTGCACTCTCCTCCAAATATTCATCTCCTGAGTTTTTCTTTCAGCCTGCAGAACTCCCTTTCATATATCTTATAGGGAAGATCTCTTGTTGACAAACTCACTTTCAGTCTATGTGTGAATATTTTAAATTCTCCATAATTTTTGTAGGACAGTTTTACTGGATAAAGATTTTTGGCTGGAAGTTTTTCTCTTTCAGTATCTTAAATATGACATACTACCACTTTCTGACCTCCATGGTTTCTGAGGAGAAATAGGCGCTTAACCTTATTGTATTTCCTTTGAGAGTGACGAATCACTTTTCTCTTGCTGCTCTCTTTATCTTTGACATTTGACATTCTAATTAGCATGTGTCTCAGAGTCAGTCTATTAGGATTTATTCTGTTTAGAGTATTTTGTGTTTCTTGAAGATGTACATTTATGTCCTTCATAAGAGTTGAGAAATTTTTGGCCATTATTTCCTCAAATATACTTTCTGCCCCTTTTCCCTTCTCTTCTCCTTCTGGGACACACATAGTATATGTGGTTGCATGCCTTGTGCTGTCATTCAAATCCCTAAGATCCTGCTCAGTTTTTTCCATGCTTTTCTCTATCTGTTCTTCCATTTGTAAGCTTTCAACTGTCTTTTAGCTCACTGATTCTTTCTTCAGCCTGTCCAAATCTGCTGATGTATTCCTCTAATGTATATTTAATATCTTCTATTATGTCTTACTTTCCCATAATTAGTTTTAATTCTTTTCATATTTTCAAAATCTTCTTTTTGCTCACACAATGTCTTCTAAATATCCTGATTTCTTTAGCCATATTTTCCTTCATCTCCTTGAATTGATAGAGAAGATTTGTTTGAATATCTTTGATGAGCTGGTCCAAATTCTGTGCATCCTCTGAAGTCTAATTTGTTCCTTTCACTAGACTGTATCTTCCTGTTTCTTAGAGTATGACTTGTAATTTTTTGCTGTTGTCTAGGTATCTGACAGTCTTGATGAGTTTACTCTAGAGGTCACTTTCTCTCTCTTCCTTAAGGTTTTCTTGTTGATTGGCTTTTACTAAGACTCTTCTTTGGCACTTATTTCAACTTATTCTAGTCCTGTAGAATACCTTGTGTTTAACAGATCAAATTTTTACAGCTCTTATTAATCTGATTCTTGCCCTGGATATATGGTACAATTTTTTGAGATTGTACTATTTGTGTAATTGCTTTGCCCACAGAAGAAAATTTCTCCTCCCCTGTTTCTTCTATGAGAGTGTTGATCATTCTGTTTTTTTGTTTTGTTTTGTTTTTGTTTTTGTTTGATCTCTCTATTTTTTTTAACTCTCCTTTAATTTTTTTTTTTTAGCTGCTTTTGCCTGGAGGGCAAATTCTAGGAGGAGGGTCACTCAGAAATGACTTTCCCAAGTTAGTATCTCCCAGTCAAAATAGGGCCAGGTACACATAAAAGGGGCATAGATCAGTTCCAAAGTCCCTGGGGAGGAAACCCAAAAGAACACAAAGCATCTTTCTGATGGCTACCTGCATCTGTGCATTCCTGGCATTCCAAGCAATTGGCATTCTCCAGCAAACTGTTTCATGTACTCCTAGAGGGGTACTGTGCCTTTAAATGGAAATCGACTTTGTCCCTGCTTGGAGTGTGGTTTAAATGGAAGCAGCAGACAGCTTTTGTCCTGGAGAATTGAAACTGTAGCTCAGAGTCTGTACCCAGTGATTCTAACTGGTTAATCGAAAGCCAGAGGCAATGATGGGCAGTGATCCTGCCCACGCATCCCTTACCCCACAGTTTTGGGGAAGAGATGCCTTTCGGCAAACTTCCCTGCAGTTCCAATTTGGCACTGTGTCTACAAATACCCCCACTTCCACCTCTGTTGGGAGCAAGTTGAAACAGAGACTGCCCTCAGAGTTGGTACCAGGGATGAGTTTACTAAATAAAAGCCATGATCAGTGGTTGGCCATGATCCAACCCCCAAACCCCATTCTTGGGGAAGAAGATATTGTTTCCTGTCAGGGACTGACTACCATGGCAGCATGAAGTGAAAGCTGGGGATGGGCAGCAGCCATCGCCAGGTAGAGAGTTTTACTGGCAGTTCTTCACTGCAGATCATCACTCTTCCTTTGTTCTTCCCTGGATGCTATACAGTGTTTTTCTGATTTCTAATTCCCTTGAACAATTGTTTCTGATAGATCCGGGATGTTTACTAGTTGCCCTAGGGGATCAGAACAGAGTTCTGGAGCTCCCTATTCCACCATCTAAGCCCCACCCATAACACTTACTTGAGTCTCTTCTTATAAATCATTAAATCCTTCTTAATCTCATGAATATTTTTCTCATCTTTAACTTTTGTTCCTTTTCTATGTGTCATTCTGCCCCAGTATTTCTACCCATCACAGATATAGCAGACAAATGTCAGCCGTAAGAAAGATGAGGGGGCGATGTTTATAGCAGGGAAAATAGAACTTACAGCAAAACTATATACAAATGAAACAACAAATTTCACTTCATTAAGGGTAGTTCAGAAAGACAATATGCAAGATGTCATTCTAGATGCTGGGAATTCAGCATAAATAGTACATTCAAGAAAGCTGTTATCCTGGATGCTGTGTTCTATGAAGAGACAGGCTACCAATGCATATGTTTGTTTAAGATAGTTCTAAATAGTGATGATGGCATGGAGAGAATTTAGATTGTCATAACAGAGAACACTTGCAACAGTAATGTAAATTAAGAGGTCAAGGAAGGCCTCTTTAAAGGAGTGATATCTAAGTTGAGAAATTAATCTTAAAATGAGCTAGGAGGGGGGCATAAGGGTAGTTCAATGGCAGAATTCTCACCTGCCATGTGGGAGACCCAGGCTCAATTGCTGGCTCATGCACTTCCCCCCAAAAAATAAACAAGCAAACAAAACAAAGAAAGATCAAACAAAAAATTCAACAAATAGTGCTGCAATAATGGTATACTCACATGGGAAAAGAATGAAATGTGACCCCTGCCATAGAGCATACAAAAACAAAATAGAAACTAGGCCTGGAAGCCTAGTTGGAACAAGAGCCCTCTGAGGGAAAGAAAGAGCTGGTGCAAAGGGCCTGTGAAAGAATAAAGATGAGGAATGAAAGATTAGAATGGTTAGAGAGCAGAGGTGCAAGAAGTAGATAGAAGATGGGGGAGATTTACAGGTAACTGTAGGCAGGATGGGCTGATGAATTCCAAAGGGGTCAAAGGAAAGAAAGGAGAGTGAGATCTCCTCCATTTTGGCCTTGAGCAACTGAAAGAAAGGGAGGTTAACTAGGAAGGGGCAGACTGTAGAAGGAGAAGACTTGAGATACAGAAATTTAAAAATTTGTTTTGATCTTGCCAAGTATGAGATGTCTTTTAGACATTCAAGAAGAGTTGTCAAATAGCAGTTGAATGTTTGGGTCTGGAAATTCCAGGGAAAGATGAGGACTGACATCCATCTGATCATATGGATAAAAATACTCCTTATTTAAATTTTAAGGAAATTCTTTGAATTAATGAATTATGTTTATTGCAGTTTCTGATCTGCTATTTACTGCCTGCACTGCATTTTTAAATAGATCAACTTTTCCTTCTTAATCAGCTTTCCTTGTTTCAGAATATTGTCTTTTGATAATGGCCTAGTCAGTTGTAATATATTCAGTGCCTTCCTGAATTACGTTCAAAGTGTCAGTTAAAAACATACATTTCAGCATTTCACATTTTAAATTTATTTTTTAAGAGGATATTGGTACAGAGTGCAATGATTGTGGTCTTTTCGACTGCTAAATCTGATCATATGCCCTGTGAACAAATGTTCTCTTACTCTTACAGATGGAAGGCTGCATTTTACACTACTGGGAATTCTTTTGGAGATTGTGTTGAGTTGTTTAAATCTTTCATGACAAAATAGATGGGAAAAGTTTAGATTTACTTTGTCAATTTAAAGCTTCAATTGCCTGTGTGAACTCCTTCATATTTGTAGTGTCTCTGGGGGCCAAAATATTTCTTTTATTTTTGGTGGTAGCCAGCATTATTTTCTAGTGATGTCTTCCTTCTCCAATTGTCATGACTTCCCTCACTAGTACCTATGTATGCAGCACCCAACCACACCTCTTAGGTTCTGCCTACTGTCCCCAGACCCAAATGAAAGCTGGAGTAAATGCAATTTCTTATCTGTGTATATTCCTATACATTGTGTAATATATGGAATTTGCATTGGGGTTAAATTTGTTCAATACAAATTGTAACATATTTGCCCTCAGAATTAGTGCCTATCACTAATTTTGGCAAACTTTTTCTGTAAAGGGCCAGATAATAAATATTTTAGCTTTTGCATGCCATATCTCTTTCACAAATACTTAGCTCTGCCCTTGTAGTGCAAAAACAGCCTTAGACAGTATGCAAATGAATGCATGTGACTGTGTGCCAATGCAACTCTATTTACGAGAGCAGATGGATTTGTCCCACCAGGAGTAGTTTGTTGACTACTGTTATGTGGTATTAACGGGATTCTCCACTGGAAACATTTCCACTGCATTCAGAGTTTCCGGAGTCATCCTCAAACCCCAAGGTTTATTGTGGTTAGCCTTCCTTCTGTTATCGAGCACTCAAAATCTTGCAGAAAAATCTTTCTTGGTTAAGTTCTAACATTATTTATTACCTACTTCACTCCCATTATTGCATTCCTTTAACCATTTGAAAATAGAGTAGGAGACTTAAATGTGTGCTAAGATTCCCATCTTGAACTTTGTTTCTTTCAGACTTAGTTGGGAAAACACATTAAATGTTTCAAACAGGGAAACATTTTTTTTTTATAGTGTGGCAAATTTGAAAGAGCATAAAAAGAACTTTGAAATCACATAGGAGCTCATGAGCAGGAGGCAGCAATCACTCCTTAGCCTGGTGAAAGAGATGGGAATAGTTGGAATTAACTAAACCTGGGCACTGTAACAAGTATATCCATCGGTTTAGTGATTTAATGGGAAAAAGAGGGAATCACTGTGTAAGAAGTGGTAGGTCTTCTGAGGAAGGCGAGCAGCCAGTCGCGTGCTCAAACCCACAAGAATGCACAGTCCAGGGGGTCCTGAAGTGTGGCTGGTACTACACTGCCTTCAAGTCACAGGTAAGCTGGGGCTGTAGTGCTGAAAGAAGCTGCAGACTGGAGTCGATGCTTATCTGCTGCTGGAGCCACACAAATACTAGAAAGCAAGAAGGGCCTTAGTTCTGCAGTCTCCACTTAATCCCTGTCATTACCATCATTTGACAGAATGCCAACTGGTTAAGAGATGTGGGAAATGTACTTTGAGAAATCACCTGAAAAAAAGATTTATAAAAAATAGTGAGCTTTCACCGGCAAGACACTAAGTAAACAATTGTACAAACTGGAATTCGGAATCAATCTTGAGTTTTTAGAGGGCTAACTATGATGTTCTGGTGTGGAATGGGGGCATGAGAATATTTAGAACTATTGCTTATGTGAATATGTAAAATCTAAAAACTTTACAATTAGGCTAACATCATTATTCAGTTTTGATGGTGGTTGATTAGATAGTAATCAAGTTTCAAATAAGGAAGATTTCTATTATTAATAAGGTCATTATTCCTAGGTTCTTAAGGAATTATCTATATGCTTCTTGCTTAAAAAGCAGATGTTTAAATATTAATGGTCAATGATTACTTCCTTCATTTATTCACTTAAATATGGTATGCATATTTTGTGCATCTAGGAGCATGATAAGTACTAAAAGTTTCCAAAATAATAAGCTTATATAATAATACAGTTTCTGGATGATAGACTTAACTGAAAGAATCAGAGCTAATTTAGTAGGAGTCTAAAGTAATCTGGGGCTAATTTCATGGGAGGTTAAAGTAATCCCTAAAGTTGCATCTGCTCTAGCATGATCTTGTAAATGTGCAAAAAAAAAAAACCCTAAAATGTATTTTTAAAATCCTAATATCTAATATTCAATCCATATTCACTTTTTCCTAATTGCCTCAATGATGTTTTTTCCCTAACATTTGATCTGTTTTAATCCAATCCATCATGACTGCTCAATGCATTTGATTATTGCATCTCAATGGATTTTAAGAACAGTTCCTTTACTTTTTCATGATATTATTGTTGGAGAAGCTGGATTACGTATCCTGTAAAGTGCTCAACATTCTCTGTTTGGCTGATGGGTTCCTTTAATCCTTACTATTTCCTGTAAAATTCTATTAGATCTAAACTAAGATTAAAGTCAGCCAGGAAGCTTTTACAGCAAGAACCCTTCCTGGGTGGGGCTGCACATTTCCTATTGCATCATATGAAATTGTTACATTAATGGCTGGAATTTTGTGAGTTTTCCAACATAAAATTCAGTTTTTAGAACAGTGTGTCAAGGAGTTATGAGTAGAACTTGATGAAGTGCTTAATGGCTTAAAATAAATTCTTAACCCGAGTTGGCTTAAATTCTTGAAGAATGATGGATACCCCTCTTTTTTCACAGCCAACGTTCTTAATGCAAATGTGTCAAAAAAGCAAGATGAGACTGATAAGGTTATTATGTGTAAATGAGGCAGAAATGACAGCAAGTTCATGGAATGTTAGTCAGAGGGCCCAGAGGCCACCAAAGAATGAGAAAAAGCACCCTTTAATTTAGTGAAAGAAAAGAATAATTTGTGGAAAAGGATAACATTTCTATACGTGAAACAATTTTGTTATTTTTAAAATAGTCATATTATGGTATCCAGGAGGTTATACATCTGCACCTCTGCACTTTACATTCATGACAAAAGACATAAATGATGGTGAATAATATATGATTATTTTTAATATTAAAATTATGCTCAGATTAAACATTTTGAAGTTTGATATCTGGAGTCAATAGACTTTATTTAATTATTTAATTACTCTAAAAAACTATGTCTCCAACTACATAAACAGAGCCATGTATTTCTGATTATAACCCCTATTTCTTAACATTCATTGCAAATTTATTTCTGAAGTACCATATGTATGTAGAAATTCATGTACCCAATAAATGCCTAATAAAAGTACACATTACACATTCTGTAGGAGTTCTATATGTACGCTTCCTATTTTCATCCCATTTTCTCTTCTTTGAAGGTAGTAACCAAGTTCTGGTATTTATGTTGATTATTTGTATGGTTTTCTTATTAGTTTTATTATGAGTATGCAGCCTTAAACCACATACAATATTGATATGCAGGTTTTGGTATGTATTTAAGTGAAATTAGAATATATGTATATACTTTTCTGCAACTGTTTGGCACAATAATATATTTGTGAGATACATTCATTTTGTCATCTTGACATGAATAGTTCAAGTTCATTTGTTTTCACTTCTGTACTGTATTTAATCATGTAAACATACCAAAATTTATTTTTCCATTATCCTATAGAGGGACAGTATGTTGTTTATGGTTATTTTGGTATTAGAAAAAATATTGTTATGAACATCTTGTCTGCATCTCTTTGTGCCTGAATATCTCTAGATTGTGCCTGGGATTTTACTTTCTTGTTTTTAGACTAGAAAATGCCAGATTGCTCCCAAAAGTATTTTTACCAATTTAAATTCCCACTAGAATGTTTGAATTTCCATTGTTCTACTTGCCAACATTTGTCATTCTGTACTATTCTATAGTATGTTGTGTTGTTATTATTTATATTATTCTCACTTCTAATAATTGTCAGTCTAGTAGGTATTGAAAATGGTATCTGACCATTGTTTTAATTTTATTTCTCTTTTATTAGTGAGAGTTTAATCATTTTTCCTTTTTTATTTTCCATAGGGTTACCTCGTGAACTGCCTCTTTTTTATCTTTTTTTTTTTTATCTTTTGCTCACTTTCCCAATGATTTATCTTACTTTTGTGAATTTGTAGGTAGTTTTGATAAATTCTAGAATTAGTCACTTACGGGTAATATGTGTTATACAGCCTGTATTTCCTAGCCAAAGATTTGTATTTTCACTTTTTAATAATATCTTTTGCATCATAGAGATTTATAATTTAAACATAATCAACTTTATCAATCTTTTTTATTTCTGGTTTGCATTCTTTATGCCCTGCTAAAGGATTGTTTGCCTGCCAAGTGGTTATATAAGTACACTCATGTTGATTTCTAAACACTGTAAAGGTTGAGTTAGCATATACAGTACTTAAAACTGCAACTGTGAATTTTTGGCAGTGGTAGGAGGTAGATATCTAATCCCTCACCCTCAGTGGGAATAGTGCTTTTTGCCGGCAGCAATACTGAAAAGCTCATCTTGTCCCAAGTGATCTCCAGTGTCATCTCAGCACATATTAAGTTCCTATGTATATAAATATGTATATATAAGTTTTTATAACTCTCAATTCTGTCTTTAGTCTACTTGTCTATACCCACACATATATGACGACACACTGCCCTAATGCTATCTGATAGGGCAAGTCTTTCCAATTTCATCATTTTCAAATTTAGCTTGGCTAAATATAGCCTTATTTCCCACGTACATGTTTTTGAATCAAGCTCTAAGTTTTGAATAAATTTTTGGAACAATTTGGATTTTCTATTTATTTTTTAGAGTGAATAAAATGTTTGCTTTAAATGTAAATCATCTTTCATGTCTGAGTCTTCACATTTATTGCCATAAACTAGTTCATAATATCCCTCAATTAAGTTTTACTTCTCTACCATGCTTGTTATTTCATCGTATTTTTACCCTTAATTTGTTATTTCCATTTCAGTCATACTTTCTGTTATTTCCATTTCTGTTACTTCCATTTCAGTCATACTTTCTCCAGAGTTTGTAGAGTTTAATAGTAACTTTTGTTTTTATTAATCCTGTCTATTATGTCTTTGTTTTCTGTTTCATTGTCTACTCCTATCTTCATTGTTTCCATCTACATATATGAATCATACTATTCTTTTTAAATTCGTTAACTTGAATGCTTGGATAATTATTTTTTTTCCCTAAATATGAACATCAAAACCAGAAAATTTCATTTCGGTGCCACATTATTTTAAAGTACGAATTTTGATATGCTATACTTTTATTACTGTTTATTATTTATTTACTTATTTTTCCCTTTTTTTCATTTTTGTCTTTTCTTTTTATTTTTACAATTTATTTTTATTTTATGACTTCCAATATTATTTCTCCTTTAATCCAGGAATACTTTAGAAATATATCTTTAACTTCGCTAATATTTTTGTCATCTTTTTTATTATTTGTTCATATTTATTTTATCATAGCTTTTGGATATTATCTGTAAGTTCTGAAGACCCTACAATTTATTGAACATTGCTTCATGATTTTGCACAGGTTTAAACCTCATAAATATTCCATATTTATGTGAAAATAATTTGTATTTTTCAATTAATATATGTAAATTTCTATAAATACCCATGAGATTAACTGTGGCAATGTGAATATTCAAAATGTCAATATACTTACCAATTTTTTAAATTTTCTTTTTCTTAACATTACTTGGAGAGGTATGTTGAAATTCCTGAAGTGATGGTGGATTCGTCAAAATCTAATGATAATGTGGACAGTTCTCCCTTATTAATAACATACCAATATACTTAAGTATTTAAAACATGAGAATTGTAATATCTTCCAAGAAAGTTATAGCTTTTATCATTATTTAAAAATTCTCTTTATTTCTAATTTGTTTTTAACCTTATTTTTTTTACTTTTTTGTATTTAGATTTTTCTGTTATTTGTATAGGTTTAACAGATTATTATCTATTAGTTCTCACCTGGCATATGTTTTTACCTACTCTTCAAATATTGTACATTCCTACATTTTTTACTGTGCTCTTTATAAATAACAATATGTACATATACATATATATATGAATTTGAACTTTATAAATTGAATGAAGCCTGAAAGTCTCTTTTTTTTAAGCTGAAGAGTATAGTTCCTTTACCTTAAGTTGATAATTGATAAATATTTTTGGATTACTTCTGCCATTTTATATGTGCTTTCTCTTCATCTTGATTTTTCTAAGCTTTATTTTATAGTTTATAATTCTTCCTCATTTTGAATTAATTATTTCTTTTACTCAATTTCTTTTTTTCCAGTAGTTTAGAAGTTATATGTTTCTATCAGTTTCATTAATCTTAACATGCTAGCATTCATACTTGGCTGATAATATCTATGTCCACTCTCTAAGCCACTCACAATTCAACTCAGATAATGTATAATATTTTAATTTGGATCATGTTCTTCTGTTGAATATTATGTTTTCATCAGTTATTATTTTATTTTCAGTTGCATTTTTTTTTATTAATTAAAAAAAGAATTAACAAAACAATTAGAAATCATTCCAATCTACATGTACAATCAGTAATTCTTAATAACATCACATAGTTGCATATTCATCATTTCTTAGTACATTTGCATCAATTTAGAAAAAGAAATAAAAAGACAACAGAATAAGAATTAAAACAATAATAGAAAGAGAAAAAAACAAAAAAAACAAAAACAAAAAACCTATACCTCACATGCAGCTTCATTCAGTGTTTTAACATAATTGCATTACAATTGGGTAGTATTGTGCTGTCCATTTCTGAGTTTTTATATCCAGTCCCGTTGTACAGTCTGTATCCCTTCATCTCCAATTATCCCTTCTCTTTTTTTTTTTTTTTTTAATTAACGGAAAAAAAGAAATACACCCAACATTTAGAGATCATACCATTCTACACATGCAATCATTAATTCTTAACATCATCACATAGATGCATGATCATCATTTCTTAGTACATTTGCATTGGTTTAGAAGAACTAGCAACATAACCGAAAAAGATATAGAATGTTAATATAGAGAAAAAAATAAAAGTAATAATAGTAAAATCAAAACAAAACAAAACAAAACAAAAACCTATAGCTCAGATGCAGCTTCATTCAGTGTTTTAACATGATTACTTTACAATTACGTATTATTGTGCTGTCCATTTTTGAGTTTTTGTGTCTATTCCTGTTGCACAGTCTGTATCCCTTCAGCTTCAATTACCCATTGTCTTACCCTGTTTCTAACTCCTGCTGAACTCTGTTACCAATGACATATTTCAAGTTTATTCTCGAATGTCCGTTCACATCAGTGGGACCATACAGTATTTGTCCTTTAGTTTTTGGCTGGATTCACTCAGCATAATATTCTCTAGGTGCATCCATGTTATTACATGGTTCATAAGTTTATCTTGTCTTAAAGCTGCATAATATTCCATCGTAGGTATATACCACAGTTTGTTTAGCCACTCTTCTGTTGATGGAGATTTTGGCTGTTTCCATCTCTTTGCAATTGTAAATAATGCTGCTATAAACATTGGTGTGCAAATGTTCGTTTGTGTCTTTGCCCTTAAGTCCTTTGAGTAGATACCTAGCAGTGGTATTGCTGGGTCGTATGGCAATTCTATATTCAGCTTTTTGAGGAACCGCCAAACTGCCTTCCACAGTGGTTGCACCCTTTGACATTCCCACCAACAGTGGATAAGTGTGCCTCTTTCTCCGCATCCTCTCCAGCACTTGTCATTTTCTGTTTTGTTGATAATGTCCATTCTGGTGGGTGTGAGATGATATCTCATTGTGGTTTTGATTTGC
Source organism: Tamandua tetradactyla (assembly GCF_023851605.1). Classification (NCBI taxonomy): domain Eukaryota; kingdom Metazoa; phylum Chordata; class Mammalia; order Pilosa; family Myrmecophagidae; genus Tamandua; species Tamandua tetradactyla. Next base: position 50,994,778 of record NC_135343.1, on the reverse strand, counting down.
ATTTCTCTAATGGCCAGGGACATTGAGCATCTCTTCATGTGCCTCTTGGCCATCCGTATTTCCTCTTCTGAGAGGTGTCTGTTCAAGTCTTTTTCCCATTTTGTAATTGGGTTGGCTGTCTTTTAGTTGTTGAGATGAACAATCTCTTTATAAATTCTGGATACTAGACCTTTATCTGATATATCATTTCCAAATATTGTCTCCCATTGTGAAGGCTGTCTTTCTACTTTCTTGATGAAGTTCTTTGATGCACAAAAGTGTTTAATTTTGAGGAGTTCCCATTTATTTATTTCCTTCTTCAGTGCTCTTGCTTTAGGTTTAAGGTCCATAAAACCGCCTCCAGTTGTAAGATCCATAAGATATCTCCCAACATTTTCCTCTAACTGTTTTATGGTCTTAGACCTAATGTTTAGATCTTTGATCCATTTTGAGTTAACTTTTGTATAGGGTGTGAGAGATGGGTCTTCTTTCATTCTTTTGCATATGGATATCCAGTTCTCTAGGCACCATTTATTGAAGAGACTGCTCTGTCCCAGGTGAGTTGGCTTGACTGCCTTATCAAAGATCAAATGTCCATAGATGAGAGGGTCTATATCTGAGCACTCTATTCGATTCCATTGGTCGATATATCTATCTTTATGCCAATACCATGCTGTTTTGACCACTGTGGCTTCATAATATGCCTTAAAGTCAGGCAGCGCGAGACCTCCAGCTTCGTTTTTTTTCCTCAAGATGTTTTTAGCAATACGGGGCACCCTGCCCTTCCAGATAAATTTGCTTATTGATTTTTCTATTTCTGAAAAATAAGTTGTTGGGATTTTGATTGGTATTGCATTGAATCTGTAAATCAATTTAGGTAGGATTGACATCTTAACTATATTTAGTCTTCCAATCCATGAACACGGTATGCCCTTCCATCTATTTAGGTCTTCTGTGATTTCTTTTAGCAGTTTTTTGTAGTTTTCTTTATATAGGTTTTTTGTCTCTTTAGTTAAATTTATTCCTAGGTATTTTATTCTTTTAGTTGCAATTGTAAATGGGATTCGTTTCTTGATTTCCCCCTCAGCTTGTTCATTACTAGTGTATAGAAATGCTACAGATTTTTGAATGTTGATCTTGTAACCTGCTACTTTGCTGTACTCATTTATTAGCTCTAGTAGTTTTGTTGTGGATTTTTCCGGGTTTTCGACGTATAGTATCATATCGTCTGCAAACAGTGATAGTTTTACTTCTTCCTTTCCAATTTTGATGCCTTGTATTTCTTTTTCTTGTCTAATTGCTCTGGCTAGAACCTCCAACACAATGTTGAATAATAGTGGTGATAGTGGACATCCTTGTCTTGTTCCTGATCTTAGGGGGAAAGTTTTCAATTTTTCCCCATTGAGGATGATATTAGCTGTGGGTTTTTCATATATTCCCTCTATCATTTTAAGGAAGTTCCCTTGTATTCCTATCTTTTGAAGTGTTTTCAACAGGAAAGGATGTTGAATCTTGTCGAATGCCTTCTCTGCATCAATTGAGATGATCATGTGATTTTTCTGCTTTGATTTGTTGATATGGTGTATTACATTAATTGATTTTCTTATGTTGAACCATCCTTGCATACCTGGGATGAATCCTACTTGGTCATGATGTATAATTCTTTTAATGTGTTGCTGGATTCGATTTGCTAGAATTTTGTTGAGGATTTTTGCATCTATATTCATTAGAGAGATTGGACTATAGTTTTCTTTTTTTGTAATATCTTTGCCTGGTTTTGGTATGAGGGTGATGTTGGCTTCATAGAATGAATTAGGTAGTTTTCCCTCCACTTCGATTTTTTTGAAGAGTTTGAAGAGAATTGGTACTAATTCTTTCTGGAACGTTTGGTAGAATTCACATGTGAAGCCATCTGGTCCTGGACTTTTCTTTTTAGGAAGCTTTTGAATGACTAATTCAATTTCTTTACTTGTGATTGGTTTGTTGAGGTCATCTATGTCTTCTTGAGTCAAAGTTGGTTGTTCATGTCTTTCCAGGAACCCATCCATTTCCTCTAAATTGTTGTATTTATTAGCGTAAAGTTGTTCATAGTATCCTGTTATTACCTCCTTTATTTCTGTGAGGTCAGTAGTTATGTCTCCTCTTCCATTTCTGATCTTATTTATTTGCATCCTCTCTCTTCTTCTTTTTGTCAATCTTGCTAAGGGCCCATCAATCTTATTGATTTTCTCATAGAACCAACTTCCGGCCTTATTGATTTTCTCTATTGTTTTCATGTTTTCAATTTCATTTATTTGTGCTCTAATCTTTGTTATTTCTTTCCTTTTGCTTGCTTTGGGGTTAGCTTGCTGTTCTTTCTCCAGTTCTTCCAAATGGATAGTTAATTCCTGAATTTTTGCCTTTTCTTCTTTTCTGATATAGGCATTTAGAGCAATAAATTTCCCTCTTAGCACTGCCTTTGCTGCGTCCCATAAGTTTTGATATGTTGTGTTTTCATTTTCATTCGCCTCGAGGTATTTGCTAATTTCTCTTGCAATTTCTTCTTTGACCCAGTCGTTGTTTAGGAGTGTGTTGTTGAGCCTCCACGTATTTGTGAATTTTCTGGCACTCTGCCTATTATTGATTTCTAACATCATTCCTTTATGGTCCGAGAAAGTGTTGTGTAAGATTTCAATCTTTTTAAATTTGTTAAGACTTGCTTTGTGACCCAGCATATGGTCTATCTTTGAGAATGATCCATGAGCACTTGAGAAAAAGGTGTATCCTGCTGTTGTGGGATGTAATGTCCTATAAATGTCTATTAAGTCTAGTTCATTTATAGTAATATTCAGATTCTCTATTTCTTTGTTGATCCTCTGTCTAGATGTTCTGTCCCTTGATGAGAGTGGTGAGTTGAAGTCTCCAACTATTATGGTATATGAGTCTATTTCCCTTTTCAGTGTTTGCAGTATATTCCTCACGTATTTTGGGGCATTCTGATTCGGTGCGTAAATATTTATGATTGTTATGTCTTCTTGTTTAATTGTTCCTTTTATTAGTATATAGTGTCCTTCTTTGTCTCTTTTAACTGTTTTACATTTGAAGTCTAATTTGTTGGATATTAGTATAGCCACTCCTGCTCTTTTCTGGTTGTTATTTGCATGAAATATCTTTTCCCAACCTTTCACGTTCAACCTATGTTTATCTTTGGGTCTAAGATGTGTTTCCTGTAGACAGCATATAGAAGAATCCTGTTTTTTAATCCATTCTGCCAATCTATGTCTTTTGATTGGGGAATTCAGTCCATTGACATTTAGTGTTATTACTGTTTGAATAATATTTTCCTCTAACATTTTGCCTTTTGTATTATATATATCATATCTGATTTTCCTTCTTTCTACACTCTTTTCCATATCTCTCTCTTCTGTCTTTTTGTATCTGACTCTAGTGCTTCCTTTAGTATTTCTTGCAGAGCTGGTCTCTTGGTCACAAATTCTCTCAGTGACTTTTTGTCTGAGAATGTTTTAATTTCTCCCTCATTTTTGAAGGATAATTTTGCTGGATATAGGAGTCTTGGTTGGCAGTTTTTCTCTTTTAGTATTTTAAATATATCATCCCACTGTCTTCTAGCTTCCATGGTTTCTGCTGAGAAATCTACACAAAGTCTTATTGGGTTTCCCTTGTATGTAATGGATTGTTTTTCTCTTGCTGCTTTCAAGATCTTCTCTTTCTCTTTGACCTCTGACATTCTAACTAATAAGTGTCTTGGAGAACGCCTATTTGGGTCTAATCTCTTTGGGGTGCGCTGCACTTCTTGGATCTGTAATTTTAGGTCTTTCATAAGAGTTGGGAAATTTTCAGTGATAATTTCTTCCATTAGTTTTTCTCCTCCTTTTCCCTTCTCTTCTCCTTCTGGGACACCCACAACACGTATATTTGTGCGGTTCATATTGTCCTTGAGTTCCCTGATACCCTGTTCAAATTTTTCCATTCTTTTCCCTATAGTTTCTGTTTCTTTTTGGAATTCAGATGTTCCATCCTCCAAATCACTAATTCTATCTTCTGTCTCTTTAAATCTATCATTGTAGCTATCCATTATTTTTTCTATGTTTGCTACTTTATCCTTCACTTCCATAAGTTCTGCGATTTGTTTTTTCAGTTTTTCTATTTCTTCTTTATGTTCAGCCCATGTCCTCTTCATGTCCTCCCTCAATTTATCGATTTCATTTTTGAAGAGGTTTTCCATTTCTGTTCGTATATTCAGCATTAGTTGTCTCAGCTCTTGTGTCTCATTTGAGCTATTGGTTTGTTCCTTTGACTGAGCCATATTCTCAATCTTTTGAGCGTGGACAGTTATCTTCTGCTGCTGGCGTCTGGGCATTTATTCAGATTTCTCTTGGTGTTGGACCCAGCAAGGTTGTAATATTTTTCTGTGAAATCTCTGGGTTCTGTTTTTCTTATCCTGCCCAGTAGGTGGCGCTCGTGGCACACGTTTGTCTGCGGGTCCCACCAGTAAAAGGTGCTGTGGGACCTTAAACTTTGGAAAACTCTCGCCGTCCTGGGGGTTCGCTAGCTAAAACGGCTTGAGCCGGCCCGGGGTCCGAACGCAGGGAGGGTTGCTGGTCGCCGCAGCCAGGGAAAGAGCCCGTCCGAATTTCCTAGTCGGCCCTGGGCAACACGCGTGGCGGGAGGGCGCCAGCGGCAGCGGCCCACCCGAGAGAGTGCACGTTCCCCGGGAGTCACGGGGTCACCGTTCTCCGCGGCCTGGGGGTTTCCGATCCAATTCTCTCAGTTGGTCCGGGGGCTGCGCGTGGTGTGGGCGCCAGTCGCCTTGGTTTCAGGGGACCGCCTCTCCAATTCTCCCAGCCGGCCCGGGAAGGGGGAAGGGAGTAACTCCGGCCGCTTGCCACCCCGCCCGGTAAGGCCCGTGCGCCTCGGCGATCTCACCCGAACTGCTTCTCTCAGCCAGCCAGCCGTTCCAGGATGGGGTATGCTGTCTTTTTTATCTCTGTTGTGGCTTTGGGCGCTTTCTGTATCATTTCTACTCCCCTAGTAGGTGTCCTGGAGAAGAAACTAAGATACGCACGTCTTACTAAGCCGCCATCTTCCAGGAAGTCTTTCAGTTGCATTTTACTCACTCTCATTATTACCTTGCACCCTCCATTTTTCTTAATATTTACTCATTTTAACCAATTATCTTGCTCCCTTTTCTTTTCTTATATTTGTTTTTTTTCATCCATGATTGCTTTTCTTATTCCTGTAGAATATTATTTTATAAGTCCTTTGATGAATAACTTTTAGCGATAAACTCTCTTTTTTGAATGTCATTATTTTTCCTTCCTAACTGCATGACACATGGACATGGTAAAATTTTAGTTTGAGAGACTTTTTGAAAGTACAATTCCATAGCTTCTCTCGTCCATTATTGCTATTGAGAAATCTTCTGATTATCTAATTTCAAATTATTCCTCATTTCTAAAGTACATTTGGTGATTATCTCCTTCACTATTAACAATGTCCTATCCATTGTCTGGTTTATGACCATCTGAAGCAGTAATCAGATGGATGTTAGATTTTCCTTGTCCTCTAAATCTTGGTACCTTGATTGATGCAAGTAAGCAAGAGGTTGTGTGTAAGCAGTTGGAATCAGTGTGTACTTCACCACCCTCCCTGCTCAGGTTTGTGCAGATGCTCCTCATCTTGGAATCAGGTCAGAGTAACCAACACCCTAACCAGCTGAGGAGTTGGCTGGGGTCACTGCTCAAACCACAGCAACTAGTTGTGTGCATGATCAGGTATCCGTGCTTCACTTCCTTTTCCATGCACTTAGGATTCCCTGGAACTGCACTCTCAAATAGAGTGATGGCATGTGATCTTTTGCCTCAGACAAAAGGAACCTGGGCACGTTTTTATATTTTCTATTCCTTTTTCTGTGTAGGTGTGTGTGGCTCTACCTGGGTATTTTATTCATATATATATAAGTTTATTAGTTCCTCTCTTTAGTTATTTAATTAAGCACATATAGTGAGGTGTTTTTTTTCTTTCAATTATCTATTTTTTCATTTGTAGATGCTTTATTTGGTTCTTTTTCATATCTATCCATTTTCTTTGGCTAATTCTACATGACTTTCTACTGTTTTCCTTTCTAGGTTTAAGCATACTCTTTTATGTTCTACATCTGCTCATTTTTTTTATTAGCCATATCCTATGCTGCAGTTGTTTGAATTCTGTTTCAAATCAAATCTGGTTCCTGATCATTCTCATTCATCGTGGATTTTTTTCTTTATGCATTTGATCATTTTAAATGGTCAAGACTTTTCTCAACTTTCTCAAGACTTCATTTGTGAGACTTTTTTTTTGTATGCTCTATTGTTGGAGTCACATGGAGTTTTCCATGTGAATATCCCCTTATTGCAGCATCATTTGTTGAATTTTTGTTTGTTTTGGCTTTTCATTTGTTGAAGGGTTCTGTCATTATGGAAGAAAGAGAAATTATGAGAATATAATCAACCCTTTTTACCAGAGTGAGGGAAAGAGGTAAAATAGTCATTGTACTTCTCTAAATGTTTATTTTACAGTAGAAAAAGAAGAGGAACTTATATTGCTTGATTACCTAGTATTTGCCAGGACTAGCCTCCCATGTCTGCAGCTGCTTTTTGGCTGGCTTACTGGCTTCCAGTGTTGAAATTAATTGTTTCTGAAACATGGCAGATTTTCTACGAGCTATAACTGCTGACTTGATTCCTACAGCACATTTTATGTTATTCCAGTGCCTATGTAGGTAAATCCTTCAAGATCTGTTATGAACACTTCTTCTCTAAGAAATAAACATTCAGAGTGTACTTTATGGTACCTACTGCCCCATGGGGTAACTTGACAATTTGTAGAGCTGAGTCATGCCCCTACTGCATTTTGTGATTTTTCATGTTCTATCGAATTCCCACTATGCTGAGTTTTCTTTTATGGAAAATTTAAGGACGTGGAATTTTCCCAGTCTTCTCAGATAAATATGAACAATTCTGATGATATGCCATAAACACACACATACCCATGCACCTAGAAATATATTACTCTCATATGGATTGGGGGATATATTGGTATAGTACATCTATTTGAAACTGTCATGTACCCCAGAGAAGCCATGTTCTTCAAACCTCATTCACTATTTTTGGGTGAGACCTTTTTGCTTGTTTCCATGGAGATGTGACCCACCCAATTATTGGTGGTAACTTTTGATTAGATCATTTCCATGGAGATGTGTCTTACCCATTCAAGGTGAGGTTGCTTACTGGAGACCTTTTAAGAAGGAAACATTTTGGAACAAGCTTCAGTGCTGACAGAATCGACACAGCCATAGATCTTTGGAGATGAGGAAAGGAAATGCCCCTGGCGAAGATCTTTGAAACAAGAAGGCAGAGACCCCAGCAGATGCCAACCACATGCCTTCCCAGTGACAGAGGCTTTCTGGCCCATCAGCCTTCCCTAAACCAAGGTATCTTTATCTGGATGCTTTAGTTTAGACATTTTTATAGCCTTAGAAATGTAAATTTGCAACTTAATAAACTCCCTTTTTACAAGTCATTCTGTTTCTGGTATATTGCATTCCAGCAGTTTAAAAAACTAAGACACATAGTTACAAGTCATAAATTAAGAAAATAATAATCTAGAAAATATCAATATGTCATTGAGTTATTTTTCCAAAATTGGGACTGTTTAAAAGGCTTTAAGTTATTTCTAATTTGACTGTTCTCCTAAAATAGTACAATACGAAAAATAAATAAATGAGGAGGACAAAATACTTGTTTTGTGTATATAATATTTTCAATGGGATATTCGTATTACAACATATCTTTAAAAAGTAATAAAGTTCTTGCAAGATAAAGGCCAATATATTATGTCCAAAATAGAATTGTTTTCTCTGATAAGGATGTCAGAATCAAAGAAGTTGATATAATTTTGTTTCTCTAATTTATATTAATTTTTGAAATAAAGAAATACAAATATAGGCATATGCATGCATTTGCACACTGTTTTATTTTTAGCAGTTTTCATTTTATTAGACTGATAGCAATTTTCTGTACTGACCTATAGATTTTGTATGCATAGGGCTCTTTGGAATGGATTTCTTATGTAAAGTTGTCTTTTGGTCACCTATACAAATTCTCTATGAGTATTTAGTTCTGAAATACATTTCAAAATGAATAATTACTTCTATTAAAAAAAGAAAGAAAGAAAAACTCATGGAAACAAGGAAATTTAGCAAAATAGCAAGGCTTTGAGCTTTGGGATCTGGGTCCCTTACAGTATTAGTTCAATATTAATCATATAAGAAGAATTTGATAAACATAAGTTTTAGTAAATAACTACTGAATCAATCTCAAGTAACTGAGAGAAATAAGAATGAACTGGGCCTCAAGATAAAAAAAACGAAAGGACTCATCAATATTTCTGGAATGTCATATGAAGCATAAGATATGAGGAAATGAAGACAGAAAAACAAGTGAGAAAATGTCTTCAAGAGAAGGGATGTTTTCCTGAAATCTACTTATCGTCTTGAAAGAAAAGAAGTAAATAAGCAACAGAAGAAAAATGCAAAATAAAGGTAAAACATAGGTATTATTAAAGTTGTTAACCTTAGAACTTTTAGGAAACATGTAGGGATGGTAAGACAGTCATTTATTAGGATGAAACATGGAAAATAGTTTTCATTTATTTTATTATTTGAAAAATGACCCAAAATGCTGACCAAATATGTTTTTGTAAATTCTCTAATGGGCTCGTGGCTGCCATTATTAGAGTAGTGCTTGCAGGCATGTGTATATCTCCTTGGTATTTCGTTAACTCAGCAATTGCCCATTGCAAGAAAGTTTAACATTTTACTGTGTATAACATTATCAGAAAATTAGGTCTAGAGTGTTTTTTTTCCCAAAAACTTTCCAGTACTCATTTCCAGACAGACAGTCTGTTTCTGCAATATAGGATTTGAGGGAAAAAAATATAGAATCCCAATCTCTAAACTGTCTCTGCCACTTTTGGGGAGAAAAGTCACTTTTCTACAGCAAAACATTTGAAAGTAATGAAAACTTGAATTCTTCTAGTGTGAGTAGCAGATAGACATATTGGTGCAATTGCTGATTTCTCACCCTCTATTTGAGGTGCCTGGAAGTAACAGGGAACACAGCAAAGATCATTGCCTTCCTGAGGATCTAAGGTAAGGCCAGTGTGTTGGAGAGGCATGAAAGATGAGGAAAGTGATGATGGAAGAGAGTTAACAATATGCTGACAATAGAAGGCCTCAGAGAAATTGCAGCTGCCTTGTGGGTGATGATGGCTCCAACCAGGTGTCAGCTCTGCGGGAGCTGAAGGGTGCTAGGCTTAAGTCACGGATAGGCCTTGAAGGTGGAGCTATCAGGGTTTGTTAATATGGGGTACGAGAGAAAGAGAAAAGCCATGAATGACTTCAAAGTTTGTGGTTCAAACCACTGGAAACAAAGGGCTTCTGTTTACTGAGATGGGAATACAGGTCAAGTCATTTCGAAGTAGAAGAATGGTCCAGGGATGAATTTTGATGTTTGAGATGTCTGTGTCAAGATATTTATTTTTACTGTTCCATAATCACCCAAAGTGATAATTTTAGAGTTTCTAGCTTATAGAAAGGGCTTGAATCTAGGAATGGGGTGTGCACAAACTGAGTGTAGACTGAGAAAGATGACCAAGGGTGAATCCAAGAGCAATCCACAATGAAGGGAAGGGGTGAAGGGGAAAAATCAGAAAAGAGAATGAAAGTGAGCAATCAGTGATATAGGAGTTAAACTAAAAGAAGAGGGAATTCTAGAAGTTAAATGCATAAAGAATTTCAATGAGAAGGGAGTGGCCAACTCTTTCAAATGCATCATTAGCATTAGGTTAAATAAATAGAGGAGAGGGGTCATTGATGACCCTCATAAGGTTAGCTTTAAAGTCATAGTGGGGATGAAATCCTGATGCAAATGAGTTTAGAAAGAATGAGAAGTAAAGAACTAGACACAGTCGATAGAAATTACGTGAGGAATTTTGCTAGAAAAGTAAACAAATTAATATAAGAAATGTAAATGCATTTAAAATAGATCTGTATCATAAAATGCATGTTTAAAATGTATTTTGAGTAATAAAATTCTAAATGCTCTGTGCAAATGCTATTTGCAACATACAGAAGATTAGAAAGAAGAAAGTCAAAGAGTACAAATAAAAACCATCATTAGCCTATCATTCAGTAAATAATACTTGCCTTACCTTTAATTACTAATGTTCAAGCTTCATGGAAGAAGACCGGGAATCAACAAACCTTGATTATAAAAGGGCAGATAGTAAATATTTTAGGCTTGCAGGCCATATTGTCTCTATTGCAGCAACTTAGTTCTCAGTATATGATGAAAACAACTATAGACAATATGCAAATTTACAGGTGAAGCTGTGTTCTATTAAAACTGTATTTACAAAACAGTGGGGTCCTCCTTGGCCGGCAGGCTATAACTTGCCAATCTCTGAGCAAGACCGTCATGACATTCAAGATTCCAGCCCTTAGCTTTAACTCCATGAAAAAGTTGAAAGCTTCATGGTTGTAAATTCCAAATCCATTAGTAACAGAAAAGGTAGTTTTCCATATGTCAATGTGTTTCCCTTTACTTACAATGTATTTAAAAATCATTTCCCGAAGGTGAGGCAATTTTCCCAGAAGGCTGTACATTGGTCATAATCTTTTGCTTGTACATTTTCAACTATATTCTCTGTATATCAGATAATCAGAATTTTGCCAAAGTCCCTAAAGATAAGCAGTTCCATAAAATAATGGCAACCGTTCTACCATAAATCACGGCAGCTCTTCCATACAAAAGACTTTCTGACTTGCTAAGTTAATAAAATATTGATTAAAAAATATATAGTTTATTATAAGTGAACAAGGACAGCTTAAGCAACTTTGTTATTTTTTTATGCTTTGTTGCTAGTTCCTCTGTCATTTACAAGCAGTGCACAGAATATATATATATATATATACACACACACACACACACATACACTCACATATATTTACTTCAATAAAAGTCTCAGTTTTTGGTGCTTTTTTTAGAAAAAAAACTGCATATGAAAAGTAAACAGTAACAAAAGAAACTAACACTTAAAACCAATTCCATTCTGCCAGTCCCTGTTGTATTAGTTTGTGAAAGATACAGAGATATAAGATGACAGAATTCTTAAAGAAATCTCAGCTGGCTCATGGGAGTGTAAAGAAAAAAAGTTAATGACAATGCTGCTAACTGCCTTAAAACAAAAGGTAAAACCACTCAATTACAAAGAAAATATGTTTGCAGTCAGTCCGAAGACTGTTTCAAGTATTTCGGAAAGGGAAGGAGACTCTGTGTGTTCACTGCCTGTAAATATTTGACACTCTATGATTAGAAAACCTTCTGAGAAACACACACACACACGCACAAACACACAAACATATACACACACCCAAACGGAATGAAGCATATTATTTTACTTCTTTATGTCTCTCTCTAAAGAAAGCCCTAAAGATGCGATGCTCCTTTCATTACAGAGAGTTATGAAGATTAATGAACTGACACATACTAAGAATTATGAATGTGCTCCGTGCAATTTTGTTGTTAATCAGATGCAAAGTCCTCCTCTCTTATTGTATTGTTTTGAGTCTGCTGAGTATATTTGATTTATATAATGGCAAGCCACAAAATGTTTTGCTTGTTTTGCTTATTCCCCAAAATTGTTATTCTGGATTTTTATGACAGTGGTTACTCTCAGTATTTATAAACTCACAGGAACCGTGTTTGTGTTTGGACACCCTCCTGGTTCTACTCCCTGGTGTTTCAGTAGATTTCCAAATCATCTACCAAGCTGTACTGGGGAGTATTGACCGATACATCTTCTATACCCCTAGTCACTTGGGTTTTCCACTCTGGTCTCAGCCAGTCCTGGAGAGCTTGAGAAGTCTAAAGGAAGTATATTACTACTAGATTTTTCCAAAAATTTGCCCTTAATTCAAAACTGTTCCTGGTGTAGCTGGAAAATATCTCTGACTTGTCTGATCTGCAGTATCTCTTAAGAAGTAGTGAAACTTATCGTTCGTGTTCCTTAGACTAGGAATAAGTTGGAACTGACCATGCTATAATCAATTTTCCTCACCTTCATCTTCAGATTGATCATGGTGGTAAAATTTATTGATGCTTCTGTTATTAATGATAAGGGAACTTGCTACAGGTTTGGAAAGAAGTCCTCTTAGCATCCTCATAAATTAATATAAAATTATCCTCTCTTCTATTTCCACATACTTTTTCATACTGTGTGATACTCTATGCACATACTAACGCATAGGAAATTGTTTTATGCTTTTCAGACTATGAAGGTATGACTCAACAAATCATTGTCTGGAAAAGAGAATGGATGGCCAATAGTTGCAGTGCTGGCCTTACTTAGAATTGCTACTTTTTTATTTATCTTTTATTTTTTTAACCTTATTGTATGAGAGAAAATAGAAAAGAAAAAAAGTGCTTCTTGATAAAGGGATAACCTGATGCAATTTTTGGTCCTTACAAATCTGGCCTAAGATCTAGTAATAAGGAAACTCATGGTCTCTGTTTACTTAAAAGCTACTTGTGCAAATGGGCCAATCATGGATAATTTGGACAATGAAAAAACTCTCAAAATTGCATAATTTTAAACTGAAGAATATGGAGGGTAAAATATTATGCTCGTTTGCATGACTTTTATCCTATCACTTCTACTAATGTAACAATTTTAGGGCCACTTAGATATGTTCAATTAATTACATTAATTAATTCTTTTCAATGTAGAATTAATGCTATTCCCCAAAGAAACACAGGAAGATATTCATCTATTTTGTTATAAATAAACAAAAATACTACAGTGTATCTTTCTAATTATCATGAAAGTTGTTACTATAATTTTTCTTTTTTCTTTTAATTCAATGTTTGTTTTATTCTCTATTGGCTATATTTCAAGCATTAGGAGAGTGAGAGAGGCTGAAACTGTTATTCCATTTATCAACTTGTGTATTAAATTCCACTCCATTAGAGATTCACTTGGTGAAATATTTTTTAAGTATATGCGAATACATCGCAGCTTCTGTGTAATATGTATTGCCCCTTATTAGAGTAGTTTAACTTCCCAAGTTAAACCCAAACATTGAAGGATTTTTTTCTATCTTCCAAGGACAGTGTGAGTTCTGAAAGTATTATAACTCTGTGACAAATCATTTATGTTAGAAGAGCTTCTAATTAATGTTTTCCTTAGCCACAGCATCTTTCTCTTCGAAGAATGGTTTCAAGAGAATGAAAATGCTTTTTTGCTTTATGTAAATGTCAGCAGCCTCACTGATCATCATAGGGTAGAAAAAGTATTGAAAATAAATGGAAGCAGTCCTTGGAAAGAAATCTTTATGTCAGACTTTAAAATGATCCCATGAGAAATCACCTTCACTTCCCGTCCCACTCTACTTAAAGTAAAATTGAAAATAAGTTTTAAATTTTGATTCCAATCATTAATGTGGATACTATATTCATGTCTTAGGAAACACTATGCAATTACCTTTGTGACAAGCTTATAAAGGGATCTTATTTAGTACTTAGTCTCTATTGCTACCATGGCTCTATTATCTTAATTACTGTGCAGCATATCACAAATCTTTGTGAATTATAAAAATAAACAAAAGTCTAGGTTCTATTTGGTCAAGAAATTTATAACAATTTAACTGCTGGACTTCATCAAAACAAACAAATTAACAAATGAAAATTGATATAGACTTCTAGCTTATTTGTGATTAAGCCTAGCTTTTATAAGTAAATCAAGTGATTCACCTTTCCTTAAAATAAAATTGTTCTGGGTAAGTTTTGGAAAGACAGACCGACCAGACTTGATGTTAGTCGGTTTCATCTTTGTCAGATTTACCAGGCATTTGCATGGGCCTCTAACCATTCCTTCCATATAGGGAACCATCAGCAGTGGTAAAATATAATAAAATAAAGTAAAACTGTTAGTTTTGATGTGAGAATATCAGTCTGGTTTTCAGAGTCAGATGGAGTTTCTAGTGTCTTGTTTAAACTGGCATCTACTTAACAGTCTTTGGATAAAATTTCCTCTGACATTCTTACTAGAATGTAGAAAATAGCAAAATTGCATTAAATTCGAAAAAAACATAAAAGACAAGTCAAATTTCCGCTATTGTATATTATTTTTCTTAAAACCATGAGTCGATGAAACTCATTTGATTAACTAAAATGCTGGCACACTTTTCAAATGCCAACTGGGAATTGTGGAAAAATCTATACTTGGCTTTGCCCACTTCTTAGTTTAAAAACTCTGGATCTGTGACAATTGACCTGCCATCATTCTAATGTGTAGAGTTAATTTCTAAAACAGCTCTCTTTGTCTCTGTTCCAAATCAGCATTTCCCTATGTATTTCCAGTTGGCGACATCAATTCCCAACAATAAATCCATCCAGTCGTAGGTATGTATGCTTACTTCCCTGAGTATGATATATTTGGGGAAGTGCTTTTCAAATACTGCAACCTTCAGAAATTTAGCCACCAGATGTAAAGTACTATAGGCTTAAAAAATAGAAAGAATCTAGGAAAATTGAATATTTAGACTTCAGTTTCTGAAACTAATTCTCAAATAATAAAGTCCATTCCAACAATGAAAGGTTTTCCAGGAATGGTTGGCAAAAAGTCACTTTCAAATTGTGAATTAGTAGATGCTGATCAACCCAGGTCCAAGAAGACAGGTTGTATAAACAAACACCATCCACATACCCACACTGTTAGCAAAAGGTGGTGAAAATTGGGCCATCCATGTTTGAGGGTCAGTCTATGGGTTGAGATGATAAGACAATAAAATTAAAGGAGAAATAGTTAAGGATGAGTTTGGGGTCAATTAAAATAGCCATTAAAACAAATTAAAATGACATTAAACATAATGAAACATAAAGTAGACACTGCAATATTGAAGCACTGATGTGAAGGGCAAACTTGTAAATATGTGCAAAAGGGAGAAAAAGCATAAATGTACAGAGTGATAAGATGGCCAATAAAAAAATAATGTGGAACTAACTTATGGATGTATTTTTCATAAATATGGAAGTTTAAGTATATTAAATAAAATGTGTTCAGCTGGTGAAAACACTGGAGCATACAAATTAAAGCAGTTGACTACATTTCTAGAAAAAAAGTCTTTGCAGGAAGAAACTTGGATAATTTCAATTATTATAAAGAGAAAAAGTTAGATAAACATCTTCAGGCAGAAAACAACAGTTTCCACAAAGGAAGGAAAATTACAGGGTCTATTCTTATCTGAAATTAAAATCAGCTATATGTTTTTCTATAATAATACACATTCACTACCTCACACCAATCTTTTGCAATATATTTGAAGATTAATGACAAAAAAACTAAAAAATTAAAAATCAGTTATGACTATGTCTTTGTTGAAAAGACTGATACTCATACTCTGGGACTCAAGGAAATAATCACAAATGCTAACAATTCGTGGAACATAAAATTGGAAGCATACTCATAGGGTATAACATAACATAGAAATGAACTATGCAATGGGAATGAAGGTACCCATTAAAATATGCATGGCACAAGTGCTTATATATCTAAATATAATTCCCTAGTCTATATGCCATAAGCAAAAATATATCAATAAATCTATTTGTATGTGCTAGAATAATGTACACCAAAATTTTATGCTAGATAATAAGCGTTAGGTTATTTTAATTTCTTGCTTATTTTGTTAAGATTTTTTGTAGTATTTATGTTATATTTAATGTTAAGATTAGAAGATAGTATTTACTATTAAAATTAGAAATAGTATTTAAAAATTATTGATGGCGTGTGAACATACGCACAATATAGTTGATGGCATATGAATATACCTACAATATATACACTAAAAAAATTCAGTATAAAATATATAGCAAGGCAGGCCACAGTGGCTCAGCAGATAGAGTTCTCACCTGCCATACCGGAAACCCAGATTCAATTCCTGGTGCCTGCTCATGCAAAAAAAAAAAAAAAAAAAAAAAAAAAAATATATATATATATATATATATATATATAGCGCAAAGGTAGCCTCAAAATAATTAAAATATTATACTAGAAAATATCTATTTAACACAAAAAGGCACTAATGGAGGAAGTAACCCAAAAATCAAAATATATAAATTGTGAATTGTTCATACAATGATACGAATATGTATATTATAATATACTGTAGAAAACCACTGATGTACCCAGCAAAATTTTAGTAGTTTTTTTCTATCAGTGTTTCTCGAATTGCAATGTGCATACAGATGACACAAGGATCATGCTCACAGGCAGATTCTGATTTTGTAGATCTGGAATGTGGACTGACAGTTGCATGCCTAACAACCACCCACATGCGCCAATGTTATTGATCCGAGTCCCACACTTTAGGAATTTAGGAGCTATGGGGTGCACTTAATGATAGTTTGGCTTTCTTACACCTTTCAATAATAAGTGTTAGCAATTTATCAAATGAAGTTATAAAATCAGAATAAAACCAGAATAAAGGAAATTTATTTTCTTGTCCTTTTTCTGTAATCTTTAGGGAAAATAAACAAAACCACTTCTGTCTTAACAACCATCACATATCAAAGGAAACCAGATGAAATCTGATGCACATAAGTAATTGGATAACTGAGAAAAATGTCTAAATGTAGGAGATAGAGGGGAAAGTTAGTAATGCAGCCTTCGGTGAGGCTGGCTGAAATACTTGAGACTTAAAACATCACGTACCTTACATTTTGGATAAATTTGTTTTAGTATTAAATATATCTATGTGTTTAAATAGTAATTTTTTTTCAGGAAATGATGTCTCAATTATGATGGAATTCATATTGAATAATTAATTTATAACTATGGCAACATCAGTCCCCTGAGCACACAGCTAGGGACCATCCATTTAGAAGAGATTAAGCTGTAATTTAAAAAATATAGCTAGCATTTTAATTAGTTGACTTGATTTCTTCTATTGTTATGTTGTTGACAGGAGCCATTAGTTCCCAATCTGGTATTTTAAAATTGACAGCAAAACTTGCAAAATTTGAACTGTTAATAACTTTCTTACAACTCAGATGTTTCCAGTAAGAAGATTTTATTTTAATGAATATATAGATGCATTATTAATAACGTATATTTCCCTATTAGGCAAAAACAAGTGAATTTTTTAAGTATTGGGGAGAATAGAAAAGTAATTTCACATTTAAATGATGTGGACTAAAATGAGAAAGTTCAACCAAGTTATAGTTTCAAATATCTATTGATTCTTTTATTTTAGGATTCCAATCAATTTAATGCTGCTCGGGATCCAGTGGTACATGGACAAAGTATGGACGCTAGACTCTTCAACTCTCCTCTATAAATCTTAGATTTGGGATCCCCTTTGCAGAATTTTCTTTACCAAAAACAGATACTATATTATATTCTTGAATTTTGCTATTTGTAAGACTCTATATTTCCCCACAAATGAGAACAGATTCTTTTTTGGAGAAAAACAATGAATTTTGGATTTGTTTTTAACTTTCTCATAATTTTCATGTGGTAAAAACTACAGTTTTTTTTTTAACGGACTGTATTTCAAGCTTAACTCATATTGTAGAAACAAATCTTTGCTTTCCACTTCTTGCCACTACTGATCATATTTGTAAATGATTATATATTGATAGTCTTTATTGTCCCCAGGAGAATGCAGGGGAAACATTGTAGTACAGTAAACCCCTTTACACTCAAAATATTGGACATTAGATATAAAAGTTAAAGGAGTAATTAATTCTAGATAGCTTTCATATATAATTCATGAATTTCCAGTTTTCATTGATATATAAAATATATATATAGTTGCATATGTATGTTGCACCCCTGGCACTGAGGCACAGCCTTCAGCTGAGCAGCTTCCAAAACTGGACGCGGCACCAGAGGTCAGGCTTGAATCATTGTATTTAGTTGCGCAGCAGGACACAACACTTTTGCGGGTGCCGTGGCGAGTCGGGCCAAAGCAGGTACAAACGGCTACAGGTTTTATACATAGCAAGATGCGGAAATGTTCGGGTGAGGCATCGTGCACCAATCATCAGGCAAGTTAGGAGTTATAACCACATTTGGGCTAGACAGAGACATGCTTTTACTGATTCATTGACCCTCATGTTGCGCGTACGTGAGGGACTTTCGGGCTTGTCCCGCTCAGAGTTAAGGTCGGCCGGCTGGTCTACGTGACTGCTTTGCTTAGAGTTAATGGGTGCTGGCTGACTCAGGCTCGTTTTGATAGCCAGTGGCAAGCTCCTCATATACATCAAAGATCAAATAAGCATTCTTAGTACTCTTCAAAGACATTGAAGTATGTAAATATATCAAGAACACTTTAGGTGGGGTGAATTGTTTGTTTTTGCAGCATTCTGATTCACAATAAATCAAGATACCACCAGCTAGTTTACAGCTTTGCTTTCACTTCCTGTTTGTGTGGAGGCTCGTGGTCATATAACTACTATAATAAGCAGCAACAATAAGGGAGTTGCTGCTTATTAAGTAGCTGTTGTTTGTTTAGTGCCCCATCTGAATTAATTCAATAACGACTGCATTCTTGGTTGTTGCTGGTCATTTTAGTCTCCACTCCATTAGTTTAGAAGTCAACTAATGACTGGACAGAGATTTTCGGAAACACTTGGAACCAGTAAATCTCCCACTCTTTGTTTAAGATCTCCCTCTGTGTGTTGGAGCAAAGTTTTTTTATACATTTAAAATTAAGTTGGTATTAATTAAAACTAGATTAGTATAAAATAAATTAAAATGGTAATAGTAACCACTAAGAAAATCACTATAAAGTATATAGCAAAGGAAACCTCAAAATAATTAAAATATCACACTATTTATTTAACACAAAAAGGTGCTAATGGAGGAAGTGAGACAAAAAGCCATAAGACATATAAAAAGCAAAAAGCATAACAGCAGATATAAATTCTACCATATTAATAATTGCATTAAATGTAATGTGATTAAGCACTCCAATTAAAAGGAAGAGATTCGCAGAATGGATAAAAAAAAGACATAAATGCTATATACAAGAGAAACACTTCAGGTTCAAAGACAGATTGAGAGCTGAAATATCTGTAGTAATAGATGTAAAATAGCCAGTGTGACAAAATTGATGCTGAAGACAATTTTATAATATAATGATGACAATATTTCAAGAAGATACAATGATATAAGACATATGCACCTAATCATAGAACCCCATAAAACATGAAGTAATATTAGCTCACTCTCAGTAATGGATAGAAAAATTAGACAGAATATAAACAAGAAACAGAAAACTTGACCAACAACCTAAACCAGAGCTAAGACTTAAGAGATATCAATTGAAAACTCTATCCAAAATCATAGAATACTCATTCTTCACAAATGGACATATACTATTTTCTAAGACAGAACACATGTTCAGCTATAAAACAAGTCTTAGTAAATTTAAAATGATCAAATGCAAGCAATGGGTGTGCTCTGACCTCAAAGTCATGAAAGTAGAATCAATAAAAGAAGGAAATTTGGATAATTCATGAATATGTGAAAACTATGCAACACACTCCTAACTAAAGAAGAAATCGCAAAGTGAAGTGAATGAAGCAAACAAGCAAGCAAAAACATACACAACTTAGGTGATATACCAAAAATGGCACTTAGAGGAAGTTTGTAATTTAAACAGCTATATTTTAAAAAAGAAAGATAATCTCAAATCAATAATCTAAACTTCCAGTTGAAGAAACTAAGAAAAGGCAGGCCACAATGACTTAGTGCGTAGAGTTCTCACCTGCCATGCTGGAGACCTGGGTTCAATTCCCAGTGCCTGCCCATGCAAAACAAAAGAAACCAAGAAAAATAGCAACTGAAACCCAAAGAAGACAGAATGAAGTGAATAGGGATAGTAATAGAATAGAAATAAATCAGTAGATAAAAAAAGTAATAGAGAAATTAGCAAAACTAAAAGTTGTATTTTTGAAGAGATCAACAATATTAGCAAAACTTTAGCTAGACTGAACAAGAAATTAAAAAAAGTCATAGCTGCAAACTTAGAGAAATAAAAATGATTATACAGAATATTGTGAACAATTATGTGTTAACAAATTAGATGACCTACAAGAAATGGATAAATTCATTGAAAGACAAACTAAAAACTACCTTAAGAAGTAATAGAAAATCTGAAAAGACTTATGAGAAATAAAGAGACTGAGTTAGTTATTTAAAAAAACTTCCCACAAGGGAAGCCTAGAAATAGCTTCACTGTGGAATTCTGTCAAAAATTTAAAGAAAGACTAACACCAATCCTTCTCAAATCTTCTAAAATAAAGAGAAGGGAACACTTTCTAATCAGTTATATGAGGTAATTATTACCCTGGTACCCAAACTAAATATAATGTCACTAGAAAACAAAAATGCAGGCCAGTGTCCCTGAGGAATGTAAGGTTGGTTCAACTTTAGAAAATCAGTCAATGTAATAAACCACATTAACAGATGAATTTCAAAGAACACATGATCATTTAACAGATGCAGAAAATGTTTCTGATAAAACTCAAGAATAAAACACTAAACAAATTAGGAGAAAAGACCTTCCTCTACCTAATAAACTGCATCCATGGAAAACACACCCCTAATATCTTACTTTGTGGAAAAAAAATGGATGCTTTCTCCCTGAGATTAGGAATGACACAAGAATGTCTCCTTTTGCCACTTCCATTGAATTTATATTAGAGGGTAATTAGGCAATAAAATAAAATGAAAGATATCATTGTGGAATGGAAAAAGTAAAATTATTTCTACTTGTTGATGACATAACCTTATAATAGGAAACTCTAAAGAATCTAAAAGAAAAGTAACAGATCTAGTAAGCTGAGCAAGGTTGTACACCAAAAGATCAATATACAAAAATCAGTTGCATTTGTATACACCAGCAGTAAATATTCTGAAAATGAAATGAAGAAATAATTCCATTAAAAATAGCATCAAACAGAATGAAGAACATAAATAAAAAGAATGAAATTCTTACGCATGAATTTCGCAAAGGAAGTGCAAAACTTATATTCTGCCAACTACAAAATATTGTTGAAAAAACTAAGGACGATCTACATAAATGGACTGAGAGCCCATGTTCATGGAGAAGTTCATGGATCTTAATAGTATAGGACGGCACTACTCCCCAAATTTATTCAGTATCTTCAATATAATTCGTATCAAAATGGCAACTGACTTCTTTTTAGAAATTGACAAGTTGATTCTCAAATTCATACATCAATGCAAGGAACCCAGAATAATCAAAACAGTCATGAAAAATAACAACAAAATTGTAGGACCCACGTTCCTTGATAACAAAACCTATTTTAAAACTGAAATAATCAAGACAGAAAATAATTTGCAATCATGTTGGATAAATACTGAATATCTAGAATAAATAAGAATACTTACAAGGCAAAAATTAGAAGATAAATGTGCTAGTTTAAAACTATTATGTACCACAGAATAGCCATGCTCTTTTAATGCAGTCTTGTGGGCACAGATTTAATGTGGGTGGGCTCTTTTGATTGGTTGTGTCTATGGTGATATGACACAATCTATGGCGGGTTGGAAGTTTTGATTAGCTTATTTTATGGAAATGTGCACCCACACATTCAAGGTGAGTCTTTTTTTTTTTTTTTTAAAGACAGAGAGAAGGAAGGAAGGATAGAAGGAAGGAAGGAAGGAAGAAAGGGAAACATCTTTAAACATTTTCTTGTTTTATTGTATTCTGTTTCTCCGTATTTGTTACATGGGCTGGGGCCGGGAATCGAACCGAGGTCCTCCGGCATAGCAGGCAAGTACTTTGCCCGCTGAGCCACCGCGGCCTGCCCTCAAGGTGAGTCTTTATTAGTTTACTAGAGTACTTAAAATAGCTGAGAGAGAGAGAAAGAGAGCTCAAAGCTGACACACACACTTGGAGATGCTGAGAGAGCTGTTTGAAACTAGAAGCCAGGTGAGGATAACACACATCACCAAATACCTTCCCATGTGACAGAGAAACCCTGGACATGATTGGCCTTTCTTAAGTGAAGGTATCCTCTATTGATGCCTTAATTTGGACATTTTCATGGCCTTAGAACTGTAAATTTATAACCTAATAAATCCCCTTTGTAAATAAGTCCCCTTTGTAAAAGCCAATCTATTTCTGGTATATTGCATTCTGGTAGCATTAACAAACCGAAAGACTAAATAACCCAATTGAAAAATGGGTGAAGTATTTGAACAAACATTTCTCTAAAGGGGATATCAAAATGGCTAATAAGCACATGAAAAGATACTCAATATTATCAGTCATTAAGGAAATGAAAAAAACCAAAACCACAAAAGAGATATCACTTCACATCCACTAGGATGCCAAGAATTTAAAAAGAAGTAATAAGGGCTGGCTAGGATGTGAAGAAATGGGAAAACTCGTAAATTGTTGGTGGAAGTGTAATTAGTGCAGCCACAGTGATAAACATTTTGGCGGTTCTTCAAAAAGTTAATTCCTAAATATATACCCCCAGAAAGTTTTTAAATGTTCAACAAAACCTTGTCCGCTTATGTGCAAAGTGGTTTGTTAGATGAATAATGGATAAACAAAAGGTAGTTATCCATGCAATGAAATATTTTTCAGCTATAAAAAAGAATGAAGTAATGATACATGTTACAGCAAAAATGAACCTTAGAAAAGTTATGCTAAGTGAAAAAGGCAGACACATAAAGGTCACATATTATATGGTTTCATTTATATGAAATGTCCAGAATAAGCGAATTCATGGAGACAGAAAGTAAGCTAGTGTTTTGCATGGACTGGAGGAGAGTAGGTATGGGGTGTGATTGCTAATGGGTATGGGGTTTCTTGTTTAGGATGATGAAAATATTCTAGAATTTGATTGAACAATATTTTGAATATACTAAAATCACTGAATTGTATACTTAGAAATGGTGAATTTAATGGTTTGTGAATTTCATCTTAATTGGGAAAAAAAACTAAAGTTTTAGAACCAGTGTGAGCAGTCATCTAGTTTCCAGCTGGCATATGTTTCCCCTTTTTATGTGCAAGCAAATTTTTCTTAGGAAATCCAGTCGTGTTTCAAAATTTGAAAATTTTGGCCTTATTTCCAACGTACATTATACGCAAATAAACCAGTGTCTATACACCTCAAAAATGTCTCTATGTGCTTCTTGTTTATGTTTCACTTGTATTATTTACATATTTTATTACTATAAAAATGTATCAATTTGTATGGACTCTTTATATATTTATTCATTTATCTTCCCCATAGGTTGATGCTATATATCCCAGTTTGCTGTTGTCTTTTCAACTTATTTTATGATAATATTTTACAAATGTAATGAAGGCATTATTTTACCTTTTTGATATTTGTGCACATCAAGAGTAATAAATCTTTCTATTTCTAATTGTATACCTTTTAATTAATTGTATTGCCATTCAGTATGGAATAGTCCCTCGAAAATGAAGCTCAGAGATAATATTTCCATCATATATATTCTAGTTTGCTAGCTGCCAGAATGCAATATATCAGAAACAGAATGGCTTTTAAAAGGGGAATTTAATAAATTATTAGTCTACAGTTCTAAGGCTGAGATAATGTCCCAATTAAAAGAAGTCTATAGAAATGTCCAATCAAAGGCATCCAGGGAAATGATACCTTGGTTCCAGAAGGCCGATGAAATTCAGGGTTTCTCTCTCAGCTGGAAGGGCACATGGCAAACATGGCTGCATCTGCTGGCTTTCTCGTGGCTCTACCAAAGGGACTCTCTCCAAAATGTTTCCTCTTTTAAAGGATTCCAGTAAGCAACTCGACCTTCAATGGGTGGAGACACACCTCCATGGAAACCATCTAATCAAAAGTTACCATCCACAACTGGGTGGGCCACATCTCCATGGGAACAATTAAAATGCTCCCACCCAGCAATACTGAATGAGGATCAAAGGACATGGCTTTTCTGGGGTTGACCACAGATTCAAACCAGCAAAATATGCTAGATTTCGCCCCCCCCCCCCAATTTCTATTTTCTTCATTCTTTCTGAAATTCTTATTTAAAATATATAGGTTAACAAGGTTAATTCACTCTGGTTCTTATTCTCATGACTTCTCATAGTATTTATTCCCTTATTCTTTACCTTGAGTTTTGCAGACATTCTTGTTCTTCTAATTCATTGGCCCTTTCTCTACAGTATTCCATTAAAGTTGTCAATAAAATTTGCCTGGTGGTATCAAGGTAATGACACTTCCTTTGATTCCACTGTTCCATTTCCTACTTTGAGGCTCTTCTTCTTTGCCATTGCCCAATTATCCAAATCAGAAGTTTTCTTAGCTTTTGCCAGATTTTATACCTAGGGGCAATTTTCCTTTAATTTGCAAAAAATAGTGGGTTCTTAAGCTTTTATCTACAATTTTGTCTCAACTGCATTTAGAAATTCCTTCAATTTTCAGAATTTTTTTCTAGGTTTTAAAAGTGTATTTTAAGTTCTCTCTTGTTTTCCTTCTTTAAATCATTTCAATAGGAATTAGGAAAAACTGGGGCTAAATCCAGATTGTTTCCCAGCAGACATTCACTTTGCTTATTTTCCAGCACTGAGTTTCACTAGGCAGTTCAAGGCCACGAGAATTAGACATAATTTCAGTTTTATTAATGCCAAGTTCCAGTTATAATGTAATATCAGAAATCCCCTAGCCCAAAGCATTGCCTTTGAGTAATTTGGAGTTTGGCGCCCCCTCCAGGATCCCTTAGGCAAGGCTTATTGGTTTGTGATCATATAGGCTGGAATTCAGTCTCCACTTACCTGGCCATATAGGCATTTGCACTGGACATAACATATGCATAACACTATCAGGCAGTGTTGCTTGAGCTAACTAACTCCTAGTAATGTTTCAAGACTCAACTAAGTATCATATCTTCTTTAATCCCATTCTTAAAAAAATCAACCTTCAGCAGTCACATAATATAGTTTAATATTTCACGCATCCTTTTCACATATGTGCATATATGTATGCGTTCCTATATGTGTACATATGTGTATAAATGTTTATATGCATTTATTTCTCTGCTTGCGTACAGACTCAGCTCCTCCAATACAAGGAGGGCCTTCCATCTTTTCCAATGTTGGAATTTAATCATAGTCGATGCTCTAAAAGAGGGAAACCACTGAGTTTTAACATTATACTCCTCAAATACCACCTACTAATGTATTTCCTTTATACCTTAGTGACTCTTTGGCCATAGTGTTAACTTCAGAAATGAATCAAGTTAGAGAATCTGGATTTAATAGCATGAACCATAACAATAAGAGGCCACTCTTGCAACCATGGTGCCCAACAGTCTCCTCTTTCTGTGGAATTTAGTTCCTATCAGTGCTATTCTAAGTCCCTTCCTTAGTTTATTCATTTACTACAACAGGCCAAGCAGGCCCAGTAGTGTTGTTAACCCTATTTTATAGATGGAGGAACTGAGATATATAAAATTTAAGACACAGTCACAAAATAGTAATCGATAGAGCCAATGCTTGAAAACATGCACCCTAGCTCAGCATTTGAATTCTTA
Organism: Tamandua tetradactyla; assembly: GCF_023851605.1. Taxonomy (NCBI): domain Eukaryota; kingdom Metazoa; phylum Chordata; class Mammalia; order Pilosa; family Myrmecophagidae; genus Tamandua; species Tamandua tetradactyla. Next base: position 50,969,134 of record NC_135343.1, on the reverse strand, counting down.
TTCAGTGTTCTGTTTTACCTCCCAGTGTGGCAGCAGGTTCTTTCTGTCGGCATTGTAGAATGCTAGACAGAAAGCTACAGTATGCTGTTTTTTTTCTGCTTTGGAAAACTATGGTTTCATTTACACTATCAAGAATTAACACTGTAGAGATCGTCGTACTGTATATGAAGCCTCTATTAGATCCTATTTCACATTAAAATGAACATTTATTCACTGACTCTGTAACTGGAGCTTTAGAAATTTATTTCACATATATGATTTCATTTTATATGAAATGCATAAGGTTGGCATCATTCTCATTTTTACCAATATTTAAATGCAGGTGCAGAATTTAAAACAGCCATCCAAATGATTGATAACTGACTTGGGAATAAACCACTCTATTATCAGAAAGGAGGAAAATCAAACGATAAGATTAACAGGAGGCATTTGGCTTTGGACCAGGAATTTACTGAGCTTTAGCCAAATGTTCTGTTCCTATGTTACTTCCCCGCTTTTGATACTGAGTGCATTTCTCCTGAAATCACAGCCCCAGGCTTTTTCCAGCATAACATGCAGTTTCATTTCATGTAATCCAGAATGTTATTTTGTTGGGCTATGTTGTTACAAAATGTGATTTAGTAGCATATAGTAGTATTTATTCACTCATTCAACAAATATATATCTAGCATCCTTGTGGAAAGTTGAAATAACAACTAAAAAGGTCAACAAAGAGCAGGACATGCATTAATTTCACAGTGTTTTTTAAATATATTTTAAAATTACTATCCATAATTGCAATGTGAGACCAAAGACTGTGTCTTTTATCTCTTTAACTTCTGGGCCCATCGCTGGAAAGTAATAGGAAAAAGTGCGTGTTCAAAAATCTGGCAGATTTGTGTAGAAAAGCAGTCCTACCACTTTCCGATTGTGTGATCTTAAGCAAATTAGTTAAGTTCCCTATAAAATGGAAATAATCACACCTCAAAGGATTTTTCTAAGAATTAAATTAACTAATGCTTATAAATGATCTACTGTAATATTCCATGCATCGTAGTTTTTCAATAAAATGTTAAGATAAATCATCATTTGGGGTGTTGGCTCAGTATGTGTTTAATGAACCACAGCAGAGTACAAGAGATGCTAAAGGCAACACTGTTTATAAATTTTATCATATCCTAGTATTTCAAGGAACTAGTTCCACCCAAACGGTAATGGATGAAACCCAGCTGATGTGGGTGAGTTCCGGAAGGGTGGGTTAAGGCTGCAAATCAGAAAGGGGCAGCAGGAAGAGGAAAGGACCAAGAACTGACTGCCCAGATGGACTGTGAAAGAGGGCCCCCACCCTAACAAAAGGTTTTCTGCCAATGTGCCATGTAATGTGACAGGCATGAGTTCTGCAGTGCAAGAGGACAGAAGACATCAAGTAAATCTAAGATGCCGCTCATCTTGTGGGAGAGATGATGTGCTCAAGGACACACTTCTGGCCGGCATGACTGAGTGTCATTCCTGGGTCCATCCTTTGCGTGCACAGTCCACGCTGGCTTGAAGATGTGGCTAATAACTGCCCTGAGAGCTTAATTTGTCAGATGACTTTCAAAGGATTTGTACCCACGTCTACTGTCAATTTTCCTGAAACACTCAGCTAAAGAAAAAAAAAAGTCAATGCACTCTTAATTTATTGAGAGATTATTTCCCAGTTTTCCTCTGTAGCCCCCAAACTCGATTTTATATTGCACTGTATACATATATTGCGGTAAAGGAGCAATTATCAGTTTGTCCGCAGAAGGCCTATTTTAAATAGTACATAATCATACTGCTCAACACATCATTTGACAGTTACTGCTTTCTGAAATTTATGCAATTATTATGGAGGGGTGGAGTAGTTACTGGATAAATTAAAATTCACCAAACCTTTTTTTTAACCAAATTGAATCAGTTTGGGGATGAAAATATTAATATTTGTTCCCAATATATTTCTTTTCAATTATGTTTTCATATCTCATGGGTACGGTAAGAAAAACAAGGAACAATGTACATACTCTCCAGCTCCTTTAAAGGCATGCTGTGAGCACATGCACACACACACCCATACACAGACAAACCCCATTTTTGTTCTCACACTTTTATGTTTGGAACTACTTCCCGGATAGCTTTAGCCTCATTCAGATAATTAATCTAAATTATCAATAATATTCATTTCAGTTGCATGTGCTAGATTTTGAAGAACTATGGAGTGGAGGTGATTGGATGGAGGGAGAGCACAAAGAGGGACAATTTCACATTTTTAGTACTTAGCCTATAATTTTTAGGATACAATATATACATCTGACATCAGTATTTGAAATAAAGTGCTTTCAAATTCTGCTCAATTTAACTGTGACAAACAATAATAGACAATTTGAGATGTTGTTGAAGCCTGGGATTTTATAAAGTGGGTTGAGTTGGTTTTAAACTTGAGTGGCATTTGCCTTTCATATACAAGAGCCTATTATAAAGATTTCTGCAAAAGATAGAATAATTTGGAAAAGACTGCTTGCATATTTACAGTTTACAGAACAATTATGGCCACAAAAGTAGACTCTATTTTCCTGTTTTATTTGTTTTCTTCCCAGGACAGTAATGGTACATATAATTTGGTGGAAACATAGAGGCATGTGATATAATGGCCCCGTGGCTAGCAAATACATAAAGATGAGGAAGCAGCTTTACATTATTGTAAGTAAAACTGACTCAACAAATGTAAAATAAGTCTTTAGAGATATTATTAGGTTATAAAATCTGAATACGATGATGACTAGCAGGTTATGCTACCATACAAAAGGACAAGGGGAACTAGACAAAGAAGAAACATTGTCAGAAGGATGTTTGAGTCCTAAACTTTGCACTGACCATAGATAAAGTCCACCTCTACTTAGCTCACCTGTGCTACCCAGTGCCATACCCTGTGCCATAGTCACATAATGCTGAAAAGCGATTAAGCTTCAGAGATCCACAAGCCATCTGCCCCAGCCACGCATTATTTATAGATTGGAGGCAAGAATAAAATTATCCGAGACTCTGCTATGTTGAAGAGAGAGAGTCAGGAAGGGAGAGAGAGAGCTTAAGTGAGTTTCCATCTGAGTATGATGTATTCAGCATCAGCACAGTAACTGTGTTTATTGAGTACTCAGAAGAACCAGGTCATTTTCCAGATAGGGTTTTGTTGAGTTGGAAAACCTACAATAATTGCCAGATCGGATTACTCATCACTCTAAACACTGATTGAAATTATTATTAGCTTTAAACTGATTGCATTAGATTGCAAGTATTAGTGACTCTTGTCAAATCTTGAGTTTTATCATTTTTTTTTTTGCAGGGACTGATGAGTCTACTGTTATGTGGAGCTCTATCATTTAAAATGGATAAAATTATATCCGCCTTCCTCCCTGCCAAGTGCTGCTTGATTATTCTAATTAAGTTACCATAAACTGAAAATACTGATGTTTCTATTTTGTCTAGAGTTTGAAGTTATTGTTTAATGCAAGAAAGCATTACAGATCGAAAGTATGTCCAATGATGTAGATATGCAGGAAAAGAAAAGGTGGGTTATTCCTCAACGATTAATTCAAGACAAACTTGCCCAGTGACATGAATGTGTTGGGCACGCCTATCTCCTCTCCATTTCCCTCCCATCTCTGTATCAGGCATACCCAGGAGCAGTGGCTGTTTCCCTTGCACAGAGCTTTATAAGGTCATTTGTGCTTCACACATTCTCAAGGAGTCTGCATGAAATATTTTGTTTAATTGGCTCATTAACAGCTATCAACTATCAAGTACTGTGTAAATGACTTTGAAAGTCAACTCAGGTTCAATTTATTCATCAGGCAGTGACATTAATACAGAAATACAGAGGGATTAATTTGGATATGTATACACAGAGAGAGGGGGGTGAAGGAGGAAGGAAAGAGAGAAAGCTAACCCAATTAACTCATGACTCTTCACACTAATGAATCACAATATCATAGAATATAACAGTTAAGAGTTGTGTATCAATTATTCAAAATGTTTGATAGTGGAAAATTTATATTGGGGGTTAGTTTGCTATATAAAAGAACATTAAAGTTTCTCCTAATCTTAGAATAAATGCTGCAAACAGAGCAGTGGTTGTCATGCCTATCTGATCCTTAGGCTGAATCTTCTTCTGTATGAATTTGAATGTTTATCATAAACCCTTCCCATGCCCCACTGATGCAAGAGGCCAAACTAAAGCATAATTTATCACACATTGAAAGCTTCTGCCTCACTTTGTGTAGAGAAGTAATTAGTGTATTGGCTCTCAGAATCTCAGCAGGTTTTTTATTTTGACCTTGAAGACCATTTCCTTCAGATTTTGGCGGACTAGTGTAAATTAAGGAACTGTTGAGGGCAACCTTAAAAACCTGGACTTGAAATTTGAATTCATGACATTAGCAATAAGAACTTATCTGTAAGATTTTCAAGTATAATCACGATCCTTAAAATTGGTACCGCTATTTATAATCTAAAAGGCATTGCATTATCTAATATGTTTCCTACTATGACATTGTAATATAAGGACAACTGATATTTACCCATTCTACATATTGAAAGAATCTAAGGATGAAAAAATCTAACGACATGTTCAAAGCTATAAGTGGCAAAACTACACTTGCATTGGTATTTTTGACTTCAAATTACACGATATTTTTAATAGTCTAGTAAACTATTGTTTACTTCTTAATCACATAAATTTATTAGCTGTTAGAGTGTCTGTTTCATACTTAACTGGAAAACAAAGTTACACAAATACAGTAAATTTATTAAAAATTTGATTGTTAATAATTAAATATTTATGCAACAGGCATTGTGTTAAAATCTTTCCATGCATCGTTCTACTTAATCAGCAAAGCACTGCTATCAATAAAACATTGTTTTCCCCCTTTAGGGAAAAGAAAGTAAACCGAATCTTCGAGAAACTTTACTTGCTCAGGATAGGAGCTATTAAACCACAGAGACAGATCTGAATTATGAACAAACTCCTGATCTAGAAGCATTTAGCATTATACAATACACTTTGTACCATATATATATATATATATATGCATTTCTCTTATTATTGGACTTCTTATATCTTACTATGAATTAAAAAGAATTGTTAAATTTCTATATAATACTATAGTTTCCTGTTTCGTTTTCCCAAAAAGAGGTGAATGATTTTTGTTACACATGAAGAAAGAAAAAGGCATCTGTTCTCTTTAAAAATTAACATTTTAAAAAAATTAATATTTAAAAAATTCAAAATAAATTTACCTAAATCCCTTTCCCAAAGATGTTGATAGATCTTTTCCAAAGATATTTAATGTAAACTCTTCACATATATTGATTAAAAATGTTAGCAGCAGAGCATATTATCCAATACTTGTATATACATGCACCACAGAAACATCTGAAAAAGCCCCCCCACAAGAAGGAAAAACAGTCATATGGCAAAAATACAAATTCATCAGTGAATTTTCCACTGTCTGTTATCTACATTTAGGCATCATCTTTATAGGCTTTATTTTAAACATAAATACTGTAAGGCAGTTAAGGCACGAGGAGATTGTGTAACTGACTCAAGGTCACATAGCAGAAACAGGTTGGAAATCTAGACAATTTTACCCTGCCATTCCCTATCATAAAATTAATTGCAAATGTTTATCTGCAAAAAAAATATTTTTAGCCCAAGGGCCACATGCAATTTAAAAACAGGCCTCATGAAGCCTGCAGACCATAGTTTACCATGCCCTGTTTCTGATGTCTACGTTATCCTACCCCTCAAAAAACCCAAGATGTTGGTCTGGGCTGTGTTGTTCCTTGAGACACCTATTGACAACCAATCACTTGGAGTTATAAAGTCTGGGGCTCCTGGGAGCAACTAGAGATATAGTTTGGGGTATAATAGAACTGCATGGGACAGAAAAAATTAACATTAAAAGTGACCTTAAAAAACAATAATAAAATAAAAAATAATAATAATAATTAAAAAAATGACCTTAAGGTGTGCATAAAAGATCTTTTATTTTATTGAGCAGGCACGTTTCATTGAGCAAATACTTATTGCCCTTCATGATTGCCTTCTGTATTTCCACGGAACATGGGCTTAATTACTTGGTATAGAACATGCCCACAAAAGAAGAATGTAGTTGAGGTTTAAGAAATCCCATGTAACTCATTTGGAAATGAAACGAAATTATGGAGTCTCTTGCCAGTAACTTGATTCTAAACAAATTATGCTGGTCAGGCATAATTTAGAATGTGCTCCAAATGATGATTGAGCAGGAATTGGCACCTCGCTTGGAGAGCTTGTGTTGATTATAGGCCCCAATAGAAGCCATTTTGCTTAGTTTCTTGCAATTTCATTTTAATATCAAAGCATTGAAGTTACCCAAGTGAGAAAAAAAAATTTGGAATATTTAGACAGCTCCACTGAAGGAATTATGCACTGTGACAAGATAATGTTTATTACTGAGACACAAATGGCCTTCCAAATCCCAAGATATTTGTCAGGAAAAAAAACTTGAGACAAACACGATATATTTATTTTGAAGTATATTATTTCAGAATGATTGTTTAGTTTCCTTGACTAAGGAACCGTGTAAAAAAGAATCAATGTAACTGCACATTCTGGAAACCATTGCCGAATTTAGCAGATTACAAAAGAGAGCTAATGACAAAGTTTGGCGGGAGAAGAAAGAGGCTTTGTTTTCAAAATGACAACTTTTTGACTGGCCAAAATAATGAAGAAATTTATAAAGGTAATTCAGAAAATGGATATTACAAGGAACTTATTGAAACAGAAAATTCCCCTTCCTATAGATACCTTACAGTCACTCAACGAAGACTAAGTAATAAAAGGTTAGGGTTTATAGTCTGACGATTCAGAGTGTGTCAGTTTAAAAAGGTATATGTACCCTAGAAAATCCATGTTTTAATCCTAATCCCATTTTGTAAAGGCAGCCATTTCTTCTAATCCCTGTTCAGTACTGCATGTTTGAAACTGTAATTAGATCACCTCCCTGGAGATGTGACTCAATCAAGAGTGGTTATTAAGCTGCATTAGGTGGAGCCGTGTCTCCACCCATCTGGGTGGGTCTTGATTAGTTTACTGAAATCTTAGAAAAGAGGAAACATTTTGGAGAATGGAGGAGATTTCAGAGAGAGCAGATCAGAACAACACAGCCACGAGAAGCAGAGAGTCCACCAACCAGCGACCTTTCGAGATGAAGAAGGAAAATGCCTCCTGGGGGGCTTCATGAAACAGGAAGCCAGGAGAGAGAGCTGGCAGATGATGCCATGTTTGCCACGTGCCTTTCCAGATGAGAGAGAAGCCCTGATTGTGTTCTCACTTCAGAGAGAAACTCTGGACTTCATCGGCCTTCTTGAACCAAGGTATCTTTCCCTGGATGTCTTAGATTGAACATTTCTATAGACTTGCTTTAATTGGGACATTTTCTTGACTTTAGAACTGTAAACTAGAAACTTATTAAATTTCCCTTTTTAAAAGCCGTTCTGTTTCTGGTATATTGCATTCTTGGAAGCTAGCGAACTAGAACATAGAGGAACTAGCTATTCATTATCACCTGTATGGAATTAACATAGGAATCCTGTTTAAAATAATTACCTAAATAAACACTATTTTTTGAATCACATTTTCAATGGGAAGAACCAGAAAAAAATTATCTGGCTTTGTTTGACATTTTACTCTGATTATTTTCATTAATGGCCAATATGTTTTAATTATTTAGAATTTATTCTTACATCAATATGCATCCTGGATTTAATCAAGGAAAAACCTTTCTAATTAGACTTTATTTTAGACATATAAAGATAGAGTATTCTACCCTGCTCAAAGAGAACCATAGAATAAGTAGATGAAAAAAAGTAGACAAAAGATACTAAGAAAGGCAGAAGAGAATAGTGAATGAAGGAAAGACAGAAGGGAGGAAGAAAAATGAGATAAGGACTGTAGGCTTCAGTGAGATGATAAGAACGTGCATTGTACTGACTGTGTAACACATTGTATGGACCGTGCCTCTCCCTCACCCTTCCCTAAGGAAAGCTCACTCATCCCAGACTTTGCTGCAGTGGGCAGCAGCTATAGCTTACATTGACTGACCTCATTTCCGCTCTAGTGTTTTTAATTTTATTTTAGTTTTATCTTTGCTTTTGTTTTGTTTTGTTTTGCTTTATGCCTGGACTCTTGTTATAGGATGAAAAGAAAAAAAAAAAAAATCCTGCAACTAACAACCTCTGATCCATAGCCAGTGGCCTGCCATCAAAATATGAACAGCCTTAAATAGCTTATCTTCCCCCAGGAGCATTTTGTTGGGTAGTTTTGAGTTAGAAAATTGAGAAACAGAGTAATTAAGAGTGGAAGGATAAAAACTTTTCCATGAAATGTTTACCATGAATTGATACCAGGCATATGCATGAAATCCAAACTATTGACCGAAAACTTCTGCAGGAACAGAAACCTCTAGGCTCTAGAAAAGCTGGCACTTGAAATGACCACAGTTATGGGCATATATACCCTTAAGGAAACTTTCCTCAGTTCCAGGCTCCATGAACCGTTTGGCTATTGTGAATGTTATTCATAGATTTCCGTGAAATTCACCCCCCCATTCCATTTATAATCACCACTATCTCGTTTGTTTTTTTCTTAGTAACTCAGTGCTTCGTGACCCTGGCTGCACATTACAAGTGACTAGGGAGCTTTCAAACGTTACCATGGGGACCCTGTTGAATGGGGCTGAGAATTAGAAGAGCACTCGTATTTTTTGAAAGCCCCTAGGTGAATTAGCTGTTCATTCAGGTTAGACAGCCACTGGGCTAGCTTGGCTGGTCCCAATTCCTTGAAATCAAAAGCACTATACTAACATTCATATTATTAATAGAAAAGGAAGGTAAAATTAACCACTGTTGCACTATGATTAAACAGCTAAATTGTATGTTACTATACTCAGAGCTAGTTTTTCCTCTAATTAATGGTCTTCTTGTGGCTAATGATAATCCAATTAATTTGTTTAGCTTCTTCCAGGTTTCAAAGCATTCTCACTAACGATATTCCAATGGTAAGTATATATTAGGCTGTTAAACTGTTCTTGTCTACAATTTTTTGCCCATACGTATGTCTCATAATTACTTTTCACAATTAGGTAGTATTTATCCCACACTGTATAGATTTTTCTCCCAAATTCCTTTTGTATAATATCTTTATAGGTAGCATAACTGTGACATAATCTTTCTGGATCACTGCATTTCCTTTTGACATTATATTTCAGGTGTTGGTAAACCTTTGTTTGTAAAAAGCCAGATAGTCAATATTTTAGGCTTTGCTGGCCGAATTCTGTCACAACTACTCAAACTCTTTTTGTAGTATGAAAACAGCCCCAAACAACATGCAAATGGAAGGGCCTGGTTATGTCACAATAAAACTTTGTTTGCTACAACTGGGGGCGAACAAAATTTGGCCCACTACTGTGGCTTGTTGAACTCTGCACTATATGAAACATAGCCTGGCTGTATTAACAGTTCTTGTGCTATAGTCATTTTATTTCAAAACTTTGTAAATGTTGGGCCTTGTCTTTAGATATTTAGAATATGAAGGGAAATCAGCTATACAAATAGACTTTTATTTCCCACCAAAACAGGCAATCATTTTATGAGGGAAAGAGATGTCAATGCTTGTTTGATTTTTTTTATTCTACATTATTAGAACTCAAAAACTTAGTCAAGAACATATTCAAATACATATAATTTTACTTGATATACACTAACATGAAATCTTAAATATTCCTTCAGTAAGGAACAATTTTATTTTGCTGTATTCTTATTATATGCATAATTAATTCATGGTCTTTCCCATTTTTTAACTTTCTTCAATCATTTTCATCTCTATTCTTTTCCACTGATCTTGTGCCTTGGTTTAAGTCATTTACTCTGTTTTCTCTTATCCCCAACTTGCTCTCTGTTGCCTAGTTTGTATTTTTCATAATCATGTTAATATTATTCTTAGAGTTGTCATTGATCTCAGTCTATGATTTTTTCATTTCTATGAGCTCTTCATTTATAGAGGTGTATACTTTTGAATCTAGTGGAGAATATAAATTTAAGATTTCTTTTTTTCAAAAATGTTCCTCATTTCTTGAAGCAAATTTATTTCATAAGAGGGCATCTTTTCAAACGTTTTGACTTAATTTTTCTCCCTTTTAACTGTCCTATTTCTTCATATGTTACATGATTATTCTCAGGTTCATTTTACAAATAACAAGAGATAGGATAGGTTCCCAGAGAAAAAGAGTGAGGCTAGTTTTCATCAGCAGTTGGGTATATCCTTCCCTGAGGACAGAAGGCCCAGTAGGAGAAAAATAAAAGCAAGTTTAGGCACGGTGTTGTGTTATTTTGCTTCCTCGGGTTTCCAGCAGCCCCTTCCCCGGGGCGTTTTGGACATTATGTGGCCGTTCTTTGGGTGACACACCAATGCAGAGAGTCAGTCAGCCCAGAAAGCCTGAAAGGTCAGCTGTGTTAGATCAAAGTTCCTGGAGGTAGAAAGAGGAGAGTGAAGACTGCAGAGAGGTGCCAAACCTGCCTAACCTCGGCTCCTGTGTGGCGCTGTGGGAGCAGGGGCAGTGGGGAGCAGGCGGGGGCTTGGGCTCCAGCGTTTGTTGTGGGCCAGGGGGGAGGGGCAAGTCTTCCATGCAGACCGTGGGGACTGGCAGTTTCAAACTATATGGCCTGAAAAGGGGCAAGGGCCTTTAGGAGAAACCCAGGGCAGCATCTTTTCACCTAAGCCAAATGGAAATACAAGCCTTGCTACTAAACTATGCAGCCTGAAAGGGCAAGGAGTCGCCCTTTGGAGAAGCAACAGGAGGCAGGAGTTTCTTGTTTGGAGGAAGTTAAGGGTGGCTCATAGCAGGGCCTGCTGGTCTTGTTTACACCCTGGGCAGGGTTAAGGGTGTGTGTGTGTGTGTGTGTGTGTGTATGTGTGTGTGTGTGATAGAGAGAGAGAGAGAGAGAGGGAGAGATAGAGAGAGAGACTTATGACTAAGCCAAGCACGATGAAGAGGCACCAAATAAAATTTCTTTTATGCCATTACAGTAGAGCTGAGCAGGAGGCAGGCATATCAGGATGATCTCCTCTGTGCGCTTGGCTTTTTTCCGTAGCTGCTTCAATGTCCTCCTTCCTTGGGAACTGACTGAGGCAGGGCCCTGGCGCTAGGCTCAGCCTCGCCCTGCGAGCAAGAGTAAATGCAGCTGCCGAAGCCCCGCTCTGCAGGAAGCAATCTGGTTGCAAATAAATTGGGGAAAAAAAGGTTGCAAATGAATACGTCAAAAACAAACTTGTTGAGATGATAAATTGGTCATAAATGAATTTTTCCAGTCACCAATTTTGCTATTTTTCCAGTCACTGACACCTACTTTACTTTTAAAAACAGCAATTACTCAACCCAAAGCAATAGCCACCTGATTGCTTCTACTTCTCAGCGGCCAGACTGTGGTAACCTCTCTACTTTTGCAATCCCCAGTTCCTCAAACTAAGGGCGCAGCTTTCTCTAATTGTGAATGAGTGCAGTTAAGGCAAAGGTTGTAATAAAGTCTATACTTAGTAGGATTGCCAAATCAATGAAAAATAATCTAGTTTTGAAATTTTTCCCTGAGTGTTAACTACTTTATCTATTTAACCACGTTCACACCATTTATAGTATGTGGTTCTTTTAGTTCTTTTATTGTTAAGTAGCTTTGAAAAACTCTTTCTCTTAAAAAAGCCAAAATACTAAATGAAACAAAAAGACACATGCTTTGTTATCATAAGAAATATTTGTTTAGCCTCCTCCTCAGGTAGTCTTTATCTAATTATTTGCAAAGCAAGAGTGGATGCCTCTGGAAAAAATTATGTTTAAAATCAGTGATCAGAAATGTCCCATTCTATTCATTGGTAATTTTACGAGGTGTAATATATATATTTTAAAACAAATTTGGTTTTTGAAGGGTTCACTTGAAGCCGTTCTGTGTGGCTTCTAAACCCTGTCCACTCGGTGGGGACTTGTAGAATCTCCCATCACAGACACGTTCCCCCAGGGCTCACCTACTTCCCTGCCTGCCTTTCCGTCTGCTCCTGGAACAGTGCTCCCTCAGGCAGAGGTGATGCCTCCATTTTACCTAAGAGGAAACTGAAGCAAAATCTCACAGCTAGAAACTGTCAGAAAAACAGATTCCACTTCAGGCTTTCTGATTCAAAACCCTGGCTCTTAACCTTATCGTGCAATTATGTCTACAGAAGAATTAAAAAAAAAAAAAAGTCACTGAGTACATTCCTAATTCAAAATAATTTCTGTTTGAATGATCTGTTCCACTGTTCACATTAGCATGGAATGGTTTGAAGTTTCTCCTGTTGATTTATCTCTCTCTGTTTTTTTTTTTGCCATTGTTTTAGTATCATGACTATATTTAACAAATTCAATGAAGTATGTCTTATATGAATTGGTTTTAGCTCAAAATTTCAATTTAATTTTCCTTTACTTTTTTTTTCAATTTCCTATCGTGACCTAATTGTGTACTCAATGTTCCTGCTATGTTTGGCAAAGAGACTCATTAATTCTATTACCTCTAGCAGGATAAAAGGGGAATTTTGAAATGGCTAGCAGCTACAGATCAATACCGTAACTCAATAGAGATAATTATTGAAATCACTAGGAGACTAGCAAGCTGTCAGCTGTAAGCAATCATTTTAGGCCTGGAATAAATCCGCAGAAAACACAAAACAAATTTTAAGTGCAGTATTAAAAATTGAGAGTCTCATGCCTGCAGTTATTTCTCTGTTATCCATTTCCTCAGATCTATTATCATTCCTGATCATGTATATTGATTTTTAAATACTTTGGCCCACTAACCTTCCTACTGAACCTTGATTCCGCTGTCTGTTTTATTTTACCATTCACCAACTTTATTTTGCTGTCTTATTAAGTTATTAAAGTCTGATGCTTCAGTTTGCTTTTTAAATATTAATACTTTATTTGAAGTTAAGTATTTGCAGTGATCAAGTGGAAATGCTGGATATAAGGTGGTCATATATCTACAAAAGGAAGTAAAATTTATTGTGAACAGAGCATTTCTGTTGCAATATCTGAATTCTGTCTCAGTGCTAAATTTGCATTTTTTTCTGCTACTTATTGTTTCCATATAGTTGTCATCAAGGACTCATTTCTTACCTCTCTGAAATTCCTCACAGATTTCTGTTTCTCCTAAACTATGATAATAAAATATCCCCATCTTCTCATTTAATAGTTTGTTTGTCTTACATTCTACCCTGGGATTTCTAGCATCTTTTCAAAAATTAGTGAATGAGACCAAAAACCTTATTATATCCATGACTTTAAATGAAAAGCTATTCTGGTGTATATGTGCTGAAGCACATAAATGAGGATCAGCTTTATGTCAAATGCATTTTTCACTTTTGTTTTGAATTTCTGCCAGCATCCTCAGTACTGTAAGAAAATAATTAAAAGGGAAAATTAATAGAAAACTTCACAAGGATATTTACACATACACACACATACTATTACCTACTATAGAGAATTAAAAGCAGTGCTTCGAGAAAGATTAGAATAAAAACACATTTTGTGGATTCTGAAGACAGTATCATTATGAAATTTGTCATGTTATGGCTTTTACCCCCTAGATCAGTAAAAGTTATATGAGGTGAAAGAGCAGGACTTTTTTTTATCTTACTAGATGAGCTATATAGACATAAATAAGCACTTTTAAGGAGTTGACCGTGGAAAGGGAGAGAGAGCCTTATTACCTTGAGCTCCTTTTTCCAGGTGTGGGAACTGTTGCTTTTCTTTATTGAGCTCTCTTGTGGTTATACATCAAAAACATCTCCAAACAACTTACCTCAAAACTTGCATATAAAATACATTTTTAAAAAGTTGTATAGAAATTACTGCAGGACCTTGAGGGGAAAAAAATGGAAATGGAAGCAGTTTTATTTTCATAAGGGCCAAGAATCAATTGCAGCTCTAAACAGTAGGACACAGGAGGGAAAAGGATACCTGGAAGGTGGCTGCTCTTCAGATGCTTCCATACAGTGTCATGAAAACCCACCACTGTTTTTCGTTTCCTACTTGACAAGATAAGACGAAGAGGGCAAAAAAAAAAAAAAAAGAAAGACAGACATAACATCTTTGCCCAGGTGCATAGAATGCAAATTTGATAATCAATTTATTCTTTATGTAAATAGTGAATGCTAACAGATGACAACCCTATACAAAACCTTGCTTTATAGATGCCGAGGGACCTTTAAAAGTTTGGTGTATTTTCTATCCCAGAGAAAAAGTATAGAAAGTAGTTCCAGTCCATGACATTCCATGTAATAATTTTAAGACCAGACTCACACACATGGCTAGTGATCCACTGAGGGAATTCATTTATTTTGACCTTAAAAGTTCAGAACTAGGGGCAGGCCATGGTGGCTCAGCAGCCAGAGTTCTGGCCTGTCATGCTGGAGACCCGGCTTCGATTCCCAGTGCCTGCCCATGTGGGACAAGAAAAAAAAAAAAAGTTTAGAACTGGGTATCAAGTGATGGAATTATCCTGATCCTAAGAGCTTTCTTTTGAAAGTCAAATTTCTGTGGTCCAGAGTAAAGCACCTATATCACTTTCCGATGAGAATTTATTCTTTAAGAAGTATATTGTGCAAATGGAAACAGGTCTTTGACTAGCATTTAGCTTCTCTCTAGACGTAGCTTCCTTTTTTGATGTTCTTCTTCCCACTTTCAAGACAGTAATGTTTTAGTTTAAGGTAGCAAATGCTTCTCTCAACCCCTTGCTACTGTTATTTTGGACGGGATAATTCTTTGTTGAGGGGGCCTGTCTCGTGCACTGTAGGTGGTTCAGCAGCCACCCTGGCTTCTGCTTGGCAGACAGTAACACATAACCCCAGTTCTGACAATTGAAAAGGTCTGTAGACATTGTCAAATATTTCAGGGCCAGAGTTTGGGTGAGAAGTTGCCCAAGGTTGAGAGTTGTTGCCGTAATGTTTAACGTTGTTTATTATTTTTTTAAGGGTCTGGTTGCTCTTGATACACACAAAGTGAATTATCCCTTTGTTTGACTCGTTTGAGAATAAGAGTTTGACATGTGATGTATTTAGAGAATGGGTAGTTATCAAAATAATTATAGTAAGAATAATAATAGATAGCATTTAATTATTAATGTTGAATTCCACTTAATCTGGCCAACATAACACTAGGCAGGTAAGGTATATTAATTTATGCAATATTTACTTAGGCCTATAAAGTAAATGCAATTACATTTTCCCATTTTGGAGAAGTGGAAACTGCAGTTTGGAAAGATTAGGTAGTGAATGCCAAGGTCACTTAGCTAGCAAAAGAAGGGAGTAACAGATGCACTTAGCAGTTTTCAAGATCTAACTTTAAATCAGAGACCTCATCTGTTTCTAAAAGTGCTGAGCAGTTGGTAGCAATACTTTTGTTGAATTATGAAGCACAGATCCTCATGGGATTAGCTCTTGGTACATATGATGATGTCTTGAATATTTTCCTAATTCACCAAAGAAGTGTTTATACCAATCAAAAGCGATGGGTTCTCTGCCCTATGTGCTGAAAGGACCTATTCCTGGGACTCGGATTTCAAAGAGAGAAAAGAGTTTATTTCTAGGCCTACAGCAGTAGATCAGATGGCCTATTGGCTTAAAACTCTAACTGCCCGAACTGCAGTAACTATGATAGTTTTATAGTATCAAAAGATGAGTAAGTTTTAGGATAGTGAGTAGAATGGCCCAAGATGACGAGATTAAGGATTTAATTATCGAGTATGCACAAATAGAGTACATGCCTAGTCACAGAATTTATATAAGAAAATGATGGACTTAAATATGGTGATGGGAATGATTTTAAGTATTTTAATGAGGTACAGATTATTTTTAAAGGTTAAAGTCTAAGCTACTGGTCCTGTCAGGTAGGTCAATTTTGTTTAGATCCAACTCCATCTAGCAAGATAGTTTTGGAATTGGTATGGGTTAGTTATGGGACAACTCAAGTCCTTTGAGAGGACTTTCATTAATAGACGTTACGGGCTGTCTTTAGGGATCATAAGACTCTAAAGTTGAAAAACAGGATTGGGGTACAAGTGAGGGTCAGTCATAGGTTTTACAGTCACAAGATGAAGGCTATTATAATTATATAATCATTATCAGAGATCAAAGCAACTGGATTACAGATCAGAAAATTTAAATATTTCCTTCTGGGTATGCTAATATACTAAAAAGTAAAATGAAATATGTCTAAAATGATTCAATCATCATAATCATTTATTAAATCCTAACTTCTCCATTGCTGTCTTCTGACACTTATTTTTTTTTAAACTTACTTGGTTTGTGAAGATTCAGGTTTTCAGTCAAGATGGAAAGCCCATATGCTGAGAGAGTCATACAACTGAGGAAACTGAGGCATATTTAAACAAACAAATGCAAACGCAAATAGCATCTGACATTAGAACTAAGTAGAGAGAAAGCAGATAGTGGGCTGGTCTTTGGTAGACTGGAGAAGACCAGCCCAGACAAAGCGGCGACAGCCTGTCAGCCTCTGTTGAGAAGGCGACCATGGAGGAATATGGGGCCAAGGGTCCCAGATATGCTGATTTCTTAAGAAAAACAACAATCCCAGATGTTTATATGAAATTTCCATATTTTATTGCTTAGAGACAATTTAAATCAAGGATTGAAAAAAAAAAGTGGGGGGTAGCTTTTGGTCCAACAAAACCCATCTGCCGCACACTGGGCACTGCTTATTTTGATCCTTGCCCTAAATGATAATTACCGGAAATAATGGAATATTGCTCCTACACCTATTTGATTACTAAGCTGTTTTTTCCTATCATCTCTAGAAGCATCACAGACCTATAAAATACTTTCTTAACTCCAGTCTTATTAAATTATCATGAATGGGGCAGACCACGGTGGCTCAGCAGGTAAGAATGCTTGCCTGCCATGCCCGAGGACCCGGGTTCGTTTCCTAGTGCCTGCCCATGTGAAAAAAAAAATTATCATGAATGATTTTGACACCTTAGAGTATGTTATATCTATGTTGCAGAATAGAAAACTGGTGTGATAAAATATTTGCCCAACATATTTAAATCCATTGTATTTTTGTTCAGAGTTGCTTAGGAAAGAAATATGGAGACTAGTGGCAACGCAGAATCTAAATTTCTTCTTTCTTTGCTCCTTTTCATGTCGAGCAAGGAAAATCATGCCCATGTCATCAAAAGTTTCTAAGAAATGCCCAAAAATGATTTCCAAAGCAAATATGCAAAAAACAATTTTGTTTTCCAAACCATGGAATTTATTTTGACCTATCTTTTGAAGTATGGTTTTAATCACACACACTGCAGCAATTCTCCCGTTGAGTCATTAGTTTTCAGAGAGTGATATTAAGAAGCTTTAACACGGATAGTCTATTTATTACCCATTTCTGAAAATTGATCTATTATGGCTTTCCATGTTCTTATAAAAAAAATCAATGCATGCCAAATCCATGCATGATTCCAGATCTTTTGTCTTAGCCATAAAAACAAATTTTCATGCCAATATTTGGGAAAACTCACTTGAGTGTACTGCCTAATATACAGGTAAAAGAAAGCTACACACCACATACTATATACATCTACAAAAGCCTACCTCCCTGTCCCCGTACACTCCTGCAGGACAGAGATATCATCATGATTATTTTTCACTAAGAAGAAGGAACATATGCTGCTTGGTTTTTTCTTTATTGACAGGATCCTTCGATTGTCAGCACCTGACTTTATGTTCAATTTATTTTTATGAGATCAAAATAAAAATGCAGAGATACCAGAAGAGACAATAAAGAGAGATGTGTTTTATATCAAGATACCTTTGCATGTAAATATAAAAATAATCAGCTTTTTAAAACAAACACGTGAAAAATTTCACTTGTGCCCTACTGCTGTTGCTAATGGTAAGAATGAACTTATTTCTGTTTTTAGATTGTTTCTGTGGATATAAAGAAGTCACTTAAAAGCTATCTGAGAATTCAGTGGTACTCAACTGAATTATTTTGCCCCACTGCGGACAATTGACAATGTCTGGGGCCCATGATGTCACTACATTTTCCTGAGCTCCTATAAGCCACCCTGCTCCTTTTCTTGTTGTGTCACCCCCAAAAATCATGACTACAGTAAAGGAGTCCAGTAATTCTAACTTTTTGCCTGCAGAGTGTGTGTTGATTATTATCCTTTGCCCTCTTAGATCCTTTTCCTACCCTTATGAGAAAAGAGGCTCATTCTATCACCAGCCTCCTTTACCCTGCTCGCTTGCTGTCTGACTTTGCTGGTTTCAGTTTAATAAGAGGCACTGGCTGGTGGTAGGAGAGGGCGGCCCGGGTATTTATTCCTGCCACCCCATCCTGGCCTTGGTACAGTTCTGGCAAAGGTTGTGGTTCTCAACCTCGGAGAATTCTGTCCCTAGGGAGCAGCGATATTTGGAGGCATTTTTGGTTGTCAAAACCGAGAAGTTATAGCCATCTAATGAGTCGAGGCAAGGGACATTGCTAAACATTCCATAGTGCAGAGGACAGTTCCCAAACCTCCCCGAATAAAGAATCAGTAAATGCAAAATGTTGCCCAAGGTTGAGAAACTCAAATAGTAACCCAAATAGTGCATCATCTAAGTAGAACTGGTCCATTGTGATTTTTACTTCTCTGTTCGTACTTAGTGTATTTAAGGATTCTGCTTATGAACAGTGTTAAAAAATATTAATAATGGTAATATATAAGTTGTCCCTGCAAAGATTGACCAAGGCTTGCTGCATTTAGCAATGCACTCACAAACATCCCTATCTCAAATCAGTGGTATGTATGAAGCCAACACAAAGGCAACAAATGCTTTGTAGAAGGTATGCCAAAGAAGTGCAAGCATAGTTCAATGACAATTCTCACCTGCCATGCGGGAGACCCGGGTTCAATTCCCAGTACATGTGCTTCCCAATAAACAAACAAACAAAACAATAAAACAAACAAAAATTCAACAAATGGTGCTGCAAAAACAGGATACTCATATGGAAAAATAATAAAATGTGACCCCATCCTACAGTATACAAGACCCAGTAGGGGGCCAAGATCAAAGACTTCTTGTGAAGATTTCTCCCAGGCTGAGATGTAACATGATATTTCAGAACCACTAAAGAAATTTTAACTCCCAAATTTTGGCAATATGTGTCTTGATTCTCTGACTTTTGTGCTGACATTGAAGCAGCATCTCCTCATACAGAACAAAGTTAGCAGTCGAAATAATGAACCAAAAGCAGGACTCGAGCCCTTTCCTCTCTCTACAAATTTCTCTTCCTCTTATAAATGCATTTTTAACTATTGCACTCACGTTTCCCTTTCATGCATCCAAACAGCCGTCACATTGTTTGGTTCAATGATGATTTCATTATAAATACTTCCAGCTCTGCAAAGTCGCTCCATGTTTACCTGGATGACAAAAAAACTGTGTGTGTGTGTGTGTGTGTGCTTTTGTGTGTTCAGGTATCCAGCAGGCAAGTGTGATTAGGCTATGGGGACTTTTAGCATATGTTTCATTTTTCTTTCCACTTAATCTTTCCAACATTTTTCACAGTGTAAATGAGGCAACTACATCCTGGGAATAGAATGGATAATTTTGCACTGCAACCTAAAGGGTGCCTCTGTCAAACACATCTATATCTCCCTGCTGAGCAATATCTCCTCCAGTCTTTCTGCTGAAGTTTCCTCCAGGGACTTCTTGGTGGAGACTCTCTGTCAGGGCTTGGTGGCAATTAAATATCAGATTGTTTTCAGGAGCAATACTCCGTGGAGGGAGAGAACATCTAGGCCAGCACTAAGCCTCCCTTTACCTGAGATTTGTAACTAATTTCCTAGATAAAACTCTGATCATTGCATATGTTGAACTCTGGTGGCCCCAGCATGGTAAGGATGGCCCCAGAGCCAGAGTTTGCAGATCAGTAGAAAGGAAGGTAATCTTCCCTGAAGCAAAGAGCATATTATTTTGGAATCTGAGACCCTGCTTCTAGGCCTGCTCTAATGCAATGTACAGCATGTAGGATCACCTATGAAGTATCTTTATTTACATAGCTGAATTCCAATATAATCAAACTCTGTATTTAGCTTCCTTAATATGAACAACTTGAATGACACTAAAGGAAGCAAACAGACCAGTTCAGAATGTGGGGCATTCTACAACACAACTAATCTGGTTTTCGTAACAGGTCAAAGGCTGAAAGAAAGAAGAAGGAGGCTTTCTTTTATTAAATAGACTCGAGACATAACAAACAAACGCAGTGTATGGATTAGATACTGGTTCAAACTAGTTGCAAAATATTTCTGTGGTTATCAGAGAAATTTGATTACAGACTTTATGGTAGATAACGTAAAAATTTATTATAAATTTTACATTTTAAGTGAAAATGAACTTATGCTTATTTTAAATGTGCTCATATTTTAAAAAGATGAATGCAGATGCAAATTTTAGGTGAAATGATATGATGCCCAAAATTAGCTATATAATGTTTAGCAGAGAAAAAAATCAACAATAAAATAATAATTCCTTATTTTACAACATGTAAACTTTTTAGATCTCTTGAAGTGGCAATGTATAATATGAAGTAGAGCTAGTGACTTGATGAATGAATAAATATTTTTTGTTACATTAATAGAAAAGAAGCACATTTGGAAGGGAATTGTTAAACCATCTCTGAATAGTATGCATCTCGACTTGCTCGTCAGATTGGCAGAAGGAAGTACAAGGGAAGGGATGTATGCAGATGTGTTCATATTTCCATTTTGATGCAACCATTGTATGTGCTCACTGTAAGGGGTTGAACATAGGAAAACATTATTATATAATACAGTGGCAACATACCTTCTTGCTAATATTTCAATATAGATCTGATAATGAAAAAATGATAAATAATACAAACAAGGCAAAAAACTTGATAATTTTTGAAATTGAGTGACAAGGATATGGCGGTTCATTGTGAGATTCCAGTTTTTTTTTTTGAACTTGAGAAAAATTTTATAACAAATATTATAAAAGTGAGAATACCAAATGTAGATGGCCACACTTCTGGGTGCGAGTCCTCCTTCTCACTGCAGTGTCACTAATTTGATGCTGGGTTAATTTATTAGCTTATTGATAATATCATACTCCTATGCTCTATAAAATAGGCCATATTACCTTTTCATATAATGGCAATGTATGTTAACATAAAAGGCAGGTACATAACATAGGAAGTGCTCCTTAACTGATAATTATTATTATTATTTATTTTTAATTTTTTCTAGTGAAATATTTTCTTAGTGAAATATTCTTTTAGATCTTCATCTCATCTGTGCCAGACTTAAAAAATGTATTAAAAGTGAAGAGGATATCAAATAAAACAATTTTCCCTCTCAACTCCCCCCCTTCCTTTTTCTCTCTCTATCTCTCAGTTTCTCATGCACACATCCACAAAACACCTTTAATAATATCTGAATTTGTTTATACAAAATGCATTATAATAGCAAATATTTTAATGTCCACTTTTAGATCTGTGAGAATTTCATCTTTTTAAAAACAGATCCCTTTCAAAGAAAGCGGAATCAAGGATAGCATTTCTCAACTTTCCATACAAAGTAGTGCTTAGGTTACTTGAAGTACTTGGTGGAGTTTAGAATAGACACTTAAAGTAATGCATTCTACAGATAGTCTCTATTTGAACTATTTTATTTCAGTAGTATATGATTAATCCCGTTAAAACATGTTGTCTTTGCAAATCTCATGCCCTTGACGTTCTAATGGGTTCAGGGTATTTACGTATGAACCACAAGTCTTTTAAAATGCTGACGCATACTGTGAAGACTAAAGGTATTGTAATGCCTACAGCAGTTATTAAAAGACTTACAGTAACTTGCTTAGAAGATCTAATACATTTATGATTTCTGTGTTCAGTTTTTATTTGGGAAGAACATGAGGAAGAAAGCAGATGGAACCGAAGAGAAAAAAAATGAGGAACTCATCCCAGTGGAATTACTGGGCATACTGGAATAAACATAGAGGCATGCCCTTAATAAGGAAGCCTTCTCATCTCCTGCCCAGGGTGTGGGTAGAACATCATTTATGCCTGCTTGTGGGCTGCAGAGTTGACCTTTTAGTTATTTTAATTGAAAATGAATTATAATTGATTTCTCTTTTTGCTTGACATATAGAGCTTAACATCCATTAGTTATTACTCCAGTAGAAATCCTTCATCACTTTAAGATGAAGGATGTTTGCAGCAGGAACTCTGCCAGATTATCGGATCATTAGACTGGTCCTGATTCATCATCCTTCATAAAGTTTGGCTGTAATCTTCACATTTATATGATAATACCCCAGTTATGATTAAATGTTCCCATATTATACCTTTCAAATAAGACAGGACTTGTTTAACTCTTTCTCTTCTCTCATGCAATGCTACTATTGATTATGGCTTGATTTTGCTTTCAGTTGACTATGTAACTTGATTGTAACAGCATTCATTTAAGCATCTTAAAAACGCTTGTGTAAGCATTACAGGAAGACTCTTCAGGGAATGAGAAATTACTCAGAAATGGTTCTTGTTGAAATGTTCTATGTTGTGTTAGAATTGGAGCATAACATTTTTTGGAAAGCCAAGAAGTTAGAATCCTTTCTCTATCCTTCTATAGACGAAAGTGCTGACATTTTGGAGAAAATAGCAAGCGCAGGGAACAAGGTCAGTTGTGAGTTGGCACATCAACTCCAAACCGGAATACATAGACTAGAGATGGTCTCTCACCTTGACACAGAGGTCTCTCTTTTTCCCAGATCCGCACTCACTTACATGAGGATAACAAGGAAAGGTGAGCCCAAGGGTAAAGCAACAAGGAATGGCAGGGGGAAAGCAAGGCTTATATTCCAAGCCTGAGGACAGAGCTGGCCTTATTGCATCACACCCAGGCTTCGTAGCTCTGGGCAGATACCAAGAGACCGACTATGTTGAGAAAAGGCATAGAGACCCCTCAAAAGGTCTTCCCTACTCCCAAACTCACACCCAGATTTCAGAGTTTTAATCTCTTTACTTGACACAGAGAAAGCTCTCTCCTTGACCCTTAAGGCCCATTCCAATGCTTTTGCTCAAGGAAGCTAGGAGGAGTCTGAGAAGAGGAGAGGAGCTTGTGTCTCTGAGGTCTAAAAGCTATTATTTACAGTCCCATCAATGGAAATACTCTTGATGAATATAAACCTGTAGACACTCCATTAGTAGCATTGAAAGATAGGATATTCACATAAATCATTTACATGTAACCATTAAGTTTATATAAAATAGGATTTTATTTTATACAAATATTCCTTGTGTAATAAAAACATCTCATGTTTTATTTCTGTACAATACAAGATCCCATACTTTATTCCATATTCTATTATATTCATAAATTATGGTCTTGCTATAATTCTGACTCGGTTGAGTACCTAGAACAGCTATTAAGAAACTACTATTTCAGAGACTTCCGGAGAAGATGGCGGCTTAGTAAGACGCGCGGGTCTTAGTTCCTCCTCCAGAAAAGCAACTAAAGAAACAGAAACAATACAAAACAGCTCCCGGAGTCACGACAGAGACCAAAAAAGACAGCGTACCCCATTCTGGAACGGCTGAACGGGTAGGGAGAATCCACTGCTGTGAGATACCCGAGGGGTGCACGTTTTCCCGGCTGGGGTGGCTGGCGTCTGGGGTCCTCTCCACGCACGTGGCTCCCCGGTCTGACTGGGAACATTGGATAGCGGGGCCCTCCCGTCACGCTTGGCGTCTCGGGCCAGCTGGGCAATTTGGACCGGCACTCCCCCAAGCCACGGCCAGCGGCCCCCGCCTCCACGCGCGGTTTCCCGGGCCGACTGCCCCGCAGACAAACGACCGCCACGAGCACCACCTACTGGGCAGGAAAAGAAAAACAGAGCCCAGAGATTTCACAGAAAAAGCTTTCAACCAGCTGGGTAACACACCCAGGGAGATCTGATCAAATGCCCAGACACCAGCAGAAAATAATGGATGGCGCTCGGAAAATTGAAGATATGGCCCAATCAAAGGAACAAACCAATAGTTCAAATGAGATACAGGAGCTGAGACAACTAATGCTGAATATACGAACAGAAATGGAAAAACTCTTCAAAAACCAAATCAATAAATTGAGGGAGGACATGAAGAAGATATGGGCTGAACAAAAAGAAGAAATAGAAAATCTGAAAAAACAAATCACAGAACTTGTGGGAGTGAAGGACAAAGAAGAAAAAATGGAAAAAACAATGGATACCTACAATGGTAGATCTAAAGAGACAGAAGCTACAATTAGTGAACTGGAGGATGGAACAACTGAATTCCAAAAAGAAACAGAAACTATAGGGAAAAGAATGGAAAAACTTGAGCAGGGAATCAGGGAACTGAATGACAATATGAAGCGCACAAATATACGTGTTGTGGGTGTCCCAGAAGGAGAAGAGAAGGGAAAAGGAGGAGAAAAGCTAATGGAAGAAATTATCACTGAAAATTTCCCAACTCTTATGAAAGACCTAAATATACAGATCCAAGAAGTGCAGCGCACCCCAAAGAGAATAGACCCAAATAGGCGTTCTCCAAGACATTTACTAGTTAGAATGTCAGAGGTCAAAGAGAAAGAGAGGATCTTGAAAGCAGCAAGAGAAAAACAATCTGTCACATACAAGGGAAACCCAATAAGACTATGTGTAGATTTCTCAGCAGAAACCATGGAAGCTAGAAGACAGTGGGATGATATATTTAAATCACTAAAGGAGAAAAACTGCCAACCAAGACTCCTATATCCAGCAAAATTGTCCTTCAAAAATGAAGGAGAAATTAAAACATTTATAGACAAAAAGTCACTGAGAGAATTTGTGACCAAGAGACCAGCTCTGCAAGAAATACTAAAGGGAGCACTAGAGTCAGATACGAAAAGACAGAAGAGAGAGGTATGGAGTAAAGTGTAGAAAGAAGGAAAATCAGATATGATATATATAATACAAAAGCCAAAATGGTAGAGGAAAATATTATCCAAACAGTAATAACACTAAAAGTTAATGGACTGAATTTCCCAATCAAAAGACATAGAATGGCAGAATGGATTCAGCTTTAAGACAAGATAAACTTATGAACCATGTAATAACATGGATGGACCTAGAGAATATTATGCTGAGTGAATCCAGCCAAAAACTAAAGGACAAATACTGTATGGTCCCACTGATGTGAACGGACATTCGAGAATAAACTTGAAATATGTCATTGGTAACAGAGTTCAGCAGGAGTTAGAAACAGGGTAAGACAATGGGTAATTGAAGCTGAAGGGATACAGACTGTGCAACAGGACTAGATACAAAAACTCAAAAATGGACAGCACAATAATACCTAATTGTAAAGTAATCATGTTAAAACACTGAATGAAGCTGCATCTGAGCTATAGGTTTTTGTTTTGTTTTGTTTTGTTTTGTTTTGATTTTACTATTATTACTTTTATTTTTTTCTCTATATTAACATTCTATATCTTTTTCGGTTATGTTGCTAGTTCTTCTAAACCAATGCAAATGTACTAAGAAATGATGATCATGCATCTATGTGATGATGTTAAGAATTAATGATTGCATGTGTAGAATGGTATGATCTCTAAATGTTGGGTTAATTTCTTTTTTTCCGTTAATTAAAAAAAAAAAAAAAGAGAAGGGATAATTGGAGATGAAGGGATACAGACTGTACAACGGGACTGGATATAAAAACTCAGAAATGGACAGCACAATACTACCCAATTGTAATGCAATTATGTTAAAACACTGAAAGAAGCTGCATGTGAGGTATAGGTTTTTTGTTTTTGTTTTTTTTGTTTTTTTTTCTTTCTATTATTGTTTTAATTCTTATCCTGTTGTCTTTTTATTTCTTTTTCTAAATTGATGCAAATGTACTAAGAAATGATGAATATGCAACTATGTGATGTTATTAAGAATTACTGATTGTACATGTAGATTGGAATGATTTCTAATTGTTTTGTTAATTCTTTTTTTAATTAATAAAAAAAAATAAAAAAAAAATAAAAAAAAAAACATCAAAAAAAAAAAAAAAAAAAAAAAAAAAAAAGAAACTACTATTTCATACACCAGATTAAATTACATAATAGTAAGAGATAATCTTATTTGAAAGTTTTTTCACTTTAACTTTTTATGTTGATGTGAGATTTGCAGGAAAGTGCAAAGTTGAACAAAGAATTCCCATATATCCTTTACCCATATTTGTTTTCTCATTTTCTTTCTTTCTGTTTTTGTCCAAACCATTTGAAAGCAAGTTGCTGACATGATGTTCCTTTACTCCTTAATACGTCAGTGTGTATTTCCTAAAAAATCAAGGACATCTTTCACATATCCATAGTTTAATTATCAACATCAGAAAATTAAGACTGATACAATACTATGACTTAAACAACAGATCTTATTCAGAAGTTGCCAGTTGTTCTTTAGAGCAGAAAAAAAAAGAAATCTTCCTGGATCACACATTGTGTTCAGTTGCCATATCTATTGGTCTTTTATTAATTTGGGCCATTTCCTCAGTCTCAATATACAGATATAGAAGTGGACTCACACAGCTTATTTTCTCTAGGGCCACAGAAATGAGTGGCTTCAGGTTCAAATTCCTGTTTTTTTAGTGTCCTGAACTCATCTTCAGTCCAATATACCATGTAATCTCTTGCCTTGCATGCTGGAAAATATGTCTGGTTTGAATATTTGAGTATTTAACCTCTACCACTGCCATATGGCAGACACTTATAAGTGGGGAACCAAGTCACAAGCCTGATGACTTATCTTGAACTGAATTTACCAATGCTTAGTTGAAATTTATCAACCTGGCAATCTCTATCAGCTTCATCTGATACAACCTTATTCATGTTTCATTTAGAGTTTTAGTGGATTAAACAAGATGTGCTTATGTTTAGCTATTACATGTATAGCATTGTCAAAATCTCTGGGAGAATTTAGTCAACGAAAGCTGTAATCTGGATACATATCAAATATACATACCGATAGAGAATATAAGGGAGACTCAAGATATATGCTTCATTTAAGGAAAGAGCAATACTATTTTAATTAGAATTCTATCAAGTGAATAAAGAAAGTTTGTTAATATCTACATTTTGTAAGGTTTCATGAATTTGTACCACAATGAAATATATAGTGGCACCAATCAGACCACTTTGTTTTTCTGTTTCTTGCTATCTTGCCCACTAACTTTTGTAATGCCAACTCAATAGTCAGAGTAACTTGATTTGGCCAACAAGGCCCTAGAAAAATCCATGTGCACTTGCTTGTAAAGAGAGTTTATTGTAATTTCAAGTAATTAGCAACTACAAAAATATTTGTTAAAGAATTAATAATAATAATCTGATGACAAAATTACTAAGTTGAGTTCGGTTCCCTGTGCAATATTATTCTATTAAAAAATAATTTTAGGATAAACTTCCCATTTGTGAGCTCAATATTGTTCTAATTAATAATTTTTGGGTTTGTATTACATATATTTTCATATATTTGTTAATATAGAAATACATTGTCTAAAAATGTATTGCAACTGTAAGAACACAACTATCTCTGATTTATTTAAAGTCTTTGAGTATAAATTTAATTTAGACTGATATTAATATTGCAAGCCAACTTCCTTTTTTGTGGGGGGGGGGTTGCATGGTCTGGAAATCGAACCCGGGTTTCCCACATGAAAAGCGAGCATTCTACCACTTACCCATTCATGCATTCTGCAAGCCTACTTCCTTTTAGTTTGTGTGGTTTTTTCTGAGCAGATAGAGCTTTGACCATACTTGCTCATTCTTAATTATTTTTAATTGTTTAACGTGACTTGTTATTTGCACAAAATTGGATTTTGCTTTATAGAAAACTTGAGAATCTTTTGTTTAATTTAGTGTTTTATTCCAGGAATGTTTAATATTATAAGTGGATGTGAGCTTCTACATCTTTATTTCCTGAGCACTACATTGACATCTGACATTGACAACCCATTTTCAAGTTGAATTGAAAATTATTGTAACCATGATTTCTAGATTCTTGTCTACTTAAATATTTAAAGAAATTGTATGCACTTAATTCAATATTAGTCACAGATTAACAGCAAAAATCAAGGGCAAAAATAAAGAAATCAACCCAGATGTCTTGGAAATGAATAAAATGAAAAAGAGGAATAGACTAATGCAAAAATTCTAATCTGTGTGTTAAAAAGACTCAGGTTGGCATTGAATTGTTAATATTTGCTATGGTATAAAAGTAGACTTCTTTGTTATTTTTAAATAGTGTAAGTTTCAAACATAGAGAAGACAAACTTTAGGAGAGTTTGTGTTTTCTTTTATGAAAACCCAGGCATAATTTAACATTAAAATGGCCTCGGGCTACTAGTCTTAAATATGTCACCTCAAATTGTATAAAAACAATGATAACAAAAATGGATATATAATTATGTATATATATATACATATATGTGTATATGTGCATGTGCATATAAGTTGTGCATGCATATATGGTATACGCATGTGTGTGTATGTGTGTGTATTTGATACTGAAGGAACAGACACTAATTATGAAGTAAACAAAGCTTAGTCGAAACAAAAATGCCTCAACCTCAGTCCATAGTATATTGTCCTCTGTCTTTGCTTCATATAAAAATAAATCATGATTTTAAATTTTTTAAAACTGGTCAAAATCTGTTTTGGACACATTGCACCAAATCTTCTGTGACCCAGACTTAAAGCTTATACCAAGGGTAGCACTGGGACACCATTAGTCTCTCACTCTCAGAAATTATTCTGTGATCCCCTAGTTCTAAGTTGACAAATCTGTTGAATCTTGAATATATATCACATCTTATATTTCTTTACCATTTTAAAAAATTAATCGCTTCCATTGTTCTACCTGTCTTTGACAAAAGGAAGATTTTGGGTGATGTTTTCTTATTGATTCCACTCATTTCTATGCTATACTATGTAGCCTCACTCTTTTTCTTTTGAGCTGAATGGAGTTTTAGAAATCTATGTGATCACCATTGAAACTTTAGTATTGAAAAGTACTTAAAATGAAAAATATTTTCACTAAAAAAGTGAAAAATAATGCTTATTTTATAGATTTTTTAAACATCTACTATGTAATAGGAACAATGTCCCATGTGTAAATATAGTCCTCAAACTAAACTAATTTTCAGTCAAAATGTAATTTAAGGAAGTCAAATTTTGTGTTACTTCAGTACTGGCATGTGACATAGGTAATGCTGGAACATGATTTAATAGAACCAGAAGAGTGTTTTACAATTTTGTAAAATAAAATGTAGCTATCAGAACATAGATAGCAACTTATGAAAACAAAACAGAACATAACAAAGCAAAATCAAGAACAGATGCTATTTTAGGATTTCAGTTAGATTAATGTGCCTGAAGTCAACTGAATTCCAATAGCAAAGCTACATCTAACTGTGCACATCAAATGACAATCTATTAGGCTAATTTCAAATGACGAATTTTTAATGCAATATGGTGATTAAACCATAGGCTTCATTTGCCTCTTGAAGTCCTTGAGATAGTGGATCAAGCAAATGTGTACTAGATCCCTTATTATGGAATGAATTTTATTGTTAGATTAAAATTGAAAAAACTCGTACAATCTATAGCTATGTGATTGCATGCAAAAATAAACTGTAGTTGTAGATATTTCAAATTGGAAACCAACAAAACAGCAAGAAAACAAAATAAGTCTATTAGGGACTATATACAGATGTACAAATAGTTTGCTTATATTACACTTGCATATTATTCCATATAACTTGAAATGACTTTTTTTCATGGAGATTTATATTTTCTTTTGCCTGAGATACCATGCATTAGTCCGGTAATAACAGAAACAACTACAAGAGAAGAGCATGGACTAAATTACATTTGCAACTTCAGAACATTTGGAGGTGTACAATTCTTGAAATTCAGTGCAAGACAGGATTTAAGCAATGGTTATAGGTGAAAATTTTATGGCCTATGGAGCTTTCAGGGATTCATTTACTGATAAATTTGACTCATAAAAAGAGAACAGGAAGGCATATTTGATGATAAAATTTAACACTCCATTGAACTGGATGAAGACCTTTATTAGGAAGCCAGGATCCGGGAAGCCCATCTCCTCTTTTTCTATACTGGAGAAGATGTGAGCACAATTTTAATACCTGTTCCCTACATGACTATCGCCTAGCAACGTAATTCCTTCCCATAATGTCATTGACAAGATTTGGGGGTTGGGAAAGGGTGGAACTCAGACCCACCAATCCATCCATTTGAGGCGACACCTTGGCCAACACCGGTAATCGGTATGATACTTGTTCCTTAGAATTCTAAGCATTTGAGTAACCATCAGTTTCCGCAGGATTAAGACTCAATCCCTTATGGAAACTTTTAGAGCTTTCCCCACAACCATAGCATAGTACAGAATTTCTATGCCTTCCTTGATTCGACCGAAAATTTATCTAAGAAATTCTTAGGCTGGGAGGGAGGCATGGGTAAAATATCTTTCACTGCCTTCTCAGTTCAATCATTTTTATTGGATAAAGTGGAAAAGTCCCCTCTTTCACCCAGAGATTGAGCAATATCAATGCTTTTTAGACAAACTGCCAGATTTATCAAGTTAAAAGATACACTATTTGAAAATCTCTGTACTGAGCACTTAGGGGAATATAAATAAATAGAGACAATGCTCCATAGAATGTATAATATTTTTTAGAGTGAAAACACAGTCATGTGAAAGGAAAATGCAACAGTCTGAGAATGACAAGTAAATGAATGGTGAGGAATTCAAGAACGGAATGCTTGGCAGAAATCAACTTGAGATTCACTTGGTTGGTCAGGAATAGCTCCGTTGAAAATGAGATATCTGAGCAGGATCCTTAAGTTAGAATTTTTAAGGGTAAGATTGTTGTTTTGTAGAAAAAGAATAATGTTCCAGGAAGTTGAAAAACAGCCTGAATAAAGGAAACCATGCTGGGATAATAACACTTTAGTTCAAAATATCTATCATGGAGCAGTTACATTCAATAGTGTAGACTTGTGTTCAAGCCAGAAATGCTCCCTCCAATGAGCTAAGAACTTTATTTTGCAATCATTTTACTTTTCTCTCTTCTCCCATACCCACAATTTTCTCTTCAATATTTTCTCTCACTTTTGCTTCTCAAGCCAACATAATGCTTTCCCCTGATGCTCTCTTATCATCTACATTATTTCTGTAAGCAGGTAATCCTTTGCTATTCATGCAAATGAATAAGCTATCAGTTTGTATTCTTTCACTCTTAAATGGTAAGATCTACATCACTATGGGAATAATATTTCTTAATTAATTAAAGGCCTAAACGGAATCTTTGAGTGTATGAGGCTCTATCTAACACCCTAGGGAGGGACCGTTGAAGTCTGGGATCCGAAAACCATTAAGCTGTTCCTCAGAGCTTAATCAAATCTAATTCTAAGGGCACAGACTTTTGAAAAAGCCCCTGATAATTGTGACAAGATGCCATTAATGATTAAACTCATTTAACTGCTAACAGTAGTCCAAAGTCTGATAAAGTGTTAAGTGCTTATGTAACGCTATAGGTGAGATTTATTTTGCAGAGCTGTACTTTGTTGTGAAAGGAGCCCTGGGCCATGAACTGGGAAAGCGAGAATTTATTCTATTTTCTACTATTCTATATGGTAGCTGTCTCTCTTATGAAAAATAAAATATATTATCCGCCTCATTCAATTCAGAACAGCTTTCTCGAGGATTAGATGAGTATCAAGTATGTGAGCATTTTGAAAACATAGTTACACCATATAATTATTTTATTAGGAAAAACATGTTTCCAGTCTTTCAATCACTCTTCAACACATTCCAAAAATGTAAGGCCACCATATCTGAAGATTAAAATAACCTTTATTACTAATAAAATAAATTAAGAATAATCTCCGCCCATTCCTTGCCTCACAGAAATCGCTGTCAAGGTCACTGTTGACTTCATGGGTCTAAAATCCAAGCAACACATCTCTGTCCTTGACCCAATCTACTTCTAAGTGGCCTTCAAGATTTTCTTCCTTCTGTCTCTAGAATACCACTGTCTCCTAGATTTCCTCTTATAACCTGGCTGGGTATCAGTTTTCAGTGCCTTTTGCTGTCCCGTCTACTCTTCATTGGCCTTTGATTTTGTAGGGGAAAACAGAGGTTCTCAGGATTCAGTGCCACTTTTCTCTTTCTTATCTATAATCTTTTATTACATCTAGCCTTGAAACATCAGATATTTATTAACATATTAGCTATGTCGTGATAATATGCTTCATTGTAAAATGACTAGGTACCTCTTATTAATTTCATTAAATGAGTATTTATTGAGTCTACTATGTGTGGGTATAGGACAAGGCTTTGTAAATAAGATGGTGAATGCAGCAGGTTGAATTTTGTCTGGAATGTGACCCTCTAGGTAGAATCATTCACTCTTGATAGAACAGTCTTCTTTGGGAGGGAGTGAATCCCCATTAAGTGATACAGTGCAAATGCAAACCTCATTAGCATTTGGCATCTAATCAGAATCTGGAGAAAATAAAAAGTAATTCTGATGTTCTATGAAAATGTTCCATGCAAAATCTAGTATATTGTAATCATACGTTTTCATTAGCTGCCATTATAAAGTCATTTACTTTCTTTCAAATAAAGTTGACTCAATAAACTCTAATATTTACACAGCTGAAGAAAAGCTGTCATATGATAAAATAACATTGTCTGAGTTTTGCAAAATGTGAATACAGGTGATACAGTCTAGGATAATATATAAAAACATGCACATTTAATATATGTGTGTATATGTAAATAAACACATATTCAATATAGAAAGGCACAGTAAATGGACTAAAATTTTAGAAAAGTTCGTTATTAATGTTTTGCATCTATAAGCTGAATATTTATGTTTATATATTTTACTCTTAAATATTCAGGTTTCATACTGAGTGTACAACTTACTGATCTACTTTTATTACCTAAAAATGAATGAAGAATATTTTCCCATGTTAACATTTGGTTTTGTTAGAATGATTTTTAATTGATACCTTGTATGCCATTTTGAGGATATTTGTATTTATTTATATATTTTATGTATTTTCCTATGGGTTGCTATCTTTCATTTTTTTATAATTTAGAAGGCACATAATACCTAGCGCTAATTTTATTGATACATGTTTATAAATGTTTTAGTAAGAAATGAAAGCTATTTCCCTCATTAATAAACTAATGAAATAAGTTATATCTATTTATTAACTTCAAAAGCATTATAGAGCATTTAAAAATATTCCTTTCAGTGTTAGAGATGGTATCTTCTTTGATTTGTGGTGCATTTGTTTAGTTTAATATTTTTTTTTTGGATGTCACAGTATGTTTCAGGGAGGAACAAGAAACAGGACGGAGGCAGGCATTTATATATATGTATATGCATATATGTAGAAATATTAGCTGAAGTTCCTGAGATATGTATGTATTCTTGTTTTTTATGCTCTTGAACTTCAGTAATGTAAAATTATTATGTAAATATAAATGTCTAATATGTTTGGCATATCTTACAGTTTCATTTTTACCAAAGTTGAGCATTTGTGTACTTTCAAACTCTTAAACATAATTAGACGGAAACATTGAGGTGATTCTAAAATTTTGACAGAATCACTTAAATGCCAAGTAAATAATTAAAAATAAAAGTAACAGTTAACTGAACCAAAAGAATATCCCATTCCTCCTCATGATAATTTATAGAACATGACATGAAAACTTGGGATGATTAGACATTTTTCTAAGCACTATGTATAATCCATGGGCATTACAAATAGAATAGGTTGATTTAGAATGATGGCAAGTAACAGATACTAAAGCACAGTGGAAACAGAAGAAAAATACAGTTGTAACAAACAAGGAGAAATATGTTTATTAGGCCCATCATGCAATGGTGGCATAGAAAAGGACTCCCACTCAGAGAATCACGTGCTCTTAGAGTTGATCACCAATGTTCAAAAATTCAAACTACTAATTCAGTGAAGGCATCTCATTTATAATATCCCTGAGAGATGAAGTCAATGCTATGCTAAATGATTGACTGTGATAGACTCTGGAGCCAATCCATTTTATTTGTGTGATAGTTCTAGCTTGAGAAGTAATACGTCATAGTAGTTAAAAACATAATTTTCTAAGTAAGATGAGTTGGGTTTACAGCTCAGCCTTGTCACTCAATCCAAGTTACATGAGCAGACCACCTAGACCAACTGTGTTGAATGGTTTATTTTCACTTAAGCACTTCTGACTAATACATAGTAACCACTACGTAAGGTTTAAATATCATTAATATTCCAATTTTGGGAAGTTCTCTGGTTTTTTTTAGATAATCTGACTTCTCCACAAAATCTGTCTGAAAATAAATGGCCAACACTGATTGAATTCTGGTAGTAGTCAACATCCCTGGTATGGATAATTATTATTTTTATTAAAGTTTGGTCTTATAGAATGCAAAACCCATGGTTTTAAAATTCCTTGCCATGAGACTTTCCCCCGGGTGTCAAGGCAAGATGGAAAAGGCACATGGACTTAACTGCTGTTAATCATCATGCTCAGCTAATTTTGATGACCTAATTCCACTGTCATCCTGATTTGGCCTTCTGTATGAAGAAAAACTAATTTTTCTGCTTAAACATTCCTTCTACTGTTAGAAAACCCTCCAAATTATCATTTTCCATCCAATCCACAGCTCTACCAATGGTAATGTATACCATTCTATAAGATATATAAATATGACTGAAGATACATTTATATCTGAGTTGTTGAAAGTGTGTAAAATGGTTACCTTCAAATCAATGACACGAGATATATATGTTCTAATAGTATCTTCAAGTTCTCCTTAATAGCACTTACTAAAACTGTCCTTCATTATGTAATTATTTATTTAATACTAGGTTTTCCCCAGCAGAATGCTGTCTCTACAAAGGTAGAGCCACTGCCTGAATTACTCATTATTTACTGGCTGAATAAATATTCACTGAGCATCTCCCATATGCCGAATAACCTGCTAGGCAGAAAAAGAAGCAGGGATACTTTCTCACATGGAAACCTCAGACCAATGAGACACATCACTGGTCCTGATACCCAACAGGTTTCTGTCACCTAACAAGTTTCCAGAATGTATAGATTTAAAAATAAATGAATGCATTGCCACTTCTTAGCATAGGCTCGCAAACACACAAATTTGCATGTGGCAACCCCATGTTCCATTTGAATTCTTTTCTAATCAAAATTTGGCAAACGTGTTTTGTAAAGGGCTAGATAATAAATATTTTAAGCTTTATACAATCTCTGCAGCCGCTACTGAAGTATACCATGCAAAGCAATAGCATCATAGACGATATATAAGTAAATGGATGTGACTTTGTTTTAAGAAAATACTGTTTATACAAAAAAGTCTTGAGCTGGATTGGACCCACAGCCATAGGTTGCTGGCCCCTAGTTTAGATCTTACACATACTAGTTGCTCCATGTGGGTGTACTGAATAGCACTGCACTACCTCTGTCAATCTCTTCTCATATTGCACAGTTTCCAGAAACTCACAATGCTGCTGTTATCCAACCCCACCACCACCACCACTGCAACTCCACACAGTGGGCACGTAGACGCTTCTGTGGTCCCTTTTTAAGAATACTCCTAATCTGCACATAGTGTCCCCGAAAGTATTTCGCCAGTGCAGCCTGTGGCATTGCTTCTTTCAGATTACTGGACACCATAATCCTATAGTCTTAATGTTTCAAAATTTGGCTCCCAATGCTGATTCTCAGCAAGTTTCTGTTCAACTGAAACCTTTGTTGGCAGCTAGAGCTTTCCTCTTTATTTGGAATTCTAATCTTTAGAGTATCAATTTTGTGTTCCTGATTGTAGGAAGAATACATTAGTGTGCTAAAATTTTTAAATGTTAATTTTGTGAACTTTCTTATTAGTATACCTTTTATCATCTAAAAATCTGGTAAGTCTTACTTCTGTAATTTCCTTGACGTTATTAAGAGAAACCTGTCATCTCCTTACAAAATAATTCATCAACTCCATTTATGTATAATTTTGAACCAGCTATGACTCTATTTAATCCCTAGTATCTTCTAAAAAAGATGTGCCTATTTCTGCAAAATTAACATGGAACATTGTCATTACATGAATAAAATAAAAACACACTGCACTTGCATTGTTTTGGGTGGGTGATAAAGACAATACAGTGATCTTAAGGAAAAATAAATGGCTTAATTTGACATGTTTTATTTGAACCAATTCTATACACACAGTCAACCCCTACAGTATTTTCTTTGTGTTTATATATGCTTGGTTTGGTTTAATAATTTTAATCTAAAATTTTAAATAGCTAGTTTGCTTCCAGAACCCAAACTTTTTATAATTTACAAATTATTTTATGTCCAGTTTTATAATGTGTCACATATTTTCAAATTACTGAAATTATTTTTTATGAAGGAACAGCAAATTCCTTTAAAACCATGGAACCATTATCATGCCCCTAACTATTTGAAATTATATTTGAAATATCTAGATTCAAGCCAACTACCTCCTTATGTGTTAAGCTACACTTTGCTTTTTAGTTTGATGCTTTCATTCTTTCAAAATCATAATTTTCCATTATGTATAATTCACAGCAAAATGTATGTTATGTTTTTCAGCCAAGTCTCTGGTTATTGTGAGAAAAATATGGTACTAACGGTACACAGTATTCGAATCTCCACAAACACCACATAAAAATGGACTGAGAAATAAGATAGCTATCTAAATATTTACTAAACAAATGGCAAGTTGTCATGGTCAGGGTCATGTGTCAACTTGGCCGGGTGGTGGTGCCCGGTTGTCTGGTTGGGCAAGTGCTGGCCTGTCTTTGCTATGAGGACATTTCATGAACTTAAATCACGATTGTGTGGGCTGTATCCACAGCTGTTTGTATTTGTAATCAGCTAAGGAGAGTGTCTTCTGCAATGAGTGATGCTTAATCTAATCACCAGAAGGCTTTTAAGGAGGATTCAGAAGTGACAATCACTATTCCTGCTTCAGCCTGACAGCCTCTCTTGTGGAATTTGTCCAGACCCTTCATTGGAGTTGCCAGCTTCAAAAATGATTTCAGAAGCAGATATACAGGTTTCACAGCTTGTCCTGGGAATTTTTGGAAACTTACATTCCCACGGTTTCCCAGTCAGCCTCTCCTGAGAATTCACTGAGTTTACCAGCTTGTGGCCTACCCCTATGGACCTTGAACTCTGCATCCCCATGGTTATGTGAGATACTTTTGTAATTTTATATCTATGGATAT
The DNA here is from genome assembly GCF_023851605.1 of Tamandua tetradactyla. Taxonomy (NCBI): domain Eukaryota; kingdom Metazoa; phylum Chordata; class Mammalia; order Pilosa; family Myrmecophagidae; genus Tamandua; species Tamandua tetradactyla. The sequence continues at coordinate 50,931,637 of NC_135343.1, read as the reverse complement.
CTTCTGCTGATTCTGTTTCTCTAAAGAACCCTAGCTAATACACAAGGAAAAAGAAAAAGGAATCAATGTATCCGATGGGCCCAAGAACAGGAGAACCCCAAACCAGCCAATAAGTGTTTGCTGGAAGCCTGGTTGGGCCAATTTGAGAGTAGCAGCTGAAACTTGCTGGGATTTTACCCAGCTCAATAGGAAGTGAGAATAAGTAGCCTAGGTTCAGGTCTTAAGGCCTCGGAGGAGTACAACACTTGTGAACTCTTGACACGGACCAGCTGTTTTGCTCCTCCTGGAACAAGATTTACACTGAGGAGAAAGCTTGTAGTGGAATCATAGTTGAGCAGGACAAGTACAATTCAGGTAAAAGAAAGAAAATTCAAGATAAAAGTGAAAGAAGGGGACAGAGCCAGGAAATCTCTGAAGGCAAGCTGCCATCTTGTTGGACAATGAAAAAGAACAGTAAAGGGAGCATTGCCAAGTTAGAAAAACTGTCCTAAATACACTTTCCTCCTAAAAGTTGAGGAATCTTCTACAACTCTCCAAAAAGATCAGGCCACACACTATTTAAGACTACAACCTATTACCCAAAATGAGCTAAAATAAATTAAGATCATGATATAAGAAATGAAAGAACAACCTAAATCAGGACTGGAAATGAGGAGCTCAGAAAATCATTAGAATTAAAAAAATATTTCAGAAATTAAGACAAAACTATAAGGCATATAGAACAAGAAAGCAAATAAACCCCACATAAAATGCCTTAACAAACATAGAAATTAAAAAGAAAAAAATAAAAGTTTTCAAATGGTGCAGAAAAAGCAAAAAAAAATCAAGAGAGAATGAAAAATATGAAAGGAAAATAAAAGATATCTCCAACATATAAATAACAGCTTGCATAATAAAAGAACACATGTACCTAAGGGTATCCAATAAAAATCAAACCAAACACCAAACTAAAACATTATGATCAAGACATAAAACACCAGGAGAGTTATACTAAAATTACTAGGCTTTAAAGAAAAATAAAAAATATATATGTATTGTGTATGTGGACAAAAAATGAAAATGATTTTCAAGGGAAACATTTTTCATCATTATAATAATCAAAAGTAATTCTTTATTCCATAAGAAACCTGTTCATATTTAAGACAGTGAAAGAAATGAAATGTAAGTCAAGGGCTGTCTATCAACACAATTTTGTCTAGTATAATGACCACAATCAAACTGCTATCAATATCAACCCAGGAAAAATTGTCCTTAGGTGGTCTTCCTGAGGAATCCACTTGAGAACAAGCATCAGTTGTCAAAAATTACTAGAGAGAAATTGACATAAGGAATTGGTGGTTAACATTAAATATATGGTTACTCATAGACCTAAGACTAAGTGATGGAGAGACAACAATCTTGCCAAATAGCACCAAATCTAGAAAAGACTATTGAGGTCATGTCAAAATAACTCAATAGATAATTGAACAAGGCTCCCATTGGTTGCAAATGGAGCAATTTGAACTTCGTTAAGGGTTAAAATTGAAATGGATTGAAATCCATCCAATATGATCAAATCCAGGAGTCAATTATAATATTGGAAAGGAAAAAACATGGAGACTTCTGGGAAGATAGAATAGATATGTCTTATTTTATTCTTCACACTAATCACAGCTAGAAACCCTGACCATTATATGTAAAACAAACGTAAGAAAGGGTGGTGCAAAGGGGCTCAGTGGCAGAATTCTTGCCAGCCAAGCCAGAGATCTTGGGTTTGATTCCTGGTGCCTGCCTATGCAAACACAAAAAAAGAAGACTCTGAAAGAGATGAAAACATACCATCTGAGGATCTAGAGATTTGAGAAACAACATGGTAGTAAGTTCCAGGGTTTTCTTTTAGCCTTCTATATCCGAGACTTGAAGGTGAAGAGGCCAGCAAACCCAGAAATCTCAGCAAAACAAACAGACAGACAAACAAACAAACAAAAAACTCAACAAAAACCTGCTTTCGTTAGCCAAGGGACCAGGAAAGAGGCAGCCTAGCAAGACCAAATATCTTAGACAATAGCTTCTCTACTGCACCCAAATGTCAAAGGAAAAAAATTGTGAGCCCACCCCACCCATTCCAACAATAGTTGAGTGGATAGACTAGGCTTCCATCTTTGAAAGGCTGTAACAAGTTGCCCCAATACCTCCATCAGGGTGGTGTTGAAGAAAGCAGAGTAAGGAGCCAGGACTTACCCATCAACTGGTATCAAGCTTCCTCCTCCTCTGAAACTCACACACCACAGGTTTAGTTGAGACCATGTGGAAATCACAACTGTCACCTCCACCTAACAGTAATGAGGAGTCACCTCCCCTCATATACTTGGGCATCAATCTCCACTGGGCAGCAAGTGGGGAAGCAAGACTTCTACCTGTATTTGGAAGCAAAGAATATGGAATTCCCTCTTTCCCTGCTAGAGTGGTGCTAGAAAAAGCCAGATAAATCAGACAGTTTAGATAAGATCCAGGGTTTCATAACATAATACAAAAATATCCACGTTTTGATTTAAAATCACTCACCCTGCCAAGAACAAGGGAGATATTAAGCTGAATGTTAACAAGACAATTGATAGATGGCAACACCAAGATGACAAAGATGTTAAAATTATTTGATAAGGATTTTCAAGCAGCCATGATAAGAATGTTTCACTGAGGAATTATGAACATGATTGAAACAGATGAGAAAATAGAAAACCTCAACAAAAAAATAGAAATTCTTAGCAAAGACATAGAAAATATAAAGGAGAATCAAATGAAAATTTTAGAACTGAAAAAATACAACCAAAATAAAAAAGCTCAGTGGATGGGTTTATAGCAGAATGTAGAGGGGAGAGGAATCAATGAATTGGAAGATAGAGCAATAGAAATGATTCAATCTGAACACGATAGTTAAAAGAGACTGAAAAATACAAAATGAACCTAGACTCAGTTACTGTAACAAAAGTTCTAGGAGAGGGGAGAGAAGGCTGGGCTGAAAAGTTGTTAAAGAAACAATGGCTGGAAACTTTCTAAATTTTGTAAGATTCATAAGCCTACAGATTCAAAATGATAAGCAAACCCTGAATATAATAAAAAAAGCATGTCAAGAAATATCATAATTCAACCTGAAAACTAAATACAAAGAAAAAGTCATGAAAGCAGCTGGAGAAGCATGGCATATTACATATTGAGTATAATCAGTTTGAATGACAGTGTATTTCTCACCCAAATTCATGGAGGCCAGAGAAAATTGCACAATATTTTTCTAGTGCTGAAGAAAAAGAATTATTAACCTAGAATCCCACACTCAGAAAGAATATCCATAAGAAATGAAGACATCAACATTTCTCAAATAAGAGAAAACCAAGAGAATATGTCACTTGCAGACCTACACTAAAAGAATGACTAAATAAGTTCCTTAAATAGAAAGGAAATTGTAAGAGAGGAACCATGGAACATGGAACAACAGGAAGGAAAAAACAAAAACAAAAGCATAGCAATCAAAAATTTGGGTAAATACAATGGGCTTTTTTTTTTCTCTTGAATTTCCTAAATTAGATTTAACGATTGAAGCAAAAATTATATCATTGTTTGATGTGGCTTAAAATGTAGGTGTGCTGGTTTGAAAGGATGTATGTCCCCTAGAAAAGCCATGTTTTAATCTAAATCCCATCTCATAAAGGCAGAATAATCTGTATTCAATACTGCATGTTTGAAACTGTAATCAGATCATCTCTCTGGAGATGTGATTTAATCAAGAGTAGTTGTTATGTTTGATTAGGTGATGACATGTCTCCACCTATTTGGGTGGGTCCTGATAAGTTTCTGGAGTCCCATGAATGAGGAAACATTTTGGAGAATGAGAGATTCAGAGAGAGTAGAGCAGAATGACATAACCACAGGAAGCAGAGTTCACTAGCCAGCAACCTTTGGAGATGAAAAAGGAAAATGCATCCCGCAGAGCTTCATGAAACAGGAAGCCAGAAGAAGAAGCTAGCAGATGACACCGTGTTTGCCATGTGTTCTTCCTGATGGGACAGGAACCCTGACTGTGTTCACTATGTGCCTTTCTAGATGAGAGAGAAACTCTGTATTTGCCATGTGCCCTTTCACTTGAGAGAGAAATCCTGAGCTTCATCGACCTTCTTGAATCAAGATTCTTTCCCTGGATGCCTTAGATTGGACATTTCTATAGACTTGCTTTAACTGAGACATTTTCTCAGCCTTAGAAGTGTAAACTAGCAACCTATTAAATTCTCCTGTTTAAAATCCATTCTGTTTCTGGTATATTGTATACCGGCAGCTAGCGAACTAGAACAGTAGGTAAAGGAAATATTTTAAATGACTACATAATAAATGAGAGAGGGTAGAAATACATAAAAGGAAATAAAATTCCTGTACTTCATTTGAAACTGGCAAAAGATGACACCAGTGAACTGTGATAAGTGTCTGCATATAATGTAATACATAGAACAACTTCTATAAAACTATACAAAGAGATGCACTAGAGACACTGTAGATAAATCAACATGGCATTTGAAAAACATTCCAATAACCCATAAGAAGGTAGTAAAGAGAAAACAGAGAAATAAAATCCGTGGGAACAAATAGAAAACAAAAAATAAAATGGCACACTTAAGCCTCAAAATATCAATAAATGCATTAAGTATAAATGATATAAATAAACCAATTAAAAGTTTGAAAGTAAAAGGATAGAAAAAATAGATATGTTATACAACCATTAATCAAAATAAAACTGACTGGATATGTTAGTATAAAAACATATATTGTAGAACTTTAAAAATTATCAGAAACAGAGATGGGTATTATATAATGATAAAGGAACCAATCTACCGAGAAGACATAGCAGCCATAAGTATATATGAAACCAAGAACAGAATTACAAAATATGTGGAACAAAAATGATGGAACTGAAAGAAGAAAGAAACAAATACAGTTGTAGAATTATAGCCAGGCCCTCTAATACTGCTCTCTCAACAATTGATAGAACAGCTAGAGAGAAAAATCAGTTAACACAGAAGAAATTAACAATTTCATCAACAAATGAGATCTAATTGATATGTATAGACTATTTCACCTAACAATAACAGAATACACATTATTTTCAAGTGCTTGCAGAACATATGCCAATATAGACCATATCCTGGGCTATAAAACAAACAAAAAATCCTCAACATATGGAAAAGAATCAAAATCATATCCAGTTATGTTCTTCAGCACAATGGAACCAAACTAGAAATTGTTAATGGAAAGATCACAGGAACATTTCTCTAAAATCTGAGTCTAGAACAACATACATCTAAATAAATCAAGGGAAATTGAAAGCATATTGAAATGAATAAAAATAAAAATGCATATCAAAATTGTGGGACATTATTGGAGAAGTTTATAGCACTGAATACATACATTAGAAAAGAGAAATGATTCAAATAAATTTTCTAAATTTCCACCTTGAGAACAAGGAAAAATAAGAGCAAAATAAACAAAATACTTGTAACCATATATTTGACAAAGGATTCCTATCTAGAATACATAAAGAAATATCAAAAAATCAACAGCACAACAGGAAACGATATAGTTAAAACATGAGCAAAAACATAAAGAAAAACTCTTGCACAGAAGACATGCAGGTGACAAATAAGCACATGAAAAGATATTCAAAATCATTAGCCATCAAACACAAATTAAAATCTCAATAGGACATCACTTACCTATCTATTAGAATGACTAAGATAAAAAAAATACTGATACCACTAAACGCTGGTGAGAACAGAGAGAAACTGAATCACTGATATTATACTGGTGAAAGTGTAAAATAGTAGAGGCACTCTGGAAAGCAGTTTGGCTATTTCTTAAAAATATATGTATGCAACTATGCTAGAATCAGCAATTGCACTCCTAGGGATTTATCCCAGAGAAATGGAGATGTATGTCACATAAGCTAAAACTTGTATGGATTCTTTTCTTGGCCTTATTCGTAGCATTAGGGGAAATTGGGCAAAGGATCACTGGATCTCTCTGTACTATTTCTCACAACTATCTGTGACTCTACTATTATCTAAAAATAAGTTTAATTTTTTAAAAAATCATGATATACTGTCATTCTTTTTATGAACCTTTCACTTTCAATAATTAATACTCATCAAAATACTAAAATGCTAGAAAACTGAGAAAAACACTATGCACTTTAGTGTTTCAAAACTAATATACATTCATAGAGGTTGGGGAACATTTTTTTGAAAAAATGAGTGTTAGTCATTATACCAAAAAACTAGATTCAGCTCACATGTTCTTCAGTGGGTGAGTAGTAAAATAAACGGGTACATCTGTACCATAGACTACTACTCAACAATGAAAAGGAAAGCAGGTCATGGTAGCTCAGCAGGCAAAATGCTCGCCTGCCTTGCCAGAGGACCCAGGTTCATTTCCCGGTGCCTGTCCATTTAAAGAAAAACAAACAAACAATGAAAAGGAATGGACTGCCGATACAGGCAACAATCTACATGTCCAGAAAATTATGCTAAGTGAAAAGATCCAATACTCAAATTATAATTCCATTTATATGATATTCTTGAAGTGACAAAATTACAGAAAGGGTAAAAAGAGTTGCCTGTGGTCATAGAAGGACTGGGGCTTCGAGGGAAGTAGGTACAGCTACAGCTATGAGAGGGGCAACAGAAAGGATACTTGTGGTGGAAATGTCCTTTATCTTGACTATGTAAATGCCAATAATTAAATTGTGATATTGTGCTATAGTTTTGACAGATGTTACTATAGAAGGCAACTGAGTAAAGCATACCTGAGATGTTTTTCCTACAACTGTATGTGAATCTACAATTATCTTGAGTCATTTAAGTTAAAAAAAAAAACAACTGTTATCTTCAGAGGAGAAAATGGAATCAATTCAATTTCTTGAAAAGTGTTAAAACAAAAGAATCTCGTGTTTGTCTTGTTCTGCATGAACTGAAACACTTGCTTAGCCAACAGTAGATGATCCATCACCATACTACAACCTTCAAAAAATGATGAATCCAGGCATTGAATATCAATGATTGCTAATGTCACAAAAATTTTAACAAGCACACATGGTATGCCTTTTGATAAAAGAAAACATCATCGATAGCCTTGACAAAGTGATCAAACCTGATTCTAGTCAAACTTCTTGATTCAGCTTCTGACTGCCAAGAAATATAGGGGACAGAGGAGCATGTAGAACTACACACTGAGTATGCAATCAGCAAGATCCAGACTGTGGGAAACTCAAATGCCTCAGGCTTCAGGGAACCGAAAAGATAAGGGAAGATCAGCTGGTGAACAGAGATTTTAAAATAGACAAAAATGTTAAAATTTGATCAAAATTAAACTCTATTGTTTAGGTATGATGAAATTGATGATTGTTGATAAAATTAGAAATCACAAAGAAGGACTTGCTATCAATGTCAGGAGAGACATTAAATTTGCTGGAAAGGAGAGTTGTGATTGGATTAGGACACGTGAGCCAGAATTTCAGAGGCTGGCAAAGCTCTGTTTCTTGACTTGGGTTGTATTGCAAGTATGCTCCATTTATAATACTTCCTTAAGCCCTGCATATATTTTCCATGTGTCATTTTTTTAATTGAAAGTTTTCTTTAAAAAGATTATTCAGGGCAGTGCAACGGTAGCTCAGTGGCAAAATTCTCGCCTGCCATGCCGAAGATGCGTGTTCAATTCCTGGTACCTCCTCATGCAAAAAAATAAAATAATAAAAAGGATTATTCAATGCATATTTTCCCAAATCTTAGAAAAACTTTGAAATCCTCATTTTAAAGGTTTTACAATATTCCATTTTAAGATATAGAATACTTATATCGTGATTCACAATAATAAGAAATGTGGGTTCTACCTTGCTTTAATTATCCATAATAAAAGTATAGTAGACATACTTTTTGTTTTAAAAAGTTAAGGATATGAAATATTAATTGATCAAGTTATAATTTTAGCTTCAAACACTCCTCATTCATTTTTTTACACCCCCCCTCCCCAAAGTAAGAAAAGTATAAAATTGTGAAGATCTGAAATTCTGTAGTGTAGGTCTTTAGCTCACATTTAAGTAACCTATCTTCTTATACATCTTTCAAAAATATTTGTCCATTTAAAGATATATTCTTGAATTTTGAGAGATAAAGAGAAGCCATTTTTTAGTGTGGAACAGGACAGCTCTGTTAGTACTAGTGCTGAAATAAAGGGCAAGTGCAAAAGTAGCAAGTCCTATCTAATAATGAATTTTATATCTTCAATTATTATTGTCTACCCACAAATATGGAGAAATATAATTTATCCTTAAATCCTAAGGAAGAGGAAGAAATTATATGTAGACTTGCTGTGGAAGAATTCTTCCGTGAACTTTTCTATATTTTAGAAAAATCTCTTTTGATGAAATTGATATGCAGTACCCAAGGAAATGGTGATTTAATTTGTCAATATTATTGACAACTCTACAGCCAATATTGTTTACAATATTAATATATTAAGAATAAAAAAGCTAATTATGCATTTATTGCTTACATAATTATGAACTAATTATCCTCCTAATGGAAAATGTCTTTCATCACAGTTAGGCTTCAATAAAGATGTTTTTATAATCTTTACTAGGCATTTAGTGTGCAATAAATGTCTCCATAAATATAAATTCAATGCTTTCTTGAGAGAGCCCTTTTAAAATAATAAATGCATGTGACAGTGATTGTTTAGAAAAAAATGATTTTTAAATACTGAATAGATTAGATTACAGCCTAAGTTGGTTCTTTGAAATTATTGGTCCTTCTTTGTTGCTGAAGTATAAAGCACTACCTCTCAAGAGGCATTATTTCTGTTGTAGTTTTTCAGGTACTTTTTAACTTCCAAACATCATGTAGCAATGAACTGTGATTGTCTCAAAATTTCTTTCCTCCTTTTCATCTGTGTGCTGTTCTTCTAAGAGTATAAACCTATCATTAAGTATAAAATGCATCATGAGTAGGCCACTCTCAGTACAATAAGTAGAACTGTTTTCTATGGTATAAAAGACAATTAGAACCCAGCAAGAAAGAATTCTTGCATATTGTAAGCTCCCAGAAAAATCAATAGGACAAAACTGGTGGTAAAAAACAAAATGTGTTTACAAACATATAATTATTGAAATATGAGTCCTATAAACAAACACTATTCACAAATCAGAAATTTAAATATAATTAAACGATCAAGACTTAAGAAGGTTCCAGTGTAGCCCTTTCGTGTGTTAAAGAATAAAACTCAGGTATCTCAGGTATATGACTTTAATACATATGTAAATGATCAAGGCCATAGTCAGGTCTTTTTGTAAATGACTGCTTCATGGAAATAGATAATAATAAATAATGAATCTCTCCCCAAACTGAGCACTTCTTGGAAAAAAGGAAGAAAAAAGAACCTAAAAGATCTTAGTGAGTCAGGTTTCCCTTCAATTAGTCAATCATTTATTCATTCAACCAAGTTTTGTCCAAGAATATGGCAATTTGAGTAAAACTATGCTTATGTTGCCATGGGCATTACAATCTACTGGAGGAAGAAAGATAATAAATGAAATGACATATAACAGTCTGGTGGTAAATGCAGTGAAAAAAACTAAAGGGTAAGAGAGAAACATGAAAGAGCTGGGGAGAGAGATTTAATATAATGTGATTAGGCTAACGTCTTTGATGGTGATATTGAGCAGGGATTTGCAGGAAGTGAAGGAGTCATCCATATGGCTCTATCAGGGAAGAGTTTCACAAAGAGGAAATAGTATTAAGGGCGCACTATGCTCAAGGATTAGTGAGAGGGCTGAGTGCAGCTGGAATCATTCCTATGAGGCTAGAGAGGGACAGATGATGGAGAACATGGAAGAACTTGCTATGAGAATTAGAGGTTACTCATTAGGATGGAAAAGCATTAGAAATTTTCAGGGATCAGGTGCAATGTCTATCTGATTTACATTTAAAAGTTTCCTTTTGGCTTTTATGTGGAAAATATTGTAGAGTTGGGGGGAGGACAAGAATGAAATCAGAGAGGTTGCTAAGAGTGGAGGCCACATTCCAGACCTCAGGTAAGGATGGTTTGCAGGGGGCAGTTGCTGTAGAAGAGGTGAAAAGAGATCAGGTTCTTGATATTAAAAGAATAAGAAGAAATGCATCTTGATTTGCTGAGCTTTGAGATATGGGGTATAGAATAAAGAGGAGCTACAATGGTAAGTTTTGGGGTTTGAGCCACAGGGAATGGAGATGCCGCACAGATATGGACGAGAAGGGAAGGGAGAGAAGTCAGTCAAGTATGTGGATAAATGTATCTTTAAATGTGTGTGTGTGTGTGTGTGTGTGTGTATTCAGCGAGACAGAGAATGTGTTAGGGGTAAGATATTCATTTGGGACTCACCAGACAGATGGTTCTAAAACCATGTGACTACATTCAATAATTGACACAAATATACACTGGAAAAAGGTCTAGAGATGAAACCCTGGGGCTTTGTGATATTTCCTGTTCCTTGAGTAAACCACAATGTATATTTTTTCATAGCATTCTTGGGATTCAACCGCAAGGAATAGTGAGTCGTTCTTTTATTTTTTAATAGTGGCATTTGACTAATCTAATTTCAATTTCATAACTATAAAATCGTCCATTATCAAGGAGTCATCCTTTTTGTTTGTAGTTTTTTGTTTCCTAGTTTTGTGTTCTGATGTATAGAATCTAATGTGCTTTTCTCACCCTCTATCAATTTGGAAAGTATACATCCTGTTTCAAATACTTGTATTCATCATCTTTAAGATTTTATAAATCTAAATTTAAGTTTTAAACATTGCTTTAAAATAAACACTTTGTTTTCAGCAAATATTTGAATTTATTGCTTTCTTGTTATTTAATCTGTGATATCTCACTCTTCCTATTGCTGTTTATTGTTTTGCATTATCTTTTATTGTCTGTTAAGATTAGAATCTGAATTTGGGATTGTTTTATGAACATATAAAATGATCATATAAAATTCTATCTATTAAATGCTTCATACTGCAATTTTACAGCTAAATTGATAATTTTAATCCTATCATTTTGCTGGATGTGTTCTCTCTACTTCCCAAGTTGCCAGGATTCCTGCTTCACCACTGAAACCTGAAATATCTTAACACACTTCGTTTCATCATGTTTGATCTCCTTTTCTTTATGTTTCAAGGTAAATTATTTTCTATTCAGAAAAAAAAAATCTTTCTTCTGCTCAAGAATGCTTCACCTTACTGTGTGTTTGGTTGGTGTTTACCACTTATTCGTTCTCTTCCTCCGGAACTCTCATCACCATATATTGGATTTCTGTTTTCTCTCTTCCTAATAATCTCTCTTAGATTTCTCCTCTCTGACATTTTCACCTCTGCATAGTGCAGTTATCAAACTTGCACACTTAATCATGCATCCTACAGTCATATTGGATGACTCTAATTTTACTGCTTATGAATACTTTAATTCCCCATGGTTTTCTTTTTATCTTTTAATCTTTCCCTATATCACTTTATCTTCTTTTATAGTGTGCTTATTTCTCAGCTTATTTTTTTTTAATCCATATCAGAGTAATTTTTGTTCCTTCTTTGATCCTTTTCTTCCTTTGTTTTCAGTGTCTCTGTTTTCCTCATTTGTATTAATTTGACAGAGAGGATCAGTTGGGACAAGTTCATTAATTTGACAAATTTCCTCATTTGTATTAATATGACAGAGAGGATCAGCTGAAACAGGTTCATTTTTTTTTTTATTCTTTGAATTTCTTCCCATATAATCTAATATCCAGGTGATATTTTTGAAAATGTATTCATGTGGGTGACTCCTTTTCAGATCTTTATCTACTTTGGATTTTTCCAGAATTGTTTTTATTAGAGTGGGGGAGGGTTAGAAAGTTGATTTCAGCTTAACATTTTTTTCCTGGAAATCCTCTGATTAATATTTTTAAGTGGTTTCTGACACATGATTTCTGTTCACGCTTTTGGCTCCTGCCATGATACTCTCTGGCCATTGAACATTCATCAACTTTTTAAATCTGTGTAACTTTCATTTCTCAGTGAGTCTACGCTTTCTGACATCATGTCTTTTGCAAATCCTGCTTTGGAGCTTAGGTTTGTGTATGTTTGCCTCTCCTTTCAAGCTCAGTGTTAAGCCCCTTGAAATGTTAGGCTCCTTTCATTCGTACATGGCCTAGTAAAGGTGGCACCATTAATACTTGTTTAATCATTTTAATTTGAACGATACCTCATCAAAGTTGATATGGGTGTAGAGTGAATAATTATGAATTAGTTTTACATGTTTTTACATTATTGTACTGTCGTGCTTTTTGAAATTTTGAGCAGGTTGCTAAAAAAGAGAAAAATTAATAGGAAGCAGTTTTAAAAAAGGATTGATCGTTATTCCGACCAATAATTTTTATTCTGTCTTTGTGCAATATTACTGTTTCTCAAATAGGACTGTAATGAACATGTTTGTTGGATGTTGTAAGTAGAATATATTATAATATCAACATGGTATGTAATTGGACAAACATGCTAAAATTATTGCAACCAAATTGCAATTTAAATATCTTGATATTTGTAATGTTTCCTTTATGTGCTATTTAAAAGGCAGTCAATGAAAAACTAAACCAAGAAAAAAAGCACCTTTCGACAATTCGTTTCTAAATATAATTACTTATAAAGCTTTCAGTGATTCAATAAGAACATCAGACTTATTCCACTGGTAGGATTGGTACAGCCACACCAGTGGTTAAAATATTAACATTCTTTACTACTGGTTGTTGGATAACCCTTACTTACCATGAACCCCTGAAAAGCTACCCACCCATCCTTTCCCTACCACCTGGCTATTGAGATTAGGAGTGCTTCAATACTCCTTAAACCCACTAAATGCTAGTGCATGCATTGAGGCCTGCATGCAAATTAATTCTGGAATGCTGTGACAGTTCAGTCTATACTATATGCAATATTTTTAAAGCATTAATTTTTCCCTTTTTATAGTTAATTCATTGTCTGCAATTTTGTATCCTTTTAAAAAAACGACCTTCAGATTAAAGCATCTATTCTTCCATTGAAAATTGAACTCTGGTTTGACATGACACTTTTGGTACTAGGATACATGGGAATAAAAAAAACAGAGGTGAAAGAATCTGTTTCAGAAAAGGAGCTTTCCATCTGATGGTGGTGAGAGTTCATAATAATGCAGCAGGGGAAGGCATGAAAGGGGTGGCATGGGGGAGGCAGGGGGATGTGGTTGCTGTGGGATGTGAGTGCAGTACAGATTACTGTGATTTCAATGGGTTTCAGTAATATTTCAATATCAAAAGATCAAGATTTTACAGGAGGCCATTTTTAAGTATATTCCCAAATTGTGACCAATGGGAGAGAGATTCTTGGTTTATCTGTCATTAAAATAATGAAATTGACAAATGCAATTAGTTAGGGCATTGGATGCATACAGTATGAATTATATAAATGTGACAGTATTTATCTATTGTTGTTAAAACAAACTGTGCCTAAATTTAGCAGCTTAGAACCATACAGTTCAGGGCGGGCCATGGTGGCTCAGCAGGCAGAGTTCTCGCCTGCCATGTGGGAGACCAAGTTTCGATTCCCGGTGCCTGCCCATGCAAAACAAAACAATACATTCGTTTTCTCAGATTTACTGTGTCAGCAATTGGGCACAATTACTATAGCTTAACTCGGTCTTCAGACCAAGAGTCATGAGCCTACAACCATGACGTCAGCCAGGCTTGACTCAGGCAGATACAATTCCTCATGGGCAGTTGGCTGGAGACCACTCTCATTTTCTTGTCAAGTGGGTCACTCCATGGAGCATCGTTGAACGTGGCCAGCTGGCTTTAACAGAACAACCCAGTTAGAAGGTAGCAGAGAATGCCAGTGAGAGAGAGAGTACTAGGAAGAAATAAACCACAGTCTTCTGCAACAACTTCAGAAATGACACCCAATCACTTTTACCATGTTCCATTCATTAGAAGACAGTGAGTAGGTCTCGCCCGTGCTCAAAGGGAGAGGATTACACATGGACATGAAAGCCAGGAGGCAGGAATTTTTGGAAGATGTACCCAAAGCTGCCTACTACAATGATAAAATAATATAAGGTATAAATAAAATACAATTGGGCCATTTAATTTTTATGCATGCATAAGATACAGAAACAGTATTTCATTGTGCTATTTTACCCCTACTAAAGAATTCTGAACTATCTCATCTTCAAGATTAAAATATGATGTGATTTTAGTTCCAGATAATATTTGTCCTAGTCATGCCACAGTTTACCATGTATGATGTCTATCTGATATAATGTCTATAGAATAACTGACAGAGTAATTCTATTATTTTATTTGTTACCTTGAAGATCTAAAATTGTATATGGACCTTGTCTTGTCTGTCACCATTTCTCCAACATCTATAACTCTTCATGGATTAGAGTTTAAAAATTCATTAAATGAATAGATTTTGTCTATAGCCAAATGTAATAATAGTCTATATTGCAGAAAATTTAGAATTAAAGACAGTATAAGCTCTTTTTGCTCTCAATTTGTTCATTTTTTAAATAATAGACCATTATAAAGCATTATCTTCGAAGTATTAGAATAGACTCATTTATGTATATATGTGGAAACAAAACGTAAATATAACTTATTTTATTTAGAATTTTTATTTTCAAGTAATAAACTATATGTCAAGTTTTATAGAAAGATTTGCATATATGTTACTAATTAAAATAGTATTTGATATTTAAATAAAAATAGTGAGGTGATTACTTAGTATTAATTTGTAATTATTCAATGTATGTTAAAAGGTAATAAAATTGAGTTTACTATAAATTATTGCAGTAATTTAGACTTTTTCTTATTGCATATGTTGGAGAAAAATTACTTAAACCCACATTCATTTTATGGTTGAGATACTTAGAATTTAGGATCAGGCAGACATGGAGATTCTCAGCTTTATCTTCATCTTGGGCAAGATTTTTAAATTCTCTGAGCCTCATTTCTCTTTCAGTGAAATCAAAAAATACAATATCAATGTTGTAGAGTTTCAGTGAGGATTGGATGCAATAATGCACATAAAGTGCTTTGAAGCCCCTAGAACATAAACGTTATCGATTATTATCCTTGTTGAGGTAAATTAAGACATTCGTTTATCCTAGTGCTAATTACTAAAGAGCATTCCAAAGAACATTCTCCAGTAGCATTTAATCCCCAGTAAAATTGTTTAACTGAAGGCAAAGAAAATAAATTTTGTACTATTTAGTCAATATTTACAATGTATGCTTTTGTTTCCTAGACTGATCCAACCAATACCATGAAATGGGTTGGCTTAAACAGTGGGAATTTGTTAAGTCACAGTTTTCATATCTTAATCATAGCCTCATGAGTGTGCATTGGCCAGAGGACCCAGTTAAGGTGTGCTCAATTGCTGAGCCACCAAAACTATGAAAATGAGTGTGCAATTATAATTGCGACAATAATTGTCTAAGTGCAAATTACAGTCTTCACTCTGCATCTGAGAGCTTTAAACATTTTAAAGGGCTTTAAAATTTGCCCCATCAATTGTATTTTCCTACTTAGGTAGGAAGTTTAGCGAGTTAAGGTAAACCTACTGCCTAACTTTTTCTGAACTATTAGGAATTTAACTTCAGGAAAGAAAAATGTATGTAAATGTGCCAGTTTGAAAGGATTTATGTACCCTAGAAAAGACATGTTTAATCCTAATCAATCTTGTGAGAACAATGATTTCTTCTAATTCCTGTTTAGTACTATAGGTTGTAAACTTCATTAGGTTATCTCCACGGAGGTGTGACTCAATCAATTGTGAGTATTAAACTTGATTAGATGGAGACGTGTCTCCACCCATTCTACATGGGTCTTGATTAGTTTACTGGAATCCTATAAAAAACGAGACATCTTAGAGAGAGTTCCTTTTTGAAAACAAGGAGAGAATCGTAGAACCACGGCAGAGGAAAAGAGAACCAGAGTCTACCAGCCAGTGACTTTTGGAGATGAAGAAGGAACACGCCTCCTGGGGACCTTCATGAAGCAAGAGGCCTGGAGAGAAAGACAATAGAAGTTGTCACTTTCATGTACCTTTCCAGTGGAGAGAGAAATGCTGAATGTCATAGCCTTCTTGAACTAAGGTATCTTTCCCTGGATGCCTTAGAGTGGCCATTTCTATATCCTTGCTCTAATTGGGAGATTTTCATGGCCTTAGAACTGTCAACTAGCAACTTATTAAATCCTCTTTTTAAAAGCTATTCCATTCCTGGGATACTGCATCTCAGCAGCTAGCAAACTAGAACAGTAACTTTTATCATAATCAAAATCTAATGCTTCTAGAAATTGGGATGTTATGATAACAATGGAAGAGGGTGGTTTCCACTTTCTGCTTAGACGAATGCTGCAAGAAGTGTGAGTCAATAATCATCATGAGTTAATACATACACGGCAGTCTAGTGCAAAAGGTTATCCAGACACAGATATGATATGTCAGCTACGTGGTTTGTGCTCTGAAATGATGTAAATGAGAAAATCCCAGCCATCAACAATGAAAGAACCCTTAGGAATCCTTTAGGAATTAAAGAGTGCCTTACACCCTTCTGTTCTGTTTTCATCTACTCACAGCGAGAAAAAAGAGCAAAAACAAAGAACAAAAGCAATTGAGAATTCAGAACTTTATGGCTCAGTGAAAAACACTTTGGAGCAAAGAAAACAAAAAGCATTTTTTTCTTTAGGCAAGCTAAGCTATTTGTCATCACATATGCAGGAATTAAACATTTGAAGTTGAAAATAGATTGGACAAACATCATAAAACAAAGTAGCTTTTCAATTGTTTCTTACCTTAAACAATTTGCATGTCCTATCTATGAGTGATAATTGAAGCACATACTGATCTAACATACATGTGTATGAGCCAGGTATATATAGGTAATTTAATAATGTGTAAAATGTACTGACAAATCATCATTTGTAATCGTCAATTACGATTACATCTTGTTTATTTTGAGCTAAAACTTCCTGTTTTAAAGAAAGACATTTCCCAATATGTGGACTTGAATGAATATACAGACTTACTAAATATTAACTTAATGGGATTTTGAAAACTTGCAAAAGGCGAAAAAATCAAATAATAGGATTAGAAGACTATTCATTCCTAAAATTGTCTCTTATAATACCCATTTTTCTTCTTTATATGTGTTTTCATAATGATCCTGGGTTGTGGGGAAAGGAGGAAGAGTAGAAGAGTTATATATATATATATATATATATATATATATATATATATATATATATATATATATATATATATTAGATAATGTATTGGTTTAACTAGTCCATGACCATGTGAAGGTCTGATCCTCTATGGTAAGGAATTTCCTCCCTGTTGACTGTACATAAGCCCATTGGGCGAAGTGGGTACCACTTCCACCTAGCTTCAGCAAATGCTCTCTTCAGCTATAGTTACCAAATTTTCTCAGGTACAGCCAATGACTAGGATATGTTAAAAAGAAAAGGTTCTTTCACATCTTTCTCAATGTTTGAAAGAAAAAATAAATTAAAAGGGGGATGGTAAAGCCAATAAAGATGGTATTTTTTCTACAAAATTGTGCCCTGATTTATAGTTACTTTTAGTACATTTTTCACACGTGCATTTACTCAAATGGGAATTCATTGAATGTGACTTTTAGAGGATACAGGTACTACTTAAAGTGGCAGCATGGCAGAGTGAAAAGAAAGCAACTCCTAGTTAAAATCCCACTTCTGCCTTGGACATGACACTTAATTTATGCAGCCTCATGTCCTCATCTGTAATGATATCTGATCTGGGGAAGTCTTTATAATGACATTCGGGGACATGAACCATGGGGCAAAGTGCCTGCCAACCAGTGCTCCTTCTCTTCCGTCAGGTCTTTAAGTAACTCCCAATATATTCCAGCTGAGTGTAAATGAGTAGGAGGCATGGAGTATTCATGGTTTGCAACTAGGAAATAAAGAAAACAAGATATGATCCCAACTGCAGTCAGACAGAGAGTGTTACTAGAAATTCCTGGACTTGCCATATCTCCCTTATTTAAGAAAAAGTCAATACAGAATCATTTCAAATCTCTGATTGGCCCTGCTTCCTAATCAGTTTCTGTAGCCAGCGGCAGCAAATGTTGAACAAGGCAATAGGTGAAAATATGAAGTTCCCAGAAATAGAAAAGTAATTCTCATATGTAATTCACTAGAGAAAGCACTTCAAGGCCTTCATTTATCATTTCTGAGTGGAACCTCTGCGGGGGAGAGTTTATTTGCATTTTCAGGGGTAAAAGATTCTGTATTCTTCAGAAACGGGAACCTAGCATCAAAGAAGAGAGACGCTCCACGTGGTCCACTTTCAAATGGCTAGGGAATCATTTCCAACTGACTTAGCACACCAGCATGACTGCAATGCTTTGCAGGCTTTATTTGAAAATCTGAGCTCTTGGTAAACCTCACCCTCTAAATTTGAAGAATCAATCATAATCAGTCAATCAATTGGAGCTTGTTTCCCTTTCCCCATTCTTCTCATAATTCCTTTGTCAACCACAAAATAAGGCTTGCACGGTTAGTGATCACCTCGGCATTTCTGTTTCTTTGTCATTTCAGATAGAACTTGGCAGACGTTTTCTGAGTAATATCATATTTCAAAAGGTTTCTTTTTCCCTCTGCATTTTTATGCATTCACTGGTTGATGAGCTTCTCACAGTCAAATGTTTCCTTTTTTGAAATGCATCCAGTGGCAAAGTTGTTTCTAAAAAAGAAAGCTTGCTCCCTGGATCAACCAGGGAAGGAGAACAAGTAATAGACTTATAGTAAGATATTTATTGCGAAGAATTGGTTTAACTGATTGTAGAGGCTGGCTAGACAAATCTGAAATCCATAGGAAAGGCAGGCTGGAGCTATAGGCTCTCGCAGAGAAGCATCAGTACCACTGTTTAGGCCTTTCAACTGATTAAATCAGGCTCACCATGATTGACCACAATGCTCTCCCTGATTGACAACTGATTATGGGCTTTAATTGTATCTACAAAGCACCTTCATGACAACATCTAGATTAGTGTTCAATTTTTCAACTGGAAACTAGCATACTTAAAACTGACCTATCAAAAGACTACCATGTTCTCCAAAATATAAAGCTTTTTGAAATAAATGAGAAATCATTTATGGCACAGCTATCCTGTCAGATATCATATAGGCACTATTGCATAATCATCAAAATAATGTTTCTTAAAATGTTCTCATGAAATGGCGAAGATCTTTCTTCTGTAATGTTAACAGGAAAAGGGTATTCAATCATATAAACTGTTTTCTTAATTATATGAGTTCTTTGATAGCAGAAAATGATTCTTATTATAGAATGGGATTGTTTTTTCATGTTCTGCATACTTGAACTGTTTCAATTTTTATTAATCTTTTTATAATAAATAAAAATTTAATTTCTAAGTAGAATATGTATAAATATAGTCATCTATTCTAAACACATGCTCAAACTTGGTCTGTCTCTTCCTCATTTACTTCTTCCCAGTTCTCTTTGCTTCTTACAAATTTGGCCTTCTTAGCCTAATTTGCTTTCATGTATGATTGCTTCTTTGTAACCTATTGAAGAAACAAACAAAAACTGTTCATGTTGGAGACCCATCAAACTTACATTATAGGGCTGAGAATTTATTCACTTTTACTTCCATTTACAGAAAAGAAAAAGGTAAGTTAATCTTCTATAAATAATCTAATCTTACTTTCAAATTCCTTTCAAAATGAGTATGATGACCCTCATGTAGCATCGGAAACTCAGGTGCAGTAAAGTTAAATATCTTCCCAATTGTAGGGCACTTAAATCGGTTTATTTATAGTGGACATGATCACTTTATGGTAAATATATAACCATTTCAAAATTCAAAGTCCTTCTCAGAGAACCTTGGTTCTCCCATTACACAGGGTTTCTCTTCTCCTTTTTCTGTCCAAGAGGCTAGACAAATTTCTTGGGAAGATTTTTATCATCATTGACTTTGGGATGCATTGGCCTCTGACTGACAAGCCAGGGAATCCTGGGCATTTGTTCTGGAAAAGGTGAGGTATCTTCCACTAATAGTGAATCTCTACTCATGTCACCACTCAATAGTGCTTAGGATCCCCTCAATCCTGAATGCAACCACATTTAACTTCTCATTTGCCCTGGAATGCTTATTACCAGGCCACGTTTCCCTCCCAATGCAAGCAACAGGAATGTCCTTTCTATACTGCTGAGGGAGGAGCTCGGGGAGAATGGTAGGCACTTTCTCAGGCTGTGTCTCTGCCAAACACGTCACAACACCATCTCTGCTCTGGGCAGACAACGCATAGAAGCAGAAAAAGCAGAGAAACTGGAATCAAGGCTTATGCCTTCTTTTGATCTCTGCTTCTGCCTCAAGTGTTGTGAATGATTCCAAATCTTCCCCTGAGATTCAAGCCAAAGTTGGATGACTGAAGACTTTCGTGTCAATAGGAAAGTTGAGAGAAAAAAGAAGGCAAAAAGAAGGGGAAATGAAAATGATGGAAAGTGGGGAAAAGGTTTTAACTTTAATCATTCATATTATATTTAATACAATTCTGCTGCAATTAAGATTATAACTTTGGAACACTTATCCTTTCTTTCACATGATGCGCCTTCATCTTATTAGCCACTTACTATATTGTGTTCCCTTTTTTATTGATACTTTCTTAATAGTATTGCAGATATTAATTATGAGCAAGTATTGTCTATCTGTGATGGATTAGGCTTGACCAAGAAGAAATTCCGTGTTTGGGTGAGTAAACTTACCTGCTTCTTGCATTTATTTTAGTTACCTTAGATCTCTGGAAAACAGGGTCTTTCTTTCTGCTGAATTACTGCCTAAACACATGATTTAGTGTCACTCAATTCATGCTTCTGGATCTCCATTCCTCACCTGGAAATTCAATCTGATTATTGGGAAAATCTATTTCTATTCCCAAAAGCCTATGAAACTTTTACTTTAAAAACCACATTAGAACTTTGACTTCAAGTGCAATTAATGCTTATCAATCCTGCCAGGTCTCTTCAGGTGATTATTTATACTCTTTGGGATCTCTTCAGTTAAACGATGATGTTGTGTAGGTGTCTATAGGGTAGGGTTAAAAAAAAAAAAAGAAACAGAGGAAGGGAGAAACACATCATTATAAATTCTATAGGCATTAATTTCTCAGTGCTAGTACTGGTTCTTCTCCAATAAACATGAGGCTTTATTGGAGCACCTGTTTCAAACCCCAGTGTTGTAAAATGATTGAGATGATATATCCAAAGAATAATTTCAGTTCTGAAAGGACTTGGAAGCATAAGTAAGCTTCTGTACCTGCTTTGTTTTGTATCAATTTAGCTAAACAGGAACTAAATTTTCCAGAATTTCCATCCTTGTATGGTTTGGAAAGGGATGCTGCAAGAGACATTTTGCATTTGAAAGATTTGAAAGGCAGAAGCTAAACAATAGCCATATTTATAGGCCTTAAGGTTTGATGCTGGGATTCAAACACTTTGGCAGCTGATGCATGTTGTCGCTGAGCTGTAGCTCCCCTTGTAGGAATTGGGCAGTGTAGTAGTTAGGTTCAAGTGTCAACCTCGTCAGGTGATGGTGCCCAGTTATTCTGTTGCTGTGGACTTAAATCATCTGCATGTTAAATTCATCTATAGCTGATCACATCTGCAGATGGCTGAGGGGAGTGCCTTTCACAAGGAGGGAGGCTTTAAAGGAGAAGTTGGAAAAGATAGAAACAGCTCAGAGCAGCTCAGCAGAGCTCAGCTTCTCAGCACACCTCAGCTCAGCACTCAGAGCCAGCTCAGACCCAGACATTTGGAGATGCAGCAAGGACATGCCCCAGGAAAAGCCATTTGAATACAGAAGCCAGGAGAGAGGGCCACAGACCTGGTTGTGTGCCTTTCCAAATTAGTAAATCTGTAACTAAATAAATCCCCTTTATAGAAGCTGATCCATTTCTGGTGTGTGGCATTCTAGCAGCATTAGGGAATTAAAACAGGCAGCAATTGAAGCTGTAACTTCTCCAGTTACCACCAAGTTTGTTCCTGCAGCAACTTGGAGTTCTCACTCCATTCATGGGCAGCTCCATGGTGAAAAGCACCTGCAAGACACCCACAGCATATAGGTTGAAAGCGGTGAAAACATATGCATATTGAAGTCTGTCCTCATGAGTTATGGTTTTCCTTCTTTCTCTTTAACAAACAAACAAACAAACAAAGAAACAAAATCTCCCCTGTTGCCAATCTGCTGTCCTTTGGAGACATCAGGCACTCAACACTAAACACAGAGGTAGGTCTTGCATAGACTCCTCTGCCAGCCCCAATAACTAGGTAAGGTCTAACCCCAATAATGAATCTCTATTTTGGCTTTATTGATTCCAGTATGATAGCCACTAGCCACATGCCTACCAAATGCTTGAAATGTACCTATCTGAATTAACATGTGCTATCAGTATGAAATACATACTGGATTTCGAGGACTTGTTTTGAAAAAAAATGAAGAATATAAATGAACTCTCTGGATAGTTTTTGCATGAATGTGTGTTAGAATAAAATTTTTGAAGAATTCTGATAATTTTTACATGGATATATGTTGGAATAAAAGTTTTGAAAATATAGGGTCACATAAAATATATCAAAATTAATTCCACCTCTTTCTTTTTAACTTTTTTAATGTGGTTACTAGAAAATTCAAATGTATATCTGCGGCTTGCATTTGCAGCTTAGGTTGCATTCCTACTAGACAGTGCAGTTCTAAATCATTCATAGCATTTTTGCTGCTCTGATTGAAACTATTTGCTATCATTAATATGTTTTGTTCTTCTTATAGATGAGAAATATTAGAGAAAGTCCCCAAAAGTGATATTTGATGTCCAACTGATCAATTCTGTTTGCATTTTGCTTTGGGTGTGTTTCTGTGTAAGAACGGTAAAGTAACATTCCCTCCTGCAGCTAATCTCAACTTATAAAATTACCTGTGGATAAGACTTTAATTGATTCTCCTCACTCTGATCAGTGGATTCATGAAATTATTCACTCATTCAATAAAGATTTTCTAAGTGCCACTAAGAATTAGTCACTTGTCTGGGCCTTGGGTCTTACATCTTTGACTATGAGAAGGAGTGTGATGGTACTTAAGTTTAAGAAGGGGAGGCAGATGATAAACTAGGGAAGAGAATGATTAGAGAGTTTGAAGTATATTCCAAGCAAAACAAGAGCGAATGATATTAAAAAAAGTCTCTGGGAGAGGCCTTCTTTAGAAGGTGCGGATAATGATCATTTCTACTTTCCCAAATTATTAGGAGAACAGAATCTTACACTGTGTCAAAAGGGATACATTTTTTGATGGAAGAATAATAAATAATTCCAATTGAATTTATTTGTGGCAGTAAAGGGAGAAAGTTATAGAAAACCTGGGATATGGAAATCATATTGATAAGAGGATTTGGCTTCTGGAATACCAGAGCTGGTGTGTTCACGTTTAATGTTTAAAATGCAAGGCTTACCAGCTTCTTAGCTTTATTTTAAATTGTAGAGAGAAAGTAGAGTATCAATTATGGTTTTATCAGTGAGCATGAAGGAATCACACTTCTCGGCTCTTTTAAAATATATTTATTAATATTTAATGTGTCCTTACGATGCATCGAAGGATACAGTTCATATAATTAGAACATTTAGGAGGATGAAGCATAGTTTATTCTTCTTTAAAATTCAAAATCGGTAGCAAACTTCAAAAAATGCAGGTTCAGGTTTGAAGGAAAATGTGAGAAGGCAAAAGTCGCACGATAAAGAAAATGATGCACCCTACACACTTCAGGGAAAAATAGTATTTCTTATAGCCTTCAACACTGAAATCATACAGTAATTGCAAGAAAAATAATTCACTGGTTCTGCCATCTTTCCTTTGGGTTGCCCCATGAGCTGTCTATGAATGGTGTCAGTTTTCTACTTGTACTGAAAATATTCAGTGATTCAGTGCCAAAGCAGTTTTGACAAACTTTTTCATTGGTGCCAATTTTCATGATGATGTGCTCTCAGCATTTGCCTTTGAATTTTAAATGGTTGTAAAACTACAGGGGTTCACACTCCCGTGAATGAAACGAGGCAAGAAGATGTCAGCCAAACTGTTTAGCTGCATTTCTTTTTTTTTTCCCTATTTGGCTTCAACATGGCTTGAGACCTGGCATACTGCATAACACAGTAAAGTGTTAGAGAGAAACTGCTAACCCAGTCAGAAACAGTGAATCTTACAAGGAGAAAGTAATAAGCTACTAGAAAGGCATTTCCGGCGCCTTGTCATGCCTTCAGGCCTAGAAAACAATTATAAAAATGGTACATTTGGAAATGACTGTGTCCTAGGCAGGAGCGATAAATCGACAGAGTTAAGGCACATGATTTGACTATTGATGTAAGCAAGGGCTTTATGGCGAATGCACCTCAATATGCAAGACAAGAATTTAGCCTGGCACCCAGAAGCTACCCAAATATACAGCTCTGCATCGCATTGTCAATGTTTAATGAGTTTTAATCCCCTCTTCCCACCTATAATATTTGCTTTATAGTGATAATAGCAGCAACTGTATTCAAAAAGCTTAACCAATATCACATTCGTAGTGAAGTCAAACTGTCCAATTATGCTGGCTTTTGATTAAAGCTGTATTAATTTATTTTAAATCTGTTGAGGAATCTGACCTATTTATCCTATAATGCCTTCATGACTTTGCTTGTAGGAATGGCTAAGCTAAAGAAAAATGTAACCTATTAGATTGGACAAGCGGGCTGTGCAATTATAAAGGAAAGCTATGTATCAGTTTTCATTTAATATGATGTGATAAACATAAATGTGTGTGCCACCACCTCAGGTAGCTTTTTCTTTAGTCATTCTGGCTTAAATGTGAAAAATGCAATTCAGGGTAACATCAAGTTTATATGAACACCATATCACATTTGATGTTTTCATTTATGTTCTTTTATCATTTGTGTACTTCATCAAAGCCCTTAGACTAACCTAATACGTGGTCACTAAGCAAAAGGATTTCTGTCACATTGGTATATTTCACATTTTCTTTCCATATTTCAGTTTGGTGCAATGGATAGTAATAACTTACATAATGAATTTGGAACATAGTAAAAGTGTGTATTTCCAGTGAATGACTCAATTCATTGAAGGAACAATGAAGCTATACGAAAGCTGTCTTGGATATAGGACAAAATCACTTAACCTCTGCCATGTCTTTGTAGGATCGGGTAGGTTACAGAGTTGCACTCAGCAGCTGATTTCAGGAGAGTAATTAGGAAAAGAGCCAATTCTATATTCATGGAACTCTCCCTAATAAAAGACATGCAGGCTTTCTTTTCCACTAACCCATTACAAGACACTCTAAAAGCTTGTTCTATCCCCTAAGGAGGGAAATGAACAGGAAGATATAGTTGCAAAATGATTCACTAATATACCAGCCAAATGTACAATTTATAAACACATTCTTGTTGCCATTTTAGTAGACAGGAAAAGGACTATGGCAGGTCAACACTTTCTCAGACAACGAGATCAATTTTTCCTTGGCCCTTCTACCAATGGAAATGCCGATTTCTATTTATAGATTTTCATTGCTTTCCAAACACATTTTTTCACATGGGGATGGAATTTGTTCATATAACCAATATATCTCAATGGATTTTACATGCCTGGCTGCTATTTTCATATTGATCTTTTAAAATTGCTTAATATTTCGCTCTGTGTCTAAAGGCACTCAGTGATCTTCTAATATAATACACAAAAAAGCTTGATGCTCACCTCCTCTTTTCATTCACATCTCCTCTATGAATTCCCAGTCTTTCTTCTCCTGGATAGCAGAACTGCAAATGTGCACATCTACATTTTGGGTGTGCACAAACGACATATTTTTACTCTAATACTCTTGAGTTTCCATTCTTCTCAGCTCTCTTAAGTGAAAACTGGCTCTTTCAGATTTATTCAATCTCTCCTTATTAAGTCATTGAAAGTCTCTATCATCTAACACAAAAATCAATGTTTAAGATCATGTTGGAGAAAAGCCATTTTGGGGGTTCATCTCCCAATAAAGCTCACTCTTTTCCCTCCTTGAATCTGCACATAATAGGAAGCTTTTATACGAGTGTGGTTGGGTAGGGACACATTTGATTCAGTGACTTTCCTCTGGAACTTTACTGGTCTCACTGGTTCCAAGTATGCTCAGAACTTGCTTCTGTGTGGCAAGGGCTGGTGCCCAGCCTGTTCATTGTGGACTTCTTCTTGCTACTTGCCATAGACCTTTGTCAAGACATCTTTCCTTGCAGCCCCTAAATTCTGATTTCAGCCTTTATAGTTCACCACTTCTCTTCAGTACTCATTCAATTATTACCAGACAAAGGCAATAGATTCTTTTGCCCAATGCACTCAAATGACCAATTCTTGAGACAACAGAGTTTCAAAGAGGGAAAAAGTTTATTACTAAGCATGTAGTAAGAGAGAATATGGCCTATTGGCCCAAAATCTGTCTCCCCAAACTGCAGTAATTCTGATAGTTGTATTAGAGAAAAAGATGGGCAGGATTTAGGATAATGAGCACAGTGGCCCCAGATGGTGCAATTAGAGGCAATCTAATTATTGAGCTTGCACAGATTGATTCCATGCTTAGTCACAGGACATACGTAAGTAAATGGCTGTCTTAGTTTGATGAGTGGCCTGATTTTTAGTATTATAATGAGGTATAGGTGACTTGTACATTAAAATCTAAATTCCTGCACATGTCAGGCAGGCTCATTTTGGTTAGATCCAGTCTAGGTTATCAAGATAACCTTGGATTTGGGGTGGGTTGGTTGTGGACTGACCCAAGACCCTTCATTAATAAACATTCTGGACTGGCTTCAGTGATTACAAGACTCTAAGGTTGAAAAACTGGTTAAATGGGTACAAATGAAGGTTAGTCACAAGGTTTTGACAATCACAGCGGCAGAAAATAAAGGGTGTACAATTACAATCATTATCAGAGATCAAGGCAGATGGATCACAATTTTGAGATTTCAGGCATTTCTCTCTGAATACCAGAAAGCAAAAGGATTATTTATATGAAGATTCTGGGATCAAAATCATCCCTTAAATCCTAATTTCTCAGTTACACCATGATCACAAAATGTCTTGAAAATTTTAGCTGATTTTTCTGTGTCATACTAGTGTCTGTAAGCTCTGGAAGGCTACTCTCCAGCCAAACTATGTGGATATCTACCCTAACCTTGACTCTTCTATATGTCAGAATACTATGTGACTATATGGGACTTTGCTCAAATCAGTATAGAATATAGAAAGGCACATACATGGAGAAAATACAACTAACAGGAAGAAATTGACATAAATAAGAACATAAAAATCTACAGATGCAGCCTGTGGGATGCTCAGTGAAATGGGATCAGATATATTCTTATTGGAAAACTATAGGATAGACATAAACAATCTAAAAATAAATAAAAAATAAACTGGGCATTCACTATGTGCAAAACTTGTTCTAGATTACCACTGCAAACCAGACAAAAAGTTCTTTGCTCTGTGGAGCTTAAATTCTTGGTGTGGACAAAAGCTAATCAGCAAGCAAAAATGAATAGAATAAATTAAAACATTGATAAGTACTTCAAAAATAGAATAAATAAATGGAACAGAGTGACATGATGAAGAGTGACTGAAGGGAAAGATAGAGTTTACAGTTGGTGTTCCAAGGAAGACCTCTGATGGGGAAACTTTTATGCAGAAACCTGAATGACGGAAGGAAGTCAGCCTTGGGAGGTGTGAGAGCAAGGACACGGCGGTAAGGACATCCAGAGACCCCCAAGTTCTGAGAAAGAACAAGCTCAATATTTCCAGAAAACATAAATGGTCTTGTGGTGTGAAATGGGGGCGTTTAAGCATAAGAGTGGCATATTCTGTTTTATGTTTTTTAAACAATTGCTTTGGTTGTTGTGAAAAGAATCGCTTGCAGGAGGCTTGTACTGGAAGCAAGGGGAACACGCAGGGAAGAGTAGTTATAACTCAAGCGAGCAATGATTTGAGCAAAGCTTGAAACAAGTCAGCAGGGGTATGGGGAACAAAAAAGGCCCATGTAATAGGAATTTCGAAATGTTGCTTTTAGTATTTGGTGAGAGGATCTGTGTGCAGAAAGATATGAGTGCTCCAGTGGAGAGCTGGCCTAAATACCACGCCTTTTTCCTTAACACACTGTTTTTACATGTTCTCTTTCTACATGGGTAGAGCCCCAACCTCCCCCTCCTGAAATTGCTTTGGAATCCCCAGATGGTAGACAGCCTTGTGGTTGCAAACAGACTTCAGAAGACTATTGGAAAGGGAAAACTAACCTATATATTTGAAAAGAGGCCAAATCTACATTTGAAATTGAAGAGAATCACAACATCACTTCAGAACAGAGATGGTAATATTGAAAATCTGCAAAAAGCACAATGATGTTTATTCTAGGGTATGAAATAATAATAAGCACCTTTTTTTTTTTTTACATTTCACATATAAGAAAATCAACTACAGCATCATTAAAATAAGCTGTCTGAAAAAATCTCAGTCATGAGGAGACTCCAAAGGAATTTTCTAACTTAGAGATGGAGGGAAGAATATTTTACAGAAGTTTCATAGGAGAGATGAACTGATGGTCAGCTAGCTTCAGGGATAGTTGATTAAGATTGGTTCTTAGAAAGGTAGGAATTGTTCCTGCAGATTAGCATCTAGATTTTATCAAAAGGAGTGTGAAAGAACATTTGGAGACTGAAGTCAAGTACACAGGGGGTGGGAAGAAAGACTTTCCAGGACAGAGAAATACAGAGCCACTGTCAAAAACTTGCAGCCTTTTAGAGTCTCTCAAAATTGAGTTTTTAAGTTTTAGAACTCCTGATGTGACAACAATCAGATACGCAGGATGTCAGTATAGAAGTAGGAGGGTGAAGGAAAGAGAGACAGCGAGGATGGTAGCTTATTTTGGGCTATTCATTGACTCCATTCTTACCTTTCATCCCCAAAGAATTGAGAATGGAAAGTTCTCTCTTTCGGCGGTAGGGGATGTTGGATGCTCAGCATTAAAACTCGCAAGTTGCCTCACTAATCACTTCAATCCTTCCCTATGGTAGATCCAACCATCAAGATCCAAGGTTTAACCACACTTCATCTTTCCATTAGCAGGTTTGCACACTACACCTATCCCATTCTCTCCAAAGCCACCATTTTGCCACCAAATTCCTTGGAATTTGAAACACCTATGTTATGGAAAACATCCTACAATTATTAACAATATTTCTCCTGGAATTCTCTTCAACCTGGAAAAAAATAGACTGTACACTCAGTCCAGAAGAGGAAATTGCTGACTAATCACAACAAAATTTCCCCTGTGCTGTAGCTGTGCCCGCAGGCTCATTCACAGGTTTTGATTCAGGGTCATAGTTTTCCGCCACGGACACACTTTCCCAGTCTTTCTCCATCTCAGCTGGTATCTGAGCCTTCTGTCAATTCATCAAGTGAAATGAGGCTAAAAAACCAAAAAATCACGGAGGTTATATTTTTCAGTCTACCTTCAGGAACGTGTAAAGAAGAGTGATCTGTTGTACAGTTTCCTGGCTGAAAGGAGCTATTATCATCGTCCATTTGGTTCTTTGCTTCATATTTAGGGCTGTCATACAGCTCTTGAATACTTTGAAACTGTGACAGCTTAGTTTCAGGTATAATAGAAACCATCTGCAAATGGCATTCTGAAGCAGTTTTATAAAAGTTCGGATACTGTATTATATAATTGTGCAAAGACATTTCTTATTTGAGATTCTGAGACAAATAAAAATGGATACAGTTACAAAAAGTCTAAATGGTGTGCGGTGGAAGACAAAATTGAATTTAATATTAGCTACTAGAAGAAAATTCCTTGTGCCATATGTATGCAGGTTGTTTCCACAGTGTTAACAGCTTAAGAAACTTAAGTTTTAAAGTCTGTAAATTGAGAAAGGTAAGGAAACTTCAAATTCCCTTCTATGGTTCTTATGACTCAAATCAGGGTAGCCCTGTTTTAGCCTGGCTCAGCTAAATACGTATGCTGATTTCATAAAATTGACAGAAACTATTTACGAACCGCATATTATCATTTGAAGACTGCTCACCAGCCCTGTTTTGTTGCCTTTTGCATTTTCTTTCTTGGATTTAAGCTTTTTTATGCCCCTATGATTGGCCCCCAGAGAGCTTTAAGTCACAGCCTTCTGTGTGGCAGTTGCTCAAGTGCATCTTGAGATTCTATCAAGATATTTTCTGGAACTGCTCACTTGAGAATTGTATCCATCCCTTAGACAAGAAACAGAGACACTTGTTAGGACAAGTAGTTACAGTTCTTATACTGTTGAGTAATATCCGTTATGATAGTGATTTAATTACATTGATTTATTGATTTTGCTGCAGTTCAGTTTGAAAGTGTTTGAGATGAGTCATAACCACAAAGGGACTCTCAGTCAGGATGACTAAAATAAACGCTAACTTATGCATGATGGTAAGAATAATGAGGGAAAAACTAAGAGAAAAATAAGAAATGGGTAGCTGAGGATACTGGAAATGCCTTTTTTTCTCATGAGTTCTTTCTCCAAAAGGATGTCCACAGATTTCAGAGCAGTGGATGTCAGAATTCAATGTGCCCTAAATTTACCAGAGGTACTTATTAATCATGCAGATTGCAGAGTCTCAGCTCTGGAGATTCTGATTTTACAATTCAATTGTACTGTTGTTGCTTTCTGAGGGGAGTGGAGGGAATGGATGGAGATTTTGAGTATATGGCTTGGTGAGTGTTGTTGTTTGTGGGGTGAGGGAGTCATCCGTATGTTTCATCAGCTCTCAGATTGATTTTGACATAGAGAGCAGAGAGACCGTACATTAACATTAACCTTATCTGCGGGTGTCCTGGGAAGACATGCATGGCAGCTGAGTGTATGATCCGGGAGTCCCTGCTCTATTGCAGGGCCAATGATGTAACCTCAAACCTTCATAGGGAATGGTAAGAACTAAATAGAGCAATCCATTTAAATACTGGACACACACCAGGTGTGTGATACATAGTGAACGCTCCATAGAATGTTAATTCCACTGCTAGTTCCATTACTGATGAACAAATGCCACTTCATGGGTTCTTCATGTAAAATGGGATTGTTTAAATTAGATTAGTAGAGCGACTAAGGAGGTAGCAGCAGTGTAGTCTCAAGGAAGGCTGCTTTGAGCTCTGCTGGATCTCATCAGATAGTCCTCAATTTGATCACCTATTTAAGGGTCCCAGATGCTTATTTCACCAGTGCTCATGGGTGATGAGAGCTGGGGAGGTTGAGTCTTGTTAAATTAAACATCCCCAAACTGATGTAAACAAGAAATTGCTAATCACAAAATGTATAGTAAAATAAGGAGTTTACACAGACAGGTAGACCAACATATTTATGATCAACAAAATTTCTCACTATATTTAAACTACATCTTCCTTCTTTTTTTTAAAAGAAGAAGAAACTGTCTTAGTTTTCTGGAGCTGCCATAACAAAGTACCACAAACCTGGTGGCTTAAAACAACAGTATTTATCCTCTCACGCTTCTGGAGACCAGAAGTCTGAAATAAAGGTATCAGCAGGGTCATGTTTTTGCAAAGTCTATAGGGTTCTGGTGGTGGTTTGCCAACAATCCATGGCATACTTAGGCTAGCTGTGTAAATTAATCTCTGCCTCCTTCAGATATCTGTCTTTTTCTCTGCATCTAAATTTCTCCTTTTTGTGTTGACATTAGTCCTATTGGATTAATGCTCATCCTAATCCAGTTGGCCTCAACTAATATCATTTTCAAAGATAGTATTTCTAAATAGGGTCACAGTCATGGGACCAGGTGCTAGGACTTGAGAATGCCTTTTGGGAGTAGGTGGGCACTATTCAGTCCAAAACAAGGACCAAGAGTAACAACTCACTTCTAGAAATCACTGTCAGTGAAATCATAAACATTTCAAGTCCATTCAATTTAGCTTCATAAATTGACAGTTGCATAGTGAACGTGGAAACAGAATGGAGGAAATCAGATTAATTAAAAAAATAAATTCGTTTTAAAAATAAGATGTTCTGAGGATTCCATCTGAAAAAAATCTAGTACTGCATAAACATTCAAGATACACTGCTGGCACCCTGTCCTATAACTCCATTTTCTTTTACTCTGACCAGAACTGAGATTTCCCTCTCAGAGTACACATTTGCAAAGCTTAATAGTTACCTTTGCATGTTCTTTGGTTATGGTAAAACACTGACGAATTCTGGCACTGTTTTTGTGTAGAGTGAAGCTTTAAAAAAATGGTGTGATTTTATTGGTAATTAGGCCAAGAATTCAGATATGCAAAAATATATAATTTTGTGTTCTATAGCATAATTTTATTTTAGAATTCGTCTCAATAATTTGTCAAGAAACTCATCAATCATTAGAAGTGCTGTACATTTACTGCTAAAAAATATTACCAGAGGTTTATTTCTCTCTGTCATCAGCACTTATGAGGTGTTTCACATTTTTTTCAGGCAACAGGTCATTTGTATTAGGATTGCACTTAGGAATTAGTACAGCTTTTTAGTTTCCCTTGCTTTTCACCATTAATTTTTAGTGATATACATTATTGAGCAAAGTTTTACTCTACCTTATACAGTCATTATGAGTTGGCTTCTCTCCATAATTCTTCAAATAACCCCACTTTATTTTTTTCTCTTCTGAAATGATTCTTTCGCTATTTGGTTTAGTCATAAAAAGAACATTTTATAAGACACTGAGCAAAAGCATGCACATTGACAGAACTTACAATAGCATGAGTAAACCACTGGATATTTGTCATGATTAATGATATTTCTGTAGTGATTGTTCAACAAAGTTTTGCCTATTTCATGCCATGAGCTTTCTAAACCATGGTCATATAAACTCACAGAACTAATTTATAATTGTTTCTTTCTTTCTCTGATAATGTAAGTGATACTATAGAATTCTGATGTTGAGGCAAAGCTCAGTTCCTTGATCTGCATTCTGTCAGAAAACATAAAGACTGCATTGTAGGACTTATCATATGCAATGTACCAAGAGGCATTGTGTCAATCTTAATAGCGTACAATGTTCATATACGATCATAATATGTCGTCACTCAATTCTGAAATAATGTATGGCCTCTACCTACCTCACACTTCCTCAAACCCATTGATGGTGAATTAAATATAGTATGTATTTGACTCTGTTTCCAGTTACAGGATCCACAAGTAAATTCGACTTGATGTGAGAACAGTCAAGAATGTATATCTATACAATACAACTTGCACACTATTATCGGAATGAGGCCCTTCTTAGAAATGAAAATAAAGCAATCATAATCTAGTTATAGGGCATGATTATATTTTAGAAAGTAGATATGACTCCAGGGTTTTAAAAGAAAGAACCTTCCTGGAAATTCCGTTCATCTTGTCTCTCACGTAGAATTAAGAAGCACTGGGTTGTGCAAAGAATTATCCCATCTTCTTCCTGGGAATGCTGCACCATTGTTCTTGGAAATTCCTACTTTAGGAGTAGCCACCATTCTATAGGTTCAAATACAACCCAAACCTCAGACACACTTATCTGGGACTCATTCCTAGCGAGTGAGGGGATCAGTTCTCCCTTGGCTTCATAGAAGAATGGAATAATATTCCCAATGAACACTGTACTCCCAGAAATTTCCCAACTTCAAGTTATTTTTTTAATTGTTCTTTTTTATATTCACTGGGCAAATAGAAGTTTCTTATAGGGCTCAAAGTAGGGTCCAAAGCCTTGCTGACTAGTGCTGTTTTTCAGCTGCTTGTGACTCTCTTAAGAATACTTGACACGTCATACTTTTTCCACATCTAAGAGTACAGCTAAAATTCCTCTGCACCCTTTACCCTGACTAACACATATTAATCGTTAAATAAATATGCTTGGAACGAATGAATAAATCCTGTTCACTGTCCCTTTTAAATAAAGTTAAGTATTATACCTGTCTATCAAGGTCTAAGTTTATTTATGATGCTGTTATGGGACAAAGGCAGTGCATTCTTTTGCCCACTCTTTTGCGTTCAAATGACCAATTCCTGAGACACCGGGATTTTCAAAAAGAGAAAAAGTTTATTGGTAGGTATGAAACAGGAGATCGGATGGTCTTTTGGCCCAAAAAACTGTCTCCCCGAACTGCAGTAATTCTGATTGTTTTATGGTATCAAAAGATGAGCAGGTTTTACAATAATGAGCACAGTGGTTCTAGATGATGTAATCAGAGGTGATCTAATTATTGAGCTTGTGCAGATTGATTACATGCTCAGTCACAGAATGTATGTAAGGAAATGGCGGTCTTAATATTATGATGGACATGATTTTTAATATAATGAGGTATAGGTGCCTTACAGGTTAAAGTCTAAACTACTGCACATGTCAAGTGGACCCATTTTGATTAGATCCAGCTTTGATCATCAAGATAACTTTGGACTTGGGCTGGGTTTGTTCTGGGCTGACCCAGGACCCTTCATTAATACACTTTTGGGGTTGTCTTTAATACTCACAGGATTCCAAAGTAAAAAAAAAAGTGAATAAATGGGTACAAATAAAAGTTAGCCACAAGGTTTTTACAAACCACATGGGTACAAGGTAAAGGCTATACAATGATTATCAGAGGTCAAAGCAGCTAGATTACAGTTCAAAGATTTGAAGTATTTCCCTCTGTCTACTCCAATATACTAGGAAGCAAAGAGGAATATCTATATGATGACTCGGTAGTCATGACCATCCCTTAAATCCTAACTTCTCAGTTTACAAAATTGATCTCCTGAAGAAGACAATGGCCTTTTCATACTTGAATTAATTTCTAAACTTCTTTACCCGTGTTCCATTTTATTGTCATTTAGAATTTTTATTCCATCTTTTTTTTTTTTTTTAATATGGAATGCTTCGTGAACTTGTGCATCATCCTTGCACAGGGGCCATGTTAATTTTCTCTGTATCATTCCAATTTTAGTATAGGTGCTGCCGAAGCAAGCACTGATTCCATCTTTTTAAATTTACGAATTATTTTTGTTCAATGTTTTAGGCCCTCTTTGCTCCCAGCATCACAGACCCCCTTGTGAATTTGCTTTTCTCCTGAATGAATGACATCTTTTAGTTATTAGTTCAGTGAGCATTTGTTCATGTCAAATAGTACTTGAAATATAATGTTTCATTTTCAAATATTATCATCAGTGACAGTTTAGTTGAGGGTCAAATTCAAGTTTAGCTGTCATTTCTCTCCGCCCTTTGAAAATAATACTTCTCGGTCTTTTACAGCTCTGGTTGCTAGTGAAAGATCTGTGTCAGCAATTGTGATTCCTGCATGGTTATTCTTATTTTTATCTCTGATAGATTTAAATAATTATTTTTATCCTTGTTGTTTGGTAGTTTTGCTATGTGTTTAGATATTTACTTTTATTGATCTTGATCAATACTCTGGTTTTGTATGTGATGACTCATATGTTCCATTGATTCAGAAAGTGACAACCATTTTTCTTTAAATATTACCTCTCCACCATGTCTTCTTTTTTCTTCTTCTGAAACTCTTATTTGCATGTCAAAGCCTCTCAAACAACTTCCTATTTTTCTTAACTATTTTCTTTATGTTCTATTTTGGCCATTTCCTCATTATTCCCTTATATAGCTCAGTGATTTTCTCTAATACTGTAGCCCATTGGGAACTTATCACATCTATTGCTCTTTTATGATAACATTTTTAATTTCCAGGATTTCTAATTGCTACTTTTATATCTCAACTCATTTCTGATTCATATCTATCTGTTTTTTATTCCATAATTTCCTGTTGGTGGTCATGCATGTCACTCTTTATCTCTCCGAGTATTTCTAAGGAGATTCATTTATTATCCTTTTCAGGAGATTGCATCATTATCTGCATAACTTCACCAGTTAATTCTCTCGTTTTCTTTTGAGTTTTTTTTACTAACTTTTAAATTACTAGTTTTGTAAATGTACTTTAGAAACTTAATATGCCAATTCATCTTGTATAGATATTTGTGTACAGTTGTGTCCACATATATTTTCTTCTCCCTATGCTAAATAATCTGTGTCTAGTAGTTTCCACCCTATGAACTGACATGCTACATTTAGAAGCAATTCTTATATTAGAGTTTCAGGGCTCACATCTCATAGGGATGTCACACTTATATTTCCTGACTCTAAATACCTTAGCCCTAGCCAAGTTGGGTGGCCACCTCTGGTCCCTCCAGCTCTCCCAAACAGCAGCCCTAGGCAGTGATTACAGCATTTTACATCTACTTTCCTGAGTGGAGAAACTCTGCCTCACACATTTAGTTATTGATTTCAGCATGGCTCCTGCCCACTGCCACATATGGGGTAATTTGACACTTCTTGCTCTTACAGACTTGATCTCCCGGCTACTTTGAGCTGTTTCTGATCTAGGAACATAATAGAACAGTGGTTTCAGGCTTCATATATTATTGTGGGTTTCAGTTTCATGTTTGTTTCATAGGGATGTCAATATAATGTAAAAACGATTTGATTCAGGGGGTACGAGATTAGTTCAGGAGTAGAATTCTCACCTGCCATGCAGGAGACACAGGTTCAATTCCCAGTCCATACCCTTCCCCAAAAAAACCAAACAAGCAAAAAACAAACAAACAAACAGAAATTCAACAAATGGTACTGCAATAATGGGATATTCACACGGAAAAATAATGAAATGTGACCCCACCATACAGTATACCAAAAAAAAAAAAATGATTCGACTCTCATTACATGAGACTGGAAAGCGATTCCACGTAAAGTCACAGATGTATCATAACCAGAATTCAGAGGTATATATTTAAATATTCACATTTCATTTGAATGCAAATTTAAAATAAAAAAGGTAAATTCAATACATTAACCTTGCCTATGCTATACTTCAAACACTTGTAAAATTAATTCACCAAAAAAAATTTTTTTTAAACAAGTTCTTATCTAAGTAGCTCTTTCAACTCAAAATTATTACTTGCCTTTCTCTCACTTGGAACTTTACTTCCATTTACCAAACTGCAAAATTTGTAAGTTCAGTTTCTCAGGTCATATTTCTCCTTAAAATTTTGTCTTATAATTTACACAGACTTGTCAGTTATCAGATTCAACTCTGAGCTCTACCTTTGGAACTTTCTTCTTGATTTAGATGAAAATGTCAGGAAAGGGTTTGAGCAAAGGTTACGTTTTCCTAGTGAGGTAAGGTTATCGTTTAACTTGAATAGAGTGTTATAAAATAGTTTCCTAACTTTTTCTGTAAGAACTCTGTATGCACTGTTGTTGATAGTAGACATAAATGAATTTTGCATTTTGATCAACTTCGAGCAGATAATGAAATTTTATGTAATGATTTTTAGCTTGCTTTCCTTTACTAAAAGTGTCACATTCATATAGTAAAGAATTATATTTTTACAATATCAATTACAAATTATTTAAACAATTTCTTTAATTGTGATGTTTCTTGGGAATGAATGCTTTACAAATAGCCTTTGGAGCTAACCAATGTTGAGAGCTGTGCATCTGAAAATTTACCTTACTTACAAACCAATATACTAATCTGACACAGATTTCAATATTACTGCTAAAAGTCATAGGTTCCTGGCTCTTAGTAAAAAAAAAAAAAAAAAAAAAAAAAAAAGGGCTAGTTTTACTTATGGCAACAGCAGTAGCCAGACCTTCATATTGGTTTGCAATGCTTCTATGGCCCCAAGACCTATTGGGACAATGCAAATGGCCCATCATGGATGGATCTTGCATGGTCAGGCTCCAGGAATCGAACCCAGGTCTCTGGTATGGCAGGCGATAACTTGGACACTGAGCCACCGTGGCCTGCTCCCCCCAACCCCGTACTTTTAATCACTTAATTTTTGGCATAAGGAAGCCAAGTCTTAGATATTTTAAGTCACTTGCCCAAGGCCAGTACAAACAAAAAATAAAAAGACGTTTGGTGACTTCTTAGGAACAATTTTTACAAAGTGATAACAACCCCTACGAATGATAATAGTAAGGTTTACTATGCCAAATTTAGTTGTTTTTTACTTCTGATCCTCACAACAGCACACTGAGTTTTATTACTTTCATTTTCTAGCTCAGGGTATTGAGACTGAAGGAGGTTAAGTAACTTGTCTAGACTAGATACTAAATTCGAGTACAGGAGTTAGAACCCATGTATAACTCCAGAGTGCATTCTTAATCCATTTGCTGTATTGTCCCTCAAACAATAATCATAGATGCTCATTCATTAAGTTATTTTTCCCCTCTACACTCCACATATGGAGTCTTTTGTATTTTATTTTTATACAGGTACAGATTCAAGCTTTTCCATGATTTCTTTATGCTGGAGCATAGAATAAATTATTCTGCTTCTAATCCTGGGACCATTAATCATGAAATCTTTGTTCTGTTGTCTGATACACACCACCAATGGCTTTTTCTGTGGGAAACTGTCAGCAATGTGGGAAAAAACAGAAGCTGGATGGGATATTATGGATGCCATTTTAAATAGGTTATCTCATGTCACATCCAATATTTTAGTCTTTTTTTCCCCCAAGGTGTGGGACATCTAAGACTTAAAAAAAAGCAGGACGTAAAATCTGACAATATCTAAAACATTCTGGAAATAAAACTAGACTACAGAATGGACATTTAATAATGTACATAATAAGATGCAGTAATTCTATTTCCCAGACTACTTACTGAGGGAGCATGAATTAGTTGGGGGAAAAAAATGGTAAGTTGCTTGAAGTAAGAATTAAGAACAAAGGACGTACTTTATCTTTTAAAACAATCATGTCCTAAACTATTTTCTCTTTAGGTATTCCTGAGAAGTCATTTGTTTTGCTAAATATTACAACAGTATTTTTTTTTTGCCAATTAGAGACTAGTGGCTGAAGGTTTTGTTTTGTTTGTTTGCTTGTTCATTTTCCTTATTTTTTTTTCCAGATACGAATTGGAAGTTTTCTGGCCTTAATTTTGGTAGCAAAGTAATAAGAGGTGGAAAGTCCATATGTTGCATGTGGGGAGGGAGCCTGGGAGATAATGTCAACAGCACAACTGAATAGAAATACCTAATGAGGATTTTAAAATTTCACCATGAAGTGTGTAATGTTATTTCTCCTTTTATATCTGCTTCAAAATATTTAGTAGAAATTTTTGACTCTTAAAAAATTTTGTTGCTCTACTTTGAGGAATTTGAAAGGGTAACACCTGAAATACATGAATTCAGTCATTACAGGATAAAGTGAATTGATATCCATGCTACAATAAAAAGATTAATCTCCCATCAGCATGGTAAGTTCATGGAGAACAAATTTCTCCTAATTTGCAATTGTCCCGTTATCTTCCACTACCCCTATGTTCCCTTATTTTTTTTTAATTTTTAACTTTTTTATTGTATAGTATGACATATATACAAAGCAAAGAAATAAAAGTGCAATAGTTTTCAAAGCACTCTTCAACAGGTAGTTACAAGACAGGCCCCAGAGTTTGTCATGCACTACCGTATGATCCTCATATTTTTCCTTCTAGATGCTCCAGAATATAGGAAGCTAGAAGGCTTAAATATTTTTTTATTATCACAATAAAATTTTTCCTTCTTTTTTTGGTGAAA
The DNA here is from genome assembly GCF_023851605.1 of Tamandua tetradactyla. Taxonomy (NCBI): domain Eukaryota; kingdom Metazoa; phylum Chordata; class Mammalia; order Pilosa; family Myrmecophagidae; genus Tamandua; species Tamandua tetradactyla. Next base: position 50,891,835 of record NC_135343.1, on the reverse strand, counting down.
AATAATATATATACACAAAAGCTATAAATTTCAAATCACAGCACCACAATTAGTTGTAGAACATATTTCAGAGTTGGACCTGAGTTAAAATTTCACAATTTTAGGTTTTTACTTCTAGCTACTCTAAAATATTGGAGACTAAAATAGATATCAATTTAATGATTCAGCATTCATATTCATTTGTTAAAGCTATCTTCTCTGTAAAACACCACCATCACCTTTGATCTTTCCATCCCTTCTTTTAGGGGTGTTTGGGTTATGTCCATTCTAACTTTTTCATATTGGAAGGGTCTGTCAATAATATGGGGTAGGCAGATGGAACTAGATGATGTTCTGGAGAGGCTGGGTTGGTTTCAGGATTTATCTGGACCAGGGATCCATCTGGAAGTTTTAAGTTTCTGGAAAGTTACTCTAGTGCATAGAACCCTTGTGGAATCCTATATATTGCCCTAGGTTTTCTTAAGAATTGGCTGGAATGGTCCTGGTTGGGGATTGGCAGGTTATGATAAGTAGCAAGGTCTAACTGAAGCTTGCATAAGAGCAACCTTCAGAGTAACCTCTTGACTCTATTTGAATTCTCTCTGCCACTGATACTTTATTAATTATACTTCTTTTCCCCCATTTGGTCAGTATGGAATTGTTGATCCCATGGTGCCAGGTCTGGATTCATCCCTGGGAGTAACCTTCCATGTCTCCAGGGAGACTTTCACCCCTGGATGTCATGTCCCACATAGAGGGGAGGGCAATGATTTCACTTGCTGAGTTTGACTTAGCCACAGTGAATCCACATCTGAGCAACAGAAGAGGTCTTCCAGAAGTAACTCTTAGACATGCCTATAAGTAGTCTAAGCTTCTCTGCTACCTACATAAACTTCACAAGAGTAAGACTCATGATCGAGGGCATGGCCTATTGATTTGGGTATTCCTAAAGTTTGACACAGTAACAGGGGATTCTCTGATGTTAAGGTTAAATAGTTTTGTATTTTTTCTCCCCTCCCTCAGGGGACTTTGCCAATACTTTTTGTTTATCTGGTTAATATACTCTAGGATGTTTCCAGGCATTACAATAATCTATACAGGGTTAAAGGACCTTGCTTATTCTGTGCTCCCTGTGTTTCAGTTGTTCAAATGAGCGAAACGGATAGGTTGAATTAGATTATGCACTACAGAAAATTTCAGTTCCAGACCAAATAAACCTTTATTCCATTGGTCTCAAAGAGTATGTGTGGTTCTAAAATATAGACAGTGTCTTCCTTATCCCTATATTCTAAATTGCTTTAACCCCAACCTGTTTGGCTTTGTTCTTATCTCTGAATATCAGGTTGTATACCTAAAACAGCCTCTCAAAGTCCAGAAATAATAATCACCACTCCAGACTTAATGCGTCTGCTCTAAAAGCTTAGGCCCTTTTTTCTTATAAGCATTTTCTAAAGGTGACCATACCCTTCTTGTTCTTTTGTTTCTGGCTTATTTTGTTTCACCAAATGTCCCACGTGTTCATTCACATTGCTGCATGCCTCACAACTTTGTTCCTTTTTCTGGCAGCACAACCTTCGTTCATAAGTATACAACATCATTCACCAATCTACTTCTCCATCAGTGCCTCCTTCAGCCACCTGCATTCATCAGTCATCACATAGAGGGCCCAAAGTCCACAGTCCATCAACATTCTCAATTTTAGATGATTTCATTATTCCCAGGAGAAATAACACCAATAAACCACCCTTGCCAAATAGGAAATCTAAACTTCCTCTTTATTCTTGTCCCTCCCCATTATTTACCTCCATTGTTGCTATGGTAGTGCTGATGGTTTCCTTTTGAACAGAACTCATAACATGCAATAGCATTTTTCCCCCTGTACCCTGGACTTAAGCACTCTTTGTACAAGAATCATATCTTTGAAGTAATTCTTGCAAGAACTAATTCATATAGTATTAGCTGGTGAGACACATAGGTCTATACACCCCATTCAAACTTGTTCATCTTTCGTATGGTAATGTTACTTATAGACCCACTGGAGAACAACCTTCACTCCTATCTATTCCTTTACATTGGAGTTCAACCTTATTAGCTAACAGTTCACCCATCTTTAGCTTCTATGTATCTCTAAATCCCCTGTATTCTGTATTATAAGCCTCTGATTATACCTTTATACTGGTCATAAAAGTGGGCCCATACAGTATCTGTCGTTTAGTGCCTGGCAAATTTCATTCAGCCTTATGTCCTCAAGGCTCATCCATCTTGTCATGTGCTTCAGGACATCATTTTGTCTTACTACTGCATAATATTCCATCATATGTATATACCACATTTTGTTGATCCACGCATCTGTTGATGGGCATTTGGTTTGTTTCCATCTTTTGGCAATTGTAAATAATGCTGCTATGAATATTGGTGTGAAAATGTCTGTTTGTGCCATTGCTTTTGACGTTTCTTGTTATATACCAAACGGTGCTATTTCTGGGCCATAGGGCAACTCAGTATTTAGTTTCTTAAGGAACCGCCAAACAGTCTTCCATAATGGCTGCACCATTATACATTCCCACCAGCAGTGCATAAGTGTCCTGGTTTCTCCACATCTTCTCCAATATTTATAGTTTCTTGTTTGTTTAATACAGTCATTCTTATAGGTGTGAGGTGGTATTTCATTGTAATCTTGATCTGCACTTCCCTTATAGCCAATGAAAATGAATAACTCTTCATTTGCTTTTGAGCCATCTATATTTGCTCTTCAGAAAAATGCCTATTCTAATCTTTAGCCCATTTTATAATTGGGTTGTTTATTCTTCTGTTGCTGAGTTGTATGATTTCTTTGTATACACAGAATATCAAACCTTTGTCTGATATGTGATTTCCAAATATTTTCTCCCATTGAATTGGCTGCCTCTTCACCTTTTTGATAAAGTCTTTTGAAGTACAGAAGCATTTGATTTTGAGGAGTTCCCATTTATCTATTTTTTTCTTTCATTGCTTGTGCTTTGGGTGTAAAGTTTAGAAAGATACCTCCTATTACTAGGTCTTGAGGATGTTTCCTTACATTTTCTTCTACAAGCTTTATGGTGCTATTCTTACATTTAGGTGTATGATCTACTATGAGTTAATTTTTGTGTAGGGTGAAGGATAGGGGTCCTCTTTCATTCTTTTGGCTATTGATATCCAGCTCTTTCATGCCCAATTATTGAAAAGACTATTTTGTCCCAGTTCAAAGGATTTGGGGCTTTGTCAAAAATCAGTTGACCATAGATTTGGTGGTCTATTTCTGCACTATTGATTCAATTCCATTGGCCAATGCTCTGTCTTTGTGCCAGTACCATGCTGTTTTGACCACTGTGGCTTTACAATAGGTTTTAAAGCCAGGGAGTGTTAATTCTCTGACTTTGTTCTATTTTAGGATGCTATGAGGTGTCTCTTTCCCTTCCAGATGAATTTGGTAATTAGCTTTTCCAAATCTTCAAAGTAGATTGTTGGAATTTTGATTGGTACTGTGTTGAATCTGTAGATCAATTTGGGGAGAATTGACATCTTAACTATATTTAGCCTTCTTATCCATGAGCAAGGAATGTCTTTCCACCTATTTAGGTCTCCTTTGATTCCTTTTAGCAGTGTTATGTAGTTTTCTGTGTACAAGCTCTTCATGCCCCTCGTTAAGTTCATTCCTAAGTACCTGATTTTTTTAGTTGCTATTTTGAATGGATTTTTTCCCTTAACTGGCTCCTCAGCTATGCCATTGCTTGTGTATAGGAATATTACTGATTTTTGCACATTAACTTTATATCTGAACACCTTGCTGCATTTGTTTATTAGCTCAAGTAACTTTGCTGTAGATTCCCTAGGCTCTTCCAAGTATAGTATCATATCATCTGCAATTGATAAGAGTTTTACGTCTTCCTTTCCAATTTGGATGCCTTTTGTTTCTTTGTCCTGCCTGATTGCTCTAGCTATAACCTCTAGCACAATGTTGAATAATAGTGGTGACAGTGAACATCCTTGTTTTGTTCCTGATCTTAAGGGGAAAGTTTTCAATCTCCATCATGGATGATGCTGGCTATTGGTTTTTCATATATTCCCTTTATCATAGTTACCTTTGATTCTTACCTTTTGCAGTGTTTTTATCAGAAAAGAATGCTGAATTTTGTTGAATACTTTTTCAGCATGAATCAAGATGATCATGTGATTTTTCCCTTTCAATTTGTTAATGTGCTGTATTATGTTAATTGATTTTTTGGTGTTGAACCATCCTTGCATTCCTGGTATAAACCCCACTTGATCTTAGTGTATAATTCTTTCAATGTGTTGTTGGATTCGATTTGCTAATATTTTATTGAGAAGTTTTGCATCTATGTTCATTAGGGAGATTGGCCTGTAGTTTTCCTTTCTTATAACATCTTTACCTAGTTTTGGTATTGAAATGATATTGGCTTCATAAAATGAGTTAGGTAGAGTTCCTTTTCCCTCAATTTTTTGGAAAAGTTTGGCCAGATTGTTGTTAGTTCTTTTGGAATGTTTGATAAAATTCCCCTGTGAAACCATCTGGCCCTGGGTTTTTCTTCATAGGAAGATTTTTGAAGACTGATTGAATTTCTTTACTTGTATTGGTTAGCAGTTTTTTGTTGGTGATTTTATCATGTTTTGATAGATAGCATGGATGAGTGAAACATTCATATTATTTCATGTCTAACCTGAAGTTTAAGGAGTAATGCTATCATGTTATTGGGTTGAGGCTTTATATGTTGGAGATAATCAGTAACAATGACAGAAACTCAGAATAAAAAGGTCTACCAGAAATTAGTTTGGATGAAGATTAGAAAACCAGAGAACCACAGAAATGATTAGAAGCAATCATAGAAACAGAAAATTTGCCAAAAGCAGAACGAGCCAAAAAATAGAAACAAAGAAGGAATCTTGAGTAGTTAATGGTCTCCAGTTTTTTTTGGACAGACATAGGACTGCTAAATTTCTCAGTATTTATTCTACATATTTAAAATATATCAGCATATTATTCTTCAAATAGATATAATAAATACCATCTGCAACAAGCATTAATATTGAACATCAATATTCAATTCTCCTTTTTTTTCTGGGGCCTATATTATAGGATAGTGGAGACTCTGTCATCTTGGACTTGGAACAGATCCCTCACCAATTATTCTGGACTTGAAGTTTGAGAGTTAAATATATTTTTGAGAATTAAGACATTTAGATTTTGGAGTAATTTGTTATGACATAATAACTTAGGTTATCTTGAATAATATGTGCACTTATGTAAATCTCAAGAGGTCTGAATGCAGAAATAATATATGGAAATTCACATATTTTCTTCTTTTCTCCTATGCCCCATTAAATAATCTCCTGGGTTACATTGTTCTCCTTTGAAAATCATTGATGTCACCAGTAAAATAGACAGAAATATAAGGTCAATTGTGAAGCTTATTTTATAAAGTTTTAATTTTTAAAGGATAAATAAAGATTTTCTCATTCATGAAGATTTTGTACTTTTTCATCTGGTGAATTTGAGATACCTTTCTAACATGCTATAAGCGCTGTCATTCTCAGTATAACCAAATGTTATACACTCCTTGGTTATAAAAAGGCATATCACTTCTTAATAGCAGGAAACTATAACAATAATGAATGATAATTTAATGATGATTCTTATAGAGGAATTACAAAGAAGTGAGTACCAAATTAATAAAATTGAATTTGTGGTTACTAACCCATACCACTCTTTCCAGTAGTGTTAATTTGATCTCTTTCTATTGCTCTATAGGAGCAATAAAAGAATACTTTATTAGACCAGGTTCATCCCACCACTGGCTACTGACTTTCAAATAAACAAGGCATCAAAATAGCTCATACTACCTATGTATTGGAAATGTCTCTAGCAATAACCTTGTAATGTAGAAATGAGACAGTGTATTTGTCATGGTTATTTTGGTTTGCATAGGGTAGAAACCAAAATCAAATTAGCTCAAGCAAAAGAAGAAGGACATTGGTCAATATGACTTCGAAGTTCAAGGAGTGAAACTTGCTTCAGTCGTGGCTGGATCCAGTAGTGCAAACAATATCATCACAGATCTAGTTTCATTATATCCATCTCTTGGCTCCATTTTTCTCTCTGTAGATTTCATTCTCAAGCAAACTTGCTCAAAGCACCGCAAGAACTGTGCCAGGTAGCTCTGAACTTCCCTTGTCTTTAGAGATTTCAGTAAGCAAGAACGATATCTTTCATATCATCACCTACCAGAAGTATTCAGATTGTCAGATTGCTGTTACTGGATTACAAACCTACCCACTCTTGGGAATTAGATGCACAACTAAGTGAATGGTTTCTTTGCCAGAAGGAGAGTACTTACCAAAAGGAAGAGACAAGAATAGACAAGAATTGATAATGTCTGCCACTTGCAGGGAGGGCCATTGGTCTAGGCTTTGCAGTCTATGTATCCATCTCTCTGAAATGAACCTACCCACTATATTTCTGGTTGAAGGGTATGAAATAGAAGTTCTTTATATGCTAAACATCCTGCAGCCAAATAAATTTATCAATTGATAGCAGAAGAGAGGATAATCAAGCTTAGCCATGCAGACAAATAACAGGATTTTAAATGCAAGAATTCAAGGACAAACATTGAAAATTCTAGTGGATGTGCAGAAGGAACATTGCAAAATTAGTAGTGCTGCTAGAATGCAAAAGACAAAAAGGCCAGTGAATATCTAGGGCAATTGGATTAATCAGTCATGTATCTGGATGGTTAAGCAGATAATAAAATTCAAAGTTAGAATGTGCATGGAAGGCCAAGGATCCCACCTTTACTAGACTCAGCCAAGTGAAAGAATGTGAATAGACAGCTCAGAGATTTGGAGGATGAATTATTTGTTTTCAGCTCTTTGAAACTGGCAAATAAGTATGTGAATAGGGTGGAGTGGGGCAGATTCATTCTTTCCTATGCATTAATTAAGGATTCCTAGCCTCTTTATGATTAAAAAGAATCAATGTAGGGTACACTAATAGAGCTACCTTAATATACTAATATTATATCAGTAAAAGAAACAAGCTCTTATCTTAAAAAAATAGATTTCATCTCCTTTTTTTGATTGCCTCTCACTTGTTGCTTAGAAGCCTTTAACTTGATAGACTCCTTATAAAAACTTCAAATCATGCAGCAAGACTTTTGACATTACAGAATTTTCATGAACATCCTTTCAACAGCTGGCAACTTTAGTCTCAGCAGGGGGTCTTTCACCCTGCTTTGGGTTATTAAAGCTAATTAAAGTATGACCCTTGTTTGCCTTTCTGTCACTCGAGGTCTCTGGAAGGGGCATCTTATTCCTTTTCCTTCCTCTATTCCTTTTCTGTGGTGCTGGCAGGAAAAAAGGAAAGAAATGCTATCCCACTGGGGCTCTAAGCTGAAAGCAAAATCTCTCTGTGAATAGTTCTTTCTAACACACAGGAGCCTATTTCCCAATTTACTCTTAAGGAAACATTATCCTCCCGATTAATTCACAGCTGGGAATGTGTTTAAATATACACAGTTTTTACATGTTTCTAATAAAATCTCTCCCACCAAATTTTCTAATGGGGAATGCATTTTTTTTTCCACACCAACAAAAATGATTTTTTAAAACAAGATTTTAAAAGATTTCCTGAAGAACACCAACCTTTTGAAAAAAGGTAAAGAATTCTTTTTGAAGGAGAAGTGTAGGAGGAATTGCTACGGGAGGTTTTTTATTTTTTTGTATGCTGTATGGCGGGGGTCACATTTCATTATTTTTCCATGTGAGTATCCCATTATTGCAGACCCATTTGTTGAATTTTCTTTGTTGATTTTGCTTGTTTGTTTTTTGGGAAGTGCATGGACTGGGAATCGAACCCAGGTCTCCCACATGGTAGGCGAGGATTCTACCACCGAACAACACTTGCACCCCCAGAATTACTATAGGATTTTAAAAGACCCAACCACGCAAAGAAAACACAATCTAAATTGAAAATACTTTATTTTTAAAGTCTAGGATATTGTAGCACTAAAAGTTTCGTCATCTGACTTCCTCTGAATTCCAGGGGAAAAAAAAACCTTTTATCGTTTTTAAATTAATAATCCCTATTTTCGTCAAACCTACATACTTAGGCACATCTATATATGTTACAGCCATTCCAATTGTCTAATCATGCTACTTTGAGTGTAAACAGTAAAGTTAGGACTGCTTTGGACTGCAGAAGACAGCAAATTCTATTGAGGAGATCTTAAACAAGAAAGAGTTTACCCCCATGGAAGCACTTCTGCGGTGGGCCAGTCAACACCGGCTCAATGGCCCCACAGTATTCTTAATGTCTCAAGCTTTTGCTGCTTTCCTGATTGACCAGTAGTAATGTATTTGTCTTTGGACTCAGGTTGCAAAATATCTTCTCCAACTCCAAGGTCAAATCCCAGTGCAGGGCAGGAAGAAGGGGGAAGTGCAAAGGGGCCTTTTAACTGAATCTATCCCATCTGGCCATCCTCCCAATACATCTAATAGGCCAAAAGCATGTCACACATATAAGTAGGCTCAGACGAAGGGGACTGCAGATGTGGAACAGCTCAACCACACAATGGTGCTTGGTACAACTCCCTGTTACTTATTCGCTTTGAGTTAAGCCTGTCACAGCAACTAGGTATTCTGTTGTTCCTTAATTCTATAATGCACATGTTTTCATGATGAAAGATTTCTGAATCTGAGAAATAGCTTTCAGTCAATGTATACTAACATTAAATATGTTTTGTATTCAGAATGCAGTTGTTATTAAATTGATGATGCATCATGGTGCTTAGAGAAAACACATCTAATATGAACCAAATTACATCACTTCCCAGTCAGATAATCCCTTTAAGTTGTGTTAACTTTTTGAAAATGAGATTAGTACCATTTTGACATTGTAAGTTTCATTAAAATATAAATAATTCAGAGATGTTTAGGCCTCCTTGTGGTGAATCTTAATTCAGATAATCACAAACAGCAGATGCTGAGGTGTTCATACTGAAACTCGCTCTATTTGTTTTCAAATGGGTGTTTGTTCAGTTTTTTATATTCTCCAACTGAAAATGGTCACAGAGAAGTAAGTGCATGCCAAATGAAAGTAGAGCTTCCTGTGGCCCCAATGTCACTGATTTGATTGGCTTTTTATATATAAATTAAGTCATTATGAAGGCAAATTACTTTTAAAATACTTTATGCCCTTGTCTTTTTTCATCTCGCTGAAATGATTTGAAAAGTTGGATTATATGAAGTGATTGGGAATGATCCTTAGATCATTTCTTTTCCAGTCTTGTGCATGACTATGAAGGTATTACATAAACACAAGCATTGGATTAGGTAATACTACTATTCAGGAGTGGGCGGCTAAGAACCTAGAGAAAGCGTTGGAAACTTAAGGCTGACTTACAGACTTCTGCCCCATTTTATGTCATTATGTTGTTTATATAGGTTTATTTAAACACTCTTGCAGTTTACAGCATTTTATTTTATACTGACAGAAATGAGCGGTCTTTATCATTTTAACCTTATGGTTAAATTGGTGGAATTAAATGCATTATTTCAGATTTTTTTGAGTGCACAGTAATAGAGTGTAAAGAATCCAATATTTACAGCCAGTGAACTGAAATATCGGTTCTTAACTTGATGTCTGACCTTGAATAAGATTTAACTTCCAGAGTCTCAATTTACTTACCTGCAATTTGGGCTTGAGAAAAATTACGTTATTGTTGTTTCTATATTTTTAATAAGGATCAAAGAGACATTAAATGATAAAAGGATCTTTGTGACATGAAGAGCCCTAACTATAGAAATAAGATTTAGAAAGGAATTTTCTGCCTCTATTTTCATTTACTTAATATGCAAGTGCATCGTATATTTGCAAGTCTACTTAAACACTAGCTTTCACTATTGACCCTTGTGATTGGTTTACATGTGACTGTATCTTCTATTTTAGACTTTCATTCTTTCTTTATTCAACTCTGCATGTGAACCAGCCCATTGTGTTTCTCTGGATGTGCTCTGTTTTTAGTTCTCACAAACTTCAGCAACCAGCAAAAGGCAAATCTCACCCACTCAACCTGGTGCTCCCCAGCTGGCCACAAGCCCCTCTTGTCCCCCGAGTCCATCACATCTCTCTCTGAGGGAATCTATGCAAATTTACTTCTTTAGCATCATCCTTGGAGTGAAGGTAATGCAGTTCAAATTCTTATCTTTCCATTTCATTTATACCCAAAGAAAGAGCCACACCATTTGAAAGTAGAATCTTTTTATGGCTTAAAATTACATTTTGCGACTCTGGGATTATCAGAGTAAAATTAGGTGGCTGGTTTGGTATGGCTTAGAAAAGTGCTAGAAAGTCATATTATTTTGATGATTTTCCTAGTCAGAATTTCTGCCTTTTCATATGCAAAACCAAGGGGGCTTTAAGTGACTCAAAGGAGGCCAAGTAGCAGACTTTCTCATCAAGGTCAAATAACTAGAGAAATAGAGGAAATATGGCAGATGGTAGATCATAACAATTCATGACTTACAGTGAAGTAAGGCCCAGGGTTTATGATATTATAAAAGAAAATTGGAACTCACCAAGTACAAGCCCTTTTGTTAGCAAACACACATCTAAGATTTTTAGGAAGGATCCTTACAGTGAAGGATCAATAAGTTTAATTTTCATTTTCCCAAAGAATGATCAAATCGAGGAAACTGGAGCTGCTTCAACTACCTACTTCTTATATATACCCTCTCCCTAATCTCATGACAAAATTCACATTATATGTTCCATTAATGTGCACAGAAGCCTAGATTTTTAGCAGTATTTTAAAAATTAAGATTTGATGATATTTCTAAATAGTGCTACAGTTGAATTTCTATATCTAAAATACGTTTGGATCAGCAAAGCCTAACTGTTTCTGCCTGGGCCAACTGAACACAGTGGGAGCAGACTGCCCGGATGTAAATCTAGGTTTCTGCCATGGTGCTGAGCTCCTGTTCCTTGCTGTGAATTTTTGAGTGAGTGGTAGTCTTAGAGATATTTTCATTTCTGTTTTACCAGCTTCAAAGTTTCTCTTTTAAGGCAGTTCCATAGCCACATCCCCATGTTTCCCACATGTAACCAGTATATGTTGCCCAAAATGAGGCCAATAAAGGATGAAGAGGGAATAAATAAACACTATCAGTTTATACAGGAACAACAAAATAAACAATAATTATATTTTTTCATTGACCAGTATTTTTGTAACATATACAATGGTGGCGAGCATTTATAACTGAACTAAACAACATCTTATAAACTGCATTAGTATTACCATTATAATATTTGTTCAAAAAAAAGGGTGCACAGGTGGTTCAGTGGTAGAATGCTTGCCTGCCATGCAGAAGACCTAGGTTTGATTCCCAGACCATGCACCCAAAAGAAAAGAACTTTTTTTCAAAAGCAGTCGAAAACCACTGTTAAAGAACAAGCCAACATGTTAACTAAATTTGTAACCATGGAAGACTTTGTTCTCCAATTTCCACTATTTTTTTTGAATTTATAGGAAATAAAATAAAATACAAAAGTGTAAAGCAATAACCTCTCCACCCCATCCTGGGAGTCTTCTACCCAATCTTCCTTTATTATTTATTCATTACTTCAGCTCTGGGATTTCTCTGTTCTAAGCAACAAACATAGAATCTCTTCTTAGGGTCATTAAATGTCTCCACTCACTGCAGCAGGCACTACTCTGAAACTTAATGAAGCACTGGGTACAGGTACCCACCACAGCTCAACCGTCGCTGACTTATAAAGTAACTCCATTTTTTCCATTTTGCTTGCTAACATACCAGATTAGAGGTTATGTATCTTAATCATGTTTGTGCCAAAGATGTGCCTGCTGTGCGTGTAGCTTCTTTTCATAATGGTCTGACTTCTTTTTTTCTTGTGTCTCTGGGTAAACAGCTCGTAGGTTAGTAAAGATGTCCCATCTGCTTTCCCTGCCACCTGGAATTTTCTTTTAAAAAAGTCAAGTAGTGGGGGGTGCAAGGGTAGTTCAGTGATAGAATCAACTTGGCCTGCTTATCTTTCTTTTACTACCAGCTTCTTCTTGCACCTTCCCCAGGAACTAAGAGAAGTCAATCTTGTCTTTTTCATAGAGAAAAGAGAAGCCATCAAGAGGATTCTTCCTCAGCCTCCTGTCTTCTCCAGACTCTTCTCTCCCGGCATATGGTCGGCTGCCAAGCTCATATTCACTTTCTCATCTTCCCCTAAGTGAAGGAGGTGTCCTAACACCTATCCAAGGCAAATCCCTCCATTTAGTATTCAGACTCCATTTCTTCCTTCCTCTTAAAGCAACTCTTCCAACAGTTTTCCCTCTTTTGAATATTCATCCTCTCATCTCTTTCTCTCCAGCACATAAATATGCTCAACTTTCTTCACTTTAGAAAGAAAACAATAAAATTCTCTCTCAAACTTGCTCAAATTCTCTCATTTAACTTGAAGTTAAATGATCCTCCTTTAACGATCATTCTACATACTTTTTTCCTTTCACAGGATTTCTTCTGTGCTTTAGCCAGTGACTTCCTTCGGCTAAAGAAAAAACTTGGACACTTGCTATGGATTAATCTATTCAATCAACAACTATTCATTGCAGTTGTGCTTTATATCAGCTCCGTGTACTTACTGTTGGCAGTGCAGCAGTGAATAAGACAGACATGGTCTCTTGCCTTGAGGGATCTGACACCAGGGAAGGTCCTTCATGATCCACCTATAATTCTATTCACCTGTCTATTTGTCTGTCTGTCCTATCATTTATCTTATAGTGCCCATACCCCACTTCAAATGTGTATTTCGGACACAACCAAACTCTTACAAATCTATGACTATACCAAAAGGCTATTCTCTTTGTTATACTATTTTTAAACTTCCTCTCATTTTCTTTGTATCTTTCTTTACTCAGCCTTTCAAGCCTGGATTGGGCACCCATCTTCTGCTGCTTTATTACTCTGTGCTCTGATTCATTATTTGCTTATTTTTCTATCACTCCCATTAACATTTGAGCATTTGGTGTCATATAATGCAGGTAGTTCTTTTCTATGCTCAGCACCTAAAACCTAGATTACCCTAGAGAGGGAGAGCCCTGTCTTTTATAGGCTTCAATAATCTTCAAGTAAAGATGAGATCAAATTAACACTAGTAACAAAAATTCCACATAGTCTTGCCTGCACCTGGTCATGCAGGATTGCAACATTCTGAAAGTGCCTTCCAAGCATTTCTGGGAGTCCCAAAGAATGTCTAACATGGGTCATACATATATACCTGATAAGTCTGGAATTTGAAATAACTAAGTTCAGCAAATGCTGAGCGGAGCCAGCCTTCCTTACTGACGACTAAGCATCCTGGTCAGCATTGCTCATTGTTGATCACTGAGAACCACACAGAAAGTTGATATGATCCTACTGCCTTATTATGGTATCTGCACGGAAAGAAAGACTAAACCTCTCTTTGGAATTGTGTGCCCATCTTTATAGTCTGGAGACTAAGGTTCTCAGTTTGTCTCCCAGTGTCAAATATTAGGCTATATGAAAATAATTCTCCCTCCATCTCCTTTCTCCTGAGAGCTCAGACACAATTCATGTTACAATAGAGGGGAAGTCACCATCTCTTGCCCCATCTTCTACCGCCATCACAGTCTCCAGGTGCCAACATCCAAACATCTCCTTCTCCCTCTGCCGAAATACATACATTTTCATACAACCCAGCCACTTAAGAATCTATTTATCAGTTTACTGGGCATAGGCAGACAAGTTTGAATCTCACTTTCTGTTGAAAGTAGTATCCCTTATAGTTACAAATTCTATAATTAAGTATTGATGAATAAATGATGGGATGAATGAAGGATGGATGAAGTGTCTTGATTTTTCACTAATTTTATTTTTGTTCCATATCTGTCAATCTTGTCTGTTGCTTAGAGCACAACTGCCTTATGCTAAAGGCTATATAGTGAACATTTGAATTGCAGGAAATGAATGTGAAAGCAGAACATTGAAAAATATATATTTTCATGTTATGCAAAGAAAAATGACTACAGCCGTTATCATTCATCATCACCAATATAACTAAGCCATAACCTTCTCCAACTTAAGCCAGGCCTGTGCCTCACACTTAAATTTCAAACAACTAAATGACACCAAGGGAAAAACCTTAGCAGATTATGACTTCTCCAAAGTAGAAAAGAAAAGAACTTGCCTTCAAAGTCAATCATGCTTAACTGGCTTAGTGGAGGAGGGAATCTGTTTGTGGGCCAAGGGGGAAAACAGTTTGGAAAGGCTCATAAAAGAAAGAAAACTATGAGAAGGCTAATGGTTGCCATCAGAATATAATTTGTATGAGGAGAGCCTGATAATGTATTAACCTTCCCCACAGACTCATAAGCCATGGGTCTGACCATATGGAGGCTCACATTCACACTGAGTGAATGTAAATAAAGGTTTTCAACTCCAGGGCCATCAAAGCCATTTATGTTTCTGGCTCAGCAAGCCTTTCAATTCTTTCCTAGACATAGTTAGTATAAAAGGGCATCCCACTGTTTTCACTACAGTTGTATGAAAAAAAAAATTTATGCCCTAATCCTTATTTGTTTTCTTCTAATAGGTTTTTGAAAGAGAAAACACATTTCCTGTACTTTAGATTGCTCCTTCATGTTTGAAATATAATAAAGAATTACCAATTGACAACCATCATACCAAGGAGAATGAAATGTCACATATTTCCTGGCCTAAACTTTATCAATATTCTAAAAGAAATAAACCTTCACAGTGACTTCTGTCTGTGAGGCCCTAGGAATCCAATAACAGTTTGCGATGGTTATTGTGTTTATGCTGTGGGCATTAGAGGTGGCCTCAGATATTTTGGAAATCAACTGGCTGCTGGTTTGAGTGTAAATGACTACAGTGGGTTAACGCTCTCCCCTTCTTCTGAAATTTTAGTTTCATATTGAGAACAAGCCAATACTTGTTATCTTTCAGGATAAGCCTGCAATAAAATGAATTCGTGCTGCGTATACTCTATGCAAGGCTTTTTTCCCACCAGGCAGGTAACTTCATGAGTGTTTGTACTTAAATTACTCAAAAATTAAGCACCACATCTTATTCCTAAGAGAAGACCTTAGCAAAAGATTTCAAATATGCAAACAATTAAGTTGAGAGCTAGGGGTAAGGAGCACAGAAATTTAGTATAACATCTAGGTCTCTTGCAAGAAAGGGGAGTTTCTGGTGTTAATATTACCAGGGGAAGTGGAAACAAGAATTTCATTTTGGATTGCTGTAATTCTGAGGTGGGATTATAGATACTCAAGGGAAGGAGGCAAGCTGCTATCTCAAAGAGAAAGTCTCCACTGAAAGTAGAAAAAAGTACTATTCACAGACACACCCATAAAACACAATCAGCATATAGATGCCATTTAAAGCCATTGAAAACATAAGAGGAGATTAAGTGGTGTGAAAGTGGAGAACACCTGGGCCACGTCAACATGTGGTATTTTAAAAGGAGAAGCTACTGAGGTATATGGGAGCCAAAAGAGTAAATAACTACTGTGATGAAATGAACTATTATTTATCTTTTAGAGTTACTTAGTAAAGATTAGCCTAGCCAACCTTATCCATTTGCTTTTTGATTGTTTTTGCTTTGTTCATTTACTTTTCTTTTTTTCTAATTTTTAAAATATATTTCCCCTGAACCATCATCAGGTTAATTTTGTTTTATTTTCTAAATTAAATGATTTCTTTATAAATATCATAATACTTTAAGATGTCTTTAAACATTGCAAATTGTTTTACCCTTTTTAATCTATTGTCACTTAAATAATCTCAATGCATTCTCTCATTAGTCCTGTGATTGGATTGATACCTCCTTTACTTTCTTCATTATAGAGAAACTGAGTCTCAGATATATGTAGTGACTTATTCAACATGATACAACTACTAAATAATGGAGTTGGGATTTAAACACAATTTCTTGATCCCAAACCCAATGTGTTTTTCACAGATGCTAGGACTACACAGAATATTTGTTCTCTTGATAAATACAATCAATTTTAAATGCTTTTAATACAAATACACTTTGCTATTATCAAAGAGCTCTTTGAGTGGGTAATGGTGTGACAAGCAAGCAAAGGAAAGATTTCTGTAACAGCTTTTATGCATTTAAAATTCAGAAGATCGTAGAATGTGCCTATAAATGTATTGAAGTTTGCATAAAAGTTTGAAACCCTTCAAAATAAAATGCACACAAAACCAATTTTAACAGACGGGACGTATCTATTACAAGGAGAAATAGAATTCAATGAAAAGAAACGTTTTTACCCTCAAAGAATTAGAGGGAAGAAAATACCTGCACATGGCATGACTGACCAAGAATGCAATCTATTTCTTTCATTAGGATAAAATTTAAAAATGCAACTTCCTCTTTTTAAAATGTTCTTATGACTTACTTATTCTACTTCTCTAGAGTTCATGTTTTAACTTCTTTCTAAATACTTATCGAGTATTTGATTAGCCACCAAATAAACATTTAAGTCAAAAAGAAAAAGAGAGAGAGATATTCCTTTGACCCATTGTTTCCTGTAAACCTGGACCATTAAGGCATCATGATGACAGTTCAGGGCGTTTTATAAAGGACTGCCAAAAATGGTCCAAGGATAAATCATCACATCTGTCTAATACTCTCTACTTAGCTTCCACAACTGACACCTAACATTTGCCTTACAATCATTTTTTGATTGTTAGAGGACATCTGATTGTCTTCATTTATTTATTTATTTATTTATTTATTTATTTATTTATTTATTTATTTATTTATTTTTTATTTATTTGGCACGGGCAGGCACTAGGAATCGAACCCGGGTCTCCGGCATGAGAAGCGAGAACTCTGCCTGCTGAGCCAACGTGGCCCGCCCCTTCTTTTATTTTTGCACAAATTGAGCCTGGTATTGCTCAGATTTTCCTAACAGAAAAGAAATCATGGAGGATTAGGCCAGAAAAAAAATGCACTTTCTTTATTCCTATTAGATTTCTGCCCCCAATCTTCACTGGGCTCCAGGGAGCAAGTGAGGCTGAATCTCCCTGTTCACCTCAGACGTAAAGCAGAAAAATGGCCTGTTTCTCACCACATCATAGCAAAGAAGGTGCTACCTAGGGAATTACAATGAGAAAGAGAGATTCAGTTAGAGAAAAATACAGACATACATGCATGCATACATACATGATGAGTTTTCCTACCTGTGATACGCTACCTTCTCATAAATGGGCCCTGTGCTGTACTGGAGCTGAACACAGCCAATTGTTCACATCTCCTCCCATCTTTGCTCCAGTAGCATAACACCACGTGCTTGAGCTCTGCCTTGGTGAGAATATTGATACCATGGAAGTCAGACAATGCTATCAGCCAGGGTCTTTTGTTGGTTTGTTTTTGGTAAACATTTGCTAGCACACCTTTGCGTGGCTCTTATGTGATATTGATAAAAAATTAGCCAGTTTCCAAAGGGTCTCTTAATTTAACAATTTTAGCGGCAGGAAGTCTGGAAAAATAAAGAAATATAAAATTAAAAAAAAGGAAAAATAAAATAAAATGATAAGAAGCATGCCAAAATTATTGTCTTTGTTGTATAACTATTTCTCCATGGCCCAGGGATTATTTCCTTAGATTAAAAAGAGTATACTTGTTTGAAAAGATTAAAAAAAAGATTTATAAATAGTTTAAGGATTTTTATATACTTTATTGAATATACGCTGGAAATATTTTTGGGAAATTGAATTTCAAGTTCTAGTAATACTCATTTGACCTCATTCTCTCAAATTTAACCAAATTCCAGGACAAATTACTAAAAAATCGATCCTTCGTACTGATTTGAAATTTCACATTTATCAGAGACTAAAGTATATATGTGTATGCACACACACATATTTATAGTTTTTCTGCACTTTCTCTTCATCCCCAACAAGTATGTATATTTATAACAATGGTAATAGCATACTGTTTATGTATTGCAAGTTTATAGACATGATGAGGGTTTAGTTAATATTTTTAAATGGGCCATATGTTGTAATAATAATACAATCATTTGGTGTTTTCAAACCTTGTGGTGTTTTTAAAATAAATGTTACTGCTCAAGAACTGTTTTTTTTTAATTTCAGGAGTGACAAATGCAAAATATGTTTCACTATCTGGTAAATCACTCTTAGCGCTTGGGTATGTCAAAGAAGCCAGAATACATATATTAGAGCAAATGTATTAATAATTACATGATTTGGCATTAGAAATTGTGCATTTATCAGAACAGATGGTGAAATTTTTCTCTAAGGGACCAGAAATTATTTTCCTTAAATGTCATGTCCTTAATAGGACGTCTTTTTCCAAAAAGGGATGATCAGTACATTTTCTTCCATCTTGAAAATGTGAAAATGACAAGCAATACCATTTGCTGCTTTTTTTTTTTAATGAAATGTGTGTCTCATTGATCCTTTATTTAAGAAAAGCTGAAAAGTAACTTTCCATTACATTTATTCCATGACACACAGTTTCAACTGTGAGAATCAGTAACAGAATGGATGACAAATGATGGGAAAGGATTGGCAGATGCTGGTAATTGTCTGGGCTTTCCTGGTTATTCTGTTCCATCCAGACTTATATATTTCATCTTGTCATCCTTTATACATTAAGCTTGCTCATCTATCTTGTAGAAAGATGGAAAATTGCATAAATGGGTTTATTCGGTTGTATTAGCACTGATAGAATAGAAATGAACATTACTGTCAAAAGTACGTATTAGAGCTCATCAGAAATGACATGGTTGGCAATACCCCTCGTCTCACAGTAAAAGGCAGTATTTTCTTGAGCAATGTGCTCCAAATATTGATGAAGTGTCCTTCCCGTCTGGAAACTTTAGACCACGGGAAAAGTAAAAAGTATGTCTACCTTCAGGACAGCATAAATGTCTAATATATCACATTTTTCTATATCATGCAATATATACAAGCTGAAAGTTCTGAGAAAATGTTTATATCATTTAAATATTAAAAAAGAAACAAAATCTAATTGGAAACCAGCACAACTAATCTTCTGTTTTTAAATAAGGATAATAGGATGATTATTTTTTTAAATGTCCCCAGCATGACATAAGACACTCTGTAACTTCTAATTTCAAGACATTTAGAAAACATAGAATCACATTCTGATCATTTTAATTCAATGCCACGGATCTCCCAATCCTTTCTTTATCAGCTGTCAGAGTCCCCTTTCAATTAATGTCAAATATACCACTTGTCATGCAGTAAAATTCAAAAATATTTCAATAGATTATATCTCATATTCCATCTCAAGGGGTCAAAACTTGGCTCCATTTTTGTATTGTCAAAAGCATCCCCACTTCAGTCTGGTCAAACACAGTCCACACTTACAAAGGATTGGAAGAAAAAAGTCTTTACAAGATATTCTATCCTGCCTTTTAAAGTGAGTGCAGATTTCCATTATTTCACTTGGCATATAATCTTTGTGGAAGGTGACTCAAAAAGTCAGATACAAAATCTGCCATCAGGGATTTCAAACTCCGTGAGGGCAGGGAAATCAGCAGTCTTGTGTATTGATGCGCCTAGAATGCTGCATGGAGCACAGGAGATTACAAAAAAGGGTTCAGTGAATGAATGGATTACCCGAACATATGCAAGATAGAGAAGGATGTGCGACTTCATGATACTTCATTATCAGTTAGAGGCTTGCATATATAAGAGGAGGAAACGATTTTCTCTGTGCTGTGAGCTTCGCAATGGGTGTCAGTCCCTAGATGTACCGTTTCTTACTCTCCTTATACTCCTCAATTCCCAGTCCTCTAATTAATTGAACAGTTTTTACCAGGATTTCTCATGGAAGTACTATTGGATCGCCCTCTTTTACACTAAAACAAACACTGTGTAGACAGTGAGACGGCTTAATTTTTTGCAAGAGTGGCTAACTTGTGGGAAAGTGCTGGAATAACAACCAGTTTCTAGGATTGCATTTGAAAGGGAAACTGTAAAAGGAGAATGTTGCCTCTCCCCTCCTGAAATAAAGGCTCTGTTCCCCTGGAAGTCAATGAGACAGCATCATCTGTGGAATGAAATGTAACAGTCTCACCAGGACCATCAGTCCTCATTTTATAGAAAAAGAAATAACCATTAACAAAGTCTCCATTGCAATGCAAATCCTATTGATTTTTTTTTTTTTTTTTTTTGGTCTCTGCTTTGTTCATGTATTTTGGTGGGGGTAGCAGGTTGTTTTCTGTTCTTTTCTTTTTCTGTGTGTCTATTAGCCTTTGGAAAAAATCACAAATGCATGGCAGCATGTGTTTTGAAATGTATTTAAAGAGAGTTAATGCAATTAAATTCTGGCTCCATGTTCTCACCTCTAAGTTGATCCCTACGTCCTTGTTTGCTATCCATGCTTGCACCAACATACCTTCAAGAAAGAACCAACTTGATATCAATTTCAGACATAAGATGGGAGCTCTGCTTAAATCTATACCTTTCTCTCTGACAGACACTTCAGATGCCAGTTCCCTGGCTGGACCTCTCTGTTCCTTGATGCAGTGATCATTCTAATGAAACTCAGCTGATACCCTTTCTGGGAATCAGCATTTGTTAATAAATGCTTGCCTCTAACCAGTCGCCAGTCATGCAACTATAGAGATCAGTGGTTGTTAAACTATAGTGGACATTAAGAATTACCCAGAGAGCTCATGAAAGATGCGTGCCCTAAGATTCCAACTCTAGACAATCTAATTTGGTAGAACTGGGATGGGGCTGTGAATATGTACTTTTAACAAATCCACAGACTGATAAAGAACAGACTTTAGGAAAGTGTAGTATGGAGAGTCAGTCTGGTAAAATCTTCCCAGGCATGCAGTTGTTCCCTTCTCTAGCATCAGTCCCAACTCTGAGGTCTGCTCAGGTCTCCCATCTCAGGAACCTTGAAATATTTGAACTTTCAAAGTAACTGATCCGACCTCATGTGCTGCTTAGTACAGTCTTCATTTTTTCTGTCCTGTAAGCCCTGGAGATACTTTCAGGAGAGGGGTAGGTTGTAAAGAACCAATAAATCAATGATCCGGAGACTTAAGTGGGCCTCATTTACATATCAATGGGAACTCCACACTGCTCAAGTCTCAAAGTCATTCCCTGAAACTGTGTAATTAATTGTAACTCAACTTCTCCAACCTCTAGCCATGACATTTTGGCATAATAAGCAAAATATAGTCTTAAATGCTTTCCAGTGAAATCAGCATGAATTCAGAATACAAAATAAAAATGTAATTACATTGTTACTGCCCTGGGCTCTGAGGCTCAGTTTTACAGAACTTTGGCAAAACATATGTGAAGAGGGTGGGAAGTGGTTTCAGGGCATTTTGCTTTTGTGAGAAATTACAGGTTTCATAATGTAAACCAATTTTTCTCAGGAGTTATTGAGCTAAGAATAACAATCATTCTATACTATTTATAATATCCAAGTGATATGTTACAGGTATTCCCGACTTTATGTAACTTTTCATGAATCAGTAGTAACACCTATGAAGTAAGGACCCCAACCAATATGTTTATCATTTTAATAGGAAGGAGCCTAACCAAAGGTATCCTGAGATTTTGCGATAGAGTAAAAATGTTTTCACATTGTTCACAAAACTGCTTGTTGCCATCAGTGCTAGAGAAAGGGAAAACTGTTACAGAATTGAATATTATGAAAAAACGTCACTGTTGTGTGTAAATCAGGCAGTCAGCATTATGTACTTTGTTGAAGAAAGACGTTGGATCCTTAGAGATTTTAAATATTCCATCGATTTGACCCCTTATGCTTATTCACAATTCTGAGTCTTAACTTTTGGAGCCTTTTTAGGCTTCATGGAAGAGACACTACTGTGAGTTCAAAGATTCGAATTTGAGGTCTGCTTTGGCACTGACCTATTGATTGACCTTGGACACATCACTTAACCTGCGTGTTTCAATTTCTTCCCCCTAAAATGAGTGAGTGGGACTATGTGGTCTCTAATTGTTTTTGGTTTGAAGTTACATAAGAGTGATCAAAGTCCCAGCACGGTAGAAGTTTGGAAGATGACACAGACCTTGAAGAGCAGATCTGAGACTCTGAGTCAACTACGGATTATCTCTAATGGTGTTTTTTTTTTTTTTTTTTTTAGAAAGACAGAGAAGGAAGGAAGGATAGAAGGAAGGAAGAAAGGGAAACATCTTTAAACATTTTCTTATTTTATTATATTTTGTTTGTTTGTTTGTTTGTTTTACATGGGCTGGGGCCGGGAATCGAACCGGGGTCCTCCGGCATGGCAGGCAAGTACTCTTGCCCGCTGAGCCACCGCGGCCCGCCTCTAATCCTGTTTTTTTTTAAAAAATATTTTTGGAAAAATGAAAGCGAGCTAGCAATTCCAGCACTGGGGTATGTTGTGGGATTTAATTATATAACATAGTTAAAAACAAGTGGCTAAGAGCTCAAAACATATTTTAAGTATATAGCAAGTGCTCAAACATCACTGCCACCATCACCATAATCACCATCATCCATGACACTGTTATTATTCTATGGTCACGGCACTCATGTTACTATTAGAAAACCATTACGGAAAATGCAAAGCTTGGTTGGAGTTAATGAGCTTTTAGCTATCTGGATATCTGCCTGAAAGGTCTAAGCTTTATAGTTAATGCTGCACTTGCAACTTTTCTAGAGTTGTATTTCTTGGTGGAATTCTAGGACATCTGCTTCTACATTGAGAAAAATGCTAAAATCAGAGTGTTTCTTGTCATTTTTCCACCTCCATATCTGGCAACAGGAAGAAAACAGGAAGGACAGAAAACAAAGGGTAATGAAATATGTAAAAAAAAGTTACTACAACTTCTTCAAGGCAGAATAATGTTTAATTTGCAGAACAACTGGGCAAGAGACAAGCTTACTATTCCTTGCAGCACTTTAACAAGCTTCACGAAAACTTATTAGTTGGGTAATGGATTCCTAACACGAAGAAGGTTGTCTTTATGGAGGACCAAAAGCTGTTCCCTAAACACGTTTATAAATTTTAATAAAATTATAACAAGCCAGTATTAAATTAAAAACTGGAATAGATAAGAATCAATCTTTGGCTGTATTCTACAGATGTAGGGAAAGTCCTTTGGGAGGGCAATAAGGGCAGAGGTCTCTTTATTTTGCAATTAGCAAAGGATAAATGACTGCAAGGTATTTGATAGCATCTTGGGCACCGACATAAGAAGTTAGATGTTAATTTAATTCATTGACAACAAAGCCCTGGGATTGCAAGATCGTTAAAAAGAAACCACAAATCAATGAGCAGGGGGCTCGACTTCAAGTGGTTTTGAACTCTGAAAGACTGGAGAGAGGGGTAGGCTCACAAAGTGGGGTCCTTACCAGGTAGTGTGGGTTTACTGGACATGATGTACACATCATTTGCCGTTTGTCCTTACCTATTACTCTTTTTCTTCCACCACACGTACCTAGCTCTCTATTCCTCCTGCGAACCCAAGAAAGAAGAATTAGCAAAGAGCAAAGTGAGCAAAGGGTTAAAGGACAGTGATAAAGGCTCGTCAGAGGCAAAGAGTACACGCACTTGCACATACACACACCTACAGAGGGACTGAGAAAAAGGAAGACGTTGAGTAATTTGATTTTATATACTTTATATACTTTTGTGTATTTATATTTAAACCTCCCAACCATGTACAACAGGAGATTTCAGACTTGTTACCATATTTTACTTCAAAAAATAAAAAAAGAATTTCCAATATCATTTCAACTTACACTTATTTGATTATCATCAGAGGGTTAAATAGCTTTTCACATAGGCCATGTGAGCTCTTTTATTTTTTCTTACATAGGCTTTGCAGAAATGAATCCCTGAATATGCACCAAAATGTTAATGACAGATCAACCTGAGTGGTGTAATTAGAATTTGAGTTTCTTCCTTTTGCTTACTTGCATCTTTAATCTTTTAATCATCTCCTGTTGTTCATCTGAAACAGACGAGCAATGACATGCCAGTGTTCCATCAGCAATCATGTATCTTCATCTTTATGAAACAACCATAGGATGTCAGACACTGAGCTAGATATTGGGAGTATAAATGCAAGTAAAACACAGTATCTGTTCGCTAGAGTCCAGTATCTAGCGAGAGAATGTAATGAGTGTCATAATATCAATTCCAACAATATTAGGGAGATTGATCAATTTGTTCCAAAGGCAGTGGGGAGCTGATGAATGGCTTTATGTTGTAAGCGACATGGTCAGAGTTGTAATATGGAAAATATACCAATTGAGTTATTGAGGATGGATTGGTGGGTGGAATGATATATATGGTAAAATTAGAATTTGAATGAATAGTGGTTATGCAACTAGAGAGGCCAAGATCAAAGACAGTCAGGTGATAAAATGAGGAGCATTTTCTGACTAATTGAATTTGGAGTGTGATAGGGATGGAGGGGCCTCTCTCATGCTCTACCATGCCCTGATTGCTGAGTTGGTTGAATGGGCGGTTGGCTGTGCTTCTCCTGGAAGTGAAAATGCAAGGGAAGGTACGCATTGTGAGAGGAGTGACAGGCTAGGCTTTAGTACGAAGGGATCTAGGAGGCAGTTTAATATGTGCATTAGGAGATTCATAGATAATAAATGATGAAAAGAGAGATTTAGGAACCAGACCATTCATTTACAAATTCATATAGTTCATAAATAATTAGGCAGGTTGTAAGTTATAAAAGCCAAAAACACAGAGGATATCATGCAAGGGAAATTTAGAGCAAAAATGAAAAAGGCTGACTAGTTATTTCAGAGAATACACCTATTTAAGAAACCAGATGAAAAAAATAAGTCAATGAAGGCAGCTGAAAAGTAATTGGCAAGATAGAAGCTAAAACAGCAGATAATACTAATTCAGGATCCCCTAAAAGGATTGTATTTCAACCACCTGGTGAACAATGTCAACCACTATAAATGATTGAAAATATCGCATTGGAATTCTCAGATTAGGACAACATAGATTTGTGGTGACGGTAGTGACTCTGTTAATCAAAGGGAATGGCCATGGGCTCTAAAGCAGGGTTACTGAAATATGGTCCACAGGCGGTCTGTGATGAACTAAGCACGGAAACTGAGTGTACATTTAGAAACTTTTGTAGCAATTTGACAGAATGATGTTATCCCTAACAAATCTAGTAATTAAAAATGGGGTCTTCTATTGAGAATATCTTTTTTTTTTCACATGGGAAGGCACCGGGAATTGAACCTTGGTCTCCAGCATGGCAGGTGTGCATGTCCCTTTTATTTCATATCTACAGTAATTCATTTTCACTATATTGTACAAATGTATCAGTTAGCAATTGTGTATGAATGAAGATAAAGGAATTCAAATTGCATCAGTATAGGAAGCTCTCCTTCCTTGAGACTCAAGAGAAATAAATTTATAAGAGGACAAGAGGAAATAGAAAATATATCAATATTTTTCTATTTTTTGAGAAAGAGGCAAAATGATCTGTTAAGAAAGAGAGAGATGAGAAAAGTGTTTCAGGAAATGGTGGAATAGCTTGGTTGGGCTTATGCCAAAATTATGTTTGAGCAATCTGAAACAGATTATATAGTCATCAAGCATGCATTGGATCAAACTAAGTTATATTGATTTTTTTCCTGTTTTACCAAGTAAACTATAAATATGAAGGCAGAATTTGTAGCATAAACACACAATAGGAGCGAACAAATGCATTCAATTACTCCCTATCCAATCCTTTCTTTGTCTCCCTTCTCCTCCTCCTCCACCTACTACTACTTCTTCTCCTCTCCAACTTCTCCTTCACTTCTTCCTTCACCTCTTTTTTTCACCTTCTCTTCCTTCTCCTCTTTTTCTTTTCTTTTGTTTACAATCCAATTTTACATGACAGAGTTCAAAACACTATTACCATTGGCTATAGAACTTGTTGAGAGAACTTAGTTGGAATCGCCAGTTTATGCTTTAAAATCCTTTGCATATTCTAGTACAGATGTCAACATTCTTAAGAGTGTCACTGTCCTCATAGCAACTTCTTGGAGCCAACTCTAGCTACCCTAATAACAAATGGATAACCTCTTATCTGTTTGGTATTGAAGCTGGAACATGGGACATTTGACTCCAACAATCTCCTAAAAACCTGACATAATGTACTTGTTTAGAGACTTCAGATACTCTGCTTCTATTTTGTTGAAGTAATTATAGAGATTATTATTAGTGCTTGTGTTTCCATATATAGCTTATTATGGATGCACCAGAATGAATGATATAATATAATGATGGTCTATTATCAAATATTTTTGCTTTTACAAATTCAGTACCATGTATTTTGCAGATAAAACATGTTACAACATTTAACTAAAATGCTTAATAAAAAGTTTCAGCAGTATGACCCAGCATTCATCAAGGATGAATACTACCACAGGCGAACCATGTCAGTTGTGAAAATTGATCACTGATTTTCAAACTGTCATAATTTTAAGAATTAAATATGCAAATATGCATTTGCTTCTAGGCTTAGAACAGGAAAAGTATTTTCATTACATAGCTCCAAGGTAAATGTTCAGAAGTTAAAGAAACTTCTCCTCAGATCATTCTATATCAATTGATAAAATCATGTAACTTCTCTTCCTTATCCTGTTGATCAGCTCACACAATTTTCAAATGTTGCATTGGCCTTCTATACCCAGAATAAATTCCACTTGGCTATGATGTATAAGTTCTTTTTACACTGCAAGATTAGATGCTAATATTTTATTAAGGATTTTTGCATCTATGTTTATGAGAGATTTTGGTCTGTAGTTTTCTTTTCCATCTTGGAGAGTTTTCTGTGGCTTTAGTGTTCAGGTTTTCATGATAGAGTAAGTTAGGAAGTCTGTCTTCTGCTTCTGTTTTCTGGAATAGGTTGTGGAGAATTGGTATCATTTTCTTTTTTAACATTTGGTAGAATTCACCAATGAAGCCAACTGTGCCTGGAGCTTTCTTTATTGGAATAAAGAAAATTGATTTAATTTTTAACAGAGATGTCTATTTGGACAGTGTATTTCTCATTATTAAAGGTTCAGCAGTTTATGTCTTTTAAGGAATTGGTCCATTTTTTCTAAGTTCTCAAATTTATGGGCATAGAACTGTTCACAGTATCTCCTTATTATTCTTCTGTTGTCCATTTGAAAATTAGTGATGACACCAATTTCATTTCTGATATTGGTAATTTACGTCCTCTCTCTTTTTTTCTTGATCACACTGATTAGAGGTTTATCAAGTTTGTTGAGCTTTTCAAAGACCCAGCTGTGGTTTCATTGATTTTCTCTACTGTTTTTCTGTTTTCTAATTTTTGTTATCTTTTTCTTAGGCTTAAATTCCTCTTCTTTCTCTAGTTCCTTGTGGTTCATGCTTAGATTATTGATTATAGAACATTATTCTTCTCTAACGTGTATTAGACTATTTTGAAAGCATAATTTTACCTCAATTTTCAATACATCAAACAATTCATGCCTGTAACACTATTCTGTTTGAATTGCTCCCATGGAAAGTAGTGTCGTTAAAATTCCACCCTCTTGGGGTGCATGGGTGTTCAGTGGTAGAGTACTCGCCTTCCATGCTGGAGACCCAGGTTCGATTCCTAAACCATGTACCCCCCCAAAAACAAACAAATTTCTACCCCCTTGAAAAATATCTGTGCGAAGCTGACTTAGCATTAAGCATTAAGACATTCCAGGGTGCCATTTCTCCACAGAATTTTTGAACAAATAGAAAAATTGGCAGCCCGTCTTCCTCAAAAACTAGATACGATTAAAGGGCATTAAGACTTGCGTAAGTCCAGATCAAGAAAATGCATCTTTAAAAATAGGAGAAGCTTTTGGAATCCTCACTGACCCTGCCTCGAGCCCTCCCCGGCACAGTCCATAGTCAGTCTATGCCCCAGTTTTGGGTCCCTGACCTGGTGCCCAAATTCACAAGACAGTCAGCTTAATTCAAAGATATGAGTAGGTTGAAAGTGGAAGAATATAAAGAATAAACATACAAAGAGTAACCAAAAGAGAGCTGGGGCTATCTGTATTATTATCAGATAAAATAGGCTTTATGTAAAAAACTGTTATGAAGAACAAAGAAGATCACTAAATATTGATAAAGGGGTCAATTCAACAAGAAGACATAAAAATTATAAATATATATGCACTTTATGGGAGGTCCCCAAAATACACGAAGCAAATACTGACAGATTTAAAGAGAGAAATAGATGTTCTACATTAATAGTAGGAGACTTCAATATGCCACTTTCAATAGAAGATCTAGACAGAAGATCAATGAGGAAGTAGAAGACTCCAATTATAAACCAAATAAACCTAACAAGGTATAGATATAACACACAATAGCAGCAGAATATTCATTCTTCTCTAGTGCAAGTGGGTCATTCTCAAGGATGCACGGTATGTTGGGTCACAAAAAAATTAAAAAATATTGAAACCATGAAATATATCTTCTCTGACCACAATGTAATGCAACTAGAAATCAACCACAGAGGGCATACTGGGAAATTCACAAATAAATGTGGAAATTAAACAACACACTCTTAAATGACCAATAGGTCCAAAAAGAAATCACATGAGGAATTGGGAAATGCATTGAGGCAAATGAAAATGAAAACACAATATACGAAAATGGATAGAATGCAGCAAATGCAATACTGAGAGGGACATTTATAGTTCTGAATGCTTATATTAATAAAGAAGCAAGATCTCAAATCAGAGACATAGCCTCACAACTGGGAGAACTAAAAAAGAACAAACTAATCCATAGGGTGCAGAGGAAGGAAATTAGCTAGTGATCTGTAGGGGTGTCAAAATCTCATTCAACCCCTCAGTTATAAAGGCTGTGTCTCTTTTTGCAAATTATATACCATTCTGAGTCTCAGTTCCATCATCTGTGAAACAGGCGCTAGTAAAGACTACATAATAACGCAGTTATAGTGCTCTTTGTCAACACATATACATGCACTTAACATAATATGGTTATCTCCTCAGAACCAGAACTGATATGCCTAAAAATCGGAAGGTCTTCATCGGCAAGATGTATAATTGCAAAAATGATCCAAATTTAAATTACCATCATTGTCTTATTTCTCAATCTTACGATCTTAAATAATTCAAAGACATGGGGTGACTGAAGAAGCAAAATCAAAGACTGCAAAAAAAGGAATTGTGAAGAAAAACCACAGTGAAGAACATCAAGGATGAAGGAGCTTCCATGTAGATAGCCCAAAATAAATTTCATAGAAAGTAATATAGATTCTGTGCTGGGCAAACATCCAGGATATTTGTGGTTATGTCAAAAATTCAGTCCATTTTCCACAATTTCTATACTCATATTTTGTTACCAAAGATGTGTGTGTATATATTATATATATATATATGTTTGTTCTGAATCATATATATGTTCAGAATGGTGATCCTAAGGTTATGTAAGATGCTGACGCCTCTGCCTATTTATCAAAGATTAAATTGCCTTAAGCAGTGTTTACAAGAATATTATCAAAAAAAACAAAGCTGGAGGTCTCACGCTGCCGGACTTTAAGGCATATTATGAAGCCACAGTGGTCAAAACAGCATGGTATTGGCATAAAGATAGATATATCGACCAATGGAATCAAATAGAGTGCTCAGATATAGACCCTCTCATCTATGGACATTTGATCTTTGATAAGGCAGTCAAGCCAACTCACCTGGGACAGAACAGTCTCTTCAATAAATGGTGCCTAGAGAACTGGATATCCATATGCAAAAGAATGAAAGAGGACCCGTATCTCACACCCTATACAAAAGTTAACTCAAAATGGATCAAAGATCTAAACATTAGGTCTAAGACCATAAAACAGTTAGAGGAAAATGTAGGGAGATATCTTATGAAACTTACAATTGGAGGCGGTTTTATGGACCTTAAACCTAAAGCAAGAGCACTGAAGAAAGAAAGAAATAAATGGGAGCTCCTCAAAATTAAACACTTTTGTGCATCAAATAACTTCATCAAGAAAGTAGAAAGACAGCCTACACAATGGGAGACAATATTTGGAAACGACATATCAGATAAAGGTCTAGTATCCAGAATTTATAAGGAGATTGTTCAACTCAACAACAGAAAGACAGCCAACCCAATTACAAAATGGGAAAAAGACTTGAACAGACACCTCTCAGAAGAGGAAATACAAATGGCCAAAAGGCACATGAAGAGATGCTCAATGTCCCTGGCCATTAGAGAAATGCAAATCAACACCACAATGAGATATCATCTCACACCCACCAGAATGGTCATTATCAACAAAACAGAAAATGACAAGTGCTGGAGAGGATGTGGAGAAAGAGGCACACTTATCCACTGTTGGTGGGAATGTCAAATGGTGCAACCACTGTGGAAGGCAGTTTGGCGGTTCCTCAAAAAACTGAATATAGAATTGCCATACGACCCAGCAATACCATTGCTAGGTATCTACTCAGAGGACTTAAGGGCAAAGACACAAACGGACATTTGCACACCAATGTTTATAGCAGCATTATTTACAATTGCAAAGAGATGGAAACAGCCAAAATGTCCATCAACAGACGAGTGGCTAAACAAACTGTGGTATATACATACGATGGAATATTATGCAGCTTTAAGACAGGATAAACTTATGAAGCATGTAATAACATGGATGGACCTAGAGAACATTATGCTGGGTGAGTCTAGCCAAAAACTAAAAGACAGATACTGTATGGTCCCATTGATGTGAACCGACATTAGAGAATAAACTTGGAATATGTCATTGGTAACAGAGACCAGCAGGAGTTAGAAACAGGGTAAGATAATGGGTAATTGGAGCTGAAGGGATACAGACCGTGCAACAGGACTAGATACAAAACTCAAAAATGAATAGGACAATACCACCTAATTTTAATGTAATTATGTTAAAACACTGAATGAAGCTGCATCTGAGCTATAGTTTTTGTTTGTTTGTTTGTTTGTTTGCGTTTTTTGTTTTTTCTTTTTCCTTTTTTTCTTTTGTATATATTTTTTATTTTATATTTTTATTATTATTTTTATTTTTTCTCTATATTATCATTCTATATCTTTTTCTGTTGTTTTGTTAATTCTTTTCCTAAATCGATGCAAATGTACTAAGAAATGATGATCATACATCTATGTGATGATATTAAGAATTACTGATTGCATATGCAGAATGGAATGATTTCTAAATGTTGTGTTAGTTAATTTTTTAATTAATAAAAAAAGAATATTATCAAATTATTTTTTTCATTTATTACATATATGTATTTAGTATGTATCACTGTTCTAGTTTGCTAGCTGCGGTAATGCAACACACCAGAGACGGATTGGCTTTTAATAAAAGGGAATTTCTTTTGTTAGTTCTTCAGAGGAAAGGCAGCTAACTTTCCACTGAGGCTCTTTCTTATGTGGAAGGCAAAGGATGGTCTCTGCTGGTCTTCTCTCCAGGCCCTTGGGTTCCAACAACTTTCCCCGGGGTGACTTCTTTCTCCATCTCCAAAGGCCTGGGCTGAGCTGCAAGTGCTGAGATGAGGTGCTGAGATGAGGAATGCCGAGCTGCTTAGGCTGTGCTACATTGCAATTTCTCATTTAAGCACCAGCCTATTAAGTCAAAAGTCACTCATTGCAGCAGACACACCTCCTAGCTGACTGCAGATGTAATTAGCAACAGATGAGGTTCATGTACAATTGGCTTATGTCCGCAGCAACAAGACTAGGTATGCTCCCCTGGCCAAGTTGACAGCTGAATCTAACTAACACAATCACCTAGAGTACAAGAGTCAAAACAGACTTTCTCCTCACTTGGTTGTTACACACCATTTTAGAAATGAGGATCTGAAGCGACTCCACCAATGTAAAATTGCAAATAAAATACATTTCTGAGAGTTTTGATCCAACATACATTCCACTTCATGTACTCTCTCTGTTCAACTGCTCAGGCTATCCAATTTGCTTCATTTCTCAACTATTCTGGTTAAAAGGAATAGTGAAGAAACGTGTATTTCAAATGATGTCTTTTAAGAATGGCAGCCAATCCCTGTTGGCAATCAAATAATCATATTCCTTGGTAAAATGCCTTCATATTAGTGCATGGACATGATAAAAAATTCTGGAAAATAAGTAGAAGAGGGTTTCATGTTTCAAAAGTTGAATGCTAATTGAAGAAGGAAATACATGTCTACAATCCTATCACAAATCACTTCTTATTTTAAAACAATCTTTTTTATTGATGTATGTAAATTATACATATTATTTCTTAACATTAAATAAAACTAGGCATTTTCATGTCTGTATCGATTGCTGTACTGATAAGTAGGGAATATTGACATCACTCACCCTACATGCATGCGCATGCACACACACACGCACACACACCCTTAGCAACAGATAGATGGGACATAGAACAAGGTTTATTGGGGAAAACTTGCAGGGTTCAAGGGCCTTATCCTCTATCATTCTTCAGAAAAATGTGTCAGACCTGGGACACTTCAGGAAAAGGACCTTGTCTCTGTCTCCCACCCTACACGCATGTCCCGTCCCAGACCCCAATACACAAACCTCCACCTCAGCATGGTGCTGCTTTAACTATTTATGGGGATTTTAAGAAGAAAACTGAAAACATATAGGGTGCTATGTAAGAAAGGGAAATGTTCTCTGAAGAAAAGGAAAAAAAAGGAAGAGTGTCACAAACACTGGGGGAGCCTACACACCCATATCATGGGTGGCAACTGAAACCTGTGATTTTTTTCCAGCGTGTTACTCAGTCTGGCTCAGCCAGTGCACCACAAAACTACCAACAAGTGGAGCTAGGGATCTGGTCACATGCAAAAATCTACTTCTGCTCATTGCAAAAGGAATGGCGTTGTGTTCCTGTGTCTGTTTCTGAACTGAGAAACTAACATTCATTGTAATTTCTGCATATATTATGTGTGGGTCTAATATTATTATAAATCTTGGAGAAATGTGAAAAATTGTTGCATTTTTCCATTTAAACAAAAACTGTTCTAGATTTCCTTCTTTTATTTTCTGCATTTAGCCGTGGGTTTCTATGTTAAAGATAAATATCTTCACTGTCTAGTATTTATTTCTGCATCAGCAGAACAGTTATATTTGTGAATATGGTTATTTATCACCAAATATAAGGTCAATTATTAGGGACAATTTGACACATAAGAAGTATTTTTAAAAATATCGAGATTTTATAGTATAAATTCTGGTTTGGATTTAAAATGCTGAAAGCATTTCTGAAGTACCAAACTAATTTAAAATATTTAATAATTTCTCAACTCACGCCAGAGAAGTATAAGTAAAAGTAAAATAGTAATTAGTGGAAATATTTCTATAAATATACAGATTATATTGCACTGTGTTTATAGGATCATTGCTTATTTCATTTCAGCTAGAATATAATTTAAGTAGCTTGTTACCTCACCAAGCACATTTAACAATAATACAGTAGGATATCGGGTGATTCTTTCCAGAGGGCACAATGACAGTTTCACCTCCCTCAAAAGTCGTTAATATGTTTCATTGTTTCAAGTTATTTTGGAATGGAAATGACTATTCTAATTAGAAACACATACTGCAATACTATTAGAAAGTATTTTGAAATAGACTCCTATATTTAGTAATAGTTTTACAGGTATTTTGACATAGTATATTTCCTTTTTGTGATTCAAAGCTGTTAATTCACACTGGAGTATTTCTAAACTAAAATCAGCTCCTTTTGAAGAAGTGGTGGAGAAATGAAAACTCTAAATGATGATTACTTTTAACAGACTTTCAAAAATAATTTCAACAGACTCAAACCGGCTTCTGAAACTCTGATGTTGACAGAGATTTCAGGAAAATGATAGTTCCCCCAAACCTTTCCCGTGGTAAGAAACTAAAATACCATTTAACAGAGAAGGGATCAGGAAAACTTATATAATACAATATTATGTAGTAGGTGCAAAAAGCAGAGCATTATTTATATACAATTAATTTTTCAAATCAGAGAGCTAAAAGTTTCACCAAGCTTCCATATATATTTGGCCTTTTTTTTTAGAAATCATTCCATTCTACATATGCAATCAGTAATTCTTAACATCATCACATAGATGCATGATCATCATTTCTTTAGTACATTTGCATCGATTTAGGAAAAGAACTAGCAAAACAACAGAAAAAGATATAGAATGTTAATATAGAGAAAAAAATAAAAATAATAATAATAAAAGACACAAACAAACAAACAAACAAAAAAAAAACTGTAGCTCAGATGCAGCTTCATTCAGTGTTTTAACATAATTACATTACAATTAGGTATTATTGTGCTGTCCATTTTTGAGTTTTTGTATCCAGTCCTGTTGCACAGTCTGTATCCCTTCAGCTACAATTACCCATTATCTTATCCTGTTTCTAAGTCCTGCTGGACTCTGTTACCAATGACATATTCCAAGTTTATTCTCGAATGTCGGCCATGTTTTAATCATAATCTAACTTGCCCGAGGCCTTAATAAACATATATTGATCTATTTTTTTGCAAGTAGTTGAAAATATTTTGTGA
The DNA here is from genome assembly GCF_023851605.1 of Tamandua tetradactyla. Taxonomy (NCBI): domain Eukaryota; kingdom Metazoa; phylum Chordata; class Mammalia; order Pilosa; family Myrmecophagidae; genus Tamandua; species Tamandua tetradactyla. The sequence goes on along the minus strand of NC_135343.1, from coordinate 50,857,191 downwards.
ATGTCATCAAGAAAACAGGAAGGAGGCCTCCACAAAGGCCGAAACTACATAGTAATGTGCTATTCCGTCGCTTCCACCCATTTCGGCCTTTGATCCATCATCTTTTGCACACTTTGGGAAAGAATAAGGCAGGTGAGTTGCCACCCACTCCCCTGCCTGTATCTCCTCTCTTACGTCACTGATGTATGGCAGAGTTGGAAAGGAAAAAAGACAAGGCAACATTTGCTGGAGTAAATGAATTCATAATACATAACTCTCCAAATTTTCTAATTCCATTTTTAAAAGCTTAATTATAATTCAGTCTCTAGTCTATATAAATGACATCCTAACATAAATAAATGGAAGTTATAGAGTCCAAGTAAAGATAAAATCTAATCTATTAAATTTGGTTATTCTGGATGGCTTCTTTCTCCTTTTCTCCACTCCACTCACATCCTTCCTCCAAGGGATGACTGCTTTGAGAAGTGTTCTTTGATATGAATTCTGCTTCTTTATCTTCTCTCAACTTGCACATGTCATTGCAGTGCTATGGGTTTCATTTTCACACATATAAAACGAGGAAAAGCCTCCTTCTCACCTTTTATCCCCAACTATGCTGATGGGCAAGATCTCTTTCCTAATGACCCTCAATTATACACCACTGTCAAGAAGAAATTATGGAACGAGATTCCAAAGGTCGTTTATAGTAGCCACTCACTGATCACGTATTTCTCTATTGGTAGAGTGCAAAGCTCTGGATAAAAATGGTAGGTGTTTTCTTGATCTATAAAAATATCAACAAGCTATCAGAGATCCAAATTCCATTTCTAATATTTCAACCTGCAGCAGTTGGGAATTTTGAAACTCAGAAAGTGATGTGTGGACAAACTCTCATGTTCAAGGAGGATCTGCTTTGACTATCCAAAGTTTTCCAATTAAATTAAATAAATAGTTATCCCCATATGTTAACTAATAAGAAAAAACCATTATCTATAAGGTTAGATGATCATAAAAGGCACTAGATTGTACCTTCCAATTATATACCACTATTATAATAAATAGAAATGAAAATAAGTGATGACTTAATAGATGGCACCAAGGATGCTGATAGGCAAAATGAAAATAGGATTTTACATTTTCTCTCACCTTTCACAACCATTGATTACAAGATCACGTTGGAAAAGCAAATCATCCTGTGGTATGTCTTTTATTTCCCCTGCAGAACTAACACAGCATATTGTGCATGGTCATTATGCAATAAAAAATGGCAAGCATTTATTGAGTGTTGGCAATGTGCCAATTTCCTTCTAAGCACTTTAAATATTTCTCATTTGAAGACTTATTAGAATAATATCATGTAAATTCAGTTGCTTAGGAGCTAGATAAGAAGACCATAGAGGTTTTCTTACATAAATTAATTGATAAAAATACTGGCATAGAGTAACATGACCAAGAAATAGCAGTCAGACTTAAAACTTAGCTCATGTGATTCTAGAGACCACATAAATTTTATGCATCTTGACTCTCATGACATTATTATTGAAAGAATATGATCTCAAAAAGAATATTTGATATTTGTATGCGTGTGCATGCTGAAGTGACCTCTTGTATTGGATTGCCATAGTGAACTCGTTATGGTCCTGCAGAGGCTGTATTTTTATAATATAACATTTGAAAAAAGAAAATATAATTAAGGAGATGATGCCAGTCCATATTTCTACAGTTTCCCTTTAGATAGACAACTTACCCTTTTAAAATGTAAACTTTATTGCTTTTTAAAAAATATTATTTGTTAATTTTTACTCAAGAAATTTCATCAATAATTATTATTTCATGACTAGTTACAACTGATTCTATTAATTATATCAATATGAATTATAAACATTTATGAAGTACAAACATAGACAAGCACAAAATAAAAAATAAAAATCTCATGCAATTAAACTGTTCATGTTTTCTATAAAACATAATTGTTTTAAACTGTTGGAGGATCATTCTGTAAACTTTCCATTGTAATACTATTTTGCCTAATCAGTACATTTGTAGATAATATCAGATAGTCTTCCACAAAGTTACTTTTCAGGATGGCCTAGCATTCTATGCTGTATTGGAATTTAATCAGTCCTGTACAGACTCATAATTAGGGGGGTAGAGAGGAAAGTGGAGGTGTGGGCAGTCTGAATGGGAGAATTTGAGCTTTGTGTTTGCTCTGCTCTCTGTATGATGAATTCACTGTGGCATCAAGCAATTTCCAATATTCTGCATGGCCAAATTTTCATTGCCAGTACCTTGCAAACCAGTGGATGTGAAGGAGGGTGGGTAGTGGGATGCCTCCTAATGGAGGCATTAATGGAAGGCATGTTCTGTAGAGACTGTTCAACAATCATAAAACCAAGAGTTGGTCTTTGTGGTATCACTATGCACTGGCATTTTAGACAATGTCAGTGATAAAGGGCTCTTCCTTGCTGGGATGTGAATATACCACATCCTTTGGTATGCCATGGTTCTTTACCGTTAAAGTCATACCCACAGTCCACCAAGTAAATGGAAGAGCTGGGCCACACGCTGTCTTTAAATCCCGTGTAGCCAAAATCTAAAACACATTGGGCAGCATATTTTGCTTAAATTTTTCCTGTATAAGTGTACCTCATGGGTTCAAGATCTTGTATTCTCTTCTATCCTTTCCCTCTTCAAATTGAAGACGGTAGGTTTGTTCTTTCTACCTCTCTAACATGCATACCTAATGAAACTAAACCAATGTTTAAAAAATAGTTTCTCTTATGTCTTATGTCTTTTTTCTGTCGTGTCTTCTCTTTTTGGCAGAAATATGATATCTGTTATATTAGATGTTAAATAGCTGTCTTTATCTACCCCACTTCACCCCCAATTTAGAACACTCTATTTATATAATTATCTCGCATTTGGACACAATCATGCCTGTTCATGATACACAGGAAGGATATCGTTCTTCCATGTCACAGTGGACAAAGTAGAGCAGTTTTAACAAAGAGCAGAAAATCCTAAAATAGTCACTCTCTGACCCTTCACCAAAAAAGTTTGCCAACCCCTAAGGGTACTTTTGTTCTAGGTGGAGTACCTGTTTAGTGGGATAGTTCGATTTTGTACTAAGTGAAATGTGAAAGCTAGCAAAGAGCATGGGTGAAGCTCAAGAGTTCTGGAAGCTGGACATGAGGGGCAGTGGGAGATCCCAGTGTCTCATGTTAAGTGGAAAGGGTCTTGCACGGAAAAGGAAGCTAAGTTTGCTTTCACAGGGTATCTAACATTTAAACAACTATGAAACTTGCCAAACTAGGAGTTTAAAAGGATTCTACCTGGAACATTCAATAATCTCACTAGAGAGTACCCTCATCTATGCAGTGATGGGCACACTGCAAGGTTTGCCCTTTGGGACCATTTTGGAACTCAGGTATCCATCTTTCATTTAGAAAGTCCATCAGCACATATTTTCATTTGGAAAATCCATCAGAGAGCCAGAGAGGCAGCTAATGAGACTCTCAGCAACTGAGGAGATGTTCCTGATTTGGATTCTGGGTTCTTATGGACAAGATTGTGACAAGAAGTTTAGCAGTGCAGTGATGTCACAGGCCTTCTGCCTCACCACTGGTTGGAGGTGAGGCAAAGATTTTGATGTCATATGAAGGCAAAGGGTGGAAAAATGTTTCAACCCATGGAATTTTGTAGTTAAAACATCTCATTAAGCATGTCAAGTGTTATATCTAATTGTATGTAGGTAACCAAGACCTACAGCTAAGATTAGTTGAAATTTGGAATGGTGATAAAAGACTTGGTCCTGATTGAAATAAAAATGTGTATCTCTTGATGGAAAGCTGATCCATCTGGAGGAAGTATGTGTTGAGAAGAGATCACCCCCAAACCATACAAGTATGTGCCATTGTGAAAAACTTGCATCACTACTTCTCATTCTCGAGCATTTGCATCCTTTTAATAGAATATGTTCAAAGGTATAGTTACTTCTCAATAAATTAACTTTCCCAGTGGAAGACCCTGAGGTACTATTAAATCTATGTAATATCACAAAATAGCAGCTAAATATTATGATGCAAATTTGAAGACCCCTAAGATTCAAAGGGTAAATTTTGGAGATGAAATTAGACCTTCTCTTAAAATTGTTAGTTTTAAAATGTAAGCAGCATCTTCATTAAAGGTAACACTTTTTCTTGTTATTTTAGAACATAAAACCTTGAAATTCTTTAAGCTGTCTTCCCACTATGAGAGCATAGGCCCAAGAAATATTATTTGGAATAAAAAAGAAGAATGTTGTAAAGAGACTTTTTTCTCTAGACTTAACACAGAAAATAATTTCTCATTATGAAAAATGATTTTGAAACTATAAATTGCCAGTACCTGTCTTTTAAAAGGAAGACATCATGATTGTAGGCTGGATGGGAGGTCTGAAAAGGTGAGTGAAAGGGAAGCATTCTTTAAGATGAACAGAAGATAAGATTTCAACCTCACTCTGCTAATTGCTATACTTCTTGCACATTCACCATTCAACTTGTTTACATGTTGGTCTGCCGAATCACAGGGCAGACACTTCTGGTCTATAAATCACTCAAATTTTATTATTACTCGGTGTTTGTAAGATTAGTTTTAAAAATTAGAATAAGTGAAAAGAATTTATTTATGTACATTTGTACTTCATCGTTTTTTTCCCAGCTATTATTCAAAGAAAGGCTGATCTATCAATTGACTTTTGTATAAATCTTGCTAGGTCTAAAATCATCATTAAATTACATGTGGCACACTTACTATATTTTATTTCTTCCCTAAAATAAAAAAAATGCTAATATGCAGATCTATTCTTAAATCACATTGATGTATTCCTCCTCAAAAGTATAGAAGTGAAATAGAACAGGCTGCACATGAGTGTATCTGTCTGGTCTATTTGGAGACACATTGTCAGGAAAACAATGAGGTTTTCCTGACATCTGGGAAACTCAAGTTCATTTTAGCTTCATTAATGATGCACATTTAGATATTGGGCAAAAAAGTTCCTGAATAACTCAATTATGCCATGTATTAATGGTGATAACAAAGCTCTTTCCAGGAAGGCAAGAGAATATGCTACTAAATATGCTAACCCCAGTAATAGCTTGAGTCTGAATAGCTTCCATTCAAACAGGCTAATGTATTTCCAGATAACATTTCATTAATTTATGATCAATAAGCCTCAAACAATTCAGAAGGTATATTATTCAATAATTGAAATCTTATATTTCCAATAGAGTTTTATTATTTGTCTGTATGAGAAGCTATATAATTGTCCATAAATAGGAGAACTAAACTATATCCTGAATATATCAATACAGATACAAAGATATGACTCAATCAATTAGGGAATATTTTCTGTTAAAATGAATACATAAACTCTGGAGTCAATAAATTAATGTTCTATAGCTTTCGATGATGCAGAGCCATCATACTATTCTATCATCAAAGATTGTTTATCTTATAAGGGACTGCAGCATTAGCACATTTAAGATAACTTGTGTTATGTTTGGTTAAATATAAGGACAAATGATTCATAGTCACCAATTATGGTCAAAGTTAGGATCAACAAAATAATGTTTTCAGCATTTTGGAAGGGAAGGACAATGTTCAGAAATGTATATATTTGAAATAGTTGCATACTTATAAGGAATACTAATTTTTCATTCATGATTATTCTTATCATATTTTGTACAGGCATCTACTTATCCATTCAATATACATTTATTGATGATGAGCAAAATGAAGAGCAAAGCAACTTTCCTCACCTCATGAGGTTTAGACTCCAGTCATAATATTCTGGAGTTCCTTCTGGAAAACATATATAACTGTAACTGCTCTTGAGTATTAGTTTTATTTTTATTTATTTTATAAGAATTGGATCAGGTTCTAAGAGTTTCCCCTTAATTTATACTTTTATAGAGGGTTCTCTATACACAATGTAATAATTGTTAACTATTTGTGAAAGCCATTATCAGTAAAGTTTGACCATCAGTCTGCTCTGAAACCTGATATTATATTAAGTGGAGTACAGGAGTCACCATTTCCTTGATCTACACACATGATTAAATTTTTTAAGCTTTTCAATTCAGATTCATTATATGTTTTCTCTCTCTCTCTCTTTTTTTAAATGTTAGTAGAATTTCTTTAAATAACTCCCTTTACTTTGATTAGGAGGAGTTTGGAAGCTATAGGCAGTGATAATTGTCATATGCATGATTGGTTTATCTGCCAATGCCCACTTCCATGCACGTGAGGTTCTGCTGTATTTATAACTGACTGCTCCCCATGCCTGAAGTTCTCTGGTCAGCATGCCTTCAGGGAGACATGAGCTAAAATGCAGCGAGACCAAGGGGGCTTTGGAGGTAACTTTTCATATGCACCCAATTTTTCAGAACTAAGGATTGTTCTATTTTTGTGGCAAAAGCTATTTAAAAATTACTGAGCTCTCACGCATGTGCTTAGAAAACTGGGAAGACTTGGTAACTTCTTTTCCTATGGATTGCCACTATTACTACTCTTTTTTATCACCTGAGGGTCTGATTCACTTCCCATGCCTTGTGTTCCGGCCTCTAGTCTCACTCATTCTTGTTCTAGCATGTGCTTCTTATTCCTGACTGCTTACTGTTCACCAATATCACTTTTTTTTTTTTGCTTCTTGTATCTTATCTCTTATTTTCCTTGCATACTCTTTTTCTCATGGCTCTTTTTGCATGGCTATGATGGGACTTAGTCTGCGCTGGTGCTTACCTCCTTTCTGTTCAAACAGCCTTTATGTTCCCTACACTTTTCTCACATCATCATAAATATTTTTATACTGAAAGCAATACCATGGTCACGATACATTATACTTCACAAGGTGATTTCAACTATGTCAATACATGTGACAGTGAAGATTTTGCTAGATGTAAGTAAATGATCACGATATCAGGGAAGTAACACCTGTATGGGTAAGCTAACTGAAACACTGGGGGGCAGCTTCTGAGGGAAGAGTCTATGTTTTTTCCCACTGCACCCTGAGGTCACCGAGCATCATTTCTCTGCTAGTATTTTTGCCACATTTGCCATTCCACCCCCAACAGCTGAGACTCCTTTCATTCATCAAGTGTGGTTCAAAATGCTATCTCTTCTATGATGAGATCTGCAAACAATTCAAGCAGAAGGGATCATTCTGTCCTCTGGGAACTTTGTTCTAATCCTTCATAAAACCAGTTTTATATTGTATTATGCTTATTTTATGTCTCTGCATCTACTTTATTAGTAATTACTTGAGAATGAGCAGCCTAGCTTTTCCATACTCGTATCCTCAGTGTTTAACACAGAGCCAAGAACTTAACAACAATTCATTCACTTGAATTCAACTTTTTAAAAAATTGCATCCATATTCACTCTTGTCTCTAATAGCTGTGGCTGCCTAAATAACAGAAAATTAGGTGTTAATGTATTTTTATTAGTTGTGTACTGTTTATTTTTCCCAAAGCACTCTATTTTCCTTAACTGTGTGAAATGGTTGGATTTGGGTATAATATGGAATATTTACAAGGAGGAATTAAGTCCATCAGTCATTTAAAACAGATAAGGGTCTTCTTACAATATAATCACCAGAGCCTTACCATAAGCTATTAAGATGGCTTAATTTCAATGAAGTAAAATATTTTAAGTCAAATCCACCAAGTATTACATATTTCTTGCCATAAAAATACCTAAAATCGAGTGATGTTAATGACATTAATGAGTCCCAAATCTCATTGTTGAAGATCACCAAATTTACTTGCAGCTCAAGGTTTAAATGTAGCAAGATTAAAACTATACAAAGGGTCCTTATAACTTGTGGCAAATCATTATTACTTCCCCCAATTGCTATTGTAATGTTATTAATCATAATGATTCCTCTGAAATTCAGTAGTGCCATAATATCTGATTCCATGTGCATTTCCACTCTAAATTAGTTCTAGTGACTTAATTGTCTAAGAACTATTATTAAGTCACCATGTAACACCTGCAGAGTCTTAATTAGATCAAGGAATGGATTCTGAATGACCAAGTCTACTGGAAATGGAAAACAGAGAAGTGAAAAAGAGATGAGACATCTTGAAGTATTCCTAAGTAGTACAAGATTATTAAATTTGCAAGTAAGTGCAATAGACTCCAATGGGAAAAAGATTAAAATGCAAAGACATTTGTCTTCATCTGACAAAATGTGACTGAGTTTAGCCGTGTTGGTCATACACATCTCCAGTGTAATTAAATGGTGAATAGATTCATGAGAACAATAGGTCCATAGTCCCTCTGTATATATGTCATCACCTCTATCTGTAAAGTTTCCCCCTCACAGTAACAGCAGGTAATGAGGTCAGGAAGAAACAAAGGACAGTCCTGTCCCTCTTGTTATTCAATGAATTTTCTGTTTTCTCATGTGGATTACTTGCCGTTGCCCTGCAACTTGCAGTTCACACAATATTCGGGAATCCTTATATTCAGGTAACACTTCCTTCCTCTCCATTCTTTTGCGAATGCAAGAGATGTGAGGTTTTGTGAATAGACAGATTTATAAAAACCCAGATCATAACACGAAAAAAAAAAAAAAGAAAAGAGAGAGAGAAGCTTCAGTTCAGAGCATGTGGGAGGAAGATGGGGGATCCAAGACAGCTGCTAATTTTATTTATTTTTTAATTTATTTGCATGGGCAGGCACCGGGAATCGAACCCAAGTCTTCTGCATGGCAGGTGAGAATTCTACCTGCTGGGCCGCCATCGTACAGCTTGCTAATTTATTTTCAATTTGAAGAGTCCCCTTAATATCCCTTTCTTTTGTTTGGTCTTTGCTAAAAATCTAGTGTAAACATGCAAATACCCTCAATTTTAAGAATAAAAAACACATTTTGAAAGTTCAATGCAGTATAAATGATATGAATCTATAGTTATTTCAGCCATACTGTTGCTTTCTGCTAACAAGCAGTTGTCATCTAAAGTAGGTTATCAAAATTAGGATGTTGTTTGTATTATGTACTTACTTGCATGCATGGTTGTGTACGAATGTCCATCCATCTGTCTAAGGGTTTGTGTTAAGTAATTTCATGTTTCACTTTTTCTATAAATTAATTTCTTGAAGATGGGATTAGGCATGGATTATTGACACTAAAGAAGACCTGGATATTTTTGATATGATATCGGCAATTTAGAGCTTTATGACCTAAGTCACTATTCCCACATTATTGTATCTAGTTTATAATGGTTATTCTTTAGAAGAATCTTGCTTCAAATTCAGCCATGTTCATGTTACTGATTTTATTATTCCAGGCAGGTTGCTTAACCTCTCTAGTTCGCAACTTTCCCGTCTCTGCAACTGCAAGACAACTAGGTCCTAAGGCTATTGTGGGGCTTAGAGAAGAGAAGGTGCATAACATGCTTAGTGCAGCCTGGGGCTCATTGCATGCACTCAAAAAACATTCTTCTGTTGCTACTTATCATTATCCATTCGTTACTCTTATCCCTGCTGATTGACTTTTAGTTGACATCATACTGAGTATTTAAGAGTCTTAGTATTTTCTACCTCAAACCTCAGTACTTCCTTGAAATTCTCAGATCCAAAACTGAAAGTTTAAAATCCTTCCCTCTTCATCCAATACTGATGATTCCATCACACTTGTGAATAAAATTTTATTTATCATTCTAACCACTTTGTACTTCTTGATATGCTAGTTTATATATATTTTTCCTCCTTTCAGAACTTCCTGGATATATTATAATCTTTTCAAAGAAAAGAACTCGGTCTTTTGTTCTCTTTGCCAAGTGTGTATGGCAGATGTACCTCGTTTGACAGAGGAGACATTTTGAATAATGGTGCTTAAATAAATTTGTGTATACTGAATGTTGCTTCCACTGCGATTGAAAGAGTTGCATTAAACTTTACAGGAAGAGGAATTTATCTTTTTTGTATTGTGTAATTTTGAAAATTATAGACTAAATTGTTATGCTAAGTAAGTTTTTAACGTTTGTTTCATATTATAAAGTATGAATATACTTTATAAAAAATATGAAATATAAATGTTGCTGAAATTGGCCAGTCATTCCGTAAATCCTGTTCTTCCTCCAATCAACCCAACACTGCAGACATTATTAACCCAATTTTATAGATTGGAAAACTGAGATTCAGCAATAAAAACCTGCTAAATTTGTTCAATTAGGTAGTGATAGAATTCCCCAACATCTATGAGCCATGTGTATATTTTTGCCAATTTACTGTTAAGATTTGTCCAAACACTGTTAAGATTTGGTCAAATACTGAACACTGATTTTATGTCTAGCCTGCAGGCTTATTTCCAAACAAGTACAAGACCCCTGAATATCTACTTTCCAAGTAAGAAAGAAACGTTTCTTTCTTTTTCTCATGTACATGTTATTTTTCCCATTTATTTATTATTGCTTGAATTTGTCTTGACAGCTATAAAGATAATACAAGAGTAACAAAGAAAGCCAGCTGATTTATAAGCATGCATTACTATTGCATTTAGGATAATTAGGAATATTATTTCCTTGGAATATTTATCCCCAGGAATCCTTTCTGTTATCTTTTAGGAGAGAATTTAGATCTATGGAAAATATTGACTTTTAAAACATTCTTTGTGCATGGAGACAAGATACAATATGGCAAAATGCTATACTTTAATGATACTGGATAGAAACTTCAAGTAGAAATTTAAAAAGTTAAAATATCATGACTATTTTTTAAGGAAATCTTAATTTTTTTGAAGAGGAATTGAGCAGACAGTAAGTATGCGATGAGATACATGTATTTCTTACTATAATTTCTCAATTGTAGGTCTAATTTTTATTGCTTACTTGAATGAATTTAAAGACAAAAAGCAGTTTTGCTGTTGTTATTTTAAAACTCCAATCTACTGTTATGCAACATGTATATGTGTATATATATATCATATATATATATATGCTTCATCACTCAAAATATAATTGCTTGATATATTTCATTTTTTTATCGCAAACTGTTTTCCACTTACCCTGTTCAATGATTAATTTGTGTTTCTGTTTTCTTTGTTCTTGAGTTTCATTACAAGACTTAAAAGAAGGGTACCACTACAGACAAGCAGTTCTTTTTTTTTTCTATTTGGTTGCCTAGTAGATATTTACTTTAAAAAGTGTTTATAATCAGACTTCTGTTTCTTATTGTACAGAAGGCGATTTGATATTCTGTTTTATGCTGTGAATCTTCTTTTGGCCACCAAATGCATTGTGCATTTGCCACTGCAATTAACTTCTCATTTTCGCCAATATTGCCCCATGCTGAAAGGGCCATTTCCAATCTGCTAAAATAAAACAAGATACATTTTATAATGGTCACATTTACACAACAAATGTTTTCTATACTGAAAAAGCTGTTACTCTGAGGCCAATAAATATACATTAAAGTGAATCACGTTCTCCTCAAGAAAACATTAAAAGTACCATTCAGTTATAGCTGGTAACAATTTCTTATGAACAATTTCCTTGAAGTTGTGGTTACTTGCATATGGTATCTCCTTTTTATAAAGATAAAAGGAAAACTATTAAGTGAGTACAGTTCATGAGAATCTCTTTCATTAATTGCATTGTTTGTAAAACCCATTATTTCATAATATCCTGCAATTTACTATCCTAATGACCCAAGACAAAACACACACACCTGTCCTAAATCTAAATTAAGTTTTTCAAGTCCTTAAATCTTGGACATGACTCCAGAGTGTGCTTTTTATATTCTACAAACTGTGTGGTCTTTTATAACAACCTTGGACCCAAACAGCAAACTGCCAAGGGATCTGTATAGAAATCCCATAATTGGTCATCTCTATTCTCATTCTTCAGCTAAAGATCGCTGGCAAATACCTCCAAATAATAGACTGGCACCATTCCAAACACATAGCTTTGATTGTCTCTTAATTACTGTGATGATACTTTTACTTGTCTTTGGTAAATTCCCTGCCTATTCCTCTAAAATAAGCTCTGGAAATACCTGGAAGACACTTCTCAGTTTCCTAACTTAATACCCTAAAATACTACTTTTCATTAAAATAATATGGCTATCCTTTTCCTGAAAAACAAAACTGAAAACAATAGCATTGATTTTTAAAATCTTTTGCCTCCTGCTCCTCTCCACTAAATCATATCTGTAGTTAAACCTACTCACACCTACTTCATGATAATATGCTCATATCCAATGCATTCACCTCTGCTCATTCGTTCGTCAAGTATTTTGGAGGTAATTACTATTTTTCAGGCACTGTGAAAAACATTGGATATGCAACTAGGAACAAGGGAGATATGTCCACCAAAGAATTTACAGTGTTTTAAACAAATAAACAAGTAGTTATAGATTGAATACAATGTTATGAGTGCAATGATGAGAGGAGCACAGTACTATAAGAGCCCCTAAGTAAACACTCACCCAAAATTGAGTGTCAAGGAAAGCAGCCTAGACAAGGTGGTACAAAAGGATGCATTAGAAGTAGAAAGGAAAATAATTAAGGAAGGATGAGTCAAAGAGTGACTACAACATGTACAAAGAAATAAGTAGGAGCATACATGAACTAGAATGAAGGGGAGTGTGACTTGAATGTACAGAATGAGGTGAGAAGAAATGAGATCTGAGTGAGAGGAAAGGAGGGATCCATCAGGCAGTACAGGACAGATGGTTGAAAGAAAATTAGGGTCGTGACTGTCACCAGAAGGAAAACTAAAGATTAAAAACTGGGACTGTAAAACTTAGCGAAGCCTGGAGTGGATGATGACAGTGGTTAATTGAATAAATGTAAGAAAGCTTTTTGCATGAACTAGAACAAATGTATGGCACTATTAAAAGGTGTCAATAATGAGGTGGTGTTCTGGTTTGCCTGTTGCTGGAATGCAATATACCAGACATGGAATGGCTTTTAAAAAAGGAGAATTTAAAAAATTGCTAGTTTACAGTTCTAAGGCCGAGATAATGTCCCGATTACAAGTCTATAGACATGTCCAACCGAAGGTATCCAGGGAAAGATACCTTGGTTCAAGAAGGCTGATGAAGTTGAGGGTCTCTCTCTGTCATCCAAGAAGGCACATGGTGAACACAGTCACAGTTTCTCTCTCAGCTGAAAGGGCACATGGCGAGCAAGGTATTGTCTGCTAGCTTTCTCTCCTGGCTTCCTGTTTCATAAAGCTTCCCAGGAGGTGTTTTCCTTCTTCATCTCCAAAGGTCGCTGGCTTCTGGGCTCTCGTGACTAAGTTGTTCTTCTCTGGCTCTCTCTGACTCTCTCATCCTCCAAAATGTCTCCTCTTTTACACTCCAGAAACTTATCAAGACCCACCCAACATGTTGTCACCAAATTCATGTTAACAACCACTCTTGATTAAATCACATCTCCCGGGAGATGATCTAATTACAATTTCAAACATACAGGACTGAACAGGGATTAGAAGAAATGGCTGCCTTTACAAAATGGTATTAGAATTAAAGCATGGCTTTTCTAGGGTACATACATCATTCCAAATCAGCACAAGCAGCACATGGGAAAAATGTAATTAATATAAACTGAGGTCTATAGTTCACAATAACAATGTAATGTTCTTTCATTATGTTTAACAAACAAAGGTACTATACCAAGGCTAAACACCAGTAATAGTAATACAGAGATATAGGGAGGAGTATGAGATTTTGTTCTTTCTTTCCAGAAGAAATGGGAATGTTCTCTTACAAATTATCCTGGTGAATGCATAGCTATGTGACTACACCAGGACCCCTTGATTGTACACTTACTTTGGATTGTATGGAAAGTGAATAAAACTTTTTTAAAAATTGGGGTTCTAAATCCCTTTTTTCTCTCATTTTCTTCTCTTTTCAGTGTAGAATCTGTTTAGCAAGTCCTTGCTAAGGATGTCAAATGATAAAAATTTAAGGTGTGTTTCTCTAAGTTTGCATGCACTTTTTCCTTTTAGTTTGAAATTTCTTTTATCTTTAATAATGTGGTCATTACCTTTCAAAAAAATAAAGAAAGACAGGAGACAGGACAGCCCACATTGTTTTCCACCAGAAAGTGAAACGATAAGATGCTCTTTTGAAGGCTCAGTATGGAAACTGGGTTAGTTATGCACAAGACTGAAATCAGAGAAAACACTAAGGAGGCTAAAGGGACAGTCCAGGCAAGATTGGATGACAGTGCTAAGCTGATGGCCATGACCATGAAAAGACCTGGGTAGATAGAGATGATGGATAAAAGACAAGGTAAATAAAAGATACACACACACACACACACACACGCACGCACACACATATATGAGAGAATCTAGTGGACTTGTGGCATTTAATACTGTGTGTGAAGGAAGAAGGGGATGAAGGCATTGGTGTTGTTCTCATGCATCTGGCTTAAACGAATGGTCGGTCATGGCCCCATTCACTGGAATCCATGTATAGAGGAGGAGAACATGTGAGACCAAAGTATGAATTCAGTTTGTGGTGTTTGATGGGTTAGACTCTTGCAGGGTATACATGTGAAGTCATCATTGGCAGTAGAATAGAGGGATCTGAAACACAAAGAATGGTAGAGTCGAGTCAGATTGTCATAGACAGAGGAATAAATTGTAATGAGAAAGTAGAGACCCTGAAAGAAGATGCTTCATGATGGAATGATTACTTTATCCTGCGAATCTGCTTATTAAGAGGTGCTCAGACCTGGCTGCATTTTAGCCATCAAGGGAGTTTTAAAATATATTGATGCCTTAGCCCAACCACAGAACAATTAAATCAGAATTTGGGAATTTGGGGGCTTGAGGTTCCTGGGAATGGTGTATTGTGAAAACTTTTCAGGTAATTCTAACATGAAGGCAGAACTAAATCTATGGACCTGGAGTTGATCTACAGATTACCACACTGTGATTTCACATGGCTCTATATTTATGAGTCTCAACCGTGCATTTCTTACCTCCTTTGTTTAATGAAGGGGAAAGTATTAAGAGATACATACTTTATGATCAAATAATAGATAATTTAGAAATTCTTATCTCAACATATAGGGTTACTCATTGTCAATATCCACTAATCACTTTACAAAAGATCATATGATTTCATAGATGTGTTCATCTTGGAAATAGAAGCCATAAGAAATCACTTGGGGTATGTGTGTGTGTAAATAAAACCTGGTACGTCCCACACACTTGTTAAGAATTTTATATGCATCATATCATATAATTCCTACATCAGTTCTGTAATATTCATTATCATCGTCCTTTCACAGATTAAGACAAACAACTCTGGGTCCTAGAGGTTGGTTACTTGTCCAAGGCACCATTGTAAATATACCAACAGATAAATCTAATAAACATAAAAAGGTTGGGGATGAACATATTGGGTATATTTTTCTTATTTTTTTTTGTCTGTTATATGGTGGGGGTCACATTCATTCTTTTTCCTTAAGACTATCCTGTTATTGCAGCAACATTTGTTGATTTCTATTGTTGTTGTTGGGGAAATGCATAGGCTGGGAATCGAACCCGGGTCTCCTGCTTGGCAGGCGAGAATTCTACCACTGAACTACACTTGCACCCCCCATATAGTATTCTTATAAGACAAATGTGTGCATTTCCTTTCTTTAGTTGTCTTCCTCTGAGACTGCTTTTATTGCAAAGAGAAGTTAGCATGAAGATTTAAGTGTCAGAAATATGTATTATTTTATATTTTCTCCTCGGGGGGTAAAATACCAATTATCTCTAAATCTTAGCACTCTATCACCTGACTCTTACTTGAGAGCATTTAGAATTTGTTTAATATAAACAGCCATTTTGCCTGGAAATTAATCAAATGTGGCTCAATGTATAAAATATCTTATAGTGTGCACTAACAAGCCATAAGAAATCACTTGGGGTATGTGTGTGTGTAAATAAAACCTAGTATGTCCCACACATGAATGTTAGTGAATGTTGCTGCTGATACAGACTCCTTGTTTTTTATTATTATTATTATTTTCTTGTTTTTATTGATCTCCTTCCTGAAGTAATATTTTGCATAAAGTTAACTTTATCTCCTCATTTATTATGTCTTGGCTTCTTTCTCATTCCTTTCTTATATCCCACTGGAAGGCAAACAAAATGCTAAGAAGACATTCCAGCTACAAAATCAAGAGAACTAAAACAAACATATAAGTTTCTTTTGCTATAAGAATTAACCTCAATTCTGATGACAGCAAAGGGTAAGAAGTAAATAGGTTTTGTAATTCTGCACAACACTTGAGCTGACAGCAGTCCAGGAGAAAAGAGAAAGAAAAAGGATTTTAACCAAGAGAGTAATTTTGCCAGAGTTAGAATATTATGTTTAAATTCTGAGTGTAGAAATGAGCCAGACCAGCACCAGATAATGAGTGAGTAGAGACCCTATCTACATATCCACTGCAGGCACTCTTTTCCTGAGGTTTAGAAAGCAAATAAAATCCATGATCTGCCAATCTAGAAAATGAATAAATACAAAAAAGAACAAAACAAGAATATTGTTTCCAAGAATAATCTTGGGAAAACTTGCCAATATTATTTTTTCTAAGTTCTTAGAGAAATGCAAGAAAGTATGAATGATTCAATATTCAATCTGCAGTCAGTTAATTTGACCAAAGAACTATTACTCAAATTCCAAAGAGCTATCACTTTAAAATTCTGAAAGAGTTTAAGTACCACTTAAAATTCAAATAATCTAAGACTGGATGAAAAAACCTGTGATAATTTTGGATAAAGTGTATTCTGCTAATTTGGGGTCAGAAGAAAATTAATTCGTTACAAAAATGAAACAATTAAATGAATTCAGACCCTTTCATTATACCAGATCCAGGTAGCAGAGAGAAAATGGCCATGAAGCAAAGACCTTTAACATATTAGATCCGTACTAGATTTTAAAATCAGATCTCCATTTAGAATTGGCATACAATCGACATCCTTGATCACAATCCAACTTTAGCAATGATTCTACCTTAGGATAGAGGGAGAGAAGAGCTCAAGGTCCTCCTCTCACTCTACCCTAACCAGAATTTAATAACCAGAATTAAAGAGCCTTGAGCTCTTCATCGTAGTCAGCAGCATCAGACAATATGAACAAAATTATAATTACCATTATTGTCATCATTATCACTATTATTATAATGATGAGTATTATTAGACATTGTTTTGTGCTCTATTTATATACAAGATACTGTGTTTAAGGTTTCAAATACATTATTTCCAGGGAATCACATGTGAAAAATGAGGGTAAAATGTTTCCTGTTTCCAATGACTAAATTACAAGAATTTTTGAGTTTGCAAGGGTTTTCACAATTTATGTTTCCTCTGGGCTCATATCTGCTTGCGTAAGGTGCCAAAAGTCAATGTAAAAAAGTAAGAATATAATCTCATCTGTGCCGGTGGGCCATGGTAGCTCAGCAGGCAGTGTCCTCGCCTGCCATGCTGGAGACCTGGGTTCAATTCCTGGTGCCTGCCAGTTCAAAAAATAATGATAAGAAGAATAATCTTATCTCTGTAACTATATATATTGTTCTATTTTTTGGTATGTATGTATATATATATATATATATATATATATGAATATATATATGTAAATTTATAAACATAGGCACATATGTATGAGTAAAGTTAAAACAAATTTATTTTAAAATCTTTCATAACTTTAAAATAAATATATAAAATATAAATTGGGTTGAGCAGTGATCTCTTTGAAGTCAATGTTAGTGCAAAGTGAGATAAATTCATAATTGCACTTCTAGGATATCCTAAGTCACTACCTTCTAAAGCAAATGCCATGTAATGGGTTGGCTTAAACAGTGGAAATTTACTGGCTCACGGTTGTGTGGCTATGAGTAGTCTAAGATTGAGGCATCAACAAGGTGATGCTTTCTCCCTGAAGGAGTTGGCAACTGGGGCTGGTTGCTGATGATCTAGTGTCATTAGCTTTTCTATCACATAGAAATGTACTTGGCCATGTTCTCTCCTCTTTTCCAGGTTCCCTTGACTTCCAGCTTCTTGATCCTTCCTGGCAATGTCTTTCTCCCTGTGACCTGTTTATAAGGTCTCAAATAATAGGATTAAGACCCATCTTAATTCAGTTGGTCACACCTTAATGATAAATGACATCTTCAAAAGGTCCTATTTACAATGGGTTCACACCCACAAGAACTGATTAAGATTATTTCTCGGGTACACAATTCCACAACATAGGGCGTACAATAAGTTATGGAAATCATTCATATCTGGAAATGACTTTACAGATTACATAGTCCATGATTTGTAGACAAAGGAATTTAAGACAAGATGGTAAATGCATTTAAAAAAGTGTAAATATTTGAATAGATGTCAGGTCTCCAGATTCCCATTTATGTGTCCTTTAACCCATACATAAATACAAAATAGAGGGTGAATTCTTACCTGCCAATGGACCTGGGTTCCATTCCCAGCCCATGTATTGCCAAAACCAACATACAAACAAACAAAAAATCAACAAATGGTGCTGTAATAATGGGATACATACACAGAAAAAGAATGAAATGTGACCCCCATCATACAGTGTATCAGGAAAAAAAAAGATTAACTAGGTAACCCAACTCATCATTGAAGATAAATGGAAGGTAAATTTTCCATATATTTCAGTGGTCTATTGCAACTGAACTTGATTTTTATTACATGAAGGTTATAATTTTAGGCACACTCTTTTCTTAAAAATAGAAATATAATCCAACATTAATATTAGAATTAATCAAATTTAGTCTGTCATTTGTTTCTGTTTTTATTTTTTTTTAGCCTTGAAAAATCTTAGAAGTTTCTTCACCTCAGAATTTATAGCTATTTACTTTTTAAGCAACTATTATGTGGCTGTCCTTGAAATAGGTGGATAGACCATGTGATTCAGATTTCACCAAAAGGAACTCTGGTTCTCCTAGACTATTATCAATATATCTGGAGCCCAAGGGGCAATGCAAAGATTCTTCACGTTCCTTTGTAGCTTAGCAAGTTAGCTTATCTTGGACCCTTAAATTTCCTTGTGCTCTTGTCTTTGTCTTCATCCTTTCATCCTTTCTTCACCCTAGTTCTATCACTCCTTGAATCTTAAGTTCTGACTCAAATCCTTCACTTCTCCAACCTGCAAGTCCTATTTCACCCTGTCTCTACATTCTTTAGCCTGGACATATGCCTGGGACAGACAAGCATTTCTCTCATTTCCACAGAGAGATGTGGCTTCATTTTCATGCCTTATTTTGTTTAAAAAAACAAACGAACAAACAAAAAAACTCAGTCCCATCAGGGTAAGGATGTAAAGGGCAATGGGGATGGATTTAGTAGTACAGAACCATTGTTCATCTCCTCTTATATTAAAGGACATTATGGCCAATTCCAAGCTTCCATGATGATAATCTTTTCTCTCTACTATTAGCATGATATTAGTGTTTTATTTTCATAGCATCTGTAGCACAAATAATTTTTCAGAGTAAAGGTAACCGTGTCCTGAAACAACAGTTGATACAAAAAAAAAAAGGCCTTCAAACCTACTCCACAGACACAGAAGAATATGTAGAGAATAACTTTGTGACACAGAGTAACCAACTATTCAATGCTAAATACAATGTTGCTTCTTCTTCTCCTGGTATGGTGTTTCCTTACTGGGCCCCTCTGTGATATAGGCTGGTTTTGTATTATATGAGGTTTTTGGGGAGCTGTATATGCAGACTTTAAAGAATTAAAAAAATAAAAACCTGATGAAAGTAAGTCTTTTTAAGATATAGATAAAATTCTATATAAAATGTGAATAATTAAAATCACTTTGCCCTTTGATTTCTTCCTTAAATTTATTATTTTCAGACATAATATTATAAAGGAGTCTATAGTCTTTCAATAAGAAGTCTTCAATAATAGTTTTCCTGCTTGTATATAATTCTGATTAAATAATTGCAGAACACCAGTCTAGGACCTCTTCCTGCAAAAAAAGCAAGAAAACAAACAAACAAAAAAACTCAACTTAAGTCTTTGAATCTCAACTTACTCAAACAATTTGCTGAAAATGAGAGGAAATGTAAGAGATAATTCTAGGGTACTCATAATGTACTACCTCATTTTGGTCAGTGAAGCTTTTTACAATACAGCTTATTAATTCATATATACAAATATATCATTTGTCAAATCATATCTCCCAATACCTAACCAAAAACAATAAAAAGGGGTTGTGAAGAAACACGTTATAATAAAATTACTTGATCCATCACCAGTAAAATGGTTCTAACAGAATTATTATAATTTAAGATTTAGTTTTATATAATTTATATTCTTCTTGTTTGAAATTAAGAAGATGCCACAATAGTTTTCTCACAACTTCTAAAATGGTATTAGTAAGATACTCTTTGCCAGATGCTTAACTTTGCCAGACAGGGCCAGGAAGCATTTTTGATTAGCCCAAAGCATCAAGTCTAATCTTTATATTTGCACTGTATTTGCCAATTAGATAGACTTAGAAGTAATGAATTTTAGGGAGTTATGTAGCTGCCAGTCAATAGAAATTGTCTTTATCAGAAATTATTTTATAAAATAACACAAAATTGTTGGGGGAGGGTTCACTTTTGGATATTTAAAATGCCAGAGAGCCAAAGTATGCAGGAGAATGTTAATGAGTTAAAGCCAAATAAAAGTCCTCACATTTTAGAAAAGTTTTCCTTGCCTCTTTTATTGCTTATAGGGACACGTCTATTTAAGGATTTACTACCCAAATTGTATTAATATTATGTATTTCTAAAAATGTGCAGAGATTTGATAGAGATAAATAGCATCTACTATCCTTTTGCATAAGAGCTAAATTAAAAATAAGATTAATTTGATGCATAAGCAAAATTAAATTTAAATTATGAGAGGGTTCCTTACAAAAATCAGAAATGACTGCACAAGATACTGATTCCAGTGCCACTCTTTTCCATCACATGCATGTAGGGAATGGAGTTTCAGTGTATTATGCTTAGTATTCCCATTAGAACAATTTGGGAGACCCCACTCCCCCCTTCTCCTTGTCTTAATATGGATAAATTAGTCAAATTTTTATTTTATTCCATTGATCCATTTTATTAATGGTTTTGCCTTAGATATCATAGTTATGGCTAAGAACTTTTCAGTTAAATTTTGGTTCCTAAGCGATGGGCACCCTTCACATCGTATGCTTGGTGTATGTTTCCCATCTGAGTTGGGCAATGCAATGACCCTGCTTAACCCAGTATTTCTCTATCTCTGTTCAATCCTCAGGCTATACTTATTAAGACCCTTCTATGTTTCCTTTTCTCATTGACACCATAGATCTACTTGTAAGATGATATATATTCATATGTATACAATTGTGTTTTTGAATGCGAAACTTACCAGTAAAGGAGTATGAGTGTGACTACCAATTCTTTCTACACAATGTACAACTTGACTTTACAGAACATTTCCCCTTTTTTGCGTGGTTTACATTTCCATCTTTTTTCTTTCCCGATGTTGAAAGAATCAATGTTGTTGATGTTGAATCCTAATAATTGTGTCCGGAGACCAACACGTTGATCATATTATTCTTACTTTTCTATCTTTTCCCATTTTTGATGATATGCTATTGAATTCAGAAATTTGTGGAATCATTATATTTTAGATGTAAAATTCCTATTTATGACTCTCTCTTCTTAGGCATATGGAGCTGAGAAGAAGAAATCACTAATTAATTTCCAGAGTTTTTACTTTGATGATAAACGTAGCCTTGGAGATGTGTTAGC
Source organism: Tamandua tetradactyla (assembly GCF_023851605.1). Lineage (NCBI taxonomy): Eukaryota > Metazoa > Chordata > Mammalia > Pilosa > Myrmecophagidae > Tamandua > Tamandua tetradactyla. The sequence continues at coordinate 50,835,413 of NC_135343.1, read as the reverse complement.
TTACACTGATGGTTTTAGTTTCCTAGGTACCAATCAAATACCATGAAAGGGTTGGCTTAAACAATGGGAATTTCTTGGCTTGTGGCTTTGAGGCTAGGGGAAATCTAAAATCAAGGCATCATCAAGGCAATGCTTTCTCCCAGAAGTCAAATGTGCACATCCCTTCCCAACTCTATGTACTGAGGGCTTGAAACTGAACATATTGAGGGTATTTACTTCCTGCAATTCAGCAACTGCTATGAATAAGACTTATTTTTGTTTAAATAACCGGTTGTTAAACATTTACCAGCATACCACTGAAGAAAGTTTGCAACAACTATGTGAGAGAGGTACACTAAATCAAACTTTAAAATATAAGATAACTGAGGTTCCCAAAATGCTAATTGCCTTATCCCTTGTCCTGTGACTATCTTCACAGATCCAAATACAGGTCATCAGACTCTAACTCAAATACTTTTTTCACACTTCAACACAGTTTTTACACTGTCTCGCTGGAAAATTGTCTTCCAGTATAGTTTATTTTCTGATGAATATTTATAGATAAATATACATTTGTATATATACTCTATTAAATATTATATTTTACATTATAATTAAATTACATTTAATTCTCCATAAGAAGTATTATATTATGTAAGGGGACCACATGATATAGTGACCTTTCCAAAGGAATTCTCTTTGTAACAAAGACCCTCATTTGTTTAAATTTTCATGAGAATTTTTTGAAGAGTACTTTTCTCCATTTCCACTTAATGCAGGATCTTGCTTTGAGAACTAGAGTCCTGATGCAAAGCAAACACTGGTAAATCATTGACATCTTGGTCAAGGACTTGACAATGCTATTTCCCAGCGTGGAAGTATCTGCGTAGGGCAGGCTGTTATCAGTAAATTTTTAATTTCCACTTTAATATTCAAGTAGAGCAAGAAGAAGAACCATCCAGATTTAGGGTGAGGGGTTAAACTCTTCCGTAACTTTCCCAGAAATGTCATGGCTACCTCCGAAGTTAGTATTTCTAGGAGTGCTAATAAATACCCAGCAGGGACGATTCATTGATTTTGACACTAATGCTGTGCTTGGAAATTGCTCCCTCTTTATTTATTTAAATTATCAGTCTCTGATCCAGCCAACACTTGGTAACTGAGTAGACATTTATCTGTCAGCTTTCAATAAATAAAATTGTTACAGCTGGTTCACGGATGGATCAAAACCCTGCATACTACTATTTTTAAAGCATGATATCCTATAAAGGATGTTCGTATTAATACCAGAGGCAAATTTTAGAAATAAATCTTAAAAATTTAATAATACCCTTCTTCTTTTACATAACTCAATTCTATTTATCTTCCTTTAATTACTCTAGGTTGTTTAATATGCAGAATTTGATTCTTAGTGCAGTGCTAGAAAAAATGATCAATCTCCTTGTGCAAGTAGCTCATTGTACAGCAGTGTGAAGATAAAAGAAAACCTATTGTTAGACATAGGAAAACAGCTTTAATATGCTATAATTAGGAGCTTATATAGTAGGAGAGACAGATAATACATAACTTTCTTGTTTGAAAAACATACCTCTGTTGAGTACTCATTGATTACTTTGGTGAGCTATTTGGATATAAGGAATTGGTAGTATTTCATGGATTTTAAAAATATGCTCTTAAGATGTATTGAATGGCATTTATTACAAATGGGTTACTGTTGCATTCATTGCTATTTATCGGAATGGCTAAGGCTTATGCACAAGAAAATAGGATTTGAGGAATTGAAGAATATGAAAATGTCTGAAATTATATTCCTACAATGACTTCAACTGAATGTAGGAAGTTCTATTATTTGAAATTAATTTCTGTAAGGTAAACATTTTCCTCTGCACATGTGCACACAGAGAGATATTTATACATGCATGTATGTACACTTACACACCATATGTATGTATATATGTATGTACATACAAATGTAAACATGCATATACATATTTGTTTTCCTCAAAAGTCAATCAGTCTGTTACTTTCACTGACATCCCATTGCCACAACTCAGTCCAATTGATCAAACCTAGTTGAAATGAAGACAAGGGAATAATTTGGTTATGAGTGGCTATATGACCAGAGACAGTAAAAGGAAAAAGAAGATGAAAACTATTGGTGATGAACAGAATCTGTGTGCTGCTTTGAAGCTATCATGTAACCCCCTAAAACCCATGTTTTAATACTGATCTAATCTGGTGGGGGGCAGTTATTTCTTTTAAACCTGAGTCAGCACTATAGAGTGAGAACTTTTGATGAGATTATCTCAAAGGATGTGGCATGAACAATTGTGGGTGTGGCCATTCAGTTAGATGGAGACGTGACTCCGCCATTCAAGGTGGGTCTTGATTAGTTTACAGGAGTCCTTTAAAAGAAGAAACATTTTGGAGAAAGCTGAACCAATGCAGATGCTTGGAGAGCAGTTGCCTCAAAGCTGGCAGAGACGCAGATGCTTGGAGTGCCAACAGAGGAAGCAAATGCCTAGATATGGGTGGAACCAGCAGACATTGACATGTGCCTTCTCATGAGATGTTAAGCAAGCCAGAACCCAGAATTGCATCCCGGGGGAGCTAATTGAATGCCCACAGACACATCTAGAGGAAACCACTGACATCAGAGTCTGGAAGCAATGGAACCAGGAACAAGGACCAGCAGATGCCAGACATATGCCTTCCCAGCTGACAGAGGTGTTCTGGATATCTTCAGCATTTCTTGAGTGTGAAACTTCTTATTGGTGTCTTAATTTGGACATTTTCATGATCTTGGACATGAAATAAACAACCCCCCTATAAAGTCATTCCATTTATAGCATATTGCATTCTGTCAGTATTATCAAACTAATACAATCTGTTTCCCAACATTTGGCCTCTAGCCACCCAAATAATGGTAGGACCCCTTCTCCCCATGGATGAAGATATTTTCCCCCTAGCTAAGGGAAATAACCTCTGATTCCCGTCAATTTTTGCATTGCTCTCAGTCTGGCCACCGTAGAGGTGGTCATATCTGGATATGGTACCCCCTGGCTCAAGATATCTCTTTTGGCCTCAACCAATATACAGCATTGTGCCAGTTTCAAACTGTTGTGTATCCCATAAAAGCCACGTTCTTTAATCTTCATTCAGTATTGCAGGGTGGGATTTTTTTGATTGCTTCTGTGAAGATGTGACCCACCCAGTTGTGGGTGGGACCTTTTGATTAGGTGGCTTCCATGGAGATGTTTCTCCACCCATTCAAGGTGGGGTTGCTTACTGGAGCCCTTTGAGACAGACCAGTTTGGAAAAAGCTTCAGCACTGACAGAACCCACACAGCCAGAGACATTTGGAGATGCAGAAGGAAAACACCCTTAGGTGTTCTCCTTATGAGAAGAGAAACCTGGAGAGAAAGCTAGCAGACATTGCCATGTGCCTTCCCAGCTGACAGAGGTGTTCTGTATGGTATCAGCCTTTCTTGAGTGAAGGTAACGTCTTGTTGGTGCTTTAATTTAGGCATTTTCATGGATATAGAACTGTAAACTTGCAATTTAATAAATTCCCCCTTTAAAAGTCATTCTGTTTCTGGTGTATTGCATTCTTGCAGCTTAAAGAGGAGCAGGATAAACACAGTAAAATTTCATTTTGAAAAGGAGAGAATGGAAAACACATAGTAGACAATGGCTCATTAAAGAATCCAATTCCCAGATTAATGTAATTGGAATCAAATATGCTGTTGAAAAATATTCTTTCTTCTTTTTAAGGTTTTAGATGTTAATATTTTACTTACTGGCCTCTATTCGCTGCTCATCATTCCCTCTCTCTATTTAGTGGAAACTACCTTAACATTGAAATTATTTGTTAGAATTTTGAGTATGCTAATTAATCACAATGTCTTCCCTTAATGGTTCTGAACCATTTGAAAAGTAAAACAAGAGTAAATAGAGATCTAAGTATCAGTTTTATGGCTTTAAAACCTGGTTTGGAGAAAGTACTAGACCTGAAGATCAAATGGGTTTGTAAACTTCCTTTCTCAAAAGCAAGTCTATATGATCCACTTATGGAGACACTTGAATCTTTAAAGAACACATGTGCCCAGCCAGCAAATGGATTATGCATTTTTTCCATCTAACTCTGTGGGCAGGGAGGTTTTTTCTCCCCTTTGCATTCTCTCACTCTCTCTCTCCATCTCTCTCTCTCTCTCTCTCTCTCTTTTCCTCTCTTCCTCTCTCACACTCTCTCTCTTCTTTCTCTCATTGCCTTTATTCCATAATCCTATAGTTATTCTGCTTGCAATAGTAAGGCAGTGCCATAAAACAAATTTACTCAAATTCTGCAAATGAAATCATGATAACTCAAAAATCAGTCTATGAAAAGAAAAGGTCAGTCTATGAGCTTCAAGCAACGCCAGACCCAAACAGTGTAACTTTCACCAGGGCCAAGATGAAAATGTTGTTTCATGTGCTAGTAAATTATTTGACTTCATAAGAAAGGTTTAAGAAAAATAGTTATCAATATTTATTTTTCATAGTACTTTACAATTTATCAAATATTTTACTGTTCTCATTTATTCATCAACACACTTCTTAGGCAGTTATATAATATTTACCATTATTTTAGAGAGGGGGAAACTCAGGACAGAATGGATACTTGACTTTGTCCATTGAGAAAATCAGTCAAGGCTTCTAAATTTGGCCCTCTGACTCCACATCTCTTATTCTTTCCACTATAGCTGGCTAAAATCACCAGTGAAAAAGCACTCCATATGTCACACAACATGCCATAAGATTGTCCAACTATTTTGAAGAAAATCTCCCAGAGAAATCAATGACCAAGAGAGAATTGCAGAAAGCAGATGGTGTCATCAGCACACTTCTGGTGTGGCATCTGCAGTTACTTCTGCGCCTGTAGATTGGATCGTACTTACATTGAAAAAGCCAATATGTGCAAAAAGAATGAAAAGAATAGTAAAATAACAAATCTCGCAGTACTGACACATTTACTAATTATGGAATGCTGCCGGATATTAACCCTACTTTGTGTGCGTGTGTATATGCGTTTGTGTTTGTGTTCGTGTGTGTGTGCGTAAGCAGAGGCTTACCTAATGCTCATGCATGTTGGAGAGCTTAGAGGCCCAGAGGCCAAAAGGGCCCCAAGAGACTCACCTAAAAATCACAGTAATGAGTTGCAATGGTATACCCCCCACCTAATTACAGATGGTGCTCAAGGCAAAATCCCATTAAGACAAGTTTTATGGGTTTGTTGAGGACTGATTGTTGGAAATTATGCTATTAGTCCAGAGCCTGAAGTCGAAACAGTCCTGGTCTCCAGACTCTGCAGTAAGATAATAAATGAAAAGAAACAAAGTAGTTCTCCAACTTAACCAGATTCCATTCTAAGGAAATATAAGGCAATAAAAGCAATTCTAATTGTAACTGACATATTTTCAGATATTTGCTATAAAACACATCACCTGGGGGTGGGCCGCGGTGGCTCAGCGGGCAAAGTGCTTGCCTGCTATGCCGGAGGACCTCGGTTCGATTCCCGGCCCCAGCCCATGTAACAAAAACGGAGAAACAGAATACAATAAAACAAGAAAATGTTTAAAAATGTTTCCCTTCCTTCCTTCTATCCTTCCTTCCTTCTCTCTGTCTTTCCTTTAAAAAAAAAAAAAAAAAAAAAACACATCACCTATTTTTGTTTTTCTTATTTCATTCTAAGAACAAGCTAAAAGGTAAGTTGTATGAATTCATTTTGATTTTCTCTTTGAAGTAATATGATTTGTTAGATCACTGATGCTAGGGCATGCGGTCTGGGTCTTGAGTCCCATCCTACACTAGATCCATAAGGGATTTATATAGAGAGAATTCCAGGTAAAAGCTTGCTGTATTATTACCTAGCAGTTGCTTTCTTTTGGTGGTAGATTGAGTTTTCTACTTTGGGGTGAAACAAAACAAAAAAATATGTTCTTAATCTGCATTCTTGTGGGAGTGATCCTACTGTAAATAGGACTTTTGAAGATGTTATTTTTGGTTACCATGTGGACCAATTGAATTAGGGTGGTTCTTAGTCCAGATTTCTGGAAGTCTTGTAAAGAGATAGAAGCAGGAAGTCGACAGGAACCCGGAAAAGAAAAAGGGGAAATTGCCATGTGATGAGAAAGCCCTGGAGATCTTTAAAGGTTCCCCTGCAGGCAGCACCAGAATATTAAAACCTTCGGAGAGAAAAGCAAGCCTTGTTGATATCAAGATTTTGGACTTTTCCGAGCCTCAGAACCAGGAGCCAATGAATTTGCATTGGTTAAGCCACCCCATTGTGTGGTATTTGTCATAGCAACTCTGGTAAACTAAAGCAGTCTTAGTCCCCAGAAATCTGTCGCCCTGGTGATTTATGTCGAACTACATGTGTAGCCTAAAGACTTACTTGGCCTGTTTGATTTAAGCTCTAGACAAAAATTAGGTTGATTATCTCACTTTTCCTTAAATCTATATTAGAATATCTACATTTTTTCATTCTAAAGGTCAAGAAATTCTCAAAGGAATAACACAGAAACAAAGGTATATATATATATATATATATATATATTTTTTTTTTTTTTCCTGAAGAGCTAGGACAGAGCAGGAGCTGTTATTCTCAATCTATGACCCTTCCTTCTGAATCCAACTGCAGTGGGAATACAGATTTTCTGTAAATGTCCTGATACTAAATCCAAATTCAACTTCATTGGCTATAGGGTCTCTGTCCCAACTACTCACCTCTACAACTGTACCATGAAAGCACCTATAGACAATATGGAAGGAAGAGGGCTTAGTTGGATTTGTTGTGAAACAGACTGGATCTGACTCATGGTCCTTCTTTGTGAACCATTCAGGTATTTTCATAAAATGGGTTCTCCTCCTGGCATGGGCAGGTCTCAGGCCTCTTATCCCAAAGGAACTGGAAGGAGGGCAAAGGAAAGAATATTCAACAAATTAGAGCAAGACCCAAGGGAAAAAGCAAACACAACCTCTTCCTTCTTTTTAATGACATCTCTAGCTCTTACCTCTGTAGCTTAATTTATTACTATCTCCTTGAAGCATTCCAGAGCTTCTCCTAAGAGACTGGTCTTACAAGCAAGGGTCTTAGTTTAAAATGCACAGTCAATGGTATCATAGGGAGGTCCCCCCAATGGTAAACTGTACCCAAAATGTGTTCACTTTCCCACCTTAGTAACAGAAATGCTCATAATCATATTTATCTCACTCTAAAAATTAGCACATACTACAACATGCATTAGTCTGTTAAATGCTGCTGGAATGTAATATATGAGAAATGAGTTCGCTTTTATGAAGAAAATTTATTAAGTTACGAGTTTACAGTGCTGAAACCATAAAAACTGTACAAATTAGGGCATCCAGAGAAAGGTATCTTGATTCAAAATAGGCCATTGGCATCCAAATACCTCTGTCAACTGGGAAGGCACATGGCTGGTGTCTGCTAGTCCTTTGACTTCTGGTTTCAAACATTTTCTCAGGGGGTATTTTCCTTCTGAATCTCCTAATGTCTCTGTCAGCTTTGAAGCAACTTCAAAACATTCCCCCTTCTAAACTAATCAAAATCCACATCAAATCGGTGGAGTCACATCTCCATCTAATCAAAAGGCCAAACCCACAATTGGGTGTATCACATCACCATAGAAACAATCTAATCAAAAAGTCACACCCACAATTGGGTATGTCACTTCTCCATGGAAACAATCCAAAGTTTCCACCCGACGATATTGAATATAAAAGTTGCTAAAGTTCATGTAAAATTAAACAAAATAGCATAAAAACAGACAATATTGCTTTATATTAATGGTCTTATAGAAAGGCCATAGTTTCATTTTTTGGTAGTTCTTGCTTCATTTTTTTTTCATGGCATAAATCAAAAGATGAAGGGATACGATCACAGATTATGGAAAAATTTTGACAAGCATTTTTGAGTCTTTGAACTGAATAAAGGTCATTTAGTTATCTTAAAAAATCAAGGATCAGTGTTCTGGTCTACAGGTGTTTTGTGTTTTTCAATCCCTGCCCATGGAAATGGTAGGCTGGCTTCTGAGTGACCAGTTCACTAGCACAAGCAGCTTTACCATGCCCTGAAATTAAGGTACTCATGTTTTAAAATGAATGAAGCCATGTTTGCCCTCAGTGTTTCAGCCTTTGATCTTTCACCACTGATTGTTCTACATCATCAAAAATCCTCAAAGCTCCTCTGTGAATAGGCCCATAGGCACATTGTAGAATTTGATCTCGAAACCACAAAATTGAAAGTCTTTATATCTCAGCTGCCAGGTCTGTACTTGTTTAAACATATTCATAACACTTGGGAAAGGTTTTTGCTGTTATTCAGTAAATTATACATGATACCACGTTTAATGTTTTAAATGAGAGAACTGACAGTCAAAATAGAGAACTGCAATTAACACTGAATTTTTATTTTATCAATATTTTAAAGGATTTTAAGCATCAGATATGAGGTGTGATTATAAAGTGTGACTTTTGCCACAAACCCAAATTTTCCACATCCAAATGATTTCCGTCCTTGTATCCAATTCAATAAGCATTTATTGTGTGACTATTAGACGTCTTAAGTAAAACCATATAAAAATTGGAAATTCACATTCTCTGCCTTCCAGGTGTACGAAACTTAGAAAGGCAACTAGGACATTTCTTCAACAAAAATAGTCAACTTACTTGAATCATTTCAACATAATTGTTCTTTTATTAAATCTCCAGGTTAATCAGTTACTTGAAGAAATACATCTCATTTCTTTCTAGCTAGAAAAGAACCTGACTCTTGAACTGGTATCATTTTTCTCACTCATCTTTCAGTCCCTTTACTTGCATAGTGTTGTTGCTTCCTGTCCCAACTGTTGAAAACCTGACAGAAAGATTTCAGTGCTTTGAAACTGAAAGATATTTGAGAAAGACTCCAAAAACTTCCGACCGAATTTATAAACTGAGGTCATCTTATGTGGTATACCTAAGAAGCTAATTAATGCATGCTTATTTATTTGCTACCTCTTTAACAGTTTATTCATTAGGATTCCTCTAATTACAAGTGACAGACCCAACTAAATTAGTGGAAGGGAAAAGAGGAATATATCAGCTCATGACTGTTGAAAAAACCACGCCAGGGGAAAGGCAGTAGCTGCAAAAACCAGAGACTACTTTGTCACCAGTTCTTTTCCTTTCCATCTTTAGTTTCTGTTTATCTCTGATGTGTGACTCATTCTCTCGTGTTTGACTTGCAAGACTCATGATATCAAAAAGAAGAAAGTTTAGTATCTTAGAATTTTGTAATTGTGGAGGTCTTTAAAAGTGTCTTAATGCTAAAAAGTTAAAAAAGCTCAAGGAAGGAATTTAATTGGCTAATTTTGGGACAGATTCACATCCCAATGTAAATCAAATAGTTTTCTAAAGTGAACGGGAAAGGCTTCCAAGAAAGGGGTAAGATAACCACTGATAGAGAGCTCTACAGAGATCTATGAGAAACATGTGAGATAAAAGTATTACAAATGGATAATAACCATAAATGCAAATATCATATTTTAACTTATCACCATAAGTGCCTACTTGCAATTTAAATGCAGAAATAAATTAAGCAAATGAAATACATTACATCTCCATTCATCATCTTGACTCGTTTTCTATGCCTTTGCTTTGGTGTGGGGAAATAGGTGTTTACGTGAGCTTTTCTAATGTATGTTTTCCAGAATTTCAAGATGAGAAATGGCACCATTATTATAATAATTATAACAACCTATTAGAAATCAACTGTACCTCAGTTCATACTTTATTCTTCTATCTTCTCTAAAATAATGGACAATTATGGCCTTTCATTTGAAGGAGGGAACCAGAATATGCATGTGTTAGGTTTAAAAATGGATATAATGAAGAGAGATTCAATACTGTTGGTGATTAGCAATGATAAAGTCTTGTGCAAAGACCTTTACTTTGTAAGAATATTATCATTTTATTCATATTAAAAAAATGAACGTTTTTAAAATCTTGGTTAATACTTTCTAGAAGTAGTCTTAAATACATTCCACATTTCACTTATTCCTCAAAATATACACTGAAAGCAATACTTTCTAACTCCACAGATGGAAACAATTTAATTCTTCAATTTATGAGAGTGGAACTTAGAGCGAATTCACTTAGAATAAATTCACTTAGAGCAGCAATTCCTAAGTGGTGTGTCAGGTAGTTGATTATAAGGATAAAGTTTGGAAAGAACAGCCTTGTGGCAGCTGGGCTTTATCTCTAAATGCCTTACAAACTATTTATTACTTTAAAATATAAATGTGTGGAAAAATGTGACAACTATAGTGAATAACATTATAAAACATTAGAAGTGTTTTACTCTTTATAGGATGTTTCCATTATAAATATGTGTTTAAGACCTTTTCTCCAAAATATATTGTGAATACAGTCAATTTCTTCTATCAGACAACATACACTTTCCAAAAATGACTCTACTGTGAAAAATTGAACAATAAAAGCCACAGGGCTTATGGTAAAAATGGAAATGGAGTTGGGGCAAAATGCTCTCAAACAATGTTGGTGCCACATGACAAAAAAAAAAAAACAGAGAGAGAAGAGAGAAATAAAGAGATAGAAACCTAATATAAATAGTAGCACAGTTTTATATATGTTAGATGGCTAAGAAATACGTAAACACTACCAAACAATGGCACGTTACCTTGAAAAACACCTGAAGTTCGCATGTGGGAGCAGGCATCAGAACATATATTTGCTTTCTAATGCCATATAAAAGTTACCACAAACTTTGTGGCTTACAACACCATTTTATTTATTTTTTAATCTCACAGTTCTGCAGGTCAGTCCAGGCACAGGCACAGTGTTCTAGTTTGTTAGCGCCAGAATGCAATGAAACAAAATGTCTTTTAAAAAGGGGAATTTAATAAGTTGCTAGTTTACAGTTCTAAGGCCAAGAAAATATCCCAATTAAAACAAGTCTGTAGAAATGTCCAATCTAAGGCATCCAGGGAAAGATACCTTGGTTCAAGAAGGCTGATGAAGTTCAGGTTTTTCTCTCAAGTGGAAAGGCACATGGCGAACACGGCCAGAGTTTCTGTCTCATCTGGAAAGGCATGTGGTGAACACAGGGTCATCTGCTAGCTTTCTCTCCATCTTCCTTCTTCATTTGCAAAAGTCACAGGCTGGTGAACTCTCTGCTTCGTGGTGCTGTGGCATTCTCTGCTTCCTCAAATTCTCCCCCATTCTCCAAAATGTTTCCTCTTTTAACTAATTCAAGATCCACCCAAAAGGTTGGAGACACATCTCCACCCAATCTAGTTTAACAACCCCTCTTGATTGAGTCTCATCTCCAGGGAGATGATCTAATTAGAGTTTCAAACATACAGTACTGAATAGGGATTAGAAGAAATGGCTGCCTTTACAAAACAGGACTAGTATTAAAACATGGCTTTTCTAGGGTACATGCATTCTTCAAACTGACACACACAGCTTGGCTGGATCCTCTGCTCAGGGTCTCCCTAGGCTGAAATCAAGGTGTCAATTAGGTTGTGTTCTCTTCTTGAAACTCAAGGTCATCTTTCCAGGTTATTCAGGTCATTAGTAGAATAGCTTTCCTTGAAGCTTTAGGATTGAAGCCCTCTGCTCGTAGAGGCTGTCTCTCTCTATAAGCACTCCACAGCATCGCCATTTACATCTACATGGCCTGCAAGGGAGTGTCACTATCTCCTTCCCTCTCTGACCTCTGGACTCTCTTTCTTTTTTTTGGCATGGGCAGGCTCCGGGAATTGAACCCCGGGCTCCAGCACAGCGAGTGAGAATTCTGCCACTGAGCCACTGGTGCACCGCCCTGGACTCTCTTTTAAAGGGCTCATCTCAGTAGACCAAGCCCACCTAGGATAATCTTCTTTTTAATTAACTCTAAGTAAAATTAGGGAAGTTAATTACACCTGTAAAATTCCTTCACCTATGCTATAGAAGGCCTTCTAATCATGAGAGCGATATCCCATCATCTTGGACATATTCTATTGGTCAGAAGGAAGTTATATGTCCCCCCCATGGTCAAAGGCAGGGAAGAATACAGGGATATGGGTCATTAGTAGACATCTTAGAATTCTGCCTAAGACAGAGAGCTTCAGTTTGGGAGTTTCTAGGAAGCAGTGGAAAGAGGGTTATATAAAGTTGGATGGAAAGTTTTATCACCACATATGGATCAATGTGGCTGATAACATGTATGGTGAACTGAGGCAGCTGGTAGATATTTGGGTTGTGTGCATGTGTGAGTTTCATGTATTCCTATGTGGTGGCTTGGTTTAGCTGGGTTCAGTTTTCTGCATTCACTTAGTTTCTCTCACAGATGACATCGTGCATTAGCAAATACAAAATTCACATTATACTCAAATTAGTTCCTGATATGTCAGACATGTTGGGACCAATGTGCATTATTAAAACACACGTTATAGCAGAATGAACTATATGTATCTGTCTTTCTATCACCTTCAATGCTTAAAATGATGTTGGCAGATAGTGGAAATTTAGTAATGCCTTTTTTAATTTAATAGAATTGAAAGAGAATTTGGAATTTGGGACAGATTAGTTCAATCCATTGAATCCTTGCTGATTTGTATTCTTGGCTCCAATATATGTAGGAGAAAGAGAAATGGGGTGAATATATGGTTTATCTATAATCCTGTAACATTTTTAGAGACCACAAAGAAGAGAGTTCAGGAAAATATATTTTAAAGGCAGTATAGTGCTACTTAGATGCCTGAACTCTAATTTAAAGATTACCATGAACACTCTCTATCATTATATATTTTGCCTCTGTGTTAAAATTTGTGTTTGTGGCAAGCAAATTAATTTCTGAAAATAAATAAATTTCTGCCACAAACCTTTTCGGAAAGACCTATAGAAGTTTATGTCTTACTTCTCACCTGAATTCTTTGTCAAATGCTGCACAGGTAATCAAGGCTCCACTATATTTAAGAAAGTTTAGCATAACTTCCCAACCTAGCTCTGTACACAGAGAGACAGTAAGGCACTCAAATGGAAACAGGTTAGGTGTCAAAACAAGCCAGATGTCAAAAACATTTCACATTCATGCAACAGCGATATTGAGGATGTCCCTTGTGGAGCCCATTGGATGTGACTACTTCAATAATGTGAAAAAGGAAATAAGACTTCTCTTTGAAGGTAATGCTCTGTGACCAATTCAAGTTACTGCTCCAAATTACCATGGAAATAACTAAAGATATATAAAGAATAAGTAATCCAATTAACTTTTATGAAATACGGGGAGGAGATAGCATTAAGCCAAGATAGAACTTGAGAATTTCATGCCAAATAATAGCATAATGAAATTTGACTAAAAGAAGTGCCAACAAACTGCAGTTCAATAAATGTACAGAAGAAACATACGGGGTATGTGGGGGGCGGGCAGGAGAAGAAGAATTTTGTATTAAATAGGAGAAATTTAAGTAAAGAAAATGAATGCAGCAGCTAAGAATATAAGTGTAAAAAATGAAAAGATCATGTTGATCAGTTATTTCAATCAAGGTGAATTTCATTAATTTTTTAAATCATAGTGACACAAAATGGTTCATAACAAATAACAAGTAAACTCTGCAAGAAATACAATTAAGACAAATGTTATTGAAAGATAACAGAGGGGTGGATATAGCTGCACTAGGTAAATGCAAACAGAAAAAAAAGTCAGGTTACAATATATTATAATTTTAGGAAAAGTGCAATTCCACTATAAGCATTTATGATTCTTTTGACAAATATTTGCATAATGCCTACTACAGCCAGATTAAGTGCAGATTTTCTAATCTGTCGGGTCCAGGCAAAATACTTTGTGGATTTACATTTTACCCAGGTGGGTCTGGTGGTCAGGCTTTATCATCCTTGTCCACTCCCAAATAACCCTAGATACCCAATGTTTCTGCCAAATTGGTCATGGAGTAACACCCTGTTCTCCAGGAAAATCAGCCATGTAAGTAGGAATACAAGTGAACTCTTAATATAGACCTAGAAATTAAAGACTTTATTTGCAATCAATGAAGATGTCGACCTGTGATAAATTGCTTAAGCAATTATTATTGCAATATAATTATTGCAAAGCAATAGAATGCTTTGACTACTCATGCCTAAGGCTACTAGGAAATTCCTGGAGTTTAGGTTTAGAAGGAGAATAAACCGACTTCAAAAATATGAAGCAATCAAGAAACTTTGAATGCTAACTAGAGTTTGGCTTATTTTATGGAATTAGTTTTTCAAGCTTTATAATTGTATTATGGTTATATAAAAAAGAGAATTCTTACTTTTAAAGATGATAGATAAAATTATAATGGAGATGGGGGCATGAGGACTTATGGGAGGAGTGGGTAGAAGAAACAAGCATAGCTATAATTGCTGAAATTGAGTAATTGGTTTTAAATGATTCGATATATATTTCTCCTTTTGTATGTGTTTGAAAATTGCCGTGATGAAAACAAAAAGCTTTTCAGTAGTAATGAGCACACTTCCCAACCATATCTTGGCTTCTAATACCATTCTTGATCAAAGGAATCTAGGTTTCTTGGAGAAATGGCTGATTCCAGGGCTGAGGGAGTATACAAGATAAGCTGGAGCATCTTGTAGAATTAGAAGTAAGAAAGTACTCAAAAGTCAAAACAATGGAGACACGTCAAAGGGACCCAGAAGCCAGACCAAAAGAGTTCCCAATGACCAAAGCTCGAACAATTTGAGCAAAAATAAATAATGTAGTGTTGGATTATAACCTATAGTATAAAATAAATACCCATGAACACATACTATTAGAAATTAAGTATTGGATAAATAAATAAATGAGGAAGAAGAGACAAAGCTCCAATAGTATGGACATTACATACTCCAGCAGTTGGAGCTTCTCTCTCCAGCCCTTAGTGTGAACTATGCTTAGTGACTTATTTTCAAAGAGTAGAGTACAAAAGAGTTGAGGGGGTGGGGTAAATTTATAGTAGAGAAATCTGTCAAACATTACTCCCGCAGTATGATCAAAATTAACATTTTCAGTGATAATTAGTCTACATTGTGTATAGGCTTGATGTGATCTGATGAGAAGGATGTGTCACCTCTGCTGTCATCTTCCTCAAAATCCATGGTCACAGCGTAACCATAAGGAGAAAAACTAGACAAATCCAAATTGAAGGACACTCCACAAAATACCTACCCAGAGTCCTAAAAACTGCTGTGGTCACTAAAAAGAAAGCAAGTCTAAGAAACTCTCATAACCAAAAGGAGGCTAAGAGATATGAAACTAAGAGTACTATGGTAAAGTGGAGAGGATCCTGGGACAGAAAATGGGCAATAGGAGAAAACTAGTGTAATCTGAATAAAGCCTAGCGTTTAGTTAGTATTAATGCTCTAAAGATGACTTCTTAGATTTGACAAATGTACCCTATTAATGTAGGGTGTTTAAAATAAGATAAACTGAGTGAAGAATATGTGGGAACTCTGTACTATGCTTGTAACTTTTATTTAAATTTAAAATTATTTTAAATTAAAAAAGCTTAAATTTTAAAAAGAGAGAGGGGAAAATCAAGGACTGTTTAACTGACTAATTAAATTTAAAAGTTGGTGGAGATAGGGCCTAAAATCATCAAATTTTAACAAATGAAGAAGAAGGCAAACACCATCGTTGCCTCTGTGACCTACTGCTTCATTTTTTCTACCAGATATTATGGTTGCTGCTGATTTGGCCTATATTTAGACACAAGAAAACACCTTTAAACCAACAAACCAGCTCCAAATAGCTACCAGCCAAGATTACCAAATTACGAATAAATCAAATTGACAACTTTTGAATATCATTAAGGCCTACATATCACCTACTCTGACAGGTATGAAAATGAAGTCTTCTCCAGGTTCTAAAATAAATTACTAAAACCTCAATGTCAAACCTTCAGAATTATATAGGAAATGAAACCTTCATTCGAAAACTAAGCAGTCAAGCCTGGAGATTGTAAGAGGTGTCTAAAATCTAAAACTGGGCCGAAAGACTAAGGTATTATGGAAAGACCTTCTGGAAAACTAGGATTTAAAGCAGTTTATCTGAACCTAACTGAGATTTACATTATGCTTATCCTTTGGGGGGGCAATATTTTTATTTCTACAGAAAACAAAAAGAAAGTAGAAAAATGTTGACCGGCAATAAATTAACCATTTCCATCAAGACTACAGTGTCATAAATGTCATTTGTAAAGTGATTTTTATGTATAGGTGCCAGAAAAGAATGCTTCATTGTTTCTTTTGTGTTTTTGTATGCTGTGCAGTGAGGGTCACATTTCATTCTTTTCTACATGATTCTCTTGTTATTTCAGCACCATTTGTTGAATGCTTTTTGGTTTTTTGGTGGGGCGAGGGGTGGTGTATGACTGGGGAATTGAACTGGGGTCTCCTGTATGCAGGTGAAACTTCCTCTGATGAAGTACCCCTGTACCCACGTCATTGTTCTTTTGTTTTTTGCTTTTTTTTTTTGCATGGGCAGGCATTGGGAATTGAACCCAAGTCTCTGGCATGGCAGGCGAGAACTCTGCCTGCTGGCCCCCATGGCCCGTTGCACATCATTGTACTTTGAGAGGGCTATGTGGCAAAGTCTTATTGGAAAAATACCCCAATGGAATTCAAATTGAGCATTCATTAAACACTGAGTGCTTATTATGCAAAACACTGGGCTAGGTTGGTGGCAGTAACAATTCAAGAAAACATAAATGAATAAGAGATTATTAAAATTGTTGGAAGTAGCAATGAGGTTATCACAGCTATTGCCTCTACTTATCACTGGACAGAGGACCAGAAAAGGAGAGGATAAGAAGTCAGGCCTTCTATTATATCTGTCTACATTCACTTAAAGACTCAATTCCATATCAGACTTTTTGTTTTTACTCTTCAAACATCATTTACGTGCCACGGTGTGCTTTGGATGTTACGTGATTTAAGATCCTTTTAGCTGCATAAAAAAGAACAGTTAAATAAAATGGCTTGAAGTTAGAGTTTATTAATATAGTTTATATAACAACACATTCACAAGAAGGTGGTTCAGAATTGGTCAATCAGAACTCCCAAAACTGTCAAGGCTCTTAAAAATCTTCCTCATCTCTCTCGACTTCCACCTTATAATCTCAAGATGGAAGCTACAACTTCGAACTTCAAGTTTTTCAGAAAACCATGTTTGAAGTGTGTAGGAACAAATTAAGCTCAGCAGGCCTGGATTAAGCAAACCTAGGGCATTTCCTAAAAAAGATCTGTCAGCAGGCTGGGATATTGTGCTAATAAAAGTGTTCTGTATTCCTGAGGCCTTGGGTCCTTTGGCACTAGTTTAATCAGATATTTTATGCTTTGATGTGACTTAGAGTGAGAATTTTCTTTTGCTCTGAGGGACTAAGGCTGAGTAGCTAAGGTTAGTCACACAGAAGCTGTGTACCTGTGTGACTGAACCCCAATAAAATTCTGGACACCGAAGCTTGGGTGAATTTTCCTGGTAGGCAAAACCTTGCATGTATTGTCACATGCTGTTACTGAAAGAATTTTCTCAATGTGACTCCACTGAGAGAATGTCTGGAAACTCATTCTTGGTTTCTCCTGGACTTCACCCCAGTACCTCTTGCCTTGCTGATTTACTGTTGTCCTTTCACTGCTATAAACTCTAACTGTGACTCTAATACCTCTTCTGAGTGTTGTGGGTCTTTCTAGTGAATCATTGCATCTGAGGGTAGTTTTAAGGACCTATAATACAGTTGGTTTCAGAAGTGGGTGGTGATGAAGACACTGTCAGCTCTCATGTATCTTTTTTCACAGAGCCTCACTACAACTGGGGCTATAATGAAATTCTAGAATTTTTGTCTCTATCCTGTGAAGTGGGTGGGTAGTAAGGCAAAATGGGGTGAAGAAATGGCTATTCTCAAGGCCACCAAGAGTAGGTACACAGATAATTTCATTTCTTCTACATTTTTACAATCCTTTCTTTTTTATAGTCTGTGTCATTTACTCCACGTGCATTTTACATCATTGGATAAGAATAAGCCTCCATATGCCACGCTTGCATGGTTTCTGTTATAAGCCAAATATAATCCTAGACAAAAGTTAAAACCTCTGGGCACATGGAACATAGAAGTGAAATTCAAAAGTATATCAAAGAAGTCAACCCAAGTTAGTAAAATTCTACTTGTACCTAGGAGATTTAATCTAAATCTGAAATGATGGGAAGAAAAGGTAGTTTATCATTAGTTTCAAGCCATTTTCTCAAGTTAAAGTTTTTATGCATTAAATGAAATTCCAAAACTTAATATTTGTCTAGTAAAAATTTGTTGCTGTTGTGTGATTTTAATGCTTTAATCCTGCAACTGGCAGAAATTCACAAGTGGGTTAATAGTCAGGGATTTTTCATGAAAGTGTATTCCTTATGCATTGGTATTTTCTTACAACTTTTAGTGCCCATTTCTTTTTTAACATGCCAATGTTATTATCTGGGGACCAGATGATGTGTGAAATATTAATTTTGGAAAACCAGCTAATAACTAGAATAACAAATGATGTGTTTAGCCCACTTCACTTCTCAAATAGAGAAAAAATATCGTGTTACTTGCCTGTTACAATAAACATTGCAGGCTAAGTAACTGACAGAAGAGTTTGGGGAGCAAGATTTTCTTCCTAGGACGCTCTTTGTCATTATTTTAAAACACAGAGTGAAAGGGAGCCCAAGTCAAGGACATGGTGTGGAGAAGAGTAAAAATTGATGAAGAAGAAGGAACGAGTTGCAATGAGTACATTATTGCGCCCCTAACCCAAGTTAATTCTGTCAGAGACATGACAGAGCATGATGTGAACTGGGAAGAATAATAAATTTGGAGGTTATTTTTATTATCTTGATTTATCAGTAGCCTATAAGGATGGGAATTTGTGCATATATGTATGATAAGGAAACCTAGACTTCTCCCTTAGTTCTTCAGAAAAATGGTTTGGAAGAATAGTTTTGGGTCATTCTGAGTGAAGCACAGTGCTTTGTAAAAAGGGTCAGCTCCGCCAACTTAGATGCACACCGCATGCTCTTCTGGTTGAGAACATGGGGGCTCTTTGAATTGGCACTGCTAGGAAACTCAATGTGTTAAAAAAAAGTTAAAGGAGTTGGGGGAGAGTTCTGTGAATTTTATGTACCAAGGTTCATCAAACTATGACTCCTGGAACCATCAAAACTTCGTGCTGATTCTAATGTCTTGATTCTAGTATCTTGTCTATGGATACTTTCAACCTACAATGACAGAGTTGAGTAGTTCAATTAAAGGCTATAATGACCCACAAATCTTAATATATTTACTATCTGGACAATCACTGGTCTACACCAAAAGGTTATATCACCAAATACTACCCGAGTGGGATACATCCAATAAAAATTATGGGTACATTACCTCCATGCCATAAATTCATAGCTGTAGAGTGAGGGCCACTCTGGGACAGAGAGCAAGGAAACTAAAATATGAGGCTTTTATTTAAAAAGTGGCCAATTTATAAATATTACCTCAGCTGATCTTAGCTGGACTTAAATTTACCTGAAAATAACTAGATGAATATGTATTCGAAGAGACAGGCTGGGTTTCAAGTCAGAAATGAGAGTTAGCTCTGAAAATAAAGTTATATTTTTGCACATCTGAATTTTTTGGATGTAGAATTATTAAGTCGTCATCTTTTCACCTCAAAACACTATTAGTGAGGGCATGGTGACTTTTACCATTTTAATTAGCTTATTTGATTTTTTTGTTTTAGTTGTTTTCTTGACACCAGTACCTTTCAAGGGTTTCTCAGATCTCTGCTTAAGAAATTGTGCTTAAAAATAAACTTGGAAATAATCAAGTGCTAGCAATTTTTCCTTAATTTTTCAACCTGGGATCACATTATTCAACCACTTTTTGATTAAATTATTGTGATTCTTCTCATTGTTTTATTCTCTTCTCTGGGCTTACATGCTATGCATACTTTATCTCCTGCATCTGTTCCATGTGTCCCTTTTTCCTTGGTATCAATTCCATCCGTTTATTCCTAAACGTAGTGATTTGGCTTTTCCAATAAGTAATTTGTGGCTCACTGTCCTATCATCTTTAAAAATTCACAGATTACCTTTTCTTTCCCCAACAAATATTTCTTCAGTTAAGTTTATTGCTCATTTAATAATTGCTCTACATTCATAGAAGCAATGTGTTATTATGTCTTGATGAAAATTTTAAAGAGATACCTTTCAGTTTTCTTCATTTTTAAACAGCATTTTATAAAGAGATAAAATTCCAGAATGGTTGCTTTATTTGAACTGTTTATTTTTTATTTTTTCATTTTGCTTAATCTCTCAAAGAATATACTTTTCTTATCTAGTATGTCCTGGCAAGTGGAAATGACTAAGATGCTTTCCATTGGGTGTGGTGTTGAGTACCTGGGTAATTCTTTTGTGTGCTGACTATGGAAAAACGATAAAAATTCAGAATCACTTGAGTGAAGAAGGTACGTTACCCAAGTACATTCGTTTTCACCATTAACTCCAGTGAAACATCAAAAGTCTTAGTTTAAGAGACAAAGCCACGGCATTAGAGACTGGGGTGGATGGAGAAAATCATTTTCTTCACTAAAAAAAAAAGTAAATCTTACTATTTGTCTAGGAAAGTAGTCCCTCTTAATAAGGACACACTTTATCTAGAAAAATCCTCAAGATTTAAGTCTGTTTAATTATTAAGACTGGATTCTATTTTGACATCGTTTTCACTTATCTGATGGTCATTTCAAGAGGAAATAGAGTATTTTCCTCACAGTTCAACCCATCATTCCACTCTCACTGCTTACACTCCAATGAAGAGAACTCTATTTAGCTTGCTCTCCGGGTCTACCTCACCTCTTATTCTCAAGACAGATTTTTTTTCATATAGTAAATCACCTATTGGTCATCTTTACTTTTCTTTTGGTTTTATTATAAAAATTTGAGAGATTTCTATTTTTTTTTTGTATTTGGATGACCCTCTTTACGGGCTACAGCCTCAGTTTATTTCCTCTTATATTTTATTGAGAATTTGGAAAGTGCCTTTTTCCTACTTCCATACATAAGCCCAGGTTTATGCTGGCTTTCAACATTAAGTTAAAAAGACATTGCTTATCTCTTCTTTATACATGCATAAGACATTTGAAATTTCCTTTCTACCCATAGCAAGCTCAAGTTTTTATGTGATCTATGATCTTTGTTGTTTATTGGTAATGTAACCATAGCCAAAACACATTATAAAAATAATTATGACAAGTATCAAAATCATTTAAACATGGGAATAAATCTAAGTGTTCTAGTTAAACATGAAGCCTTAATAATAAAATTAGCTAAAAAAATAATAATTCTAGAAATAGAATTTTATGAAATAAAACACTAGATGTTCAATTCAACATTATTTTAAAGTTAATAAAAGTTTGTTGGACTGGAGCAGATGGAATGAAAGATGTTAAAACAGACAAATCCTCCATATCGCGTTCCAACACAGGGCTCAGTGTTTTAAGTGGATATAAATATAATGAAAGATCTTAAATAATATCTTATAAAATATATCTTATAATTTCTTATAAGAAAAACAATTATGTTTGAGAATCTTAAGCAAAAGTGAAAATAAACACTGTCAGTCTTTTAAATATGTTTCTCCATTGCCTTCTTGCTTCCATGGTGGTTCTTGATGTGAATTCAGCCCTTAATTGTATTGGGACTCCTCTGTGCGCAACACATTGGTTTACTCTTGCAACTTTCAGAATTGCTTCCTTGTCCCTGGCATTCATCAGCTTGACTACTATGTATCTGGCATAGTTCTCTTCTAGTTTATTCTGCTTAGGTTTCATTGAGTTTCTTGGGCATGCTTATTCATGCCTTTCATTAAATTTTGGAAATTGTCTGCCAGTCTTTCTTTTTTTTTTATTAAAAACATTTTGTTTATTAGAAAAGTTGTGGGTTTACAGAGCAATCATGAATAAAATACAGGATTCCCATATGCCACCTCACCACCAGTACTTACATTGGAATGGAAAATCTATTACAGTGATGTCAACACCTTTTTGTAACTCTACTTTTTAACAGTACCTGCATTTGCTGCAACTGATGAAAGATTATTAAAGTAGTGCTATGACTATAGTCCGTAGTATATGTAGGGGTATCTTTCCCCCATATTCCTGACCTATTTTTTTCATGCATATCTTTATTTTATTACCCATCTACCAATACACTGGACAAAGGGAGCATCAGTCATAAGGTTTTTCCAATCACACAAACACATGATAAAAGCTATATAGTTATAAAATCATTATCAAGGACCAAGGCTACTGGATTATTTCAGTTCAATAATTTCAGGTATTTCCTTCTGATTATTTCTAATACACTAGAAACTAAAAATAAATAGCTATATGATGAGCCAGTAATCATAATCATTTCTTAAATTCTAGTCTCTCAGTTAAACCTCCTCCCTCTCATTTGGTCATTCTCTCTATCTTCAAGTATATCCGGGAAATGACCACTTTATATTTTTCATGATGGAAGTGGTATTGAACTTATGGGATAGCGGAATGAAACTGGTTTATGTTCTTGGAGATACTGGTTCCTCAGGGTTTTAGGGCTTAAGCCATCATTTCTTTGAATAGTCCTTCTGCCCTTTCTCCCTTTCTTCTCCTCCTGGGGCGCCAATAATGCATATATTGCTTCACTTAATGATATTCTACAGGTCTCTTAGGCTCTGTCCACTTTTGAAACATTCTTTTTTCTTTCTGCTCCTCAGCCTGAATCATTTCAGTTTTCTTGTCTTCAGGTTCACTGATTAATTTTTCTGCCAGCTCCAGTCTGCAATTTAAACCATCTAAGGAATGTATCATTTCAGTTATTGTGGTTTTTTCAACTTCAGTATTTCTTGTTTGGTACCTTTAATAAAATTTCTAGCGCTTTATTTATAATCTCACATTCATTGTTTTTCTTATATCCTTAATTCTTTCTCTATTTTCTTTCATCTCCTTGAGCTTATTGAGGTATGTGTGATATGTCCAAACTCTGGTCTTTTTCTTTGCTGGTTTCTGAACTTTCCTCTTGCCCTGTTTTATGGGCCATCATTTCCTGTTTCTTTGTGCATCTTGTCATCTTTTGTTATGTACTATGTATCTCAATATTTTAAAGTGTTAACTCTGGAATTTATCTTTTGAGCTGTGTGTTTCTTAAGTTTGTGTCCAAGTAATGATATTACAGAGATTTCCTTGGATGCCAGGAGCTGAGAAAAACAAGTGAATCAGCAAAAAACACCTTTTACCATTTTTGAAAATTGACATTTTGTTGGGAGGTGCTCTCCTTCAGAGTTATCCATCCTATCGAGAATAGCTACCTGAGGCAAATGTGAAGTGCACAATCCTCTCCATATTTTCTAAATCTGGAGTTTTGTTCTGGGCTTGTGCTTGTGTGTGGCCTTAGGAATCTCCATTATATGAATTTGAAGGCCACCTTTTCTTTGTATGAAATGGATTTTCTCCCCTTCCATGGGGTTTTAGTGCATGACTTATGACAAATTATAATTTGCTTTAGACCACTTTGACTTAACTCTTATATTGTTTTATCTTCCTGCAAAGTGCTTTTGTCTGTAAGGCAGGTTCTGGGAGCATGTACTGAAATGACTTTCTTGGTCCACTCTTTCAGGCTGCCAACCCAGTATGCACAGAAGAGTTACTTTGCTCCCTCCAGAAAAGGATCAGTGACCCACAGTAGGAGTGCATGATGATTCTGCCCTGCACCACTTAGCTCTTGTCCAGTTAATACAACCTTTTAACTCTTCCAGTTTTGCCATTTTTTCTAGTTTTTCAAAGATCTTGTGAGCTAATGGCACCTGGAGCAGCTTATGCTGCTATCTTTGTCAACCAGATGTCCTCTCTTTCCTACCATCTATAATCAATATGGAGGCATTAATGAAATAGGAACTATGAGTAGTGGGAAGTAGAAGACAAAAGCCATCCTTCTTTGCAGAAGTTAAAACTGTCTAGTCAAACAAACTATTTTCAACTTAAAGATTTTCATATTGACAGAACTCAGTAATATATTTAGTTAAATAAATGAAGAAAAAGAAATTGTCTTTTTCCAGCAGTAATCTGAGAAACATTTTCATAAGACAAATACAGCGTTCACAATATATATTTAAAATGACCTGTCCAGCAATAAGCTTAATATGAAACACACAAAAGAAAAAGTAATAAATTCTAATGCTTCCACAATATATCTATATAAACTTTAATATATGTAGATAGATAGATAGAGATAGATATCTCTATATCTCTAGCAAGTCATTAAGTAAAACAAATATTCCAAAAAGAAAATGGGTCAAAGTTATAAACAAGCAAAGCAGAAAAGACACAGATGTAAAGAAATATGCATTTGACCAGCAATAATGTTAATAAAATAAATTATATGATTTTAATTTGCAAATGTTAAATCTTACATGATGATAGCCAATATTTCCTAAAGTAAGAAAATCTGACCCAATCAAAGTCTTTTCTAATAGAATCAAAATCAACATGAGCTTTCTGGATGGCATTACAAAAAAGGTATCAATAATTTTTAAATTTACATTACGTATTGCCTTACCTATTGTCTTAGTTTTGCTTCTAAGAAACTAACTTAGAAAAATATTTAAGGGTGAATGGAGTTTCATACTTATAATGGCTACATATTTGGAAAGAATTTAATAGAAAAAATACTGAATTAAGACATATTCTTAAGATGGAATATTACAAAATTTTAGAAGTGTATTTATCGACATAATAGTTGTGATAAAATAAATGATAAAACTTTATAAACCATTGTATATAATATATTCCTTTTCATTTCTACATATACACCTAATTTAAAAGGCAGATGCCTTTTCTTACTCTCTTGCATGTTAGTGTGATTATGCACAATTTAGGTAGCACACACATACATTACATCATGTAAAGAGATTAACCCTTTCAATTTCTAATGTCATTTCTCTTTCTTTTTCCACTTTTCCTCAATTTTCCCTTCACTCTTTCTCCTACCTTCCTTCCTCTCTGGTCTCTCTTTTTTCTCTCTCTCGTTTTAAATTTCTTCTCTGCAATTGAACATATCAAAGTTCCATTATTCAAGGACCCAGTTTCTCGCATCCCACTTTGCCATTAACTTGAACCATAGGAGAGATATGTCACACTTAAGTATCAAGTTTAAGATTTTGAAAATCTTGAAAGGATTACTAAAAATGGAAAGGTTTGCACCATCTTTTGATGTTCTCATTTCTTGAGAAACACTACATTCTGTCACAGCATTTGTCTTTGGTTATCAAAGATATTTACCTTTTCAATAAATTCTTAGTGGATTTAACATGAATACTGATAAACACCCTAATAAAGATTATTATATTAACAAAAAGCATCTTTTTCTACTGAACTGGCTTTGCAGGGCATCCATCAGTAATCTTATTCACTGAAGGTTCCCTTTGACAATTCAGTACCTGATTGATCCTTATCCTCTTTCATTCAAGAAAAAATACTCTTCCTAAATGATTCATTGTTATCTAATGCGCACACTTTCTAGTCATTTCTTTTTCACCTTTCTCCCTAAATTAAATGTATAAATGCTATGGGTCAAAAAAAAAATCCCATGTGTTCTGCCAAGGTTGCTATTTTAGATTGTTTGATTGCATTTATTTTATCATTCAGCAATTCACATCTTTCGAGTAAATGTATTTTATGTATATGAATTTATCACTCAATACCATCAAGCTCATTTGTACCCTCTTTATGGTTATTTAGTCCAGACTTTTCCAAGGATACCCATTAAGGTCAGAAAGGACAGACAATATCTTAATAAGAATTAATATATATATATATTCCTATGTTGAAAAAAATGATATAAGCTGTAAAGAGGAAATAATATAAGATCAATTAACGTTAATAATTAGGGTTATTTTCTGACATAATGGAGACTTTCTGTGAATTGAAATGATCCTCCAGCATCTTTGTAGTCATTTCATTGTGAAGTCCCCTTCAAAGCCCCAAAGTTATTACCTAGTGTTGGTGTGTAAGACAGGGTTCTCTAGAGAAATAGAACTAACAGGACAGATCTGTAAATATGAGATTTACAAAGGTGTCTCATGTAACTGTAGAAATGAAAGAGTCCATAATCCGTAAGGCAGGCTTTGAAGCTGGTGGCTCCAATGAAGGATCTGGAAGAACTCCACAGGAGAGGCTCACTGGTTGAAGAAGCAGCAGAAGAGTCTCTCTTCTTTCTTAAAAGCCTTCAATGGATTGAATTATCTCATTGTGGGGAACATACCTGAGTTGATCACAGATGTAATCAGCCACAGATGCAAATCAACTGACTGATGATTTAATACACCAGCCTTCTGTCTATCAACCAGCCATGAAATATCTTTGAAGCAACAGTCAGACCAGACCTTGCCTGACCACACAATTGGGCATAATCACTTGGCCAAGTTGACACCAGAATCTAACAATCACAGTTGGTAAGTACTGAACTTGACACAAAGCTCTATTTTGGGAACATATAGTCACTATTCTAAGAGTGATTACACTAATGATGTACAAAGAACTTGAGAAATATTTATCCCTAATCATAGAACTTTCATGAATGAAGTCTCTTCAAAACAGTTTTGACAACTGTATGGCTTGTGTTATCATAATACATCAAGAAAGGTAGCTTTATACATATACTCATTTTCTGAAAATATGACATCTGAGGTTGCTTCAGGTCCCCAAACTTACTTGTAGCATTTGTAGTATGAATAGGAGTTTCTTGATTTCCAAACTAAAATTCTTTCCATTGCCCCGATAATTTTTCTAAGACATTGGTGTAGATTCTTCTCTATTCAGATATAGAAAAATGGTCTTTTAAGGCAATTTGGCTCTTCTATATTCTCACGAATATATACAGTAACACTGCTAAGAGATAGATAATCTCTCAGTCATAAAGATAGAATGAGCCAGGTATATTTCTCAAACTTTCAGAGAAGGGACATAGATTACCTTCCCTCTTGAAAATGTCATTGTAATGATACATGTGATTGTAAAATACATGGTAAGCACCAAATATCTGCATGAACTCTGTTCTAGTTTGCTAGCCGCCAGAATGCAATATACCAGAAACAGGACAGCTTTTAAAAAGGGGAATTTAATAAGTTGCTAGTTTACAGTTCTAAAGCCAACATAATATCCCAATTAAAACAAGTCTATAGACTTGTTTTAATTGTCCAATCTAAGGCATCCAGGGAAAGACATATTGGTTCAAGAAGGCTGATGAAGTTCAGGGTTTCTCGCTCAACTGAGAAGTCACAAGGTGAACACGGCATCATCGGCTAGCTTCCTCTCCTGGCTTCCTGCTTCATGAAGCTCCCTGGGAAGCATTTTCCTTCTTCATCTCCAAAGGTCGCTGCCTGGTGGACTCTGCTTCTCGTGACTATGGCATTCTGCTCTGCTCCCTCTGAATCGCTCTCATTCTCCAAAATGTTTCCTCTTTTATAGGACTTCAGAAACTAATCAAGACCCACCCAAATGGGTGGAGACACACCTCCAGCTAATGCAATTTAACAACCACTCTTAACTAAATCACATCTCCAGGGAGATGATCTAATTACAGTTTCAAACATATAATACTGAATAGGGATTAGAAGAAACGCCTGCCTTTAAAAATCGGAATTAGGATTAAAACATGGCTTTTCTAGGGTGCATATATCCTTTAAAACCAGCACAAGCTCCATGATATAACTTAATTGGAAGATGGGAAGGACTGTTAAGTCTAATCAATTACATATCAGAGACATTGCATGAGACTTATACTGCTGCTCTATCCCAGGAGCAATTAACAGGGTAGAATGAATGTAGATTTAAGGCATTGCATCTGAATCCCGATTCTACCATGCTGTGTAAAACTGAGACAGTAACTTTACTCCTTTGGATTTTAGGTCCTTATAGTGGGTGGTAATAAGATATGTCACATAATATTGATGCCATGAATAAATGAAGAGTTGAATGTGAGAGCACATGGCTTTCAAAATTTTCATTAAATTGGATTCCTATGTTTGAAGAACTCCCACTATCTTGATGCTGAAACATTTTAGGAATTCCCTTTAAATCTTAAAAATAAAATTGAATTATAAGTGAATGAATATAATAATTTATTCATTAAGAGATTTCATTATGATGAATATTTTTTTACATATTTAACAAAACCAGAATATCACTTTCCTAGATGCAACCTTTCTATGATCAGTTTAGTCATAACTGGATCTATAAATATTTGGAACACAGAAAATATACTGCTTCTATCATTTCTTTGTAGCAAAAATACCTTATGGATGCTTATCCTTTACATCTATCCCTGTTTCCAGAATATAATGCTATTGACTGATGCTCAATATCCTAATTTTTCTAGACAATAATGTCATCAACAAACATTACCAACCTTAGGTAGATGACAGAGAAATAAGCCTTTGTAGTTTTAATGAAATCTGCTTGAAAGATAAATGAAACAGTTCAACATATATTAATGAGCTGTGAAGCTGTGGAATTTGATTGACAATCTGAAATTACATTAATCTTGAGCACCCAGTTTATTAGTTTATTAGAGAAAAAGAAGTCATTCAGAGGCCCTGGAATTAGAACTAATTAAGAGACTCCAAGAAATGGTGGAACTCAAATGAATATGATAAAGTTTTCAAAAAATGCCTTTCAAATGCACTAGGGAAATCTGCCAATTTGGGGCTAGCTAATAGATAACTCTGAGGTAGAATAATTTAAAAATAGGGCAATTTGATTTTACATAATGTTCAATGAGAAAAATAAAATGGTGATTCATAACAGAAGAAATAAATACATGTACAAGTCCAGCTAAAATTTAAAATAGGTAACGTTTACTAAGCAGTCCACATTTCTTCCAGGACCTCTCCTTTTGTGCTTGGGCCCCATTACAGTCCCTCATCCAACGTGAGCTCCATTTATCACTAACCTCTTCCAGCTCCACTCTGAAATTCCAAACTTTTCAGACTTCTCTGCCATCAAAATTCATATGCCTTCTGTTCTATTCTTTGAGAGCCTCTGGCTAATGAGAGGTGATCTGAAACACAAATTCTTCACAGAACATCAATATGGACAATAGCTGAAAATGCATACATTCTCTCAGATCTGACTGGGTTGGAATGGGTCAATTAGTCAAAAATGGATTAATTAGTTTTAAGAGAGGTTGATTAAACAGAGAGAAACAGAAATTATGCCTGGCTTAGTTCTACCTCTGCAGATAGGAACAAGAGGACTGGGATGTAGCAATAAGGGTACTGTAGAAGATGGACAGTTTATTCTCAAAAAGACTGGGAGACTGACATTTAATCATGTGAGTTGGTTAAATGAAGAAAGTCAGTGGACTTCCACTGTATTACTTCCTCTGAGATAAAATTCACATTTTTCAACTTTTCTCAGTGTCTTGGATTGAGTTGGCAATCTAAAACTTTTTTGCACTACATAAGAGGCTTGGTGTTTGTGGGTGTGTGCATGTGTGTGAGATAAAAAAAATCTAATGGAAATATATTCAAACACTGTTTTTGTGAGCAGAATAACAATTTCCCCTCAAAATGTCCAAGCCCTAATCCCTAGAACCTGTGACTATGTTAGATTATATGGCAAAGGGAAATTGAGGATGCAGGTAGAATTAAGATTACTAATGATTTTACCTTACAATAAAGAGATGATCCTGGATTACTCTTACCCAGGTCAGCCCAATAGAATCACAAGATTCCTTAAAAGCAGAAGAAGGAAGAAAAAAATGTGAATGAGAGGGAGTTGAGAATATGGAGATTGGTCAGAGACAATCAAGTTACTGGATTTGAAAATGGTCAAAGGGAGCCATGAGTCAAGGAATGCAAAGAATGTAAGTGGCCTCTACAAACCAGGAAAGAAAGGAAATAGATTCCACCCTTGAACCTCCAGACACTTTGCTTTTCTCCCAGAGACCTGTGTCTGATTTTTGAACTACAGATCTACAAGATAATATGCTTGCATTGTTTTAAACCACCTAGCTGTTGGTAATTTGGTACAACAGAAAAGGCTGGCTAGATGAAGTGGAAAGAGAGATTGTCTCTCCTGAATCCTCCTTAAAAGCTTTTGAGTAATTAAATTAAGTGTTCCTCATTGCAAAAAACTCTCCTTAGCTGATTGCAAATACAATCAGCCCTGGATGCAGCCAACGTGCTCATGATTTAAGTCCATGAAATATCCTCACAGCAACCGATACACCAGCGCTTGCATGGCCAGACAACTGGGAACCATCACCTGGCCAAGTTGACACATGAATCTAACCATCCTATAAGGCAAAGGGTTTTTTTTAAAATTATTGTTGTTCTTTGTTGTATGCCCAATATTGGAACGACACATCATAACTCTCCATAAATATTTCTTCCTTTCTTTTTTTGTTTGTTTTATTGTGGTGAAATAAAACATGTATAAATTTATATATTATATACACATAGCAGAATTTGCCATTTTAACCACTTTTGAGTGTACAATTCAGTGAGATCAATTACATTTTTGCTACCTACTAGGATTACCTTTTTCATATTTGTTTCCAATTCTTCACCACAATCTGTCTTGCTTTTTAACTTCATTACATTTTTTTCTTTAATGTTCAGAAGTCATAAATGTTTATGTAATCAAATCTGTACATATTTCTGATAACTCCTTCCAGCATATTACCAACTTTCCTATTATTCTTCCCTCCCATTCTCACCTTCCAGAGACGGTGGATTCCCTGTTTCTTGAATGGGTTATGTACAGACTCCCCTTGGCCCTTTGCAGTATCTGCTTTCCTCACTTGGAGAGCATTCCCCCCAAAACACTGCAGGTTTCTTTTATGTCTTTGCTCAATTGTCTCTTTCTCAATGGGACCTTCCATGGCCAGTCTATGCACAACTCTTAAATCATCCATTCACAATGCTCCCTATACTTTCTTAACCTGGGGTTGGTCATCTACCATTATAACATAATTTACATGTTCCTGTTGTTTTTTGTCATTCTCCTCTCACTACAATATAAGTTCCACAAGGGCAGGCAATTGTGTAGTTTTGTTCATCTCTGTAAACCCAACATTTAGGCCAAACTCTTATAGTTCTATATACATTTGTTGAATAAATTATTAAAGGTTTTCCCCATTTTGAGTTGTGTACACATTTAACTTAATTCCTTCTTAATCTTTAGTTTATCTTTTAATTTCTCCATTACTCATTTTGGTGTAAGGAGTTAGCTAAAAGTCTTTTACTTCTTCATCTTGTAGTGACCCACATTTCTAACACCGTTAGTTTTTAAGCCTTCTCTTCTCTGATTGTTGAGTTCAATTTATTCAAATAATAGGCCCTCATATAAACTTGGTTTTAATTCTGGGGTCACGGGTGCGTGGGTCGTTCAGTGGTGCAATGCTCGCCTTCCATGCAGGAGAGCTGGGTTCGATTCCCAGACCACGCACCAAAAAAAAAAAAAAAAAGCAACAACGTAATTCTGGGGTCACCAATCTCTCAAACATTTGCAATGCTAACTGAAAAATATAAACTAGTAATTTATTTATAATATTTACAAATAAATAGCATATCTATATTATACCTCTTATAATATGTATTGGTTCTTCCATTAAATGACATGTTAGGAGGTTATTTTCTCAGGAAACTCTACATGGGTGTGAAAAATTCATCTTTAATGCTTGTTTGAATAGGAGACATTGATTAAGTTTTGTTCAACACCCGCAGCTCAACTGACTTTTATGAATATTTTGAAATTACCCTTTTCTATAGAAGCGAAATTTTGACTTCCAGCACGGAAAGGGAAATTATTTCAATGGCTGTATATCTTATTATGCCAAATATAGCTTTATAATCTGCTGATTTCCAGAAAGGTTTTTCGAGTTAGCAAACATTCCATTTAAAAACTGATGACAGTCAAGATTTTAAGAGAAAAGAAAGTGATTTTGTAGAGGCATCCCTATACATTGCAAAGCAAATATTTAAAGTAATATAAGACATGAAAAATATGTCTCAGCAGACAGTGTTTAGAATAAATTCAGATGAATATTTATTATTAAGCACGAAACCCTTATGAAGTTCTCACATTTCTTTTAGCTAATTTTTCTTGCACTACAGGGTGTTCAGTCATTCACTCACAACCAGCTCCTCTTCATTCCATTTTTAAAGAGAAACACTGAAGGAGACTGTAGACGAAGGAGCAAATCTGTAACTCCAGATTTGGCCTAATTGCCCTGCTTCACACATATGTAACACACTCTGTACACTTTCAGTTAGTCTGGCAAAAATTACCTTACATACTCATTGACTCTATCTTGTATTTCTATCTAGTGTTGCCAAGTAGGGTGCTCCCGTTACAAGGAATGTGTCATGTAAATCTTGTGCAACCATCGAAAGCACTTAAGACGGTGGTAACAGCATGTATCCAGGATACACTTACTAACTTGAAATGAAGTTGTTGCACTTCATTTCAAGCTGAAAATCAGGCTGAGTATAAAGATTTGATTACATGACACTTTCATTAACTTAGTAAAAATCCAAATGTCAAACAACGTGATCCACATGTAGGAAAAGGCTCCACCAATTGGCATGTAGCCTATAGCAATTTGAACCATATAAACCTTTTAAATTGTACCATATTTAATTGTCTGAATCTCTGTTATTTCATGGAAAGTTGCACCTGAGATAATCTACTTGGATTATTCCATCTTGATTTTTTTCATAGAAAAAAACATCATTTTAGTAACCTGGACCAGGGCCAGGCAGAAATTAAAATACATCTATATCAAATGAAAACTTCATTTTTATATTCAAGGCAGTGTACTTTTTTTTTTTTTTTTTTACCTTTTTTCATTTTTAAACCCTGACTGCATAGGCCATGGTGTTTATTATCCAAATTGTTTTCAGTTGATCATTTGGCCGCACAGTGGGAGAACGTAACCGATAGACTAAATTCTGTATTGTGCATTTGTGTGCGTGTGTGTGTATTTGTGTGTTGGATGAAATCTATTAGTATAAGACATTTTAAGCACTTACATTAAAAAGTTTCCATAAAGTATATTTTGTGGGGTTCATGTATGTAATACATAATGTTACTTAGCATCTTTGGGACAAGGCAAACTATTTTTTCCAAGGGCATAGATTGTACTTTGGCACTAGACCCCCCTGTATTCAGAAACACTGTAGCATACAAACCTGCTGAGTGCATTTATTCAAACCCCTAAACCTGACAGATGTGATCCCAGTGAGGTTCCTCTGTGTTCCACAGCTGAGTGGAGCCCATATGTTATGGAAAAAAGAAAAAAGAAAAGAAGAAGATTAATTCAGTTATCAATGTAAGTAATTGGGGTTGCGCTGCCACCCTCCACAGTCTTCACGGAAGTTAACCATTTTCTTAATTGTTTATAAGAAGACAGAACTGGAGTCAACACCCACCACTGTATTTTTCTCAGTGTTTTTATCTCTGTGGCTCTTCACATTCCATTTCGCTAAGACAGTTGAGGGAGGAGGGGGCAGATGGTTGCTTCAACTGCACAACCTAAAGACATTGCCAGGTTTATGGACAGTTAATGGACAGATCCAGAGTTCTATGTAAAAGCAGAGAAATATTTAAATTTCCAGCAGTCACTTTGCTTCTCTTTGCCAGAAGCCATGGCTGGGTGGGATGAGCTGGACTTTCAATTCTATGCCCCTTGGCTCAGAGGATGAACAGTTTTACCTGCTATGTCACCCCGGTCTGCTTTTGTTCTGAGGATCCATGCAAACATGAGATCGTATTTCTAACCTAGATTAGTAAATTGCACCGGCTACACAAATATTACATAAGACTTTGTTTTTCTTATGAGCACCCTTGCTCTCTCTTGGATAAATAATACAGCGATTTAAAAATAGACTTACTAGTAAAGAACTTATAGGTAATCTATTTTTGAAACATATTTGAATAGGAGGTATTTTTATCTGTAGCCAATCAGTCTACCATCTTCCACAAGTTTTATATAAATAGAATGGGAAATTAAAACAGAAGGCTATAAAAAGTAGATAATTCAAATAGAAATGCAAATAAAGTGCTAAAATTCTATTATTGGAAACTGTCTACCTGGGATTGTTCTGTTAAGTCTGGAACTTTTCTTTTTTTATAAAATTGCATTGTTTGCCAAAATATTTTTCTTCTTTACATTCGAAATTGAAATGTCATTCCCTAGTAGTTGGTAAATTAGTTTTCTAAAGAGGTAAAAATGACAAGATTGAAATTCATTGTTATGAGATAGAATCAAAATGCGAAAGTAAAAATGTTATTGAATTGTATTATTTTAACTACTTATTACAGACATCTGGGAGTTTATGCATTGTGAATATATATAATATATATGTGTGTGTCATATATATAGATATTTGGTGAGAAAGTTCACAATGCATTGTTCGAATGGTTTTGCTGAATTGAATAGCCAGTTAATAATAAGAAATAATTACCAAAGTTACTTGCAAACAATGTGTAATAGCAATTTTTAAATAGTGCTTTTCACCACATTGTATTCAGAGCCTAATAAAATAGTTAATGCTTGACCATTCTAAAAATTGGAGCTCTAGCATAGCATCCCAGCATAATGGCAGTTGATTAGGTGGACCATATTGAAAATCAGCTGATCTGCTGCTTTTAGCTATCGTAAAAACCTAATGATCTGAAAATTCCAATCGATTACAAGCAAGTTAATTAATAAGATGAGTTAAACATATTCTCCTCAAAAGTGGTCATATAGAACCTATAAATAGGTAAAAAGCTCTGTCTAGATATACTGGATCAATGCCTCAGTATTTTTTTTACAAACTAGAGTTTTAACAGCTTAGAATTCCAGGTCCAATGGGACCTAATATGCCATACTGCCCAATATCCATTAGTGCTTGAATTCTCGCTAATGCATTATTATCTCATTATTTTTAGCACACAGATGCATGCTTCAAGGCTTAGAATGCTTAGAAAACCTCCTGAGGAAAACTATATTTTATTGTCAAAAAATGTTATTTTAGAAAATAAAAGCTTTAAAAGCCCAAGTATATCTCTCTGCAAATCCCATCTGCTGGTCATTTTGTATATCATTAACAGCATGTGTTGATAAAGTCTATAACTACATGCATTTAAGTAACTGAATTTTCTCAGTATAGCATGTACATTTGACTTCATCTAACCGGATAAGTTACTGGTATTTGATTAGACCAACGATGTTGCAGATTTCTTTGACTTAAGACCACTGAAAACCTGTCAAGGCCCCTGTTTCTAGTTTGCTAGCTGCCGGAATGCAAAACACCAGAGACGGATTGGCTTTTAATAAAAGGGGATTTATTTTGTTAGTTCTTCAGAGGAAAGGCAGCTAACTTTCCACTGAGGTTCTTTCTTATGTGGAAAGGCACAGGATAGTCTCTGCTGGCCTTTTCTCCAGGCCTCTGGGTTCCAACAGCTTTCCCCGGGGTGATTTCTTTCTGCATCCCCAAAGGCCTGGGCTGAACTACGAGTGCTGAGATGAGGTATGCTGAGCTGCTTGGACTGTGCTACATTGAGCTCTCTCATTTAAGCACCAGCCAATTAAGTCAAACATCATTCATTATAGCAGGCATGCCTCCTAGCCAACTGCAGATGTAATCAGCAACAGATGAGGTTCATGTACCATTGGCTCATGTCCACAGAGCAGAACTAGGCACCTTCACCTGGCCAAGTTGACAACTGACTCTAACTACCACAGTCCCCTTCAGATGACTGATCTCATGTTTGAGAGAAAAGTTATCTGCTACACAGCAATTCGTGGCTAAATGATGAAGAGTGCCTTTCTCCTTCTCTAGTGTTAAACATACACTGCATGTATAAATGTACTGCATCCTAAAGGGTATGAAGTAAAACAGGCTTTGAGAATTTTGTTTTCAGCTTTTCTTTATGTCTCAGACCAATAAATGAGCCTGTGATTTTTGTAATGGATCAAATGAACAGGATAAGATGTATGATAGAACTAGAATCTTTTCTAACCTCTAGTCCAATGATTTAATTAGTGGGTCAAGCTTATAGGCAAATGCACCATCTCCTTAGGATGAGTTCACTTTCAGGAAGTTGCTAAGTTCGTCAGTTAAATAGGCTCCTGGGAACCCAGCCTTTAACAGTAGCAGAAGACTCAGTTTAGACTAAAAAACTAAAGCCCAATGCATGCAGGTACACATACACACACATACACACCACATGCACACAACCTTAACAGAAAAGGAGGAAACTGAGCCAAGATGCCTGTGAAAATCCCTCCCCTTGGGCAGGTATCAATTAATACCATTTTGGCAAAACTACAAATATATGACTAACCCACTTAGTAAATTGGCTTGGAGTTACCAGCTGGTTTTGTTTCTGTTAGATTGTAGCCAGTTAGCCTGCCTGAGAACACTATGCTGGTGCAGTATACTGCTTTTTCACTGCTTTGAAACAGACCAAATAAAATGTAAATTACTTGCCCTTTTATGGTTGAAATAATTCACTGAAAATCACCTGAATTCGGAGCCATTTTATTATTTCTTTAAAAATTTTTAAATTAAAATTATCAGTGTTTGACAGGCTATTAGTAATTTTACACCTATATCTAAGTCAATATAGGTTTAAAAAACCTTAATTTAAAAAAAAAAATTACCCTTTTCATTTGAATTGACTTTTGAGAAATATGATTCTTTACATGTCCTGTAAGATATATATGTGTGATACTTATATATACATATATGTATTTGTGAATTTATTTTAAAGTTCGAGAAAGAGAATGTCTTTGTTTAAATACAAAATGTAATTAATCGAAGTTACCTGATTAAACAATAGAATCATTTTATTTTTTAAATCTTATTTGATATTTGATTTATGAATTCAAATTCCATGGTTACTTTTCCTTTATCTTTTTATATATTGATTATTTTTTGCATTTTTTTCTATAATAATTTACCTGGTATATTTTATTATTTTATTTTATCACTTTTCTCTTTAAAATGACCACCTACTTTTATTTCAAGAACATTGAATTTGGGCGGGCCACGGTGGCTCAGCAGGCAACCATGCCAGAGGACCTGGGTTCAATTCCCGGTGCCTGCCCGTGTTAAAAAAAAAAAAAGAACGCTGCATTTTCCTAGTCTTTTTTTCAGTTAAGATGGAAACTCAATATGCTTTGACTTCTTTCCACTTCAGTTTTTTTAAAAAATAACATGCTAGTGTAAGTTTGTGCTTTTTTTACATTAAAAAAATGCTTTCCAATAATTATATTAACATAGATTATTCAGAAAATACCTACACATTTTCTGCTTAATTAATATTCTCTACTGCTATTATGATGTATGTAAATCATTACCTTTGAAGCTTTGCATTATATTGTTTTGAGTATATGTGCAGGAGAAAATGGTACAAGACCATATACACGCAAATATAAGATTTTAAAACAGATGCACACACATACATGACCACATCCACCCATGCATAGGAAGGCCATGCTGAGTTCTTTATTTTGTCTCTGATAAGTAACATTTTCTATCTAGTAATTTTTCCTTCTCATCTTACACTAACTGTTCTAGGAAACTGGATGACTAATTATTTGAAGTAGAACATTTAACGGACACAGTCTAATAGGACATAGATATATTTTGGCTTATTCAATTAATTGTAACTTTAAAAACAAGGCTGAGTAAACTTTTTCTTGCAAAGACCAGACAGTACAATTTTCAGCCTTGAGTGACAGATGTTCTCTATACAAACTACTCTACTCTGAATTTTTACATAAAAGTAGCCATCGATGAAATGTAAATGAAGGAGTGTGGCTGTGAACGAATAAAACTTTATTTACAAAATCCTGCAGCAGGAAGCATTTGGCGTACCAGCTGTAATTTGCCAACCTCTAATTTAAAACATATTTTCACACCTTTCTTCCTGCATTTCAATATGATTTTCAATTGAGGAGGACACTGAACGTGTTGAGATTTTTAAAATGTTATGCTGTCTCTCTTAGGTTAAAATTAAGTAATAGGCCTCAAATTATGGTTTTCACCATCTTTTCACTCTTCTGAGACAATTTCAAATAATCAGTAGTAAAGACTCAGTAATTCCTACAGCATTCCACTGGAGTACATTTAAAAATGTTTCTAACCATCTTTCATTCTAAGTCAGTATTTCCCAAAGACATATTTGAGGAACGTAAGTCCTTGAACATGCTCCTTGAAAAG
Organism: Tamandua tetradactyla; assembly: GCF_023851605.1. Lineage (NCBI taxonomy): Eukaryota > Metazoa > Chordata > Mammalia > Pilosa > Myrmecophagidae > Tamandua > Tamandua tetradactyla. Next base: position 50,797,083 of record NC_135343.1, on the reverse strand, counting down.
TGATTTGGTGAATAAATATGTTTGGGAAATGTTTCATACTTCATTTTCCACTTAGAGGCTACAATAAATATTAAAAATGGTGCAATTTCCTGAGTTTAAAAAAATGCATCAATTGCCCAGCTTTTCCTAAATATATTTTGCTTTGTGGCTCCCCACTCTCCATGATTTTTTTCTTTTAAAATTAAAAAAATTTTAATTTTTTAAAATTAAAATTCAAATTAAAGTCCAGTGGTAGAATTGTCGCCTGCCATACAGGAGACTTGGGTTCAAATTCCGGCCCATGTACCCCTCCCTGCCCCAAGAAAAGAAATAAATAAAACTTCAACAAATGGCGCTGTAATAACAGGATAGTCACATGGAAAAGTAATGAAATGTGACCCCCACGATACAGCATTTACACACAAAAAATTATATCTATTAACATTCTATCATTCCCTGAAACATGTTTACCAGTGGATGAGGTCTTATATCAACTCTGAATGGTCTCCATAAATAGAATTAGGATGAGTGATTGGCTGCTACTCAGAGACATGTTGCAGGTAAATCAAGCAATTGACTCTTTAAAATGTTTGTCAGATGATAACATAGAATTTTGCAATAGGTTTGCTCGACCCCAGAGGCTGGGTGGCTATGTGACAGGAGTGTTGCAAGGTTGAGATGGTTCTCTTGATCACAAAGCACCTGCTAGCCTAACACTAGCCTTGTCGCCGTCCATCATTTCTCTTAAGTAGGCGTTCTGGTCATTGACAGTATTTTAAGTTTTTCATTGTCAAGAGATATCAAATGTTAATACAAAGGGAGCAAAAGTGTTGGGGAGTGGTTAGGAACTGCGCAGTCAGGAGACTGCACAGCCAGGATTGGACCTTGCCCCTCCCGCTGCCAACATTGCACGCTGATGAAAGTTCCTCAACTCCTCTGCTTCACTTTTCTTATGTATAAAATGGGGCTGATGACTCTGAAGGTTCTTAAGTGGATTAGAGTTGCTAATACATGGAATGTGCTTAAAGCTATATTTGGCATATATCATAGTAATTATTATCATTACTTTTATTATCAATATAAGATTTTAAAGAGGGCAGGCCATGGTGGCTCAGCAAGCAAGAATGCTTGCCTGCCATGCCAGAGGACCCGGGTTCGATTTCCGATGCCTGTCCATGTAAAAAAAAAAAAAAAAAAGATTTTAAAGATATCTTACTTCTTAAATACTCACTGGGACTTATCTTGCAAAAATCAACATGGGGAAGGATTCCAGTTGTAATTTAAATGTCTTAGAACACTTTGAAGCATTTCCAGTTTCAGAGATCTTTTTAAATGAACTCTTCATTTAATAACTGAGATTAGGTTTAATATTTTTAAAACTTTTCCAGTATTTACAATAATATCTTAGGATAACTTTAGCAAAATAGTAATTCTATTAAGTAGAAGGCTTTATTAAATTTACTATATTCAAGCTTGAATTAAATTAGTTAATGTTTTATTTCTTATTTATAGAATTTATTGGAATTTTCTCTGTGACCTAATATACGGCCAACTTTCATTTCTGTTTCATTTATATTTGAGAAGAAGGTATATTTGCTAACAGCTGTATCTGGTTCAATATATATATATGTTATATCCTTGCTTTTCTTTGTCCACTTGATATTTCTTGTGCTTGTATTTCTCTCATTATTTTTGTTTGTTTATTCCTCCATGCCTCACCCAATGTTTCTGTTTTATGAGTATGGTTATTTTCTTATTGGGTACAAAAATATTTACAACTCTCAACTTCACTGTGAATTGCAGCTCTTACCATTAAGTCATTCTTTATTCTGTGTAATGCCTTTTGGCCTGATTTCTATCTTACCCAATATCAAATTGCAATAGTCCTTTAACTGTTTATTGGGTCACAAGCACCTTGAAGAAACTGTTGTTGACAAAAATCAGGCACAATTAATGTGTACATACTCTCAAAAATGTTATTCAATTTCTGGAGATTCATGGATTCCCAAAAATGCTGATCAAACTCAGTTTGAGTGCTCCTGCTTTTGAGGCACTCCTTTTATAGTCAAGGATAAGTAAGAATTTCTGTTATTAGCAGTTATGAAGCCTTGTTGGATTCCATGCAACAAAACAAACAAAGGAGATAAAATGAATTTGCATTGCAGGGCAGGGTTAAGGGGGTATGTTTGCATTTGATTTTGTCTATCCCTTTATATTTAGACTATTTGAATCACTTTTCTTTAGGTTTGTCTCATATACAACATAGAATTGCATTTTGCCTTGTGAGCCAATTAAAAATATTTTCCTTTTAATTGATTAGCTGACCCTATTTACATTTGTTTTATGATTAATACGTTTCTCTTAAAGTCTTCATATTATTTTTACATGGTATTTACCACACATATTATGTAGCATATATGGGGTTTCTTTATGTGTCTTGATCTCCTATTTGCATTAATTTAAATATTTTGAAATGTCTATAGTCTGTTTCTAATGATTACTTTTATGCTAATAAATTCTTCATTACTCAGGTGTCTACAATTTGTTTTATCAAATTTAGTTACATGCTTTGGGCCCCAAAATAGTCTATGAAATAATGAGTCGATACTACTTTCTAGTTTCTCCCGTCTCCTCCAAAATTTTAGTCGACTTCTCTACTTTGTCAGAATATAAAATTTGCGTAATATTCGTCCAACTTGTTCTGACTTTTGTACTTTAGTTCTTTTGATGCATTTTCCTTTATCTTTGATAGATGGATCTCATCTTTATGCAGATTCTTCTAATGAAGATTTGAGAAATATTTTTCTACCTTCTTGCATGTTAAAACTATTTTGAATAGGTTTGATATCTGATAAAAAGTGTGACTGGATAGAAAAATTTTTGGCTAACACTCTTTCTTTAAGCTTCTCAAAAATGATGCTCTGTTATTGTCTTGCTTCATTTGTTACTATGGACAAACGTGATACCAGCCTGGTTTTTAATTTTAAGACACTTGACCCCTTCTCTTGGTTGTCCAGAGGATTTTTTTTGTCTTGAAGTTGACCATTCTGGGTAGATTTTCCAGTTACAGAGAGGTCTCTTTCAATATATTGATTCAGCTAATATTTTTTTCCTCAAAAATTACCTTGCATAATATCTTTAAATAGTAATCATGTCCCATTTTTGTTTGTCTTTTTCATGAACTCAAACAGTATATATGTGGTGAATTTTTACCTACCACTAATTCTTGGATTCTTTTTACCTTTTTCTTAGTTAATTATCACATTCTTGGCAAGTTGCCATGACCTCCTCAATAACCTTTGTTATTTCTTTAGTCAAATCTTTTCTGCCTTGAGCACCGTATTATTTATTTTCCATTTTTAAGATCATATATTTCTCTAAGTTCTTCCCTGAGTTCTGACAAGTCTTATCTTAGCTGCCTGACTGTTATAACAAATACCACACAATGGGTTGGCTCAACAACAAGAAGGCACCGGCTCATACTTTCAGAGGCTAGAAGCTTCGCTTCCTCCTGGATCAGTTACGGCAGATTGGCAATCCACGAATTCCTTGACTTTCCTGTTATGTGGCAATGCCCTTTTCGTTTCTCTTCAGGGTCCTGTGCGTTTCTGGCTTCTGGCTCCTCCCTATGGCGTTCTCATCGCGAGGCCTCCAGTAAGAGGATAAAGGCCCATCTTGATTTAACCAGCCACTTCATTAAAAATGGCATCTTCCAAAGTTCCTATTTCCAATGACTCTCAGCCTCCGGAATAGCATTAAGGACACCCTTTTTTTTCCTGCGGTATATAATTAAACGCATCACAACTCTCACTTCAAATCTTCTTTTATTGATTTTTACTTCATTGCTGTTCTAACTTTGATATCTAATTTGAAGTTGCTTTTTATGTACAAAATACTTCTTTAATAATAACAGTTGGCAGTGTTATAGTACTGTTTTCTTCTGGTTAGGTTCTTAGTAAAAATTTTCAGCAGCTGGAATACTTAGTATTTTGATTCTTAGTTTTGTTTATCCTTAAAGTAAGTTGGTAAATATTTTGCCTAATCATCTTTTTTTTTTCACATGGGCAGGCTCCAGGAATTGAAGTCAGGTCTCTGGCATGGCAGGTGAGAATTCTGATACTGAACCACCATTGCACCACTCTTGCCTAATCTTTTGTATATTTTGAAATTCCAATTTTTTTTGACAAACAACAGGTGATTCTGTCTAGGAATGAGTGGTTGGGTTGACTTTCTATGAGCATCTCTTATTCTTATGGTTTTCTAAGACTTTTTTTTTTAATTCAATAAAATTCTTTGGGAGAGGCTTTTGGGAGGGCATTGGCATGTTTTCTGATTCTCTGTTTTGCTTATGTAGAATCTTTAATTTACTTGTTTTCTTTCACCAACAACTTCCAAAGCTTACCTCTTCTTTCACCTGATTTACTCTCTTTCCCTGAATTGATTCCTTAATACTGCCACTTTTGTTCCCTTGAAATTTCAAGGTCTCATTGCTTTCTCACATTATCAGTCCTCTGACATCATTCTCAGAGCTGTTTCTGCCATTGCTACTAAGCTGTTAATGCCCAATTCTCTTCCTGAACAATATTTTGTCATACAAGCCAGAATTGGCTATGTTTAGTTTAAGGTGTTTATTTCTCTAAATCTAAATTGAACGTTGTCACATTCTCTTCCATAATTATGTGCATATATATATATATATATATATATATATATATATATATATATATACATATATATGCATATTTAGATAGATAGAAATATAATGTTTAGGTGCATTGTTGGTTTCTTTGTTATTTTGCTTTTTCTCTCTATTTTCCTGATATCATCTATTTTGTTAAAGTATAAATTTTCAATGTTCATCAACATGTTAAACCCCACAAATATCTGTTGTCTAATAAATACATTTAAAATTATCAAATGGAACATTTCTCAAAGTTACCCAACCACTAAACTTTTATTTCGAAAACTTAACTTATTGACATCACATGGAAAAAATGTTTAAGAAATGTTGGGTCAAACAGATTTAGTTTATGCAATTAGATTATTTTTAAATGCTTTCATTAAAAGCTGTACATATCTCTTCCTTTCATTAAGCTTAGGCAATATACAAAATAAGATTGCAGACATATTTTCAAAATAGGCTGGGTCTGAGGAAGCATTCTAAAGAAAACAATCAACATTGACAAGTTCCTATTTTCTCGTGTGGCCTCTGAAACAACTCTTGACAATTACATAAATTACGATTCACCACAATGACAGAGGTTGTAGAATAGAATGTTAAGATGGTCAGGACATAATATCTTGTATTCTCAGGTCACTTGTGAGGTTTCAGCTCATCCCCTTTTGAAATTTGAATACAACACTATTGGGTGGGTGATAGGCACAATGGCAGAGTTCTCACCTGCCATGCCAGAGATCTAGGTTTGATTCCCGGTGCCTGCCCATAAACAAAAAAACAAACAACAACAAAAAAACACTATTGAATCTGGAATCATGAGACCTGGCGTATAGTTTCCACCAAGGGCTTGAGAGCTAGAAGTGTGGTCTTTCATAGCATGAACCTTAGGATTGGATCAGTGGTAGTGGGGGTTGAGGGGTAGTCATGAAAGTTGACTCCAACAGTCTGATATTCTATCTTGCTTTTGGTAGTATGTATGCTGCGTTTATTTCCTTTCGTTGATTATGGATGGGGCAGTCACTGGCAAATGATTTTAGATCTTTTTCCTCTTGACTGAACTCCCTGCAGGCATCCATCTGAGGCAAGGGTACAGAAAAGGATACCCCCAGGTGGACAGTAGTTTTATACCTGCAGCCCTGGTTCACAACTTTCTGATTGCTCCCTAGCTTTCTCAATCATTCTCTTCTTATGTTTCCATCTTTCTGTCTCTATCTTTCTCTCTCCCTTGCCCCTACTTCTCTCTTTCTGTCTCCTTCCCCGATTTTCTCTTTATATCATACCTTTTCGTCTCCCACGTGCATGAAACACAATGGAATAGACAAGCAAGTATAATTACTTTCTACTCTATTTAAGAATCCACTGAAAATGGTGGTGTAGGCCACTGCTCAGTTTCAAGTACAATCCTCTGCCTGCCTGTCCTCTCGCTAATTGGATCATCAGTTACCTTGATCTTCAGTTTGGTTCAATGTACACCTGTAGATCTTTGAGTGAAATTATATATTACATATACTATATATAGCCAGGTTTTGATCCTCACTTCATCACCTTTGTCTCTTAAATTCACTTAAAGCAAACACCAAACACTAAGAAGAGTCATGAAAATATTGAAATAATAGTTGGTTTTTCACTACAATCCCATTAGAAATTAAAGACCCATTTCAAACAAGGGCTTTGCTCATTTCTTTTCTGCAAGACTGTACATATAAAAAAAACAGTATTTTGAAGTCCATAGAAAAATATTTGTTCCTCACAATCAATATCTGGCATTTAGATCTAAGCTGCCTCCATCTAAGATACATGTGGTGAAGGAACATTTTCCAAAACTAAAAGCCTAGTTCAAAACAGAGAAGTAAATGTTGATTAAGATAAATGTATTGATTTACACCAATTGTACAGTTAATTTAACCAAAGCAAACATCAAGTCTTTTTACCTCACTTCCATGAAAATTAAAAATATACACAAACATGCAAAAAAACTTTAGGGTATACTTCAAATTCAATTTTTGATAAAAGCTGTTTTGCCTGTGAGATCTTTTCATTCTAACTTAGAGACAAAATGGTATATTGCCATACGTATTTAAGTGCATAGGCTTCTTAAGAAAACATTGTTGAAACATACCTATTTTATATAGAAACATTTGGTTTTTAATATGCCTATCATGGTCAGGTTCATGTGTTAACTTGGCCAGGTGGTGGTACCCATTTGTCTGGTTGGGCAAGTGCTGGTCTGTCTGTTGCGATGAGGACATTTCGTAGAATTAAGTCATGATCGTGTCGGCTGCATCTACAGCTGATTCCATTTGTAATCAAGCCAAGGGGAGTGTCTTCTACAATGAGCGATGCTTAATCTAATCACTGGAAACCTTTTAAGGAGGATTCAGAGGAATCAGGCTCTCTTCCTGCTTTAGCTGGTGAGCCTCTCCTGTGGAGTTCCTCCAGACCCTTCATCAGAGTCGTCAGCTTCGCAGCCTGCCCTACGGATTTTGGACTCTATGTTCCCACAGTTACATGAGACACTTTTGTAAAGTTTACATGAATTTTATATTTATGGTGGATAATTCCTGCTGATTCTGCTTCTCTAGAGAACCCTAGCTGATACAGCTTAGTACCAGGAGTGGGGTGGTTCATAAGAAACAGAATCTTAAAAATAGGTTTTTGTGATTGGTTTTCTACTCTGACTGAACTCGAAGGCACTAAGGACTCTGATCCCCATAATCAGAATGATATTGTCAATCCATGGAGTCAGCTGGCAAAAGAGATAGTTGAAATATCACCATTGGTTTCTTCTAATTCTTTGCTTATATGGAGCCAGACTCTAGGGGATAATGTCTTTGACATCTTTACAGAGTTTCGTGGAAATAGGAGGTATACAGATGTTGGCTGGTTGTTGTTAGATATACTATATACCTTAATGACTGAAAGGGATGGGCTTAAGAGAAGCTTATGTGCTGTCTGACAGATGTAAACATTTCTATTGGTATCCTGAAGGGAAATCTTATTTCCTGTAGGTATAGACTTGAGATCTCTGAAAATCAGACTCAGAATCTTATTGTTAGAGTAGCAACTTTACAACATAAACTGAAATCTCAATCTTGCATAATGTCTGCCATTAAAATGAGGATATTGATTGGAAAGGAGTGGGACCCTGAAAACTGGGATGGCAACATATGGATTGATAATGATGTCAATGGAGAGCTTGAAACCCTAGGCCATGCTGACTCTTCTCTAGATGACCCTGTAATAGTCTTCCCTGAGGACATAGCTGTCCCACCTCCAACCTGCCCTGAGGAATTAGCCACCTAACCTCTACCTGAAGGAATTAGCCCTAGAGTGATTAATCCTGTTTCACCAGATGAAACTGCAATAGAACACCCTGAAGTAATGGCTTGAAAGATACTTCCAATTCTTTTCATGACCCACCCCCGCCACCCATCATTTCTTCCAGACCTATTACTAGACAAAAGTCTCAGCAGGCCCCTAAAGGTGAGGTACAAAGTATCACACGTGAGTAGGTACATTATACTCCAAAAGAACTGGGTGCATTTTCCAATTTATATAGACAGAAATCAGGGGAATATGTGTGGCAATGGATTTTAAGGATGAGGGATAATGGTGGGAGAAATATAAGCTAGATCAGGCTGAATTTTTTGATATAGGTCCACGAAGCAGAGATTCTGCCTTTAATGTTATAGCTCAAGAAGTTAGAAAAGGCATTAACAGTTTGGATGGATGGCTGAAACATGGATCAAAAGGTGGGGCCAACATTACCTGAGATTGAAATGCCAGAACTGCCCTGGTATAATGTAGATGAGGGGATCCAGAGGCTTAGAGAGATTGGGATGTTAGAGTGGATTTATCATGCAAAGCCTGCTCTTACACCCCAAGAATGTCCAGAGATGCACCTTTCACCAAAACTGTGAGAAATAAATTTGTGAGACTAGCACCATCATCCCTGAAGAGCTCTGTAGTTGCACTTCTCTGTAGGTCAGATATTACTGTGCGAACTGCTGTCACTGAGCTGGAATCCTTAAACACAATGGGATTGACTGAATCCTGAGTTGACAGAAGTCAGGTGGCTGCACTTAATTGCCAAAGACAGGGTAGATGTGGCTATCATAATAGACAGCAAACTCAAAACAGGAGTCAAAATAATCTGACTCGCAGAGATTTGTAGCATTGGCTAGTAAGTCATGGGGCACCTAGAAGTACAATAGATGGGCAGTCTACTAAATTCTTCTTCAAGCTGTATAAACAAAGGAGTTCTAGGTCAAGTTAACAGAAGTCTAACTTGAATTGCAAAAACACAAAGTCATGGCCCCTTGATCAATTTCCAGACTTGAGATAGTTTACAGACACAGAGCCCTTTGAATGAAAGGGAGGCCAGGTCCCAATGGGGGAGAACCCTGTTACACTGCCACAAATTTATACTGTTAATCTTCCTCCAAGCCTTCCCCAAGGACACCAATGTATAGGGTAATTGTGCTTTGGGGAAAAGGAAGTGATCAGATATTTTTGGGATTATTAGACACTGATTCAGAAGTGACATTAATTCCAGGGGACCCAAAACATCACTCTGGTCAGCCATTCAGAGTGGAGATCCTTATGGAAGCCAGGTGATCAACAGAGTTTTAGCTCAGGTCTGTCTCACAGTAGGTCCAGTGGGCCCCTGGACCCATTCTGTTGTTATCTCCTCAGTTCCAGAATGCATAATTGGAATAGACATACTGAGCAACTGGCAGAATCACCACATTGGCTCTCTAACTTGTGCCATGAGAGCTATTGATATGGGAAAGGCCAAGTGGAAGCCACTAGAACTGCCCCTACCTAGCAAAATAGTAAATTCAAGGGTGGTGATTCCCACCACATCCCCATTCAACACTTCTATTTGGCCTGTGCAGAAAACAGATGGGTTTTGGAGGAGGGCAGTAGATTATCGTAAGCTCAACCAGGTGATAACTCCAATTGCAGCTGCTGTTCCGGATGTGGTATCATTGCTTGAACAGATCAATACCTCCCCTGAGACCTGGAACACAGCTATTGATCTGGAAAAACACTTTTTTCTCAATAGCTATTAGTAAGGACCACCAGAAAGAGTTTGCTTTCAGCTGGCAAAGTCAGTAATATACTTTCACTGTCTTACCTCTGGGGTATATGAACTCTCCAGCCCTATGTCATAATCTTGTCTGCAGGGACCTTGGTCATTTCTTCCTCCCACAAGACATCACATTGGTCCATTATATTGATGATATCATGTTGATTGGACCTAGTGAGAAAGAAGTAGCAACTACTCTAGATTTATTGGTAAGGCATTTGCATGTCAGAGGATGGGAGGTAAATCCAACAAAACTACGGGGGCCTTCCACCTCAGTGAAATTTCTAGATGTCCAGTGGTATGGGGCATGTTGAAATATCCCTTCTAAGGTGAAGGATAAGTTGCTGAATCAGGCCCATTCTATGACCAAAAAAGAAGCACAATGCCTAGTCAGTCTCTTTGGATTTTGGCGACAACATATCCTCATTTGGGTGTACTACTCCACCCCATTTATTGAGTGACCAGAAAAGCTGCTAATTTTGAGTAGTGATCTGAAGAAGAGGAGGCTCTGTGATAGGTCCAGGCTGCTGTACAAGCTGCTCTGCCACTTGGACCATATGATCCAGTAGATCCAAGGGTGTTGGAAGTGTCATTGGCAAATAGAGATGCTGTCTGGAGTCTTTGGCAGGCCTTTATTGGAGAATCACAACACAGACCCTTAAGACTATGGAGCAAAGCTTTACCATCTGCTACAGATAACTAATTTCCTTTTGAGAAGCAGCTTTTGGTCTCCTACTGGGCCTTAGTAGAGACTCAGCACTTCACCATGGGCTGCCAAGTTACCATGAGACCTGAGTTGCCTAGCATGAGCTGGGTTGTTGTCTGACCCACTAAGCCATAAAAGTTGGACATTTGCAGCAGCATTCCATCATAGGTGGAAATGGTATATATGAGATAGGGCCAGAGCAGGTCCTGAAGGCACACGGATCTTACATGAGGAAGTGGCCCAAATGCCCATGGTCTCCACTCCTGCCACATTACCTTCTTTTTCCCGGATCAGAGCTATGGCCTCTTGGGGAGTTCCTTAAAATGAATTGACTGAAGAAAAGAAAACTTGGGACTGGTTTACAGATGGTTCAGAACAATATGCAGGTATCACCCGAAAGTGAACACATGCAACACTCCAACCCCTTTCTGGGGTGTCCTTGAAGGACAGTCATGAGGGGAAATCCTCCCAGTGGGCAGAACTTCGAACAGTGCATCTGGTTGTTCATTTTGCTTGAAAGGAGAACTGGTCAGAGGTGCATTTGTATACTGATTCAATGGCTGTTGCTAATGGTTTGGCTGGATGGTCAGGGACTTGGAAAGACCATAATTGGAAAATAGGTGACAAAGAGGTTTGGGGAAGAGGTATGTGATAGACCTTTCTGAGTGGGTGAAAAAGATGAATATATCTGTGTCCCATGTAAATGTACACCAAAGCATGACTTAAGCAGAGGAAGGTTTAGTAATCATGTGAATAAGATGACCTATTCTGTGGATACCAGTCAGCCTCTTTCCCCAGCAACTCCTGTCATTGCCCAACGGGCTCATGAACTAAGTTGTCATGGTGGTAGGGATGGAGGTTATGCATGGGTTCAGCAACATGGACTTCCACTCACCAAGGCTATCTTGTCTACAGTCACTGCTGAGTGTCCAATCTACCATTTGCGGAGACCCACACTCAGCCCCTGATATAGCAACATTCCCTGAGGTGACCAGCCAGCTATATGGAGGCAGGTTGATTACACTGGACCATTCCCTTCATGGAAGGGGCAGCGATTTGTTCTAACTGGAACAGACACATATTCTGGACATGGGTTTGCTGTCCCTTTACACAATGCTTCTGCCAAAACTACCATCCATGGGCTTATAGAATGCCTTAGCCATCGTCATGTTATTCCACACAGCATTGGTTCTGATCAAGGAACACACTTCACAGCAAATGAAGTGTGAAAATGGGCACCTGTTCATGTAAGTCTCTGGTCTTACCATGTTCCCCATCATCCAGAAGCAGCTAGCTTGATAGAAGAGTGGAATGGCCTTTTGAAAACTCAATTAAAGTGCCAACTAGGTGGCAATATCTTGAAGGGCTGGAGTAATGTTCTCCAGTAAGCTGTGTATGTTTTGAATCAGCATCCACTGTAAGGTGCTGTGTCTCACATAGCCAGGATCCATGGGTTCAGGACCCAAGGGGTGGAAATGGTAGTGGCACCACTCACTATTACCCCTAGTGATCCACTAGGAAAATTTCTGCTTCCTATCCCTGTGATCCTGAGCTTTGCTGGTCTACAGGTATTAGTTCCAAAAGGGGTAGTGCTTCCACCAGGAGAAACAACAGTGATTCCATTGAGCTGGAATCTAAGACAGCCACTTGGTCACTTTGGGTTTCTCATGCCCCTGGATCAACAAGCCAAGAAGGGGATTACATTGCTGGCTTGGGTGACTAACCCTAACTCTCTGGGGAAATAGGACTGCAACTACACAATGGAGGTAAAGAAGAATTTTCCTGGAATATAGGAGATCCCCTAGGGTGTATTTTAGTACTTTCATGCCATGTGATTAAAATCAATGGAAAACCACAACAACCCCATGCAGGGAGGACTACCAATGGCTCTAAAACTTCAAGAGTGAAGGTTTGGGTCACCCCACCAGGCAGAGAACCATGGCCAGCTGAAGTGCTTGCTGAGGGTAAAGGGAATATGGAATGGGTAGTGGAAGAAGGTAGTAATAAATATGAACTATGACCACATGATCAGTTTCAGAAATGAGGACTGTAATGCTGTTTTGCTCATGTTACAGTATTTAAGTTGTAAGACATTAAGTTTAAGAATGAATATTGCCCAAGGACTTGCACCCTATTCTGGGAAGATGTAATGTGTTTCCAGTTGTATGCAGGACAGTTGAATATAGTTAAGCGAGGGAAAAAATGTGTCTTTTATTTAAAAATTAGGTATGGTTTAAGACAATTTGTATAGTTGCCAAGTTGTCAAGGGGTGGACTGTCATGGTCAGGTTCATGTGTTAACTTGGCCAGGTGGTGGTACCTGTTTGTCTGGTTGGCTAAGTGCTGGTCTGTTCTGTTGCAATGAGGACATTTCATAGAATTAAGTCATGATCATGTTGGCTGCATCCACAGCTGCTTCCACTTGTAATTACCCAAGGGGAGGGAGTGTCTTCTGCAATGAGTGATGCTTAATCTAATCACTGGAAGCCTTTTAAGGAGGATTCAGAAGAGACAGGCTCTCTTCTTGCTTCAGCCGGCGAGCCTCTTCTGTGGAGTTCGTCCAGATCCTCCATTGGAATCGTCAGCTTCACAGCCTGCCCTGTGGATTTTGGACTCGGTGTTTCCACAGTTATGTTAGATACTTTTATAAATTTTACATAAACTTCATATCTGTGGATATTTCCTGCTGATTCTGTTTCTCTAGAGAACCATAGCTAATACAATGCCTTAATCGAATAACTTAATCTCTTGTTCTTTCTCTTAAAAAGGAGAAAGCAGAATATGTTAAATAAGGTAAATGTGCATCAAACGTTTTATGGATATTAACTTAATCACTATGTCATAGGAAAGATGCATTTTTTTTTCAGATGTTGCAACCAGGTGTTAGGTGTGAAACTGAGCATAATATCTCCATCATATCATAAAAAAGTGTTACACAAAATAAATACAAAACATAAAAGTCAACAAGGAAAGCAAAGCAATGATCCAAACTAAAATTTACAGAAAGCTGTTGGATAATTAAAATAAAGTTTGAATAGAATTTAAAATTGAAGTGATGATTGTAATTAATTAAGACAAAGTATCCACCCTCTCAACAAATCAGAATGTGTTTATTTTCCTCACTTAAACTGTGATCATTTTTTATTGTATATATTTTTATTAATAGTGAAGCATATGCACACCATTCGATTTTAAGAAATGAATAAAATAAATAATGTAAAAAGTAATCCTTCCTATTAACAGATATCACTGCACTAGTTAGGTTCAGGTGTCAACTTGGCCAGGTGGTGGTGTTCAATTGTTCGGTTGCGATTGTCTTAAATCATCAGCAAGTGAAATATATCTACAACTGATTACATCTGCGGTCTGCTGAGGGGAATGCCTTCCACAATGAGTGACATTTAATTTAATTAGTTAAAGGAGAGAGGTCAGGAGCAAGCTCATATAGCTCAGCTGCCCAGTACATGTCAGCTCAGCATTCAGAGCAGGCTTAGACCTAGATGTTTCGAGATGCAGAAAGGACAAGCCCTGGGAAAAGCCGATTGAATCCAGAAAGACAGCTGACTTTCCTCCAAGGAACTATAAATTTAGAACTTAATAAATCCCTTTTCTAAAAGCCAACCCACTTCTGGTGTATTGTATTCTGGCAGCATTAGCAAACTAAAACAATCACTGTTAAATTTTGGAGTGGAACCACTCATAAATGTGTATATATATATGTTCAGGAAGAAGAAACATACAAATTATTCCTTGCCAATGCATATTCTCCTCTGACAATTTAATTTTCTATTAACATTGCAGGTATTACCATAAATTATTTGTGCAGTCTTTGATATTAACCATTAGGGTTTTTCTCTACATTTGATTATTATTCCATTAATGATTGTTGTGTCTCCCTTTGAAAAATGAATATGTTCATTTCTCTAGTCATGGGCTTGATTTCACTCACGAGGATCCAAGACTCAGAGGCCTGATAAATCTGAAGCCACTTATCTTATTAAAGAATAATATTCTTTGAATTTTTTTCTTCCATTTTTTTTCAGCTCTCTTTCTGGACTGGCTATTTGAAAGGTGTTGGATTTGCTTTGCTGATTCTCTATGCCTCTTAAATTTTGCTCCCTTGCATTTTCCATATCTGTAACTTATTGTTCTATGTTATGAAAAATTTCACTGACTTCAACTCTCAAGTCTCAAATGTTTCCTTTTTAGTACTTCGACTTCATGTTAGATTTTTATCTAAATGACTTTGATAAAACACTTTATCATGAGAAAAATCAAAACTTTTGAAGGGAGTAACAGAATAGGCTCATTTCTGTTTTTGTGGTCCTGAAATAAACATAGAATTAGCTAAATGTTATTTTAGCATTAGAATGTAAAATATGGAGATGACAGTTTTATTTTGATTGTTTTACTTTGAATTAAACTGCCAATAATCATAGGCATTATTTACACTTCACCCCAAGTACACTAAATAACATGCAATTATAAAATGTGATCCATTAGTTGATTAACCATTGTTCATGCAAGTAAAAGTTATTATTTCCTGAAAAAGATATCACAAACTTAAATAGAAAAAATCATTTAAAAGTGGAATAATTAAAAATAATGTTTAAACTTTTCTTTTAAAAGTCATTCCAGGTTGCACAAAAATTCTGGATATGTTAACCAAAGAACAACAATTTTCTACCAATTGCTTTCAGAATATTCAATTAAAATTGAAGAAAATAAATGATACAATAAAATGTTTTATAAAAGATGCAAAACAAATTGCACAAAGTAAAATGACTTTTACCAGTATCTCTAGGAAAAAGTTAAAATACTAAAAGTTGCAAGATTTTCTATGTATCTTCACAGTATCAAATATTACTGATAAATTCTAGATAAAAAGAGAAAAAGCACAAATTCATAAAATCATAGGCATTTTAAATAATTTTGCACACTACAGAATGTGGTATAGCAACTATGTGATATCAATCTTTTTAATAATTGGAAAACTAGAGACTGGAAATCTTTCTTTTAATCAGTTAATAGATGTGGGCTTCAACGTACCACATCATTCTCTCCATTGTGTGGCTTATTGATTCTTATCAGTTACAGTTCACCAAGTTACAGAGGGATTTTTCCACTTCTCAGCAGAAGAATATTCATTTTAGCCAGAGTTAAAGGTAGATAAAAAAATGCAATATATTATCCTTTGATGAGCCTTACATATGAAAACATGGACTAAATACAACTAAAATTCTTGATACAGTATCAGTCTCTTTGAAGGAGAGAAGTATGATGGGAAGGAGGAAGAGAAAGAACAAAAAGAATAATTCTTCAACTTTGTGCATGCAATCTTTTTTTTAGCAAAAAGACCTGTCTTGGATGTTAAATGGAGGTCTCTCTGGTGATGACATGGACATAGTCCATATGTGTCCTGGACTCTCACATTTATTGTGACCCAGAGGAAAGGAGAGGGTTTTTCCCACGGATGCTGGGGATTGGCTGCTTTAAACTTCTTTAACTTTAACTTTAAACTGCACAAAGGGCGCACGTGGCAAGGGGAAGCTGAAAGTGTTTTTATCATCCAGAACATATGGAGGCACATGCTTTGACACCTGCGGTATGCCCAGGGCAGGGTGACTGGATGGTCACTCTAAAGGGGACCTTGTGACTAAGCCGGGCAAGATGATGAGATGCCAAATATAATTCATTTTACACCATTATAGGAGCTGAGACAAATGTAAAAAATTATAGACATATGTTAATCTGGGGTATCAGATATATAGATGCACATTATATTATCCCACCTGTTTTTCCTTATGAAAATGAAAATTCAGGAGAATGAAAATTCAATATCTTATTTTAATATAATGCTTTCATAGAGTGACTTCAGTAAAAATAAAATTAATCCCAGTGATATTTGCTGACCCTTTAAAGGGACAAAAAAGAAATAACAATATCAAATCTTTACGCAATGAAACAAAATTTTAGATTATTTGTGTCCTGACACTTGTTAGCTCTTATGTTTTTTCTGATTAAAGATTTTTCAAATAAGCGACATTTTTAAATAAAGTATAAATGCATCCAGATTTAATTGAAGCACATACAAATCTTACCCATTTCTCTAAAAAATGTTTCGCTTTTCCTCTGAAGTCTTTAGGCTTATTATGTTCTTTACTGAGAGTGTATAATTCTTACCTCAAGGGAATACACCAATTAGACTTGATTAGAGAATAGATTCTTTGGGGACAGCTGGGGGAAATCTCATTAAATTCAATTATTGTAAAGATGGCATCAAGTTGAAAGAAAGGCTTCTTCTATAAATTGTCTTTTAAGTCAGCAAATGTATTTACAGAGGATGTTTTGCCATCTTGGCACCATTAAATGAAGGACAAATTTTTAACCACAGTCTATGACAAAATTCACTTGAAGTCAGAGACTCTGGTCTCTCCAAATTTATAGATGCTTTGGAAAAATAGTTTGAATTGAGGAAATGAATTGAACCAGAAAGGTCTGGCAGGAGAACCCTGGAGGCATCTAATGTCAACATATATAAACATATCAAATTCTTACAGGTTATGAATTACTTGGTGGTTGATCATTAAGTATAAAGGGCAGGTATAGGAAACAGGAGAAATAAGCAAAGGCCAGTGTCTCATTTTTTCCTTGTGTTTACTAGTCATAAATATTCAATTTTCTATTCCCCTATATCTTGTGTAGCAACAAATGTGTGGAAATGCATCCTAATTAGTTAATGGATTCGTTTACTCATTCATTGATAATTCATTCATTTTTTTAATAATATGTAAATGGAATGTGTTCAATATTTACTAGACCTGAAGCTACAAAGGTGGCTTCCTGGGAATTTAGAGGACTAAGGGTAAACGCCTATGTTGTATAAAAGCAACTTGACAAGTAAATTGTCAAAGAGTATTAAGGGAGGCACTATTTCTTTCATACACCATTGAAGAATTGAGAATGTGATAGAAATTAGCTGATGAATGCAGCAAATATTCTTTTGCTATCTCTTCAGTTTTACTACTGAAACTGTTACCTAAAATATCTAATACTAATACAGACCCTTCGTGTGTATATCGTTTAAAAAAAATGGTATCCTTTAGTGAAAATCTGACTAGTTTTACCTATGCAGTATTTGGATTAAATTTCCTACTTTGCCTTAAGCAGAAGCTTCCAGTTTCTGCCATTATGGAGTAGAATATATGGACATAAAAATAATTTTAAAAAATCAAATGCCACTCTAGTACAAAAATGGATGAGGGATAGTGGCAATTTGTAATTAATAAATGAAAAGACATAAATGATGATAAATAAATGATATATATATGAACAGGTGGTTAACTTTAATAACATAACTTTAATATAAGAGGGAATGCCATCAGTCACCTATAAAATAAGCAAAGATTAAAAAATAAAAAAGTCTCACTCAGCAATAGAAGTCATATATAATACTTTAAAAATTAATCTAATGGTAGTATCAATAACCTTAAAATATCCTACTTCTAGGAATTTTGTCTGAGAATTTCATCAGACAAAATTCCTAGATTTTTTAATTTTTTTCATGGGCAGGCACTGGGAAATTCCTAGTTTTTTGTCTGGGGATTCATTCATTCATCCATTGTAAAGTCAAGTGCTGAATTATTATCTAAAAAAAGCAAAGCATTAGAAATGACATCAGTCCCCAAATTAAAGAACTTTCTATGTATAGCATGTTTCTTTCATGTGAAAGAATACCACACAGCTGAATAGAATAATAACTTCAATATTTAATCATCAGACAAGAATTTCTCGTAATTTAATTTTAAGTGTACAAAATCAGAGCACACATTTACACATTTATTCACTCACTAGGTATTTGTTGGTATTTCACTGGATGATCAGCTCTGTGCTTGTTTCGGGAATACAGTGGTGAAACAACACATTGACCTTGCACTCACGAGAATTATGGTATAGCCAGAGAAATAGATAAGGAATCAGGCAATTTAAATGTGATATTCTGTATGTGTATTGAGATATGAGAGGGACAGGTAATAGGTAAGCATGTTTACATAAATTTGTCAAGGCAAGGGTTTTTGAATTAAGGTCATGACTTCATGAAGAGTTACCTAAAATGAGATCTAAACTTTGAACAGTATTTAGCAGACAAAGAGTGTTTGGAAGAATGTGCTGGGCAGATGGGAAATTACACAGATGTCCAGAGAAAAAATAGACATTGCTGATATGGTATGGTGCAAATTTTCTGTGAATTGTTCCAACGTACTGAGGATGATTTTCTGTGAGAGATAGATTTTCAGTTGACATTACTATCTTCCTAGGTTTACATTTTAAATTTAAATTTTAAACCTAGGAAGATAGTAACATGTTGTTTACAATGACCATGATTTACTTTTATATTAGTAAAATTTATATTAGGAAAATTTAACTTTATAAGTTTTCAAGAGATTCAAATGATCAGAAGCTCCTGACCTTCAGAAGAAGTAATCAATACTTAAATTTATTCTGCACTCTGTTCATGAGTTCTCTTGTGTTTAAATATATTAGCATCAGGATCAGAATAACAATCTATCAAGCTGTATTACATGTTTCACCTATTAAAATTTCTGACTTAAGGCAGCATAATTTGATGATTAGCAATAAGGTCATAATGTACAATGTTACCCAGAAGCAAATGTTTATCTCCACATGCCAGGTTTGCAAGGCTATCACAGAATTTAAAGATGGGGGCAAAGTATTAGTCTAATGATCTGCCTGAATGCTATAAGAAAAAGCAGTGATTGCTCAGGGAGTCTAGCTCTTGTGTCCAGGGCTGTGCTTACGGGCTGTGCATACATATATGCAACTCGCTAGCTGATGGGAAATGAAATTTTGCCAAGAAAGGCTCTGGGCTGGAAAATACTAGCAAAACTACCTAATTCCCTACCACTGCAGATAGATTTCTTTGTGTCTAAAAAACTTTTGATACTTAAATTATATATATTGTCAACATGAGACCATCATGTACAAAGACAGAGTTTTGAGCATCTTCTCTGTTATAAATTGCTGCATAATATACTGATGTTAGAAAAATAAAGACATTGTGCCATACATATACATGTAACCATATTAGGGAGATGAGACTTCTCCGTGCGCACTTACCAGAGGTATGAATAATATATACTAAGTGCCATGTAAGTGACACCAACAATAAGTTCTAAGGGAGGTGAAATGAAGATAAAAGGACATATGGGTCCTAGAAGTCAGAGATGATGACTTCCTGTAGGTGTCACCTAAGAACCTCAAGAAGAAAGGGGCATAAGCAAATAATGACTAGGATTCAGAGAACCATTTTATTGTGAACAAGCACATTTTGCAGTGTAATTGTAATTGTCTTCTAGTATTAATTCCACTTTTATTATTGCTCTTAACAGCTCACTGTTGCAGATATTTATATTATAATTTTAATAAGGATTTCATGATTCTGGTCTTGATCTATTCTGAAGATCAGAAAAATTTTAACATCACTATAATGCAATTATATTCCATTGATTGCAGAAAAGATTTATTTATTTAAAAAAATTATGCATGGCTATTTTATTCCGAAGTAAATTATTTTGTTTTCTATTGTTGAATAACAAAGTACCACAAACTTAGCATCTTCGTACAACACATATTTATTGCCACTCAGTTTTGTGGGTCAGGAGTCTAGATATGGCATAGATCCTCCACTTTTGGGGTCTCTTATAAGATTGCAGTTATTGTGTTCACTGGTGCTGGGGTGTCATCTGAAGATTCAATTGGGGACAGATCCCCTTCTAAGCTCACTTATATAGTTCACAGCAGGATTAAGTTCTGTGACAGCTGTGTCTCAAGACTTAGTTTCTTCTTGGCTCTTAGACAAAGATCATCCTCCATTCCTTGCAATGTAGACATCTCCATCATGCAGCCCATAACATGGGAGCTGGCTTCATCAAAGCTAACAAAGGAGAGTGTCTCTTAGAAAGAGAAAATTATAATCTTATGTAATACATTGTGGAAGTGATTGCCTATACTTTTGTTGAATCCCATTTGTTAGAAAGAAATCATGGTCCTTGAATGGAGGCATGTACAATACCTTTATTTCTTTGTGGGAGGGTATAATGCAAGAGTGTGGGTTCCAGGAGGAAAATCTCACTGGAGGTCATCTCAAAGTGTATCTACTACACAAACATACACAAGTAAGATGCTTGGGATGCATCAAGCATGGCAAAACACAAGGTTCTTAATTCAGTACATGAGATTACTTTAGATTGACTTGGCTAGAAAATGTGGCAGAGCTATTTAGATTCCATACTAGTTACTGGCTGAAAAGAGATCGTCATCTACAGTCTGGATTTCTCTACTAACTACTATATGCTGCTGGTTAGACCATCCTCAACCGTAATTAAGTCCAATTGCATTATCTTTAATATCAGGAGATTGGACTAGAAATATTTTAATCCTAATATTTTCTGACTGTACATCAGACACAGTAACTTAAAGCTTCAGATGAGTTTGGCAAAAGGGTTATATATATATATATATATATACATATATATATACATATATATATTTTTTCACATGGGTAGGCATCGGGAAATGAACTTGGGTCTCCAGCATAGCAGGAGAGTACTCTGCCACTGAGCCACCATTGCCCACCCAAGGGTTTTATAATTTTTAGATGAAAGTTCATTTATGTGTCTACCTTTAGTTTTGTGATACAGAATTTGAGACAATGTATTTTCGTACAATTTAGAATATAACATTTTTAAATATGGGTGACCATACTGATTTCTTTAAGGCTTTTCTGATCTAATTTGTGCTGTGTTGCAACCTAATTGTAGAGTCTGTAAGATGTGGATGTCTACAAGTATAGTTATGAGAAAAAACCCTGTATTCATTCAGAGAACAAAGTGTAGTGCAAAAGTAGAGTGGTTTTCATGGATTATCAGGGACCGGCTGAGTTGAGTCATTGCTGTGTGTGGTTTTCTGGGATCTCCCCATCGACCTGACTGAGTTCCCACTCATCCTGTGCATGGCCATGCCACATGATAAACACCAGGCCAAGCCACAAGCTGGCAGTTCTCACAGCATTAATGGAAAAGTTGACCCAACCTGCTCCCATTGCATTTTCTTGACTTTTCCTACTAAAAGAAAAAAATCACTTTGGAAAGGGAGAGATTTGACTCTGGTAAGTGTGACATGTGCAGGCCTGGAGAAATCATAAAAGCTCTAAAGAGATTAGGAAAGAAATAGGTCTGCTCCTGTGTTTAGCAGCAGAGACAAAGACACTACGGGGAGTTTGCCGGAAAAAGAATCTATCCAAGCACCGCCAAACTTTGATATATAATTTCATTTCCCCATGGTTTCCTTTCTTGTAGAGGATGGGGCAAGAATACATTTCTAACATCAAAAAACAAATGAACAAATAAACAAAAAAACCTGTTCTTTCTCTTGGGAAACCCTTAGGATTGAATTGGGGTATCGTGACTGTGTCCATTATCATAAGTCAGCAATACAAGATGACATGGTATGAGATACTGGGTTGGGTTATATTATCTCTGATTGTAAGATACAGCTCACACCCCTTTCAAAAATGACTTTGCTAGATTACTCACCAACTTGACAGTTCCAAATGCTAACTCTATATGCTTGATATAGAAGCACAAGGTGAAGTCTGTCTCCTATATATATAGGAGAAAAAGGCAGTAAAGGATACTGGTCTGCAAAAATGCTGAGGCAAGCAAGAAACACTGTAGGGTTCTAGTAGGAATTAAGGATCATATATCTGTCTGTTAAGAAATAAAAGGAGGATCCTGGCTACTAGTGAACATTAAAGATCACAGGATGGGTCTGTTAATCTATATGTTCTGAAAACATTCTGATTCGGGTAACTGTTATCTGCCTTTCTAAATATCTCTTTCCTATCCATTTATATGTAAAATATCTAACTTTCTGTCCTAAATGTATTGATTACATTATCCTGACTTTGAAGGATATACTACTAGAAAGCAAATGTAAACTTGCTCTGTAAAAGGTAAAGTGATATGCAAGTTTCTAATACTATTATCATTATGTCCACTAGAATTATGAATGTGTACTTACATCCTATAGTATTTTATTGTTCTTGGGTATTGTTTTCTTTTGTTGCTTTGTTTAATTTTTTTTTCCAATATTAGGCTACAGACTCTCAATCTTTATTCCCGAGGTTTAACAAATCCATTTTGCCTGTCATTGTATTGTACTTTGACTTCACTAGCATAAGTTTACTTTATAACACATAATAACAGCAAAGTTTTAAAAGTATATATCCAGAGTTGGTGACTCTGGATAAAATTGTTTAAGGTCCCCCCTAAAGGTCTGGACTTTTTGCTGTTTTTTAAATCAATCATCTACCCTTTCTCACCTCCCACTCATTTTTCAAATGAGCCCTAGAATAAGCCAAAACAATATCCCCTGAGGTGCTTAGCTTTGGCAGTCTTCATTCATGTTTAAGGCAAGCCTCATAAAAGAGAAACTGGTGACCATTCCTGTAATACAATATGAAGGCAAAGATAAAGGTTCAGTCTCTTCAACTTGCTACCTGAAATTGTCTTCTTTACCTTAAGTTTTGATTAGCTTTTAAAGCACAAAACCTCACAGAGGTAAAATAAATCTGCTAACAATTGGACACCCTATAGTGATACGAAAATTTCCTATCCATTCCCAAAATCAATTTTAATAGGGCAGCCAGGGAAGGTATAATGAGAATACAGGTACATAAGAAAAGGAAGGGACAAAGGGTGATTTGATGGGGGTAAAAAAAGATTGCCCAGAAAAGTCCCCAGAATGATCAGAGACCTACTTCAGCCTCTTTTATCTGGGTCTGACTCAGTTTTAAGTTTTTTCATGCTTTACTTTATTCAAGTGATCAGACTCTCTCCTCTATGTCAACTATCATAAATCCACTGGATATTTTTTAATTTGTTCTTAGCAATATTTCCACATAGAACTAGACAATATAAAAATAGCTTGCACTTCCTTAAGTTAAGGGAAAGTTATATCAGACTTTTTTATTCTTCTAAATTTTTTTCTCTAATATAATCCTGAAATAGCCCCCATGGAATTGCTGATAGATCTGTGGGAGTTTAACACATGTATTCAAGGGAAAAAATTAACTATATACAGTATACAAAGAACATTCAGATTGAAAGGTGCTATATAAATAAGAGATATTTTTTCTTATTCTCTTCGCACTTGAAAAAAAAAATGTTGAAAACTGACCGTGACATATGTCTATAGATAGAAGATATTGAAATTTTAATAAATGTGATTCAGACTTGTGTAGGAGTATAGACTGGATCTTAAATCTGACACCTTCATGAGCTATTAATTTTACCAACCAAACAAAAAGTAATAATATCAGAAAAAAATTCCAGCTTTTTTTTGATATATTTGGATGAGAATCTCCTTTTGAAAACTTGCTCTAGACTGACAGACTTCAGTTGAAAAAAAAGGTCTTAATTCTATCAGGTGATTTCATATTCTTTCCTTGATTCATAATGGCCGGGATCCCAAAATCCAATGTATGTTAGAACATCTATATCAACAAGAAATGTCCGCACAGCTGGATTGAGGCAATCAGGAGGGCTTTCTTGGTTAACCTGACAGTAAGAATCAATAAGGAAGTCTCTTGGAATTGATCTTTCTAGAAAATTCCAAAGGCTATTAAAGTCAATAAACTCCCAATCCTGGGTATTCTGGTACTTACGTGGAAAATTTTAATCTTAGCTGAACTGAGAAAAAATATAAATGCATGTGTTCAAGAGTATATTAAAGGGAAAGAGAATTTAAAGTGGAAAATACATGCCTTATATTGCTAAAAACCATGAAACAACAAGAGCAGCCTATTTCACAAGGTGAAGTCTGTGATTACACATAGGTGGTATCATCAAATAAGGGAGATCTCTTAGTAGTGATGAGAGTTCACGTTTGTGTTTTCAGAATCACTGTAGCATCATTTGAACATTAAGTTAATGGCAAATACCTCTTCAACTGAAAAATCCATGGAGGATTTATTATAGCAGCCAACTTTTAACAGTCATAATAGGAAACAAACAAAAAAATTAAAGCAAACACAGTTAGGGTCACACCAAATACACCCAGAGGAAATCAACAGCAAAGGCTGTTCCAGAGTTTGGGCTACATCCCAGGTTTTTTATCTCAAATCTTCTATACTCGGACTTATTTGTATCCAGTTTAGTTTGCAAACACTTTGTGAAGCTTTTCATATTTGTGTTCATTGGCAGAATTTGTTGTAAAGCCTCAGCGAAACCTAGCCAAAAAGTATCACACTGTACTCTAACGCTTCTTATTCAGTTCAGTCCATCATTCTCACTTGCTCCTTGACTGTTAACAACCTTAGGAGACAATAGCTACCTAAAGTGCTGTGATACAACATGACACATCAATCAAGGATTGTTTGAAAAAAGGGTACAGTTCAGAGTTTAAAGTGTTTTGCTTCATGGAAGGGAAGGGTTTTAAATTTGTCTTAGAAGGAAAAAAAAAAAAGTTGAAGGGCCATTCCAAAACTGAAAGAGGAAAAAATACAGTATCGATCCAAATGCTGCTTGCTGAGTCATAAGGAAATTGGAATTGCTCTAAGGAAAGAAAACTAACCAGCAGAGCTGATGAAAGCTCTGAAAAAAATGTTCAACATGAGATCACTGCATCATAATCATTTCATGTTGGTGAGCTCATCAAGTCTATGAAGACAAGATTTCTGGGAACCAAGATTGTTGCTCAATGAAAGTGCATATAGATTTAATTATTTGGTGTAGAACTATCAAGGAGGTAGATAATTAGGGGGGTTTTCTTCGGCAAGAATATTATTCTACTCTGGAGGAAGTAATACCAAGTTACTCTAGTTTGTTTGTACCTACCCACCTGCTCCTTTCAACCTGTTACTCATTGGAATCTTAAGTGAGTTTTTATACTTATCACCCATGATAGGAACATATGTCTTTTTGGAAGGATTTAAATGCTGCCCACATGAGAATTTTAATATACAAAGCATTTGTAATAATGGTAAGTGATATTCTATACTTTCCTCTTTATCTTCAGAGATCTAAAGATAAATTTACTCTTCTTATCTTCATTCTGGGAATATGCAATTAGATAGCTCTAATATAACTTTCATCTGCATATTAAACAGGGTCATATGATGATAGCATGGCCTCTCTCTTTTGTTTAAATGTATAAGCTTGAGTTTTTATTTAGTCAATATTTATGTTCAAAGCAAATTTATCACTGGCTGATGTGTTCTTTTGAAATAAGGAAGGACCTTACAGATTACCTTGTATTCTACTTTGCTGGCTGTCAGAATACAATATATCAGAAATGGAATGGCTTTTCAAAAGGGGAACTTAATAAGTTGCTAGTTTATAGTTCTAAGACTGTGAAATTTCCAAATTAAAACATGTCTATAGAAATGTTCAAGCTAAGGTATCCAGGGAAAGATATCTTGATTCAAGAGGCTGATGACATTCAGCATTTCTCTCTCAGCTCGAACATGGTGGCATCTGCTAGCCTTCTCTCCATGCTTCTTGTTTCATGATGCTCCGCCTAGGGGCATTTTCCTTCTTCATCTCCAAAGGTCGCTGGCTATTGAACTCTGTGGTTCTCTTGTCCTTCCGTCATAGTTATGCAGCTCTCTCCTGGTTCTCAAAAGACAGTCTCTCCAAAATATCTCTTGTAGGATTCCGGTAAACGAAACAAGACCTACATCTCCATCTAATCAGATTTAATACCTACAGCTCACTGAGTCACATCTCTGTGGAGATAACCTAATCAAGTTTCCGACCTACAGTATTGAATAGGGATTAGATGAAATGGTTGCTCCCACAAGATTGATTGGAATTAAAACATGGCTTTTCTAGGGTACATAAATCCTTTCAAACGGTACACCTAGGTTTCAGAATATCACTACAATCCTAAATTTTAATGATTATGGAATGAACTCAAAATCATGTGAGTCTAGGTGTTCAAGGAGAGAAGACAGGGGAAAATCTACATGTGCCACTTTGAATCTGTGGTATACCCCAGAAAAGCCAAGTTCTTTCACCCTCAGTCAATATTGCTGGGTGGGAGATTTTTTATTATTTCCATGGAAAAGTGACCCACTCAATTGTGGATGGTAACTTTTGGTTAGATGGTTTCCATGGAGATGTGTCTCCAACCATTCAAGGTGGTGTTGCTTACTGGAGCCCTTTAAGAGGGAACCATTTTGGAACAAGCTAAAGAGCCCAAATAGCCAGAGACCTTTGGATATGAAGTAGGAAAACACCCCTGGGGGAGCTTCATGGAACAAGAAGCCAGGAGAGAAAGCTAGCAGACTTCACCATGTGCCCTGGTGGCTGAGAGAGAAACTCTGAACTTCACTGGCCTTTCTTGAGTGAAGGTAACCTCTTGTTGGTGCCTTAATTTGGACATTTTCATGGCCTTAGAAGTAAACTTACAACTTCATAAATTCTCCTTTTTAAAAGCCATTCTGTTTCTGGTATATCTCATTCCAGCAGATTGCAAACTAGAACGCTAAGAAAATAACGTTTTTAAATTAGGAAAAACAGAGTGATGGAAATAGCACCTACTCTGATTAAGTGATCATGTTGGACGAAAACTGTGGAGAAATTGTAAAATGTCACTTTGGAAAGGACTTTCACTAATTTGATAAACTTTATTCAAAATTGCCATTGAGTTAAATGGGTCATACCCACAACCTAGGTCCCCCAGTGTTGTTTGCATCAAAGATATATTGGACTTTGCCTCTTTTTCATGACCTAAGAATATCCAGAGGTGACTTCTTGAAAGGACGGTCCTATTATTGACAGTCAAGTCAATACTTATTTATAGTCTACCTCCTCCATGAAGCGGGCTGCCCTGTGGATATATCTACATGGACAGGATTATTGCCCTTATGGAGCTTATAGTTCAAAAGGGAAGAAAAGCTTTAAACACAGACTGCTAAAGAGCTTCTTGAAACATCTATGCAAAGTGCTACCTCATTATTCTTTGTGCTATGGGAGAGTAGAGCAGGACAATCTAATTTAGCTGGGCGTGAGGATGCCAGTGGTTTCAGGGCCCTATGGCAGGTTTCTTCCACAAATTAATAAAGAACTGAAGCAGGAAACAAGGTTTGGAAAGGTTTCTAAACACCATTTGATGTTTGTGTTACTTCTTGAAAATTCTTATCAAATTCTTTTAAGTCTCCACATAAGCCATTCAAAAGTAAGGAGAGTTCAGCCTCCTGCTATGTCATTCTATCTTGCACAACTTAGTTTTATATGGAGAACATGTTTTTCTACTCTGTATTCTATCTTTGCTCTGTATTCTAACACTTTAAAATAAAGTAGAATATGCTAAATCTTCATTCCCTACGACCATGTTAAAATACTGGAAGGAGGTTTTCATTCATTCCCTAAGAATTTTCTTCTCTGAGAAAAATCTTTCTAGTTCCTTGGATGAGATGTTCCAGCTTCCTTTGTAACGCTTATCATCATCTTCTAAATGGATTATGTATTTGTTTTGTTTTTTCTCTTAATATGTGTTGAGGTGATCAGTATCTAACCCTTTCTAAGTCTTGCAGATTTGTTGTTGTTGTTGTTTTAACCAGAGTGAAATATCTAACGATTATTTTTATTAAATTTCAAATTATTAGATGGAACATAGTATTCCTACTAGGTGAGAACTTCTTGAGTGTCACTCAGTCCCTTGGGGAATTTCAGGTCCTTGAGTATTATGGTATGTAATAATATGCCTTGCCTTCTACATCATTAGAAGAATCATCAAAAATCAAACTGGGAATAAGTTTGTAAGGAAGATTATTTTCTTTTCATCTCTATTCCTTATTAAAATTTTTGCAATTTATTTTTTGTGTATCACTAGTATGTATATAACACTATTATTTGCAAAGTTCTGAGCTTGATTTTAGGCAAGGTAAGGGGGAATCAAAAATAAATTAATATAAAACTCTCCTATCTGCACTGTATAGTGGAAATAACATTGTCTAATGTCAGTCAGCTCGGGATTTGTATCTCATATCAGCTACACTAGCTGAGTGACCTTGAGGACATCACTGACCTCTGAAGGTAGAATTTCTGATAGAGGAAAACACACACACATTTTATTATATCTAACTTTCCAGGACATTGTGGGGAAAGAAATATTATATGCAAGTAACTAGGTATTGACAGCTAGAATTTCTTCCTTCCCAGAAGCTGATAATAGCCTGAGGGAGATGGACAGGTCCTCAAATAATAGAAGAGCTTGAATGAAAGCGGTGAGTATGTAGGAGAGAGAAGTGTCCAGCATGGCATGTGTTTAAATCACAAGCTAATTGCTTCCAATTTTGAGTACAAGTGTAATGGCATGTGACTTTTTAGAATTCTCTCCTGGATAAAGTAGATAATCAGAGAGAGGATAGGAAAAAAAAAAAGACATTTAGAATTAGGATCTGCTTTGTGTTACAAAAATGAATATACACATGGTGCTCATCTTAATGAAGAAATTTTCTACAAACCTAAGAGTGCATCTTTCCAGCTTAGTGTCTTTATTTGTTAAAGTTCCATTTCTTTATTTTAGTTCCAACTCTCCTCATTTTCAGTTCTTAGTGTGTTCAAACATGAGTCAACAGAATTCACTTTAACAGAGAAATTACATTTAGGGAGCATCCTCCAGTGTGATCAGTGCTTTATTTTGTGCAGCTCCTGAAAGTGCAGCCTTCTTTGTCTCCCAGCCACGAAGGTCATGCTGCTACTTTCTATTGTTATTGTGTCTAGTCCAGAGCAGTGACCTTCAGAGTAACCTTTTCAGGACAATAGCAGTTCTCAGCTTTTGTTTCCCACCTGAGAAGCAGCGGAGGGCTTTATCGCCCTTTCCGTGCCCCTCCGCAGCAATTTTAAGTAGAATCAACAAATAACAAGTGAATACTGGGTTCTGAAGGCTGCATTTTCTGGGGGATGCTGCATGTTGCCTTTTAATGCAAGTCTTCCTCACCTCGCCAGAACATGTTTTCACCTGAGAAGAGCGGTGCTGCCGCATCACAAATACCCCCGACCACCAGGTTCTTTGCAGTGGTGCGAGCCAATGTGCCAAAAGGCTCGAACCGCTGCAGGAATGAAGACACAGTAGCCGCATTTTTAATTGATTTTAATTTTGTTGAAATGATGAGGTAAACATGTGCCTTTATTTGTCGCAATGTGAAAAAAAAAAGTCGTGTTTGGTCGGTGGTGCTGCTGCTTTGCCTGCTTTGGTGCCTAGACCAATGACAATAAGAACACAGGGAGTTGACGTATTTTACATTTCACATATGTCAGTGTTACTTCAGATTAATAGCATTATATATTTAAGGATGAGTAGCCATATTTTAATGTCCTGGGAAATTCATGCCTAGAATAAATACTTCTTTAATTAAATTTGCATCCCATCCTTTACTTTAGAATTATAAACACTAACAGTCTTTACGACAATTGATTCATCCGAATCATTGTATTAGATTAAGAGGAAGGTGGAGAAATACTTTTGCAAATAAGCAAGTAATTATTCCATCAGCCTGGCAGATTTCACTGCCAATGCCAAGATTGAGGAGGAGAAGACCAATGCAAATTTCCCAGGAAGAACAGGGAGCTTGGCTGTTGAAATGACTGCATTGGTATTTGAGCAGAGAAAGCAAAGCACCACACCCAGCAGAGCATCAGAAAGAAATTGAGACTGTGAATGAATCAGACGGCTTTGATGGAGAAGTGGAATGCAACTCCATGCTATGGAGGTAAGTGGCATGCGGTCTAGATACAGGAAGAAAAAGCAAATGAATTGGGAATTTGAAGAAAGATTCTTGATCACTCTGAAATGAGAAAATAAAAAAATACAACCTCAGGCTAATGCCTGCATTCCTGAGGTTTTTGGATGAGAATATACAGAACACTTTTCACTGAGTTATTATGGATGCTAGGTAGAAATTGACCTTCCCCTGCAAAAAAAAAAAACAAAACAAGTTAACTTTGTCTGAATTCCAACATAAGGAAACTAACCTAAAGTGGCAAAATGACTTTCAAAAACCGCACACTATTTAAATACTGTTTCAGTATGCTAAAGCTCCCAGAATGCAATATATTAGAAATGGGATGACTTTTACAATGGAGCTTTATTAGTTAACAAATTTACAGTTCTAAGACCTTGAAAATGTCCAAACTAAGGCATCAAAAGGGTGATACTTTCTCTGAAGCAAGGCTGCTGGCATCTGCGACACCTCTGTCACAGGGAAAAGCACATGGCCAGTATCTGCTGTTCCTTCTCTCCTGGAATTTGTTGCTTTCAACTTCTGGCTTCAGTGGCTTCCTCTGTCAGCTTCTGTGGGTGTGTCCTTGTTTCTCAGCTTCTCTGAGCTCTCTGAGCATTTTCCTATGTGTCCTTTAATCTCTTATAAAAGACTCCAGTAAAAGAATTAAGACCCATTTTCTTTGGGGTAGATCACATCTCAATTGAAATAACCTAATTAAATGGTCCCATCCATAATAGGTCTATACCCACAGGAATGGATTTAAGGATCAGGACATTTTGAGGGTATATAGCAGCTTCAAATTACCACAAATATTAAATCAGATCTTCTTATTTTGAATGCAATGAAAGAAAAAAATAATTGCCTCTGGAAAAGCTGAAACAATCACTTCCTCAGTCAAAT
Organism: Tamandua tetradactyla; assembly: GCF_023851605.1. Taxonomy (NCBI): domain Eukaryota; kingdom Metazoa; phylum Chordata; class Mammalia; order Pilosa; family Myrmecophagidae; genus Tamandua; species Tamandua tetradactyla. The sequence continues at coordinate 50,765,916 of NC_135343.1, read as the reverse complement.
TGCCTTGATTTTTGTTTCCTTTTTGCTTATTCTTAGTATTTCTGTATTATGTGCTATTATACCTATGTTCTTCTCTTACCACATGCCTTCTTTCTTTAATCTTATATATAAATTCTATGCTTCATGTTCATTCATTGCTAACTTGATATTTCTTTCCCTCTTGGTTCTTATTCTTTTTTTATTAAATTAAGTATTCTAAATCTGGGGAAATGTATTTATACCTCTGGAGCTTATAGAAAGAGGTATTGTATATAAGTCACTCGTTACATCTGCCCTTTAACAACATGACCTGGTTTCTCTTTTATAAAATTTGATAAGCACAAATAGAACAGACTAGAAATTCAGATTACTATAGCTAGTTATGTATAGCAAGTTTCCACTCTTACAGAGGTTTCTTAATCAAAAGTATTGAGATGAACACACACACACACACACATAAATATTCTTTAAACAAAGTGCAAACTTTTGTCTTAAACTCATGGTACAAAGGTTGGAATAGCATACAACTAATCTTGAGTGGTAATTTATAAAATAATCTGCCCTAAATCTCATTGTAAAATTTGTCTTCTGCCTCTAATTATGCAGGCCTACTAACATTTGCATTCACTGGTGACCCTTAGATACCACCTAATATCAAATGAATACCCTTATCCATTCTAAATACTCCTTGTTGCCCACCCAAACTCTAAAAATCTTCCAAGAGCTGGCCCAAGTATGGTGTCTTGCAGCATTCCCTAAATGTTGAGAGCTGTGGCAATGCAGTCATACAGGCTGACTATTTTAAGCTAAACCTTAGAGTATAATATATTTGTAATATCATTAGAATACATTGTAGGTTTGGCAAATCCTTTTCAACTCTTGGGCATATTCCTATTTGCTCTAAAGGCATTGTGTTGCAGTGAATCCCCAGGTCCTTGTGTATTCAGTAGGAAAGACAATCCTGAATTGTGAGTGATATCCTACCCTGGGAAGGAATGACACTTATAATGTATATTTGTAGAATAGATACTATAAACTAATCAGAGGGTTAAAACTCAACTTTAACAACTTACCTAGGCCAATTTATAAGTGAGAAAGCCATATTTTATTTTGTATTCAGAAGTGAATTCTACACGAGACTGGAATATCCATGCCCACTGAGACTAGGTCAAAAGCAGCAGGTAGCTTGAAAAACAAGTTTAATTTAGTCTTTGAGAAAAAAGAAAGGGGCCCTTTAAAATCAATGGGACAAATGTCTGTGGTGGTTTGACTCTTCTAATCTATAACAAAATATTTTTGTGCAGTAGCAGCTTCTGGGAGTTAGATGACCCCAGGAAAAAGTTAAAATCATCATTACTTTTCGAAGAGATAAAACATTGTATATACAATTATCAGTATCATGTGGATTTTTAATGTTTGTATGCTTTTCACTTAATCACGTGTTTCTTATGGGAAAATAATAAGGATACTGGAATAGGAGTTGAAGGAGAGTGACTTCTAAATTCAACTGTTTCAATAACCAGCTCTTGGCTTTTTGCACATCATTTTAACCTCTCTTTGTCTTATTTTTTCCATTGAAAAACACTATTCGTATAATTTATTGGATGTAATACATGCTGGACAGGGTTCAACGATTTTGTATAAGTATGATATATTCCTGAAAACAGCCCTGTGAGTGGGTACTATCATCATTTCTATTTTATAGATGGATAACTGAAGGAAGAAAAGATAAACTTTAGAAACAGTTGATATGTGACAAAATCAGGAATCAGATTGAATCTTTCTGACTCCAGTGTCCCTGTAGCCCACCCACAGTCTCTGCCTCCTCACTAAGTTACGGGGGCTACTTTGCAGCCTTCCTGCTCCTAATTTTTTTACGAAGTGCAAATAAGCAGATAATGTTGGAAACTGCTTTGGAAATTATGAATAGCGGGGCTTTAAATGTAAATTCAATAGTAGTCACTTCTATATGCTGAGTTTGAAGGAACCCCACAATGTGACGTTCTGTTATAAAAGAAAAGTAAATTGGCTATAAAACCACCTCATTGAGGCCACATTTTTTGTGAATGCACTACTGTTTTGAAGTCCCAGAAACTTAAACTACTCTGTCTCCTAGGGATTTTTGGACTTACAATGATGGCTCATATAACTAAATTAATAAGGCAGGTGCGTGGGTCGTTCAGTGGTAGAATTCTCGCCTGGCATGCAGGAGACCCAGGTTCGTTTCCCGGCCTGTGTACTTTCCCTCCCCCCACTCTACCCCCCCCAAAAAAAACCTCAACAAATGGTGCTGCAATAATGGGACAGTCACATGGAAAAAAGGATGAAATGTGACCCCCCACCACACAGCATATGAAAAAAATTAAGGAACTGTGATATGAAAAATTTAAAAAGTATTAAGTTGTAAGAATAAAAATAATCTCAAAGGTGATAAAAATTCATATCTTCTGACCAGAACAGCCTTGTTCTAATTTGAGATTTCCAAAGAAGTCCAACTGACAATCAAAGATAAGTTTTCAAAGCAAAATTTCAAATGCTTGATGACCTCAGGCTATCATAATGTGACACATCCGCTGCCACTAAAGGAATAATCCTGCTACAGTTGGCTAAACTGACTTAAGCTACTGCAGGTAACGCAGAACCCTCTAGAACTGGGTGGACATCTTTTGCTCATTTTCTTTTGCATTCAGATTGGTCATTATAAATATTCTTGCAATGGTAATGTACAAATGGTGCTTTATAGAAATATAAGACATGCTAAAATTACCTGAGGCTGTACTCTGCTACTCTGTTGGAGGAAATTACCCAACTGCTCGTTTAAATCTTGTCTTTTCATAATTTTATTTTCAAAGATCATCTATTTCTTCATTGTTGGGACTCTTTTTTGCCTGTTCTTTCAGGGCCTAAAGTGGATGCTTATTTTCCCATTACAGGAGAACAATGGAATGATATTACTGAATTGAAAAGAATCAATTAAAACATGTTTACAAGAACATGCTATCATAAAGCTCAAGGAAAGGAACAGAACTGCTGACGTAAAATTATGTTGCCAAAAACAGCAGTCCGTGTTTCCTTTTTTTGGCCCAAGCAGTAATTCTTGACATTCATTTGGAAACCAAAGTTCTGAGACTCTTATGCCCGCACATATTTAAAATCTTGAAAACCAATCTTCCATCTCTAATGCTTACAACTACATGTGTTTCAAACAAAAAAGATAATGGAAACATTTATATACTTGAACATTAAGAGAGAAATGTATTGTGTTACTAAATTGAAAATCCTTTGCTGTAACTTCTCTTTGTTTTAATGATTTTTTTTATAACAGAATAAGGACTTTTTTTTTTTAATTTGCAAGGAGGGAGAGAAAGTAGGAAAGTAAACAAGTAATAATTGTGCAGAATACTAACAAAATTTTGACAAATTATGAACTTTATTGTATAATATATCCTTTATTTCATACATCATATTTGGAACACTATATGGATTCACAACACGTATTTAGCTTAATGATATATAAGGGGCATATTTCCAACTCATTTGACATTTGCTTTTAAAGACAAAATATTTCATTGGTGAACTAGTTGATTTTAAGCATCAATCTATTAAATTTTGGGTTGTTTCCTTTTTCCTATAAGGGCGCTTGCGTGTTTCAGTGGCAAAATGCTCGCCTTTCATGCGGGAGACCCAGGTTTGATTCCCGGACGATGCACCCCACCCCCACCCCGCCTGCCAAAAAAAAAAGGACACTCGTAGACAAATTCCCAAGAACAAAGTAAAATTAACCCTTTAATAGTAAGTCCTAGATATTTTCTGAGAAAAATTCTACACATATTTTTAACACTTTTAATGCGTATGGCTTAACTTTTCTTAGTAATGAATGTACCTATTTCAATATCTACATTTAAGCATACAAAATACCTTCCTAATCTGCACTTAACTATACTGGATATTATATTCAAAATAATATTAATTGGGAAACATATAATTAGTAAAGATAGCAAATCTCACTTTTTCTTAATTTATGTTTCTTTGATTACCAGACTAACTGGGCAATTCCCAGAGTGACCTTTGGTAATTCTTCTATGAATTTCCTGTTTTAATATCTCATTTTTATAAACTCCTAGAATTGGCTTTATCTGAACGAAGTTGGACTACTGCTTTACACCCTGTATTGCTTTATACCCTGCAAGTAGCGCTGTGAGTGCTTCCATTGAAGACACTGCCACTAGGGGGCCGTCTTGCCAACCTCTCATAGCCCACACAGTGTCAACAAGTTCCAAGGAGGTGATTTCTTTTCCTTCCAGATCTGCATTGTACTTCTTCAGAAAATGTTTTGACATTGATGGCATATTGGTGACATTCTTTGCTAGTTTTTATTTTGCTAGTGATTAAAAATCCTCTGACTTTTTATATGCCCTTGATGGCTTCATTAAACAGAGTATGAAGGGGGAAGGAAGAGGCTGGCATAAATGAATTGCATTTGCTCCACCACTACTCTTTCCCAGAAGATAATTTGTGATATTGTTTGCTTTTAAAGGAGATTCCATAAACTGTTTGGTATGACTGTACTGTTTGTCAAATAAGACAAAATTTTAGTTGTATTTTTAATGATAAAGTGGACATTTTATACAATTTTAATAGCTGTGATTCTACATGTCATTTGAGTGGAAATGTGTCTTCTTTTGGAATATTCTAAGTCCTAAGGGGAAATTGATCTCATACAGCAAGATTTAGTTTTGAAGGACTGTTAAAGAGTTTGAGACAGGGAATTTATACTTCTCAATCTTTGTCCTAGATTTGAAGCAGTAACATTTCTTCCATTATTTCAGAAATGAGGTTTGCTAACTTACCAACCGGTGGCCTACAATGGCTTAATGATTTCATATCTGCTATCTCTGTCCTCCTCTCCCCTTCTTTTCTTTGCTTCTGATGGCTCCTCAATCAGGCCATTCAGGTTTTTCTGCCTTACAGCCTTTTCTCTAACAATTCTCTTTGTCTGGAACGCTCTTCCCCAGATATCTTCTTGGTTAAATCTTTCTTCTTTTTCAAATCTTAGGTAAAATGTCACCATCTAAATAAGTCTTACTCGCACCATCTTATTCATTACTGCAATTTGTCTCCTCTGTCCACCAAACTCTCTCTTTATCCTCCTTTCCCTGATCTGCTATTTCATTATTATAACACCTACAAACTTGTAAAATGATCTACTATTTCATTATTATAACACCTACAAACTCGTAAAATGTTGTATGATACACTTATGAGTTATGATTATAACACATAAACAATTTCAGTTCCATGAGGGCAAGGGTCCTTTTTATTCTATCTTAGCACATTTATGTACCCCAAATACCCTAAGTAGTTATGTAGGGGCTCAACATTTAAAAAATAAATAAATTAATAAAGATGTCTGAAGATTTATGGTCTAAAGCAAGCTCAGTGGCTTAAGTTTGTCATTCAGAGATTGATGGCTTAAATTTGGCCAAAGGGAAGTTATTTTCACCATTAAAATTGGCAAACTCTGTAAATCAGGACTCTTTTTCCCTACTCAGAGAGTGTTTTACCAGCACACCTCTGTACCCATTTTTCTGCCATCCTCATTGATTTAGTCATTGTGCTTGTTGCTTCATGGTTGAAAGATGACTGCCAAACTAGTTGGCATCCTGACTCCACATATAAGGAGGTATATGTGGGTTGTGTGAAAGTAAAAGCAAACTCTGCTCAGCAGGTCTTTTATCAGACAGAAGCCTCCCAGAAGCTTTTACTCCCAGAAGCTTCTTAAAAGGATAGTGCTAACCTCTCATTGGCCCATACTTTCACAGGAAACTGTGAAAGTAAATGTCTAGCAATTGGAAATGTTCTACCATGATTGCTTTGGATTACTCATAACTTTTCTCCTGGGAATTTAGCTGCATCCTGAAAGAAAATCAAGAAGCAACTGTCCGGAAAGAATGGAAACATGAACACTTGAAGTTTGCCAAACCAGAATGGCTACTACTAAAGACAGACCACAACGAAAGATTTTCCTAAGTATTGAAACCTTTTAATGTGCAGAAAAAAGAGCACCTGACATTTTGTGAAGCAGATGCTTCTAAATTTTCACTAATAACCACAATTGAGGGAAGAGATAACTGAATATTTTGGCATTGAGGAAATAAAATCCTTTGGGTACCATGTATGATAGTTTAGCATCATGTAGGATCAGATGTAGCACTGCAGCTGCATTTGGTCTTACAGAAAGCCAACACAATCTTGTTATTTTTATTTTTGTTTTCTTTGCCCTCTGGAAAATAACTGCATCTGGGATTTATCTTAACACACTTTTGCTGCTGTTATATTACACGCCTGACATTCACCATGGAGCAGAGTATAAGGTACTGCTTTTTAAGATCTTTCTTCTTTTTAGTTAAAAAAATAGATTCTATGCATACAGCACTTTCCATTTAGCCAATTTCAGGTAGTACTATAGAAAGTAATTTTTATGTATATATCCTGGGTAGCATTCCTAGGAAACCATCCATAAGTGAACAATGTTCCCATTCAACACTGTTTAACATCTAAAGGACAAGAGTCCCTGTCCTAGAAAAAAAAATCAGCAGGAAAGCAATTGCATTCTATTTAGATGGTGATAGGTTGACAAACAATTCGGATGCTGAACTAAAGGCAAACCTGTGTGAGAGAAAGAAGGAAAGAGAGAGAGAGAAAGAGGGAGAGAGGGAGAGAGGAGAGAGGAGAGAGGGAGAGAGGGAGAGAGGGAGAAGGGAGAGAGGGAGAGGAGGGAGGGAAAAAAGAGAGAGAGAGAGAGAGAGAGAGAGGAAGAAAGGAAGAAAGGAAGAAAGGAAGAAAGGAAGAAAGAAAGAAAGAAAGAAGAGAAAGAAAGAAAGAAAGAAAGAAAGAAAGAAAGAAAGAAAGAAAGAAAAAAGAAAGAAAGAAAGAAAGAAAGAGAAAGAAGGAAGAGAAAGAAGAAAGAGAGAAGGAGTGAGAGAAATGGAGGGAGAGAGAGAGGGAAAGAAAGAACAAAAGAAAGAAAGAGGGAGGAAAGAGTCTAGGGGAATCAAGAGCCCATCTCAGTTTAGTTTGGTTTTGTTAATTACATTGCTTGAAGATCACTTGAATCAATTTTTTACCTCTCTTTCTATACCACAGTTTATATTAGTGACAACACAACCCTCCACAAGCCATCCCTAGCACTGCACCCAGCCTTATCTTTCTGATACCAAGTCTGATCACATCAAACCTCTGCTCAACACAAGACAAAACTGAGAAACCTTTAGTGGCTCCCAAGATAATGCCCAGAGTTTTGAGCTTAAAGTTTCCACAGATTGGAACCAAGCTATGAATCCGGTCTCATCTCTCACCATTCAATTCTCGTCAGCACCTAGAATTCCTTTTTTTTTCTCCTCAGAGTAACCCATATATATGCTCGGCTTTTGAATGCATTCTTTCTTCTAACATTAGAGTCTTTCCTGGCTGGGGAAAAGCTCATTTTTTCACTAATTCTTAGTCTTTTCATCAGTATCTTCTCTAACCTACCATTCCCCATACACAGAACTATTTTTCTACATTTGTTCTTACTATTACATTTTAGGTAACTTTAGTCATTAATTGGATCATAAAGTGTTTTCATTTATTTGAGTGTCTATATCCTGCCATCCACACTGTGAATTCCAAAAGGGATAAAAGTACTGTACCAGTTTGAATCAATTATGTACCCCAGAAAAGCCATGTTTTAATTCTGACCCAATCTTTGGGGGCGGCTATTTCTTTTAATCCCAATTCAATATCGTAGGGTGAAAACTTTTGATTAGATGATCTCCACAGAGATCTGGCATGCCCAATTGTGGGTGTGGACTTCTAATTAAATGGAGATGTGACCCTGCCTATTCAAGGTGGATCATGATTGATTTATCAGAGTCCTTTAAAAGAGAAAACATTTTGGAGAAACACCAGAGACGACATAGATGTTTGGAGATTGGGACAGAAATAGACTGGGTGCCAAGCAGGGACTCACAGAAATAGCCAGAATCTGAAGAGAAGAAATCTCTGGCCCTGGCAGATGCTAATCTAAGAGATGAAACCCTAAGTTTTGTCCCAGAGCAGCTAAGTGAATGCCTATCAATTACGTACAGATGCCAAATGAGGAACCCTTGCAGGAAACAAAGGCTGAAAGCAACAGAGCCCAAGAGCAAGGGACCAGCAGATGCCAACTACATGTCTTTCAAGCTGGGAGAGGTGTTCTGGATGGCAAAACCCTTTCTTGAGTGAAGGTAACCTTTTGTTGGTGTCTTAGTTTGGACATTTCTTAGCTCTAGAACTATAAACTTGTAACTTATTAAATTTCCTTTTTTAAAAGCCATTCCATTTCTGGTATATTGTTTTCTGGCAGCATTAGCAAACTAATACAAATACCTTATTCATATTTGCATATTTCAGGACCAAGAATGTTGAAATTCTTATTGAGTATATGGACTAATCAATAATCAGTAATTATTACAAATCCATTGTGTGGCAAAAAATATCCTTTTCTCAACAAGAAGCTTGTAGGTAAACACTAACTCAATAAATAATAACATAAGGGCAGAAAATTTCACCCAAAAGTTTCACTAAAAAGATTCAAATAGAGGAGCAGATGGAATCTGATGTAACTAATAGTAAGAGCTCGTAACCTTGATATAGGCTAAAGTTTGCCTAGTTAGAGAATTGAGAAATGTCTAAAGGGAAGGAAAGCAAATGATGGCAGAGAGGAAGATGATTTTGAGAATGGAATGGTGCTGGAACTATGGTAGGAGCCTGGTTTGAATGGAACGTCCAATTTGTGCTAGATAGTACTAAGAAGTGTAATTAAAAAGGAAAAGCATTGGGAAAAGCTACTAGGTTTTGGGACTAGAAGATTGGAGTTGGGGGCAATATCCTACTTACCCTCTGTGTGATCTTCAGTAAGATTTTTGGGATGGCATTCAACAATGCAGGTGAAGTTCCTGAGCACAAAGTGTGGCATATGGGAAATCTAAATAATTAAATCTGAATAGGATTAGAAGAAATGAAATCTCTTCGAAAATGCACATGCAATATGATTCAATCTGAAGTAAAACTTTAGAATTATAAAAGTCATGTGTCTCCTTCTTTCCTATGTTTGCAATCTTAGTTGTTTTTTCCTGTGTAATTTGCAAATGGAGTTAAAGTTGTAGCATAGTTCAAGATAAAAAAAAACAGACAAAAAACTCTGTTTAATTTACTGCATGTCAGGAAGACAGTATCATTTTGAGGACAGGATCTTACTGAAACATGGCAAGAGGGTCAAAGAAAACCATGCATACATGTCTCCTTAGAAGAGAACACTTTTGGGCTTTGAAGGAACCTGAGAATTGCTTATTCCGATTTTGTCAATTTATCAATAAGAAAGTTGAGCCCTGGCGAGATTAAAGCCACAGTTAGTCTAGAGTGATGGCTTCTAGAAGAGTGATCTCCATGGTCTCTAGACAATTCTTCCTTCTCACTGGGTCTAGGTGGGCATCTGTCAGCAACAGGGAGGTCGACCCCTGCATCTTTATCTTTAGATCCTTTAGATAACTCATGTGTGATCAATGCAAACCCAATTTTAAGGCATGAAGAGATGCCCAGACAAAAACCCAAATTACATTTGCAGCAAAACTCCTGCTATTTCAGTACATTAGCTACAGATTCAATAAAGGTAAAGTGGTTGTTAAGCTTTTCAGCTTGAATGGCATCATTTTTTTATTGCACTTGGAAGAAAAACGTGGTGGCACCCACCCAAAATCATAAAACCAGAGCATCTAACAAAAGATGCTGTGAGCCTTGAGCTCCATTATAATTTCAGATTTGGTGTGCTTCCCACTCTGTATATCACCTGAAATTTACAGCTGCACCTGCAAACTCAAGCAAGAAGCTGAACTCTTAGATAAATAGAATTGTTCACAGAGTTCCCTGAATATGATGCACTGTTAGGAAACTAGGAACTAGGCCCTCAGACCAGGTGAGGTCCAGATTTACCCAAATTGGCCAAAATCAATTGGAGTTTTGAGAATTAAATATATTTAGAATTAATGTCAATCTTTTAGATGTCCAAAAGAGTCTGTAATAAGACACATGGGAAAATAAATTGATTTGTCATAATCATAGTTGCAAGATTTTATCCAAATCTAACTTTCTCTGGCTTTTCCATATTCCATTCTCCCTATCATTGTTAAAGATGGATGAATTTTATTTTGATAATTAGTCAAAATCAGCAAAATATTTACAGTGAAAATTTTATTTTATGATTCTATACAGGGTGCTACAAAATATGAGGGCAAATACACACCATATGATATGGTAACATGACCCATGCTTTTCAGATGAGTGGAGGTGGGGAGAGGAGATCGATGCTTAAGTGCCCACCCTGTGCATGCCATTTTATAAACGATGGAGAAATATGTGTAATAATTTGCATTTACTAGTTTCTCATATATTTCTTGCTTAAACATGGCATTCAATAAAGCCTCAGTAATTGTGGGTACTAGTGATTTGCATCCTTAATTAATCAGTAGGAAAACCGAGTCTCAGATCTATTCCTTAGTTTGTTCATTATTAATGAACTTTTAGTGGAACCAAGATTTAAATCCACTTTTCTGACTCCTAGCCCACAATCTTCCTTTGCTGTCATGTTCCCATCTGTCCACTGAATAGCTGTTTGAGTTTTCACAGGGTTCATAGCATTCCCATCTCTTTATGGACAATATCAAATTTTAGGTAGGTCTCAAAAATGGACAGGATGCAAATGATTGGAAAGGAAGCAAAAGACATCGCCTGAAAGCGGAGATGAGCAAAAGGGATTTGGGAGCAACAGCACAACACTTCACTCCCTGGAGGAAGGTGTATCCTTGAAGGCTTGGAAAACCGAAAATTGTAAAATCAGAGTTAGTTTGAGAACATAAAATGGTGGATAGCTCATAATCGAAGGTCAAGTGATTATCCGTTAGCATGAAATGATTTCCACTCACGATATGAAGTACACGTCTCTCTTCACTGTTCATACCTGTGAACCAGGTAGCAGTGCCTTCCACTCTCCACTACCAGTTGACTGTCAATCACCTTCCATGTGAAGGGACTGCAGGAACGCTGTCTCAAATCTTATTTCTTCATGTGAAACAGAAAATAGAACTATAATTCAGTTATTTGTTTGATAAGGACATATAGTTAGGATTTCCTTCTTTTAAAGGTGCTTTGTACTTCTAAGGAATTGCTTGGCATTATTTTAAATACTGTAAGAGACCCAAAATTTTAAGATACAGACTCAAATACAAAAATATTATAGTCTAGTTGCATGCATTTATTAAGTTATTGTAATTAGGTATGAAATTACTTTGAAATTGTGATTTTTTTTATTTTGGGCATTTAGTTGCTATGGAAGAATTTGACAGAGATTACTGATCAACATGGAGTTTTTCTTTGGAAAAAATGGAAATTTTTAAAAGTCACCTTCTATAGAAGTATAATTAACAATACATTTGTTTGATGAAAGCTTTTTCCCTCATCTTTATTCTTAGAAATGCATAGAATTTATTTTGGAGAATTTATTCTCTGGGACTATACTTCATATATGATTTTTTTCAGAAGCCAACTGGGACATAAGCCAATTTTGTGTTTTCAGTCTCCCTTCATTTGCAAAAAGGTATTACACCGCAGCATAGAAATTTTCATTTTCTAAGGAGTAAGAGCATGCTCTCCCAAGGAAGGGTGGAAGAGAACCACACTGATAATGCCTTCCATCTCGAGCAAAAAAAGCAGGAAACCTGGTAGGAGAGAAATGGTCCTCCAAACAATTGCCTTTCTTTGGTTCATCCTGTTCACTTTCTTCTGCATTACTTTCCTCATCCAGTTACCAAAGCATATCGCCATTAGCCCATTTCTCAAAGAACAAAGTAGTTATTGCAATAAATTTAAAAATAATGATTAATTAGAGATTTTGCTAAGAAAACTCCTAACTAAAATTGACTCAAGATGATCCTGGCAACTCTTTTTTTTTTGCATTCATCTTCTGATTTTTCAGCTTTCTTCCAGACTTCCAGGGCCTTCCAGGACTCCTAGCTAACTGAAATGTCCCTCTCACTGGAACCCCGAGACCAAGTCATGTATAGGAGCCACTCTTTCCACTTCCTTATCAAAATGAAAGTCTTTAGTGAACGTTTTTTGGGAGACTCTGTTCCTGATTGGCAGCAAAAGACTCCTAATTTCATTTCTCAAAATGAAGTGAACATGTTCTGCTTAAAACATGCCTAACAAAACTCTAAGCTGACACTCAATCACACAGTATGTATGGGTTTCGTAGCAATATACCAACTTTCCTGATTAAAAGCCTCTGTGTAACATTGATCCATCACGAATAAGTCAGTTAATGAGTTTAGAAATGAAAAATAGAAGAGGCGACATTATGACGTTTTTCCCAAAATCATTTACCCTTTTGTCAATAGAAATGATGGTAGCATGCTTTTAACATGTGTCTCAGTGATCCCAAACCAAATCATTTGGAAAACAAAGACAAAAACATCGTTTGTTTATTTCTTTTCCAGTTTGCTAAACTTCCACTAAAACTGAAATTACATAGTAGTAGATAAAGAAAAATAGTTTCATTGAAATTTTGTTGAAACTGGTATTGGAATAAAAATCTGGGAGAAATTATTCAGCTCCCACAAAGCAGAAATTATGACTGTTATGCAAATAATAGTCATAGATAAATTATTGTGAGTATTTTAAGCATGGGGATTGAAGACAGAAAAATCTAATACTGTTATTGGTTTACCATTTTATAATGGAGAACTTTGAACACACACATAAGTGTTATGATGTGATAAAACTTCTGGTTTTTTTTTTTTTTCCAGTTCAGCTTTGCTAATATCAATTCTGCCCATCTCAGCCCCATTCAACATCAATCCTCTGGATTAGTTTCAACAAATCCCAGAAATCATACTGTTTCATCCATAAAGTTTTAGTATATAATTCCCAAAATGGGGACTCATTTTACTAACATAACCACAATATTATCATATATAAAAAATAATTTCTTATTTCCATCAAATAACCATTGAAATTTCTAATTGTTTTATGATTAAGAAGTAATTTCCCCCTGCATTTCCACTTTCTTCTATAAGGAGGACTCCTAGCCTCCTTATATGTAAAATAAGCTTTAAAACCCACCCGAGGGGGGTGCAAGGGTAATTCAGTGGTAGAATTCTCACCTGCCATGTGGAAGACCCAGGTTTGATTCCCAGTCCATGTACTTCCTCTAAAACAAATAGGTAAAACACAAACAAAGAAACAGATAAACAAAAAATTCAACAAATGGTGTTGCAATAATGGGATACTTACATAGAAAAATAATTAAATGTGATCCCACCATACAGCATACCAAAACAAAAACAAAAACAAAAACAAAAAAAAACATATACTTTAGAAGTGTGCTGTGAAGATTAGATGAGGTTTTACATGCATCCACATCCCCCCTGCCCCATGCACATGCTCCATACTCCTAAGAATGAGTCAAGACTTAGAAGTTACTCAGTTGAAAAAAAGAGAAATCTTTAAAGTGAATCTTTATATATTTTGGGAAGACATTTTAAATCTAAATCAATGTCTTCAAGGCCAAATAAAAATCTTGACCATGGTAGAACGGCAAATCAGACTCTGGCCATCTTCTGATTTCTCCCTTGTCTCTTTTCTTCCCTCTTCTCTGATCTCAGTAGATTGTTTCCCTCCTTTCTGTGGAGGCCCAGAAGTGGGGCTGCCCTCAGATCCGATGCCCTTACTCAAATTTATCTAGTTCTTCCCAAAAGAGGATGGTCATCAGGTGTTTGTCTTGGAAATGACAAGCAAACCAAGCTATGATATTGAAGCCATTGATGAAAAAAAGAAAAGGGAGAAAGAGTCCCAGTATTTCAGCCTTTTCGGTTATTTCAGAGCATAACTTTGGGGCTATGGGGCAATTTTTAAGCAGCAGAAAAATATCTCTGTGCATCTAAGTCCCTAGCAGAGACATGGTATATGAAAGGCAGCTATTCACCCATACTATAGATAGACCACATAAAGATTTAACCTAATCACTTCCATCCCATTAGAAATAAGAGGTCAATTCCCTCCCCCACTTTTATTTGGCACTAACGCGCTATTTCCCTTATTTTGAGATCATTACAAATGAAAGATGGGAAACCTATTAAATATATTGATATATTGGCACAAATTGCCATGTTGGAGTTTAAGTCCAGAAAAATTTTTAATGATAAGTAATGCTTAAATGCCCATTAGGAATGTCCTCCTCCATGCAGTGAATGTATGAGTCCATTTTCCCCAGTCTCACTAACATCTCTTTTTTCAATTTTGCCCATTTGATAATGAAAATATTACCTCTCTAAGTGGCACTACTTTGATTTCTAGTGTGGCTGAGTATTTAATATTTTGTGGTTATTTTCCATGTCCTTTATGCCTTTTGTATGCGTTTTGTATTTTTCTATTGGAGCATTTGTCTCTTTCATGTTGAATACTGTTTTCATGTGTACACAGTATAGTTTTCATTTTCTTTTCTCCTGGTTACCAAACGGACTCTGAACTTCTTACATTTTCAACTGACATTGTGACTCTAAATATTAGTAACCAGTAGAATTATGAATTATAAGGCATTTAAAAGTTGAGGATTTCAAAGCATTCCATAATAATGAATCTCCATCTCACCAAGTGCTACAAATTCTTTTCTAAAGACAGTAAATTGAAAGTGACAGTTTCCCGGATGTATGGGCAGAGAGATGGTAAATTTATGGTTAGAAATAAGAATCCAGATTTCAACACTAACGCTGTCCTCTCCTTTTTGTTTTCCTATCTATCCTTATTGGAAGTAGAGAAACTATCTCTAGGCAGGACTTCTATGAAAACCAATCAATCACTGTGTTAGTACATTTTGTTTTGTTTTATGATCCTGTCTTCTGTTCTGGAGTACCAGGAGTTGAAGTTCTGATATTCAGTGATATCAAGACTATTTCAGCACCTGCTATACACCCAGAATGGTGCTCTGGGACATATCAGGAAGGAAGGAACAGCCCTGCCACTGGCCTCAAATGTTGGATTTGCAGAATTTGAATCTGAGAGGATGCTTCTGCCCAAACAATTCTGGAGTTACTTTGGAATTCCCTTAGAACCGGTTTCTATTCTCATTGTATCTTATTTACACTGTATTAAAAAAAAAACATTCATTTTGTTTTACTAAAATTAAAATAACTCATGGCTATTAGCTCACGTGTTTTTCTCCCATACTCCCTTACTAGGAAATTCATTGTCAAAAGTGAAATAATGATTTGTCACTATTGAAGATCTTCAAAAAATATTATGGTGGGGACCCAAAAAAGCAAAGCTCAGGGAGGGTCCCTCTGGAGTAGATGCAAGACTCAGGCAGAAGGAGGGTCATTACCACATTCCCAAGGCCAGACTCAGAGCCTGGCATATGGTGGACACTCCACAAGTCTTACTGAATAAATGAAGAAAAGAAAAATTCCAGAGTCATTTGATAAAGCAAAAATTTTCTAACCCAACAATTACCCAGAAATGACTCCTCATACCCGAGGAGCAAATACCTTCTTTGTGCATGGTTATAAATGTTCATATTTTAAAAATTATAATTTGACTTAGAAATTACCTGAATTATCTTTAAAATGTTTATAATCACAGACAAATTATTGTAAGGCTGTGCTTCCAAATAAGATAATCTATTCCACTACATGTGAAATATCATGTTAAAATAATAATAGATTCATGACAGTTTTCAAGAATTGCCATCTTCAGCAAAAAGCCATGATTAATTGGAAATGACAGGATCAAAATGATCTGGCTGGATCATTTGATATGCAATCAAAGCATAATAGATTAGAAAATAGAATTAATTACTTAATGATAAGGAAAATGGATATGTTTGTAAATTGTTGAGTTGCTGTTGGGCAAAAACAGTTCATTGATTTCTTACTAATATAAGATTAACATTAAAAAATTTAAGGGGTCTAAAATGTTTCAGTTATAAAGAAGTTAAGTGAGTATTTTTCCTTTCCCTGTCAGTCTTTTGCCTTCTCTGACACCTGGCTAGAACTGTGAATGCAATTTTTTATTCGTGCTTTGAGAGTTTCCCTTTTAGAAATTGTTGTCATTTGAGGATAGAATGTCTGTAGCCTTCTACTTCATTGACTTCCCATCTGTTGTCAACAATCATTTGAGAGCATTTCTAATTTTCCTCCCATCCTCTCTTAATTTCCTTTTCTCTTTTTTAACAGTTTCATAATTAACATTACATTGTGGTAAGTATCCTTGGGGAAAATGATGTAAAATATTTCAGTTCATCATGTATACATTACAACAGATTTGAGGTACTCTGGCTCCCGAAATGGCATCCCAATTCCCCTTCTTTTTATTGAGGAGTAGCTGTTGCGTTCACAATATTATGTTCACAATATTATGAAGTAGCCAGAATCGTCATTAATGAATATTAAATAATTATGCAAATGAAAACAAATTGGATAGCTATTTTTTTTTCTGAACAAAAAGCCATTCTTAAATTCAAGGTGAATTCTTGAAATTTTCCAAGATCAATTTCAACTGTAATATTTAGCTTATTTGGCCCCTTAACTCTGTCCATGATGTCTTATTAACACTTCCCAAAATCAAGAATATCGTCTCATTCAAATAACATCAATTCCTAAAAATGCATTTTAGTATGTTTCTGGATGTTGTTTCAAGTGTAATTAATTCAGAGAAGAACCTGATGGTAAAATGTCAGAACTCAAAAACTTGACAGTAACTTTCCAAACTCAAGTACAGAGTGGCATTCTGATTTCTCTAGGGATGGGAAAGAGGTGGATTGGGGAATGGGAAATGATCCCAAAGCTGATTTTCAAGGACATTTGAGGTAACAAAACTAGAAGTTTCTACAATCTGAAATTGTTTTATATTATCATTAAGAATAGTAAGATAAGGCATTAAATTTTTATATTATTTTTTCTAAATCAGTAATTATCCTTCTTGATTAAAGAGTATGCAAATTAAAATTATTACAGAAAGCCTTCTTATATAAACTAATTAGAATAATAAAAGTAGAAAACAACCTCAATAAATATTGCATGTAGCAAACAAGTTGAAAATATGCTTTTGGGTAACACAACCAAAATCATCTTTTACATTGCTTAAGTTGAATGATGGCCGGCAAATGCAATTAGGCACCTCTTTTATATTAATTAGGTGACTTTTACGATGCTTTTAAGACTGGAAATATCAATAGTACTAAAATTGCTTGAATGTTCCCAAGTTTTTTATTTTCCTTCCATTCTTTTATACGTTTAACTTCTGATGAGTTAATTGGTGACAATATGATCTCAATTTAACCTTTGCCTTCTTTGCTCTGATTTCATAATATTGTGAAGTAGTTTCAATGAACAATTGTAATAGAACTTTCATTAAAGTGTTCTTGGATTGGAAGGAAAAAGACAATTTGTGGCAACACATAGACCCTAACCCTTAATTAAATTCTTCTCTTCATCTTTTTGGTCTGTGGTAAAACATTCCATACTGAAGTAGGCCAGACCTTTGCTTCTAAAATCAAGAAGATCTGAATTTGATTACTTAGGAACTTAGGAACTGTGTGACTTAGAACAGAGTAGTTAACATCTCTGAATTTTTATTTCCAGACATATAAATTTGGATAACAGTATATCTTACCATGCTTGGGATTGCTAATAGAATTAAGTGACAAAATTTAAGTAAAGCATTCCACACAATCTCGAGTGTATATTTACTGCTCATTAACAGATAATTATCCTCGATATTATCATCATTATTGTTTTTACAGCTAAAGATGAGGAAAGAGAGCTGTTGGGAAAATAGGTGAAAGAAAATGAAGATGAGAAAGAAGACAGGAAGGCACAGAGCATGCCCTAGGAATTCACACGGGAGAATGGGCATAACCGAAGGCACTGACAAAATGAGAAAAAAGGAAGCTAAATATACTGTGCAATTATAATATTGCAAGAATTTTTTAGTTAAACCCTTAGCTCATTTCAACCTCAAAAAGTCTAATTAGGTATTATCATGTCTTTCAGCTTTGATGAATTGAGACTCAGAAAGGTTAAGTGTTTGGACCAAAATCATGCAGCTATTATACCACTGACAAGGAGGAATTAATATTCAGATCTTTTTACTTCATTTTTAGAGTCTTTTTTTTATTGTAGCACCTATCATCATATCTCAAGGATAGGAAACCCGATCCAAACACAGCTTCTGACAATTTTATTCCGTCTAACAATTTCCCTTTTTTCCCATTCAAACCTATTGCTAGAAACCTTGGGCGAAAGAGAGGGCAGCATCATATTCTCGTGCCTGTGATTCATCTCTCAGCTTCTCCCCAACCTTGTGGCATCTACTATTCTCTCAATATGAAGACAAAAAAATAAATATTCCTGGTGATTTAAGAGGTTCTGTGATTCTCCAGCAATTCAGAAATATTGCTAAACTACAACCTTAACTTAAATTTTGAACTATTTATTTCAGATCACAAGATTAACCCATCTGGAATATTCTCCTGGCAGTTCTAGCTAAAAATTGTTTTTCTTGTCATGACTTATAGTTGTCAACAAGATGTATGTCTGATGGGATAAGCTACCTCATGTGACCTTTTCATAAATGGGGAGGGGTTATAAACAAGCAAATACCTAAATAAATGTGCCAATGGCCAAGTGATTGGACAAGCTTGTTATTGTTTTTCTCACTGTGCAGTTTTCCCAGAAAATATTCACATAATTCAAAGCCAATGCTGATGTTGTGTTTCTTTAATTGTATTAGAGCATTTCTTCTTATTTCAAAGATGAAAGCTTAGTAATACTAATAGAAGTGTAAGCCAAAATAAATGACACTTTTCTGTCATAAAGGTTTCTTTCTTCCTAGGTGTTCAGATTGAATTTAGAGATCCTCACAATTAGGTCACAATCCATGTGTGGAATTTTCCATTTACCATTGACTTAAGAATTTAGGATTATCTAATGTAGGGCTTTTTATAAACCTCATACTCTGAAGCACAGGTTGGGAGACATTTAGACACCCCTATTTGTTTTCATTATGTGCTTTTCTTCTCAGGTCTACTTTATTTTTAAATTCACTGAGGTATAACTGAAGTACACATATTTAAAGTGTACAATTTGATCAGTTATTTTCATTGTTTTTAAATACAATTTTATTGATATATATTATAAATTTATATACCATGTGTTCTAATGTGCTAGCTGCTGGAATGCAACACGCCAGAGACGGATTGGCTTTTAATAAAAGGGGATTTATTTTGTTAGTTCTTCAGAGGAAAGGCAGCTAATTTTCAGCTGAGGTTCTTTCTTATGTGGGAAGGCACAGGATGGTCTCTACTGGCTTTCTCTCCAGGCCTCTGGGTTCCAACAACTTTCTCCAGGGTGATTTCTTTCTGCATCTCCAAAGGCCTGGGCTGAGCTGCGAGTGCTGAGATAAGGTATGTTGAGCTGCTTGGGCTGTGCTATGTTGAAATCTCTCATTTAAGCACCAGCCAATTAAGTCAAACATCATTCATTGCAGCAGGCACACCTCCTAGCCGACTGCAGATGTAATCAGCAACAGATGAGGTTCACATGCCATTGGCTCATGCTCACAGCAACAGAACTAGGTACCTTCACCTGGCCAAGTTGACAACTGACTCTAACTACCACATGTCCACCCCTTGTCAACTTGGCAACTGCACGCATCACCTTAAACAATATTAAGGTGCAAAAAATTCTCTTCTGGCTGTGGATCTGTGCATCTCAAAACAAGTTGTCTAGTGCCAATACACAAAAGACAATATTCACAGGATACAGTTTTTCATTTCCATAGGGAGAAATTGGAAGAAACACAGATGTAAACCCTGCAGGGCAAGCGCCATGGGATTTCAAAGTCTGAAAGTCATTTATCCTTTGACTTCAGAAAGTGGCAGTCCCACCCTTTCCAAGGGCCTATGCAGTGGCCTGCCTCTTTCCAAATCAACCTCAGGGAACAACGAGGAGACCACCTTTATCTCGGCTCCACTCTCTCCAGGCATCAGAGCCACCCCTGGGCTCTCTGCCATTTCCGGGGAACACGCTCGACTCCTCCATGTGGTGGCAGCCCACAAGTCCCCAAGGAGCGTGCTGTATCTTCTCAAAGACCTGAGGCTGCACGACTCTCCCACTGCAACAAGATGGGAGACTCATCCTCTGAGCTCAAGACAAACACTTACCCTCTCAATGTATATGGGTAGGTCCACTCTCCTGGTCGAGGTTTCTTGACTTTAGACCTGAGCGTCCATGGTTCTCACTCTGCAAACTCCAATTTGTCCCTTTGTGTACCCC
Source organism: Tamandua tetradactyla (assembly GCF_023851605.1). NCBI lineage: Eukaryota > Metazoa > Chordata > Mammalia > Pilosa > Myrmecophagidae > Tamandua > Tamandua tetradactyla. Next base: position 50,745,535 of record NC_135343.1, on the reverse strand, counting down.
TCTGTCCAGATTGACAGTGGTTCTGTTTACACCAACAGTCTCTTCAAGCACTCCAGGACTTCTCCATCATTCTCTTCAAAGTTCCTCCAAAATCTTCCCCTTAGCCATCCAAAAAACTGTTCCAACATATCTGGTATTTGCAAACTGCAGCAGCACCCCACTCTCCGGTACCAAATCTGTTCTAGTTTACTAGCTGCCAGAATGCAATATACCAGAAACAGAATGGCTTTTAAAAGGGGAAATTTAATAAGTTGCTAGTTTATAGATCTAAGGCTGAGAAAATGTCCCAATTAAAACAAGTCTATAGAAATGTCCAATCAAAGGCATCCAGAGAAAGATACCTTGATTCAAGAAGGCCTATGAAGCTCAGGGTTTCTTTCTCAAGTGAGAAGGCACATGGTGAACACAGTCAGAGTTTCTCTCTCATCTGGAAAGGCACATGGTGAACACAGTTAGGGTTCTTCTCTCACATGAAAGGACACATGGCAAACATGGTGCCATCTGCTAGCTTCTTCTCCTGGCTTCCTGCTTCATGAAGCTCCCCGGGAGACTTTTTCCTTCTTCATCTCCAGAGGTTGCTGGCTGGTGGACTCGACTTCTTGTGGCTGTGTCATTCTGCTCTGCTCTCTCTTAATCTCCAAAGGCCTGGGCTAAGTTGTGAGTGTTGAGATGAGGTATGTTGAGCTGCTTGGGCTGTGCTACTTTGAGCTCTCTCATTTAAGCATCAGTCAATTAAGTCAAACATCATTCATTGCAGCAGACACGCCTCCTAGCCGACTGCAGATATAATCAGCAACAGATGAGGTTTACGTCCCATTGGCTCATGTTCACAGCAACAGAACTAGGTACATTCACCTGGCCAAGCTGATAACTGAATCTAACCACCACACCGTATAATCATCTATGGTTTACAGTATCATCATATAGCTGTGCATTCATCATCATAATTGATTTTTTTCTTCTTTGTGAAAAATAACATACATACAAAAAGATTTTCAAAACACACCACAACAATTTGTTGCAGAATTTGGTATGGTTTACAATTCCACAATTTTAGGTTTTTAATACTAGCTGTTCCAAGACACTGGAGACTAAAAGAAATATCAAAATGATGATTCAGAACTGTATACCTTCTCTGTAGAAGCCCACCATCTCCTTTGGTCTCTCTCCCACTATGTAAGGTTATTTGGGCTATGCCTATCTAGCACTTTCTGTTGGAAAGGGCTGCCAATGATATGCAATAGGGGGGTTGAAGTAGATGTTCTGGAGAGGCTGTCCCTTGGCCTAGGAAGCCATCTGGAAGTTGTAGGTTCCTGGAAAGTAATCCTAATGCATGAAATCTCTGTAGAATCTCATATAAATCTTAGACGTTCTTTAGGGTTGGCAGGAATGGCTTTGGTTGGGGTTTGGCAAACTATGATAGGCAGCAATGTCTAACTGAAGCTTGAGTTAGAGCAGCCTCCAGAGTAGCCTCTCAACTCTATTTGAACTCTCTGCCATTGATAACTTATTTGTTACACCTTTTTTCTCCCTTTTGGTCAGGATGGCATTGTTAATCCCATGGTGCCAGGGCCAGGCTCATCCCTGAGGGTCATATCCCACATTGCCAGACTTTCACCCCTGGATGTCATTATCCCCATGTGGGGATTGGGGATAATGATTTTACTTGCAAAGTTGTACTTAGAGGGACAGAGGCCACATCTGAGCAACAAAAGAGGTCCTCTGGAAGTAAACCTTAAGCATAACTATAGGTAGGCTAAACTTTTCTGCCACATAAATAAGCTTGACAAGAGAGCAAGCCTCAAGATCAAGGACTTGGCCTACTGACTTGGAAGTCCCTAATGTTTGACACAGTGTCAGGGGTTTTCCCAGTGATAAAGTTTAATAGTTCCATATTTTTTCTCCCCTCCTTAAAGGACTTTGCCAGTACCTTTTTTTTTCTTTCATTTGCATGGGCAGGCACTGGAAATCTAACCCAGTTCTCTGGCATGGTAGATGAGCACTCTGCCACTGAGCCACCATCAAACCATCAAACCACCTGCCAATACTTTTTGATTACCTGCTTAACATACTTTGGGATGTATCCAGGCATTACACTAGGCTATCCATGATTACAGGCCCTCATTCATTCCTATTCTGGGCTCCCTGTGTTTGATTGTTTAAATGATCTACCTAGACAGGTCGCGTTAGATTATGCACTACAGAACATTTAAGTTCTGACAAAATAAACCTTTCTTCCTTTGGTGTCATAGATTAGGTGAAGTTCTAAAATACAGACAATGTTGTCCTTATCCCTCTATTCTAAATTGCCTTAATTTTGAGCTGATTGGCTTCATTCTTATCTCTAAATACAAGGTATATATATATATATATATATATATATATATATATATATATGACAGCCTCTCAAAAATCTAGAAATAACAATTACCACTCCAAACTACATGTGACTACTATAAGATCTTACAATCCAGGCCTCAATTTTCTTGTAAGTGTTTTCTAAATGAAACCATACAATATTTGCTCTTCTGTTTCCAGCTTATTGCTAATTATTCCTAACAAAATGTCCCACAGGTTCGTTTACAATCTTGCATTCTTCACAGCTTTTTTCCTTGTTATAGCAGCATAATATTTGATCTTACACATCCATCACTGTCTGCCATCCACTTCTCAGTCAGTGCATCTTTCAGCCACCTCCATCCACTGAGCATCATGTCTAATGCCCAATGCTAACAGCCCATTAACACTTGCAATTTAGACAATTTCATTGTTCCCAAGAGAAAATTAACTGAAAAACACACCTTCACTAAATAGAAAATCCAAACCTCCCCTTAACTCTGGTCCTTCCCGCCTTTATTTACCCTTGATTTTGTTGTGGTACTGTTGATATTTTCCTGTTAAAAACAGCCCATAGCATGCAATAGCAGTTTTCTCCCTCACCCCAATATTATACACTTTTTGTACAAGAGTCATAGCTTTGAAGCAGTTCATGCAATAACTTATTTATATGTGTTATTTCCATATTTCCTACAAATATACATAAATAACTTATTTATATTTGTTATTTCCATATTGAAGGTGAACATGATTAAAAAGGGTTTATAGTCCCATGGGTCCCACTGATTAATCGGTGGAAATATTACTTATAATCCCATTAATGAACTGACTTCACTTCTATCTATTCCCTTGCATTTAAGTTCAACCTTATTAGCTAACCATTCACCCATTTTTAGCTTCTGTGTATCTCTAGGTCCTCTATATTCTGTATTATAATCCTCTAACTTTACCATTACCATGGCCATAAAAGTGAAATCATGCAGTATCTTTCTTTTGTTTCTGGCTTATTTTACTCAGTATTACGTCTTCAAGTTTCATCCATTTTGTCAAGTTCTTCAGTATGTCATTTTATCTTACTGATGCATAATATTCCACTGTATACATATATTTCACATTTTGTTAATCTTCTCATCTGTTGATGGGCACTTGGATTGTTTCCATCTTTGACAATTGTGAATAATGCTGCAAATGTCTTTTTGTGTCACTGTTTTCAGCTCTTCTGGGTATGCACCAAGTATTGGTATTGCCAGGTCATAAAGCAACTCAATATTTAATTTTTTGAGGGAGCACCAGACTGTCTTCCATAGCGGCTATACCATTATACATTCCCACCAGCAGTGCATAATTGTTCTAACCTCTCTACATCATCTCCAACATTTGTAGTTTCCTGTTTACTTAATAGTAGCCATTCTTATAGGTGTGACTTGGTATCTCATTGTAGTCTTGATCTTCATTTCTCTTATAGCTAATGAAAATGAGCATCTCTTCATGTGCTTTTAGTTACCTGTATTTGCTCTTTGGAAAATGCCTATTCAAATTTTAGCCCTTTTTATAATTTAGTTGTTTATTCTTTTGTTGTTAAATTGTATGATACCTTTATATATACAGGATATCAAACTCTTATCTGATATGTGATTTTCAAATATTTTCTCCCATTGACTTGGCTTCCTCTTCACCTTTTTGACAAAGTCTTTTGAGGCACAAAGCATATGATTTTTGAGGAGGTCCATTTATCTGTTTTTTCTTTCATTGCTTGTTCTTTGAGTATAAAGTTTAAGAAGCTACTTCCTATTACTAGGTTTTGAAGATATTATCCAATATTTTCTTCTAGGAGCTTTATGATACTGGTTCTTATATTTAGGTTTTTGATATACCTTGAGTTCATTTTTGTATAAGATGTAAGGTGAGGGTCTTATTTCATTCTTTTGGCTATTGAAATCCAGTTCTCCCATGCCCATTTATTGGAAACACTATTTTGTCCTAGTTCAGTGAATTTGGGAGCTTGTCAAAGATCAGTTGATCACAGATTAGGTTTTCTATTTCTGTGCTTTTGATTGGATATCATTGGTCAATACTTATATCTTTGTGCCAGTACCATGCTGTTTTGACCATGTAGTTTATAATAAGCTTTGAAATCAGGAAGTTTTAATCCTCCCACTTCATTTTTCTTTTTTAGGATATTTTTAGCTATATAGGCTCTCTTTTCTTTCCAGATTAATTTGGTAACTACTTAAGTAGATAGTTGATTCTTTTTAGTTGTTATTTTGAATGGAATTTTTTTCCTTAATTGAATCCTCAGGTCACTGCTTGTGTATAGAAACATTACAGCATTTTAATTTTATATCCCTTCTCCTTGCTCAATGTACTAGCTCAAGTAACTTTGCTGCACTTTTCTTAGATTTTCCAAGTTTAGTATCATGTCATCTGCAAATATTGAAAGTTTTACCTTTATTTTTGAATTTGGATGCCTTTTATTTCTTTTTCCTGCCTGATTGCTCTAGCTAGAACTTCTAGTACAATGTTGAATAATAGTGCCGACAGAAGGTATCCTTGTCTCAGTCTCAGTTTTAGGGGGAAGGCTTTAAGTCTCTCACCACTGAGTATGATGCTGGCTATGAGTTTTTCATATAATGCCCTTTATCATATTGTGGAAGTTACCTCTGAATCCTACCTTTTGAAGTGTTTTTATAAGAAAAAGGTGTTGAATTTTGTAGAATGTTACTTTGCCTTATTACTTATGGGTACAAATAATAATGTACATTTAAGGTCATATATATATCAAAATATTATTTGCTACTTTCTTTAGGGAGGAAAACATATTATTTTAAATGTTATAATTATATTGTCCCTGTTTTCAAAATGTTTTATAATGAACATGTCAGTCTTTTTATAATCATAAAATTTATTTTATGAAATCAGTATGATGAAGTTAAACTTAAAGACTAAAATAATTAAAAACTCTGATAAGTGTGTAATATTGCACTTATTAATAAGACTTAACAATGTATAAACAAATATTTTTAAATGTATATTCCAAGACAGAAAAACTGAGAAAAGCAACCATCCACCTTCTCCTACCATTTTTTAAACTTTTTAAATTGTATAATATAACATACATACAAAGCAAAGAAAGAAAAAAAGCAATGGTTTTCAAAGTACTCTTCAACATGTCGTTACAACAGATCCCAGAGTTTGTTATAGGACACCATACAATCATTTCAGAATTTTCCTTCTAGCTGATCCCAGAACATTGGAGGCTAGAAGGAATATATGTATATATTTTTTATCATCGCTCTTCTTTTAATTTTTTTTTGTGAAAAATAACATATATACTAAAAAACAATAAATTTCAAAGCACAGCACAACCATTAGTTGAAGAACAGATTTCAGAGTTTGGATGGGTTACAATTCCACAATTTTAAGTTTTACTCCTAGCTGGTCTATGAACTGAAGATGAAAGGAAATATCAATACAATGATTCAACAGTCATACTCATGTGTTAAACCCTACCTTCTCCATATAACTCCATCAACGCATTTTATATTTCTATCCCACTCTTTGGGCTATGGCCATTCTACATTTTGCATGTTGGAAGGGGCTGTCAATAAAATGGGGTTGTGAGAAGGAACAAGCTGATATTCTGGAGAGGCTGGGCCCTCTAGGTTTCAGGACTTATCTGGTCCAGGGACCCATCTGGAGATTGTAGGTTTCCAAAAAGTTACCTAGTGTATGGAACCTTTGTAGAATCTTATATATTGCCCTAGGTGCTCTTTAGGATTGGCTGGAATGATTTTGGTTGGGATTTGGCAAGTTATAATAGGTAGCAATGCCTAACTGAAGCCTGCATAAGAGTGACCTCCAGAGAAGCCTCTTGACTCTATTTGCACTCTCTCAGCCACTATGCTGTATTAATTATACTCCTTTTCCCCTTTTTGGTCAGGATGGAATTGTTGATCCCATGGTGGCAGGGCTGGACTCATCCCTGGGAGTCATCTCCCATGCTGCCAGCGAGACTTTAACCCCTGGATATCATGTCCCATGTAGGGGGAGGCAATGGTTTCACTTCCAGATTTAGGCTTAGAGAGAGTGAGACCACATCTGAGCAACAAAAGAGGTCCTCCAGAAGTAAAACTTAAGCATAGTTATAGGTAGGCTAAACTTTTCTTCTACCTACATAAGCTTCACAAGAATAACCTCAAGATCAAGGTCTGGGCCTATTGATTTGTGTGTCCCTAATGTTTGACACAGTATTGGGGAATTGCCTAATGGTAAAGTTAATAGCTCCATATTTTTTCTGCCATTCCTCAAGGGACTTTGCCAATACTTTTCGATTATCCTCTTGATATATTCTAGGATGTATCCAGGCATGACATTAAGCTATGCAGGATTAAAGGATCTCTTTCTTAGTCTGGGTTCCTGGTGTTCCAATTGTCCAATGAGCTATCCAGAAAGGTTGAGTTAGATTATGTGCTACAGAAAATTTAGGTTCCAGATAAAATAAACCTTTCTTCCTTTGATCTCAAAGAGTAGGTGTGGTTCTAAAATATAGACATAGTCTTCCTTACCCCTGTGTTCTGAATTACTTTAATTCTGACCTGATTGTCTTCATTCTTATCTCTGAATACGAGGTTATAGATATATAAAACAGCCTCTCAAAGTACAGAAATAATAATTACCCCTTTGAACTAAATGTGTCCACTATAGGAGCTTATAATCTAGGTCCCTGTTTTCTTATAAGCATTTTCTAAATTAGACCATACAATAATTGTTCTTCCATTTCTGGCTTATTTTGCCTCACCAAATGTCCCACATCATTGAATAACTCACAACTTTGTTTCCTTTGTAGCAGCACAACATTAGATCATATGTATACACCATCATTTGTCAATCTACTTTTCAGTCAGTGCACCCTTCAGACACCTTCATTCATTAGGCATCATATATAATGCCCTAAGTCCACAGTCCATTAACACTCTCAATTTTAGATAATTTACATAGTTCTCAAGAGAAAGATAACCAATAAACCCACCCACACCAAATAAGAAATCTAAACCTTTCCTTAACTCTTATCCCTCTCCCGTTGTTTACCCCTGCTGTTGCTGTGGTAGTGCTGATGATTTCCTGTTAAGCATAACCCATAGCAGCAATAGCAGTTTTCCCTTTATACCCTGAACTTAAACATTCTTTGTTCACGAATTATGCCTTTGAAATAGTTCTTGCAAGAACTAATTTACATTTCTAGTGTTAATTAGTGGAACACATAGGTCTATGCAACCCCTTTCAATCTTTTCACATTCAATATGGTAACATTACTTACAGACCCACTAGAGAGATGCCTTCACTTCTATCTATTCCCTTACATTGGAGTTTGATCTCATTAACTAACTATTCACCCTTCTCTAGCTTCTATGTTTCTCTAAGTCCCCTGTATTCAGTATTCTAAGCCTCTGATTTTACCTTTACCATGGTCATAAAAGTGGAATCATGCAGTATCTATCCTTTTTTGTCTGGCTTATTTCACTCAGCATTATGTCCTCAAGGCTCATCCATCCTGTCATGTGCTTCAGGATGCCATTTTGTCTTACTACTGCATATATTCCATCATATGTATACACCACATGTCTGTAATATTGCATTTATTAATATTTCATCATAAGATTAAACAACATACAAATAAAGATTTTTAAAATGTATATTCCAAGACAGAAAATCTGAGAAATGTGACCATCATCTTTCTTCTACCAGTTTTTATAATGATCAATCACCCATTTGAAAGCTGAGTTGTATATAAAGATAGCTGATATGTTTTTGAGTGTTTCATTAAAATAAACTTTCTCTCAAGCTGAGATAAACTATATAAGGTATAGATAAATTTATGGACTCCAGTATTCTGACCCACTTATCATCTATACATAGTTGTAGAATGAGTGACATATTTACAATCAGAGTTTGCCTCAGAGATGTGGATGCATAAGTCACAGAGGGTTCTTTTAAAGGAAAATAGGAGCTTTAAAATAGAGCTCTTCACCTTTTTGATCACTTCCTTGCAGAGTTCATTTACTTTTATGGTTTTAACCATTATATCTATGTCAAACTGCTCCCAAATCTATATTCCAAACATGGTCACTCACTCACATTCCAGATGTATATTTCCTACAGTTCCACTGAAATATGTAATGGTCACTGCAAATTCAGAATAATCCCTCATCACCTTTCACACCAATTAATCATATTCTATTTTCTAAATTTCCAATTATGTTAGTACCAACATTTATCTAACATACCATCCTCTCCTCAATCTCTTAGTACTAGTAACCTGGTAGTGTCTTCGCTCCACTGGGTCCTTTAGTGCCTGGGTGAGAACAATCATCATATCTTATTGAGCCTTTCTTTTCCTAAGCCTCCACAGCTTTCCATTTCTATTACTTGTACCGTAATCTAATCTTGGTGACCTCATATCTAAGAATTGCAGTTGTCTTTGTCTTGGATGTCTTTTGATTCACTAGAGATGTTTCATCTGACTTTTAATCAATCCTATGGTCTCAACCATAAGCTGTATATAACTTAAAGCAGAAACACCTGAGAATTGGAATGCTGTTAAGTTCAGTTTCTATGTATTGAGGTGAGCTCATTCATATGCATCTTTGTTAAAAATAAACTGGATACGTGTTGGGAAAAATCAAATCTTAATAGGAAAGGTAAATTATTCATTCACTCCTCAACAGATATTTAAGCAAAGTAGAGAAAAGAATCATTTGAGGGTATAATGAAATGTGTTAAAAATGGAATGCAGGAAATCATGAGATGGGCACGCTAACTGGCAGTCAGAGAAGCTGTATATGTGTGTGAGTGTGTGTTTGACTTTAATCATCTTGAACATATATGTAAAGACCTGCTTTACATTTAGCATGTCCTAGACCCAATGAGAATGCAAAAGAAGATTAAGACAAACTTCTGAATGGTTTAAAATTAAATTCAGACATGCTAAACAAAGTCAAATAAGATAAAATGGAATACAGACATCTCTAAGTATCAAAATCTAATTGGTTCCTGCCAGTGTGTTGTCAAGTGAATTTTCAGATAGTAGGAGCCTACATTGCATTATTTTAAATGGGAAAAAATAATGGATTTTTGAGCGCATCTAAAACCCTAAACATCATACTGCAAATCATTTTAACCACCAGTATAATAATCCATCAAGGATTTCTGCAAAATATAATGCATTTAAGGCCCCAATTATCAAATTATTTACACTTAACAAACCTTAAAGTCTATTTTTTTTGTATACTCTATGGAAGGGTCACATTTCATTATTTTTCCATGTGAGTATCCTGTTATTACAGCACCACTTGATGAATTTGTGTTTGCTTATTTGGTTTTTGTTTGCTTTTCTTGTTTGATTTTGAGGGGAAAGTACATGGGTTGGGAATCGAACCCGGGTCACCCGTATTGCAGGTGAGACTTCCACTATTAAACTACCCTTGTACTCCCTAAAGGCTATTTTTGTACCCAGAATACGAAGGTCCTAGACAGTGTCATAAATGAATTATGTTTCCTTTCTGCACTGCAGCAAACAAACATGAACTACCATAGAAATATAACATGAAAATAGCAAAGATGGGAACAACCATATCTAAATTTCACCAAAGTGGATCGTGCCCACAGGACCCATAAAGGACTAAACTTTCAAGGGAGGGTGAGGGAAAGTTTAGTGACTACAATGGAATCCCATGAGAGGATCTAAACTGAGAAATTAACTTTCTCACACCCTCCCCGTCAGAGGCCAAAGTTTCCACTGGTGTGGGGGCAAATTCTTTAAAGCAAACTTTCAGTTTGGATGATAAATTTAGAGTAAGCTATTTTTGAAGCCATTTTAGCAAAAGTTGAGATAACGAATGATCTCCAACAAAGGATGCATCTTTCTATTAAGCTACTGGATGGGGTGCTTGGGATTATATATGCTATAGGAGGAATTAAGTTGATGACAGTTAACAACAAAGCTTGAGTTAATAGGGAACACATTAAGGAGAGGATATTTAAGTAGAAGCTGAAGAATGGATAAAGTATTCTTATATATGTAGAACAGAGAGGCATGGAAGGGTGACCATGGGGAGAAGGGTTATTTTGAGGGTACACACATGTAAAACAATGAAAGCACAGAGGCAGAAATGAAGGATTTGGGCAATAAATATCGACCTGCGGCAACTTCTAAGAATACCAAATTTACAGATAGAACAGTCTAGTTGTGAATCTCCATAAAGTCCTAATATATATTCATTATGTTGTTAACCATAACAGTATTTTTTGAACAGATTCAACAACAACAAAATTCTCCTCTAGTAGCATCACCTTTAAATAAGACAAGAGCTGGTAACTCCCTGATTTTGTAAAAACAAGTGAAAATCTCTTTAGAGTCAGCAATTGTTGAGAAATTAAATTATGAACATGTAAAGCTTCCAACTTTGGAAAGGTGATCGTGGTTAGAAATATGACATTTTAATCATAATTTTATGTTTTAGTTATAAGATCAGAGATAAATATTACCTGGGCGCTATTAAAAATAATGAAATGAATGTTGTGAACATTTCAACACATGCAATACTTATCCCATTTCCTCTAGCTTAAATATAACTTTTGTAATATAAAATTGTCTTCTTTTTGTTTGTTTGTTTTTTGGCATAGGCAGGCTCCAGGAATCAAACTTGGGTCTCCAGCATGGCAAGTGAGAATTCTGCCACTGTGCCTCAATTGCCCACCTTCTACTTAATTTTAAATAAGCACTTGCAATGTTAGTTCACAGCAACATTGTTTTTAAGACATTTTGATAATAAACAGATATATTTTGAATTTTAAAACAGGGATCCTAACGTTGAATGATGCTATGCATGAGATGTGTGACAGCAACATTTAAAAACACATAATTTCAGAAGTCTGAAGATAGATATACTCTACATTCCATTCTATTGTTATCCTCTCTAGGCCATGGGTACACACACATAAACATAAATATAAAACACACACACACACACAGAATCGCTTATGCAAAACTCATTTTAAAACAGAAAAGAGTAAGGCAAGTAAAATATTTTTCTAGTATTACTTAGCTCTTTTCCCATACACTTACAAGAAAAAGAAATTCTAGAAGGTGGAAATTAAAGTTAAAAAATGTCACATTCATGCTAATAACCGACACCAAGGGGGGGAGATATTTAAAGATAAAACGTACCACTATTAAGTATAAAAATAAATCAGAAACAGCCCACTCAAATATTATATTCCATAGCTTTTCAGAAATGTAGATAATTTGATGATGTTATGGAGAATGTGGCATCTTGCACATTAGATATACGAGAATTTGGGTTCTCTAAGATTCCCTTATGAAAAGATAATAGCTCCAGTAATTAGATTACTGTTAATTTTGCCATGCAAAATGATTAAATTTGTGTCTATTCTGGGAAGCTTATATTACAGATTGGCCAAGTTAAAACAGCTTCGAATCCTACAATGCAAGCTCTTGGTAGCCTAAGGTTAATTGAACAGAGAGTTAGTCTTTGGTCATTTGTCAAGGATGTTGTGGATTCCTGTCAACTAAATGACCATTCATGTTTCCTCATTTGCCATAATTTTATTATTAGAAAAATAAGTTCAGTCAAAAGACATGTCTAAGATATGAAATCTACAATTTTGATGAATTAAAATATTAGGCAGAGTTCCAATACTCCAGGGAGGCAAGAGCAAGAAACTGCTAAAATACTAGCATAACCTTATTTTATTTTTTGGAAGAACATTAATAAAATCATCAACCCAAAGAAAAATGGAAGTAGAAACAAGATTAATCTAAATATAAGCCTTCTTCTCTGCATACATTTATTTAACATTTATTTATGAAATAAAATGGACTATAAGGATAGATAACAATAGGCAGGAGAAGGCTCTAATCCTACTTGTGGGATTAGGGCAAGAGTTCAAATGGTGCACTTAGCTTGCCTCCTGCTCTTCTCTTTCTATCTCTACTTCTTCTTGTACTCAAGAGTCTTCATATGCATTTAATTCCATTAAATGCCATCTCAATACATAGCCAAGAGTCATTCTTTGGCTGTACTTTGGGTCTATTGCCCAATCTCCAGTGGAAATAAACTTTAAGCTCATTTGAGGAAGGAATTCAAGATTCTGGGTTCTAAAACCATGGACTTGAAGGACAGCAAAGGATTTAGATGGGTACAACATTCCCTTGGTACCACAGACCCTTGATCACATGGGGAGGATCAGAGCTAAAGGGACAGAGTTAAGCTCTCCAAAGCAGAGGGTCTAGGACAGAGTATGACAGCTAAATTTAGTGGTAAGGAATTACAGAAGAAGAATCATCAAGACCTAATTGCTGATTAGATATTAGAGACCAAACATGCATTGAATTTGAAGTCATAAAACAAGAGACAGAATTGAATATGGGAATGCCTAAAGAAGACTGTAAAGATAAATTGGGGGTAATTGATGGGTTTGATGGGTTTTAGTGCTATGCATGTTGAATTTGTTCATTCTTGCCAGCAACAGAATAAAAAGAAACTGGGACCTGGAAAAGAAAATTGTTTTTGGCTACAATGAGGTGACCAACAGCCCGGCCCTGTGCTCATATGAGCTTAAAGTGTCTTTTTTAAAGTAAGAAAGCAAAGATCCTATTGTTTTGAAAAGAGAAAGAAAAATTCAGTTGTACCTATCATTCATAGCACCCACAACTTAAGGGCTGTAGTGAGAAACTGTTAACTCTCTAATGGAACTGTACATTCTTCTCTTATGTTCTCTCCAAGGGCAGCATTATACTAATACTTGAGAAGAAATTTTTCAACTTCTTCATAAGTATCATCCTTTTATTCTCTGAACACTTCAAAGCATACGAAGTCAAGAGATCTAACACTGAATCTTTGAAATGTGCATTACAATGATATTGCTTCCACTTTATATTACTGCTCTGTTTTTAGACACTACACATATACGATTTGGGCCCAAAAAAGATGCAATTAAGGAAGCGTTGAAATGGAAGAGTTCTCTGCCTCTTGAAGCTTTAAGAGCTTTCCTGCTTCACTGCAATTCTGGAGGGAGCAGCAACTCTTCAGAGAACTCAGTAGTGCCTTAAGTGACACGCTCAGGCAATCAGGCAATTCCTTACTTTCAAATCATTTAATGCTAAAGAGAAACTCACTGGAGATACCTCTATTCTGAGACTTGGTCCACATCTGATTACTGGTAACAATGAAGACATGACTAAAGAATTGATTCCTCTTTTCATTAAATCCAAAGTCAATGAACATGTAAACTATTAAATCTAAGCCAGAATTTTTCTGACATAAACAAATCTTTTATTCTCTCCTATTTCCCAAGAGTAAAAGTAAATGACACTTCTGCATATTCTGAAAATAACATTTCATTTGTCCTTTTGTGTTCGCAAAGTAAGCAGCTTTAATTAGAATCAGCAAATGTGGCAATGGAATTTCTGATTCTGGAGAAAAAGAAATAATAATAGTAATATTATTGTAGCTATCTTTAATTCCCAAGGACAGATGAATTTAAAATCAGACATGAGGAGAGGAAAACCCAAGCATAAGCTCCATGATATTGGGTTTGGTATTGGTAGTTGTTCTAGCTTGCTAGCTGCCAGAATGCAATATACCAGAAACGGAATGGCTTTTAACAAGGGGAATTTAATGAGTTGTTAGTTTATAGTTCTAAGGCCGAGAAAATGTCCCAATTAAAACAAGCCTATAGAAATGCCCAATCAAAGGCATCCAGGGATAGATACCTTAGTTCAAGAAGGCCGATGAAGTTCAGGGGTTCTCTCTCAAGTGAGAAGGTACACGGCAAACACAGTCAGGGGTTCTCTCTCGGCTGGAAGGGCACAGGGCGAACATGGCGTCATCTGCTAGCTTTCTCTCCTGGCTTCTGGTTTCATGAAGCTCCCGGGAGACGTATTCCTTCTTCATCTCCAAAGGTCACTGGCTGGTGTACTCTGCTTTGTGGCACTGCAGCATTCTCTGCTCTCTCTGAATCTCTCATTCTCCAAAATATTTCCTCTTTTATAGAACTCCAATAAACCAATCAAGACCCACCCAAATGGGTGGAGACATGTCGTCCCCTAATCCAGTTTAACAACCTCTCTTGACAAAATCACATCATCCAGGGAGATGATCTGATTACAGTTTCAAACATACAGTATTGAATAGAGATTATTCTACCTTTATGAAATGATATTTTGATTTAAAACATCGCTTTTCTAGGGGGCATACTTCCTTTCAAACCATCACAGTAGTGCTGCAAACTAAAGCATCATATTTGTAATCTTATTTATGCTTAATATATTGATCTGAAATACAAAATTTAAGAAATTGAATATTGTATGATCTCATTATCTTCACATACATTTTTTGTACATGAATCTGAAAGTGTATTACCAATTTAAATTTTGTATTTTCAGAATCATCTGAGAAAGTTTTTCAATACTGTGAAATTAATTTCAACCCATCAAGATATACTCTCTGCAGTATACCATTTTCAGGATCATTACAGACCCTAGATTAAGTCTGAGAAACATTCAACAGAAACAGTAAACCATTAGATGCTTTTATTTCCATGGAGATTCACATGTAGTAACCAGTAGGGCACAGCTACTGAATTTTCTTACAAGTATGAAATACTGCTTATTTGAAATTTTGTTTAATTGTATTCCATTTAATTCTTCCAACAATTTTACAAGTTTTTTTTGGGGGGTGGAGTGGTGCTTGGGACAGGAATTACATGTATTTTTAAGACAAAATTTGAAAATAGTATAATAGAAGAATTATAAGGAAAGGCCCCTGGAATTTGACCTTTCTAAGACCCAGGAACATCCTCTCTAAGTGTTTGGGAATGATTAAAGTCCTGAAAGAGTAGCCCTTATAACTAAAATGTGTACAGAGGTGAAACATGCACAAAAGTTCTGGAAAATGGAAAATAATGTCACAGGGACTGGTAATATTTTAAGTTGGTGTGGTCAGCATATTCTCTCCCCTGCCATCCAACACTGTGGGAAACCAAATCAAAATCAGAAACCACTGTATTGATTCTCCATGAGAACTAATGGTCTTAGGAGATGGAAATACTCCCGAGTCCATCAAATCAGCACATTCTCTTCATGGCATGGACCTGCCCAAGAGTCCGAGGGTGGTTTGGTAAGCGTGGGAACAAAACAAGAACTAGGTGAATCAAGGTCTAATGGCCTTGCTTGAAATGGCTAGAAACCACTCTTGTGATTGGAGTGGTTTCTCTTCAACAATAGAAATTACTCATCCCCTTGACTATAGAACTTAGCAATTATTTCTACTCCAGAAATGGGCTTTCCCATGGAAGGCAGATATTCTGAGGCAATGGCTAAGGTACACTCATTGCTGCTTAGTACTTGAATCGCTGTGATGACCATTTTCCCTGGTGACTTTACTTTTATCATCGCTTCATTGTTCAAAAGGCTTTTGGGGAGCTTAACACAGTTCAATTAAATTACTGCTACCTCCTTTTGGTTTTGTAGCTCTTCTATCTTTTACAGGTGAATTTTGAAATCCATCCTATAAATTATCTGTTTGTTAGGTAGCAGTTTATTTCAAAAGAAATAAATTTTCCTAATTTCCAAAATCTTAGGAACACCTCACTGTAGTGCTTAATATTGTCAAACTTATTGCTTTATCCTTTATACATGTTTATATTCTGCTGTTAGAGTCTATATAACTTACTTTAGATTACATCTGGTATGCAACAATACCTACATTCAATTCCAACTGTTTCTCACTCTTCTTCTTAAGGTATTTGTCACTCCATTAAACAACTTGATGGCTTTCCTGTAATCTTTTTCTGTTAGTCTGGCTAAGCTCTGTGTGTTATTAACAATTGCATTTGATAAATGATCTGGCATCTTCAATAGTGAGAAAAGAAATATTTCTAAACTGCTACCATGCCATTTCTCTGCTCTTCTTCACAATGAAATTTATGGGTGACACTTGCCCAAATGCAACTTCTTATTTCTTATTGTTTCCTCAACTATTCTATGTGGGCTTTCATTCATTCAACTCCAGTGAAACTACTTTAATCAAGGTTATCAATTACTTCATGCTATCAAGCCAATATCTGCTTCTTTGATTTTCTGCTAATATATTCAGGAAACAATTATTTCTTAGATAAAATAATGTCTATTTGGGGGGTCTACAACTCCATCTCTCAAATTCTCTCCAAAGGGCTGCATGATTGTTCCCATTTTACTTTTCTTGCTTTTTTCCTTTAATATTACTTTTTAATGTTTTAATGGTTCAGGATCAGCTCCAGGACTTCTTTAGCTCAACTCTACAGTCTCTTCATATGTTTTACTCATGGATTTAAGGCATTTATATCCACATCTTGGTGCCTCCAGCTCTGCCTTGCCCAACACCCTAGGCCATATGCTCATTAGACTTCTTGACATCTCCAATTAGATATCTATGTATTTTCTTAGACATAATACATTCAAAATGGAGTTATCCACTTCCTTCCATAGTCATCATCCCAAAACCCTCACACCTGAATCCCCTCTACTTGTTTCCATGTCAATAAATAACATCACTCTCCCCACATTTTCTCAAGTTAACTACCTAGAAGTCACCAGTGATTCCTTTCTCTTCATCACATCCAAATCCTCAGTATATCAATTTGGTCTGTCTTACATAGTATGAAGCATTTCCCTGTATTTCCACAACTACCTGCTCATTGCTCATCACTCTCAATGTCAGAGTGGTTCAACCGGTCATTATCTCCAGTTTAAGCTATCTCAATAGCCCTTTAACTGCATGTTCTGTTTCAAATCTCTTATTCTGGCTTAAAGGTTTCTAAATTACTAGCCTTTTTTTGGCTTCCTGTTGCTGCTGGAACAAACCACCACAAACTTAGTGGCTTAAAACAACATGAATTTGTTATCTTACTATTTTGGAGAGCAAAAGTGAGAAATCAGTTTTGCTGGGTTAAAGTAAATGTGTCTACAACACTGGGTCCTTTCAGAGGCTCTGGAAAAAGAACCTGTTTCCTTGCATTTTCCAGCTTCTAGTAGCCTCCTACATTTCTTGGCTTGTGGTGTCTTTTCTCCATCTTCAAAATCATCAGTATATCATCAGTTTTCTCACATGTGATCTTCTGCATCCCCTTATAAACATTCTTGTGATTACTTTGGGCCCACCCACATAATCCCAGGTCAACATCCCAACTCACACCTCTTAATTTAATTACATCTGCAAAATCCCTTTTGCCACAGAAATAATATATTCACAGTTTCCCATGATCAGGACGTAGATGCCCTTGGAGGGCCATTATTCAGCTTGCCACAAATCCTTACTGACTTCTCAGAAAGGTGGCTTTCCCCCTCAATTTTTAACCTCTCATGTTTCTCAACATGCGCCAACCACATTCCTTTGTTTACACCTTGGTCATGCCCATTATCCAATCACTGTCTTTACGCTTTTAAGCTTCCAATCACTCTTGGTTACTTCTCATCATTCAGTTCTTAAAAAAAGCATGACTTCTTCTAGAGGCACTTCCTGGACATCTAAAATAGTTATGACCTCTAGTCATTCTCTATTCAGATAGCTTATTTTCTTTACCATGTAACACATACTACTCTAGAAACATCTGATACATTCTTTTAAAATCTTACCCTTTGTCTGCCTTACTAAAACTTAAAGAATGAGAGCTGGGGCCTGCCTATCTAGTTCAAATTTCCCCCTGGAAAAGTTTCCTAGAACAATGAAAATGTTTAATAAATGTCGTAAAAATATAAATATCTAAGTGAATAAATAGTACCTCAGTTGGAAGAATTGAGAGCACTTGAAGCATTATTTGATGCTCATTAGATATATTCTATAAAATCTGTTCAGATTTATTTTGTTCGAATTCTTTCTCTACTTGGAAAGCACTCTGCTATCCTTTCCAAAAAGATAAACCATATCCATTCTTAATGGTCCGTCAAAATCCACTCCCTGCAATTACAAAATTATTGTGACCAATCACCAATCATCGTTACCCAGTCTCTGAAATGTTGTGAAACTTAATGTTAATATTTCTGCATTCTTTTGCAACATTATTACATTATTATCATGCCTTCAATAAATATCCATTAATTGACTATTATGTGCAGATAATCCTGTATCGCTAGTTCCCCAGTTAGAATCTAACTTCCCCTGGATCAAGCATTATATCTTCTTTTTGTCTGTCTACTTTTGCTTTCTTGGTACAAATAGGCAATATTCCAAATAAACCAGACTGCTGATTGATTTAATTAACTGCGTGTATTGATAGCACTCAGATTAAGAATTTAGCAAGTGGTTTATAATGTATTGGTTAAAAATGAAGAAACTTCAAGAAGAACCTTAAAATATTATATTTATATGTGATAATTGTGTATCAATGGAAAGAAAAAAGAATTTTTTCTGAAAGAAATATGTACTTAAAAATAACTTGAAAAATAAAATTATGAAAATCAGGCAGATATAAAATGAATGCATGTCAAAAATTTTATCCTACTCAATTATAGACATTTGAATTTTTATGAATTAATTCAAATTTTTGTAAATTAAATTCAAATAAATCTATTCCCTTTGTTTATGCTTTTATTTTATTTATTATGCTTTTTAAATCCTTGGCACCGAATACCATTCAATAGAAGAATGCTTATTAATATTTTCTTCTTGTCTGTTAATTATTTTATTTTATTTCATTTAGATGGTGTGATCCACTTGGAATTTATTTTGATAGAAGGTACAATATAGAGATCTAATTGTATATTTCATTGATAGCCATTTGCTTTCCAGCAATGATTGAGTTTATCCTTGTTCCATTAATAAAAAATGCAGCATTGCCTTCATACTTGTAACAGCTCACTGTGTTAGTGTATGTAATGTATTGAAAATGAGCAGCAAAATTTTGCCACATCATTGAATATTTGAATGATTTTTATTTGATTATATTTTCATAGCTTTTTATTTTTCATACAAATTCATTTATAAGAATTATTTCAGATAATGTTGGAATAAAAAGGCATATTGTTACTATTCTTTTATGTTTGTACTACTAATAAAGTAAACTTCAGTTTTTGTACCAAAAGACTGATATGTAATCTTTTTATTCTCTACAATGCTAAGCAATCAAATTAATTATTTTTATTTTGTCCCATTTCTGCTTTTCCCACTTCCCAGTGATGTCAATTTAATCTGTAGCTTTCCATCCCATTTATTATTTTTAAATGTTATTTCTTTAAAGTTTGTTAATTTCGTCCATATTTTAAAGAAGTTTTGTGTATTGTCCTAGTTTGCCAGGGCTGCTAAAACAAAATCATTGCCTCATGGCTAAGTAAGAATCTTATTATTTTCATGAGTGAAATCTTGGCAGAATAGAGTTCATGAAATTGAATTTGTAATTTCAAGCCTCCTTAAGCCAATGTGCAGGTTTGTTTGGATTAAAACTTAACCTCTGAAGTCAGTCAGTATAAGGGACGCATCCTCCCTTCACCACTTAATAATTACTATTTTTTTCTCCAATTAGATTAATAATTCATGCTTTCTGTAAAGTGTTAACTAATTTCTTCTTTATCCTGCTTTTCTAAATTTACTAAGTGTCACAGTTTGTCCAGCTTTGATGACAGTGGTTTTGGCCTTGACAATGGGAATTCAGCGGCTCATAGTTTTGAAGCTAGAAGTCCAAGATGAAGATATCGTCAAGGCTAGCCTTCCCCTGAAGTCTAGGGTTCTTCTAGTCCAAGCTGCCAACAGTCATTGGGTTCCTTGACTTGTATCTCTGCTTTTAGCCACAAGGCCATAGCCTCTCCTTTCTCTTCCAGTTCTCTTCCCAGTTCTTGCTGAGTTCCAGTTTCTCCCTGTAGCCTTCTCCCTATAAGGCCCCCAACTGTCAAGATTAAGAACCCCCCCTCATTCAGTTGAGCCACACCTTGACTAAATATACCATCTTCAAGAGGTCCTATTTAGGATGGTTTCACATCCACAGGGATGACGATTAAGACTAAGAACATGTATTTGCTGGAGTCCATGATAAAACCAACTCCCCAAGTCTAATATGGTTAGTGGTGTCTTATTTTTTTTTGCTTTGGGGTGGAAGTTATTTCTCTGCATGTTGATTTTAACTTAATGAAGCATAATGAGTCCTTTGCCTCTGAAGATTCAAGGTTTTCTTCATCTAAGAAAAGTATTGCTTATCTCTGTTTGCTATTGATAGCATTATGAGTCTCTGTAATTTTACCAGTTTCTTTTAAGGAAGTGATTTTCTCTTTTTTAAATCCTACTTTCCTCTTCTTAATAGTTAATGCATTCTTAATTTACTATTCTGTTTTCCTATTGTAATACCATTTTTAATTCTACTACCTTTTTAGTTTATTGACATGGCTTCACAGAATATCTAACACCTTTTGAATTCTGCCTTTTTCTTAGTCAGTTATTTTCCCCATCTGTTTCATGTCTTAGCATCTCTTGTTTTCAGCTCTGATGTCGTAAAGTCCACATTTCCTTGCAATTGTTTTTGAGAGCTCGAAGCAGATCCTGTTTAAAAAATGCATCTTTATTCCGAAACAAATCTTTCCATACCTACAATCTTTCTTCGGCTCTGGAATATCATATGTATATATGTCATCTATATGTTTACTATGTTTTATGGAAGATTTTCATGGAATTTTATGGAAGATTTTCGTGAGCCAAATTTGGTTTGCTTTACGTTTATTCATTCTTCGAGTGTAAGAGTTTATTTATTGCTACTGTTTTCCAAAATCAGAATAGAGAAATGATTAAAGTCACTGTCACAGTATATGCTGGGCACACTGCTATGCTCTGAGGATGACCCAAGGGTAATAATGGATGGGGGAGAAGACCCTTACGCCTCACCCCCACCTTGTAGCCCAGGGAGCAAGAATTCACTGGTAAAATCTTTTTGCCCTTCCTGATGGTAAGATTGTTGTGTTTTCTTGATGACCCATTTTAATCAGGTGGTGACCTTGCTATTTCAGAAAGAAAGCCCACCCTCACTACTCTCCCTGCTGGGATGGGCATTTGCTGAATGTACCAGGGCATTCCCTCCTAGGAGACCGCTTTTCAAAAACTGTTAATACCAATGTTTTATATTTAATACCAGTGGGCCAGAGGACTAAAAGGAATGATTCATGCAGAGACATAAAGTGGGTCAATATCCTTTGTTTTTATTTTACTCTGATTCCTGATCTCCATTGAAATGCATTTGGCCTCTGGGGTCTTCTTTCAATTTGGTTCTATAAAGAAATGCCTTTAAATTTTCTGCAGTGTTTCAGAAATGATGCAGGCTTTTTCTCTTTAAAAAATAGAATAAGTATATTAGAACTCAGGAGGCAAGTAACTAGATGTCTATTCTCCATTTTACAAGAGATACAGGGACACTCTCAATCTTCCTTGCATTTTAATTTTGTTCCACCTAGAGAAGAAGGGGCCAGATATATGAATTATCCTACTCCCTTTTTAAATAATTTTCTGGATTTTCAGATGCATTTAAACAAAGCACAATCATCTTTTCTTTAATTATGTACCACATTTTGTTGGCCGAGCTACTCATTTTCTCTTAGCCTGGTCATGCACTGCTTAAAGGACTAAGATGCCAGTATCTCTCATTATCCTTTATATTCAGTGTCAGTAGGATTTAGATTCCTGCTCGGTATGCTAACATAACCCATGAGTTGCATTAATTATATATTTAATCGCTTTATTTTCATACAAAAAAGGGTGTCAGGTGCATTATGAAATGTCCTACAAGTTTGCCTTAAAGTTACAGCCTCCAGATAATTGGTAAAATGGGGAATTCAAATGTTGCAATGGCTTGCAAGCTCCTTTTTTACCTCAATTATTTTAGGTCTTACAATGTAATAATACCATTCTTATCTTCATATAGTATGAAATTATAAATGCATAATGTCAGTATCACCAACTTGATGCTTATGCTTATTTTTTCTGTTGTCTTTTGTAGAAGGAGAATTTCACTTTCTTGATTTTGTGTGCTACTTTACGATGTATTTGAAATAATTCTTTACAAGCAAAAAATACATATCTACAACCAATCATACTTAGTTGGGTAGCAATATCTTTCTAATTCCTCCAAAATTAACATATACAAAGTGAAATTGATCATTTTTATCAAAAATTTATTTTGGTTATCTTGATCTAGCTGGTGATACACTTCCCAATGATTAAGGAAGCCTGTGATTTATCCTGCATTCCTTTGTTCCCCTCTCCCAGAGTGCCACTACCAGGGGGCCCTGGAACACTTTTTAATCTACCCACTCTTCCCTAATCCCCTGCCATTGCTTTAATCAGGTCCTAATCCAGCTCCATTCACCTTTACTTTTGTCTCTTCTAATTTGATACAATAGAAGGGAGTTAGAGACCCTGGAAACAGCATGTGAAGTGAAAAGAAAGTAAGCACCAAATAGAATCCAGAGAAATGCCATTATTAAGAGTTCAGGTAGAAAAGGTAGAATGTCCAACAAAGAGTGAGAGATTGCAAGATGGGAATTTAAAAAGTAGCCACTGAGTTTAATAATAATACAAAAACAATTTGATTGTTGTGACGTGAACAAAGCCCTGTTTGAAGAGACCGTGAATTGAGGAAACAAAGTGTTTATTTTGTTTCGTTATTTAAGAAATTTGACTAATGCAGAAGAGAACAATGATGTGGCTATCTGGAAGGAAATGTGGAATTTAGAAAGTTTTCTTGTTCTAGTTATTATTACAAAAGGATCACTATTAAGACATGATAGTGTGTGGAGGAGATAAGTGGTTGAAGATTCAGGTCATAGGGTGGACCTGGGTTGAAATCCCTGAAAAAGCAAAAGGTGGATGAATTGGCCTGTCATAGTAAGGCCATTAAAACTGGAGGAGGTGGGTGCAGATAGAAATAGAATTTTGTACAGGAAGGCAGGAATTTGAGGAAATTCTATCTAATAGTATCTATTTTCTCAATTGACAGTTTATTCACAGTGCTCGGCTTAGAGTAATAATCTAGTAGATGAGTTAAGTTTAAAGAAGTGTGCAGAAACAAAAATCATACAAAAGTTTTATTTCCAATTTTATCCATGCTTTTTTTGATATCAAGATTTTTTTCGATGTTATAAAGTGAAATCTATCATTGTTTTAAGTGTGCCATCTGCACAGCGGCATAAGATATGGTTTATTTCTTGGATTGCTTTTCAGACCCAACTGATCAGTCTTAGTTTTAATTATAGTATATTTCCTTGTTCTTTGTAAATTTCTTGTGTTTGCTACACTGACCACATTTTCTTTGCTGTTTCTGTCTTTTTTGGGGGGAAATATGCATATTATTTTTATGGTCATGGAAAATGATGTAAATTGTCCATTATTCAGTTTCTTCACCTGCATAATAAGTACAATCCTAATCTACTTCAAAGTTGTTTCTTTTTTTAAGATTAAATGAGATCCTGCATATAAAATATTTACCACAGTACTCGATGTATGAAATTGCAATAAATGTTAGCTATTATTATTATTATTTAACTTTACCTTTTTCCCAAGATGTAGAATGATATATACATCTATCTATCTATCTATCTATCTATCTATCTATCTATCTATCTATCTATCTATCTATCTATCTATATAGGCTCTGGGATTCTAACCCAGGTCTCCAGTATGGCAGGCAAGAATTCTGCCCCTGAGCCACCATTGCACTGCCTAATATATTTTTATTTTAGGTTATCATTTTATTTTAACTAAAACCAGGTGGTAAAATAATATGGGGTTTTAATGCACAGGTTATTAATTGTTGCATTATTTGTGTTTTAGAAATTGTTCTGGTATTTGCTGTGTTTCACAACTGTGTCAAAAATTATTTGGGACAGCATGATCTCTTTACCGGTTATGGCTGACTAATATTTCAAAAACCATGACTTCTAGCCTTTAAAGTTTAGGTTAGTTTATGTGACTTTTCTTTTTAGTTTATCTCTTTAATTAAGTAACTATTTTTAGGATTGGCCAGTTTTTAAAATAATTTTCTCGAAAACATGAATGCAATTATATGTGTGCGTGTGTGTTCCTGTATATGTGTGTAGCAGGGCTGATATGTGGTTGAAGTACTATATCAATCAACCTTCTTATTAACTTTAAATATTAATTACATTGGATATATAGGGCTAGAATTTGCAGACTGTTGGCATTTTATTTGCAATGGGTTGAAAGGGGGAAGACTAATGACTACATTTCTTTCAATTTTGCAATGCTCTTTCATCTTAGCACTTGCTCCCTGAGGACGTTGAGAGTCTGTTGTAGTACAGACTTCTGCTCAATAAGTCAGGCGGGTGAAGAAAGAATGATTTTCATAAATTTTGGAATTTATTTTTGCCTATTTTGAATATTTTTTCAAGTAGAACTTGATATATATATATATACATATGTATATGCACATGTGTAGATTGATGTGTGTGTGTGCATATATATATATATATATACACATATACATCAAGGAAGACTGCACTATAGTTTTAT
The DNA here is from genome assembly GCF_023851605.1 of Tamandua tetradactyla. Lineage (NCBI taxonomy): Eukaryota > Metazoa > Chordata > Mammalia > Pilosa > Myrmecophagidae > Tamandua > Tamandua tetradactyla. The sequence continues at coordinate 50,720,639 of NC_135343.1, read as the reverse complement.
TTTTTTTCTTTCCTTGATCAAAGCTACAAATCACAACTTCCATGCTTCTATCGCCATCTGTATCCTCATTAACTTTGTAAAGAACTTGTTCTGGTTTCATTCATTCAGAGTTAAAGACAGCATGAAACCCCTTAGTTTCATGTCCAACATGATTATGTTTTATGAATTATTACAGGCTTTGTGAGAAATGTCACAACAGTTCTTCCCTGGAGAGGAAAACCAATCTTTTCACATGAAAGGTGTAAACCTGGCATATCCGAAGCAAGGCAATGTAACTCTGTAGCCCAAGCTCATTAAAACAAATTTGATAGGATTTTAAAAACTAGCTTTTGTTCAAAGAGCATTTACACACATGTGAAAGCACTTTGTATTTAAAAATGGTTCCAAAGGATTTTTTCCAAGGTATTTACAGGGGATTCGAGAAAATGTGCTGTGGACACACCCTCACTCTCAATTGTGACTTCCCGTCAGCAGTTTTAGTCCTAATAATGGAATAACAGAAAGTGATTGCACTAATTTACTAGGTTTGTGACCTTGGATAAGTTCCTTAACCTTTCTGAGTCCATGACTTATCATTGAAAAGTAAGATAGTATTGCTGCAGACATTTAACAAGATGCCATTAATTCAAATCCCAGCCACTTAATTGGATATATACTAGTTATTTCCTCTACCTCCTACATCCTGACCTCAACACCACTCAGCGCAGCCTCAATCCTCATATCTTTAAATTCTACAGTAGCCATTCCAACTTTAATACTTCAGTGATAGCTCATACTCAGTGAAAAGCTAAACTAATTTCTTGTTTGAGCCTATGTTATCTATGAAATATCATTGTTCACTGTACATCAGAATGAGTCAACCCTGCACATGTGTGATTTTGCACATATAAAAATATTGCTATGGGGTTAATTACAGGAAGCAGAATTATTGGATCAAAGGCATATGAACAAGAAACACTTATTGAATACATACTATAAGCGATATCATCAGGTTTCTTGCTGAGTGTTAAGGGTAAAATGGCAAATATATACATATGAAGGTGTGTGGGAGTGATTAAAATAACCTCATGGAAGTAAAATAATATCTATGGTCAGTTTTCTGGGTTTCAATTGTGGAATGAAGGAAAATGCCTCCCCATTTTTTTTCCAGAGGAAGATTTTTAATTATAATAAATTTTTCTTTACAAATGCTCTGTACCCGCCAAGCAAACAAGAAAACCCCTTTTTACTCCATATCATCAACCCGTTCCAGCTCAGACATAAAATTCCACAATTAATAACTCACTTGAAGTACTTATTTCCTCTCTAGTCTTATTGGAAAATATAAATACCACTGGGAAAGGGAAACCCTAAGGAGATATATCTACAACACTGTTGCAATCACACTGCATTGTAATTATTTATGTATGCTCTCCTTCTAGACTGTTCTGTTTCCATGATGCCCAGGTTTAACATCAAATTGCTTCTCCATAAATATCTGTCAAATGGAATTGCATTAAGTAACAACTCAGAACAGTAGGTGATTTACTGTGTGCTCTGTGTTTTGGTTTATGAGATTCTTTTCCCTATAACAAGTGGGGTCAAATTATAGAATGAGGAGATTTATGTGGATATTTACCAAAAGTGCTCCCTAATCTTTAACCAGAGGTTTTATAATTCCATGAATAAAGATGCATTTTTTCCTTAAGTCTTTTTATATTGTGATGGTTCTTAAATCATTGGAAAAAAAATAGGCACCTGTGTCAAAGGGGTATGAAAAGCCAACTGAAAAAAGCTCCCAATGTACAAGGCTGGAAAATTTGGCCAACAAAATAAATATTCTAGAATTGGATTGTAACTCAAACTGTAAAATAAATATCCATAAGTCAATATTGATATAAATAAATGACTAAATTAGTTAGAAAAAAAAAGGAAGACAATAGGACAATCTCCACAGCAGAGGAAATCCAAATAATTCATGTCGATACTTCATCCTCAAGGTGCTCAAGGTGATGGGGCTTAACTCTCCACTTCTTAAGTGTGAGCTGTCCATAGTGACTTCCTTCCAAAGAATACAATATGGAAATGGGGGAACAAAGAGTAATTTGACAAGCATGACCTCAAACAGGTGGTCAAGGTCAATGTCAACAGTGATTTATCATTTTTGCCCTTGACAGGATATGAAGAGAATGGCGCTTTATAGTCTTCCGCCCCCAACCCATAACCCCAGCCTAAATATGAGAAAAATATCAGACAGATTCCAAAGTAGACCAATCTGCAACACATCTGACCAGAACCCCTCAAAACTGTCAAAGTCATCAAAAGTGAAAAAAGACTGAGAAATTGTCACAGACAAATAAAGAGGTTAGAGACATGACCAGTAAACCTGGAACACCAAACGACCATAAGATAAAGACATCAGGAAATCCAAAGGGACTTTAGTTAATAATAGTGTGGCAGTATTGGTTTATTAATTGTGACAATGCAATGCTAATGTGCACTAATGTAAGTTGTTAAGAAAGGGCAAACTAGCATGGAGTACATGGCATTTCTCTCTACTATCTGCCTAATTTTTGTCTAAATCCAAAACTATTCTGAAATTAAGAGTTCATTTTTTTAAAAAAAAATTAGTAATCTCCTTCCTTAAAATCTATCAAGCAGCCCAATGCAAAATCCAAAGGTAGGTAATGTACCAAAAATTAACATCATCAGTTTTGCTGCCTGTGATTATTTATTTTGCTGCTCACGTGAATTAGCAGTTTGAATCCAAGATACATGAGTCATAATTTTTTTCAAAAAGAAGTAAAAATGGAACCAATGAAAAATTGTGAAGAATATATTAGCCATAGAAAAATTCATACTTCTTGTCTTGGGGACTTCATGTCATAAAATTGTCCATAGGCTCAGACTTTCATATTTGTGTGACAAGAACAAAGTCAAGCAGCTCAGGGTTGATGAAAGACATCTGATGTGAGATAGTCCTTGTCTGAGAAAAGTGAGTCGACACCACTGATGATGATTTAAATAAAGATAAATAGTTCCTATAAACAATGCCCCAGTGGAGTGATTTCCTGTGAATATCTTTCCAGATGAAATATAATATATGTATTCCTCCTACAGGAGAAATAAAGATTTTTTTTTAGCAGAAAAATATGCAAACACTCTAAATCTGACCTTGGAGAAACTTATTTTAATACAGAAATTCAGAAGGGGCACCATTTCAGAGAAAATCTTTTTCTCATCTTCAGCCTAGGCACAGAAAGGCTGTCTGATTTCTAAGCAAGCTTCCTTAGGAACAAAATCCTTCAAAGGAAAGCATTAGGTCATTAATGGTGACAATGTAGTACTGATGCAATATTAATGTAAGATGTTAGTAAGAGGGAGAACTGGTGTGGAATATATGGGGACGGTCTATCTAATCTTCACAATTGTGTAATTCTAGAACTATTCTAAAATTAAGAGTTTATTTAAAACCAGAACAAAACCCTGAGGAGAACCATTTATAACTTCAAGCCAATAATTATGCTGAATTAAGTGTTCCTTTGTGACACAGGCTCTTGTCAAGCTGTGACGAGCCTATTAAATCTCATTTCAAATCGAACAAGTATCCCAAGTTAATTTAAACAACAGTTTAGGAAGCTGCTACTCTCAGGCCTTACAAACAAGTCTCTTAAGACTGGAGAATTTACTGCGGGGCCCTGTCTTCTATCTGCATTTGTTAACAACTATGCCTTCTGCAGAGTATTTCATTGGTTGGTGGCCAGGAAAACACTCAATGAAGTTTTCATTCTGTTGGTCCTTCTATACCAAGCATATACACACTATAATTGAATGTCAAAGAAGTTTATGTGGTGTTTAAGTGACTAGAATGGACCTAGATTCAAAAATTGGATTAGATATACGAGATGGGAAGAAGCCTACATTGTTTCATTCCTCCTTCCAGACCTCAGAGACACCCACTAGCTGTGTTTATTATTTGGTTGCTGTAAATTTTTTTCCTTATGCTTTATGAAGTTCAAGTAACTCCATTTTTCAAGGGAGTATAAATTATTTTAATATTTTCTTACCACAGAAAAAAAAATAAGCTCCGTGTTGGGAAATGTAATTCTTATGAAGCATATTGAGTATAATAGCAGTAAGGAAACGGGAGATTCAAAGAAGAAAAGTAAGGGAGTAAACTTATCAAACAATAAAAACAATGAATGAGACCAAGGAAGAAAGAAACTACAGTTTTACCTTCCCTTCCCACCTCCCATCTCTGTAAGTTCCTATCTTCTAAATCATAAAAGGGTGAACTTTCAACTTTTGAGAATTTGATTCTAGTTGTCATCCTCCTTAGTGTTCAGGACTGGCTGTTTAATTTTGGGGGTTTGGTGCAAAATGAAACTATTGAGTCTTTGTTCAAAAACTGTTTAAAGTTTCAAGAGGGCGACAGCAGAACAAGCGCGGGGCCCTTCTGTGGTTCGTGGGTGGTACACACATGCTCCCGGCTTGCTTTTACCGACCCTTGACTCTTGCATAAACATTTGCATTTACTGGAGCACATTCTGCCTTCCAGTGCACCGTCTCAGGTAAACTCACAGAGTAGGGGAGAGTCGATGGCTCGGCCCATCCCTCAGAGCTCCGGGGCTGCCCGCTCGCTCGCCTCCCCTCAAGCAGTGGGTGTCCTTCTGCACATCTGAGAACCCAGCTGTTTCGCTGTATCCTGGCCTGCCTTGCTCTGGTCAAAAAGTCTTAGGGCTTCAGGTCTCTGCAGACCGCGTTGGGACGGCTACCGTACCAGATGAAATACACAAGTGAGGGCACTATGCTTTCTCTGGTGACGTAATTCCTGCGCATTCAAAAATATATTTATTGAGTGCCTATGGTCCCAGGAACTCTGTATTTAAGCATTAAAATAATATCCTTTTGGCGCAAAGCCTTAATAGTAAGAAATGACTCTATTTGTGGCGCATCCAGGGTCTGTGGCTGGAGCAGGCTCTAGCTGTGACCAGGGAGGGCAAAGGTAGGTTCTGGGTAAGGGCAGACACTTTGTTCAAGAGAAAAAAGGACGTTCCATTCCTTTATTATTTTCCAGGAGTCATCTCCAAATATCTCCTAATTCCTTTTCAGTGGATCTAGTTGGTAATATTTTTGACCCGTGTTTGTAATATTATCACATGGCCTATTGAATAGTGAAGTGTTTCTCAAAATAACCAAAAGTATTTGTAGACAGTAAGAGGAAATTTGTAGGACTGAATAAGGACCCGAGCTAAACCTCTTGCATTTTAGCTTCTTGAGAAAACCTATTCACACCTGATTGGCATGCTGTCGCAATATGGTTTCGCCATTGATTTCAAAGTATCATTTTCATTAAGAGGGCAATCACCTTATAAATCTATTGAACTATGTCCCATAGAGTCTATGGGACTCTAATATTTTATTGGAAAAGAAGAGAAACCTAGTAGGGAAGGTAATTTCCTCTAGACCATAAACCAAAGTATTTTATATGTGGAATACAATTTCTATAGATTTTTAAGATTTCTTGATTAGAAAAAAATTAAAATCACTGATATGTATTCATAGCTCACTACGTAGCAGACTCTTTTTTTTTCTTTCCTTTGTATGCTGTATGGTGGGGTCACAATTCATTCTTTTTCCATGTAACTATCCCGTTATTGCCACACCGTTTGTTGAATTTTTGTTTGTTTGTTTTTACTGGTTTCTTTTGTTTATTTGGGAACTGCATGGGCCGGGAATCGAACCCGGGTCTCCCTCATGGCAGGTGAGATTGTACCACTGAACTACCCTCATATCCCACTATGTAGCAGACTCTTTACATAAATCATCTCAAAATAACGCTATCAGTAATACCTAAAAGAAAAAACAAGCACCCAAACTCACAAACAAAAATATGGTAACTTGATAAATGGAAAAAATAAGAAAAAATGATAAAGCAGTATTGATAAGTTGTAGAAAAATAATTGTTCTCATATACTATTGCTGGGAATATAAATTAGGAAAACCTTTTATTGAAGACGATTTTGCAGAATATTTATATCTTTTAAATAATATAATTTATTAGAACTTATTCTTTAGTTAAAAATCAAGGGTGAGAAATGTTGCTTGTCGGAGAGGGTTACATCAATTTATGGGTGACCATTGTGTGTCAATCACTTTCAAAGTATTGGGAATATAGTGATTGACAACATCTAACAATGTCCCCACCTTCATTCAGCTTACATTCTAGTGGTGGTGCTCTAGTTTGCTAGCTGCCTGAATGCAATATACCAGAAATGGAATGGCTTCTAAAACGAGGATTTGAATAAATTGCTGTTTTACAGTTCTAAGGCCGAGAAAATATCCCAATTAAAACAAGTCTTTAGAAATGTCTAATTTAAGGCATCCAGGGAAAGATACCTTGGTTCAAGAGGGCCAATGATATGCAACGTTTTTCTCTCTGGGCCGAAAGTGTGCGTGACAAACATGGCAGCATCTGCTGGCTTTCTCATGGCTCTACGAAATGGTCTCTCTCCAAAATGTTTCCTCTTTTAAATGATTCCAGTAAACAACTTTACCTTCAATGTGGAGACACACCTCCATGGAAATCATCTAATCCAAAGTTACCACTCACAATTGTGTGGGTCACATCTCCATGGGAACAACCAAAATACTTCCACTCAGCAATATTGAATGAGGATTAAAGGACATGGCTTTTCTGGGGTCCGCCACAGAGTTAAACCGGCACTGGGGAAGATACAAAATAAATAAAACAAGTACATAAGTATGTAACAGTGTCAGTAGGTAACAAATGTTCTGTAGAAATACAAGCAGAATGTAGAGCAGCAAGTCACAGGAGATAATTCTCATAAGGTGGTCAGAGCAGAAGTTGTGACATTTGAATATGAACTATATGAATTAGGGAAGGAGCCACGAAGATCTCTGGTGAAAGGTGTTACAGTCATTGTAAACAGAACGTGTAAAATCCCTAAAAGGAAAGCTTGGCAATTTCGAGGGTCATTATGGTAGAAATCTGAAACCAAAGTGAGAGAGAAAAGAGGGGAGAAGATTAGGTCAAAGAGGATGCCACAGGTCAATTCTTCAGGCAAGGCACATATTTTGGTTCTTATTTTAGGATGCTGGGAAGCCACTAGAAGGTTCTAAGCAGAAAAATACATGACCAGACATATTTAAGCAATGGTAGAAAGTGCAAGCATGGAAGCAGGAGCGTGGTGAGGGGAAAGAAAGAATGCATGGTCAAGAGTTAGCTGTGGAAGAGTGGGATGTAGGTGGATTATGCATTTTTTAAAATAATTTTACCAAGATTTGCTGGTGATTGCGTGATTGTTGCAAAAGAGAAGAATCATTGGAAGAATTGATGGTTGTGGGCCAATGTGACAGATGGAATTGGCATAAATGATAGGGGGAACAAAGTGGAAAGAGCAGCTGCTGATGAGGTGCTAGCAATGTAATGCTAACATTAAAGTTTATACTGGAGCACAATATTCAAAAAAACTGGAAACTTCTAATGTTATGTTTTGAGGTACAAAGACTAAAAGACGGCATGTACGATAGGACTATAAATTTGCTTGCATGTGTATAGAAAAATGCCTAACGATAAAAAAGCTGTTAACATTATTTATCATCGGTTGGTGTTATTAGAGCTGGCTCTGATTTTCATCTTCATTTCTTTCTCGATTTTCCAATTTTTTTCTTACCATAAACATGTGTATTTAATCAAGAAAAAAAAATCATTTGAAATAGCCTTGAAGATCATGTAGGAACATAATTGGGACAAAACATGTTTGAGAAAGCCCAGCTGTTTGAAAATCACTAGAAGTATCTGACAAACACAAAACACAGCTGGCATGGAGGCCAGAGATATTACATAATTTGAATTCTTTACTGCCTACGCTAAAATAGGAAAGGGATAGAAGAAAACATCCCTTTAAAAGAAGAAAATTGCTATCTATTTTCTGAGTTGAACTTAAAAAAAACATTTTCTAGCAGACATTTATCAGCAATCCATTTTGTTTTTGTTTTTGTTTTCTTTCCTGACAATGTGTTGCTGAGAAATTCACTGATCATGCAGCATTTTGCATCATTGGGGCATACAGTGGCATATTCCAAAGACAACCCGTACCAGTTCTTGGAATTTACAAATGCCCTTTATAATATAGAAGCTTATAAACTAATAAACTGCCACAGTGAAAGCTAATGCATTTCATGGTACCTGCTTTGATCAGTTTAGCAATCTAAAACACCACAGCAGATACTTGTATACCAATGTTTTTAGCAACATTATTCCCTATAGTCAAAAGCTGGAAACAATCCAAGTGTCCATAAACTAATAAAGGGATAAGCAAAATGTGTTGCATACATACAATGGAATATTATTAAACCATAAGAAAATATCAAGTAATGAGACATGCTGCAACATGCATGCCACCTCAAAAACATTGGTCAGTAAAATAAGCAAGACACATAAGGACAAAAACTGCATATTACTTTTAAGAGATTATTAGACAAAGCAAATCTTCAGAAAGTGTAAGCAGATTCGCAATTAATAAAGGGAAAAGGAGAAGGGAGAAGGTAAAGGGTATGCAAAAATTTAAAAATAGAAAAAGAATTTTAAAGTGTCTTTGCTACCAAAAATGTCCACTTGAAAACTCTTCAAGGCCATTACATTTTAAAGATTCCAATCTGATACATGTCATTATTACACAAATATCTGTATAGATTGATAGGCTGTCATTTTCCTTTAAATTGTCATAATATTTTATTGCCATCCAAAATATCTAGATTTAAAATTTTATTCTTGTATTTCATTTTCTTGCTAACTTCAACTTTTAGAGTAACATTGGGAAACCCCTCTTTACCCTAAGTTATATAAATGTTTATTTTTTCCCTTAACGTGGTTTTATTTTTCACATGAATTTTATGTTTATGTTTATGATGTTAAAAATCAGAGCTTTTTCCTTTATATTTTGTGGTAGATTCTACTTTTCTTTTTCTCCAAGTGCCCAGTTTTTCTGAAAAAAACCCCTTTCCCGCTCATTTCAAATATGAACCTCATTGAATGTTTGATTCTTAGGCAGGCTTAAAGTTGCTGCTAGACTTTGAGTTGTGTTTCTACTAGTCAGCCTTGTTTCATACCAGAATCTCAGTTTTGCTTATCGTAGCTGTTAGTACGCTGAATAATGGCCCCAAAGATACCAAATGTACATTAATTTCCTAGGGATGTCATAAAAAATAGCAACACATTTGGTGGCTTAACACAACAGAAATTCCTAGGAAGAATAATACTTCTGCAATATTGAGTCTTCCCATTCATTAATATAGTATCCTTCTCAATTTACTAATGTATTTTCTTTAGTAAACCTTTGCATTTTTTGCTTATAAACATGTTATACAATTTTCATAAATTAAAAATAACAAAACAGAAATTGATCCTCTCCCAGTTTTGGAGATCAAAGATCCAAAATAAAGGTGATATTAAGGAGCTCACTCTGGAAGCTCTGAAAGAGAATCCATTCCATGACTTTAGTCTCCACTAGCTGCTGCCAAAGCTTGACATTCCTTACTTGTAGCAACATAGAAACATAACTCCTATGTCTGACTTTATCTTTACAAGGGTCTTTACATGGCTTAAATCCCCCTCCCCTTTCTCCAATAAGAACAATAGCCCTTGGGACTCTGTTATCCCCCTAAATCCAGGAAAGTCTCATCTCAAGACCCTTAAATGAATTTCTACTGCAAAGATTTTACTTCCTAATAAGTCACTTTCACAAGTACTAGGTATTAGGTCTTGCACATATATTTTGGGGGCAAAGTTCAACACACTACAGAATAGAAAGATTATTCATGATGGAACAAAAGTTGATTTGGCCTCAAAATTCTCTGCCATGCCAGTAGAAGCAAAAGATAATGGAACAAAATCACTGACTTTTGAAGAAAGGCATTTTACCCCAACAAGCTATTTTCTTTTATAAAGGTGACAAAAGACATACTAAAACATACAGCATACAGATAATATATATTTAAGCATATTGAAAATTTATTCCAAGTGACAAAAATATTTAGGAAAATCAGAAATGTAAACAATAAGTCACCTAAATCAAACTTATTAATAACACCTTGAGCTTCGCTACTACCAGCAAGGGTGGGAAGGGCATATGAGGAGGACATATATGCATTGTTCATCCTAATTAGCATTCTTACTACTCATTCCCTCATTGGAATTTGTTTAGGATTATCACTACCCATTGAGATTTTAGAACATTGAACCTCAAAAGGAAGAAGTTGGGGTCTGGATTCCTTTCTTCCCATGTTGTTTTTAATCTTCTGTGAAAAACTACCTAATTCTTTCCACAAATTTTGAGGGCAGCATTTTTCAGGCCAAAAAAGGTCATTGAAAGCTCTTTCCCCAACTACAGTGGGTTCCTATTCACTTATTGTTGATATGAAAGGCAGGCCAAACAAATACACAGGAAATTATCAATATTCTCCTCCTGTTCTAGTTCACTAAAGCTGCCAAAATGCAATAGATGAGAAATGGGCTGGCTTTTAAAATGAGGATTTATTAGCTTACAAAGTTACAGGTCAGAGGCCATAAATATGCTCAAACCAAGGCATCAGCAGGAGATGCTTTCTCCTCGAAGACAAGATACTGGAGACCTTGGACTCCTTTGCCACATAGCAAGGCACCTGGCAGCATCTACTGTCCTTCTCTCCTAGGTTTCATTGTTTCAGCTTCTGACTCTCCCCCTGTGAGTTTTCGTCCATATCTCTGTCTTTCTCTCTGTCTTCTATACTTTTATAAAAGACTCCAATAAGAAGTTTAAGACCCACTTGGACAGGCTTCAACCAAAATAAACTAATCAAAAATTCCTAGCCACAGTGGGTCAAAACCCACAGGAATGGATTTGTTTTAAGAACATGCTTTTCTGGAGTACATACAGCTTCAAACCATCACATTCCACCCTCTGGACACCCCCCCCCCCCAAAGATACATTTTGTCCATACGCAAAATACATTCGTTCCATCACAATATCTCAAGAGGCTTAAGTCATTTCAGTAATAATATTAAGTACAAAGTCTCATCAAAATCAGTTCTGGTGTGGTATGTCCTGGGGCAAAATTCCCCTTTAGCTTGTAAAACATAAAAGTTACCTGCTTCCAAATACAAAGGAGCGATAGCCATAGAGTAACTCTTCCTATTGCCATAGAAACTGGAAGGAAAACAAGGGTTACAAGTCCCAAACAGGTCTAAAACTTTCCATTAGATTGCAAGTTCTGAGAGTCTTCTAGAGAATGACACTTTGTCCTTGGGACTTGATAGAGTGGCAGCCCCACTTTTCCAATGCCCTGTTCAGTGGCCCTGCTCTCTCCAAACACCAGGGTGGGGACTCCAAACATTGCAGTGATGGCCAGAATCTAGGTCTACCCTCTTTAAGCATCCTATAATGCCCAAGACAGACCCCATAACAAAGAACTAACTGGTCCAAAATGTCAAAAATGTTGAGATGAAATTATCCTGCTTTAGAGTAAGAGATGAAAAGAAAAACAAGCTTAAATATTGGTAAAACAGATGACATTATCATTAGCTGCAGATAGTATAGTTGCCTCTTAAGCAAAAACAATGAAATCTTATACCGAATTAATAAGACAATTAAGTCTATGTGTAAGTAAATAGGGGAAAAAAGGTTTCCCTTTGTACCAGTAATAAGTGATTTTTAACAATAGGGAAAAAAATCACATTCACAGTTACATCGAAATAAATATGATACCTTGTAAATCAGAGCATGCTCATAGTTTTTCAGCATTTAGAGTCTAGTGGTGACACCTAACCTTAGGTTTTTTTTCCTAAGGCTCACTTTGGTTCTTCTCTGAGACCTGAGTTTCTTCTAATACAATGCAGGTATTAATTACCTCTGGTCTAGGATTCAGGTCTGTCTGTCTTCTAAGTATATAAGAAACAATCAGGTAATTTAACAAGGTCAGAATCAATACGCCATAAGTTGACATCGAGATTTTTGCCTGCTTTGAAGTGAACTTGTCTTAGGATCTCTCATCAATTATTTCACAAGACCAGATCTTCTTTCTCTGTGTAGAATGTTACTCAGGAGACAGAGAGCAACTTCACAGGTTTAGTCCTTAACTGGTCCTTCCTTGGCTCTATATGAATTCCAGTTTTGACTCATATAGATTACTTTTAGAGGCCCAGAGAAAAATCCTTTCCAAAATTCAAGGAGGTCTTTGCTGCATTAGCATTCTGAGGTCTGAGAACAGTTTGCTGTGGCCTGTGTAAAGAATGTCTGTCCCACTAATATTTTCCCTGGTCATTCTAATTTCATGTGACTGTCTGGAAGGCTTGTAGCATGCAGTTGTCTGTCAGAGGTCCAACTTTTATTTTCCTTAAGCAGCACTTTACCACTGTTTATAAATTCAAATTGATTGGCAAATTATGCCAAATGGTGATGGTATGGAAGATATCTTGCAAAGAGTCCCCAATCTGTGACACTTTGACTCTTCATCTACTGTGGCCTTTCTTCCTTTACCAGCTCCTTCTCCTGCTAGTCCCTCACCTCCTAACCAAGACAGCGAGGAGAAGAAAGTTCTAAATTATTACCTGGTGCTTCTTGGACAAAAGTATAATGTAGCTTCCTGATGTCTCGGTGGTGACACGAATAATTCATAGGACTTCAATTTGTCTTAGAGAAACCTAAGATGTTTAGGAGAAAGGCAGTCTGATTACCCCTTGGTTTTTTTTTTTTTTTCTCTCAGAGTTGGCAAACTTTTTCTGTAAAGGACCAAAGGGGCAAATAGTAAATATTTTAATCTCTGTCCCAACTATTCAACTCTGCCACTTTAGCATGAAAGCAGCCAGAGGGAATTCTTTGCCAAAGCATGCCTTTGGTTTTTGATCACCCTGAAGGTGGAAGGGGACAAGGCAAGATGAATCAATGCAAAGGACACCATGTTGGAGTATTTTCCCTGCAGGAAATGGTCTAAGCTATTCAACCCATTCCATGGGCTCCTGGGTGCCCCTTGCCTTCAGACTTACATGTGAATACTGACTTTCACTTACTTGTTACGCATGAAATTCAGCAAGTTATTTCATACAACTTAAATATGTCTTCAAAGAGTAGTAAAAAATCAATAAACACTTCCACTTCTGATCAAGACAGAATAACAGAGACCAGATTAAGGGCCCTACCTGAGACAACCGAAGACCCAGACAAATATATGAATCCATGTTGTCCGAGACAACAGATATCAAGCCCAGAAGGACAGTGATCCCTGAGAAGCAGGAAACAAATGAGGGGAACCTTAATGATTGTGTCAGCTTACAGCCTTGAGTAAGTTTCCAGGTCACAGTGCAGGTGACCCCAGGTGACTCCTAGAATAGAGAAGATGGAGATGAGTGTCCTTGGTGAGTGCCATTTACAGAAAAAAGTACTGGAGAGGGGTGAGTTGCACAAAGGATAAACCCTGGAGATTTGTGAAGGGTCCGATCAAAAATCCAGTGAGTTGTCAGCAGCAGCCACGTTACACCCTATGAGGGAGTTTCGCTTCCCCAAAATACTTTGTTCTCTGACAGCTACTAAAAGCCTTAGCATAGCTTAGCTTGCACCACGGGGATAGGATTGTATGTGATCCACATACACGCATGCTCGTGCGTACACCTGGGCTATGCTTCTGTCTCCCAGCATAGTGTAAGCTTTTAAAGGACAGATTTGTCTTCCTGTCTTTGGATCATCTCTAGTTCCTAGCAGAGTGTTTTTTGCAAAGTACGGGTCAAATAACTGTTTCCCAAAGAACATTAGTATTTGACACCAACCGTGCTTCATTTCTCTATATGTCTGTTCTCCTAATGTGAAAAGTGACAGCCTATGATTTCCTTCTTGCAGAGTAGGACTTGTTTGTTTGCTGTTGTTATGGTTATTTTGTTTGTTTATTTCAAATCAGATTTAATCTGTTTCCTTTATCAGCATTGAAGACCTTATTATACTATAGTCGGGGTATTGTGCCAATAGCCATGCATATGACCTCTTTTTATTATTCTGCAAGCTCTTTTCTAACAACTAGGAAAAATCCATTTCTCTAAATATGGCCATTTATATTTGAAGGATTCTGCTTGCCTCCAGGTTTTGTATGCTTAGATAAACAAGAGCTGACTTTCTTTCTGAAACAGGAAAATATAATGCAAAAAACTGGAAAGTAATGAAATTTATGACCCAGACCTGATACAGAAACATGAGTGGGTGATAGGCTAAGCTGGTTAAGAATTTTTTGTTTGGTTTTTCCTTTCCTCCAAGAATTCTCTAGGGTTTGAAAGTCTATTTCACATTGAAAATTATCTTATTACAATGTTTTGACTTTATTTTCCATGACAAAATAAATAAGTAAAGCTTTGAACCTTACACCATCTATCTGCTGTTGTAGCTGTAGAATGTGCAGCTCTACGTAGCTGATTCTGTCACTAATTTGCATTATAACATTTCTCAATGAGAGAATAATAGGCACCGAAATTGTGTCTTTGGATGATTCTTAGGATTTAAGAAAATTTTGTATACAATTCAGAAGCATCTGCTTTTTTCTTCCTTGCCCTATTGTATTTTCCTATATATTTGGCAGGTTAGAATTTATTGCTTTATGTAATATTTCTGCTGATGTAAAGGCGGGTTTTTTCCCCCTAAATACTTGAGCCTTTTTCCTTCCTCGTGGTATCTTAGTGTATCCATATGTTATTCTCATTTAACTTTCTCTCAATTCTCTAAGTAACTTTAAATTATCCAGCAATATGACAGCTATGAGACCAATTTTAGTAGACAAAGGCTTTCTACGGAGTGTCAAACCTACTAGGAAACCTGGTTAGACATGAGGAAGGAACTTAGTTTCTCACAAGAGATGAATGACTGAGGACGTTGCCTCCCAGCACTGTTGAAATGATCATGGTGCACGGTTGAAAGATGCCCTGTGCACCCCATGCAACGTGTCTTGTAGCTGTATCAGAGCTTTAGAAGAACCTTTCCAGATCGTTTCCAGCTCAAATGGCCTATCGTTCTGTCATTTTCTGATTTTAATTTCGGCATAAGAAAAAGCATCTCTGCATCACTCTGGGTCCCTTAAGGAGTGCGAGGGAATATCTGTTCTGGACATAGAGGTCATCAGAGTTACAGTCAATAGGTTATGTCCCCATTATGCTATCTCTTTGTTATTGTAAAATCATCATGGCTTATCAAGCACTGAGGAAAGAACTTCTATGGAGTGTGTTTTTCATATATAGAGTGGAAAATTGCAGCTTAATACTTATTCACTGCTATGATCCTATCTGGGGGAGCAATCAGATAGCATGATTGCCCAAATCAGGTTTCCCAGGTAACAAAGAACACTAAGTCTGGCATTAGACTATTTCTATGGCGAGACTCCTCAAAGAGTAGAATTATATCAACCAGAAGATTTTGAACTCTTGCCTATTCTATCCCCCCAGGGGTCTGTCCAAATAATCAATAATTCAATACACTGTTCCCTAAACTCAAAAAACATAATCCTGTTCATAAGGAGTGGTAATGGGAATTATTTTGTTAGTAACAATGCTGATTGAGTATTGCAGTGTGGCAGGCAGGCACTGTGTTAACTTTACATGTGTTTTCTCCTTTACTCTCCATAGTACTTACTGAAAATGGTTCCGTTTTGCTCATTCCAAAGAAGAAAAGGAGACTGGCTCAGGATCATACAGTCATCATGGCTTGAAGCTGGGATTTGAACCCAGATCATAGGAGTCCAGAGAATTAGCTCCTAATTCACATTTGTCCCTTTGAAAGGATGAGAACATCTAATGTATTTCTTATTTGCTCAGAGCCAACAAATACGCTTCAGAAACAGAGCCAATCCAGGAAGATCCTGTGTCTTATCCTAAAAGGATAGAAATGTAAACAGCAGAGAATCAAGGAAAGACAGAACTACAGGTCATGGCTGGAGAAACAGAAACAACTACTGTTTTGATCTTTAATTCCAACAGAAATCAAGTGATCTTGGCTCAACCTTCTGGAAATCTTCTGTAAATCTAGAATAATTGCTTTGTACAACCTAGAATAAGTCAGATTCTCTGAAGAAAACAAACATGTAATGTAGCAGTGTGATTATGAAAGGAGTCTAGGAGAATGAAAAGGCAGGAGAGAGATTTGCCCAAATCTTCCCAGCAGAGCTGACCCAGACCACCCACCTCAGATTACCCACCCAAGGAGGCAGCCTTTGCTCCTGGTGGTTGTAAGGGAGAACAAAGCCATCTAAAGAGAAATAGACAGAGGAATAGAGATAAAGAGAAAAGACCTTGGACGTACCATAAAGCAAAAGAGCCCAGTTTTCTCCCAATGAAGAAATAAACAAACAAACAAAAGATTGGGAAAATACCACACCCCGGGTTCTGTGACTTTGATCCTCCAAAACTTTTATCCATAGGTGTGAGGAACTTTTTGGCTACTCAAGACCAACACTCCTTTCTAGGGTTGGAGAACCTTCCCCTTGTGTCATATGCATATGAAGGAATGAGGGATGGAGACATGAAGGGGCTTGGGGGGTTAATAAGCTACCCCCAAATTTTCATGTTCTGGCCAAAGACCTCTGACATAGTGACGTCATTGGAATGTAAACACAAAATCTCATTATTTTGTGGAATTTCCCTCTTTAGTCATCTATTAACCATATCAGAAGCCCCCAAAGAATGTCCATTTTTTTGCACATGTTGTTTGAGTTACTCTTTGAAGATTGGTCTTCAAAGAGAGAGAGGGCACCAGGTCAGGGAGAGGGGGAGGAGGACATGAGCCTGTGAGCAACGGAAGAGATACAGGAAGTGGAAGAGGAGGTTTTAGAGGGCAAATCTCACCTATTGAGCCACTTTCTCCAGTGCTGTCCCTGCTGTTTTAATTGCCTTTCATTAGTATCTCTGCTAGGATACATGTTTAAATTATAAGAAGGAGCATCTCCTTCACATGCGTTACAGCCCAACTTCAGGGTGCCCATCTTAGCAAAGGGAGCTTGCAAGGAAAGTAGGCTGGATTTCAACTCCCTCTTGATGTGCAGGGCATAACCTGACAAACCATATGCAGTGGCCTTGTAAGTCACTGCAAAATTAATCTGCACTCTTACAGCATATAACAAGAGAGGCCCAGGCTGAATTCAAGAATAAATTGGAATTTTGATTCCTATGCAATGAAGGCAATCAAGGAAATGACGTGCCTATATAATGCATAGTTTTCTGAGTTGGATATTAGCATTACTGAAACTAATTAGTTATGTGGGTATCATTATGACTCTCATTGATCTTTACATGTTCTCTATAAACTACTTCCAAATCTGTATCATTTCATGAAAGTTGAAAATTGCTTTCATGAAGAAAAGGGTAGGTTACAGTGACAGTGCTGAGATAAATGATCATAATCTATATAATTCTTCTTAATTACCTCCACATATCCTAGTGTGAGTATGGGAGAACAAGAAAGGATTGGCTTGCTTTTTTCTTTGGCCTAATAGGCTTCTTTGCCATCCCCTTCTCCTGTGCCTCTGATATTTAAAAAAGAAACTGGGGGTTAGAGGCAAAACCTGAGCACCTAATTCTAATACCCCAGTGGGCCCACTACCCCAAATGGTGTGACCCTTCACATCTCCAAAGCTCTGGGTGCCATTTTACTGAGAAGCAGCTGGTAGTATAAAAGGCACAGAATGCTGAGCCAGAAAAGCAGAGCAAGGTGTATTATCTATTCAACTTAACATAAGAAATTTTATCTCCCTAAGACTCAACTTATCTGTAAAATGTGAAAAATAGAATCTTGTTTCAGTTGTAGTCAAGGAATTAAATGTTTATGGAAATTATGTTGAAAGTTTTTAACTCCATGGGCATGAAAGTATTTATCACTAATATCACAGTCTTTTAATATAAAAATCTCTTTACATTTAGGAGTCCACAACTATAGCGTCTGTTACTATTCCCTTCCCCAAACTAGTTTACAGGTACTTCTTTTTGGAGTTACACTAATAGAAAATTATAAAAGGTCTTTGAACAGGCACACGCACTGCTAAAAACTGTATTTCACTTGTCCCCTTATTATGTGATTTCCTTAAAGTAGCTGAAATTAAATTTTGATTGAAACTTAACTTTGATTTATAAGCTACCTTGCACTTATTTTCAAATTATCTCTCTTATTTTCCCTTAGCTATCATTATTCTCAGTCATTTCTAAGTCCATACAAATTAAATAGAAAACATTATACTTTATATTTTTGCTGACTTCCCAGTACCAGTAAATGTGACCTTGAGTTCAAGCTCATTTTAGTTCTGATTGAGTAAAAGAGAGTTTATTCACTCAATTCCTTTGTCCTGTTTCTGTGTTCAATATTACAACATCTGGTTATAGTTATTCATCAGGGATGAGTAGAGAAAAGAATTTGATTGGCTTACTCCTTTTCTAATTTAACTCTAAAATATTAGGCTCTGCTCCCCTTTCCTCCATTTTTCTTTTGACCCTAAAGCAGAGTCGATTGCTGTTCTGTCCATGATTCTATAGAGCTTTGTACTTATCTAAACTACATATCTTAATATATTTAACTGTATTACTTATTTCTCCCACTACATTCTGACCTTCAGTTTTAATTGTGCCTGTATCCCAGAACTTAGGATAGTGCTGGTTCATATAGCAACAACAAAGAATCAAGCACAACATTTATTCAGCTCTCCCTATGCCAGGCAAGGTTCTAGGTGCTTTACATATATTCACTCTGTTAAAGGATAGCTTTTTTTTTTTTTTAACTTTTTTTGTTGTATAGTATGACACATATACAAAGCAAATAAATAAAAAAGCAATAGCTTTCAAAGCACTCTTCAACAAGTAGTTAGAGGACAGATCCCAGAGTTTGTCATGGGCTACCATATGAGCCTCTCATATTTTTCCTTCTAGCTGCTCTAGGAGGCTAGAGGAGTTAAATAAATTTTTATCATCACAATCAACTTTTTTCCTTTTTTTCAGTGAAAAATAACATATATACCAAAAAGCTATAAATAGCAAAGCACAGCACCACAATTAGTTGTAGAACATATTTCAGACTTTGACATGGGTTACAATTTCACAATTTTAGGTTTTTACTTCTAGTTGCTCTAAAATACTGGAGACTAAAAGAGATATTGATTTAATGATTCAGCACTCATATGCATTTGTTAAGTCCTATCTTCTCTGAATAACTCCATTATCACCTTTGATCTTCCATCCCTCTCTTTAGATGTGTTTGGGCTATGGTGATTCTAAATTTTTCATATTGGAAGGGTTTGTCACTAATATGGGGTAAGGAGATGGAACTATCTGATGTTCTGGAGAGGCTGGTCTAGGTTTCAGGACATATCTGGACCAGGGACCCATCTGGAGGTTGTAGGTTTCTGAAATATTGCCCCAGTGCATGGAATCCTTGTGGGATCTTATATATTGCCCTAGGTGTTCTTTAGGATTGGCTGGAATGGCCCTGGTTGGGGGTTGACAGGTTATAATAGGCAGAAAGGTCTACCTGAAGCTTGCGTAACAGCAACCTCCAGAGTAGCCTCTCGACTCTATTTGAACTCTCTCTGCCACTGATACTTTATTAATTACATTTATTTTCCCCCTTTCTTTGTGAGTCTTGCCAGTGACACATCATTTTTATTGATTTTCCCAAAGAACTAGCTTTTGGTTTTATTGATTCCTTCTATTGTTCTCTTGTTCTCCCATCCATTTATCTCTGCTTTAACTTTTGTTATTTCTCCTATTTGCTTTGGGGTTAGTTTGCTGTTCTTTCTCAAGTTCCTCCAGGTGTGGTGTTAAAAGTCCTCGATTTTTACTCTTTCTTGTTTTGTAATATAGGCATTCAGAAAAATAAATTTCCCTCTCAGCACAGCCTTTGCCACATTCCATAAATTCTGATAAGTTGTATTTTCATTTTAATTCATCTCTAGATAGCTACTGATTTCTCTAGCAATTTCTTCTTTGACCCACTGATTGTTTAAGAGTGTGTTATCTAATCTCCATATATTTGTGAACGTTCTTGTTCTTTGGTGGCTATTGAGATCCAGCTTCATTCCACTGTAATCAGAGAAAGTGTTTTGAATAATTCCAATGTTTTTAAATTTATAAAGACCTGTTTTGTGCCCCAGCATATGATCTATCCTGGAAAATGCTCCATGAGCACTAGAGAAGAATGTGTATCCTTGTGCTTTGGGGTGAAATGACCAGTATATGTCTGTTAGGTCTAATTCATTTATCAAGTGATTTATATTATATTTATATTTTATTCTTTTCCCTCTTTCTCTTTGTATTCTTTAAATTACCCTTAGTGGTACTCTTCAATTCGGTGCCCTCCTCTAGACATTCCCCTCCTTTCTTTTGTTTTTCAGCTGGCAGAACTCTTTTTAGCATTTCTTAAAGGGCTGGTCTCTTGTTCACAAATTCTTTCAGGACTTCTTTGTCGGTGAAAACTTTAATCTCTTCCTCAATTTTGAAGGACCATTTGTCTGGGTACAGAATTATTGGCTGGAAGTCTTTCTCTTTCAGGATTTTGAATACATCATACCACTGCCTTCTTGCCTCCAGGGTGCTAGTTGAGTAGCCTGAACTCAGTCTTATTTGGTTTACCTTGCATATAGTACATTGTTTTTCTCTTGCTGCTTTCAGGATTTTCTGCTTCTCTTCAACATTTGACAGACTGATTAGTATGTGACTTGGGAAAGACCCATTTGGATTTATTCTGTTTGGAGTTTGTTGGACTTCTTTGACTTGTATATTTATGTCCTTTATGAGGGTTGGGAAGTTTTCCCCCATTATATCCTCAACTACTCTTCCTAGCCCTTTACTCCTCTCTTCTTCTTTTGGGACACCAGTGATTTTTATATTTGTGCACTTTGTTTTGTGTATTATTTCCCTGAGTTCCAATTCAACTTTTTCCATCTTTTTTGTCATTTGCTGTTTTGAGTCTTCAAAGTCAATTATCCTGTCCTGTACATCACTTATTCTTTCTTTTGTCTCTTCAAATTTGGTATTGTGTGCTTCTGGTATGTTTTTTATTTGGTCAAGAGAATCTTCAATTTCTGTGATATCTGCTATTTTTCTATTTATTCTTTCAAATTCCTCTTTATTCTCTTCGACTGTCTTCTTGGTCTCCTTTATGTCATTTGTTATCCCACTTATTTTATTAAGTAGATTTGTATGAACATCTTTGATTAGTTGTTCCAATGTCTGTGTCTACTTTGTTCTTTTATTTTCATCATTATGCAGGGCTATATCTGTTTGCAATGTGATATGCTTACTGATCTTCTGCTGTTTTCGTGGCATGTAAATAACTTGATTGATTTACTTTGGAAGTTGATTTCTTTCAGTAGTCTAAGGCCTTGTGTTCGTGGGATGGTTGTACAGCAGGGAGCAGAGCATGGGGTGGGGCACTCAGTGTGGTGATTTGTTTCAGGGAAGGTATAGACGCAGATTGGTGATGTTTTGCTGATGCTTGTGAATGGGAGCACCCAGTGGCCAGGGAGGATGTAGCTGTGAGGGTGCACCAGCCTGGGGGGTGTAAACCTGGTGTGTGCTGAGCTAAGGCATGGGGTCCTTTGTGCACATGTGTAGAGCTGTGGCAGCAGGTTGGTGTTACGCCTTCATGGATTGGGGGCAGATGTGAGCCAGCTATGCAGGTCTGCACTTTCTCCGAGCTGGAAAGTGAGGCTGAGGGCTGTGCGCATGCGCAGTTCTAGGACTACCGTAAAGTATGGTTCCCAGAGTTGAATACGTAATTCAGTCCATGCACATTCATGGGCTTGGGAGTGCCATAAGCTGATGTGCAGAGCTCGGGGGAGGGGAATGGGGCTGTGTGACACTATGGGCAAGGGAGTAGGGGCCAAGGTTAGCCTAGGTATGGAGGTTAGTGCCTGCAGCCTTTATGCACTGGCAACAGCCTGGAGGGAAGAGGAAAGGGGAGATAGTGCTCAGGAGGGGTGCAGGAGAGGCGGATTGGACTGCACTTGGGGTGGAAGTGTGGGGTAGGTACGTGCACTGGGGGCTGGTGGGGTGAGAGCACTTGGAGTGTGGGGAATGGGAGCAGGTGATGGGGTTTAGGTGCATGGGGTGTAGGGTGAGTTGCCGGTCACAGGATTGTGCTGGTGAGGGTAGCATACCTAAAGTACACATCATGGCTTACTTCCCAGTCCCACACTCATGTCCTTGCACTCCTGAGGACTCTGAAGCTCTGCACCTCTGCACCAGGCTCCAGCTTTCAGTTACTTGGCCTCTGCAACCAGGGCTGCCATGTGCAGTGCAGAAGGCTCTCCCAGGTCAGCTGCACCCCCAAATCACCAGTCAACCTCCTGTCCCTTCTCTAACTTTTCCATGGAGCAGGGCTAATCTCGAGCTACTCTAGTCATGCATCTTCCCAGAAGTCCACCTGTTAAAGGATAACTTTTTAAAAGGGTAAAATCATATTTGCTCATACAAATATGAGCAAACATGTGTTAAAGATTTTATTTAACTCATAATGAGGGAACACACAGAGATTAGTACTGGTTCAGAAAAAAAGTCAAAGAAGCATGAATTTGAAGTGAAAGAATAGTGAAAATGAAGTTATAAATAGATGGAAAATGACTTTTCCACGGAGGGGAAGAGAAGTCAATTGAAACGCCACCTGACAGAATCTATTTGTAGTCTGCAGACAATCATTTAACATAGTTGTAAAATAATTCTTATTGAATCAGAATCAGATAACCTGGAAATGTGCACTATAGACAATGCCTAGTTTTCTGCCAAAGCACAGGTTTTCCTATTACTCTTTTAATCCTCACAAATCCTTTATTTTGCTCCATAGAAGCTTCCTTTTCTTTCCTTATCCCTATATTTAACCCCCCAGTCTTCATTTTCAACTAAACAACTTAATCAATAAGTATTTGATGCTTACCTAAATAGATTAGTCTTTCTGCTTGAAAAATCTGATCTCGAAATGTATAAAATAATGGAACATGATATGTGAAAAGATCCAGAAACAGTGATTAGAGCAATTTAGGAGGGTACAAAAGAGGGGGTGTTCACTATGGACTGCAAGATGCCAACTGATAGCAGGCTAAGGATTTTTAATACAAATTCTAATCTCCTTATACCAACTGTGTAATCTGAAAGTTTTCTCTGTAATAATCTTTCTCTACTCAACCATCATGTTTCCCCAAATGATCGTTATTTCCCAAGTTCTTTTTCGTCGGCTTAGGTGAAATATCCTTTGCTGTTTGACAGGCCAGTTTCCTTGACTGGTGGATGCTGTCCTTCCACTTCCTTTGGTGCATGTTTTTTGTCTTGTGGGTAACAAGATGGGAAATTTCCCCAAAGCATTCCTGTATGCTTTCTTCGGATATACCTCTGGGTTCCCCTAGTCACCTGGCCATGGCTGGAAATAGAAAAAAATGACAGTTAAATCTTTTCCTGAGGAACTTTTCACTGTGTTCAGCCAATCAGGGTGTCAGCAGCCTGCTGACTAGGATGGCTTTGATTTTGATTCTACCAGCAGGAAGAAAAGAAATTGCAAGGGAGGCAATATGAAAATTCAGGCCTCTCTGCATTCTTTAAGCAAACTATTTTTGGTTGTCAACCAAGAAGATAATGTATTCCTTTGCAGCAGCCTTATAGCCTGTTGACACAGGGTAAAGAAATGAAAGGGGACCGCTTAGAGAGCAGGAATCAAAGAAGTGGGAGAAATTGTGTGAATTCAACTGCACCTCCTCCACATATTTTTAAAACTAAATTTTAAAAAGCTGCTACTAGCTTTCTTGCTATTTTGTTCTCCTGTATTAGGGTTAAAGTAGAGGAAAGGTAAAGGAAAATTGAATCAGACAACTTCTTCAAGTGCTGCAGGACATATAGTCATGATTTTCAAGCTATAAATTTAACCATAACCAATTTTATTTTTAGAACAGAATGGCAATAAAATGAATAAAAGAATTGACAATATTTTATAACAACTTGTCCTTGGTAAGATTGTTTTTCTTGGTTTATTTATCATATTGTGTTTTCTTGAGTTTCCTTCATATATTCTAAATATTTTCAACCTTTGACATTTTGATATTTATAATCTAAGGAAAACCGATCACTTGGAAAAGAACGTTTTAAGTGTGGTTTATTTTAATGGTTCATGGTCCTCGGGAAAATAGGCTAAAAACTTACTTTCTTGTTCTATGAGTAGGAAAGAATTTGTATGTTTCTTTCAATCAATGTGGCAGGTTTCCCAGAAGAAGTTGAATTTGAGGTGAAAGTTGAAGATGTAGCTTGCCAAGACACTCATGTACCTTATATTTTCTGGAATCACAAACTATTAAAAAGGTAGGAGCAACGAAGTATCATCCAACTAAAGTGCATTTTGTTCGGAAATCAATCAAGCAGACTATCTCTGATTGACTTTTGCTGCAGGTATCTCTAACCCTGACTCATTTTGCTTCTGCTTTAGACACAGGCAAGGCTTTTTCTTCCTCAGGCAACACTGTACACTTCATCCACCTGGACTTTGTCTTTTAATATTCATCATTAAACATAAACTAAGAACACAATGGCTTAAAGTCATGCTATCAGTTTATATATGGATTTGTTAAGCTTCTTGTACATCAAAATTGACTTTATTTTCCATTAAGTCTTTGAAACCTTTCTGTTACATGAATATGAAAAGGGTAAAATAAATTTCTCTATTCTTCAACAGCTTAACACATGCCATCTGACCATTTGCCTTACTTAATGGCCCCTTATGAAGTCTATTATTAATATATGTTCACGCTGAAATATTGGTAGAAAATATAAACATTAGAAACACACTCTAAGTTAAATAGAAGATCTTTCCTGGATCACTATACTCAGGCTGATTGAAGTATCCAAAAGATCTAAAATATGATTTGCTTCTTTTCCCAACCAAAATTCACTCTCCCGGAATGCGTCTTTATTGGAAGTACTCCTTAGCTGTTTTAATAAATATCCATCTGCTCTGTAGAAAGGACATCGTTGTAAGTAGATGGTCTATTTTGCTTAATCCCTCTAATTATTAGTTTTATTAGGCCACTTGTTCCAAGTGCTTAACCTCAGAAGGGAAATCTTAGATCTTCATTTGAGAAAAGATTTCTTTCAATACAAATATTTCAAAGTCAATTGCTAAAGCCATTCTCATTCCTAAAATCGGGTGCAGACTATTCAAAATGCAGATGTCAGTGGAAACACAAGATAGGAATTTTCAATTAGGTGTTTATACTGCCTTCCAGGAAAATGTATGTAGCAAAATATCTTTGAAGAACTTGTATCTAAAGAGTTGATTTCCTACTGAAAATTGAATTGAATGTTGATACAGTCATCTTATAAAAGAACAATAACTAGGAAAAGTTGTTAGGGAATTTAAATAGGATAGAATAAAATGAAAAGTCCCAAATTGCTTCAGTGCATCTTAAAGTACAATCTGCCACTCAGTTTATGAGTTTCTATTTGAATTGAATTAGTTTGGCACAAAATAATTGATTTCATAATCAAAGCTTTCACTACATACTGGGCTAAAGTAAATAGTTTTCCTTAAAGCATATTTACTTAACAGTCTTAGTATTTGATCATTGTGAAAATAGGTTAAAAAAATACAGGAAGAAATTCAGTCTGAACATAAATATCCATCATATAAATAAATACACACACATACACATATGTACATATGACATGGTGAAGCCACAAACTGGAATATCACAATATCACAAACACAGTTATTATTATTTTAAAAAGCAGTTCAGTTGTGGGATTATGTTATTTATAAGTTTGTAGGAAGCTATTCATGCATGTAGTGAAGACAACATTGCCTTCATCATTTCAAAATCAGTGTCCATAACAGATACAAATGGAACAAAATTACATAAAATGCCTCATTTGAAAATATGGTACTTATGTAGTTATAAAAGATCAGCTTAAATTCCATCACTTTAGTGACAAACACAGCAGATACCTATATGTGTTAGATTTATTTCACTGTGTTGTTAAGACATAGTAACTTCTAAACTATATTTTTAGAGTATATTTGAAAAACATTTTCATGACATCAGATACGGTTTTCCATAATTGTTCTCAAAGTTTGCCTAGAATTATGTTACATGAGTGAAAAGTAGTGTAAACTTATTTTCCAGACAGCATATTTAGGAACTGAATTCTTGGTTTCTTTTTTTTTTTTTTTAATTAATTGGGCTCCACCTGTGCTTCTATTTTGTGAAACAATTGTTGTGAAGACCAAATATTAAATCAGATATACATGAAAATATCATAAAGTTTGGGTTATTTTAGCTCAGAAAATAAAAATTGTATTTGGGAATTATTTGCAAAATATAATTACTCACATTTTCTCACTTTCATAATACAAATAATGCCAGTAGCCAAGAAGTATAAAATTCATACATTTTGTTTACTTTCCAGTTCTGTTTTTTTCTAATGGAATATTTAGATATTATCAAGCACTTTAGTTGTGGGTCATTTATAGTGTAAACTCATACACATCTTTCTCGCATTTCATTCTGAAATACTCATCACTGAACATTGCAGTTAAAATATAGAGCACTGTTCAATTCATTTCTAACTCACTAACCTCAGATAAGCAAAATGTTTGCAAGAAATATCCAAGTGGAGCAAAATGTTTATATGGGAATTAATGTTGGTATTGTGAAATTTGGGAACATAGTGGCCTGGTTTTAAATCCTGACTCTGCTGGTAACAGGCACTATAGTTAATGTCAGTTAAACCATCTGGAAAACAATGAGAATACATACTTCAGAGAATCATTCTCAGGAGATGAAATGGGCATACGTCCCAATGCCTGGCACACAGTAGTCACACGATGAAAGGGAGCTAATTTTATCGTGATTTAATTTTCTAGTGTAGTTTACTGAAAGATTTGTCACAATAGCAGTTTGTTCTAAATAGATATAAAATAAAGCACAGATAACTCTTTCAAGTTTTTATTTTGTTTTTTTTTTTTTTTTGCCTTACATTTGCCTATGTTTGAAGTCAATATTATATTTCCTGTGGAAAATCAGCTTCCCAAGTGTCACCCACACAATTTGCTGATAAGACGATGCTGAGTTTATTGCTTATGGCAGAAAGGGAGAATATCTCCTCAACAGAGTTATAATCA
Organism: Tamandua tetradactyla; assembly: GCF_023851605.1. NCBI lineage: Eukaryota > Metazoa > Chordata > Mammalia > Pilosa > Myrmecophagidae > Tamandua > Tamandua tetradactyla. The sequence goes on along the minus strand of NC_135343.1, from coordinate 50,693,499 downwards.
AGAGGAGAAGGAAATGTTGACTTCATTTAGAATATGGAATTGGTTTAATGAGGGTCTCTCAACATAAGAAAAGGGTAAGTATCATTAAGTGACAATTTAGGAATGGTGGAAACAAGAAGACAAAGATTTTAAGGCCTTTTGATACTTCTCATTGAGAAATTAAACAGTCAATTATTTGTTTTGGCCAGAGTCTCCTGGAATCACAAAGTTATGCTAGTGAAGACAATGGGATAATAAAGTCACATTAATATGGAGAACAAACTCTGTGTTGGGGGTGGGAGGTGGATTGGGAGGGCTGTGAGACAGGTACATTTTGTCCTCGAAGTCCACACTATGTGTTGGGGTAGTTGGCTGTGGTCTTACTCCCTATTTTTTTAACGTTTGCATTTGGATGGTGCGGAAAGACTATTCAAGTTGAAGTCCAAATGCTTGAGTCGTGAAAGTTCTTCACTGCGTAGTCGGAAGAACCCTCCCTAGATTCATCTCCCCGCCTCACACACGCACATGTCACATTGGGTTTTCACTTCCTCAGAAATGCCATTGTCTTGCCTCCTATCCTTTGCATTTGGATTTCTTCTGCAGGAAATGTCTTCTTCCCCAGCCCACTCTCTTTACTGGGGCACCGAACATCACAGGTCATTTGGATTAAGGAGCATTCTGTCTGTCTTCCCTTCATACCTCTATGACTTCCTAGTGTAATTGCTGTACTATTTGTTTCTTTTCTCCAGCAGACCATGAGCTAAGATAGGGAAATTGTTTTGCCAACTGTGCATACCCTAGCATCTGACCCAGTGGCAAAACAATTATTAAATATGTGTTAAATGAGTGCATGGTCACTGAAGACAAATTAGAATACACAGATAAACAGAAGAAAAACTAGCAAGTCATATTGTATAGCTGTTTTCAGAGAACCAGTTCAATTATTTATTCAATAATATGTTGTCTCTCATTTAATTCAATAATTTGCTAAATTCCTTCTTGAGACATGGTCTTTCCCCCATGGATTTAATTCATTATGATTTTTAAAATTTGCTTTCTTGAAGCAAATGTTGAGTTCACTTACTTTCATTCTTTCTTTATGACACTAAAAATATTTAAGGTTTTACATTTTTTCTCTGAATGAAAATAATGCAATTTATGTATTCATTCTCTGTTGGAGAGATTTGAAATGTTCCAAATAATAACTAATGCTGGACATTTTGTGCACAAGGTTTTCTCTGAACACTCTTTGAATGTGTAACTTCCCATACCGAAGCACACATATATCTAAGATATATATATTTTCAAAGAAGCAAAAGAATAAATGTTAAAATATACTTTGAAGAAATCGATAATCTTTGATAAAGGCTTAAACAGTTGCTATACGGTGTGCTATTGATCTGAAGATATACTTTTCTATCCCCACAATTTTATGATTCTGAAATCAGTAAGTGACTTAAAATCAAAGCAATATGGTAGTATTTCTATATTGTTATTTTTTTCTTCTGAACAGCTATAGTTATCTTAAATTAAAGCTGTATTTGGCAAGAATGGGATTTCAGAATTCTGGAAATATGTTATGCCTAAGAAATAAAACTTACTGATTCCAAAGTTAAACTTCCTGTATCCTTATTCACTATTTTGTCAGCATAGTCTGTCAAAAACCAAGATAAAATATTCCATTTCTCTTTGGATTTCCACTATTTCTCTTCCTAAAATATTTTTGGTTTATAGATATATATTTTATTGATGAGCTATTCTGCATAAAGATAATAACTCTGAACATTTTAATTTTATTTTTTGTCTTTTATTATCAGTTGTTGCCTTTGCTTTGAATCCTTTGTTTGGATTTTTTTTTTCTTTTAGTTCAACTTCAAGGATGAAATCACCTTCCTGTGTGATTTAGAATTTATCATTTTCTTGCCCGTATGTATATACCACACAATATAGTAGCTTTTAGTTGAAATGATATGGGTTTTGTCACTAGTTGGTTATTCTCTTTTTCAATAATTCTTTTCCATTATTTTAATACCATATTATCAACATTTGTTTACACATTCCTAAATGTCTTGTCCTCACGGCCACCACCACATCTTTCCCAGTCTTGGAGCATTTACTTTGAATGCTTGCATTTGTCTCACACTTGGTCACAATGTTCTGATGTTTTTCTCTTTCTTTGATGAGATGAAGAAAATCCTGGACCATAGCATTCCTCAAAGTCACCTGGGTAGACTTTCCTTCAAATCCCTCACGGTTCCCAGGGATTGAGGAAGCTTTCTGGGTGGCAGATGGAACACACCCCCAATGAGGATCCTTCCACATTAGCAGCAAGGGAAGGACTCAGAGCCTGAATCTCTCAGGTAAATCTGTGCAGCTTTGGGCTCACCTCTGTGTTTGCTACCAAATGAGGTGCATTCCAGGTAAACTGGTTTTCAGTTTACCTGGAAAAGATTCCAGGAGAGCACTTGCTTTCCTTTTACCCCAAGGAGGTAGTCTAGACAAAGCCCTCAGAAGTGACAGTGTTGGGGCTCCCAGGTATTTACATGGGAACGTGGTGGAGTCACAGTGATGAGATAACTCCAGAAGGAGTCTTTGCTTTGGCCCACCTCACCTCTAGTCCTCATTCCCACGTTATGGTCATGTTACAGGATATTGCCTGATTCTTTTCTGAGTCAGAATGGGTAGTTGTGCATCTGCCATTGTTTTCTTTGTTAGGTCTAGCTCCTGCTGCATTAAATCCCACGGGAATCCTCAAAAGCCGTGGTAAACGGGTGGTCTTCTACACGGTTTCCAAATGGCTCCTGTAGCCATTGCAATTCCAGCCTCCCACCACTTTTTCTTCCTTTGACTCAAGAGTGAGATAAGGTTTAGGAATCTGTGATCATAAAATCTGTATTTTCTGTAATACTGAGTGTCACCTTTTTGGGGTGGTGGTGGTATGGGGGGTGAGTTCAACCTGGCTTAGAAGCTAACCTGGGAGAAAGGAAGACATTCAGGCACCAGGAATTACACTGTTAACCAGAAATGTAACAGCTGCAAGGGCTTGCAGTTGCTAGTAACAGTCAAATTTTTCTTTAGATCTTTTCTAACTGTTCTATAAATGAGGAACATTTGCTAGCAATCTATTTTTTGAGGATTGCAGAGACAGGACTAACTTGGGCTCTTAGAACACTAAGAATGCACAGTGTGAGTACTTAGTTGACCTAGAAAAACTCTCCCAGGGACTGAGCAACAATTAGAAATTTAAATGCATGAAAATGGAGACATATTTCACATTATGTCAAATGTTTGAATTGTACCACTGGGTGGGGGAAGACCTTCTTTGACTTTGTTGATGAATGTTTTAATGCTCAATATATAAAAGGAGATACATGTAATATACTTTACTTTAATCAGAGAACCCGAAGTGTTTTACAGATAGCTATTCATCTTCAAAAGCTATTCATCTTTTGAAAATTAGAATGACCTTTAAACAAGAAAAAGGAATCTAACTCTCCATCTACAAACATAAATATTAACAAATAGAAAACACAATATTGGACATCAACAGTCCCATATATAGTGCCAGGTAACTGGAGGGATCAACACACAAATCCTGCCACCCAAAATCTTATGCATTATACATGCATATGCATATACACATAAATACATATGCACATATATATAAATATATGTATAAATATCACTATCTAAATATGTATGTACACACACACATATGTATTCTAGTAGAATGAGTTTCCTGAAGGAACTGGTTGATATTTTCTGTAAGTTTTGAAGGATGCCAGTCCATCATACATATACCATGCCACTAATCCTTCCAAACATGACAATGTTTATGTAAATATGTTATTTTCCTTTCTACGGCCCATTATGGAACTTAGGTTTTCTTCTTCTCTAGTAACTCCAGTCAATATGCTTTTTGTCTGATTACCTACATCTGGTGACTCTACATTTCTTATGCATCAGAACTACCTATAGGACCTGGTGAATCACAGGTTCCTGGGTCCCAAACCCAGAGGGTCAGTTCACAGGTATGACATGTAAAGGTTCCAACCTTTGCATCTCTAACAACTTCCCAGGTGATGATGTTGTTGCTGCTGGCTGGGAAGAACCACTTTTCTGGGTTCGAAATAATTACCTTTATTTTTTAAAATGCATTTTTAAGTCAGCCTTAATGGAAACACAGGGCTGTTATCCAGCGTAAATATAGTTGCCCTTCTGGTAACTGATTACTGTGAACAACTGACCCGCTAAAGCAGTGCTGCTGAAGCTTTAATATGCATATGCATCACCAAAGGGTCATATTAAAATGTTGATTCAGATGCAATAGGTCTGGGGTGAAACTGGATCCTTCATTTCCAAACAAGCTCCTGGTGATGCTTATGTCACACCTGGGATGAACTGGCTACAAACAGACACTGAACACTGCACCAAAGCAAATATATTAGTATTTTCTAGTTGTAAATGAGCTTCCCTTTGTGGATATCCCAAATCTGCAATTCATCTAATTAATTTCACAAATTCAGTTACATTATCACTATGAACAGCTCCCTATAGAATAGACTTTTTTATATTCACAGAATACACCGAATAATAAGGCAAAATGCATCTTAAAACACTTCCAGATTAGCCTTATCATTTTACTTATAAGGAAGCTTTTTTCCTAGTCCTACATCTGATTAGGAATAAGAACAAGGTGCAGTTAGTGGAGACCTCTTCTTTTGTGTTTTTTATGGTAGGTTTAAGTGATTTGGAAATAGAAAGGGGTTCCCTTAGTAGCAGCTGTAATTCAGGGAAGCACAGTAGCAAAAACTGAGTCTTTCAGTCCATGGGAGATGTTAATGACCTTCTCCTGTCTTTGTTCACAGTTATGAAATGAAATACATAATTTACAATCCCACCGGTCTTGAAACTAGTTGATTATTATGGGGAGGTCCTCAAAGGAACACGAGTCATTTCTTAAGCAGTGCAGCAACATGCTTTATTTGATATCTTTGTTCAGACTCCTCTATACCACTAATTAGAGTGAGGTATACATCAAGAAAAGACATTTCTGTGTGTCTGTTTCATGTGAAATTCGATATAGTGTGTCCTCTGCACACTAAATTCCCTACGAAGAGTGAACGAAGAATCTTTCCTGATAGAAATCCATCTTAAGCAGGAGGAAAAAACATCCTGATTTCAACGACGTCTCTTAAGTGCCATGCGAGAAAGCCATGGTGTTTGTCTTCTGGGGGAATATTTTCAGAGAAAATTGCCATGAGAATTGGGTTTTATTTTCTTAATATTTGAGGCTTTACTGTTGGCTATAAAAAGACAAAACAAAAGAGTGTTTTGAATTTACAAGCATACGCTTCCAGTTTTAACTCTTTCGAAATCCAAGTTTAGGACAAGTACGTTGTGCCTTGAAATTGGAAATGCTTTCCTTTTGGCAAAGAAAACATGTTTACCTTCAGAAAGAGTATTTAAATCTCTTTAAAGAGACCATCAATTCCTAGGTAGTTCTTGTGCATGCTATAAATTTTGAGTTGACCTAATGAAAAGCCAATATTTACTCTAAGACAAAATCTTATTTCACTCATCCACCAATGGATTCATTTATCATTGTGTCAGCCGGACTCTCCGCTTTTAATATTAAATATTGTACATATTTGTCATGAAAAATGGATGGGATAGGTCACCATCCTTAAGATTATTGCATGTAAAGCAATACCTTTTCCCTTACTATCATAATTCCTTATAGAAAGAGGCTACTTGCCCAGTTTTTGAAAGTATTTTCAGAGAAGCTACCGCTTTCAAAATCACCATTTTATATTTTTAAACCAATGCCCTTATATAAAATAGAGTACTTCATCCTTTAAAAAAGTTTTGTATCTCTGTATAATATACATATAAATTAAAAGCTACTTTTTTTCCATGTTTCCTAAATTTAGTCTTTAAGAAGAAATCGATTTTATGGTCACAGACTCCTTATGAAGTTAGCTTATATCGTCATTTCAAGATACTGGCACTTTGAAAACGTAACCTTTAAATGATTCTGTGCTTAACATTTCATTAAATACCAGGAATAGGCTTAATTAATATTTCACATATTCTTTTTCTTCCTGATGGCTTGAGTGTCATTCTGATTGAAAATTGAGCCTATTTCATTTTAACATTTAGTGCCACTGGCTTATAGACCAGAGGCAGACCAAAGTTTTGCAAAAATAGGTAAGAACAAAAGAAAGAACAAAGTAGAAATGAAGACGCATGTGAGAATAAAGAGGAAGGAAGAACAAAAGAACAAAAGGAAGAAAGGTGACAAGACAGCAAGTACAGAAAAGTAAAGTGAATACAAAGGAAGCACAGGGTGGGAATGTGGCATACCATCAACACTTGGCTAAGATGCCACTCTGAAAATTCCTTCTTGCTTTCCCATTTAAATGATTAACTAGAGCCACCTGTAGCTTTCTATGTTGCCAATGTTATAAAGCTGTTTATTTCTAAAGGCAGAATACCCGCATGAGGTAGTGGGTAGGTACCCAGGCTCAAAAGCCAGGTATTCAGCATGTGACTTGGGCAAATCATTTCATCCCCCGTGCCTCGTTTTATTACCTTTTAAACAAGGATAATATCAGCACCCACTTCATATGACTCTTTGAAGACTAAATTAATTAATTCATATAATGCCCTCATGAAAGTGTGTAAAACAGAGATAGCACCCCATAAATGTTAGTAATTAATATTGGTGAAAGAAGTTTGCAATTCTATCTCCAATTTAAGCAAACTGCATGTAATGTTAAATGTCCATATCGATTTCTTCCTGTGAGTTTAACGTGTTATGTGAATCAGAGTTCCAGGAGAAACATCACACTCTCAAGCATTGACCCAACAAAAATTTAATGAAAGGACTTTTATAGAAACGAGAGCAGAGTTAAGGGAGAATCAACAAGGGATGGCAACGTACTTCAGGCAAACAGAAGATACAGGTACCAGATCTAGGAAACAACTATATCCATGGAGACAGCCCATCTAATAGGAGCTGTAGCCATAGCACAGAATTTCTCAACAGTGGCCCTGTTGATATTTTGGACCAGATCATTCTCTATTGGGGGTTGGGAGGATCCTGAGCATTGTAAGATGTTTAGCAGCAACTGTGTGTGGCCTCTGCTGATTGGATGCCAGTAACAACTTAGTCTTGACAAAATCCAGACATTTCCAACTGTTTCTCAAAAGACCAAATTGCCCCAAGTTGAGAACCCCTGCTTTAGAGGAAAGCAGCCTTTGCCAGAACTGTGGAAAGGCCAGAATGGGGTAGCAAGGAATAAATCCCCTGACCACGTTCTCCAACTACCACCAGGTGTCTCTCATTTACTGAAACTAATCAAGGCCAGCTAGCAAGGGAGCTTGGCAAAGGATGCTGGTCATAGAATGAGCCTTTTTCCCATAAGGGTGGGAAAAGGGTCTAAAGGAGCAAAAGGAGAACAACCAACACACAGTTCAAAAACATGCATTAAATTACAGCTACATGGACCCCTTTTCAGTAGCCGTGACCCTTTGGGGTAACATTAAAAAACAAGGAGTTCTTTGGCTTGTAAGATCTTTGGTAAATGTATTGAAGTCATGGGCCCTAGCTAGACAGCATAGGAAATTTTGGACCGATGGATATACATGTCTCTCACTTGAATCTCAAGTAGGCATTAAAAACAAGGTTCAAGGAAGGAAAGAAAAAAGATACCACCATGTATAATCCCTTTAGCCTCATTTAAACACTTCAGACATCAACATTGTATAATGAAGTATGGGGGGAAGATATTCAAGAAATGCACCTATAACCTCTGCCCAGAGCTCAGAGATATTTTGTCTTGGCTATCTTGTGACAGCCAATATATGTATCCTCTGTTTCCTCCTCTCCATCCAGCATCAACAAATCAGAAAAATAATGCTGATACTGCTGCATGCTACTATTAAATAGCAGGATTTCACTTGTCCTTCAGAAATTGGTTGAAGTCATCTTGAAGGTCTGTAGGAGCAACAATGATACTTTCTCAGAAAATAGTCCATCAGCTGTAGTCATATTTCTCCCTTCACTGTGACAGCATCCACCAGTCCTTGTGTAGAGCTTTATAGCACTGCAGTACCGCTATCCTGCCCTGAGAATACTCCTGATTATATCAAAGGTGCAAGAGAGCTAATCTTCAGAAGTGGATGTGGGGCATGGACTCCTTGCTGAGTCTATCACATATTTTGAACTCAGTACTTCAAATCCCTTTCATGAACATTTTCATCAATTTCTGGCATCTCAAAGCAGAAAATGGACAGGAAGGGGATGCCATCCCATTGTCTCTTTATTCCCCCCATTCTTCCCAGCCCCTGCCTACACACCAAGTTCTCCCTCTTGTCAAGGAGATAAAAATGATCTTGGATTAAGCACAAATTTCCTCTTTTATCCAATGAAGTGGGCTACAATTTTTTTTTTTTTTTATTTTTTATTTTTTTTTTATTAATTAAAAAAAGAATTAACAAAACAATTAGAAATCATTTCAATGTACATGTACAATCAGTAATTCTTAATAACATCACATAGTTGTATATTCATCATTTCTTAGTACATTTGCATCGATTTAGAAAAAGAAATAAAAAGACAACAGAATAAGAATTAAAACAATAATAGAAAGAAAAAAAAACAAAAAAAACAAAAACAAAAAACCTATACCTCACATGTGCTTCATTCAGTGTTTTAACATAATTGCATTACAATTGGGTAGTATTGTGCTGTCCATTTCTGAGTTTTTATATCCAGTCCCGTTGTACAGTCTGTATCCCTTCATCTCCAATTATCCCTTCTCTTTTTTTTTTTTAATTAACAGAAAAAAAGAAGTTAACCCAACATTTAGAGATCATACCATTCTACACATGCAATCATTAATTCTTAACATCATCACATAGCTGCATGATCATCATTTCTTAGTACATTTGCATTGGTTTAGAAGAACTAGCAACATAACCGAAAAAGATATAGAATGTTAATATAGAGAAAAAAATAAAAGTAATAATAGTAAAATCAAAACAAAACAACACAAAACAGAACAAAAACCTATAGCTCAGATGCAGCTTCATTCAGTGTTTTAACATGATTACTTTACAATTAGGTATTATTGTGCTGTCCATTTTTGAGTTTTTGTATCTAGTCCTGTTGCACAGTCTGTATCCCTTCAGCTTCAATTACCCATTGTCTTACCCTGTTTCTAACTCCTGCTGAACTCTGTTACCAATGACATATTTCAAGTTTATTCTCGAATGTCCGTTCACATCAGTGGGACCATACAGTATTTGTCCTTTAGTTTTTGGCTGGATTCACTCAGCATAATATTCTCTAGGTCCATCCATGTTATTACATGGTTCATAAGTTTATCTTGTCTTAAAGCTGCATAATATTCCATCGTATGTATATACCACAGTTTGTTTAGCCACTCTTCTGTTGATGGAGATTTTGGCTGTTTCCATCTCTTTGCAATTGTAAATAATGCTGCTATAAACATTGGTGTGCAAATGTCCGTTTGTGTCTTTGCCCTTAAGTCCTTTGAGTAGATACCTAGCAATGGTATTGCTGGGTCGTATGGCAATTCTATATTCAGCTTTTTGAGGAACCGCCAAACTGCCTTCCACAGTGGTTGCACCCTTTGACATTCCCACCAACAGTGGATAAGTGTGCCTCTTTCTCCACATCCTCTCCAGCACTTGTCATTTTCTGTTTTGTTGATAATGGCCATTCTGGTGGGTGTGAGATGATATCTCATTGTGGTTTTGATTTGTATTTCTCTAATGGCCAGGGACATTGAGCATCTCTTCATGTGCCTCTTGGCCATCCGTATTTCCTCTTCTGAGAGGTGTCTGTTCAAGTCTTTTTCCCATTTTGTAATTGGGTTGGCTGTCTTTTTGTTGTTGAGATGAACAATCTCTTTATAAATTCTGGATACTAGACCTTTATCTGATATATCATTTCCAAATATTGTCTCCCATTGTGAAGGCTGTCTTTCTACTTTCTTGATGAAGTTCTTTGATGCACAAAAGTGTTTAATTTTGAGGAGTTCCCATTTATTTATTTCCTTCTTCAGTGCTCTTGCTTTAGGTTTAAGGTCCATAAAACCGCCTCCAGTTGTAAGATCCATAAGATATCTCCCTACATTTTCCTCTAACTGTTTTATGGTCTTAGACCTAATGTTTAGATCTTTGATCCATTTTGAGTTAACTTTTGTATAGGGTGTGAGAGATGGGTCTTCTTTCATTCTTTTGCATGTGGATATCCAGTTCTCTAGGCACCATTTATTGAAGAGACTGTTCTGTCCCAGGTGAGTTGGCTTGACTGCCTTATCAAAGATCAAATGTCCATAGATGAGAGGGTCTATATCTGAGCACTCTATTCGATTCCATTGGTCGATATATCTATCTTTATGCCAATACCATGCTGTTTTGACCACTGTGGCTTCATAATATGCCTTAAAGTCAGGCAGCGCGAGACCTCCAGCTTCGTTTTTTTTCCTCAAGATGTTTTTAGCAATTCGGGGCACCCTGCCCTTCCAGATAAATTTGCTTATTGGTTTTTCTATTTCTGAAAAATAAGTTGTTGGGATTTTGATTGGTATTGCATTGAATCTGTAAATCAATTTAGGTAGGATTGACATCTTAACTATATTTAGTCTTCCGATCCATGAACACGGTATGCCCTTCCATCTATTTAGGTCTTCTGTGATTTCTTTTAGCAGTTTTTTGTAGTTTTCTTTATATAGGTTTTTTGTCTCTTTAGTTAAATTTATTCCTAGGTATTTTATTCTTTTAGTTGCAATTGTGAATGGGATTCGTTTCTTGATTTCCCCCTCAGCTTGTTCCTTACTAGTGTATAGAAATGCTACAGATTTTTGAATGTTGATCTTGTAACCTGCTACTTTGCTGTACTCATTTATTAGCTCTAGTAGTTTTGTTGTGGATTTTTCCGGGTTTTCGACGTATAGTATCATATCGTCTGCAAACAGTGATAGTTTTACTTCTTCCTTTCCAATTTTGATGCCTTGTATTTCTTTTTCTTGTCTAATTGCTCTGGCTAGAACCTCCAACACAATGTTGAATAATAGTGGTGATAGTGGACATCCTTGTCTTGTTCCTGATCTTAGGAGGAAAGTTTTCAATTTTTCCCCATTGAGGATGATATTAGCTGTGGGTTTTTCATATATTCCCTCTATCATTTTAAGGAAGTTCCCTTGTATTCCTATCTTTTGAAGTGTTTTCAACAGGAAAGGATGTTGAATCTTGTCGAATGCCTTCTCTGCATCAATTGAGATGATCATGTGATTTTTCTGCTTTGATTTGTTGATATGGTGTATTACATTAATTGATTTTCTTATGTTGAACCATCCTTGCATACCTGGGATGAATCCTACTTGGTCATGATGTATAATTCTTTTAATGTGTTGTTGGATACGATTTGCTAGAATTTTATTGAGGATTTTTGCATCTGTATTCATTAGAGAGATTGGTCTGTAGTTTTCTTTTTTTGTAATATCTTTGCCTGGTTTTGGTATGAGGGTGATGTTGGCTTCATAGAATGAATTAGGTAGTTTTCCCTCCACTTCGATTTTTTTGAAGAGTTTGGAGAGAATTGGTACTAATTCTTTCTGGAACGTTTGGTAGAATTCACATGTGAAGCCATCTGGTCCTGGACTTTTCTTTTTAGGAAGCTTTTGAATGACTAATTCAATTTCTTTACTTGTGATTGGTTTGTTGAGGTCATCTATGTCTTCTTGAGTCAAAGTTGGTTGTTCATGTCTTTCCAGGAACCCGTCCATTTCCTCTAAATTGTTGTATTTATTAGCGTAAAGTTGTTCATAATATCCTGTTATTACCTCCTTTATTTCTGTGAGGTCAGTAGTTATGTCTCCTCTTCCATTTCTGATCTTATTTATTTGCATCCTCTCTCTTCTTCTTTTTGTCAATCTTGCTAAGGGCCCATCAATCTTATTGATTTTCTCATAGAACCAACTTCTGGCCTTATTGATTTTCTCTATTGTTTTCATGTTTTCAATTTCATTTATTTGTGCTCTAATCTTTGTTATTTCTTTCCTTTTGCTTGCTTTGGGGTTAGCTTGCTGTTCTTTCTCCAGTTCTTCCAAATGGATAGTTAATTCCTGAATTTTTGCCTTTTCTTCTTTTCTGATATAGGCATTTAGAGCAATAAATTTCCCTCTTAGCACTGCCTTTGCTGCGTCCCATAAGTTTTGATATGTTGTGTTTTCATTTTCATTCGCCTCGAGGTATTTGCTAATTTCTCTTGCAATTTCTTCTTTGACCCAGTCGTTGTTTAGGAGTGTGTTGTTGAGCCTCCACGTATTTGTGAATTTTCTGGCACTCTGCCTATTATTGATTTCCAACATCATTCCTTTATGGTCCGAGAAAGTGTTGTGTAAGATTTCAATCTTTTTAAATTTGTTAAGACTTGCTTTGTGACCCAGCATATGGTCTATCTTTGAGAATGATCCATGAGCACTTGAGAAAAAGGTGTATCCTGCTGTTGTGGGATGTAATGTCCTATAAATGTCTATTAAGTCTAGTTCATTTATAGTAATATTCAGATTCTCTATTTCTTTGTTGATCCTCTGTCTAGATGTTCTGTCCCTTGATGAGAGTGGTGAGTTGAAGTCTCCAACTATTATGGTATATGAGTCTATTTCCCTTTTCAGTGTTTGCAGTATATTCCTCACGTATTTTGGGGCATTCTGATTCGGTGCGTAAATATTTATGATTGTTATGTCTTCTTGTTTAATTGTTCCTTTTATTAGTATATAGTGTCCTTCTTTGTCTCTTTTAACTGTTTTACATTTGAAGTCTAATTCGTTGGATATTAGTATAGCCACTCCTGCTCTTTTCTGGTTGTTATTTGCATGAAATATCTTTTCCCAACCTTTCACTTTCAACCTATGTTTATCTTTGGATCTAAGATGTGTTTCCTGTAGACAGCATATCGAAGGATCCTGTTTTTTAATCCATTCTGCCAATCTATGTCTTTTGATTGGGGAATTCAGTCCATTGACATTTAGTGTTATTACTGTTTGGATAATATTTTCCTCTAACATTTTGCCTTTTGTATTATATATATCATATCTGATTTTCCTTCTTTCTACACTCTTTTCCATATCTCTCTCTTCTGTCTTTTTGTATCTGACTCTAGTGCTCCCTTTAGTATTTCTTGCAGAGCTGGTCTCTTGGTCACAAATTCTTTCAGTGACTTTTTGTCTGAGAATGTTTTAATTTCTCCCTCATTTTTGAAGGATAATTTTGCTGGATATAGGAGTCTTGGTTGGCAGTTTTTCTCTTTTAGTATTTTAAATATATCATCCCACTGTCTTCTAGCTTCCATGGTTTCTGCTGAGAAATCTACACAAAGTCTTATTGGGTTTCCCTTGTATGTAATGGATTGTTTTTCTCTTGCTGCTTTCAAGATCTTCTCTTTCTCTTTGACCTCTGACATTCTAACTAGTAAGTGTCTTGGAGAACGCCTATTTGGGTCTAATCTCTTTGGGGTGCGCTGCACTTCTTGGATCTGTAATTTTAGGTCTTTCATAAGAGTTGGGAAATTTTCAGTGAAAATTTCTTCCATTAGTTTTTCTCCTCCTTTTCCCTTCTCTTCTCCTTCTGGGACACCCACAACACGTATATTTGTGCGGTTCATATTGTCCTTGAGTTCCCTGATACCCTGTTCAAATTTTTCCATTCTTTTCCCGATAGTTTCTGTTTCTTTTTGGGATTCAGATGTTCCATCCTCCAAATCACTAATTCTATCTTCTGTCTCTTTAAATCTATCATTGTAGCTATCCATTATTTTTTCTATGTTTGCTACTTTATCCTTCACTTCCATAAGTTCTGCGATTTGTTTTTTCAGTTTTTCTATTTCTTCTTTATGTTCAGCCCATGTCCTCTTCATGTCCTCCCTCAATTTATCGATTTCATTTTTGAAGAGGTTTTCCATTTCTGTTCGTATATTCAGGATTAGTTGTCTCAGCTCTTGTGTCTCATTTGAGCTATTGGTTTGTTCCTTTGACTGGGCCATATTCTCAATCTTTTGAGCGTGGACAGTTATCTTCTGCTGCTGGCGTCTGGGCATTTATTCAGATTTCTCTTGGTGTTGGACCCAGCAAGGTTGTAATATTTTTCTGTGAAATCTCTGGGTTCTGTTTTTCTTATCCTGCCCAGTAGGTGGCGCTCGTTGCACACGTTTGTCTGCGGGTCCCACCAGTAAAAGGTGCTGTGGGACCTTAAACTTTGGAAAACTCTCGCCGTCCGGGGGGTTCGCTAGCCGAAACGGCTTGAGCCGGCCCGGGGTCCGAACGCAGGGAGGGTTGCTGGTCGCCGCAGCCAGGGAAAGAGCCCGTCCGAATTTCCTAGTCGGCCCTGGGCAACAAGCGTGGCGGGAGGGCGCCAGCGGCCGCGGCCCGCCCGAGAGAGTGCACGTTCCCCGGGAGTCACGGGTTTGGAAGGGGCCTCCCCCACCCGTCACCGTTCTCCGCGGCCTGGGGGTTTCCGATCCAATTCTCTCAGTTGGTCCGGGGGCTGCGCGTGGTGTGGGCGCCAGCCGTCTTTGTTTCAGGGGACCGCCTCTCCAATTCTCCCAGCCGGCCCGGGAAGGGGGAAGGGAGTAACTCCGGCCGCTTGCCACCCCGCCCGGTAAGGCCCGCGCGCCTCGGCGATCTCACCCGAGCTGCTTCTCTCAGCCAGCCAGCCGTTCCAGGATGGGGTACGCTGTCTTTTTTATCTCTGTTGTGGCTTTGGGTGCTTTCTGTATCGTTTCTACTCCCCTAGTAGGTGTCCTGGAGAAGAAACTAAGATCCGCGCGTCTTACTAAGCCGCCATCTTCCAGGAAGTCCCTGGGCTACAATTTTTAAATGCTATATAATTTGTGGTTTTATTGAATGATCATTCCCTAGTTAGTCTGAATCAATAAGATTTTAATGAATGTTTAGTTAAAAATATATAATGAGACCTCCCACGTTTTCAATTGGTTAAATACAAATTACCTGCCATCCATGCTGTACTGCTGTGAAATTGTTAGGTACCCTCAGAAAAGCCATGCTCTTTTAATCCAATCTTGTGGGCACATGTATTGTAGGTGGAATCTTTTGATTGGGTTGTTTCCATGGAGATGTGACCCACCCATTCAAGGTGGGCCTTAAGCAATTTACTGGAGTCTTTAAAAGAGCTGATGGAGGGAGAGACAGCTCAGAGCAGATACAGAGAGCACCAGAAGTTTGAGCAAACAAAAGTTTGAAGATGCAGGAAATAATGCCAGAAGCCAGAAAGATGCACAGGCGCTGGACGAGCCATTTGAAGCCAGAAGCTGGGAGAAAACAGCAGATATCACCATGTGCCTTCTTATGTGTCAGAGAAACTTCAGATGCCATTGGCCTTTCTTCAGAGCCAAGGTATTTTTCTCTGGATGCCTTAGTTTGGACAGTTTTATGGCCTTAAAACTGTAAACTTGTAATTTAATAAATTCCTTTTGTAAAAGCCAATCCATCTTTGGTATATTGCATTCCTGCAACTTTAGCAAACTGAAACACTGGCAAATGATACTTTGGGTTGCCTTCTGGTATCCACAAAAAATTAAACCCATCCAAGTATGTTGTGAGCCCATTCTCTCTCAACTCCCAAAGCTAGATGCAATTACAAGCATCTAGGTCTTCCCTGAGGGAGTAAGTTTATAATGAAATAGGCCAGAACCACACTTCTGTTGGCACTTTAAACAATTAGGCATTCTGTCAAGCATTCATAGTACCATTCAACAACTTGGGGCCCTTCTTGTTTTAAGACTTTGCTTTATCAGCATTTAGTTACTGTTCAGAGTTAAGAATTTCCAAATAAAATTGTAATGAATATGTGAAAATTAGGAATCTAGGCTTAGCGCCCAATCTAGATTCCGATGCCCAAAAGTCAGGATCTAGGGAGAAGCAGATGCAGAACACTAGACAACAATAGAAAATTATAAATGATCTACTTATGTGAGGTCATGAACAAAAGGTATCTAAATCATAATAAATAGAAGAGAAAGTTCGAAGCATTATTTTAGTTGGTTTTGGATGGAGAGTAACCGTAGAACCAGAATTCAAGAACACAGGGTAGAATTTTGGGTAGGAAATGCAGAAAAGAAATTTGAGCAAGTATAGAGACATAGAATATCATGGAGAGGAGAGCTTACATGCTCAGAAGAGGTCAAATTTTGGGTTGAGTAAGGAAAGCAATGAAGGGCAGTACGGTGGGTTTATCTAACTCCCCTGGAGCATGAAGAACAATGCAGCTACTCAATTTAGTTTCATTCTGAGAAGGGACCAGTGGAGGCAGTCTGAAAAGCTTAGTGTAATCTGGGGAACTACAGGCATTTGAACCTTGTGGCCCTATGGGAAAGCATGGTAGTAAGAGCCAAGTCAATACATCCCCTGGTTTTTTGGCAGCTGGAATTGGTGGTGGTGGGTAGAGGGTGAGAGAATAGCTCCTTCAAGCTCTTCTCTGTAATCTCACACATCTGGATCCTTTCTTCTTATAAATTACTACTACAGATGGCTAATTTCATCAATTATATGTGGACTCATTATTTTAAGCATCAGAGGACACTCTTTTATAGCACCCTATGCATATGACCATCAGGTTGTTTCAAAGTAAAGAAGAATTTAATGATCCTTCTCTAAATTTCTTCTAGTCATTATTGCTTACTTGTAAACACTTTCGGCTTTCAATTCTTTTGGTTTCCTTTTAAATTTATCGCTGATAGAAAATAATTGGGAGGTTTGAATATTTTTCAACAGTGGGAGTCTTTATTAGCTTTTAAGCAGATAAAAATATCTTTTCTTCCCTATAGTGCAAAGTGGAATGGGCTATTACTAGCATCCTAGTAAATTAAATTACTTAAAAAAAATAAAAGAAAGAGGTTGTGAAAATGTTTAGTCAAAGGAGTTCTCCAGCTGACTGAACATTTATGGGCACTTCGCCATCAAGGCAAGGTAAATTCACTGACAAGTAGCTATTTTAAAAAGCCTGTGTATAATGATAGTTGTTAAACTTATCCAACTGAATTACACCTAACTTTAGACAAAAGAGTTAAGTATATACATAAGCAAATTGCTGATGTCTAAAAGGATGGCAGAATAACAGACAAATATATGAACAGAACCAAGTGAAAATGCTCAGATTGGCAAGACAGAATAATTAGTCATAACAAATTAAACATAAGAGAAAGTAAAGCTTAATTGAAGAGTAAAAATCCCCAAATATGTATCTTATGTTGGGTGGCTTCTGATGGAAAAATAATCTGCTTTGTTTTGAGCTGGCTTTTCTCCAGGAGGGTGTGGGGAATTAGGTAAATCAGACCATGTACTCCCTGCAGAGTCCATATCTTTCAGGGAAAGTAACCTAAATTTAGCATGAAGAAAGTGTTCCCAACCTCGACTGCACATTTGAATGACCTAGAATGCTTAAAAAATATTGAGGCTTGGTCCTTCTTCAGAAATTCAGGTTTAATTGGCCTGGGATAGAACAACTTACAAAAGTATTTTTTAAGTCACCAAAGGCATGTCAAAGTTGAAGCCAGGGCTAAGAACTACTGCTTTAAGGACAGTTAGTGTGGTTGAAGAAATCTCAAATGAGGAATGAAAAGAAGGGGAGACATTCCCTTCCTTAGCTTCCTAATTTGGGGGCAGCACGAGTTGAATGCTTTGCCTTTCAGCAGCTCCAGAGAAAGCAGCTGTAGACTGTCCTACTCCTTCCACAACCTGGGTCTCTGATCAGTCTCTACTGCTCAATAGAATTAGAGATGATTCAATTGCAAGAGATGAAAGCAGTCTGTTTTGGTTTGCTAATGCTGCCAGAATGCAATATCCCTGAAATGGGTTGGCTTTTTCAATGAGGATTAATCAGGCTACAAATTTACGGTTCTAAGACCATACAAATGTTCAAACTAAGGCATAACAAGAGCCTACCTTCACTGAAGAAAGGCAGATGGCATCTGGGGCTCCTCTGACACATAGAAAGGCACGTGGTAGTGTCTGCTGATCCTTTTCTTCTGGCTTCTGATTTCAATGGTTCTTTCCAAATGTCTCTGGGTATTTCCTTTCTCTCTAAATGTCTCTGGGCTCTCTAGGCTTTAACTGTTTTTTATCCTCTCACAAATGACTCTAATAAGTAGGATTAAGACCCACCTTGAATTGGACAGGTCACATCTCCATGGAAACAACTTAATCAAAAGGTTGCACCCACAGTAAGTCTACACCCAAAAGAATAGATTAGAAGAACATGTTTCTTCTGGGATACATTAGCAGTTTCAAACCAGTACATAGTCCTAAGCTGAGAAGTTAGAACAATGGGTGAAGAAACCGGGACATGGAAATCCAGTTTTCTATGAGGCAAGTCCTGGCAGAGCATTAAGATTTGAAAAATACTCTTTTGGATATGTACCACCTGGCAGTAGGCCCCAAATGGCACATAAACTGCCATGTGCCATGGCTGCAGGAGCAGAAGGGACTGTCGGTATATGAAAACTTCAAGTGCCACCAGTCTGCCTCTTGCTGGCTTAATAAGTGTAGATATTTGGGATCAGAAACCACCTGATAATCATTTCACCCTCTCTTTTGTGCTGCACTGTCACTTTATCATAGTCACAGTATTGCTTTTTGCCATGAATTATGTTATGTTGTAAACATCTACTTTCATTTGTCTTCCTTTTAGGATACAGTTTTCCTAAATTGTTGGGCAGCTTTAGTCTTTCAGATATCTTTGGCTCTCAGCACAATGCCAGGCATGCAAATATGCATAGACTGAAAATATTTGGGTGAGCTACTAGATCCCTTGCTGAAATTCAAAGTGAGAATGGGATGGGAGGTAGTAGAGGAGTAAAGAGGAAAGGGAGGAGCTCATAGTTTTTGAAGTAAACCTCTCCATAAAGACTCAATTCTCTAACAAATATCACTCACAAATTCGTATACTCTTTCAGTATCTATTTATTGAAGTACTTTTCAGCAGACAGCAATGAGCCAGTCAAAAAAGGACTTCATAGACTGTATGTTGGCAAAAACAGATGGCAAGGAGCAAAAAAAATACACAGTGAATGATATTTAACATTCGGATGCATGCCTTGGAGGAAGTGAACGGGCAATAGAAACAGAGATTGGCTTACACGTGTGAAGAGACAGGGTGGTATTTTAATCAAGATAATTAGACAGATCCTCTCTAGAAACATGGTATTCAACCTAAGAGTACAACGATCAGCAGGAGAACACTGCTAAGAATTGGAAGTAGACTATCCCAGGCAAAGAATGGTGAGTACCAAGACCCAGATATAGGAAAAGGCCTGAGGAGATTGAGGAATAGAGAAGAGGTTTATTTTTAACTTCTCAGCCAAAAACTGTTCATAACTAGATGACTCGGGCACCTAACGTCTTTTATAAAAACACCAACATTCTCTCGTGCCTTTTGTTGTAAGCCATTATGCACCCAGGGGCAATTCCACCAGTTTAAGAGTGTCATGTAACAGCCTCACTGAAAGGTCACTGGGATTTTATCCTGCCAGAACACGTGCTGTGGAAATAATCTGAATAGAGGCTCAGCTCCTTCGCCTGAAGGTTCAAGCTTGCCTTCCAAATGTGAGTCCAGCTCTTCGTCCCCGTCCACTGCAGGCTTCATGCTAGAGTGAGAGATCTGGGTTTGCACAAGGAAATCTGTAAGGCTCATCCACCAATTTGGTAATGCAGTCTAAAACACAGGGAATTAGAATCAGATTTGTCTCATTTTATCACTTCTTGGTACGCTTCTTGAGTGAAGAGGTCTTATTTTCATCTTTTTTTATATCAGGACCTAGCACAATGCTTTGCTCACAGAAAACATCAGATAAATCAGGAGGCAGCAAACTACAGACCACGAACCAAATCCCACCCATGCCTGCTTTGTTATGACCCACAAGCTAAATCTTCACAAAGTGTATGGTTGAAAAAATAATCCAAAGAAGGTTATTATTGTGTGACATGATAAATCTATGAAATTCCCTGCCCATACATACAGGTTTCATTACATACAAGTTTTCTTAAAACAGAGCCACGTTCATTCGTTTACACTTTGTGCCTACTTTTGTTCTGCAGAGTTGACTAGTTGTGGCAAATTCAGGGGTTGCAATGGAAATGGTATGGGTCCCAAGATGGAACTATTTACTAATGGCCCTTTATAGAAAATGCCTGCCAATCCCTGCAATATATATTTGCCATGTGAGTGAAGAAACACTTAAATAAATGAACTCTGATGGCAAATTCACTTTTATATAATTACTTCTTAATTGTATATACTTTGTGGCTGGGATCCAGGTATTAAATTAGAGTTTAACACATTTAAATATGAGACCAACATTATTTATACATCACCTTGCCATGCTGGTTCTAAACTATATTCAATCAGAATAAAATATTGAAGTTCCTAAATAAGCTTCTCCTCATTAATTCAATATGTATCTCATTGCCTCATTTTGTTAAGAACAGCAAGTATCCCGAGAAGCCCCCAACTAAACTCTGTTAGAGTCACGTGACTCATCTCATTCTATCAAGCATGTTGACATCACCCTAGAGTGTTTGTTGATTCATTTTGAACTTTTACACTGGAATAAGTGATTGTGTTTAAAAAGGTACATGCTGGCCAAAAATTCAGTCACCTTCCTTATATCTTAATCTTATTTCATTCTCTTTTACATTTTTTTTAAATTTATAGTATTTATAAAAGTCCAGTGAAGTATGGGATAAGATGTAGTGGGGGAAGGGGTCACAAATTCAGTATACACACAAAAGACAAACAGATCCAGTCATATTCTGGTTAGACAAGATGCATGTCCATACATAAAGCGAGTAAACCATTTAACACAAATCTAAACAGACCACTACACAAAGCCATGGAAATGCATAGAATACAAGTAGATACAGTTTCTCTGAATACTGTGGGAAAAATAAAAGTGGACTTGAAAGGGATACAGCTCTATCTCCCTTCCTATTGCTAGCATCTTCCTCAAGTTGATATTTTGTCATTTTTATTTCCTTACCAAAATGATGAAAAGGAATTCAAAAGACAAAACAAATTGAATACCTTACATGTTCTGATAAGCTTTATCATTTTTGTTTGTTTTCTTTGGGTACTGTTTTTTCTAGAAGTGGATTTGAGCCCAAGTAATGATCACCGTCTTGGATTTTAAGATAGACTTGTCTTCTAGGCATCATTGCAACTGTGGCAATCTTTTTCCATAGGGGAATAAGAAGTGCATTTTGAAATTTCATCATCTCTATTTTTGTGTAGCACCTTGAAGGCAAATGTATATACATTTCACTTAAATAGGATGCTTGCTTGCCTTGTACTGCTGGGGATCTTTCTCTCTCATAGAATTCAGAGGCCAGAGCTACAGAAATAAAGCTTTTACAAGTTAATACCAGCTAATTAATCCAGCTCATTAGCCCAGAACCTTACTGAATGCTGAGAGTGCTGCTAATGTAATAAGCTTCCCAGTTAATGGAGTCAAAGAACTTCAAAGAACAGCTAGTACCTCATTCATTAACTTAATCAACTCTCCCAACACCTCACAGACAACGGGTCCTGGTAGGAGAGCAATAAAGATGCAAGCGGACGTTCTGCTCTGTTATCCCATGACTGACTTAAGGTTAAAATTTGGATGAACATGAGTGCATAAATAGTACACATTCCTACCTTTAAATAAGAACAGATCAATAAACACAAACTCTACAGAACAACTGTTACCAGAACTTCAGTTTAAACTAGCCTGTAAAGCCCAGTTAGCGTAAAAAATGCAACACCTAGTGTGTTTATTGTTGTACAGTATATGTGCTGGAGATAAGACACATATTTTAGCACATAAGCAAAATGGAAGTGGGACACTGGTTATCAATGTGTGCCATTATCTTTATGTTTTTCTTTGAAGGTATGCAAACATTGTTTATTCAAAATAAAGGTCATTAAATTTAATGACTGAATTTAACAAATAAATTATTTTACATGTCACATTTATCATTCATTTAATCTTCAAATCAAAGTAAAGAAACAAGGTTGTTCTTGTTCTTTCACTCAGCAAACAGTTGGGTACCATATTATGTATTCAAATGCTGTGTAGATGATGAAGTTCAATGAAAATACATTTTTAATTGCTTCTATTTTTATTCCTTTTCAATAAAACTTGCTAAGATAGTCCTTATTGTATAGTAGAGGCTGATATGTTGGTTTTGCTGTATAACACACCGATCCAAAACATAATGTGTTTAAAACAACAACCATTTACTTGGCTCTGTTGGGGTTGGCAGTCTGAACTGGGCTCAGCTGGGCAACTGTGCTCTTCTGGGGACCGCTGGGTTTCTTTTTCCTGGGCTTGCTCACATGCTCATAAGGAGCTTCTAAGGGCCTTGGGGTGGGAGGGGTGCTAGCTGGTCTGCAATGTCTCAGTTACACCACAAGGTCTTTCACCTTCCAGTGGGCTAGCCTGAGCTTATTCACGCAAGTGGTATCTGGCCAGGCTAGGGCCCTGAGAGCCTTGGAACTCAAATAATTTCACTTCCACTGGGGTCAGTCAGCTAAAGCCAACCTGCATTCTAGGGCAGGGATAATATTCTCCACCTCTAGATGGGAGGAGCTAAAAAGAACTGTGGCCATTTGTGCAATCACTATGGCTATAAAATGTAAACCTCGGTGTATTAGTTAGGGTTCTCTAGAGAAACAGAATCAACAGGGAACACTCACAAATATAAAATTTATAAAAGTGTCTCACATGACCGTGGGAACACAGAGCCCAAAAGCCGCAAGGCAGGCTGTGAAGCCAACGATTCTGATGGAGGGTCTGGACGAACTCCACAGGAGAGGCTCACCAGCAGAGACAGGAAGAGCCTTTCTCTTCTAAATCCTCCTTAAAAGGCTTCCAATGATCAGATTAAGTATTACTCATTGCAGAAGACACTCCCCTTTGGCTGATTAAAAAATGCTGTGGATGCAGCTGACATGATCATGATTTAATTCTATGAAATGTCCTCATTGCAACAGACAGGCCAGCACTTGCCCAACCAGACAAACAGATATCACCGCTTGGCCAAGTTGACACATGCGCCTAACCATGACACTTGGTAAAGGTCGAAGTCACAGGTCCAGTCATGTGGAGAAAGCCCATTTGGCAGACAGGAGGTGAAGGTAACATGTGGAGATAATGGGGGGTGGCCAACTGAAAGGACCCTGGTGTCATTTGTGTTCCTTATTTCAGATGTTACTGACACCCAGTAATGGCCTTGCTTTTCTCTCAATTTAGTTCTTACATTCTTCCTTGTAGTCTATGAGCCAATTAGGTTTCCCTTTTATCCAATTAACTTAAATGAGTTGAGCTTCTGTCACTTTAACCAAAAATCTAGAGAAAATCACTAACCAAACTTGGTTAGGTTTTCTTATTTCCCACCAGGTCTGGTCACATACCAGCAAAGTTAAAAGAATAAGGGCCAAGGTAGATACTCATTTAGCTATTGCCCTTCATTTTTTAATCAGTTTTACTTCCACTAAGCTCAGTGTCCATCCTCATTAAGCAATTGAAATGTATGGAGTCCTTCATGTGTGTGTGTACCATGGTACTTTTTAAATGGACTGAAGTAGTCAGACACTATACTTTAATTTGGGAAATTAGAGACCAAATGTCATTTAGGAAATTGAAAATCACTTTTATGACTTCAATTGCAAGAACGCATAGTGGCGTGTGGACAATGTTCATGAAAAGTTAATATATATGACTAATGATAGTTCATGGTAATTTTTTTAATGATCAGGTTCTTTCAATTACTTCCAAGTAATACTAATACTTTTAAGACAAGAGGGTAATGGTATTGGAATTCCATGCCCATAACAAAACTGAACTTCAAAAGCCTTTCACGATCACATTTATCGAGTCTACTTCACATGGCACTCACGTTTACTACACAGACACATTCATTTCTCACTTTAAATATAATTATTATGGATGTAAAATTAAGGGATCTGAAACAATTTGCAGACTTCTGAAACTCCATCAGTCCCTCTATAATTTTGCCTACCATCTCAAAATTCTAAAACATTCCCTTTCCCCATCTTTGCTCTTTGTATCACTAAAACACTGTAGATCTCTGTAATTGAGAAGAGGATGTCCTTAAACCCTCCCTCCAGGGTGTTAGGAGAAAAACCTATCCTGGGCAAAGGGCAAGTGATATTATTAGAAAACCAGAACTGCCAGAAGCTTAGTCCACAAAGTAGGACGGAAAGCCTGGGTTGCTGAGCAGCACTTGGACCCCGCACGCACTTTCGTCTCTCTGAATGGAACCTATAAGATGGATGGGGCAATTTCCAAGAAAGGCACTCTCAGTGTTTGGGTAAAACTAAAGAGTATACATTCTTTCTGTGTTATTTCTTCTTTCCTGAGAATCAGGGAGTATTTCCAGAGTTGTCTGCACTTTATAGAGGTACAGGAGGCTTTACTATTACCTTTATCTTCGGGAAAGTCCTGTGAAACATAGGAACGTTAAGTGATTTACAAATGTAGTGATAAAAATGGCCCTTCCCCTTTGTAACCTACCTCAGATTTGGCTATGGAATACATCTCTGTAGATGAGAAGTTTAAATTTGCTGTCAGTTAAAGTGCTCCTACTCTTGATAGGAGAAAATGGTGGCATTTCAGGACCATATCATCTCCAATGATTTTTCATGCCGTCCAGTACATCCATTCCCTGTAAATAAAATGCAGCCTCCAGTGCAGTCAATGAGCAACCAAGCATGCCGAGGAGGCCGTCCTTAAAATATAGCACAGCTTTCTGCTGTGCTGTAAAGTGAAGTCCCTCAGAGAGCTAATGGAACAGGGGGACCATTCGGAAAAGCTCTGAGAGCCCTTTAGAAAAACACCATATCTATGTTAAGCGGAACTTAAGGATACTTTATTTTGACTACTGGAAAGGAAACGATGATACGCATAGGGACCCAGGCGGTTAATGTACTGTACATTATTACTAGAAAGTGCGAGACCTCCGTTTCTCAGTGCCTCAGAAACCCCAAATTCAGTTGATTACATAGTGCCGTACAGAACAGACTTTAAGAGTAATGAGCAGACACTGCAGCTACCCTTTCAAAGCTTGCCAATTCACTTGGCTTTTGAATTCTTTCCATTCTGGTCACTGCACAGGCAAAAAACCTACAATGGTCTCTAGCCTGAAAGAGGTTCTAATTCTATCTCCAATACAAGGGGCAAAAATGTCATGAGCCCTTGTGCGTTTGAGTTTCAGAATAAATAAATTCTTAAACTGCAAGAATCAAAACTGTAACAGCAAGTAAATAGCAGCTATAATAGCCAAACACATTTTCTTAAGTTCAGAGAGGATGTAATACATAAACCTAAAACTCTGTGATTTACACAAGCTCCTTGAGATTTGCATCAACTTCATTTGAAGACAAATGCTCTGGTTGCTTAGACATGAAATTCTGCTTCCCCATTGTAGTTTAATCTTAAGAGCTGTAAGTAAATACTGAAAATTCAACTATGTTCATATATGAGCTACTGGCTTTCACCTGTAAACTAACCTGGCAGTGCAGAAGGCCCTGTCTTCTGGCGTACACTGCTCAGGTGTGTCGTGAATTCAAGTGTCTGCTGATTGAAATGACAGGAGAAAGACCATCCACTGTGCTACAGGTACACATAGTAAAACTGAATGCTGCTGTCATGTGGAAATAATTTGGTGAATTTTTAGGTTGTTTTTCGGGTTGTGCCACCCCATCTATGCACAACAAAGAAGTAAGAGTGGACTACGTTAAACTTAGGGAAACTTTTTCTTAGCATTATTCCTGCTGCAATGTCAGAACAAAGTGTCTATATCCTTTTCTATGCTTTTTCAGTTTTGCTGACCCCCGACAGCAATCACAGATATCTGTACCTATCTGACACACTGCAAAATCCTATGAGATTTCCCAAAACAGAACTTGCTGACAACATTTCATATCTGAACTTGAACTGATTTACAGAGAGAGGTCAATGTAAGTTAAAAAAAAAAAAAAAAAAAACAACCATACAAAAATGGACTATAGATTTGGGGAGAGGTGAAGCAGACCTAACTTTACATTTAGTATTTATCAATTCAGCCATGTCACTTTATAATCTGTTCCTTGTTTTCACTGTCAGACATGGAAATTAATGTCTAATCTGTAAAATATCTGTATATCAATCACAGTGCTGCCCTGGCAGGTAATGTTTTTTGATCTCCTTTATTTGGGAGGAGAAGTACATATTTAAGGTTTTATATCTACAACCTGTTTGATGAGAAAGAACTTCTTCATTTCTATTTCTTAGAAGATTTGCTGAAACTACATTGTTTGCCTTCCACGGGAAGTCAAAGTGCCTGACCCATTTAACAAAGCAAGATATTGGTCTAATTTTCCAACTCACAATGAAAAATAGTGAATCATACACATTTTAAAAAGGAACAGTAAAAGCATGATGGAAATGCATCCAGGCTTTTCCATTCAATTTAAAATAAACTGAAATCTTAATATGTGCTTCAATCAACACTTTTCAAAGACGACTTTTACTATGATTTCCAGTTTTTAAAAAAATTCATGATGTGACCCAGAACACTTACACACTCAGATGCACACATATAAGTGAAAAAATGAATCAAAACTTGTATGACACAACATACCCTTTTACATATGGTATACTCTGATTCTCTTTATTCCGATTAATTTAATTTCACAAATGTTTATCTGAATTCATTAAACTGATTTCTTAACCTACTACTGAGTTGGGATCTGTCATGGAAAACCATGCTTTATATTTCAAAAAATGTGACAAGGTGACTTTTACCTTGATAAGCATAAGAGGTGTCAAAAACATAATTCACATTCAAACAGTGCACTTAATTCACATTTTTATTTATCACACTAAGTTGAAGAGTTTTTGAGGGAGAGTCTTATACACATTGACTATTTTAACAAGGAATCCATATAAAGAATTGCTAACTAGCTATAGAGTTAAAAAACTACTGACTGAACGCAACGCAAATGCTCAAAGATATTCTACAGTCCCACAGAGACCACCCCTACCACCAATAGGGCGTAGGAAAAGGAAGAGACTGGAATCATGAAAACCTAAAAGCTTGGAGAAAGGTCTCGTGCAGGTGAACTACAGACTTTTCAGGAGCAACCACTTCCTGGCTGGGGCTGGCGTCTGACTGATGGGGGGATGCTGAGATTAGTTCTGCAAATGTTGAAAAGAATATACACAGAAATCAACTGCTGTCAGGGAAAGAACTGTCACGAGCCAGAGTGAATTGTTGGCGGGATAACCCCGTGGAGCAGAGAGGGAAACCAACAAAATAAGCAAGTCCCTCTCCTTCCTCTACCCTTACCTTACCATTCCCCTCAGTGGGCCCTACTCGCAAAGCCTAACCTGGAAGCTACTGGTAAAACAACAGGGCGGTTTGCAAAGCGTCAGCCCTGGATGGTGGTTTAAAACTACCATGATCTATAAACCTACACCAAGCTGCAAAACGTTTGCACATTTATCATCTGTGGATTTTAGACAGAGAGCGTCAGTTTGGATATAGCAGGTAATTAAGGGCTCTAGCATGATATAAAAAAATTAAGCAATCACCACTCTCCTTTTTCTAAATTTGGAATACATCTTTTTCTTTATCAGAGATTTGTGGTTTAATATAAAGCTACACAGAGAATTGAAATTAGGATAGCTAATATTTTCAGCTTTTTCTGTAAAAGGGATTTCTCTGGAGTACAATTCAGGTTTTTTATGCTGACAGTAAACATGTTTTTGGCTTGTTGACTTAAAAGCAAGTAATATCACATATTACAAACACAAATTTGTGCAAATGTTTCTAGACTTCTTTGGTCCAGAATTTACAAGTGCTGAAGTGTAAAAGTTTAAATAAAAGTTATGCATGACCGTAATAGGTATTCCACCTATAAAGATATTAAATGAAAAGTCAAATTATATATATTCCGCTATATTTATGTCAAATGGATTACATATACATTCTCTTGCACATCGTTTACTTAAAAATTCCCGATTGGTTGGCATTTAGGTTGCTGCGGTGCTAGCTAGCTAGCATAGCAGTGACAAATCTTTGTATTTGGTTTTATCTACAAAGTCCATACATAAAATTTGACAGACAAAAAATTATATATTGAGCTAAATAGTAACGATCATTATTTTGATAAATTAATATGTTTGGTAATGGATGAATCAGCCGTAGATGACATTAAGCCAAAATGAAGGAGAACAAAAATGCAATCTGAAAAGTGCTATCTTATCTTTTCAAAGCGTTTTTATACTCAGTCTTTCTCTTTTCCCCACCCAGATCTCACACCACGTGAAGCCCTTGCCGTATTACAGCTACGACCCGCCGGTGATCGGGTACTGCCAGGCGCACCAGCCGCTGCACGTCCACCAGGGCTATGACGCCATGTCCGCGGAGCAGGACGACACCCCCGGCCTGGAGCTCGGGCGCGATCACAGCTTCATCGCGACCATTGCTAGGTCGGCAGCCCCGGCCATCTACCTGGAGAGAATAACCAACTAACGCCGAAGCCCTCTTCTTTTGGGGGAACTCCGCGGGGGGGAGGGAGGACCTTCATTTTAAAGTATCCAAAACCGGGCAACCACGCAAACTCATCGTTCCTGTTAAAACATTTATAACATAGAGAAAAGAAAATTGAAACTGCATTAAAAGGACAGCGGATGTACCTGCAGCATAACCGGGAGAAACTACAGAGCTTTCTTTACTTTAAGACATAAAACAGACCGACAAACAAAATGCTCCTGGATGTAAATAGTGAAAGTGTCAAGTTCTTATAAAAATAGATTTCATCCTAGCTACATATAGGTTTGTTTGTATATTTGGTTTTTCTATACTGCATGGTTCCTGGGCTGGAGAACCAGGGGGGTGGGGGTAGAGGAGGGGTGTGTGGAAAGTTGGGGAAAAAATACAACTTTCCTTGAGTGTGCATAACTCTCACAGACTTTATTTCCATTCCTTTCTTTTTCTTTTACTTTTTTTTTTTTTTTCTTTTTAAGATGCTGTTTGTTCCTGTTTGGTTTGTTTTATTTTTGTTTTTGTTTTTCTGGACAAGTGTTTCTGTTTCCAGTTCAAAACATCGGCATTAAACTTTGTTGTACCTAAAGAAAATCTGCTTTAGCATAAAACTGGAAAAAACAAAGTTGACCACAGAGTTTGATAAAACTACTGGAATGAAAGTCCAATGAAAACTGGGTAATGTTCCTTCAAGAGACATGTAGTGCATATGAGGCGTTTGTTTTTTTCCCTTGGCTGCCCCTCACTCTGAGGCTCCCTTCTGTGGGAAAGCAGAAAGGGGGACCGGTGAAGGCCTCCAAATGAGAAGATCAGCAGAGCAGGTGAAGTTCAGAAGAGCTGGGACCATGTGGTCAATGAAGAAAATCGCCAATCCGGCACATTTCTAAACACAAAACATAATGTGTAATGTTGTTTTTTCAATTAATTATCAATTAGCTTTTTGTGTTTTTTTCTCAATAAAAGAAAAAATGTTGGAAAAATAAATATATTATTTTGTGGTTGGTACACCACAGCCCATTTAATGTTGAGTGTTTATCTCCATATTATGGCATGCTCCTATCTTTATCTGGGCAATTGAATGCAAATCAGTCAGAATTACTCAAGTGCCTTATGAGGGTTTTGGCGTACTGCTGGGGCAACCCTATGAGGTGTACAAAAGAAGTATGAAATGTGGCTTTTGCAGGAACACATTTCATAATTTTTTCAGAAGCATATGACCTTACTATAATATAATGATATGAGTAAAAGTAAGTATCCATGTAAGGGTTAGAATTTGTACAATCTCACAGGAGAGAAAGAAATGTGTAGAAATTGATTACTATTTGGGAAGAGCCATGGTGATCACCCATTTCTTCATAAAGGAGATAATTGCATGCACATTAGTTGAGCCATTTTCTTTTGGCTTCCTTTGTGTGTGATACTGCAAGAAAATTCAGCAATTCTCTGACTCGCTATAGACATTCTTCTGATCTAACTCCTGATTGCTTAGTTTCTTAAAATGAAATTTCAAAATATATGTCATCCTTCATTAGGACATATTTTGCATTCTCAAGAGTGCTAATATAGCATGGCACTACTGGGTTTTCTTAAGAGCTAAGTCGATATCTGATCTCCATTTAACTCCAAATTCTACTACATAATAATAATAAAAGAACCTTGTGAATATGTTCACATCACGGTAACCTAGCATAGAATTTTGAACATTTTCCACTATTTTGTTTCACCATCATTTAAAATTAGACTTGAAGTTGAATTCTATATTAATTGATAAATAAAATAGAGAATGTCATATTAGAGGAAAATTCAGTCAAAGGTGGTTTTCTTATGTTGGAATATCGGGCCATTACTATCAAATTCATGTGGCTTTCTTCTTAATTATTTATAATCTAGGTTACTTATTTTTTCCTGAACATAGGAATGAACAAATTGACCATGAGTTTAAAAGTTAAAGATAATTCTTTGTCATCGAAAATTTTCCTTTAAGAACTGTTTGGTAGATTTTGAGCAGAATGCTTTGGGGTGTCTACCCAAAGTGCAAGGATTTTCTTAACCCTTTCCACCTCTCCATCTCTCCACATCACCCATATTCACAATCTACCACCCCACCCTTGCCAGAGTTGACTTATCAAAAGTCATTTCTGAAATATCTTGATCAAAGGTGTCTTAATTCAACTCCAGATTATTATTGTTTCTTATAATCAGGAGTCTTGAATAGATAATAAGATTATCCTAAACTGCCATATGTGACCAATAGTTGCCTCAAGTCTAAAATGAAATACTAAATGACTTGTATTTTAATTTGCTAAAGCTGCTTGAGTGCAATATACCAGAAATGGTCCAGTTTTTACAAAGGAGATTTTTTTAAACAAGTTTACAGTTCAAAGGTCATGAAAATATCCAAATTAAGGCATCAACAAGAGGTTACCTTCACTCAAGAAAGGCCAATTCCTGTCTGGGGGTTCTCTGTCATATGGAAAGGCACATGGTGACATCTGTTGGCCCTTTACTCCCAGATTGTATTGCTTTCAGTTCCTGGTTCTAGTGGCCTCCTCTCTGAGTTTCAGTCTGTTTCCAAGCATTTCCAAATGTCTTTATCTGCGTGGGTTCTGAACTAGTTCTTTCTCTGTGAGGTGTCTTAAAGACTCCAGTAAACAAATTAAGACTCACCTTGAATGGGCACCGTCACATCTCCAGCTAATCGAAAGATCACACCACAATTGGGTGTGTCACGTATCCATGAAAATCTAATCAAGAGGTCCCACCCTACAATATCAGATTAGGATTCAAAGAACATGGCTTTTCTGGGGGAACATAACAATTTCAAACCAGCACAAACTGCTAGCAACACAGGTATGGAATCTTTCATGGAACTCATTTAAAATCGTTTACATATGTCAGAATAAGTTTACACTGAACTTTGCAAATCTATTAATGATTAAAACAAAACAAAACCCCAATAACCTTTGCTTGAGAAGACTTTGAAAAGTCCTTCAATGACAAACTCTGCCTTGATTTTTTTGTGAGGGATCAATTAGGTTCTTAGAGAAAACAGCATCTTGAAAAAAGAGAATGATCTTTTAACAAAGGATTTAAGAACAAAATATTGAATTATTGATCCTTTAAACCCAAAGTCAATTGTGTCTGTGCTGAAACCCTGTGTAACCAAGGAGGATGCAAGGTTTCCATGAATCAATGTTTAGGCCAATTAGTGTCATGTCTGCAAGTGACAGAGAGCAAGCTTGACCATGCAGGTGATTTTATCACTTCTCTCTCATTCATAGAGATTTTCCAGGCAAGCTGATTGACCTTTCTCCTTCAACGTGGAAGGTTTGTAATTTTGAAATGTGGCACTATTAGAGGTTCCGCGCAGTGGATCAAATAGCACATATGCTATCTTCCCACTGCACAGAGAAATAAACATCATACCTATACAAACGTCTTTAATTTTTGCTTACTCTGATTCTAGCTAATATGAATTTTTTTTACTATCTTGGGAATTCAAAAATTAAGTTGATTCTTTTAATTTTTTATGTTGAATATTAGAGTCCTCTCAAAAAAGGTTACACTCTATTTCAATATGATACTAATTAACAATTTGCTCATATATCATAATCTTCATTAAACCTCCAAAGGCTATGTAGGCAACTAATTTCAAAGTTGAGCTGCATCATGGAGTATTTACATAGCCAGGATAGTAAAACCATGCCTAGAAGGGACTGTAAGCATGCCATCTAGATTGGAACATTCTTATTGACTTTTTTCCATAAATATTCTTAATAATGCTGACTTTCATTTTCCTGATATGCAATAAGGAAAGCAATGAAGTTCGGAGGTATGAACACATCTGTGTGTCTAACTGAGATAGACACACAGATCCTCTTGTAGCTCTACTCACACTTCATATATGACTTCCTGAGGTTAAAGATATAAATTATAAGGTCACTACTTTCAAGATGCCAAAAACAGGAAGACCTTCTAAAATCAAAAGCAAATTAAGTTATAATACTTCAAAGAGTTCCACTCCATAGAGAAGCAGTGGAAAAAGGGCTCTAAGAGCATGCCACTGACATCTGTCATTGGCCTTTATTTCACACCTATCAGCAGCTTGAGTGCAGCTATGGCATATCCATATTACAGTGAAGTGATCGTGTCCTACAGTTGAGAAGGAAGAAAATTGTAGCAGCTCAATATCTAAACTTTGCATTTTATGAGCCATCAATAAAATGCAAGATGACAGGTAGGTTAACATTAATTGGTGGTATATTAAGACCACTTAAAAAATTCCGAAATGAAGTGTCCAAAATAAAGAAAGTTGCCATTCAAATGTAGGTTTTGCTGGTGAGACCACACCTGGAAGTATGTAATGGTGTCACACTGCCAAAGGGGTCATCTGAGAGCATCACAACCAGAATATTGAATGTTATGCAAGCCGTAGCATCTGCCCTTGCTTAATATAACATCGGAAGCAGGATCACTCACTGGGTGAAGCTATCAAAGCATTACAGATAATCAAGCTGTGGAGAAAAGCAAAGGAAAGCAGATTTACTCTGCTCTAAAGGCCCATGACAGCCAGGCGATGTTGGGGATTGATTATTTAACTGAGGAATCCAAGGTTTTTGTGGCAATAACCTCTCTGAGTCCTTGCCAAACTCCTCATCCTTGCACTTCTCTAATTTCTGAAACCACATGACCTCTCTGGAAGGCATATTAGCCATATCCCAGGTTATATAACCTTTAATTGCCTTTTAGTCACAAGAGCACAAACAGTTCAAGCTCAGAAACTGGTTTAATTTAAATCAATTCAAGTTCCCACCTCTGGTGACATTGCTTCTGCACTGTCCCTGTAACAAAATACTCTAACTGCTTCTGCTTTGTTCCCTGGAGTTCTACGTTCCTTATACCTTTACACAGCTCCCGGATCCTGGTTCCTGTAAGGGATGAAATGCTTTCTTTCTCTTGCCCATAACTCTGGGCATCTGATTTCTACCTGTGAATTCTAGTCACTTGTTACCAAACCTGCTCTGCTCACCTCTTAAATGGTCTCTGCTCTGCAGACATGTAGTGTGTCCTGCTGGGCCAAACTTTGTTTCCATTTGTAGTACCTCTTAGGCCAGGAACCACCTGTCTAATATAGGTGCTCTATTCTATTGCTAAGTTGCCCTGCTAGGTAGCTGTATTCCTTCCAGGCTGCTACAGTTGAGTGTGCGCCACTCCAGGAGTAAAATCCAGTTCCCAAAACCTGCCCATTGCACTCTGCTGAGATCTGAGTTTCCAATCTGATCCTGACACCTGAGATCAGTGGTTCTCAAATGTTAATGCACAAAACAGTGATCCAGAAACCGTTTTAAAACAGTCTACTTGCCCATACCACAAGGGTTTCTCACTCAGGAGGTTTGGGGCAAGGCCTGAGAATTTATAAGTTTAAGTTGCACAATGATGGTGAACTGCTGGCTTGTGGGCCTCATTTTGAGAATCACTGCCATAGAGCAGAGATATTTATATCCTTGTAAGTTCATGGCTCTGTATGGAGACTAAAAGTTTGAATTTGTTGTTTTCTTAAGACTCCAAATTTACTGAACCTTAAAAATAAGAATTGGTTAAAAACAAGGAGTAGCATTATACCAGCATGCAATATGTTAGGTTTATGCCTTCAGTAAAGAGTATTTTCTAAAATGTGCTCTGTGTAATACTAACCAAGGGTGCTCTCTGTGATTGCAAAGATGCAAAAATAAGCATCAGCAACAACAATGCCAAAAGAGATTTATATATTCAAATAAAATTCTAAAACTTTTGTATGTTATATGCCCCCTTTGGAAATTTACAAGATACTTTAGCATTTAAAGGATATGGAGTCTTGCAATCAAGAAACCTATTTAACGTTGTTTAAACCTGGGTTTTCTAAATGTATTCAACCATGATACCTTTCTTTAGTTTAGTACCTAGCAAAATCCTGCAGGACTAATGTTCTATAGAACTCACTTGGGAAATGTTGATTTGAGAAATATTTTTCTTAAAGCTATCAGTGAAACATAAACTTTTGCAGAAAGCTACTTCTACATTTTCAAGCAACTCTCCTTTCTGAGAGGTATGAAAGCTTTTTTTCTTAAATGAAGGACTCAGTATATTTTAATCTCTCTAATAATGTAGCAAATGTCAAATTCAACTGGATTTAGTGAGAATGAATAATTAAAATGATGAGAAACTGCTATCATGAATGTGAAAAGATCTGATCACATATGACATCCCTCTTACCTTACAGGAAGTTAGGCCCATTGTTTCTACTATGTAAGGCATTACAAAAATCATAATCAATCATCAAGAGTGCACAGAATCCTGGGAAGCCCTTATTAACAGAGTTGACAAGTACCTGATCAGTTACTATGCTCAGGCAATGTCGTCCATCTATCTTTTTTGGTCCAGAGGTTTTCCCTGGACAAGGCAAAAAAGAATGAAGGAAGAAAACCAAACGTGGATCTTGACTCATCCTATCTAGCTCATTTGCTCAACAGATCCAGGTTATTGATTGCCACGTTAGATTGGATTTTAGATTTCCTACACGCATTTTTTTTTTTTTTTGCTTTTTTTCAAAATCACATAAATGCCTGTATAAAAGTGAAGTCAGACATGAGATCAGATTTTGCATGGGTTAAGAAGTTACCCTACTGGAAATAATGGAAGAACTGCATGGCAACTATTTCCTGGAAACAAAAATTTTCATGTTATCCAAATTCTTGAGCTTGGTTTTACCCTTTTGGATAGACACATATTTGATTATTGACAACAGAGGGAATACAACCCGGGATGACTAGAACCCAGGAATTTAATTCCCAGGTGGAGATTAATCAGGCAAGAAAACAGAACAATAAGCAGCTGCAGTATACCTACTGGAACAGTCCAGCAGACTTCATGGAGAAAAAAAAAAAAAGTAAGGATTTAAGCAGAAGAATGCATGAAGGAAAGTCAGATTGGCTGGTATTCTGAATGGGTCCAAACTCTAAATGGTTTACTATCTGTTTCAGACATATGGAATATTAAAATATCCCTTAATAAGGTCATCAAGAAAGTTAATTAACTTAATTTTATACAGTATTTTCATGATTTTTAATGCAATCTATTGCTTAGAAAAAGCATTTCCCAAACTGCTTTCCACTAGTTCTGTGCTGTATTCTGCTGAACAAAGGTCCCGAGGTCAAGTAACCCAGAGGGAAAGCTGCATATTTTATATACCCTCTTAAATATTCCCAGTGCTCATGAATACATTAAAAGAATTGAGAATTCCTTTAGTAAAGAAGCTTTTTTAATTCAGCATTTCTAAATTTTATTGGATTGTGGAATATACTTCAATGAACTAACAGCTCCTGAGAACCTGTGATGTCAGCTTACCAAAGAGTGCATTCAGGAGTGCATTGTACATCTGAGGAAGGGCTCACCTAAGGAAGAGAGAGAGGCATGTTTGTCGTGGGTATAGAATTCTAATACCTACAATTTTAACTTTCTGGGAGAGATTCCTCTCTAAAAAAGAAGTACTCAGTATTTCTTCAAATGTGAATATTCAGGAAAAAAAACAAATATTCAGAGTTTTCAATCAGACTGCATTATGTAAATAATGTATAATAAAGCACCAATTCCTATAAAAGCAGAGTGTCCCATTTCTCAGTATTTTGCTATTTTAACCCAAACTGGAATACTGTGTCGAATTCCAGCTTGAAATTCACTAGAATGGGGTGAAAAGAACACTGAGATATAGTAATGCAAATCAGAATTGTAGAGTAAACTGGAGAATTTTAGGCTGAAAAAGAGGTTCAGGTTCTGTGCAACATGTTCACGTCTTTGAAGACTGAGAAGATTGGACTGCAGCAATGGGAGTGCTATGTTGCTTTTTCCAGATTAAAAAAAAAATGGTAGAAAATACTACAGGATGACAACTTTTAATTAAATATATCCATTCATTAAATAAGTAGTTAACAAGCATTGAAATAAGTGTATCTTTGTCCTTTTTTGAGACTATAGTACCTCTGGAGATACTTCACAGAGAAGGAAATTAGCAATTTTATTCAATACCAAAAGTGCTGTAATAGGGACAAACTGGTAGAATTGGAACACATACCAGAGTGACATAATTAGAAACAGTGGACGTATAGTTTGGGAATGGTTTTGTTAAGATGAAATGAATATTTCAAGTAGAGCGACAGGCAGCCTAGACATGAGAAAAAACCTGAATGGCGCAAGAAACTGAAATGCAGTAAGCAAAGAAGACGTAGCACAAATGAAATTGGAGAGCTAATCAGGACCCAGATCAGCTGGTATAGAGGCAACTAGGCTAAAAAGTTTGGACTTTAACTTAAAGAGTTAAGAGTTTACACAAGCAGCAACCTAGGGGTCACAGAAGATGTTAATAAGTGAAATAAATGCATCATGTTGGTCATCATATGAAGCCTGGAAGTGGGGTTGGGTGACAGACCAGAACCTTGAAAATAAATTAAGAGTCTATAGCAGTAAAGCACTTAGGAGATAATGGAGAAATTCTCTAGGAAAATGCAAATGGGAACCAAGAGCGTAAAGAATAGGGAGAAAAAGAATAGCCAAGATTTGTGTAGTGCTTGTTATGTAGCATGCATTGTTCCTAGAATTTTATATTTAATAACCCAAACAATGCTTTGAAATAGATATTATTATTAGTTCCATTTCACTGATCAGGACACAAGTTACAGAGATGGTTAGGTAGTGAGTGATACAACTGTGATTCAAAGCCAGAAAGTTTCCTTCAGAGAAAGGGATTCTCACCTCCTGTGTCCTATGGCTTTTTAAGAATTTACACGGGGACTATGTAAAAGTAGAACTAACAGGGCTTTCCCATTACGAGCAAAAAAGGAATGAGAAAATGAAAGGTACTGAGGATAGTGCCCATGTTTCTGGCATGAGGAACCGAGATGTGTTGATGCCAATTTCTGAAATGGCAGCCACAGAAAAGATGACCGGATTTGCGGCAATAATGAATTCTCTTTTGGACATGTTGAGTTTTAAGTGCCTGAGAACCTTCAAGTGGTGCCCTCAGGAGCCAGTGAGATATGAAGATCTGAAATCCAAGAATGATAGTGGTTTATATCAGAGACTTTGGGATTGAATCCATGAGTAGAACAGCAATGAGTCATGGTCAATGCGTAGATTGAAAAGAGATCCAAACCCTGGATCATGGCAAAAATGACATCGAAGAAGAATTAAAAGGATTATCCAGAGAAGTAACAGGATAAAAAGAATAATAGATTCTATGGAAGTCAAAGGAAGAGAGAAGTTTCCAAGTTTGACTAGTTACCGAAAGGGCTGTCTTGGTAAGTAATGAAAACCTGATGCAGGTGTTATTGACATGGAAATCTTAAAGACTGAATTCACAGATAATGTACAAGGTGAATGGTGTTAGTGAGGAGTTTGATGTAGATGCCACCTTTATTCTTTCTAACCATAAAATCTCTTATAATTCTGTACATTGTGTCCACGGTTTGCAAGATGATATAAATCCCCAGCGCCCCAAACAGTGCAATGGCTTTTAGTATTTTAGATGAAAAACACATTCTAGAGTTCGTTTTCTCAGTCTCAATTCCTACCAATTTTCAACTGGGTATGCAGGTACGGTAGGTGGTATAGACATAATGAAACTCAAGTGATTTGTCAAACTTGCCAATTCCTCAATGAAATACTGAATGATTGTGTTACTTCTACTACACTTGTATGAAATTGCCTGTGGGTTTTCAAACTTGCCAAGATTCTGAGGCCTGGTCTACAGTACGACTCCAAGAAACACTTGTTAGAAAATGAATGAATAAAAGAAAGCTATGGTATACTTTTCATGTTTGAAATTAAACAAGAGGATACAGCTTTGAATATAGTTCTTTTTTGTTTTTTTCTAGTTCCAAAAAGCATTCCAATTTTCATTCCATGGTAAATTCGTGCCCCAAGAACAATCATGACCTTGCCTGATAGAAACAGAATGACGGTCTGAGGGTTCTCATAGTTTTTACTTTTTTAATATTAAATACCTATGTGTGTAACGAGCTTCAAAGCTTGCCTAGGGAATAATGTTAGATCATACAAATTAAATTGGCTGGTCCATCATTAATATTCATAATCACCACACTATATACTCACAGACAAAAAAACGTTGGAGCAGACTAGGATTACCTGTGATATTCATACATTGAGACTGAAACAAATGAGATCATTTCCAGAAAAATAGTCATAAAGGGTCTGACTC
The DNA here is from genome assembly GCF_023851605.1 of Tamandua tetradactyla. Taxonomy (NCBI): domain Eukaryota; kingdom Metazoa; phylum Chordata; class Mammalia; order Pilosa; family Myrmecophagidae; genus Tamandua; species Tamandua tetradactyla. The sequence goes on along the minus strand of NC_135343.1, from coordinate 50,654,631 downwards.
CATTTTATTGTTTGCTGATAGCTTCCAAGTTCCACCAATTCTCTTTACCATTCGGGCATACTGACAGGGAAGCCTGGGTGGCTTCTTAGGTGCAATGGAAAAGTTAAAACCAAGAAAGCCTGGCCCCATCCCCATCCATTAATCACCAAACACCCCTTCCCTGGCTTCTTTCTTTTCTCTCTGAAGCCATTATCAGAACACATGAGAGCTTACCTTATTCTCCCCCAGAAAAGCTCATTATGTGAGTAATTAAACTTTTCATACTCCTTTGGTGTCATCAATCTCAACAACCAAAGAAAATTTGGGGTGTGGGTTATCCCAATTCTTTGGAATTATTTTTACAGAACCCCCTTCCCCACAGAATGAGCATTACCTGAGGATTACCAAGATTTCTAGTCCTGTCTCTGGGTCCGTAATTTAACAGACTACTATTTCATGCACATTTTTCTGTGAGAACAGTATTTATTAATGATCATATTCTTCTCTAGCGTATAATACATAATCAACATTTTTCTCCTTTAAGAATAGTTCTCTTCTGCCATTTTTCTTCATTGGTAAACATGTTTTAACTCACACATTCAAGTCTTCTTTCTCTTGGTATATAAAAAAGATTCATAAGCATACACATGGTGCAGGGAAGGCTGCCTTTGCAAATTTCAAAGCTCTATCAACTACCTAAAAATAAATATACATGTAAATGCATGCACATATGTATACATATAAATATATGCACGTATGTGTGTATATATGCATGCATACAGACACATATATGTGTGTGTGTATAAAATAACAAAAGTCAATCTTTTTTCTTTGATAACTCTCTAGCTCTGTTTTCCACAATAGAGTGGCAGAGACTATGGTAGATGTTCAGCACATCATTTTCCTTTCCTGTAGAGCATCAGAAGTCTACATTTCGCATTATCTCCAATGTTTAGATTTGAGCCACATGATTGGATTCTTGCCAGTTTAAAAGCGAGTGGAAGTGGTACGTCATTTGCAGTCTGAAACAGTTAAGAATAAGTGAGAGTCATCCTTTCTCATCCCAGTCCATGTCCTGACAAAAACATCCTGGCTTCTGGAGTTAATGCTAAGGGAAAAATTTTAAGCACAGCTTACTGAACACATCCAACTGTGCTGCAAATTAGAAATGAATCTTTCTTTTTCAAAGCCACTGGGATTTCAGGGATTGTTTTACTGCAAATCTTAACTTAGTATGACTAATACCAACAGCAAAACATTAGTCAAAAATTTATTGATAGGAGTCCCCTATAGCCATTAATGACTGTGGGCAATTATTTGAATGTCAAAAAGGATCAATCCCAAATATCTGCATCCACTGAAGTAGTATTTTTAAATGTTCTTTTTACAACAAACCTTCTTGATTTTCTGCCCTCAAAATCTCATAATTGCTCTCACTCATTCCAATGCCTCATTCATTTTTCTCGATTTTAATGTCCACTTCTTTTTAAGCTTTTTGTGTTTTTCATCTCTGTTCTGTGTTGGCTTTTCAAAGAATATCCTATCTCTTCAGAGTCTACCTTCTTAAAATGAGTATATCTAAAGGGGCAGGACATAGGCATCCTTACCCTGGTGCTAGAAATGGTCCCCAGCACAATCACAGAACTTGTTTAATATTGGATCCTCAAAAGCAAGATGAATTGTTTTGCATGGAATGTGTCTTTAATTTGTATATGTCTGTTCTCAAGATTCTAGTTCTTATTTCTATCTGTGAAGTAAATTGTCTGCTTGTATACTAACAAAATCGCTATTTGAAATCATTTCTCCTTTACATGAGTCCTGCTGGATCCCTCAGGATTTGAGTTACTTTTAGCAGCTAAGTGTGACTTTATCCTGCTCTCTGTGCAGAAATTTGGGAAATATTTACTTGCTGCTTCATGGATGAAGTAATTTTCTTTCTCACGTATTTTTTGTGTGTGTGTGAAAATATATCGTCTGGTTTTTATAACTCTTCAACTTCGATCTCTTTTTAAGAGAGATCGTATGAACCCTAATATTAATGTTACTTCTTCAATGTGTGGACAAACAAATAATAAAATGTAATGCTCTGTTAAGCTATTTGTGACAGCTGCTTAAATCAGCTTTAATTGACTTGTAAATAATTCCCTTTTGAAGCTAGAATTTTGCATGGTTTGAAAATGTCTTTTGCAAAAATTGTGCCATTTGTTGAAGAGACAGAAGCATTTGGATATTGCAAATCTGGAAATAAATTTTAAGGATATGACTTCTCCTATGATGTTTTAGACCTAGTCCAAATTAGTGGCAGTCTTTTCTGTTGACCAAGGTTATACCTTATTTAAATTGAGTTTCTAAATGTTAAGATAGATTCACATTGAATGTTCTTTCTTCCTCTGTATTCCTGCTGTTCATATGATTCATTTGGTGCTTAACAGGTGTCAACTTATAGACATCTTTTTTATTTTCTTAGTTTAATAATTTTATATTGTTATTTAGCAACACTTATATGTAGTTCTTGATTTCCTACCCAAATCTCAAAGCACTTAGAGAACTGGCACTTTATATCATCTAACGACTGGCAAGTAGTAAAATATCTGTAAATATTATGTCCTAAAATATGTACCAAGTTACCTCCCCTTAAATTTATATGGATGTCCATAAATTGATAGAAATAACCAGAATGCATATACCTACATGCTCTGGTACATATTTATCATAATTATGTCATGATCCCAAGAATATCCCAAATTGTAGGATTCTGTGGACCATGGCAGTCTGGCAGCAGTTTTAAAAACTACTCCCTGTTATACTTTGCAAAAATGTTTAAGTATTTTAGTGTCAATACATTGAATGGGTTTTAAGAATTTTTCTAAATAAAGAAGACAGGTCAAAACGGGTAAGAAATTATACCAGGAGGGCCTGACCACAGGGGAGCAGTTCATTTTACCCAGTATCATTTGGTTCACAGAGCCTTAAGAGGGGATTCAGAAACTGTAGTAACCCACAATGGTCCATCCATTGTCACTTGGCTAATGAAATGGTAAATGTCAATGAGAGGATGATGATTTTCCGTGGCACCCCTGGCAAAATTGTCCTTGCTGTGCTGCACAATTCATGAAGTTTGATTGCCTGATTAGCATTTAGGAAGGACAGCTTTGCAAATTTTACATTTGAGATTGAAATAATTTTTACGGCTGGATTCAACCTAAAAGAGAAGTTTTTGAAATTCTGCCTTTTGCTTACCAAGATCTGTCTTCTTTTCTCTCTAGAGATGACTCGGCATTTCTCTTTCTTTCACCGAATACTTAACACAGATTTCAATTGCATCGTAATAAGTAAGCAGTGCATTTCCTCCCCTACATGCATCACAATTTCCATATTCAGTTGACATATCTCTTAAGATGCCAGATAAAAGGTTAAATAAAACATTGTGGAGGGTGGTTGGCTCAGTGGCAGAATTCTTGCCTGCCATGCCAGAAACACTGTGGAATAAATATAGAAATTTTGAATATATATATAATTTTTTTCTAATTACAAGAGTGTTTTGGTTTGCTAAAGCTGCCAGAATGCAATATACCAGAAATTGGATGGCTTTTCTAAGGGGGATTTTTAAAGTTACAAGTTACAATAGAAATGTCCAAATTAAGACATCTACAAAAAATACCTTTGCTGAAGAAAGGCCCGTTGTGCCCTGGTTCCTCTGACACATGAGAAGGCACATGGCAATGTCTGCTGGTCCTTCTCTCAAGGATTTTTTCAGAAATCATTTTTTTAGCTCCTATGGGTCCTATGGCTTCTGCTGGGGTATTTCCTTTCTCTAAGCATCTGTGTTTCTCCAGAATGTCTCCTTCTTAAAAGACTGCAGTAAGTGGATTAAAACCCACCTTGAATGGGCAGGGTCATATCTCTACATAATGAACCTAATCAAAAGGTCCCACCTAATTAAAAGGTCTGCCCCCACAATATTGGATTAAAAAATTTTGAATTTTCTATGGGTGCATAACAGTTCCAAACCATCACATTCTACTCTCTGGACCCCCCAAAGACATATTCTTTCTATATACAAAAATACATTCATTCTATCCCAACACAAAAAGAACTTAAACCACTTCAGTAACAATACAAGTATAATACCAAGTCAAAAGCAGTACAAAGTCTCATCTAAATCAGATATAGTCATGGTCTGTCCTAAGGCAAAATTCTTCTCTGGCTGTGTAACTGTGAAACTATGAGCAAGTCATTTCCTTCCAATATACAAAGGAGAGTTAGTCATAGAATAAACATTCCTATATGCATAGGAAGAAACTGGAAGGGAAACAGGGATCACCAGAACCAAACAATTCTGAAAACCTGCAGGGCATACTCCATTAAATGTCAAAGTCTGAGAGTCATTTACAGAATGATGATTTATAATCAGGGCTTGAGAATGTGGCAGTCCCTTCTTTTCCAAGGACGTACACAGCAGCTCTGTCCTCTGCAAACACTGGGGTGAGGGTTGCAACATTGGGGAGTATTGGAAAGATCACCTTGCTCAACATGTCCTCAAGCATCTGTGAGACACCTAGAGATTTTGCCATCTCTGGGGCACATGGTCAACCCCTTTAGAAGATTGGGGTGATAACCAGGCTTTCCAGAATCTCCAGGGACTATGCTCCACCTTTTCTGAGACCTGAGGTGGCAATACTTTTCCTTAAAAATGAGGTTGATGAGCAGCCCTCTGTCTCCAGGGAAAACTCACCCTATCCACATGCATGGTTGTGTCCGTTCTCCTGGTCTGAAACTTCTTGGCTCCAGACCTTAGTTTCCATAGTTCTGTCTTTGAAGTCATTCTTCCTTCAGTCTGCTATTTTTTTGTCCTTTTTAGCTCAGATTGGTAGTGATTCCATTCATACAGATCTTGCAAAAGCTTGTTGGCTTGGCATGCAGCACACAGGGGTAAAAACTGTCAGAGACTAGGACTTTCCACAAATCTTTCTTGGATAATTCCATCTCCAAGAGTGGCTCATTCTCGGACATGGCTGACTGGCTCCATGTTTGGTTAAATCCTCATGTGGGGTTACAGCCTCTGGGGTCTTTTTGGAAGCCAAGAATTTTTCAGACTATCAATTTTTGGTTTCTTTGTACCTAAGAGTTCTGTTCTCAGCTTATCTCTTTCTTCACTGTAAGTTGCAAGGAGAAGCCAAGTTACATTTTCCACTTTTAATTTGGAAATCCTCTCAGAAAATACCCCAGCTCACTGCTTTTAAATTCTCCCTTCTTTCTAAAACTAGAACTTAATTTTTCTAAATTATCTGCCACTTTAAAACAAAAGTCACCTTTCTTCCAATTTCAATGACACATTCATCATTTCTGCCTAAGCCTTCATCAGAAGTTTCTGTACAGTCCATATTCCTACCAATAGTCTCTTCAAAGCAATATAGACCTTTTTTATCAAACTCCTCACAATTCTTCCAGAACCTTCTTATCCATTTATAAAGCTGTTCTAACATGTTTGGTATTTGCAAACTCAATAGCACCCCACTCCAGTTACCAAAATCTTTTTCAGCTTGCTAAAGCTGTTGAAATGCAATATATCATAAATTGGTTGGCTTTCACAAAGGAGATTTATTAAATTATAAGTCACAATTCTAAGGACATGGAAATGTCCATATTAAGTTATCAGCAGAAGGATACCGTCACTGAAAAAAAGCCCTATTGCATCTGGGTTCCTCTCTCTTATGGGAAGACAAATGAAGCTGGCCTTTCTCTCAAGGGTTGGTTTCAAGAATTGTTCTTTCAGCTCCTATAGGTCCTTCTGGCTTCTATTAGGGTGGTTTCTCTAAGTGTCTCTGTGCTTTCTCCAAAATGTCTCCCCTTTAAAGGACTACAGTAAATGGATTTAAACCCACCTTGAATAGACAGGGTCACATCTCCATAGTAACAACCTAAACCAAAGGTCCCAACCAAGAGCAGGTCTACCCCCACAAAACTGAAATTAAAGAACATGACTTTTCTGATGTATATAGCAGTTTCAAACCAGGACAAAGAGTATTACTAATTTATATGTAGAACCCTTAGGCTAAAAAAAGGTGAAAAATAAAGAAAAAAATACTCTTAATCTCAATAGTCTAGGGGGGTAATCTATGAAATAATTTCATATACAAGTGCACTTGATTTCAAAAATGCTTCTAATAGTTTACATACTGACTTTGACTTGCTTCTAATAAGTTATAAACATTTCCCCAAGTTGAAAAGACTGTTCTACAATTTTTGTTTTTATAGATAGTTACAGTTCATAGGGAGGTGCCTTATATCACCATTCTGGGCACTATTTTAAAGGCCACACATCAAAAATCATTCAGTTCATAAGCTGAATGATGACCAGCTTGGAATGAAGAGTGTTAACTTGTTTATTGTTGTTGCTTTCTTAATCTGTATTCAGATATAACGAGTTATAGGCCAGAACAGAAATGCAGGAGTGCTTTTTATTTTTGTTAATGCTTCATTTTTTTGTTGTCAATATGATATAGCTTCATACTTTTCTAAGAATTGTGTTTAGCTGCACATTTAATTGCATCTGTGTTTACTGGGGTTTCATTTATGTCTCAAATTCATCAAGAATTTGCTTTTGCTTACAGCCTTCTGATAAAGACCTCTGGCTCTGTGGTCAGAACTTGAACTTTAATGATTTTTTTTCAGCCTCTATGCAAACCTCAGTTTCTTCCTTTGAAAAATGGGATAATTATATGACTCACTTTTGGGATTACTGTAAAGAATAAATGAGGTACTCAAAGTATTATGTTCAGCACAAAATGAATACACTTTCAATAAATGTTAGCTACCCTCAATATTTTTTTTCCTAAATGCTAGTCAATTATTCCAGCACCAGCTATGAAACAATCGATCATTCCTTCACTGATTAAAAACACCGCATTTATCATGTAGTGCACTCGATGGCCTAAATTATTAGCCGAGGCCCTTTCTTGCCCTGGGAGTCTACAAAACAAGTGGTTGACTCTGTTGCAAAGTGAGACAAAATGTTGCAAGCATCAAAGGATGAGTCAGACTTGCTGATTCTTGCAGGAGGTCACAGATGTCAACTGAGCAGCTTACGTCCTCTGTCAGTCATCACTCCTGATAGAACCTCTACCAACACTCAAGAAATATGATGCCTTACATTCAACAATCTTGATTAGCAAAAAGGCAGCCTTCAGCCACCTTGCCATCACAGATGTGCAATTGCTCACATAACAGTTACAGCCAAGCAAGAAGGGATCATTGAACACCCCATGCATTCTCACAAAGAACTCCATTTCTTACCCTCACTACTAAGAAACAGGCTTGACAAAGCAAGCTGCTGACCCAGGAGTTGACATAGTACACCCCACTCTACTCTGCAAGTCAAGCCTAAGGTTGGAAATGAGAGAGTTGTCAGGAAGAGGGAAAAATCTTCAATTGAATTTTTTAATGAACTGGACTTTCTTTTAATAACCATAAATTATAGTTATGGGATTGGACCAAGATGTCATTAAAGGAGTCCATTGCTCAAGAGGAAAACAGGCTTTCACATCTTGGCATTTTGGAAAAATTGAATCATTTCCCGATAAGACCACAGTAATAAAATATATAAATATATTATTGTATCTGATCATGGACTTTCTAGCCAATCTCATTAAATTATCTCTTCATTAGGAGCAGAGTACCAGACTACTTGAATCACTGTAGCTTCATTGTATGATAAACTATGTAAAATCTCACCATCATTAATATTCTTTTCAAACATATTTCAGGGGAGAGGTCCTCGAATTGTAGACGGGGGGCCTGCTAGTCATGAATTAGTCAGGGACCCAGAATAGAGGCACAGACACAGCTTCTGGCCTTGTTCATTGCCTTGTTGGAGCAAAAAGCCAAAAAATATTGATAACTTCCAACAATAGAAAGGATCAAGGGAAAGAGTCATAAACATAAAGCAGTGAATAATAACATGTGCATAGAACTCTCAAAGAAAATAATGTCCCTGCCTTTCTACTTAGAGTCAGCTCAAAGCTACCTTCTGTTCTATAGGTATGTGTCTGTAGAAACCCATTTAGTACTAAGCTTCCAAGTCTTATTTATTACAAATACATTAGTGAGGCACCACAAATCTCAAAAGAAGAGTAATGGCAGATTTAACACTTTAGCCCCTGAAAATTACATTTAACCATATTTCCATTTTCAAACCATGTACATTTATTAGACATGCTACAATAGAAGAATTAGCTATTAGTGAGCTTTAGATCTTCTCTGCCAATATATATACAAAATAACAAAAACCTGACCATCCATTGAATCTTTTCAGCTGCAGATCTGTTTTTCTGTTAGCTTCTAATATGAGGCAAATCTCTCTGACCCAAGATAAAAGGATATGGTGATTATTATAGATGCAAGTTTGCACCTTATCTGCTAATTCCTTCCAGTAACTAAGCAATCCAAACAGACACATATAAACACACACAGATATGCATCCTAACATTCCACAGTAGTATCTTGGTCCAAGTTTATCATGTGTCATGCACAACCCCACTGATGTCTTTTAGATGTCCTGTTGATATAATATTAAATTAAATTAAATAATATTTCAGAGATTGGGTTGAGAGATAGGGGAAACAAAGTTAAGACAAGTGATACATTCAAAGACAAGGCATATGCTTGGATGGATAGAACACACTTGATGGAAAGGGGCTTATGAGAGCTGGGAATGTAAACAGAGGGAAGAGGTAGAAGAAACAGGAATCAGCTCCCTGATTCTATATCTTGCACCTGAGTCACGAATTTCTTGCACTTTATTTCCAAAAGTTTGAAATTCAATAGATTTTATGATAAATACAGTAGACCTCAATGTCGCAAAATTACCCTAAAACTGGAAATAGGGCAGAAAAGGTAGATGGCACAATACTTTCAATATTATCTAGGGGAAAAAAGCTACCACCAAGGAACGGGCTGAAGGAAAGTCCATAGTTCATCTCATTATTTATTGTTTTTAAAGGTCTCAGATTAAGTAAAGTTAACTGAATTTTTGGTAAATGTGCAAGTAACTAACACTTCCTTGTCAAACTGACTAAAATTAACATAGCTCCATGAATGCTTAATGAGCCAGGCATAGCACTTTATTGAGTGTGAGGATCTGAAGTGGTATGTACTTCAGAAAAATACACTCTTAAATCTAATCCATTCCTGGGGGTGTGAACCCACTGTAAATAGGAACTTTTGATGAAGTTTCTTCCGTTATGGTGTGATCTAGTCCAATTGGGATGCATCTTAATCTTATTACAGAGCCACTGCTAGCCTGAACTAAAATGATATAGAGAAGGGAAGAACTGATGGGAGAATAACTTCAAAGGCAGAACCATAGAAACCACTGTGGTGTGGATGAAAGAGATCTCCTTGGGACAAGAGAGCAGTCTCACTCTTGTATGTGGAAGGGTCAGTCTCTCCCAGTGCTTGGAGAGGGTGGAACTTCCACTCCATTGTTCAGGAAGAATACTTTCATTCCAGAGAGGATGGGGACTCACATTGTCAGAGACACTGGCCATCATGCTGATGCTCAGAGAGGGTAGAGCCTTCACTCTAGTGTTTGGGGAGAGCATCACTGCTGTGCAAGTACTTAGAAGGGGCATGGCTGCCACTTCATCAGGACCAGAAGACCAAACATTGTTCCAGAGATGACTGTCAGACATTAAGATCTAATGGAGGGCAGGCAACGGTAGTTTAGTGGCAGAGTCGTCTGCCATGCTGGAGACCCAGGTTTGCTTCCCAGTGCCTCCTATAATGTGAGAAAAGAAAATAATGGAGCTTTCCCTGTGGGATTTCAAAATTGTTTGGGATCTGTGACTCCTGCTTTCTCCCAATTCTCCCTTCTGGAATGGAAAAGTTCATCCCATGTCTATTCTCCCTTGTGTATTAAAAGCAGATGACTTGTTCTCTAGGTTTCACAGGTTCACACAAAGAGGGGAATTGTGCCCCAGGACAGACCCCGGCCATAAATGATTTTGATCAGTCTTTGTACTAAGCATTGCTTCTGAAATGAGTTAAGATATTTTGGATAATGTGATGGAAGTAATGTATTTTGCATATAGAAAGAACATGTCTTTGGGGGTCCAGAGGGTAGATTGTGGGGATTTGAAACTATGAACTTCAGAAAAGCATGTTCTTAAATCTGATCCATTCTCATGAGGGTGAACCTACTGTAAATAAGACCTTTTGATGAGGTTTCTTCGATTTAGTTGTGGCCCACCTTAGTCAGGATGGGTCTTAATCCTGTTACTGGAGCCTTTATAAGTTGAATGAAATTCAGACAAAGAAAAAGCCTCAGGAAACAGAAGCAGAACTTGAACCTGAAGAGAAGGGAGAGATCAGGAGACCCTGCCAGGTGCCTTGCTATGTGACAAGCTAAGAATCAAGGGTTGCTGGCAGCCAGCCCCAAAATGACAGTCTTTTGGAAGAAAACTTCACCAGATGATACCATGATTTAAACTTTTTCCCAGCCTCAAACCATGAGCAAATAAATTTCCATTACTTAACCTGACCTATTTCGTGGGATTTCTTAGAGCAGCCAAGGAAACTAAAACACTGGGTTCTTCATCATTCTTGGGTTAAGTGAAATCTTTCCATGTGTTCATTTGATATTTCCCTTAGAGTCATAATTTACCTTTTGAAAATTATACAGAGTAATGATACATTTGAATCTATGACTAGAAAATTGATCTCTCTCAACATTTGAGAGTGGTCTTGTTATTGTTTAAGACTCAGGAAAAAAAAGATTCCAAAAATATATACATATGCTCCTCAAACTCAAAAGCAAAAGAAGAAAACATAAAAGGTTCTGTCCAGCAGGCAAGAGACATGCCAATGAGATACAGGAAGTTTGAACATGGCTTAGGGTATTGGGGTGGGTTGAAGGAATAGAGGCTCAAACATATTTTTAGACAAACTTCTAGCCAAACAATGGCTCTATTTTTTCTCTAAGGCTAGACAAATTAACTTAGATCCAAGAGATTGAAACTGAACCTAATTCAGAAGGAAACAAGGAAAATAAAGTGGTAGAGATATTAGGATGGGGATCTGAATTGCATATGACAATCCGTTCCTTCAATACAACTGCCTTGCTCATAAATACTGGGAAAGATGCATCACTTTTTATTTGAACCCTTTTACATCTATCCATCTCCCATTCCATGGCTTAATTGATAAAACAGAAAATAACATCACCCAAGATTAGCTAGTCCATTGATTAGTCAAGAACACATATGACATTTCTGTTAAGAGCACAACCAATCAATTGTGTGCATGTGAACTGTAAAATTAAACATTCCAGAATAAGGTATGGGGTGAATGAGGCTGATATGCAAAGTAAATTCAGAAAGTAAATTAATATTACACTTGTTCTTTTAGAAAACCTGACTCCACTGAGGGCAAAGTTTTAAGTAATTGTGGGTAGAGTGCAGTGGATTGATTACTCCCTATGATGTTAGTTAAATATTATACAAAAAACAGACCATCTCAGTTATAGTCAGATGATGGTAGAAATGGAAGAAGGATTGGCTCCTTTAGCAGGAATCCTCTGTGGAGACTGATGCTTTGAGAGCACAGATATCTGGATACCAATGTGATAAAAATCAAATTATAGGTGCTAAGTCCTTGAGAAGAATCACAGCAGGGAGGCTAAATGTGTGAACTTTGTAATTGCACTGTCAGGGTTCAAATCTTGGCTCCACATCTTGAGAGACCTGTGTGACCTTAGTGCCCTCTGCCTTTTCCAACCATGGAACTGTGATGTAATGCACTTAGAGCAGCACATAAAATAACTGCATATTATAAATAATATCATTATTTTCTTCATACCAAGATTATAGGGTCAAAATTAACGGCCTGATTGGATATATCTTGGATTCTGGCAATTGGAATGAGACTATTTTGAAGGAGCAGTAATGACTGGAAAATATTGACCTGCTAAGGCTCTACATTCTCTCTAGATCTTTCTTTCTCCTTGCTGAGCAAACTGATAAACTGATCTTTTTGATTGTGACACAATCCAAGTGACAATACATTAAGATGGCTGGAAACAAAATGTGCTCCCACCCCTTCCCATGTCATTATCATTCCCAAGATTCTGGTGGCAGGACTTTCACTAAGAAATTCATGGGGAGGGCAAAGTCTTGCCCCAGATCTCAGTTAAACTACTGAAGTACTGAGGGTGTGTGTGTTGTGAAATTTATGCACTTATCAAGATGGGTAGTCTGTCAGGTGTGGGGAATCACAGAATCTGAGTTCATTTTCTTAAGTAGGATGGACACATGCACTGTCAGAGCCAGGACAGTAAAAGTTTACGCTGATATCCTGACGCCCTATCTGATTTTGATGATTAATTTTATGAATCAACTTGACTAGTCACAGTGTCCAATTGCTTGGTCAAACAAGCAGTGGTCTGATTGTTACTGTGAGGGTAATTTGTGGATTTAAATCATTAGACCATTGCATCTATAGCTGATTATATCTGCAATCAATAAAGATTGCTTTCAGCAATGAGAGAAATCTCATCCAATCAGTTGAAGAACTCAAAGGAAGAACTAATGAAAACAGCTGTCAGAAAGAAGAACTTCCATATCTACTTCATGGGCCATCTTCTCCTGAGGAACTCTCTGAAACCTACATCAGAGTTAGTTCCCAACTTGTAGCCTTGACTTGCCAATCCTCATGGTCCTGTGTACCTGTTCCTATAATAAGTCTCATTATATGCATCTATATTTCCCTGGAGAATGTTGGCTAATGTAGAAGTTGACATCAAAAGTGGTTCTCAAGAAACAAAATCTTCAGGAGTTCTGGGAAGATGGCAGAATGATAGATTGAGTTCAACCCTGCTCCAAGGAACAGCGACAGAAGAGATGAAAGGGTGACTAAGATGACAATTCCAGGGTATATGTGACCTGATAGAGTCTTCTGCACCATGTAGGGCAGTCCTGGTTGCCAAAGCTGAGGAACTGAGAAGTAGAGAATCGGAGACAATCTAGCTGGTGCAAACAGACTAACGCAAAAGACCAGAGCCCTCAGGAGTGCAGGGACAGGGAGATGGGGAATAGGAATTAAACCAAGCTGAGTTCCTTGAATGTGCTACCCTCACCAGCACAATCTTGCGACCTGCAACTCACCCCACACCCCACGCACCTGAAACCCCGTCATTCACCCCCCACTCCCAGCTCCCTGAGCACCCCCATCCAGCCAGAACTTCCAGTGTGTACACCCCCACCACAAATACTCATATGTCTGCTCCAGTCCAACCCACCTTTCCTGCACAAGTACAGTCTCGTCCCAACCCTCATGAGCCCTACCTCCCAGTCCCTGGCACCTGTAGGCAGGCACCAGCAAGTGAATACTGCAGCACTTACCTACATATCCAGGTTATGTCCGTCCCCAGCTTATACAGTTGGGCAGCCCCACCCCACAAACCATAGAGCTCTGGGCACAGAAACATCAGTTTGCATTCTCCCAGATCCATGCATGTGCATGGCCCCCAGTCACATCTCCCAGCTCTGGGAAAGCACTGACCTGCACAGCCAGATCACATCTGCCCCCCAACCTATGCAGGCACAAACAACAACAATCCACTGCCCTAGCTCTGCAGGTATGCACATCTTAGACCAGTGTATATGAAGAACACAGCCCCCAGATCCCTGCAACAGCATAAGACACAGCCACCCCACCTCTGGGCACTCACATTCACAGGCTTCAGTGTAGCATCCCCAACCTGCACCTATAGCTTTACTGCAATGCATCACTGCACTGTTGTGTCCCACCTTGCACCCTGCATCCTGCTCCACATCCATCCCACAAATACAAGGCTTTAGACCATTGAAGGAAATCAACTTCCAAAGTTAATCAATGAAGATATTTATATGCCGTGAGTCTTCAGAAGATCAAGAAACATATCATGATGGAAACAGTTATAGCCCAACCTAATGACCAAATTAAAACACCAGAGGAGATACAGACATTGGAACAACTAATCAAAGATGTTCATGTAACACTACTAAATAAAATAAATGGGGTGGCTAATGACACAAAGGAGATCAAGAAGACACTAGAAGAGCATAAAGAGGAATTTGAAAGAATAAATGGAAAAATAGCTGATATCACAGAAAAAAATCCTGTAGAACAAATAAAAAACATACTAGAGACACACAACAGCATATTTGCAGAGGCAGAAGAAAGTATGAGCAAATTAGAGGACAAAACAACTGATTTCGAACACTCAAAACAGAAAAGCATAAAAATGATGAAAAAACTTGAATTGGATCTCAAGGAGATGATGAACAAAACAAAGTACAGAAATACAAGAATCACTGGTATCCCAGAAGGAGAAAAGAAGAGTAAAGGGCTAGGAAGAGTAGCTGAGGATATAATGGGGGAAAAATTCTCAACCCTTATAAAGGACATACAATATGCAGGTCAAAGAATCTCAGCGAACTCCAGATAGAATAAATCCAAATGGGTCTTCTGCAAGACATGTACTAATCAGTCTGCAAATGTTGAAGAGAAGCAGAAAATCCTGAAATTGATTAAGATTATGCAATCTACAACATACAAGGGAAACTGCCTAAGATTGAATTCAGACTACTCAGTTGCCACTATAGAAGTGAGAATGCAGTGTTATGATATATTTAAGATCCTGAAAGAGAAGACTTCCAGCCAAGAATTCTGTACCCACCCAAATTTTTATCCTTCAAAATTCAGGGAGAGAATAAAATTTTCACAGACAAACAAATGCTGAAAGAATTTATCAACAAGACACTGGCCCTACACAGGGGAGTTCTGCCAGTTGAAAAAAAAAAAAAGACAGGAGAGGGAGGTCTCACAGCAGGCACAGAATTGAAGATACAGTAAGGGTAACTTAAAGGATAAAAAGAGAAAGATGTAAAGACATCATAAGCAACAAAGATGGACACTATATATTAATAAAAGGGACAATTCACCAGGAAGAAATAACAATCATAAATGTTTATGCTCCTAATCAAGGAGCTCCAGACTACATGAGACAGATATTGGCAAAACTGAAGGGAGTGAAAGATGTTTCAACAATAATAATAGGAGACTTCAATACACCAGTCTCCTCTATAGGTAGAACAATCAGACAGAAGATAAACCAGGAAAGAGAGAAGCTAAACAACTTGATAAATGAATTAGACCTAACAGACATATATAGGTCATTACAACCCCAAACACCAGGATGTACATTCTTTTCTAGTACTCATGGAACATTCTCCAGGACAGATCATATGCTAGTGCACAAAACAGGTCTTTATACATTTAAAAAACTGGAATTATTCAAAGCACTTTCTCTGATTACAGTGGAATGAAGCTGGATATCAATAACCACTAAAGAACTAGAACATCTGCAAATATATGGAGATTAAATAATCTCTTAAACAACCAGTGGGCCAAAGAAGAAATTGCTAGAGAAATCAGTAGCTATCTGGAGATGAGTGAAAATGAGAATACAATATGTCAGAACTTATGGGATGTGGCAAAGTCTGTGCTGAGAAGGAAATTTATTGCCCTAAATGGCTACATTAAAAAACAAGAATGACAAAAATTGAAAACTTAACTGTTCACCTGGAGGAACTTGAGAAAGAACAGCAAATTAACCCCAAAGTAAACAGCAGAAGAGAAATAGCAAAGAGTAAAGCATTTAAATGAATGGAAGAATAAAGGAATAATATAAAGAATCAATAAAACCAGAAGTTGGTTGTTTGAGAAAATCAATAAAATAGATGGGCCACTAGCAAGACTGACAAAGGAAAAAAGAGAGAGGATGAAAATAAACAAAATCAGAAATGAGAAGGGGTGCATTACCACAGACCCTGAAGAAATAAAGGAAATCATGAGGATACTATGGACAACTATATGCCAACAAAACTAGATAACATAGATGAAATGGATAAATTCCTGAAAACACACGAACTGACTCAGGAAGAAATGGAAGATCTCAACAAACCAATTACAAGGAAAGAGATTCAATCAGTAATCAAAAATCTTACTACAAAGAAAAGGCCAGAGCCAGATGGTTTCACAGGGGAATTTTAACAAACATTCCAAAAAGAACTAATACCAAACCTGCTCAAACTTTTCCAAAAAAATTGAGGAAAAAGGAACAGTACCTAACTCATTTTATGAAGCTAATATCATTCTAATACTAAAACCAGGTAAAGATGCCATAAGAAAGGAAAATTACAGGTGAATCTCTCTAATGAACATAGATGCAAAAATTCTCCACAAAATGTTAACAAATCGAATCCAATGACATATTAAAGGAATTATAAACCATAAGAAAGTGGGGTTTATACCAGAAATGCAAGGATTGTTCAAAACAAGAAAATCAATTAATGTAATACAGCACATTAACATATTGATAGGGAAAAATCACATGGTCATCTTGATTGGATATTGAAAAAAAGCATTTGACAAAATTCAACATCTTTTTCTGATAAAAACATTTCAAAGAATAGGAATCAAAGGTAACTTCCTCATTATGATAAAAGACACATATGAAAAACTGATAGCCAGCATTGTACTTAATGGAGAGAGACTGAAACCTTTCCCCCTAAGGCCAGGAACGAGACAAGGATGACAATTGTCACCACCATTATTTAACACTGTACTAGAAGTTCTAGTTAGAGCAATCAGGCAGGAAAAGAAATAAAATCCATCCAAATTGGAAAGGAAGAAGTAAAATTTTCATTGTTTTCAGTAGACATGATGCTATGCTTGGAAAATCCTGAGAAGTCTACAACAAAGTTACTTGAGCTAATAAACAAATTCAGCAACATGGCAGGACATAAAATTAATGCACAAAAATCAGTAACCTTTTTATGCATAAGCACTGACCTAACTGAGGAGTCAGCTAAGGAAAAAATTCCATTCAAAATAACATCTAATAGAATCAAGTACTTAAGAATGAACTTAACTAGGGACAGAATGGACTTGTACACAGAAAATTACATAACATTTCTGAAGAAATCAAAGAAGATCTTAATAGGCAGAAAGTCATTCCCTGTTCATGGATAGGAAGGTTAAATATAGTTAAGATGTCAGTTCTACCCAAACTGATCTACAGATTCAACACAATACCAATCAAAATTCTAACAGCCTACTTGGAAGACTTGAAAAAACAAGTCACCAAATTCATCTAGAAGGGAAAGAGACCCTGAATAGCTAAAAGAAGAAGAATGAAGTGGGAGGATTAATACTTCCTGACTTTAAAACTTATTATAATGCCACAGTGGTCAAACAGCATAGTATTGGCACAAAGCGAGAAGGATTGACCAACGGAATCAAATCAAAAGTGCAGAAATAGACCACTACGTCTATGGTCAACTGGTTTTTGACAAGGCTCCCAACCCCACTGAACTGGGATAAAATGGTATTTTCAATAATTGGGCATGGGAGGACCGGATATCAATAGCCATAAGAATGAAAGAGGACCCTTAGCTAACACCCTATACAAAAATTAACTCAAAGTGGAACAAACACTTAAATACAAGAACTAGTACCATAAAGCTTCTAGAGGACAGTGTAGGGAAACATCTTCAAGATCTAGGAATAGGAGGAGCTTCATAAGCTTTACCTCAAAAGCACAAGCAGCAACAACAACAACAACAAAAAATAGATAAATAAGAACGCCTCAAAATTAAATGCTTCTGCACCTCAAAAGACATTGTCATACTTTATAACCTATTAAAAAGCCACAGTGGACAAAACAGCATGGTACTAGCACAAAGACAGAAGCATTGATGAATGGAATTGAACTGAGAGTACAAAACTAGACCACTAAATCTGTGATCAACTGATTTTTGACAAGGCCCCCAAGTTCTCTGAACTGGGTCAAAATAGTCTTTTCAATAATTGGGCATGGAAGAACTGGATATCAATAAGAGAATGAAAGAGTACCCCTCTTACAACCTACACAAAAATTAACTCAAAGTGGATCAAACACCTAAATAAAAGAACTAGCACCATAAATTTAGAAGAAGATTTAGGGAAACATCTTCAAGACTTAGTAATAAGAGGTAGCTTCCTAAACTTTACACTGAAAGCACAAGCAACACAATAAAAAATAGTTAAATGGGAACTCCTCAAAATCAAGTGCTTCTGTACCTCAAAAGACTTTGTCAAAAAGGTGAAGAGGCAGCCAACTCGATGGGAGAAAATATTTGGAAATCACAGTTCAGACAAAGGTTTGCTTTCCTGCGTACATAAAGAAATCATACAACTCAACAACAAAAACACAAACAACCCAATTATAAAATTGGTTAAAGATATGAATAGGCATTTTTCTGAAAAGCAACTACAGATGGCTCAAAAGCACATGAAGAGATGCTCATTTTCATTGGCTATAACGGAAATGCAGATCAAGACTACATTGAGATACCACCTGACAACTATAAGAATGGCTGCTATTAAACAAACAGGAAACTATAAAAGTTGGAGAGAATGTGGAGAAACTAGGACACTTCTGCACTGCTGGTGGGAATGTACAATGGTGCAGCCATTATGGAAGACTGTTTGGTGGCTCCTTAGGAAACTACATATCGAGCTGCCCTATGACCCAGCAATAGCACTACTTGGCATATACTCAGAAGAGCTGAAAGCAATGACACAAACAGACATTTGCATACCAATGTTCATAGCAGCATTATTTACAATTGCCAAAAGATGGAAACAAACCAAATGCCCATCAACAGACGAGTGGATCAACAAAATGTGGTATATACATACGATGGAATATTATGCAGCAGTAAGACAAAATGATTTGCTGAGGCACGTGACAAGATGGATGAGGCTTGAGGACATAATGCTGAGCAAAATTAGCCAAAAACAAAAGGACAGATACTGTATGATTCCACTTTTATGACCAGCATAAAGGTATCATTAAAGGCTTATAATATAGAATACAAGGGACTTAGAGATACATAGAAGCTAGAGATGGGTGAACCGTTAGCTAATGAGGTTGAACTCCAAAGTAAGGAAATAGATAGGAGTGAATGTGGCTCTTTAGTGGATCTAGAAGTAATATTACCATATTGAAGATGAACAAAATTTAAAGGGGTTGTATAGACCTATGTGCCCCACTGACTCACACTAGAAATATATTCATATTGATAGTTCTTGTAAGAATTACTTCAAAGATATGATTCTTGTATAAAGAGTGTTTAAGTCCAGGATACAGGGGGAAAACTGCTATTACGTGCTATGAGATATGTTCAAAAGGAAGCCATCAGCACTACCACAGCAACAGTAGAGGTAAATAATGGGGTGAGGGACAAGATTGAAGAGGAGGTTTAGATCTCCTTTTTGGTGAGGGTGTGTTTATTGGTTTTCTGTCTCTTGGGAACAATGAAATTACCTAAAATTGAGAATTTTGATGGACTGTGAACTTTGGTCATTATACATGATGTCCGATGAATGCAGGTGGCTGAAGGATGCAGTGACGGAGAAGTAGAATGGCAAAAGATGGTGTATACTTATGAACGAAGGCTGTGCTGCTATAAAAAAGAACATTGTCGTGAGGCATGTAACGATGTGAGTGAACATGTGGGATATATGGTGAGACAAAATAAGTCAGAAACAAAAAGCAACAATAGTATGGTCACCTTTAGAAAATGCTTATAAGAAAGCAGGGGCCTAGATTATAAATTGTTAAACCAGACACATTAAGTCCGGAGTGGTGATTTTTATTTCTGGATTTTGGGAGGTTGTTTTATATATATAACCTGATATTTAGAGATAAGAGTGAAGCTGAATAGGGTGGGGTTAAAGTAATTCAGAACATAGGGGTAAAGAAGACAGTGTCTATATTTTAGAATCACACATACTCTTTGTGACCAGTGGAAGAAAGGTTTACTTGGTCTGGAACTGAAATTTTCTGTAGTGCATAATCTAATTCAACCTATCTGTATAGCTCATTTGAACAACTGAAAACAGAAAGCACAGAGTGAGAAAGAGGTCCTTTAATCCTGTATAGATTATTGTAATGCCTGGAAACATCCTAGAGTATATTAACCAGATGATCAAAAAGTATTGGCAAAGTCCTCTGAGGAAGGAGAGAAAGACTATGGAACTATTAAACCTTAGCACCAGGGAATCCTCTGTTACTGTGTCAAACTTTAGGGACACCCAACTCAATAGGCCATGCCCTCAATCATGAGGCTTACTCCTGTGAATCTTATGTAGGTAGCACAGAAGCTTAGACTACCTATGGGCATTCCTAAGAGTTACTTCTGGAGGACCTCTGCTTGCTCAGATGTGGCCTCAGCCTCTCCAAGCCCAACTCTGCAAGTGAAATCACTGCCCTCCCCACTATGTGGGACATGACATCCAGGAATGAAAGTCTCCCTGGAGACGTGGGAGAGGACTCCCAAGAATGAATCTAGACCTGGCACTGTGGGATCAACAATTCCATCCTGACCAAACGGGGGAAAAGAAGTGTGATTAATAAAGTATCAGTGGCAGAAAGTGTTCAAATAGAGTCGAGAGGCTCCTCTGGAGACTGCACTTATGGTAGACCTTCAAGTAGGCCTTGCTACTTATCATAACCTGCCAACCCCCAACCAGGACCATTCCAGCCAACCCTAAAGAACACCTAGGGCAATATATAAGATTCCACAAGGGTCCCATTCACTAGAGTAACTTTCTAGAACCCTATAACCCTATAACCCTATATGGGTCCCTGGTCCAGATAAGTCCTGACACCTAGCCCAGTCTCTCCAGAACATAGATAGTTCCATCTGCCTACCCCATATTAGTGACAGACCCTGCCAATATAAAAAATTTAGAATTGCCATAGCCCCAACAACCTCAATGAGAGGTTTGGAAAGATCAAAGGTGATGATGGAATTATACATAGAAGATAGGACTTAAAAATGAATATGAATGATAAATTATCAAATTGATATCTTTTTTAGTATCCAGTATTTTAGAGCAGCTAGAAGCAAAAACCTAAAATTGTGACATTGTAACCCATGTCAAAGTCTGAAATATGTTCTGCAGCTAATTGTGGTGCTGTGCTTGGAAATTTATAGCTTTTTTGCATACATGTTATTGTTCACTAAAAAAGAAGGGAAAAAATGTCGATTGTGATGATAGAAAAGTATTTAAGCCCTTTAGCCTCTTATATTCTGGAATGGCTAGAAGGAAAACTATGAAAGGATTGTATGGGAGCCCATGACAAACTCTGGTATCTATCCTGTAATCACGTTTTGAAGAGTGCTTTGAAAACTATTGCTTTTTTATTTCTTTACTTTGTATATATGTTATACTATACAATAAAACAGTTTTAAAAAAAGGCTAGGAATAGATGAATCATTAAATTGATATCTCTTTTAATCTCCAGTATCTTAGAGCAGCTAGAAGTAAAAACCTAAAATTGTAACCCATGTTGAACTCTGAAATATATTCTACAACTAATTGTGGTGCTGCACTTTGAAATGTATTACTTTTTTGAATATATGTTATTTTCACAAAAAAGAAGGAAAAAAGTCAATTGTGATGATAAAAAATATTTAAGCCTTTTAACCTCCTATATTCTGGAGCAGCTAGAAGGAAAAAAATCTGAGAGGATCATATGGTAGCCCATGACAATCTCTGGGATCTGTCTTGTAACTGTTTGTTGAAGAGTGCTTTGAAAACTATTGATTTTTTATTTCTTTGCTTTGTATATATGTTATATTATATAATAATAGAGGTAAAAAAAAGCTAAAAAAAGGCTTTGTCATAAAGGTGAAGAGGGAGACAACTCAATGGGAGAAAATATTTGGAAATTGCACATCGGACAAAAGTTTGATATCTTCTATACATAAATAAATCATTCAACTCAACAACAAAAACACAAACAACCCAATTATAAAATGGGCTAAAGATATGAATAGGAATTTTTTTGAAGAGCAAATACAGATTGTTCAAAAGCACATGAAGAGATGCTCATTTTCATTAGCTGTAAGGGAAGTGTAGATCAAGACTACATTGAGATAACACCTCACACCTATAAGAATTGCTCCTACTAAACAAGCAGGAAACCATATATGTTAGAGAGGATGTGGAGAAATTGGGACACTTGTGCACTGCTGGTGGGAATGTATAATGGTATAATCACTATGGTAGACAGTTTGGTGGTTCCTTAGGAAGTTAAATATCGAGTTACCCTATGACCCAGTCACAGCACTACTTGGTATATACCCAGAAGAGCTGAAAGCAACAACACAAACAGACATTTGCACGCCAATGTTCACAGTAGCATTATTCACAATTGCCAAAAGATGGAAACAATTCAAATGCCCATCAACAGATGAGTTGATTAGCAAAATATGGTATATACAGACAATGGAATATTATGCAGCAGTAAGATAAAATGATATCCTGAAGCATATAATAAGATGAATGAGCCTTGAGGACATAATTCTGAGTGAAGTAAACCAGACACAAAAGGAAAGATGCTGTATGACTCCACTTTTATAACCACGGCAAAGGTAAAATCAGAGGCTTATAATACAGAATATAGGGGACTCAGAGATACATAGCAGCTAGAGATGGGTAAATGGTTAACTAAGGTTGAACTCAAATATAAGGGAATAGATAGAAGTGAAGGTGGTTCTCTAGTGGGTCTGTAAGTATTGTTTACATATTGAATGTGAAGAAGATTGAAAGGGGTAGTATAGACCTATGTGTCCTACTGATTAACGCTAGAAATATAAATAAGTTCTTGCAAGAACTATTTCAAAATGATGATTTGCGCACAAGGAGTGTTTACTTCCAGGGTGCAGGGGGAAGATGCTATTGCATGCTATTGACTATGTTTAACAGGAAAACAGCAGTGCCACAGGAACAGCAGGGGTAAATAACGGGGAGATGGACAAGAGTTATGGGGAGATTTACATTTCCTATCTGGTGATGGTGTGTTTATTGGTCATCTTTCTCCTGGAAACAGTGAAATTATCTAAAATTGAGAGTATTGATGGACTGTGAACTTAGGACACTATACATGATGCCTAATGAATGTAGGTGGCTGAAGGAATCACTGACTGAGAAGTAGATTGGTGAACAATGTTATATACATACCATCGAATGTTGTGCTGCTACAAAAACGAATGAAGTTGTGAGGCATGCAACAATATGACTGAACCTGTGGGACATTTGTTGAGGCAAAATAAGCCAGAAATGAAAGAACAATTATTGTACGGTCTCCTTTAGAAAATGATTATAATAGAACAGGGGCTTATATTGTAAGCTCTTATAGCAGACACATTTAGTCCAGCATGGTAATTGTTATTTCTGGGTTTTGAGAGGCTGTTTTATATATATATAGCCTGGTAGAGATACTTTTTAAAAAAATTTTTCTAATCAGAAACACACACACACACATAAGAAATCTTGCTATCATTTAAGAAAACCATTTTGGAAGACTGATGGGGAACAGAGATTTCAGCGGGTCCAAGAATGAAGGATATAATAAAGACATGAAGACAAGTAAGCTGTTTGAAAGTAAAGGGCATAGCACATGCAGGGGAAAACAGAGATAACTTTTGGCTTTGTTTTTAAATAAATTCTGTTGGCTCAAAGGGTAAAAGTCAGAAAAAGTTCAAGTTTATAGAAAAGACAACTCTAAAAGACCTTTTCAGAAGTGACTTTGAAGCAGGAAGATTTCTTGGTAAAGTGTGTGGATCTTTGAGAATATTATTTTGAAAATGGACACTCACTTACATCTGTAAATTATTTGTCATTGTTAAAAATAAGCAACCTCACCATTAATAATCACAATACCTAAATACCTAGAAGCATAACTATAGACAAAATTGCTAAGATGAAAACAAACAAACAAAAACCGTGAAGCCTTTTTGCAATTCTGCCCATTCACAAAAAGCTACAATAGATTGCTTTGGACTTTGGTAGTTTTAAATGGACTTCCAGGAATTTAAATATTTATGGTAAACAGCAGACCATAAGTGTGTGGTAATGTATAAATCACAAATTATTTATGGGCTGTTATATAAGATAAATTGTTTGCAAATATTTATAAACTATTCACAAGGCATACTAACCTTTTGAAATGATTTATCATGTAATAGAACACATAAAATTATGACAAGGCAACAAATAAATCCCTTGTAAAATATTTACAATGCATCAGTTGCACTAATATTAATTAGTCTACTCATTACTTCAACTAATTGGTGAGTGATTTTCACTTTCATTGTCAGCCAAGCAGATGAGCATTATGGCTGCATACAAATGTATTGTAGGAAAGTGTTAGATGGTCCAATTTGAAGATTTTCCTGCTTAGTTTTCCTGTTAAAAGTTGAGTGCCTTATTATATATGGGGACAGTAGATGAATCGTTACATGTGGTGATTGGTTAGTCAGTGACAATTTTGGTAAATGGATCAAGAGAAATCATTTGTTTTCCAGTAAAAGTACTGTGTGACCTGTGCACACAGATTTAATGATTACTTCCTCCAGGCTTACTATTAAATGGATAAAGGAACACGGAAATAGTGGTAATTTCCGTGTTCCTTTGGAATTTCAAGAAAGGCACTTTTTTTTCACATTTCTGTCATTTAGACTTGAAACAGAATCACAATGGGGAGTCACAATAAGGAGAAGAGAATCCAAGAGTGGAAGGCCAAAAGTTTTGTAAAAAGTCAGAAAAAGTAAATTTACATATTTAAAAGGCCTCTGAAAAGCTCATTTGGATGGGCATGTAGACATTGAGTAGATACCAGTTTCATTAGGATTTACTTAGTTAAAAAGAGTTATACCAAGCAAGAAAGAGTTGAAGAATCAGGGTGTGTTAAATAATGCAACAGCTATAAACCCCCTTAATCATAGTGGCTTACTATAACAAAAAGTTTATTTCAAGCTTATGCTATAGGGTCAATGCAACTCTTCAGGGGCTGTGCTCCTTTTGGGAGATAATTCTCTGTGGATCCCTGACATTTATGTCTCTTTCCAGAATTGTTTGTATAGTGAACAGTCCTGGAGGATAGAAATAGTGTCTACCTTCAAAGCAAAGGGCAGACTTGTTTCTATCCAGTATAATGAAAATAATATCTCCCTCCATAGAACATGGCATGCATTTAAAAAATATTTGGGTTCCTAAAGCTGTTACCAAATCCGTTGCATGTGCAGATCCACTGGACTCTTCTGGGAATCTCCCATGGAACTGGGGGGAAAAATAACCCTACACAGACATAAATCTCCTGTGCTTGATGTGCTATCAATAATAAGTTTCTTGTCTCAGACCCACGAGTCTTGTACCTTCTGTCATCAAAAGATGACAGGCTAAATTGTTAGCGTGCAAGTATACTACAATCTCAGAGTCCTCACATTTTTTTGACAGTTCCACATTATTTTCACAAGCTAAAAGAGTGGTCTCTATCTGGAATAATATCAGAGAATTTAATAATTCATGAAATTACTCTTAAATTTTATGCTTGGAAGGGACACAATTAATTTCTTCTTACATTTTATTGCCTGAAGGTTGGTTTCTCAATATTAGAACTACTGACATTTTGGTCTGGATAATTCTTTGCTGTGAGGAGATTTTCTGTGCTTTGAAGACTGTTTTAGCAGGATCCATGGTCAGCCCACTAGATGCTAGTAACAACACCTGCCCCTAGTCGAAACAAGAAAAAATATCTCCAGACTTTTCCAAATATTTCTTCAGGGCTAAAACTGCCCCTGGATGAGAACCACTGGTTTAAAGTAAGTCACACGGTCAGACCTGATTTTAACAGGACATGGATTTATAATCTTCTCAGAGCCTGGGTAGGGCATTGCATGGAAAGGTACCAATTATGGAGGAATAGCAATTTGTTTTACTAAGGAGAGTCATTCATTGCCAATTGCATGAGTTAATAAAGGATGTTGGGCTCTGTCTAGCTTTGGGCTAACCCAACAAATATGGAAAATATTTTGCTTAGTGGGAAAAGTATATCCTTTGCTTGCATAGCTGCCACCTAGGGCTCCTATAAGGATTGTGCAGCTGCTGATTTTCTTATTGGTGAAATAAGAGTGCAGTGATTCTCTGCCATTCTCTTGTTCCTTATTCTGGGTTAAAGGATGCAAAAATTCACTCACACATGTTTTAGCAGGAACCACCTCTACTTCCAGTATAGGATAAGCATATAAATTCCTCAGTAAGGGCACTCAATCAGAAAATGCCATCAGGTCCAAAGAAAATTTAGGGAATTAGAGCCATTATCCCACTACAGAAATTGAAATATACAATATAAAGGTAAGGCTTAGGGAGAAAATGTACCTATAATTCGCAGGTGGATTTACCATAAAGCTAGATGGAGATGAATCTACTGTAAAGCCAAATTGAGCTTGAACTTCAGGGTCCCTTGTTTTCATATTCCACCCATAGGGAAAATGCCTAATAATGTGTCCATATAGCCATTGGGTTCCGGAAAATTTGCAAAACTAAGATATTTTAACTGTGATTGGTTAAGAATATCATACCATTCCATTCTGCATCTTCTCAAATCACACTTCCCCTATTTTTAATGGCCCTGGAGTTGTCATGGGCAAATTGGGTCTGTCATGGGGTTTAATAGAAGGGTCAATAAGGTAAAATTCTCTCCACATATAAAAATTTGGATCAAAGAGTACATCTTTATGTTCTATGATTAGCATTTTTTCAATTATCAATGGAGGTGATAAACCACAGTAAATTAGCAAATCCTGTGTTTATTTTTCAACAACAGACATCATATGTAATTTTATATCATCATAGAGTTAGAATAGCTACCTCAAAATGTCATTTATGTTTATTACCACTTTGAAATTTACAAGAGTTAGATCTTACTGTTTAAAGTAATAAAAAGGAATCATATATATAAATATAACAAAACTCTATTATTCTGATATTTATTTAATATGATTTGCTTTTTTATGATATTATATTTTTCTTTTTCTTTCATTTTATTTTATCTATATCTTAACCTATTAACAAAGGAAAAATGAACATTTCTCTCTAAACGTGTAGTTCATAATTTAATCTATCATTGGCTAACAACCGAAATAAATGGCATTTATTATTCTGAGAAGTCCACAGACTTGCAGAATGCCAAAGAAGCCCAGGATGACAGATTGCAAATCCTTAGGTAAAGAGGGAGTAAGGAACTGATTGAGCTGGGTTTAGAGGAATATGATTATGTGAGCCATGGTCACTTCTGTATATAATGAAGTTCTAGCTCTCTACTCCACAGTGGGAATTGCATACAGGTCCCACCTAACTGCAGACACTCAAAGACAAAGGTGCAGAGACAGCGATCATAGCATAGAAGGAGAATGCCATAGAGCACTTGGCATTTGAGACATGTGAACAGGGAAAATCCACCAGTTTTAAAATATATAGAGCCTGATATTATGTGATAATATGTGAAAAATTATTCTAACCATCACATTTGGAAAACTGCATGCAGCTGATGCAGCTATCATGGAACCTAATTAAAACAAAAGGTTGCTTTTGTCAGAATATGCTTTAAAATGCAGTATCTATACTTACAGGCATGCTTTTTTTTTTAATGGAATGTAAATGTAATGATTGCATCTGCAGTGCCCATTTCTGTAGCAGCATCCGAAGTAGAGGTTTTGTCTGAGGTGGAGATGCATGCTTTTTTATCCCACTGGGGTTAGAGTACTTTACTTGTACAGCTGGTACTGATGATTACTGAGGTTTCACCTGCATAGAAAAAGAGCCTGCAGAAACAAGTGTTCCTGTTATAAATCTCTCACAACAGTGAGTTAATGCAGCATACGATGTATAAGATCAATTTGATCACACAATTATGCAGAGCAATACAAGTGCCAATTTTTAAATGCATTTGGAGTGTTACTGTGTAGGCCTTATTTTTAGTTTAATTTTAAATATTATCTTCAGAGTTATAATCACACCAAAATGCATATACAATGCAACAGAAGAATCTTAGTGGAAGTTAAGTACGTGAACTGAAAGAAAGAAGACTGACAGAAATTACAATACAGGAAACCAAGGTCTTATTTTATGAACAATGGAAAGAATAGGAAAGTTCTATAGGAACAGATAGGGATTATGTCTATTTTTCAGTAAAGTAAAACGCATGAGGCAAAAAAGTATGAAAATAGACCACAAGTTTTGGGATACAAAAGAAACATATGCATCAGTATATGTAAATGCCTGGATTATGTCCGATATGACCCACAGCTCCCAGGGGCTATCATCTCTGAGAGCAGAAACTGGCTCCCTAAGAAACAGGAGAGGGACAAATTTACTTTTTCACATTTACCATAATGTACATTTTAAATTTTTCAACTTGCTAAAAATGTTAGCTATTCAATAAATACATCTCTAAGCAAATAATTTGAAAACATAATCTGCAAAAAAAAGGGTCAAGACATAAAATGCAACCATATGATAATTGTAAGAGATACATCAAAAAATAACTCTAAAGGGTTATTTTTTAAAGGCAAAACCATAGCAAACAAATGCAAAAATGTCAATATTAATAGGCAAGTTGGCTATCCAGGTGAAGAAATTAGATAAAGAGGATCATATTATTTTTATTACAATTTCACTTCATGGTAAAGAAGTATTGTCATAAGCATCTATGCGATTAGACACACAGATTTGAAATGCAACAAAATGTTGCACAAATCACAAAGTTAGTGGAAATCTTTGACCTAGTTGTATTAGACTTAACAAAGTAAAAAGAAAATTAAATAAATTTGAAAAACAAGGAATGGAATATTAGGACAAATAAAAGTGTTGATTTAATAGTTTCATTTTAAATGCTGTACCTCACAGAAAATACAAACTGCTTTTAAATGTGAAGAATGCATTCTTAAAAAAGGAGGTAACAAAGCAAATGTTATGGAGATCATATTATCTGATTCCCACTAGATGATTCTAGAAGTTAATAACAAAATAAATCAAAATAATCAAAGTACTTGGAAGCCGAAAGCACTAGCCTTAATAACTATTAGGTCAAAGAGAAATCAAAACTGAAATTACAGTCTTTTTAGAAAAAATGAAAATGACAAGACTATATATCAAAGCATATGAGTTACAAATAACTCTAAAATAAGATGAAGAATTGCAGCAACAAATGCTTTTCTTTTGAAGCAAGAGAGAATAAAAAACTAAATGAAGTCAGCATTCAATTAAATCAGTGAGAAAAAAAGAACAGATTTGTATTTCTAAGGACTATAAAATAAACATATAGGAAAAATACGATTAAAAATAGAAAGAAGAATAAAAGCAAAATAACTGAATTACAAAATATAAGGACGTAAGAGTTGAAGAATCCAGTCGCTGATTATTTGAAAAGATCAATGGAATGGACAGTCTTCTAACAATGCTAAACAGAAAACACCAATACACAGGATGAGTAATTAGAAATGGAATATAACCACAGAGAGCTGTAACTTGAGGTGACATGTGAAAATTAGATTTTTTTTTGATATGGGAGCAGCTTGTGCATTTCTAAATTTGATGGAAAGAGACCAGTAGATAGAAATACAAGGGGAGAAATCAATAGAACAAGGTCTGGATGAAAGCAGGAACACAGACAGAGAAATAAGCTAAAAAATGGACAAAAGGCTATTCTATTACAAAACGAAGAAAGAAAAAGGGGTAGGTGCAGAAACAGGTAAATTGATGGGTTATGTGGTGGGAAGTTAAGGAGTTAAGTGCATAAGAGCTTTTCTTTTCTTTGGAAATAGGAGGCAGGTCATCTGCTTAGAATGAGAAGGAAAGCAGAAGTATCTGAGGTTTGAGAATAGAGGCAGAGGTTAGACTTAGCAATTGTGAAGAGTCTGGATGAGGGAAACACCACCTAATTGCTGGGCAGTGCCCAAAAGAAGATGCACACAACACCCTGGTGTTAACTGAGAGCCAGACTTCCCGCTGAGCCATTGTCCCCTCCAGGCTGCAGCTGCTAGGGCTGCCCGGAGAGGCAGTTCTTTGGAGATAGAGGGCAAGTAAGTCACTTCTGCATTCATCTAGAGCCTGCTATCTAGGATGACTGGAAAGAGTCCTTTCCAGTCATATTTGATTTTTTAAAAGGGATTATGGGGCCTGACAATGATATTACCTGGTAAGAGACTATTAGCTTAGGATATAGCTCAAAATACTTAGAAATTTACTGAAAAACAACTGTGCAGGACTTGCATGAAAACTGGTCCATTCATATCTTGGAGGACCAGAGTCTTGAATAAAAGAGTCACGTTGGAGAGGAATTAATATAGCGGTGATTCAATTCTCTCCAAATTAAGTTATACATTTCAAATTATATTTAAAATCTTGATGGCATTTTTATGTTTTTGAACAACCCACAAGGATTCCAAATTTGTGAAAAAGGCCAATAAGATAATTGTATGAAAACAGCCAATCAGATATTGGCAAGGAAGGAACGACAAAGGAAGAGTTACACTTTCAGAAATTGAAAATGTTATTAAATTCCAATAGTTTAAAAAGGGCTACACTGTGTCCAGAATAGAAACACAGTTCACACAAAACCTGAAATTCCAGAAACGGACCTAACAGCATATTGTATGTGTGTAAGTACATATGCTATGTTTATATGTATTATATAATATTTCATAAAGTTGTCTTTTTCAAATTAGAACAGTGCGTATTATTCAGCTATTTATATTGGGAAGATTGTTTTGATAGCTACAACCACAAAATAAAGTTAGCATTTCTGCTTTACGACATACGTCAAAATAAAATCAAAGTGCAAATATTTAAATGTGAAATTGTAATTGATTTAACAAATGCAACATATACCCATTAAATGTGCAAGAATAATACAGTGGATGATATTAGGAAGGCACTAAGACAGGAGCCATAAAAATAGCATATTTAATAAATAAAATATAAAGCTCTGTAAAAGAAATACTTCAAACAAAATTGAAAGTCAAATGGTCTTTTTAAATGATTTGCAGCTTTAAAAATAGAGTGTGTCCTGGCTCATGCACTTCCCAGAAAACAAACCAAAAAAGCAAACAAACAAACAAACAAAATCTCAACAAATGGTGCTGCAATAACGGGATTCTCACATGGAAAAAGAATGAAATGTGACCCTCGCCATATAGCATACCAAAATAGATAAATAAATAAATGAATAAATAATGTGTACTATCATTACAATACAAAGAATTTTAAAAAGTTAAATTAATGATGCCATTTATATAGCATTAGTGCAATGTCAAAATTACAGAGATGAAGAACAGATTAGCAGTGTCCAGGGATCAAGGATGGTGGGGAGAAATGGGTGAGTGTGACTGGAAGGGCATATTAGAGAGATTTATGGCGATAGAATCTTCGTGTACCTTGAATGTAGTGGTGGCTACATGATATGCTAATATGGCATGGTACTATAGGCATACACTGTATCAGTACTGATTTCCCGATTTCGAAAATTTACTATAGTTATTTAAGATGTTACTATTGAGGAAAACTGGACAAAAGGTACAGGAGAACTTGTTGCAAAATTCTGTGGAGATATACTCATCTCAAAATTAAAAGTTTACAAAATGAATTAGTTACATCAAACAATAAAAGAGGAAAATAGTCAAAATTTTATAAATAACCATTTCCTACACGCATTCACACACAAACACATGCAAGAAATAAAAATGCCCAATGATTGTATGTTTAATCCATCGGTAATAAAATCAATGTTAATGAAAACCACCACAATACTCTTATTCATTCCTAATGTATTAAATTTCCAAAAGAAAAATATTCTTAGGTGTAAGGAAGTAGAAGTTCTTACATTCTACTACTGGACATTTAAATTCTATGTTATCTTAAACATATTTTAAAAGTCTCAAATTACTTATGTCTTTTTTAGTCATTTATCATAAGGAAATAATAAAGGAAGTCTTCATATATGTACCTTCAGGGTTGTTTGTTAAAATATATTTTAAAACCTAAAAATTACCAAAAAAAACCTCCACAAATTGCGACAATAGAGACATGAGGAGATGAATTTTAAATGCCTATTAGAGCATTATACATTACAGCAATAATGTATAATAATATTTATAAATTGCAATAGGTCATATATTTGTTCAAAAACAAATTACTGAATGGTATAAGCCAGACATGTGGAGAATACACACACACATGCACATGCACAAACATATATATCAAAAATTGTTATTTGGTGATAAAATTACTAGTAGCTTGAAATTTTACTCATTATGTCAATTCTCACTTTGTTTCCAGACTTTCTTCAACAGCATAAATTATTTTGGTAATTAGAAAAATAAATATTTTAGCTTAGCTTGAAATCTATTGAAGTTTAACAAGTAGAATATGTTCAGATCAAGTGGTTAATAAAATCCCCTACTTTCAGAATGTGTTCCTGGTTCTCTGTTCCAGGAGTTAAAATAACTTGATTTATTTCCTGTACATCAACATAATATGGCATTAACGATTTTATACTGATTAATACGAGAATGTGACGTTGGACATCGTCATGTATTTTAACTTTAATATCTGCTCTCTAAATGTTCGTTGGTTTCTTACGTATATAGTTTAGCTGTGTTGTTTCTTTCTTTCTAGAAAGAAAAATCTTTCCTCCTATTCTTGCCTAAAACAACATCGTCAATCTAGTTAACAGTGAATAAGAATATTAGAGACATATGTGACAACTGATGTGGAAAAATTAGATTCCTGCTGGCAATTACCCATCAAGAGCAGGTTGACTGATAGCCAGAGTTAAAACACATGCAAACTGTCAGCCGTCATAATAGGGCAAATATCCCAGAACCTTGGAGCAACATAGGTAGAAACTCAGTTTTCACTGCAGGGAACCTTCCCCGGATGCCACACATTCATAATTTTCTCCCATCAAGTCAGTTCTACACATTCAGAGACGTCCATCATTCCTGCATTCAAATATATGTCCTGTCAAATACATTCAATGGCTCTCATGATAGGTCGGATAAGCAATGACACGCTACACATGATTGAGTAGAAGGGCATACCGTCTACAATCCCTGCTGTCATACTTTGTCATTCTATTTCTAGATCTAGGTGAGGGACTTAACCTTGACATTTCTTAAGTTCAGATGCTATAGGCACCTAACAGTTAAGACAATTGTAAAACGTTTATTCTAATAAGTTGCTTATAATAATATGCTTATGATGATAAAATAGACAAGTGAAATAATAGCATTTGGTTCATTCCTTCGTGTAATACATAAAAGAGATTGTTAACTTTGAATTTTGAAAACAAGTGCACTAAGATCTGATAAAAACTTAAAAATGCAAAGCCTATGAAATTCAACTTCAAATTTTGCCTAAATTGCCGAAGACATCTCAAGAACCAGGTACTGGGCTGGATGGTATTAGCTCCTTTACTGTAGGGAGAATACTTCTAATTACGCAAATGAAATAATTGTAAATCAACATTGTATTCAAGAAGCACTCACTGAAATCTGACTTCCAGCCAAATCCTGGGTTAAACGAAGTGATCTCTTTGTGACAGGTAATGCATTCTAAAATTAACCAAGCATTGGAGTGAGTGAATGGACATTTCCTTCACTTCTGACTCTTCTAGAATTTCCTAACAGAAATGGGTTGGTAGGGACTTGCCAACTTCCCTGGCTGAACCTTCCGTTTCCCCAGTTCAGGGCCATGAGAAAGCAAGAAGCACACTCCTAACATCTGTCTTTCGTCCTCTGCAATTATTTTAGTCTCTCAATTAAAATTAAAAAAAAAGAAGTAGAAAAAGGAGAAAGTGAAAAAAAAAGAAGAAGAAAGAGAAAAAGGAAGAGGAGGGGGAAGAGGAGGAAATGAAGACAGGAAGAAAAAGAAATGAAAGAAGAAAGAGGGAAAAACTTCTCCCATTTGGCACCACTTGGTTATAACTTGCTAGCTGGTACCTACAAAGCTGTACATTCCTCTTTGCCTTTGAGATCCTACCTGTGATCCACACGTGTCTTATCAGCACAGTCTTTACCCTCTCTTCAGAAAACGTTACCCCTCTTCATCGTATCGCTCACACCTCTACCAATACCATCAACTTTATCTTTCCATTTTCTCTCCTTTTTTATAATCTTTTTTAACATACAACTGATTACAGTGTCTTTCTTGCTACACTTCTAACCCCCGCATTCCCACCAGGCCTCTGCTTTGAGACTCTCTGAGAACGTAATTCTTTGGTCCCTTTAATTTTCCTTTCCTTTCAGTGGTAAAGTCAACTTGGATCATTCTACTTATACTTTCAAATGTCTCTCATCTCTTCATACTACTACTTAGTATTATATTTTCTTTTGACACTTTTCCTTCTTAAGTAAATTTTTTTGAAAGAGAAACAAGCTAAAAGTGAGAAAGCAGACATAAATGCAGGTAAGTGCATGGGGCTTAGTGTAAAAAGTTGTCCACAGGGTTCTTAGAAATGGTTACTAGAACTGAAGGCTGCGGCTGGGGGTCTAAATGCTAAGACTGAGCAGGAAAGAAAAACCATGGAAGGCAGCTGGACTTGGATGAAAGAAACTCCAGCCTTCATTCATTCATTAAGTATTTATCAAATACCTAATTGACACAAACTGAATCTAGAAACTTGTATAATCCATGAACAAAGTAAAAACTCTGTCCTCATGGACCTTATATTTTAATGGAGAGAGACCGAGAAAACAACAGACATAATAAGTAAGCTAAAATTATATAGTAGATCAGCAGATAAAAAAATCTACTTAAAAAAATAAAGAGAAATGTGAGGCAGAGTAAGGAGTTTTGGAGTGACAACAAATTCATTGTTGGTCGCCTGTCAACAGGGTAGCTCGTTCTGGGGTAGCTTCCCTCTCTCCTTGCGGGAGAGGCCATCTCAGAATCCAACATCCCGTGACCCCTTTCTTCTGCTAATAAGAGGTTCTACAAATTCCCAGGGTGCCAAAATCTCCAGGTGCTGGGCAGCTGGCTTTCTCAGACAATACTTATAGATCAGGCTTCCAGACGTATCTGCCTGACATTCCAGTCACCTACGGATCCCCCTACTGAGTCCACTGCTTCTGTTCCTGCCCTGTAAAAAGGGAGAGCACCAGGGCCGTGGGGATGTGCCCTGATTGCAAACCCGCACTGCCTGGCTTGTCCCTCTGTGGAGACGATGGGAGCTTTGGGGTCTCTTTTCTTCTCTTCTTGTGGATCCCAGGTTTATAAGTTTCCTGAACAAAGCTTGTTTCTTAGCTCATGCAACATGATGTAGTGGAATATTTCTGAGACCTGGTGCATCAGGGATGACAACTGTAAAAGGATGCATCTTGCACTAAAAGTCATTGTATCTCTCCCTTCCTAAAGATTTGGAATTTATTTATTTTCTTACACAACAGGTTCATCTATATGGGCTTTATTATTCAATTTATAATACAAATTATTTTGAAGTGCTTTGTAAATTTTTTTTAAAAAGTATTTAAAGTTGGTGTCTGTCAGGAAGGCAAACCTCACTAGGTACCTGAATAGAGAACTAAATATGAAGAATTTATGGAGCAGGCTTTGAAAATAATAAGAAAAAGGGATTAGTGGAGATAGTAGAGGCAGGAAGTATTCACTCGTAGGGCTGGGGAGCAAAAGGAAGCAGTAGGAGCTATCAGATCCCAGGAGACTGGAGGACGGTCCATGGAACGGAGGCACTGCAGGGCTAGTTTCACATCTTGAAGAAAAATCCACCCTATGCTTCCCAGAACTCCGTGGGGAGTGCACTTCTCTTTTCCTAACTTTTTATTTGTGTAATTTTCCTATTCATGACACATTTTGTTTTCCTTTGCAGTGCCTTTTTCTCTTGTCATATTATACTTCATTCATATTATGCAAAAGACGCTACTTTTCTTCTAGTCATTTCATGGTTTTATTTATTTATTTATTTATTTTTACATTTCACTTTTTAATATATTTAGAATTTATTGTTTGGGTTAGAGTGAATTAGAGATGCAGCTCTCTTCACGAATGGGAATCAATTTTTCTAATGCCATATGATCATCTTTTCTTAACTGAGTCAAGCTGCCAGCATTATTGTATACTAATTTTGCCTATGTTTTTTAGCCTTTTTCTGGACTTTCTCTCCCTTTTATCAAAGTCTGTCTATTCCCATGTCATTTTCATGTTGTTTTGATCAGTATGGCTGACCCCACACACACGCACATGTGTACATACACATATGTGGTTATACAATGCTTCTCACAAAGTACTCCTCTACTTTTAACATGTTAGATAATCTAAGTTAGTGGTTCTCAAACGTTGACACGTACCAGTTTTCTGGAGAGTTTCTTAATGCACTGATCCCTGGGCTCCAAGGCCAGCTTCTCTGATTCAGCAGGCTTCAGATGGAACCTGACAATTTTCAAATCTTACCAAGTTTTAAGTTTGCTAACAGTGCTGGTCTGGGGCTCACCTTGAAAAACACCGTTTAAGGCATCCATTCTCTAAAATAAACTTTACAATCTTCTTCACCATATTTCAAGAAAATCTAGTCATGTATTTTATTCAAATCATATTAATTCTTCTTGAATTTATTGGAAGACATTGTTCTCATGAACTTTTCCTCCAAACCCAACAAATAATATCAGTGCATTCCTCTGTCTGACAGAGTAGATTTATAACAGGAAACCTTAGGTTGATGTTCAGAGTCCTGTGTTCAAATCCTGGTTTCTAACACATTTATAGCTCACTGCATGAACCCCCCATACCCAGATCAAATACTCCTTGCACCTGCTGCCTAACTAGCTGATATCCCAAACAAACATGGCACCCTAACAATTGCAATATTACCACACATTGATAAAGCAGATACATTTATTTATATCCAGCCTACATTATTTTTATCTTGTAGACTAAACATTTGCTACATTACCATCAGCACCCTTTCCCCCACAGCTCTACATCCATCTCAATTCTCATTGCATCCTATCCAATACTTTCTAGAATTTGAAGTTCATACTTGTATATAGCCAGATGGGGAAAGCAGGATTAAGGTCCTAGAGGTGTAAGAATAACATTCAACTCAAAACATCTGGGGAAAAAGAAAAAAAAAAAAAACACAAGACAGTTGCCTGTTTTTTCAGCTGGCCAAAGCCCTGTATTTCTGAGACTGACACAGATGGTGGAGAAGATGACAAACGCCTGCCTACCTTTTTTCATGAAAAGATTCCATCCGTGGCATTCTGGTAAGTACGATCTCAATATAGATCCATCAGTTTGTAATTATTGTCACTTTCTTCTCAGCGGTTGAAATTGGATTATCTGCTCATCTTAAGTTCTTTTTTTTTTTAAAGGAAAGACAGAGAGAAGGAAGGAAGGATAGAAGGAAGGAAGGAAGGAAGAAAGGGAAACATCTTTTAAACATTTTCTTGTTTTATTGTATTCTGTTTCTCCGTTTTTGTTACATGGGCTGGGGCCGGGAATCGTCCTCCGGCATAGCAGGCAAGCACTTTGCCCGCTGAGCCACCGCGGCCCGCCCCACATCTTAAGTTCTTAAGGTTCTTAAATTCTTAGCCCTCCTCCCACTCTGAGGGTAATTTAAATGAGTAGCTGTGGACGGGCAGGAGGTGTGTAGCTACATGCGATTTTAAGGCAGAAGTCAGATTCCAGCGCTGACGCTTTTATACAAAAGACAATTCAATTTCAAACTCTTAAAATATTATTAGAAACAAGTAAAAGGCATGACACACACAACTTTAGTTAATCAGAGTCTTGTTTGAGAGGGGTTGTATAACACAGCAACTGCAAATGTATTTACCACTTGCAGACACACAAATAGAGTTTGTTCTCATTACTATAGCTTTGGATTACTTAATCTTTTCTAAAAACCTTTGTTAATCTCTCTTTGAGCAGTTCTGAAAAACAAGAAACAAGGTGAAGTTTGTCCAGTTCAATCAGAAACTTAAAATAAACTGGAGAACACAGATTTTATCTGTGTCATCCACAGGGACATGAGAACATTTGTCTTTAAAGATAAACTAGTTAAGATGCAGATCCCGTGTTTAGTGTTAAACACAAAATGCTTAATATAATGAATATAGTCACTAAGATAACGCAAAATTAGGTAAAGGAGGTAGAATTTCTTATAAAAGCACATATTAGTCTAAGCATAGCAAATTACTCTTTTTGAGGTTTTTTTCTTGGAAGTGAATCTTGACCTGATAAATGGTGTCATGTGTAAGTTATTGCATTGCTTCATTGTAAGAATTAAATATTTTAAATGCAGTTTTCAATCCTTTTATAGTTGAATTATTTTTTTTCTGCTTTCGGAACAAGAGAGGATCCTAGAAGAGGGAGTAGGGCAATCAGCTAGTTTCCGCAAGGTTTTATAGTGGCAATGATGTCTTTTTCTGTTTGGGAGAAAATAGGGGCCTTAAATACCTAGCACTTGCTTTCTAAGTAATCTTTCGTTTATTTTAAAAATTTATATAGTTTTATTTTTAAGTTTACCTCTTATAAAATGCTGATTTGGCCTTTGTTTTGTTACTCAGTTTTAGAGTATTAGATAAAAATCACTAGCAAAGTGAAAGATAAATGTATCTCCCTAAGTTTGAGAACAAGGAGAGATGCGATCCTTTCTCATCACTCCTATTTAACATTATACTGGAAGTTCTACATAGTGCAATAAATCAAGAAAGGTAAATAAAAGCAATGTAGCGTGTGAAGGAAGACATGAAATTGTCTTCTTTTACAGATGACATGTCCATCACTATGTGCAAAATTCCAAAGAATAAACCAAAAAACTTCCTAGAACTAATAAGCAAGGGCAGCAAAGTTGCAAGATACATAGTTACTAAACAAAAGTTAACTGCTTTCCTTTATATTGGCAATGAACAATTGGTATTTGTAATGAACACAATTCTATTTATATTAAAAGAGAAGAAAATATGTATTTATATATGATCCCAACAAAATATATGCACTATCTATATGTGGAAAACTATAAAACATGGGTAAAAGAAATAAAAGATGACCTAATAAATGGAAAGATGTCTCAAGTTCACAGATTGGAAGTCTCCATTTTGTTAAGATGGCAAACTACCTGATAGTATTCAACACAATTCCAATCAAAGTCCCCAGCTACTATTTTGTAGATATTGAAAAAACAATTCTAATTTGGGATGTCCAACAACCTGGCATAGCCACACAGAAAAAGAACAAAGTTGCAGGATTTACACTATCTGATTTTGTGATTTACTATAAAGTTACAATAATTAAGACAGTGTGGTATTGAACAATGAAAGTCAGCATTATCCCATTCAGCAAATGTTAAAAAAAAGCTGTGAAAGTGATTAGATTTGATCTAGAGATATGAAGGAAGCTGAGGATAGGATTAAGGCAAATCAGAATACTGGATAAAGGATGATATGGTCCTTATCTTAAAACTATGTGAGATCAAAAGGAGAGGTGTTTATTTGGTGCAAAATTTGTTAATTTAGGTAGCATG
This sequence comes from Tamandua tetradactyla, assembly GCF_023851605.1. Taxonomy (NCBI): domain Eukaryota; kingdom Metazoa; phylum Chordata; class Mammalia; order Pilosa; family Myrmecophagidae; genus Tamandua; species Tamandua tetradactyla. The sequence continues at coordinate 50,615,177 of NC_135343.1, read as the reverse complement.
CAATCTAATTTAACTTGTATGGTGCGTTTACTTGAACACCGTAATTACATGGAATAGGGTGTGAGATCTTGATGGCTTGTACAAGTTAGTGTGATGCCCCAACATATCCTAGAGTAATTTGGGGAAAGAATAAAAAGTAGTTGTGAATAAAACATATTTGCAAAGTTCCCTTAGGGGGATGGGGAGAAAAGAGGAATATTAAACTTCCCCATCTGGGGAATTCTTGATATTCTCTCAAACAGTAGGGACAACCAATTCAATAGGCTTGATGCTTCAATCTTGGGGCTTGTCCCTGCAAAGCTTATTTCTACAAAGGAGAAGCTAAACCTATTGATAATTATGCTTAAGGATCACCTCCAAAGAACCTGTTTTGTTGCTCAGATGTGGCCTCACTCACTTTTAAGCCAACTTGACAGGTAACTCACTCCCTCCCTCAAACATGGGACTTGACTTCCAGGGGTCACTCTCCCTGGCCATGTGAGACTTGATTTCTGGGGATGAGCCATGACCTGGCAGCATCAGAATGAGAAATCCTGCTTGACCAAAAGGGGGAAGAAAATAATGAGACAAAATAAAGTCTCAGTGGCTGATAGATGTCAAACAGAGTGAGGAGGTTATCCTGGAGGTTATTCTTGCACATTATTTAGATATCCATTCCTAGTTTATGGTGTATTGGAGTAGCTAGAGGGAAGGACCTGTAACTGTTGAACTGTATTCCAAGAGCCTTGATTCTTGAAGTAGACTACAACTATATAGCTTTTACAGTGTGTCTGTGTTTGTGAAAACCTTGTGTCTGATGCACCTTTTATCCAGGACATGGACAGATGAGTAAAAATAATAATAATAATAAGGATCATAAATAAGTAAATTGTAAGAGGAGAAAAAGGGTAAAAATTGGGTAGATTGAAAAACTGTAGGTCAATGACAAGGAGGGATAAGGTTATGGGATGTATGAGTTCTTTTTTTTTTCTTATTTTTTTTCTGGAGTGATGTGAATGTTCTAAAAATGATCATGGTGAAGAAGACACAACTATGTGATAATATTGTGAGTCATTGATTGCATAATATAGTTCGCCTATACGTGTGTGGATATTTCTCAATAAAAATATTTAAAAATAAATTACAGTGTGGTATTAGAAAAAGAATAGATGCATAAATCAGAATCATGGGACAGAATAGGGAGCTTAGATATACACTCACAGAAATATAGTCAACTGTTCTTTAACATGGGAGTAGAGGCAGTCCAACAGCAAACAGATTATTTTTTTAACTGATGATGCTGGAAAAATTCAATGGTCATGTGCAAAAATGAATAAATAAATAAAATAAGCTAGAAATCACTCTTAAACCTTTTATAAAAATTAAATCAAAACGTATTCATACAAATACAGTAAACTCAGCCCTGACAAAGGAATGAAGACAATTCAGTGGAGAAAAAGATAGTATTTTTAACAAATGGTATTTTAATAATTTGGTATTCATGTGCAAAAAAAAAAAATTCCTGAGACTCTTTGCAAAAAATGATATACAGATCTAAATGCAAAATTTAAAATTATAAAGTTCTAGGTAAAAACATAGAGAAATTGTAGATGATTTTGGATTTGGTGATAACTTTTAAATTTAACACCAAAATCATGATCTATGAAAGAAAAAAAAATGATTAGTTGGACTTTGCTAAAATTAAAAGCTTGTAATTGACAAAACACACTGTTAATGAAAAGGCAAGCCACAGACTGGGAGAAAACATTTGTAAAAAAAACATATAAAGAACAAGCATCAAAAATATCCAATGAACTCCTAAACTCAATAATAAGAAAGGAAACAACCCAATTTAAAAATTTGCAGAAGATTTACACAGACACCTTACTAAAAAGCATATACAGATGGTAAAGAAGCATATGAAAAGACACTTAACATTACAAATTAGAATAGCAATAAGATATCACTATCTACCCATTAAAATAACTAAACTCCAAACTCTGACAATACCAATTTTGGCCTGGAGCAACAGTAGCTTTCATGCGTTGCTCATGGGAATGCAAATGGCACAGCCATGAGAGAATTGTAGGAAGATAGCCGAGTAAGAAGTTCCAGGATTCAGGCCTCCACCAGAGCAACTCTTATCAGATGGGAACTGTCTGAATCAACTATTTCAAAATTTTGGAGATTAGTATAACACTGTGCAGCCTCCAGAGAAGAGTGAAAGGCTGGTAAATTATGGTAAGAACCAATAAATTGCTCTCTCTGCACAAATTACTGGCAACTACCCCCCACACTCACAGCAGGCTAAGGAATCCTCCAGCCCCTGGCATAGTTTTTTGGTGCCAGAAAGGGATGTAAACATCTGTTTCTCCAGGATCTAAGGTGGGCCTGGGCCAATCACTGATAACTGCTTTTGATCCATGAGTTCAGATCTCTGGGGGCCCAGGTCTGAAGTCAGCCATTGTTTCAATGGACAGTTCAAGGGCTGGTCAAGAAAGCACAGCTTTGGGGAATTGTTGAAGAAGCTTCTTGTGCCCCTTTTAGCCCCACCCTCATCCCCTCTCCAGAACAGTTTGGAAGCAGCTGGATCCCTGGCTGGAAAAGACTAACTTGGGAAATTCCTCTTCAGCATACTCCCCTTCCTGAAAAAGCAGCTTGAAACAAGGAAAGCAGTAAAAGAAACTATTGAGGCAGATGGTGGACCTGGGGCAAAGGCTTACCTGCTTTTATCTGCAGTGGATTATCTGGAAGAGGAAGGAGGTCTGTCTTCTGGGGAGTAAAGGGGCATTCAAACTCCTATAAACAGGTGAACTCCTAAGTTACTGGAAAGCACAAGCCCAGGGCAAGATACAAGCCCAGAAAAGACAGGGGGTCCCTGCACTTTGCATTTGCTTTGGGCAGACCTTTGTGATAGGACAGCTGACATTTAAGAAGAAAATCTCTGTCACATCACCAGTTGGTCGCAATCTCAAAAAACAGACATCTCAGGGAATCAGTCCCAGAGTTGACATTTTCAAATATCAGAATGTACAATGTACCACAAGATGTTAAGACACAGAAACAGGACTGACACCCATCCAAAGGAAGAGGATGAAAATCCAGAAAATATCAATGATAACAACCCAGAATGTGGACATACCATACAATGACTAAGAAGTTGATCTTCAATATCTTCAAGGAGATGACACAATATAGAGAGAGAACTAAAGGATATCAAGAAAACAATGAAAGACCAAACTGAGAATCTCAACAAAAAAGACAGAATTTTTTAAAAAAGGAATTAAATATAACTACTGGAGTTGAAGACTACATAACTGAAAAGAAAAATTCCCAGGAGGGTTTCAAGAGCAGATTGGAGCTGGCAGAAGAAAAAAAACCAGAAGATTTTCCTGTTTCAATTTCATTGATTTTTTTCTCTAATTTTTATGATTCATTTTATTCCTTTGCTTTAGGTTTATATTGCTCTTCTTTCTCTAATTTTCTAAGGTGGCAGCTTAGATGACTAATTTTAGATTTTTCTTCTTTCTAATATATGCATCCAATAATACTAATTTCCTTTAAGCACTGTTTTCACTGCTTCTCAGAAATTTTGTTTTATTTTCATTTTTATTTAGTTAAAATATTTTAAAAATTGATCTATATTCTTCTTTGACCCATTTGTAATTTGGATTTTCTTTAATTTCTAACTATTTTGATATTTTTCAATTGTCTTTCTGTTATCAATTTTTAATTTAATTTCATATTGAATGCCAGCTGTCCTATCAGGAAGGTCTGCTCAAGGCAAATGCAAATCATACTTTGCATGATTCAGTTCTATTAATTTTGCTAAGGATTGTTTTATTGCACAGAATGTGCTCTGTCTTGGTGAACAGTCTATGTGAGCTTGAGAAAGATGTGCAATCTGCTATTGTTGGATAAAGTATTCTACAAATGTCAATTAGATCCAGTTGATTGGTGGTGATCTTCAAGTCAACCAAACTCTTACTGATTTTCTGCCTGCTGGGTCTGCAGTCACTGATAGAGGGGTGTGGAAGTCTCCAACTATAATACTGGGCATGGCTATTTTTCCTTGCAGTTCTATCAAATTTTGCAGCTTGGGTTTTGGAGCTCTGTTGTTAGGTGTATGCAAGTTAAAAAAATTGACCTCTTTGTTGTTATATAATGCTCTTTTTATCCCTAATGATTTTCCCCTATTCTGAAGTCTGCCTTGTATGTAGTTAACATAGTTACTCCAGTTTTCATTTATTTAGTGTTAGCATGGTATATTGTTCTCCAACCTTTTACTTTTAATCTATGACTTTATACATAAAATAGGTTTCTTGTAGACAACATATAGTTAATTCTTGTGTGATTTTTATGTTTTGTTTTCTACTCTCACTGTCTCATTTAATTAGCATGTTTAGACTGATCAAATTCAAAGGCTTTTAATATAAGTTTTTCTACTAATCTGGCAAGGAACTGTGATGCGTTTAATATTTTCTGTACAATCAATGGCTCACAATATCATCATTTAATGTTTGCTGTAGCTATAGGTTCCAGAGGCTTCAGATTTCCCCAGTCCATTTCTTTGCTGGGTTTCCCATCCCCTATTATCTTTGAATTTCTCTAAGAACTCCTTCTTCAATACAGTCTGTGCCTTGCAGCTCTCTTAGTTGTAATACACTGTTGTTATACTATAGCCGTGTCGATATGATCAAAAGTTGTTGGAGCATCAGAACCCATGGGGATTCTCAAGAGTAAAACCCAAGAAAGTGTGGGTAATCTCCCTAAAACTGGTCCCATAGGAGATTTTAACTTTCCAGTCCAGTTTGCAATCAGTCTCCAGCAATTTTTCATTTACATTTCAAGTGTTCTTACCAATTGCTGGCACTAGGAAGGTGATCCTGGTTGTGTTTTTCTGTATTTGCATATTGCTCCAGTTTTTTAGGGTGGTGACTTTCTCTGGAGAATCTAAGAAAAGTCATTGTATTTGGTTGGCTTGGCTTTTTTATTTTGTGGGGATAGGAGTGATGATCTACATGTTTTCCAAGTTGGAGCTGTAACTGACATCCCCATTGAGTTTTTAATTATGGTTATTTTATCTTTTTCAGCTCTAAAATTTCCACATTCCTTTTTTTTATCATTTCAAGTTATAATCCTTAAACTTTGTAATAATGCTTATTTTCAATACTGGTAGTTGAAGCCTCTCTAAACTTGTTTTTATTGTCCAATATTTTCGTTGTTTTTTTAAGTCTTGTTTTGGTTTATTGATCTTTGTTAATTTTATTACATGTAGGATATTTATTTATTTGTCAACTTGTTCACAGAAACAATTTCAGTCCAATAATATAGTCATCTTTTTCTGAAGAGGATATTTATTTCCTTCTGGCAAGCACCTGTGGGCATAAAGACGATGTGATTATTTTAATGCGATTTCATGTATTGAGATTAAGATGATTTTAAGCTGAGGTACCCTGAAATAGAATGCCAACTTCTAATTCATTACTCTTCTTGGTGTGAGACCCTGCAGGTCCCAACATAAATGAAGAAGTATTCTCCTAGACCACATCACCATCTGGGTGGACTTTGAATTCCAATTGCTCTTTCCCTTGACACAATGGGTTCTCAGAAGTGTTTATAAGCTTCTAACTCTCTCATCCACCTCCTCGGCTATCAGCAAACTATCTTCAAGAAGAACAGCTGGCCCAATGGGAAGGACCGATAATTATTAATGAAATTGTTAATTTTCTGATGCCCCACGCATATTTTTAAAATATTTTGTGTATCTTTTGTCTCTGTCCTCATCAGAAATCTTGTTCCAATTCTGCCACAAGTGGAAGCATTAATCTCATTTAATGTTTATGGTAAGCCTGTGAGGTAACTACTCTTAGTTTTTGCATTATCAGATGAAGAAACTAGTCATCAAGATAATTAGAATCTTCTCCAAGGCCACAAAATTAATAAATGACCAGAGAATAGGTAGTGAACATGAATATTTCACATCATGTATAAAAATTGTTAGTGGCTGTATCAATATAGTAGTTGCAGCATAGACTATACACACGAGTTGGATATTGTTTTGTCGTTTAAACTATCTGTAATATAGTTATTATCTACCACACTGGGTGCATGAACAAAGCGAATAATTTGTTTAAAATATAAAAGCACTTTTCTTCAAATACTTAGAATATGCTTACAAATATATATTTGTACCGTTTACAAATACTGTTTGGTCAACCACACTTTGAGTAAAATCAGACTGGATAGTAGTACTTACAATCCACCTCTGGGAAGGAGAAGGGAAGGAAAGACTAGGAGCTCTGATTTCTGTGTGTGCATGTGTGTATTTATTGTAACTGGGTTTGCAGTGTGCTTGTGTGCATATATGTTTTCAAAGCTTAAAGTCAGAAAAGTAACTTAAAATCAATGTTATGTCTCAAAATACATGGAAATACTGAAAGCAGTGTGACAAGAGGTAAATTCAGAGGACTAAAAGTAGACAAAAATAATGAAAATGAGAAAGGTAGAACAAGGGAGAATTAATGAATAATGAAGGATTAAAGAAAGGGTAAATATATAAAACAATGGTCGAGAGACAAATTAGTTAAAATTAAACGTGAGGGCGGGCCGCGGTGGCTCAGCGGGCAAGAGTGCTTGCCTGCGATGCCGGAGGACCCCGGTTCGATTCCCGGCCCTAGCCCATGTAAAAAACAAACAAACAAACAAAATATAATAAAACAAGAAAATGTTTAAAGATGTTTCCCTTTCTTCCTCCCTTCCTTCCTTCCATCCTTCCTTCCTTCTCTGTCTTTCCTCCTTCCCTTCCTCCCTCTCTCTTTAAAAAAAAAAAAAAAAAAAAATTAAACGTGAATGGGGAAGATAGAGGAAAAATAGCAGGGGCTAGAAGAAGCAGGCAAAGGAGGAATTTGGGATAACATGTTTCATTTGTTCAAATTGAAAGTTTTGAACAAGAAATAGATTAAAGATTAAAGAAAAACTATATCAGGAGCAGGAGATAAGAATAATTTCAAGACTTTGTGGTGCAAGGAAATTCCAGATACACATGTAGACAGCTCCATTTGAGCAGACTCGGAGTGTAAGATGTTGAGAATGTTTTTTCAAGGTTGTTTGTAATATTTTTCTTAGAATTGGGTATAGAAGAGTGTTGGGCCACTGAACTAAAATTTCTTAAGCAATGAATTTGTGCATTGCCATAATAGACACTTAGAAGTACTTGAGTTAGGGATAATTCAAATATCAGTGATTTACAAAATATCTCTTAGAAGGTATTAAGATATGGGGTATAGAGATTGTAGTGAATGATTCTTAAAGATTATCAATTTTAAGATTTTTGATTTTGTGACTATTGATATTCTTGTTTTAAAAATTCCTTTTGCTATTAACTTGATTGCATCAAATAAGCAATTTGTGTAAACTTTTGAACACCTGAATCGAAATACAGCGATGCTCATTGCCTGACTTTGCTTAAGCAGTCATCCCACAGGATGATTAAAAAAAAAAAAGTAAGTTTGATATTCTGAAAATCAAGCTGCCTAACTGCTGTGTTAAAATAATGCTGAAAACGGTATTATTTTAATTAAAAGGTAAGTACTGCCTATAATATACTCTACTCTCCACTATTCTGGTGTTAGCAAATAATGTTTTAACTGTCGTTGTCTCAGCCCATTAGCTTCTCCATCTGGTTATCTTATTAGAGTGGCTCAGTAAATTAGTCAATGTTCTTATAACCTCCAGGAAACCCAGAACAGGTCATGTCTTTCACTAGATTGACTGGAAATTGCTGTCATTAGGTGGTATGGCTGCATGCTCTCCAAGAGTTAATGGGCACAAGTGTAGACTGCATCTGGGCCTGTGGCCTGGTTGTTTTCTATCTCTCTGGATAAACCCTGGAGCAATGCAAAGATATATGACCAAGGATTTTGCAGGTTTATTCCTGAAAGCACTCCATTAGCCTCACCTGTTTTAACTTTATCTTAACACTGAATTGCAGTTGTACATTAATATAAAACCTTGAGTGCCTTGGGCTGGGATGATGTACAAAAGCCTAGCAGAGAGCTTTTAAAGCTCTTTATCATTAGGGACTGCCACCAGGTTGCAGGTGATGCCATGTGGGACCAGATTATTATTAGCTTTTACATTATCGTCTGGCTTCTCTTCATTTCTGAATGAGCATCTATTATATTTAATGGTCAGCAACATCTGAATAGCTGCATTTTTCTATATACTTTACTCTTTTACTTTTATTATCCCCAAAACCCTACATCAAACTGTAAAAACAGAAAATCAAAAATTTCCAGAGTATTTTTTATAAGTTTGGAACTATCAGGCAGATGCATTAAAGTCATATAAAAGTTTGTACGTATCTGAATCCAAATTTAAGATTTTAAGTGTTTACCTCATTAGGCTCTGTATTATGATGATCTATATCAAAATGCTTTGTTCTATATTCAAAATACAAATGCCAGGCAAGGAAAAGAGAGCACAGAGGGGTTGGTAAAGAGAGATAGTTATGGCTGGATGAGGAGATGTGGTCAGATGGTGAAAACTCCCCATGGCTAAAGAGTTTGAAGATACTACTTTAATTCGGGGAGGCAGCAGGATCAAATTGAGGCTTTGGGAAGAATGATCTGACAATCTGGAGGGAATTAGGTTCATTTTCTTTCTCCTTTAGAATCCAGGAAGGCAGCATGACGTTTATTACACAGAGTATTGAAAGATGGAACCATTTAAGTTTAAAATACAACTTACCCGCAAACAAATGATAGAAGTACCAAGAGATGGTGTCCTTACATGAGCATCAATCACATTTGAAATAACAATGTGGCTTTTATTTCTCAAATTGGGTTATTTACAGAATTAGGAATTCTTAGAACAGAAGAGAATATAGTACCTAAACGGTTTTCTAGTATACCGTTTTCCTCCATAATATCTGTTTTAGCCTGCAATGATGAAAACTTTAGTATTTAACAAAACAGCAAGTCTTTTGGTGGACATTTCTATTTGGAATGGGGGTGGGGAAGAAATCTTGCTGGGTTTGAAATGTTAAGCATCCACCTGTTAATCCTATCTCTTTCTTTGCAACAGAACTCACATCCGTTTTAACTGAATTCTATAATAAGGAAGCTTTCCTATGTTAAAATACATGTATATAAATGCATCTTTATTGATATGATTTATTTATGTAAAGGCTTGTGAGTGAAATATGCATCTATTTTTTACAGCACAGATTAAAATAGCAGGAAAAAAAGAACACATAAAAAGAATGGACCAGTTTGTTTAAATCTTGTCCTGAAACATTGAGAATGGGGAACAGTTTGCTTTGTTTTATCAAATTGTGGAGCATAGTTTTACTTCTCAAAGGCTGCTTCCTCTGGTGTGTAGGAACCAGTAGCAGCAGGCGAATGCACCAAAACAGCATGGAATAAGCGCAGGGTCAGCCAAACTGATAACAATGCCAGCAGGGAAAAAAAATTCACCTCAACTCAAGGAGAATTCATTTAGCTGCAGCTATAGCTGTGCTTTAGGTTGTGCTTTCGGAATCCACTATATGTGACATTGTCTGTGAGTTTCGTGGTTTGTTTTTGGGTTTTTACCCTCTATAACTGATCAGATTTCTTGTGCTTCAGCCACATCCTCTCATGTGGTTTACCTCGGGACGGTACTGCAGAGGCCCTGAGAAAGGCCTGCGGGGTGGAACACACCAGGAAGACCTGAGTGCCACCAAAACACGGACTTCCATGGGCCCCCCATGCCCTGAAGAAGGTGGTTATAAGACAACATAAGGCAAAATCTGGGTCAGAGGACCAAAGAAATTTCCTCACAGTGTTACGGAGTCTTCCTGCTTTTCCTATTTGCGTTCTTTAGACCTTGAATATATATTATTTGTGTTCTCCAGTTTTTCCTGCTTTGATTAAACATTCAACTTGACGGTAGTCATCAAACAATGGAGAGAGGGCAATGAGCGGGGACTTTTCCAGTCTCCGATAAAAACTATCTCCATTCTTGTAGGAGTGTCCATGACGTCTCACTTGTGGGTCAGAAATACACATGTAATATATAGACAACAGGAAGTTTTATATCCACAAGGATAAGTTGATTAATTTTACTATCGATTTACATAAAAACTAATAGTGATAACAATAATATTAGCTACCAATATGAGCATCTCATATATGACAAGTGCCATAACCAGACCTTCACACCCATTTCTCATTTCATCCACAAAGCAGCAATAAGAAGTGCAGTCCACTGACCCTGTGTTACAAATGAGGGACTCACACGAGGAAATTCACTTTCCCAATCTCAAACAATCATTGAGAGGAGGAGGAAGTTGAACTTGCCCTGATTTAAAAGCCCTGAATAATCATAAGCAATAAACTTGAGTACCACATACCGATTCTCTGTGGTGATTTTCCATTTGTAAGTATTTCATACATCTATTTTTTAAAAAATAACTCTTTTCTGCAATATTTGTTTCCACTTTCCTACAGACTATATATATTTAACATCTTTTCCCCTTACCTTTAAAATTAAATGCATACTCATTGCTCTAGTTTGCTAGCTGCTGGAATGGAATATACCAGAAACGGAATGGCTTTTAAAAATGAATTTAATAAGTTGCTAGTTTACAGTTCTAAGGCCAAGAAAATGTCCCAATTAAAGCAAGTCTATAAAAATGTCCAAATTAAGACACCAACAAGAGTGAACTTTCACTCAACAATGAAGTTAAGGATTTCTCTCTCAACTGGAAAGGCACATGGCAAACATGGCAACTTCTGTTAGCTTTCTCTCCAGGCTTCTTCCATGAAGCTCCCCTAGGGGCATTTTCCTTCTTCATCTCTAAAGTTCTCTTGCTGCATGGGTTCTGGCAGTTCTTGTGGCTATTTTGTTGTTCTCAAGCTTTCTCTCAAATGCTTCCTCTTTTAAAAGATTCCAGCAAATGTATCAAGACCCACCTGGAATGGGTGGAGACACATCTCCTTCTAATCCACAATTGGGTGAGGCACATCTTCTTGGGGATAATCTAATCAAATCTCCAACCTAAAGTGTTGAATAAGAATTAAAAGCTATCTCCACACGATGGGATCAGGATTAAAACATGACTTTTCTTGGGCACATAATCCTTCCAAACGAGCTACTCACATAATTGACTTTTTATTTTTTTTATTTTTTGCATTATCAATAATGTCCCACGGGGGAATTTAAGGATTTTTCTCCTGTTTACCAACACTAGCTCCTTGCTCATTTCACACAATTTTACATGCATTTAAGCTTCTCCTAGGTCCATTTTCCTAAGATGTCAAAAATTTGGATTGTCCCTATTCAGTACATACTCGGTACACATTTGTTAATAATACATTCAGCTGAAACATGTAGTATCCTATATTTATATTTTTGGTCCTATACAACTTTTTTTTCCCTACTGAATAATATTCATCTTGCTTTAAAAAAATATTTTATGTACTTTTCGTTAATTCAACCTACAGTAGCTATTATCTGAATCTCCTCTCCATATGTTGAAATATAAGAGAAGTTGTATTTCTTTCATCTTGCAAAGTCTCTCCTAGAATGTTATAATCTCTATAAGATTGGAAGGGGAGCTTCCAAACCTAAGTTATAGCTGTCATTTTGGGGTCTCCTTCCATAGCCCTATGGGGGATTTCCTTCTCCTCTATTTTTGGTTGGATTCCTTTTTCTTATGTGACATATGCTTTTTTTTTTCTTTTTCTCTTTCTTGATCACCTCCCTGATTTTAGAAGTAGTATTCTGAACATTGGAGCATTCTGAATTTGCCTTAATTCTGTAATTTTTCTGTAATTGATACTATGGGATTCAGTATAGAATTCAAGGTAAACCATCATCTGCTTTCAGAAATCTGAGGACATAGCCCATTGTTTTCTATATTCTAGTGTCTGGACTGCTTTTAAGAAGTCTTTGAAGACAGTTTGTTTCCTGACTTTCTCTGCCCCTCTTCTGCCTCGTCCCACTGAGGGAGTTTTAGAACTTTTGTTGCAGAATTCTAAAAGCTCACAGCCAACTATGTTGGTATGATTAATTTTTTTTTTCAGGTGCATGGTCCAGGAATTGAACCCGGGTCTCCCACATGGAAGGTGAGCATTCTACCACCAAACCACCCATGCACCCTGTGCGATTATTTTTATCCATTATAATGCAGTAGTAGGCATTTTAATCTGTAAATTTAACGATTAAAATGAAGTTAACTGTTTCCTCGGTTTTCCTCAATTTCTTTTCTGTTAACTCCTATTTTCTCTACTTCTGGAACCCTTAATTTTGATGGTTAAATCCCTGGGAAAGTTTTCTAAAATTCCTTTCCTCTCCTAATTTCAAACCTGTAGTCTCTTTGCTTTACTTTCTTCAGGATTTGCTCAACTGAGTTTTTATCGCTGCTATTATTTTTTTCAAGAATTTTTTTCTCAGAATATTTATTTTTAAATAGTGAAATAATATTTCATTTTTATTTTTTCTTATCTCTGTGGCTATTTTTTTCATTAATTTTGAAATCCTCCTTCTCCTTTCATAGTTTCCTCCATGTTTTGATTTCCTATTTGCCTGTGTTGACCTACAAATTTCACATTGGAGGTTTTCTCAATACGTTTGCTGATCTTTGGCTGTTTTGCTTTCCTTTAGAGAGCTCATTGGAGCTCTAAAAACATAAGTTAGTATGTGAGTTCCACTGAAAGGTCATCTCTCTGACAGTTTTGTTAAGGTCTTTCTGATATCACCTTCCTTAGTTCCTTCTTCTAGAGCTACCCAGAGAAGACCGTTCCAACAACCTGCCAGGATAGCGTAGGGCTGGCTTAAAACATCCGTGCTGTGAGTGGGAGATGGTGGGTTGATTCATCCTTTTGGCGTGTTGTCATCTAAATCCCTTCTTTTTTGTACATATCCCTGCTATCAACTGTGCCTTTGGTGGTTGTCCACTATTTCATGGTCTTCTCTCTGGAGGAGGGGTGGTCTCCAGCTGCATAGATGTGGGTAGACAGTTAATACTACCCAAACTCCCTATTATTCATGGTAGCTAACTCATTACTTGCCTTAATATTTTGTTTTCCTTTTAGATTTGCTCCAGCTTGGGACCTCTCTGTTTTTAGCCTCATTGTTGGCCTGACTTCCATAGGACCTGTTGCTATTTCTGAGCCTTTTTACTGCTATCTCAGCTTTTTCAACCTGTAGGTCCATATGCTAAATCAGTTACCACCCAATGCTTTTAGCTTCTAAAATGTTTTTTTTAATTCCTTGCCATTCTGGTTTCTTTTTGAGATTACACCTTTTTAAGAAATTGCTTTATTGTTATTATATGAGATTTCAAAGAGGGACTCAAAGCTAACATGAGTGTTCCTGCCAGTATTTTCACCAGCCAGTGTCAAAAATTTTTCATAATGCTACTGTAGTTTTTCTGAAGGTCCTAACTTCATAACGGAATGTTAGTATTAAAATATAATAGTTCATAACCACAATTAATTGTATTTTCATCTTCAATGTATAGTAGGATTATCTCCCCAAGGAAATATGGTGAGCTGCTGTCAATAGATGGAGAACAGTGGGACAGGGGTGGGAGTGGAGGGGGGTGAAGGTCTGCGCTCGAGGTCAGCTTGGTCCCCAGCTTCCCCCTGCCAGGCTGTCCAGTCAGCGACTCATACATCCATCGTCACCCCTAGCTCTGTGAAGTCTTCTGCACAGGCTCTCCCGTGCCCTGCTTGCCTTCTTCCGCTTGGCCTGGCAGCTGTGTGTGAACTTTTTGTATTTGGACAATGCAAGCTCCATAATCCTCAATAAATGCTTGTAGGAACCGGCTTGGTGGAGGGCTACAGGCTGCTGGGGGTGAATGAAGAAGGAGCTGAACATGCTAAAGTTATGATGTGGTCAGCATACATTTCTTCCTCCCAGAAGAGTAAACGTCAACAATCAGAAACTCAGGTGAAAAAACAATTACAATGTACAGGAAAGGCATTCTTGAAATGCCAAACAACTTAAAATGCTACAGGATTTCTAACAATGCTGGGAGTGTTAGAAAGTGAACTGAACTTCATTGTCCTTGTGGGTAGTTATTCAAGGACAAAATCAAGACCTTGGAACCACAGAGAAGGAAATGCAATCACAGCACAAAGCTTGGCTGTTCATGAATCACATTAAAATCATCACAATAATGTAAGTACTGTTTATATTTTTCATCTTTTAAGGGTTTAGAGACCCAGGGACTGGACTCCCCCTCCTCCTTACTATATGCAATAAGTTACTGCTCAAAGTCACCTACATGACCGTGACAGAGTTAAAGGAAACCAACCTCAAGGAGTAAAGATTGTCCAGACAGTATCACACACCACATACTTGTAATGCATTAAATCTCCTCTTCCTTGATCACTGTTGATAACTAGTCTCCAAACCCTTGTGTCACAAGATTCTGCTGAAACTCTGTTCTCATACCCTATGGAATGTCCTCATCCTAAACCCTTATAAGCTACCCCTTGCGCGCGTGCGCACACACACACACACACACACACACACACACCCCAGAGTGCTGCCTTCCATTTCCCAAATGGCCACCACTGGGAAGAATCTTCTCCTGTTCATAAGTCCTAATAAAATTCATATCGAGCTCTGTGCCTGATGTGTTCTTTGGTCTTGGGAGGTGGAGGAGGGTGCTGACCCATGCCCTTCAAAATCTTTGTTGAAACAAAGGGAATAGCTAATTATGGTTACAAAGTAGAATGCAAATATTATCTTAGCTTTGGTTTTGTAAAATAATAGGTTGACAAGTGGGAATCTTGAAGAGGGAGGAGAAAAAGTAAATGAAATGATAAATGAAATGACAGTGGTATCCTTATGAATTGGGAAGTTAAGAGATACTATGTGTTGTCGAAGGAAGAAAAGATTTATTTTATTAAAGGGTAACCACAGGTCTAAAGTAGTATATCACTATATTGAAGACAGAGGAGATTAGAATAGCATGAAATCAACAGGAAATGCCTAAAGATGGAAAGTTCAAGTGAGATATCTCATAAAGAAAAATGGTTAAGAGTACTTAGTGTATTTGCATGCACAAATAAGAGGTTTTTAGTTTTTCAAAGACTTTGGAGGTGAATTTACAATGTTTCTAATTAAAGCAAGAAGAAAAAAAAACTGAGGCAATTGTGAACTCTAGGAAAAATTAAAGGTTGCTAATTGACTATACCGCAGATCTCAATGGTGAGTAATACTAGTCATATAAAGTAAGTCATGATTCTGTAAACTTAAGTAGTGATTTAACAAGAAATGATTGTATAACATCGGGGGAATGGAGAGGGGAAAGATGTTTGTGTAACTGAAGACAGTCAATCAAAATCTAATATTTAAAAATGTTCAAAGAAAGCAGTATAAACATGGCATTTAGAAAAATGGAGATGACTATAATAAAAGAATAGCTAAGATAAACATGACTGTCTATGGAGAAAGGAAATCAAGGGTTGAAAGAGAAAAAGCAGAGAAACACTGTATTTCATTATCAGTGGTATTTTTAGACTTTTTTGGAACTTTTATGTGTATTTCTCTGAGTAAAGTTAATTTAAATACATTTCAATTTTAAAATAGTTCCCTAGGCAATTAAAAGTATACGCCACTGATTAAGATCCACCAAAGTAGGATGGGATTGAATTTCTAAATCAGGCAAGGCTCTGTTAAAATACAAACTAGTTTTGTGGCCCTGGGTGAGTCAATTTATCTATCTGAACTTTGGCTTTTTAAACTGTTAAATGAAGGAAAAATAACCACCTGGAAAGGTCAGTCTGAGATTTATCAATAAGTCTGCCTTACCTGTAGAAATGTACACTATAAGTGTTATATGTTATAACAGAACATCACACTAAGATCTAAATAAAGCTTAAAGCTTACACACACATAAAGGATATATGGATTGAATTGGGAACTGGAGGGCTAAGCTCTACCTGAACAACTGGTAATATCTCAATCTGCTGACATGGCATTTCCCCTGGGAAATAACCTATATGCACCTAAAGTGATCTTGCTTTGATGAGGTTAAGATATTTGCTTCAGGGACTAATAAGATTTCTCTCAAAATTCAAACTGCTATTGCAATTAACTACATTTCTTGCTGACCTAGTCTCATAGGGAGGGGAAGAATTTAGAAGATAGGACTGGGTCTCGGCAGGAATGAGATTTAATTTCAGAATTCAAGCAGACTTCTCTAGGCTCTTAAACTGCAAGGCAGCTGAACCAATATACTCAAAGTCCTTTCTGGGGGGAAGAAATTAGCTGAGCAAAGTCTTTCTTTCTAGGGATGGGGAAGGAAGAATAGCCTGAAGAGCCCCAATAAGAGGATTTGTTTTGGCAGTTCTAGGTACCAGTGGTGGCATATTATTTAGGATTCAAGGCTGTCTTTTCCTTTGGGGGTAAATGACTGATAGGTTAACCCAGAGGAAAAAAAAAAGTGGTATGCCAGTTTGAAACTATTGTACTCCAGAAAAGCCATGTTCTTTAATCCTTATTCAATATTGTTAAGTGGGAACTTTTTGATTAAGTTGTTTCCAAGGAGATGTGACCCACCCACTTTTTTTTTAAATTTATTTATTTTTTAAATTTTTTTATTAATCAAAAAAAAGAAAAGGAATTAACACAACATTTAGAAATCATTCCATTCTACAAATGCACTCAGTAATTCTTAGTATCATCACATAGATGTATGATCATCATTTCTTAGTACATTTGCATCGATTTAGGAAAAGAACTAGCAAAACAGCAGAAAAAGATATAGAATGTTAATATAGAGAAGAGAATTAAAATAATAATACTAATAATATATATATATAAAAAGGAAAAAGAAAAAAACAAAAACAAAAGATACAAACACACAAACAAAAAACCATATTTCAGGTGCAGCTTCATTCAGTGTTCCAACCTAGTTACATTACACTTAGGTATTATTGTGCTGTCCATTTTTGAGTTTTTGTATCTAGTCCTGTTGCACAGTCTGTATCCCTTCAGCTCCAATTACCCATTATCTTACCCTGTTTCTAACTCCTGCTGGTCTCTGTTACCAATGATATATTCCAAGCTGATTCTCGAATGTCGGTTCACATCAGTGGGACCTTACAGTATTTGTCCTTTAGTTTTGGGCTAGACTCACTCAGCATAATGTTCTCTAGGTCCATCCATGTTATTACATGCTTCATAAGTTTAGTCTGTCTTAAAGCTGCATAATATTCCATCGTAGGTATACGCCACAGTTTGTTTAGCCACTCGTCTGTTGATGAACATTTTGGCTGTTTCCATCTCTTTGCAATTGTAGATAATGCTGCTATAAACACTGGTGTGCAAATGTCCGTCTGTGTCTTTGCCCTTAAGTCCCTTGAGTAGATACCTAGCAGTGGTATTGCTGGGTCGTAATCCATTCTGCCATTCTATGTCTTTTGATTGGGAAATTCAGTCCATTAACTTTTAGTATTATTACTGTTTGGATAATATTTTCCTCTACCATTTTGGCTTTTGTATTATATATATCATATCTGATTTTCCTTCTTTCTACACTTTACTCCATACCTCTCTCTTCTGTCTTTTCGTATCTGACTCTAGTGTTCCCTTTAGTATTTCTTGCAGAGCTGGTCTCTTGGTCACAAATTCTCTCAGTGACTTTTTGTCTATAAATGTTTTAATTTCTCCTTCATTTCTGAAGGACAATTTTGCTGGATATAGGAGTCTTGGTTGGCAGTTTTTCTCTTTTAGTAATTTAAATATATCATCCCACTGTCTTCTAGCTTCCATGGTTTCTGCTGAGAAATCTACACATAATCTTATTGGGTTTCCCTTGTATGTGACGGATTGTTTTTCTCTTGCTGCTTTCAAGATCCTCTCTTTCTCTTTGACCTCTGACATTCTAACTAGTAAGTGTCTTGGAGAACGCCTATTTGGGTCTATTCTCTTTAGGGTGCGCTGCACTTCTTGGATCTGCAAATTTAGGTCTTTCATAAGAGTTGGGAAATTTTCAGTGATAATTTCTTCCATTAGTTTTTCTCCTCCTTTTCCCTTCTCTTCTCCTTCTGGGACACCCACAACACGTATATTTGTGCGCTTCATATTGTCATTCAGTTCCCTGATCCCCTGCTCAAGTTTTTCCATTCTTTTCCCTATAGTTTCTGTTTCTTTTTGGAATTCAGATGTTCCATCCTCCAGTTCACTAATTGTAGCTTCTGTCTCTTTAGATCTACCATTGTAGGTATCCATTGTTTTTTCCATTTTTTCTTCTTTGCCCTTCACTCCCATAAGTTCTGTGATTTGTTTTTTCAGATTTTCTATTTCTTCTTTTTGTTCAGCCCATGTCTTCTTCATGTCCTCCCTCAATTTATTGATTTGGTTTTTGAAGAGTTTTTCCATTTCTATTCGTATATTCAGCATTAGTTGTCTCAGCTCCTGTATCTCATTTGAACTATTGGTTTGTTCCTTTGACTGGGCCATATCTTCAATTTTCCGAGCGTCATCCATTATTTTCTGCTGGTGTCTGGGCATTTGATCAGATTTCCTTGGGTGTGGGACCCAGCTGGTTGAAAGCTTTTTCTGTGAAATCTCTGGGCTCTGTTTTTCTTTTCCTGCCCAGTAGGTGGCGCTCGCGGCGCTCGTCTGTCTGCACGGCAGTCAGCCCGGGAAACCGCGCATGGAGGCGGGGGTCGCTGGCCGCCGCGGCTTGGGAGAGTGCCGGTCCTAATTGCCCAGCTGGCCCGAAACGCCAAGCGTGACGGGAGGGCCCTGCTATCCAACGTTCCCAGTCAGACCGGGGAGCCACGTGCGTGGAGGGGACCCCAGTCGCCAGCCGCCCCGGCCGGGAAAACGCGCGCCCCTCGGGTATCTCACCGCAGCAGATTCTCCCTGCCCGTTCAGCTGTTCCAGAATGGGGTACGCTGTCTTTTTGGTCTCTGTCGTGACTCCGGGAGCTGTTTCGTATTGTTTCTGTTTCTTTAGTTGCTTTTCTGGAGGAGGAACTAAGACCCGTGCGTCTTACTAAGCCGCCATCTTCTCCGGAAGTCCAGTTATTTATTTTTAACTGGACTTCTTCAAGGGACCTCAAGGATTGCTGGCAAACACCAGAAGCTAGAAGAGGCAAAAAAGGATTCTTCCTTGTAGACTTCAGAGGGCAGCTGGCACTGTGGACACCTTGATTTTGAACTTCTATTCTCCAGAATTTACCAATATGACTTGAGTCCTCTTCTATCGGCTGGACACACGTGCCTCTAATGAGACTTTTCCTTGGTTCCTTAATATTGATTTGGAGTCTTCTTCTTCAAGCCCCATGTTGGGCGCCAAATGTTGCTTCCTATTGAAATGGAGCTCGAAGGATATTAAGGAATGAAGAGAAAAAAATAAAGGAAGAAAGAAAGAAAGACACAGACGGGCTCAGGGGGTCTGAAGCTTGAGTTTACTTCAGACAGACTTCAGACCGACCCACCCACTTTTGTATGGGATCTTTTCCATGGAGAAAAGATCCAACCAAAAGATCCAACCATCTCCAACTATTCAAGGTGGGGTCCTTAAAAGGGAAAATTTGGGGGAAAGCTTCAGACCTGACACAGCTAGAGACCTTTAGAGATGCAAAAGGAAAATAGCCCCAAAGAAGTTTTTTTTTGAAATGAGAAACCGAGAGAAAAAGATAGCAGAGATCGCCATGTGCCTACCCAGCTGACAGAGGTGTCCAGAAGCCAAAATTCCCAGAAGATGCGAGCCCTGTGCCTTCCCAGCTGACAGACACATTAGCTGTTCTTAAGTCAAGGTATCTTTTCCCTGGAGGCTTAGATAGGACATTTTTGTGGCCTTAGAACTATAAACTTGCAACTTAAAAAATTATCTTTTAAAAATCCATTCCATTTCTGATATATTACATTCTGGCAGCTTTAGCAAACCAAAACACTGCATTAAAAACTGAGATTGCAATACTATATTTGTGCTGTCTTTGGAGGAGCCAATTTCTAAAGTCAATGTCAAGTACAGCTTTTAGAGCAGCACTTGACTGAAGGTCACAAATTGAGGAAGAATCATCAGAAACAGCACTAGATGCTAAAGTCTTGAGGATGTCGCCAAGCAAAATATTGGCACCAGCTAAACTTATGGGGATCTCTGGAAGCGAAAGAATTAAGACTGTGTCCCGCAGACATAGCCCATATAAAACAATCCACCCAATCATTGAAAGGACAGAAAGACAAAGGCCAAAGGAAAAATAAGATAATTTTAAATTAAGGAGATAAACAGAATAATGAATGATATGTCCTTAAGAGAACCTGAGTAAAATACTTTTGGGGTTTGATGATATTTTAGCATTCTCATGGGCATGAGGTCAAGGCTTTGATATTTGTATATGATACGTATCCTGTTGATTCAGTGGAACTTCAGAAATGTGGGAAAAAATGAGCAATTTGGGGTTAGAGTGATCCCTTATCATTGAAGAAGCAAAAATGGCTCCATTGGAGACTTCCCAAAGAAGACTGAGTATGATCCCTCTGCACGAGAATTGCCAGTTTAAGAAGTAATGAGATCTCAATAAAATTGCATTTAAAAATGAAGTGACTGGCCGGGCCACAGTGGCTCAGCAGGCAAGAATGTTCGCTTGCCATGCCAGAGGACCCGGGTTCAACTTCCGGTGCCTGCTCATGTGAAAAAAAAAAAAAGAGTAATTATGATAGAAAGTTAATTTGTACATATGCTACAAACTTATGTTTTAAAATAAGTTATTTCTTAAAGCAAAGATCAATTCAGAGCATTTTTTAGTGTGATTATTATAGTACTTGGGAGATGTTATCATCTGGCTCATATTGATGAGCTTCAAGAATTTAACCACGCATTTTTTGAGATGGGATAGAATAAGCGTGATTTCTTGTTTTTGAATATCATTCCAGATAATGTACCTTAAGTAACATTTATTTAAGACAGAATTGCATGATGGTTATGGATACATACTCAAGTCAGTAAAACTTGAGCCTGAATCCCAGCTCTGGGGAATTCATGTCATTTAAAAGCTTTCTAATTCAGTGTCCTCATCAAAAAATTGGGAATGATAAATGTATCTATCACATAAGGTTCTTGTGAGGGTTAATGGAAGTAACATACTTTGCAAATCATAACTCATCTATTCAGGTGTTAGTTTTCCAAATTTTGTGTGCACTGGAATCCCCAAAAGAGCTTTTGTTTTAAAACTTGCAGATGAATGTAAGGGTTTTCATTAAGTGTTCTTAGAGGCATGCTGATCTAGATACTTGTTTTCAGTAACTGAGTGTGGTTTGAAAGGGAATCCATTCATACCTTTTATAGTAGTGAGAAGCAAGTGGACTTAAATCTCCCTCAGTTAGGGTTGCCAAATTTAGCAAAAAGCAACTAAAACCCAAAAATACTAAAAAGGGGATGTCCAGTTAAATTTGAATTTCAGCTAAACAATAAATATGCAGTGTTTGAGACTTACACTAAACATTTATTCATCGTTTAGCTGAAATTCAAATTTAACTGGGTGTCCCACATTTTATCAGACAACCCTTTCCTCAGTGCACAAAACTAAAAGACTCTTACCTTTGAAGAAGAGTGTCTGATGTGCCCAGTTGTGTATATGTACTGTGTCTTGCCTTAGAGCAAAAGTAGTCACTGGTTTTTCTCTACTCAACACAATATGAGTTGAGAGAGGTTTAATTAAAGTATGACAGGACTAAAGGAAACCCAGCCTCTAGACTAGCCCCCACTCTGTTTACAGCAACCCAGCCTCAGTTTTAAAGGGTTTCTGTAAATCATCACAGTAAGAGCCACGAGATGCTGCACGAAACTGCATCACAATACTGCCTTTGGAATGAAAGCTTTATCTGTGTGCATGGTTTTCCCTCCATGCCTTACACGACCCATCTCTGCCTAACTTCAACATGAGGCTTCTTGGCATAAATATTACAAATTCAGTCCTCTTTGACTCTTCAGTTTAAGAACTCCCCTACATTTTATAAGGAAGGATCATTTTCTGACAATCATTTTCAAAATTTTCACAGTTCTCGGGAAGCTTGTTTAATTGTTCCTTCTCTGTGCTATAACAGCCTGCCTCCACTGTCCCGCAGCCCCTTAACCTCGTGCCTGCCATGACAGTGATCATAAAACTAACAGCTTGAGAGCCAGAGCATATGCCAGGCACACTCTGTGCCAGGCAGGCACTACCAGAAGGATTTTACAGACATTGCCTCATTTAATCTTCTGAAAAACTAATAGGTGCTTGTGTAATATTGGTCAAATGAACAAGTGAATGCATTTCAATAACTTATCACTTAATTGGCTCGGTATCATTAAAATAGTGTGTTAGGTTTATAAAATGCATAGGATAATTTAAACCACAATTACGTCAGGTGTTACTTTAATAGAATTTACCGAGATGCTCACTTAATGAAATGAGCTTATCTTTTATGCTGCTGTCTGACCTTGTAATATAGTAGTAGAGGGAATGCTGGGTGATAAGCTTCCAAGACTAAGAAGAGTGCTGGGACCAAAAGGATCAGCATGACAAAACTGTTCTGTTAACCATGCTCCTAGATTAGAAGAAACCGAGGAATTTAACATTAGAAAAGACCTCTGCTGTAAGCAGGCTGTAAGAGAGGCACCTGGAACTGGAGAAGGAAACTGGTATAAAAAAAGACATGGTGGAACACCCGTGCTAATAAGTTACATTTGTGCCCAGACAAGGGGGAAGAAAGCAATTTGCAGTGAAGTAGAAAGAGGGCTATGAGAGGTTTTCCCTTTGAACTCTGAAGGGCAATAGCATGCATTCCCTATTTCATAGTAGAATTGTAAAGAGATAAAGGAGCAAGCACTTACTGGAACATCTGCTGTGCAAACCACTTCAAGAAAAATAAGCATATCTGCCCGACATTCAGCACGTGCAGCAAGGCTGTGAAAAGGGGACAACAACAAAAGGCCTAGTAAGCAAGGGCTTTCAGGGTGCAGTGTCCTTCAGATTTCCCCAGAGTTTTGGATGGAGGGATGGAAGAAGGTTTAAGCATCCAAAGGGTCTTTCAAGATTAGGAAGATACTCCTCTCAATCTGGCTACCAAATGGCAAGCTGCCTACCAAATAAATGCCATCACAGCAAAAGGGAAAAAAGCCAGTTGATTATCACACTTGTAGAAGTTGCCATATGGAATAGTATAGCTGGAGAAGATCCCAGGACTTCTTAAATTCTAAAGGGATAAGTCTGTCTGTGGAACCATGACATGGTCCAGACAAAAGGACTTCTAAGTATCAGTGTTTCTCAATCTGAGCAATGCACCATTTCAAATATAAACAAATCTTGAGGACATGGTCAAGGAACAAGCTTTTCTACAAAATGACCCTGGAGGCTCACAAGGGTGTCCTAAACAAGATGTTATCTGTAAGTGAAGGTCCACATGCTCCTGGTTGAGAAAACTGTAACATCCCATCAGCTCCAAGTTAAAACTCATCGTAAATGACCAGGCACGCATTCATAATAAGGTCTAAATGACAAATTGGTCAGGAGACATGTTTCTTCCTTGATTGTAAACTGTAGAATTTCAGGCTTGTCCACATCCTAATCTCTAAAATTTGTCTTGTTACCTTACATGACAAGGGGGATTATGAAGAGGTGATTTTTAAGGATGTTGAGTTGAAGAAATGATTCTGGATTCTATGGATCAGTCCAATGTAATCGAAAGGGTCTGTAAAATTAAAAAAAACAAAAACAAAAACAAAACATTCTTGGTTGTATATAGAGAAAGAGATGTGACTTGGGAAGCAAAGTCAGGGGGATGCTACACTGCTGTCTGTGAAACAGGAATCAAGGAATATGGGTGGCCTCTAAAAGCTGAAGAGGCAAGGAACAATATTCTTTCCCAGATCTCCCAGAAAAAATGTAGCCCTGCCAACATTTTGATTTTAGTCCAGTGAGACAATTTCAGCCTTTGATTTACAGAATTGTAAGATAATAAATGTGTGTTGCTTAAGCCTCTATTTGCCAAAGAAAATTAATACAGTCTAGCCATTTTATTAGGTAAAAGATTTTCAGGAATAAATGCATTTTAGCGCCCTTTTTCAAGTACCTCATAAATTCATCCAGACTTGCTAAATGGAAGTTATGTTCTTGTATTAACTACAACTTTCACAGGAAAATAAAATAATTTAATACTGAATAAGTGAAAAAAGACTACTTACCTAACCAAACAGTGAAACCTAATAAATTTCCTTCTAACTTCCGATTGCAGAAGAAATTTCACCACAGATACATTAAGAGTAGCAGTAAAATAGCTCTTGGAAAATTCTAGGGAAAAATTAATTCTATCAATTCTAGTACAAATCATCAGAAAAATTAAAAAAAAAATTAAAGAGTGAAAATCCCTAATTGGTGCTGGAATTAGTCCTGCCTGAATATCAACCACTATGAAAAGTCTATTAGATGTAGTATGGATGGGACATGGATAAAAAATGAACTCAGGGAGAACATGAAATGCACCAGCCCCAAAGTGCAGCATGACTGTGGGACTCAACAGAGAATATCTTGGGATTTTCTAGCTTAGAAAATCAAAGACTAGAGGCAGGACTGGTGACCTATGGAGAGGGAGGCCCTTGATGAAATGATGAGGGAGACCCAGGGTGAACGTTCCATTTGGAATACCTTGACCCACTGGGCTTGAGGAAGTTGTAGGAAGTGGTTCTAGTTCAGCTTGCTGCTTTTCCCTGTGACCCACAAATAAATCCCCAGGATCAGGAATATATTACCCTGGCTCCTGGGAGGGATGGTCAATATGAGCTGACTCCCTTCTTTAGAGTTCCCAGAATAAAACATATTCCCTAGCAGATGGGAATGTGCTGCCACATTCCTACCCCCTTTTGCCTGGAACATATGTAAGCATTCACTGGAGACAGTCTGATTAAAACGTGTCCATTTTTTGGCATCTGGCTACCTCCCAGTCCCATGATATATCTGTTGGTGGTGGGGAAAATAAGAGATCTCTCCACTATGGTGGAAGATGTGCATTCATTGATCAGATCTCTCTGCATCAGCTATGGATGGAAAGTGTTGACCGTGAGAGACCAATGGCCACCAGTGAAGCTGGCCTTGCTAGGTCTCTTCTCTATGTGAAAAAACGCTGTTCCATCCTGTCCCTATGTAAGTTGTGCTTTTGCCGATGACTCCAACCCCTGCAGAGCATGGAGTGGGTGGGGACCCTAGGTCTGCTGTTCCTGGTGGCAGCCATTGTCATGCTCCTGCTGTCCTCCATGTGGGGAGACCCTTCCCTTCGAGATAGCAATGAGTGTGTCTCTGATTTATAGCATGGCACAGTGAGCTGAGTCTGAGAAAGAAATAAGGAAAGATGGGCACTGAGCTGCTTCCTTAGACTAATGAGAGTCACAATGAATATAGGAAATACTTAGGCCAAATCTCCCATAGATGCAGATCTCCTGCTGGGATAATGTTAGCCCCATTCCCAAAGGGCAACTGCAACAATGAGCTAGAAACTCCCCCCATCTCCACAACAGAGTGCTGAGCAAACAGCTTCTGAACAATGAGCTTTTACCTAAATATAAAAATGGAAAACAAAAACCTTCCAAACATACACATCATCAGGATATTTTCTACCATGTAAACTTCCTTACTACATTATTCAAAGAAATTTGATAATTAGAATAAACATATCTATAAAAGGTAACTCAATGGTAGACCCGGGTTCAATTTCAGGTCCGTGCACTTCCCAAAAAACAAACAACAAAAAAATTCAACAAATGCTGCTGCAATAACGGGATACTCACAAGGAAAAAAATAATGAATTTTGTGACCCCTGCCACACAGCATACAAAAAAAAAAAAGATAACCTAAACAGAGAAGTCATGTTCTAACTATAATGACCTGACTGAAGGTAGGATGCAGATCTATTTAAACTAAAATAAAATTTAAAATGTAAATGTAGCTATCATTTGTATTTTGCCTTAAACATATCACAAATTAGAAGATACATACATTTTGTTTGTTGAGTTATTTTTACTAAAGGATTTTTTAAAATTCTTGAATGTTTCATTTGTGTATGCCAATCCAACACATGGATTATTAGTAGTGCACCCATGACATAAATTGAAGTACAATTCCCTAGTAAATGTGTTTCCTCTGGGTAAGCAAAAATCGCTTGAATAGCGTACCCAGTTGGAACATGTTCTTGACCTTGCTCCACAGTTTGGTAGGTATGGACCCATTGTAAATAACATCACGTCAAGGCGCTCCTTCTGCTAAGGTGCAGACTAACAGAACCAGATTGCACTTTAATCTGGGTTACCGGAGCCCTTTATAAGCAGAGTGAAAGTCAGACTGAGAGAAAAGTCCCCAGGAGCAGGCAGAGTTGCAAGTCAACGAAACCTTAAAGAAAAAGGAAAAGATGCCGCCATGTGCATTGTTATATGGTGGGAAATCCAAGGAGCACCAAAAGAATACAAGGCAGTTCGAGGATATAGACCCTGGGAGGAAGTAAACCTTCTAGCTTTTGTAACGACCAGCCAATAAATTCCTGTGGTGAAGCTAACCTTTGATACGGTATTTGTTTTACCAGCTGGGAAGCTAAAACATCTCATTCAAGATTCATCATTTACTAGTTGCTTACACACTTTCCATCACAAAACCTCGTTGATATTTTCTGTCATTTCTTTACCTGTTCTCTCTTTTGTTACAGGTTTATCTATGTTTTTGTTTTATTTTTTAAACTCCTTTATCTACTTTTACTGGGATTACAGGAATCAGCAGAGATAGCCATGTGAATTAAATACATGAAGTTTAGTTAGAAACCAGATCAACACACTTTTAAGGAAATGGGTGTGCGCAATTAATATTAATTTAATATTAAATTTTAAAAAATTCAAAATGCACAATGTGCCAAAGCAAAAGAGAGAGGAAAGGATTGAAGAAATAGATACACTAATCATATGGAGAAAGTTAATAATATTCTATTCTTGAAGGTAATAAAGATCTTCAGTTGAAGCTCAAAATTTTTCAAAGGCAAACATCATCCGAGTTATATTAGGATGAAAATGTACAAAACTAAATAATATCGGAGAAAATACACTCAAAATAACAGAGGCATATCTGAATAAAGACAACCAGTGAAAACTCATAGCAGAATAAGAAAGCTAATGGAAGTCAAATAAAAATATTTTAAAAATTAAAATGGATGCTGATACTCATTAACAAATAGAAACATCTCAGATGATGTTAAAAGAAATTCCCTCTATGTGCCGTCATTTTAGAAGAAATAACTTTTTGTTAAAAATGAAAGACTGTGCAAAAATACACAATGCATATGCAAGAAAAATCAAAGTAGGAGCCACAACATTAAAATAAAAAATAGAAGTAAAGTTAAAAATCAATATTTGAACCAAAAATAGATTGAATTCATTTTTGACATTTACAATCTGTGTATGGGAGCTAGAACTGTCAAGAAGTTTATTTTCAAAAAAAAAAAAACAAAAGAAGCATAAACACAAAACGTGAGAGGCACATGGTGAAAAAAAAATGGCCAGAAAGTAGGAGATTTAAATAATATGGCTCTCTAAAATGTTGACAGAACAAAAACATGGTAAAAACATAGATATGTAAAAACAAGAAAAATCTCTCTCCTGTTCCCAGAACATCCAATTACTAAAACAGTGAAAAATAAAGATTCCATGCTAAATTCTAGCCAAAAAGTATTTTATTCACATAAAATTTACCAACACAAAATGTTTAAAAACTTTTGGCACCCATGTGCCAAATAAATAAAGAAAAGGTTGTTTTTGAGGTTGTGAAGACAACCTCAAATCTTGGCCACTGTATAAAAACTAATTTCTGACTCAAGAAATACCCAATCAGAGGGCAGGCCACAGTGGCTCAGCAGACAGAATTCTCTCCAGCTTGCCGGAGACCTGGGTTCAGTTCCTGATGCCTGCCCATGCCAAAAAAAAAAAGAAATATCCAATCATCTAAAAAAAATGAGATCCAGTATCATAACATAGGTATTTCATTTGTTTAAAGTGATGCTTGAATACATCTTAAAGAATATGAAAGTAAATTTTGACAAAGAACGATTTAGGTGACTTTTCTCTGCAGTTATTATACTACATTCTATAGCAATGACAATTTGAACCAGACAGCTCTGGTTCCTGAATAGATAGGCAGGTAATGAAGCTGAGCACAAAATCTTAAAATACCCACAAGGATCACACTTAAGTTAGACTTTAATTAATTAATCAATAATTTGTGCTAATATATTTGGCAACCTACATAGGAAAATGAATAGAGTCTTTACCTCACAACATGTGTCGAACTAGTATGAAATCGTTAAATATAAACAAATAAAACCATGGAAGGACAAGAATAAAATACAGGAAATGTATTCATTCATAACTTTTATAGGGGAAGTCTTTCAAAGTGTAACATCAAAAGAGAAACTATAGGAAAAGGTAGATTTTTGAAAAAAGTTTAAGAATATCACAAACCATCATAAGCAATATTAAACCAAATGGGGAAGTTACAATTTATGGAGAGGAGGACAGTGAATCCAATAGGAAAAAACAAGCAAAGGTCCTGGTGGTGCATTTAGCCACGTAGAGCCTTCCAGACCCTTGCAGTTGGCCTGAAAGCTTGAGAGGGACTGGGAAGCCAGAGACCTCATTTATTAAATGCTCTTAGAGTTTGGGGTCCAAGCTTCCACCAAGAAGATGGAACAGTATAAAACATTCAAGAGACGAGTGTGGGGAAAGCTATGATTTGCTTGTCCCTGTTATTACCGAAGGCACATTTAGTCATGGAGGTGATGGGTTAGTGTCCGCAGCGGCCAGGACACCAGGGTGAGTTCCTAACTTTTTAGAATTTAGGAGGCAGGACCCATGGCATCAGTTACTGCTCATCGCATCCCGAACTTTGGAAATGGTCCCTCAGCTCCCGTGGTGGGCCGATTTTGCAGCATTTTTCTCATGGTCGCTGTTTTCATTCAGGTTCCTTAGAAGCAGAGTCAGAGATGGGGATTTCTGTGTGAACGGTTTGTTGAGAGGATTCTGTGGAGAAAAGGGGAGAAGAGCAGGATGGTGGTAGGGAGAGGCTAAGCTTGAGCAAAGTTTTAGCTTATCCTGCAGGGAGCTCTGGGTCACAGATAGCACCACCTGGAGGCAAGGGACCCTTGACACCTTTTGTACATTATCAGTAATTGGCTGTGGGCTTCCTCTGGTGAGGAGAGTGACTTAATCTCCAAGGTCTGGCACTTCCCATTCGGCCAAAGGAATTTCTCTTGGAAGTGGGTAGCTGCGGGTCAATGCTCAAGGCAGCCAGGCATGGCATGCTGGCCAGGCGAGGGGAAGGTGTGGGTCACTGACAGCATCTAAGATACATGCCCAACCTGAAGGCTGTTTTAGTGACACAAGCATTATATTTCTGTCGCTTGTGATAGCTGCAGTGGTTTTTGTTGTGTGCCACTAAACCTGACTAAGAGAGTTGTCAGCAAGGACTCACAAAATAGGAACTATAAATTGCCAACAAAGTGATTAAATATTGTTTGGTCCCCCTAGTAATCGAATAGTGCAAATTAAAGAAAAACTGATGAAAATCCCCTTATTGGATTAAGAAACGTTAAAAAAAGGTAAAGTTCAAATTTGGCAACATGTAGGGAACTGGGCATTCTAATAAGCTGGTGGTAACTTAAATTCATGTAGCTTTTCCTGACAAAAATTTGGCACTATATGTCAAAATCCTTACAAACGTTCATTTGCATTCTCTTTGACCAACCAACTGTACTCTAAGAATGCTAATGAAACAATTTCAACTACTCAGAAAATTTACAAAAACATTATCTATACCAGACAGTTATTCATAACAATATCTATAGTAACAAACATTAGAAATAATCTAAATTTAATTTAATTTAATTTAATTAAATACTCAGTATCTGCGGTGTAGTAGGAGCTACGTGCATACACATAGAGCAATGTACATCTATTAAAATATAAAAATCCAATAATATTGAAAGTTGTCAAGAAATGTACATGGAAAAGCAGCTTACAAAAAAGCAAATAGGAAACAAATTTTATTTTGGCAACTATAGTTATGTATGTATAGGAAAAAACAACACCAAGATGTTTATCGTCCTGATTTCTCGGTAGTGGAATTATGGCCAGTTTTTATTTTATTCTTTTTTGGTTGTCTTTATTTTCTATTCTTTCTACAATCAGCTTATATTACTTGTGTGATTTAAAAAAATGTTTTACTATTAAAAATCGGGGGCTCTCTGCTTATTAGCATTTAGTCTCCGTAGTTGTAGAGTTCAGGTGGCTGTGCTGCAAAATTTGGCATGGGCTTTAAAATCTTTTTGTTTTTTTTTCTCTTCTTTGGATTTCTGAATCTAACACAAAAGACAGAAGGAACAAATTACTTGTCAATAGTCTTTTTCATGCTTCTCCAGAAAGACTGTTCACACTTAATGCTGCAGCTTTTATCTGCCCAGTGGACCCCAAAAAACACTATCAGGAAAATACAGTGTTCTGAGAGGGTGCGATGATTCAGGGATTGGAAATCTTTATCACCTAGCAATAGACTGGCAGTTCAGAGAGCCAGAAGGCTTCAGGTTGTGATAGGAATTGGAGCTGTAAGTCTCCTTTCTGTGCTGTTTCATTTGCTCTTTTTGAATGAATGGAACAAAACTGAGAATTAACCACCCCTTCCCCAAACCTCGCTTCGTATTGCAATTTTGACCTTGCTCACTGCATCAGCTATTTCTTGTAGTTGATCTGAAGCAGGAGCAAACTGTGGATTCATACTACATAAATTCATCATCTCCAAACTTATGTAGCTATTCCAGAACATCCTGCAGGGTCGTCTTTTGTTATGACCTGCAGTAAAACCTGATGGTGTGTGTACTGTAAACACTGCAAGGTCTAGCTAACAAATGGGTGTCGAGTCATTTCTAAAAATCCATCCCTACTTTAAGATATTTTACTTGTGTGGTGAAGTACATACTTTATTTAGAAGTTCTTTTATTATTATTTTTAGGGTTTTAAAATTATTTCCTTCTCAAATGTCACAAAATGTCTTACCATCCATCTGCTCAAGAGACATAATTATGAAACTGACAGTCTTTTCTGACACCTCCCTGAAGTGGGAGGATCGAACACATTTTCATTCAGTTTGGGAACTCATATTCTTGGCTTCCTACTTTTCCCCGTAGGACTGGGCCTTTTGAACAGGGTCCATATTATTCAAGATTTTGCAAGATGTGTAAGAAAACAGGCATTCTTTGGAAGACGATATAGCCTGTTGGCATGCTCAATAATTCTACGCCATGAGTGGAATTTTAAGCAATCACTGCAACCAACAATTGGCTAACTTCAGCTGAACAGTTGGTCAACTCATACACACATTACACTCACCTACATATGTGTCTCTTCATTGTTATGTAGACAGTATAAGACCTTGTAATATTCGTAAAATTCTAACAGAAAATATAAGATTTATGAATAACATCAGACCACACACTAAAAATATCAGAAATGATGTTTACTTTAAAAAAATCATCAGTTCTAGCCCATAACCTGTTTTTAAAGTACAATACACAATTTTCTCTACAAGAGCTTCTAAGCATCTTCATCTTGTTTATTTAAAAAAAGTCTTTACTAAGACCCTGGAGTGGCACCAGTCACTTAAAAAAAAACACTTTGGGACAAGATAGATGTTCATGAGAAGCTGATTTAATTCAGTATGGCCACTGGTATACTCTGATAAGGTGATCAGTCTTAGAGGGTTTTTCAGCACCAGTAAATCAGAATTTTTGAGGTTGAGCCTCATTTCAGAAATAGCTATTTTTGTACAACTGAACAGATTTCAATTCTGGTAGCAATAGCTCTGAGTAACAAGTTATCTGCTTTTTAATTTTTTAAGTCATATTTTAAGAGTGTACCAAAAATACAATACAATACAATAAATAAAAATACAGATATAAGAGCATGAAAGATTATTTTAGAACTTAAAATCCACAGTGATTCAAGAAAGTGGTTATTTTAAACTCTAGATATCAGGTTAGATTAATCAAAGCAAATTTAGTTGGTACAGTACGATATGCAACAAAACATGGAACATAAGCCCTGAGACCCTTTGCTACTCCATAGTTACAGCTTATAATGTAATTAAGAAACATAAATATTTGGAAAATGTAGGAATTACATCAGAGTCTGAGAAAAGAGTTTGCCAATGTTTTGTCTCATTAGGAACATTTATAATTGCCTTTATAGTATCTTCAGAAGAGCTTATGGAGAGAACCTAAGAATACATGCGTTCCTATAAGGCATCATGTTCTTTTATATGATAGTCTCTCCCTGTTGAAGTCTTCCAGCCCAGATAGAAAAGATGTCGTTGGAATACACAGGGCTGAACTAACAATAGCCAGAATGAAAACGATGAAAACAGATAGGAAGTGACAGTTTATTGAGCACCTACTCAAACTGTCACTACTGGTGCTAGTGACCATTAGACACACAAATGTTCTCATTTAATTGCTTCCCAAGGCTGAGAAGGCATTCATCTTTCCATTATTCACATGAGAAAACCACGGACAATCAGAGCATGCCACTCACACAGAGGTAGGATGTGGCTGGGTAGCACGTGTTTGGTTCTACTGCACCCTGCGTTTCGATGAAATATGGCTACCATGGAAGAATAAAAAAGACACAGAAATGGTTCAGATTTTGGGGACGATTTAAAAGTAATACCAGCATATGACCATAAATTGAAAATGGTAATATTAGTTGCAGTTGCAGTTTTATTTTTAGCAAGCTTCTGGATTTAGTATGTGTTTGTTTGCTTTTGGAAGGAAAACTGGTTTGTAGTGGAACATTCAAACAGAGGTATACATTGGACAACTAAAATGTGTGTATGTGGGTGTTGCATAAATCAAAATATAGTTCTTTAAGGTAATTGGTCCCTAAAAATAGTTTTAGATTCACCTACAATAATGATGCCAAGAGTTGTAAAATAAACCATGTGCTTTTATTATTGTGATGCTTTTAGTTCCAAATAATTCCTCACATTCTCATCCCTGCGTGTGCAAGGAGATAAAAGAGAATAGGTGGGGTAGCTCAAATCTTTTCATACATGTAGCTTGATACCAAGGACTATACAATTAGAGTACAGTACAGCTGTATCAGTCAGAATTCAGTTGCAGATAACAACTTTAAAGAAGGAAGAGATGTAATACTGGGGTTTAATTATGGATTTACAGAAACCACCGAAGGGTAGGCAGAAATCACTGGGCTGAGATGCATAAGACGCCCACAGAAACTCCATAGAACTGGCCAACCAAGAGAAGTACCAATTTTGCCTCAATCCAGAATCTTGAAAATGGAGTAGCTGCTGACCCAGAGGCTGACTCAGCTGCTGAAACATCGAACTGAGGACCAAGGAGCTGCTGCCAGAAAGGTTGTACCCAGATTCCTGTGCAACTTCTTGATGTGCAACAGCAAAGTGGATGTGTTGAGGGCTATTGCCTGTCTCTCTACCTAATTGCAGATCCAACACTCAGAAGAGTGCATCTAAATACTGGACCCTAAAGTACATGTGAAACCCCATCAGCAAGGGAATCTGGGAAATATAATGTTTGGCTGTCAAGCTTCTACAGTAAAGGAGTGTGTGGAACAAGATAATAAAATTTCTATACTGCAACAGGGAAGCAAGGTCCACTAGAGGATTTCTCCAATTCACGTGGCTGAGGTAGAAGGGAGAAACAGTACTTCTGGGAGCTCATCTAGGTCTTAGGTACATAATCAATGAGGAAAAATATGACTCCTGAGTCCTGGACAGCCTCGGAAACCATTAGCATAATGAGAAAGACATAGGGTTTGGGGGATTTTATAAAACCTCTAGTGTAAACTTGGAACCTTCATTTCCATCCTTTCCAAGATTCCTTTAGTGAGCTGATAAGAGTGCCAGAAATAAGACCATTTTAAACAACAGCCAGGGATTTTCTGAACTATACTCTTTCTTCTTTTGCATAAGTGTAAAAGGTGAAGAACTCCATTAAAGAGATTGAGTAGATTGATCCCAGAGCCACAATGATGAAATTTATTTCAACTGATTTTTCCCAGTCCAGTTGTACTGTACGTTCCTGATGCACAAGGAAAATGATCATTCCATATGATAAATTCATACTGCAAACCCTTGCAATGTGCCAAATGAGCTTTTATGTGACACAGTAACTTTTAAAGCTTGCCAAAACTTTGAAATGTTGGAAAAGGTGTTGCTAGCTTTCAACATGTGCTAATTGGGTTTGCCTACCCAGATGGCATAGGAGGAGAAGGGTACAAAAAAAAAGGTTCCAGCTTCTAAACTGAGCTAAAAAAGAAAAGAATAGGGAGAACCCACACACACACAAAAAAACATCATTTAACCTTCTTCAGACTGCTGAATATAATAGGGTGATTTTAATTTTATTTATATTTTAACGGATTTGTGTATACCAGACACTATTTAGTGAAAAAAAATAGAACTATAACAGCATAAGATAAATAACTGAAGTCCTATAAAGATTGTAAATGCAGTTCAACTTAAAATGAACCATCCAAATTTTGCAATTATATGAAAGGTGTTTAGCATAGCTGCTTAAACAGAGTGGCTTCTATGTGAGAAAATTGGTCAGATTTTCTTGTTGCTTTATATGAATTTTTACTGTATTCTACAACAATAACCAGCTTTTCTTTTCTTTGTTTTCTTTTTGTGTTGGGCTTGATACAATTCTTGAAATCTACAAAACTGAGACATAGCTACTGCCTCATGTAGAAATGACTAAAAATTAAATATATGAAGAAAACATGCCATTTCCCGTTTTAATGGTCAGTGCTTTATATTTTGTGTGAACAGTGTATATATCATCAGATTATTTAAAATGATTTCTAGCATCCAGATTTCAAACAATAATTTTCAAATCAATCACCAAACTAATTAAGTGGCTTTGCTTTTCATTGAATCTTACTTCGAATATTTTCTGATATTTGATTTGCTGAGAAGTTATAGCAGTCTGACCAAGAACTTGGACAGCTAGACTATCTGATATTCTTGGAAATGTAGTGAATGACTGATTTGGAAAACAAACAGGGCACTGAACTGAAGTCAATTCCATCCATGATAAAAATTTAATTTAAAATTTAGTGGAAATTATGTGACCTTGTCCTCTTTTCATGAGAAAAATAGAAACTATGTTTTTATTTATGTCAAGATATTGAAATGAAATAAAATTTTTAATTTTAAGCATCTAATAAAATCTGCATAGGAACTTAGTTGTTCACACACTAGCCTCAGCCTTTCCTTGAACCTCCTTGAAATGACCAAAGGAAAAGAGGAGAAAGACTTGAACGACTCTTGGAACCCAGGGAAATGTGATCAGATTTGGAGTCATCCTAGTACATATAATAACCTTGAGACAAAATGAAAAACCAACAAAAGGGAATACATAGAGCTGAATCGCAACAATCCCCCTCTCTGAAAGAAAGGTGGTATTGAAGGAAACTTATAAGTAAGGAGATTGCGAAGCCACATAAATGCCCTGTCATTTGAAAGATTAAAGGCTAGAGGTGACACCATGTCCTTGTGCACAGTTTTGTTTTGTTTTTGCCACTGTGGGTGTAGATTTGGAGGCCGTTTTGTGCAGGGGCTTAGCACAAATGTGGCACAAGTGAGAAGGCCTTTATCATGACACAGATTTTCTCTCATGTAATAATTAGAAGAACCAAATTATATCTTATTAAAAAATACTCTCCAGATGGATGAAAGAATTACATGTAAAATAAATGGAAATAAAAAGGAATTGATAAAAGGGATGAAAAGGATGCATAAGATGAGTAGAAGAAAATATGGATATTGTATACGTTATTTCCTGATGATGAAGATGTTTTCCTAAGGCATGGCAGACTACATAAAATAAAATGGTAAATAAGTAGGTATATAAACAGGTAGATCGATGTGTAGGATTATTTTAATATCTGTTGGTTAAAAAGCCCTAAAACCTAATTATAAGGGAAAGTACCCATTGGATGACAGTACACATGGATTAGCATACGTAAAATGTAAAGAACAGTTAAAATCAGTTTAAAATGCTCCTAATTATCTTTACAGTCTTAGAGAAAAGTTATTTAAAATTTCTGAGATTGTATTGTTTCTACAGAAGCTAATAAAATGTCTTCATTTTTTTCTGTATATTTGGTAAGTTAAAGTATGTAAAACTTGCTTTAATGTAGCCCGGCATGTAGTAACTGTCCAATAATAGCTATTTTTTTTTTTAATAATAGCTATTTTTAAAGATTGTTTTCAAGAGCTCATTGATCTTAATTTCTTCCTGAGAACTATGCAGTCCTGCAAGATCCAGTCCCGGTCAGTTCCCTAGCGCTCCACTCCTGGGGGACACCACCCCTTCTTGTTGCTTGGAACTTCTTCCACCAGATCTCTGAACAGTTCCTTCTGCTCCAAAGGTCTTCCCTGGCCATTTCATCTAGCTTCCTGCCCAATCCTGGACCTTCTCCATCACAGAAATTGAAGTTGAAACCTGCTTTGTTTGCCTCTTCGGGTTTGTCGTGGTCTGAAATGAACTTGCCTTTTTTTTTTTTTTCAGTGTTCTGCTTCTTACCTGTCTCCGGTCAGGAGCTCCTATGCGCTGTGAGAGCAGAAGTTTGTCTGTCTTGGTCACCACTGTATTTCCAGCGTCTAAAACAATGCTTCCTGGGGCAGAGTAAGGATGTAGTTGAATAAATGAAGGAATGAATGAATGAATACAATAAAAACATAAAAGATGATTCCTTACAAATGATCCATGACTATAATAAAGCATTTCCCCTTAACTAATAATCAAAGACCTGCAATTAAACAAAAGTGAGATAAAATCTTTAACCTATTAAATTGGTAAGCATTGTTTAAATGTTGATAATGGCCACTCTCAGCAATCATGGATGCATAAACAATTTTGCTTCACTGCTTGAAGGTATTTAAATTGGTAGAACTTTCTAGAAAATACAATTTATTAGTACACATCCTTTGATCCTTTCCATTAATTTAATCTAAGAAGCTATCATTTTTTTTCCTGTAAGTATATTCTTCTTGAGACTTTTTATAATTGTTTAAAATAAAAGGTAACAGAATATTAACTGAATAAATGTTGCTGTATTATGCATTTTACCTCCATAAATATAAGTTCATATAAAATATTTTGATAGCATATGGATCTGCTCCTGGCTTATTGTCAAGTGAAAGATCACACTTTAGAGCAATGGCATACTATTACTCTAATGTTGTGAGATGTACATGCTCATGACATTTATATATGTAGTTGTGTTTACATACATGTATCAATTTTTTCCAAGTTTTCTACAATGTTATTATAGATATAAGCAAAAAAATGATTATGAAATGGGAAGAATTGAAAAAAATGTGTTAATAGAATCACATTAACAGTTGATACTATGAAACCGCTTTCATTTTTCTCACTTAGAAAAGTATCCACCTCCCTTGTACTAGTCCCCCAACACTGATCAATAGACTAGTGGCCCCTTCCCGTTGCCTTATTAGTTGGGAGCCAACTTAACTTTTGTGTTGATATATCATCTTCAGAAGGATGAATCTACACCTCCTTGATGTGCTGCTGCTGTAATTACCATCAGAGAAATGCAGCCACCCCAAATTATATTATACCAGGTCAAAGAAAGGCCAAAACCAAGAGTCTTTTCTTATCACCTGAAAGCTAGTGGCATATTCACTGGTTATACTCAGCCTGTTTTTTTTGTCCCCTGTATTTTAGCTGTCTCTTGGACTTAAGCCATTGGTTGCCTGGATCAGCATGTTCAGTGGTTCTCAAACCCTTTGGCTTGAAACATTGGCATGTAATGAGTTAACACAGGATGGTCCCAAATCAGTCTGTCTATCCATTTATCTATCTATCTATCTATCTATCTATCTATCTATCTATCTATCTATCTATTTACCAATCATCTATCTACCTACCTACCTCTTATCTATCTATCTTTAGAAAGAGAGGGAAGGAAAGAAGGAGAGAGTAGTATTAAAATGCTTATTTTCAAATAAAAACATGATTTTCAAATATACGCTACCTAAACCAGTTTGGAAATGTTTGAGACCTTTCAACTGCATTGGCCTGTAAATCCAGTCTTTCCATTCCTCTTCTGTTGATCCATTTTTCTTTTGGTAAGCTAAACATTAATTATAACTGGCAAAATTTCCTTCTTTATTGTTCGAGGATGAGGCTCAGGGTTTTTGAACCCTGAAAGTACAGTGTACTCAACAAACACAACCTCTAAGTACTGGACACATTTGGTACACAATGATTATTGATTGATTGAACAAATAAATAAATGAAATACTGAAGGACTGTGACAATGATAGTGTCTTCAACAAAGGGTCTGTGTTTCCAAAAAATTGTCTTCAACTTTGTGTCAGATAGAGGAAGAGAATTCCAAAATCATTAGAATGATTATGGAGAAATAACCAAAGTTCCCTCTAATTCAGGATGCCTTCGCAGCTGTTAACCAAAGAGAGTAAAAGAAATCAGCATCAGGGATCTGTTTTTCTAATACAGTTCAGACTTTGCTGAAGGGACTCCAGTGAGGTAAGAGCTGATTTAGAATTACAACTACAGTGCATCCATCAATACAGCATACTAGTCCCAAAGGGAACTCAGAAAATGCTCCTACTGATTGTTTCCAACCTTTGCTGTGTTTTCTATCTCTTAGGCGTACTAAAATGCACAACAACAACACAAAACAAGTTTCACATGCATAATCTTAACTTACCAAGTAACTTTTGTTACTTTTCATTTAACCTAGACTTTTCCCCCAAATCATTTTAAACATCAGACTTCATCTGCATACATCTCCAAGGTTACCCAAGTTTGAAAAAACTTCAGTTTAGGGACAGTGCTTTTCTAAAGATGAGGATAAACATTTTTAAAAAGGTACGCTAAATTGATTGTTGTAATAAGGCACTGAAAATACCATAAAACGTATAGGAAATGACTCAGCACTATCTATTTGTTTTTGTAAAATAATAACCTTTTCTTTATTTTTTTACTTTAAGCTAAAATGTGCTTGCTTTCTTCTTGTTGGTATGTTTACATTCCGTGTAAGTCCATTAAAATGTAGTGATCGCATGAACCTTCGTTGGAGAAGTCTCTCATCTGACTCGGTACTGAGTGAGTCAAGTCTGGGTAGGGTGCTCTCAGCTGTGGATGCATTAGAATAACGTGATGCGACATTGTCAATTTCACTGACCTAAGAGCCATTATTAGAAGAGTATTTTATATATATATACTGTGCAGAGTACTAATATACGAAGATATAATGATTTATCACCCCCAGTGAAAGATACGTAGCTACATCCTATTTTATATGCTCGACTTTAATCACCTTTCAAGGACCAGGACTTCCTCCCTTCAGATATTTGCAGTCATTTTAAACAGCTGATCATTGGGCTGTGATCAGATTAAAAGGACAAAAGAATTAAATAGCCTTTTCAACTATGGGCAATGATTGTTCTTTCCAACCACACTATTAACAGGAACATACATTGGCTCTTTTACAAATTAAGTTGAAATTTTGAAATAATTGCAATTCATTGTATCAGATGGACAAATAAGAGGTGCTGCTGCAAGTGCTCACACAGGCACAAAACACATTACACGATTGCAATGTTTTTTTGTGTAGACAATGCTTCATTTATACCCAAAGTACATGGAAACACACACACAGGAAGATGGCAAAAGTGTGACTATAAAGCCTATTAAAAGATCGGGTCGATATCTTCTTGCTGAAAACTAACTGCTGTTTGGCCTTGACATGACCTATAGAATTTTACCTTGGCAGGAAACCAACTTTGAAATTTGTTCTCTAGCAAATCATCGTGGCGATGTACTTCCAGGAATTAAATCCTTTACATCGTGTGGCAGTGTTGCCAGAGAGCGTGGAGGGTTTCTTCTGATAGGAACCGTGAAGGAGTCTTTGGCCAGAAATTCAAAGCCATATGTTAGTCCTGTCAAAAGTGATATGGATCTGCTTACAAAAACCTTGCTGGATGGCTCTGCCAGGAACCCCATGGCTGTGTCCTGCCGGAAAGCCACTGCATGCGATATCACTGCCAGCAATTGATGCTGCTCTGGGATAATCTAACAACCCTAAAAGTTCCACCTCTGGATGTCTGCTGCCAGACTATTAACAGAGGCTGTGAGTATATTACAGGGAAATAAGGCCTATTTGCCCTCTCTTTGGTGAGGGTGGGCAATCCTCTTGGCTTCAACTACTTGGAGTTAATTAGCTCTTTGGAAAGGATTCCTGGCTGGGATTATATTATTTGTTTCCTGATGTACGTGAGCTCTAGTTTACATTTTCCTGAGAATATACCTGAATGAGAGTTTCATTTATAGAAGGGTAAAGGAAAGGTAAAAGTAAACAAGATATTTTGTTTATAGTAGAGTAGTTGTGTATTAGTTAGGGTTCTCTAGAGAAACAGAATCAACAGGGAACACTTGCAAATATAAAATTTATGAAAGTGTCTCACGTGACCGTAGGGACGCAGAGTCCAAAATCCACAGGGCAGGCTGCGAAGCCGATGACTCCAATGGATGGCCTGGACGAACTCCACAGGAGAGGCTCACCAGTCAAAGCAGGAATGGAACCTGTCTCCTCTGAGTCCTCCTTAAAAAGCTTCCCATGATTGCATTTAGCATCACTAATTGCAGAAGACACTCCCCTTTGGCTGATTACAAATGGAATCAGCTGTGGATGTAGCTGACGTGATCATGACCTAATCCTATGAAATGTCCTCATTGCAACAGACAGGCCAGCGCTTGCCCAATCAGATGAACAGGTACCACAACTTGGCCAAGTTGACACCTGTCCCTAACCATGACAAGTTGCTACATTATAAAATACACTAAGTATCAACTTTGTGTTTACTGTACAAGACCTAGAGTGACAGTCAGTTTCCAAGTTTGATTTGTGGTTCAAAGTCAGTGTAGACAATTAACTTGCATATTCTGCAATATGGTATTATACATAGAGACTTGATTTTCATGAGAACATACCAAACTGAAAAACACTCTCAAGTAAGCCCATGCATATATTTGACATATTTTGGGCTTTGACTGTTTTAAAAAGACATTTCAATTTTGGACCAATAAACCAGCTTATCAAAGCTGTATAAAACTGTGCTACACAAAGTATGGTCCTTGGGTTGGGTCCAGTTTGTGAACAGTTTGTAATTAGTCCACGAAGAGGTAAGTACAGAAAATCAGGGGAATATGCTTAGAATATATGTAAGTACTTGATATTGCTGAAAAAATTATTGTCCTTTATGAAAGATTAGTGTGCAATAGATTGAAATTGGAAAAAATATCTCTTATCACAGATATTTTGAGGAACACCACCTCTGGAGATGGCAAACTCATCATTTCCTCCTGTGCTCTCCATTGCTAATTGATCTCAGATTGATTTAATCATTCCTTTATCACTGTCCATCTGGTTTTGTCCACTGTTATTTTTTTCCCATTATAAGGAACTCTGTTATAAAACCTTTCTACATAAATGTTTGGGTGCCTCTAAATTTATGTAGAAAACTTGTAATGGATCAACCAGCAGACGCCAATGGGAATCCTTTCTCCTTACTTCGTATTATTCTGGAGAACTTAACAAAGGAGGTTATTCTTTCAAAAACGAGGAGCCCTTGTCTATAACTTCCCTTACCTGCACTATTGACCCCAGTTGAAGAACCAATATGTAATTCCTCAATATTGGAAGAGGATTTTGGCCAAAACATACAATAGGGTATAATGATACTGGATTCACGGTCACATGGTTTAATGGGACGGAGCTCCTGTCATTTCTATATCACCCATTATCTTTACACTCACATTATTAATAAACCTCAATTGCAAATCCTGCTCCTGGCCCCTAATGGCTGTGCAAAATCACTCTACTTTGTTTTCCAGTTTTAGGTCTCTTAAAGTCTAAACACTGTCTTTTCCTCAACAGCTACTTTCAGAGAACACTGCATGAGTTGGGCACCGTGCCAGGTCCTGGGATTACAGCAGCAGGGAACATGGCACGAGCCCTCCCTGATGTCAGGACACTCAGTAGTTAGCAATAGAGAAAAGTGGTATCAAATAATTATACACATTATTATATAAATGCTAATGGAGAATAAAGGAGCTGATTAAGTGAATTTTCATATAGGTCTGAAGTGGAATAATATATATTCACTTAATATGATGGCATAAACTTACATGTTTTGGGATGAAAAGATTTCCAGAACATACTGCTTAGGGAAAAGCAGATTACAGAACAACATATGTAAAAAGCAAAATTATATTCTTTCAATTTTATGTGTATGGATTAGGCAATTATCTGTGTAGAAGTTTGGGAATAACATTTTTTTAAATTTTTTACACTTTTCCAAGTTGCTTTAACAATTTACAATTACCCTTATGGTTCTACAAGAAAGGTTAAGTTTAATTTTGAGTGGAATGTAAACATTTTTTTAATTTAAAAAATATTTAGTTTTTCAATGATAGAAATTTTTCATTTATCAAGACTTTTCTTTGTGATTTCTATGTTTAGTTTCATGTATAGATAGGCCTTCTCCAGATAACATATTCTATTAGTATTTACATTCTAACTGTAGTTTTGATTTCATGTTCTATCATTAATTCTGCAATTATTTTGAAATTTATTTTTATTAATCGAAGTAAGAAAGCATTTTATTTTATACCCCAAACAGCTGATCAATTATTCTGATACCAGTTGCAGAATAACTTGACATTTAATGCTCTATCATTCAGCAAGTACTTAAAAACCCTCATTCATTTCTGGGGTTTTTGTTCAATTTACTTATCTGTCTAATCAATGGCCAGAATCATATTATTTACATTATTTTATTTTATAGGTTATTTTGATATTTTTTAATATTAGTATCCCTGCATTCTTTACATTTCTCTTCGCCTTGCCCATTTTTAATCAAACCTAGCTATGAATTTTTCCTTGGGACAAATTACATAAAGATTATTTGAGGGAGAACTACCACACACTTTTATATTGAACTTAGAGGAATTTTGGTATAATTCTCTAAAATTTTACAAATAAATGCATAATTAAGATTTTGACTTGAATTAAATCTCAACAAATTTGAGAATCACGTTCACATTTGGATTATTCCGTCTTTCTATTCAACATCTCTCTCCTTAAAAGTTGGTGTCTGACTCTTTTCCTCTAGCTTTAGATGGGAGGTTTCCCATTTGATCTATTGTTCTTTCATCCCTAGAACCATTTCATCTCTCCGCAACTTGCCAGAAGGAGAAAAAAAGATCATGTTTCTCTTTTGAGCACAGTTTTAAAAATTAAATGAAACGTTATTAGAACAATCTCCCAGCGTGGGATAGGATGAGGTGGCACCATACTCAATAGATGAGCGCAAATAGTTCGAATCCTTAGAAACAGGTCTCCAAAATGTTGAAATGTTAAAAACATATAATTAAGGTTTAAATTTCAGTGCTTTAATAAGGGTCCCATCTAATACCGAGAGTAGCCATGTAGCCTAAGAACTCGCATGGTCTATTTTGTTTCATTTTTGTTGGTTGTTTCCTCAAGTACATGGCAGCTTATTCTAAATGTATTGCAACATTCTAGC
This sequence comes from Tamandua tetradactyla, assembly GCF_023851605.1. NCBI lineage: Eukaryota > Metazoa > Chordata > Mammalia > Pilosa > Myrmecophagidae > Tamandua > Tamandua tetradactyla. The sequence continues at coordinate 50,571,502 of NC_135343.1, read as the reverse complement.
ATTTCTGAAACCTGCGTTGTTGGGAAGAGTGACTCAGTTTTGCTTTGTACATCTGCTATTATTAAACAAATATTTTTGAGCCATTACTGTATGCCAAGAACAGTTCTTATTGCTTAGAATATAGTGGTGACTGCACAAAAATACTGGTTTCATGGGTTCATTTTTAGAGGATGGATTGTAAATACATAAACACATACATATTGTTGGGTAATGATAAATATCTCTAGATCATAAAACAAGGCAATGAGTTAAAGAGTGACCAGTGGGACACTATTGCTACTTTAGCTAAAATTGTGTGAGGCCTTCTGAGAAGGTGTCATTTAAACTAAATATTGAGAAGAAGAGAGTTATATGAAAAGTGTTCCAGAGAAAGTCCAAAGAACTTACGATAGGCCTAAGTATGGCTTTCTTCAGAATCTGGGAAATAAACCTGTGTTTCTGGAAGAAACTGGACAGGAATTGAGAAGAGTTAAGTTCACAGATCTAGGCAAAACCTTGCTGACAAGTAAACTAGCAAAGAGCTAGCACAAATACACACCTTATCAATCATCGTATCTTGTTGCCTACCTCAGCACCTAATAGGTAGTAGATGCTCAATAAATGTGTCTGGAAATAAATATAGTCTCCCAAAATGAGAAGCATTCAATTATTATAGCTATTGTTTTAAAACATAAGCATACAAAACTAAAACTTGAAGTCACTTTAATAGCATTGTTTTCTGTAGAAAAACATGGCTCAGAAGCTGGCTTATTTTCCTTTTTTTCTTTTCTCACAAATTCTAGAAAATGAAATATAATTAATTCTCAATAAGAGTTTCCCATTTGCTTAGGCAAAAACACTGACAAATAAAATTACATTTCCCCTGAAAATTAATTGTTCATAAAGGAACCCTAAACATTATGGAGTGTTCCTATTTCCAAGAATAATGAGTCACATTTTTATTCTGTTTAAAAGCTATTGAAGTACTGTAGTGCTTTGAAATTTCAAGGATATCATTTGCATTCAGTTTAAGGTTCTCCTCTTTCTACACTTCTCTCATTATTAGTGGAGTGTTTTGGGGGGTATTTTTGGGGGCAGATTAAGTTCTCATAGTATGAGTCTTTTCATGTTTGGGGTGATTTATCTCTATCTGCTTATCTGTTCTAAGGGATTCTACACTGCTTATCAGAAATGCCCTTGCTACCTTTACCACCCCCTTACTACTACTTGTTTCTGTTACTGGCTTGTAATCTGCTATTACACTCCAGCTGCCATTTGTGAAACCGGTGGTCTACTCCTTCATGGCTTGATTAAGCACAGCTGCCCCAAGATTTGCACCTGGACCCTGCTTCCTCAGCCCCTTCCTGTCTCCTCTGGACTTCCTCAGTATCCACCATCAAAGGAACCAATGTCAGGACCCTAAGACTCTGCTCCAGGATCAAGGCCTGAATCTGCTCTGCTTGATCAAGTGACCTTGTTGTCCTGGTTGCAAAATGTTTTAAATAATACCCCTGTCCCAAAAGTTAGAGCTCACGTATTACCATACAATATGCTAAGTACTTTAACAACATTATTACAAGAAAAAAATGCAACACTGCTGTGTGGCAGGTGCAATCTCCATTTTACAGATGGATAAATGGTAGCTCCAAAAGTGGTAACTGACTTCCCCAAGATCACAGGGTCAGTGACACTAATGGGTATGGCTAAAATTTACCCAGTCTGGTCTGAGTCCAGTGTCTGTGATGCTAACCAGGGTTCACTGATTCTCTGGTATTGAAAGTTTTGTGTGGTTTTTTTTCCCCAGGGAATTGTACATCCTTTGTCAAATATTTTAAACTGAGATCAGAGGAGAAACAAAATAGTTTAATCAGCCTTAAATCTACTAGATTTGGGAGATACTTTCTGGAGAAGGCTTATACCCACAGACAGAGCATTTCAACATTCTGGGTGACAGGGGGTGCTCATATGATTAGCCATAAAATATTTGCTTCCCATTTGGAACCTTGTTTGTTTAGAAATTTTAATACTTAATGGAGTAATATTTCCACTAAGAACACAACAAGCTATTTCCCCTGAATTGAAATCTGAGCTGCCAGCAGCCATTTTGTCTTAGTAGATAAATAAGCCAAGGGTGGGTGGGGAGTATTCTGGTGTTGTCCAAGTAATAGATATTGAATATCAGTGGGTAATTGGGTTGCTGTTGGGCTGTGGGGTCACGAGGAAGAGAGAAGGAGCCCAGGGGATTCCTGGAGGTATCTACTATTATTACCAGTTTCCAGAGTAATAGGGGATATAAGATGACAGCAACAACCATCAAAAGCTCAGATATGTTAGGACTGTGGACCTGCCCCACCCCACCCCCCTATAGAAAGATCACTGGGAAGCTGGGTAAAGATAAAAGGAAATTTTATGTGTTACTAGAGAAGTCAGAAATCAAAAACCCATCTCTTATGACTAGTGGCAGAATTAAGGACTGATCTCAATACATTTCCTTCCTTCATGCATGCATGTGTGTGTGGAGAGAGAAAGATTCATTATTAAATGTTATGGTATTGGGGATTGAGTCATGTCCCCCCCCCCCCCAAAAGCTATGTCAAGGCCCCAACCCCTGGTCCTGTGAACATGAACCTCTTTGCAAATAAGACTTTGGAAGATGTTATTAATGAAGGTGAGCCTTAATCCCATATGGCTGAAGCCCTTATAAGCAAAGGGAATTGGACACAGGGAGAAACCACCCGGAGAGCCAGAAGCTGGAAACCAACAGAACGTGTAAGAGAAAGGAGTGGCTAACACCACGTGCAGCGCCATTCGGCAGAAAAGCCCAGGAACCCCAGAAATTGCTGATCAGTCAGTAAAGAAAGACCCCGAGAGGAAGCAAGACTTCTAGCTTCTGAAATCATGAGCCAACAAATTCCTGTTAAGCCAACATATTTTATGGCATTTGTTTTAGCAGCCAGGAAACAAAAACAAATGGGCTGGCTATTGTTATGATTTAGTTGGTAATTTGTCCACTACACAGGTGGTATCCAGTCAGAAGTAAAGGAACACCCAAGTGCACAGGTAGTTCATGGATTTGGATGTTTCCTTTTGGTGACAACATACGATGTTTTGCTTATAATATATAGGATAGCTGAATTGTGGTAGACAAAATCACCACTTTGAAACACATACAGTGGTGTTGGAAAACCAAAGTTATAGATTATATAAAATAATCATTTTGCCTGCCCATATCAGAACCCCCTTCTACGCATGGGAAATTCCTCTGTGTTTAAATCTTCATAGGAACCAAATCTTTCTCCCACTAAAGAAACTGGGATACCAACCTGTCTTGTAGGAAAAGGGTAGGCAAAAGTATTTAGGCATAAATATTTGCACAAACACTCGAATCTTGAAAAGGGACTTGGCTATACATAGAAGCAGGGATTTTGTAAACTCACTTTTGGGTACAGATTGGACAGCAACAGTACCAGTTTCCCAGAGGCAGCAGTGCCTGCCCAGGGGTCTTGTGTCCTGTACATCAGCATCTATGGGACAAGTAGAACATCCAGCATTCACTGATGGATACATCTCATCATGCATAGCTCCCCATCATTCCTCCTATTTCCCAAATTGATCATGAGGATGTCCCATTCTTCTTTGAGCAACTTCATATCCTTTCAATACATTCAGGTTTTCTATTAGAAACTCTAAATGACAGAACATTGGGTTTTCCTGTTATGTTTGTTTGGTCATTTCAGTGTAGATGTTTCAAGATGATGACATATTAACCACATGAACTCTGGTTTTTATCATGGGCAGGAAGTTGCTGTTATTTTCTCTTTGAATTCTAAATTAGAACTCTAAATACACCACTAATGAATGTGTGCAAGAAATATGACAGTCTCCAGCTAAAGTTGAAAAGTCGATTCTGATAAAACGAAACCAGCCCTGTCTGTTACTTTATTCCATTTTTTTTCCGGCGACCATGAATGTTTCAGGCTTTTCCCCTTCATTTAAATTCCGTAGTTTAGTTTCAAATAATAACTGGGTGAAAACAATTTCTATTCCTCTATCGCCGAGGCCTCCAGTTATAATGAACCTTATTTTTAGTGTGTGCGAAAGAAGTTTCCAATTAATGAAATTAAAGAATCTGAGCTTTCACCCTTTTCTCTTAAGCAGATTTCATAATGCTTTGTAAAGGTTAACTTACCACTTCTTCAGGGACCCATGTTTCAGGTCTATGGTCATCTCATTATTGAAGTACATTTCATTTTATCCAGATTCATCATGAGTTCCAAAATACTGTGCCGTCTCCAACTCTTTCTCTAACATCTGGGGTGCTATAATTGTTTCATTAAACAGCCACCTCTGAAAGGCCAACACTTTATTAAGTAGCCCATTAATCTGCCTGCTTGGGGGTCTGAAAAGTTCCATGTTAATTTCCATTGACCTTGTATTTCTTATAATATATTTTTGGCAATATGTACCAACAATGATGGTGTAGCCATCAAACTCTACATCACTGCTTTGATATTTGAGTATCTTTTCTAGAAAATATTTGCTACTCATCAATTCTTCCATTGTTCTGAAAAGTAAAGTCTGCTTCATATTTGGAGCATAAAGACATTTTAAGAAGTATCCTAAGAAAAATATTTGCCATGTCTTTCCCCAAGTATTTAGAGGCTAGCTTGCATCTTGCTCTAATAAAGGTTTTTCTGCAATATGCCAGCCTGGGGCCCACTTTTCACTGGAATAGGAAGAATTCAATTCTGTGGAACTCCAACTAACAACTATCCCATCCCTTTAAGGTTTTGTTGTAGTCAGTTTTCATTACAAAATCCTACACATCCTTTTAAAGAGGCTGAATCTTAGAAAAGTGTAAATAAGAAATAGAAAATAACTTTTTTTTTTTAAATCTACAATTTCCTGAGTGAGAGCAAAAGGTGATCTTTTGGGGTTTGGCCATATCGTCCGTCTCTCTATTATCCATCTGGGCATAGACTTATTCATTCATTCAGCTGCTTTCCAATACATACTAATAACAGGTTCAGAACCTGGAGAGCCAGTGGTACACAAAACAGATAAACAAAACAAAACAACACCCTGCCCTTATAGGGTGTATAAGCTCATGGCAACCCACATTCACCCACCCCAAATTCTAACACATATTCTGTTAACATGTTGGTTCAGCATTTTTATATGTCAAAATATTTGAAACAATTTTCAATGTGGTGAAATTCACGACATGAAATTAACCATTTTAAAATTAAACTTGGCTCAGTGGCATTTGGTAAATTCACAATGCTGTGCAATCACCATGTCTAACAAGTTCCAAAACTTCTTTATCACCCCAAATGTAAACCCCATACTCATTACGCAGTCCTTCTCCTTTCCCACCTCCCCCGAGCCTCTAACAATCAACAATCTGCTTTTGGTCTCTATGGATTTATCTATTCTGAATATGTCATATAAATGAAATTATATGATGTGTGAATTTTTGTGTCTGGCTTCCTTCATTTAGCATAAAGTTTTTAAAGTTTTTCAAGTTATAGCACGTATCAGAAATTCATTCCTTTTCATGACTGAAAATATTCCATTTTATGTGTATACCACTTCCTGTTTATCCATTTATTGGTTGATGGAAATCTGGTTTGTTTCCGTCTTTTGACTATTGTGAATAATGCTACTATGAATAATCCTGTAAAAATATTTGTTTTTGTATCTGTTTTCAATTCCTTTGTCTACATGCTGAGGAATGAAATTGCTGGGTCACAAGGTAATTGTGTTCTTAGCTTTTTAAGGAAGTGCCAAACTGTTTTCCAACATGGTTGCATTGTTTTAAATTCCCACTAGCAAAATACAAGCATTTCAATTTCTCCACATCCTTATGAAGACTTATTTCCATTTTTTTCTTTTTTATTATAAACATTCTAGTGAGTGTGAAGTAGTGTCTTAGTGCTTTTTGACTGGCATTTCCCTAGTGACTAATGAAATATTGCTCACTTTTTTAAGGGTTTGCGGGCCATTTGTATACCTTCTTTAGGAAAATGTTGATGCAAGTTCTTTGCTCATTTCTTAAAATTGGGTTACTTATCTTCATTGTTTAGTTGTAAGAGTTCTTTATATTCTGGATACTAGACTATTATCAGATATATGATTTGAAAATATTTTCACCCATTCAGAAGCTTATCTTTTCACTTTCTTGATAATGTCCTTTGATGGACAAAAGTTTTGAATTTTGATGAAGACCAATTTATTTTTTTTTTCCTTTTATTGCTCATGCTTTTGGTATAAAAATCTAAGAAAGTTTTGCCAAATACAAGGCCCTTAAGGTGTTTCCCTGTATTTTCTTCTAGGGTTTTGTAGTTTTAGGTCTTACATTTAGGTCTTTGATGCATTTTGAATTAATTTTTGCATATGGTCTGTAAGGTAGGACTGCACTTCCATTTGTTTCCATACAAACATCCCAGTACCATTGGTTGAAGAGACTATTCTTTCCTTGTTGAATGGCTTGCATCCGTATCAGAAATCAATTGGCATAGAATGTTTATTTATGATTGAACTCTCAGTTCTAGTCCTCTGCCTGTATGTCTATCCATATGCCAGTACCTACACTGTTTTAAAGACTATTATTATAGTAAGTTTTAAAACAGGGATGTGCAACTCCTCCAACTTTCTTCTTTTTCAATATTGTTTTGGCTGTTTGCAGTCACTTGCAGTTCAGTGTGAATTTGAAGACTAGGGCTGCCACTTCTGTAAGAGTGGTGATTGGACTTCTGATAGGGATTTCATTGAATCTGTAGATAACTTTGGGCAGTATTGCCATCTTAATATTAAGCTTTCCAATCTATAAGTACAGAGGCCTTTCCATTTATTAGATTTTAGATCTTCTTTGATTTCTTTCAGCACTGTTTTGTAGTTTTCAGTATGCAAGTATTTTACCTCCCTCACTAAGTTAATTCCTAGGTATTTTATTCTTTGGGATATTATGTAAATTGAGCTGTTTCCTTAATTTCTTTTTCAGATTGTTTATTGCTAGTGTGTAGAAACATAACTGATTTTTCTGTTTTAATCTTGACCCCTTTAACTTTGTTGAATTTGATTATTAACTCCAATAATTTTTTCTGTATTCCTTGGGATTTTCTATATATATAGAATCATGTCATCTATGAATAGAGATAGTTTTGTGTCTTCCTTTCCAATTTGGTTTTCTTTTATTTCTTCTTCCTGCTTTATTTATCTGGCTAGAGCTTTCAGGCAAATGTTGAAAGCAGTGGTAAAAGAGAGTAAACTAATCTTGTGCCTGATCTTAGGGGAAACCTTTCAGTCTTTCACCATTGGGTCAGATGTTAGTTGTGGGCCTTTTTTCATAAGTATCCTTTATCATGTTGGGTAAGTGCTCTTGTATTCCTAGTTTCTAGGTGTTTTTATCATGAAAAGGTTTTTGATTTTGTCAAATGCTTCTTCTTCATCAATTGAGATGACCATGTGTGGTTTTTCCCCTTCATTCTTTGAATGTGTTATCTTACATTGATTCTTTTAATGCCCGGACATCCTTGTGTTACGGAGATAAATTCCACTTGGTCATGGCATATAATCCTTTTAATATGGTGTTGGATTCAGTTTGTTAGTATTTTGTTGAGGATTTTTGCATCTATGTTCTTAAGAAAGAATAGTTCACAGGATTTTTTTCTTGTGATGTTTTTGTCTGATATTTATATCAAAATAATACTGGCCTCAGAAAATTATTTGGAAAATTCTCCCTCCTCCTCTAACTTTTCGAAGAGTTTGAGAAGGATTGTTAATTTACCTTTTGCCTGCAATTGCTACATCTTATTTTGTTAGTCTTCATTTATTCCCACTTTAATTTTTATTGTCTTTCCTTCAACTAGCTTTCAATTTAGTTTGCTATTCTTTTTCTCATTGTTATGGTGTAAAGTTTGGTTATTAATTTGTGATCTTTCTATCTTCCTTTTGTATTATTATGGCAGGTGTTTATAGCTATAAATTTCCCTCTAAGCACTGCTTTTACTACATCTCATGAACCTTTTTTTTTTTTTCGCATGGGCAGGCACTGGGAACTGAACCCAGGTCTTGAGCATAGCAGGCAAAAAGTCTGCCTGTTGAGCCACCGTGGCCCACTCCATCTCATAAACTCTTATATGTTGTATTTTCATTTTCAGTCATCTCATTTTATTTTCTGGTTCCCTTTGTGGTTTCTTCATTTTCCCATTGCTTACTTAAGAATATATTATGTAATTTCCACATATTTATGAATTTTCCAGTTTTTCTTGTTATTGATTTCTAGCTTCATTCCCTAGTACTCAGAGAAGAGTCTTTGTATGATTTAAATCTCTTAAATTTATTGAGAGAAACAATAGTTTTCTGATCTAACATATAGTCTATCCTGGAGACTGGTCCATTTGAGCTTGGATATGCTGAGTCTTCCTTGCTGCTTTCAAGATTGTCACTGTTTTTGCCTTGGCAATTTGATTAATATGTCTCAATGTGATCTTTTTGTGTTTATCCTTCTTGAAATATGTTGACCTTCTTGGATGCATAGATTCATGTTTTTATCAAATTTTAGAAGTTTTCAGACATAATTTCTTCAAATATTTATTCTCACCCTTTCTTTCCTTCCTCTTCTTCTGGAACTTTCATTTTGTATATGTTAGTGTGCTTGATAGTTTTCCACAGGTATTTTAGGTTCTGTTCATATTGTTTCATTTTTTGATTTTTAATGCTCAAACTGGATCATTTCAATCAACCTATGTTAAAATTCACTGTCTTTCTTCTCTCTGCTCAGCTCTGCTATGAAACTTTCTAGTAAGATTTTCATTTTATTTATTGTACTTTACAGATCCAGAATTTGTTTGGTCCATTATATAATTTATACCTCTTTATTGATGTTCTCTATTTTTCACACATCAATTTCTTGATTTCCTTTAGCTTTTTGCCCATAGTTTCCTTAACTCTTTGAGCATACTTAAGACAGTTGACCTGAAGTTTTTAGTTAGTAAATTCAACATGTGTGCCTCCTTGGCTATAATTTCTAACTCCTTCCAGAATGGACCAAATCTTAATATGATTTTGAAAACTGAACATGTTTAACATTATAATATAACTCTGGAAATCAGACACTTTCACCTTCTCAGGGTTTGTTTTTGTTGTTTATGTGGACTTTAGCTCTTTGTTTAGTAACATTTCTACACTATTTTTGTAAAATCTCTATTCTTTGTCATTTGTGACCTCAGAAATCTCTGCTGCTTTAGCTTAGGCTCAGCTAGTATTTTGACAAGAGATATCCTTAAGTGTCAGTAAACAAAAGAGAGACAAGAGAGGGAGAAGAGAGGGAGAGAAAAAGAAAAAAAAAGACAAAGAACTGTCTGACAGTTTTAGGAGCTGCATTATCTTCTGAGGCTTAAGCATGTAGAAGGAGGTATTAGTTTCCTTAGGGTTGACCGTTTAAGTTACATCAATCAGGACCTTTTACTTTCTGTGGCCAAACTGTCATTACAAAAAGTTTTAAACCTACAGTACTGTGGTGTTTTTAAAAATAAAAGGAGATCATCTATCTCCAGTAGGACACATGGTCACCCGACATATAGACAGTTGTTTGTTTTCCTAGTCCAGCTCCATCAATCAAGATTCTGGCAGTCAGTCTTGACTTTTTTTTTCTTTTTTTTATTGGGTTGTACTTTCATATTCATTTTTGAGGAGAATATGAGAGGCCACATGACATTTTCAAATGTAAATTATTCCTTCTCTGACATATAGTCAGTGTGGTAAGTTGCATTAGGGTTGAACATATTTGTTGCCCTTTCTGGGATGACCCTCCTTTTGGTGTCCCTGCTTTTGGAATGTATTATCTCAGTTCATTTGGTCTCAAGCATGAATACATGACTTGATTTGGCCACTAAATTATCAGTAAGGTTGAAGAGCCAGGGTAGAAAATAACATTTCTCCTTTCCCTCCATATGAGGCTTCTCTGTCTACCTGAGTCCTGCAGTAAGACAGCATGAAACAGATTCAGAGCCAACTCATGATGGCCATGTAATGAGTAAAACACTTTGTTGTTGTAAGTCACTGAGATTTTGGTAACAGCATCATAACTCAGCCTAAACTGAGTGATACAGTCAGTTTACTCACGGAATGGTTTATTCCAAGTTAAGAGAATAAAATAGTTTTGAGTATTATCTCTCATTTGACAATTCCCTCATTAATCTGGCCTTGTCACCTTCTTACCTGATACTTCATTATTCTCTGCCAACTGTGTTTCAATTATCTATCACATTTTCATTCTTCATAGATGCATAGCTCAGAGTAAAATGTCCTGCCAATTAATGATTCATAATCTACAGCCCTAAAATGAGTTCTGTTCTTAAAGACTGACTCTCTGGACTTCATGGTTTACACACAGGAAAACTCAGATATGTGTGCCTTGACTTCCCCTGGACACCAGCTCAATTGTCTCCAAGGTTTCTACTCATTCCAAGGAATTAGTTCAGGCTAGATGCCTAGAGAAGTTTGTAAGGAAATCTTCATTCTATACCTTCTAAATTTTAGGGACTAGGGAAAAATCTCTAAGAGTTAGAATTGTCGAAGGAATGACACAGTTGGATAGAGTTATGGAAATCAAAATCTTGAATAGGTTCTCAAAAGTTGGGGGCAAAAGGAAATATGTTAAAAATATATAATCCTCAGATGCTTACCTTTATTTAAAATACATTCCAGAGGTAAAATTTATCCTACAAGGTATGGATTATAGCTGTAACCTATGGGAGTTGGACATTTCTACTATATCCCCACAACTAACCTTACAAATCCTATACCACTTGGGTTGAGTGTTGTAAGACCTGAATACAAGATGAGTTCCCCAAATAGAAAGTCAACACAAACAAATTTCAGTGACTTCTGAAAGGTCTTTTCATTTTTTTTATAATTTATTCTTAAGTTAGGTCTTCCACAAGGTATTGGATGATGCCTGGAAGTTTTCTTCTTTGTAAAAGGAAGTTATTTGACTAAAATTTTCACCTTCTAATCTAAAACTAGTTATATACTATACTCCTTTTCCTATCGAGGATGCCAATGTTTGCTTTAATTCCTAAATTAATGTTAATTTTGAAAAGGAAAAGACTCCAAGGCCCATCTAACCTAAAACCCTAATTTGAGAGATGAGCTCTGGCTTTGGTCCAGGGACCAGTGAATTTGATAGCAGAGGAAAGTCCATAGCTCAGCCCTGGGCTATGGAAATGCTAGAGAATGCATTCCACCACTTCCATTGCACTGCTGTTCTTATTAGTTTATTTCTAATAAAGCTGACACTGATGTTGTGCTGGTTTGAAAGGATGTATGCACCCTAGAAAAGCCATGTTTTAATCAAAATCCCATTTCGTAAGGGCAGAATAATCCTTCTTCAATACTGTATGTTTGAATCTGTAATTAGATCACCTCCCTGGAGATGTATCCCAATCAAGAGTGGTTGTTAAGCTGGATTAGGGAAGATGTATCTCCCCCCATTTGGGTGGGTCTTGATTAGTTTCTGAAATCCTATAAAAGAGGAAACATTTTGGAGAACGAGAGAGACCCAGAGAGAGCAGAGCAGAAAGACATAGCCCCAAGAAGCAGAGTCCGCCAGCCAGCGACCTTTGCAGATGAAGAAGGAAAATGCCTCCTGGGTTGCTTCATGAAACAGGAGGAGAAGAAGCTACCAGATGACACCATGTTCGCCATGTGCCTTTCCAGATGAGAGAGAAACTCTGTGTTCGCCATGTGCCTTCTCACTTGAGAGAGAAACCCTGAACTTCATCAGCCTTCTTGAACCAAGGTATCTTTCCCTGGATGCCTTAGATTGGACATTTCTATAGACCTGTTTTAATTGGGACATTTTCTCAGCCTTAGAACTATAAACTAGCAACTCATTAAATTCCCCTTTTTAAAAGTCATCCTGTTTCTGGTATATTGCATTCTGGCAGCTAGCAAACTAGAAGATGTCTTCTCTTCTGCTTTCCTGCCCCTGGCTTCCAGTCCAGGCTTTTTTCATGAAGTATACAATATCTTCCTGGGAAAAGAACACACATAAGGAAGACTTGAGAAACAGCAACAGATACTGGCAGCAGCAACTCCACTGGCAACTGAGGAGAAGAGGTGGCTGGGGAGTTGGTGTTCACAGCTCTGGTGAATGTACTGAGCATATGCAAGCCCTGCACACTTCCTTATCACTTACAGGAGTACTAGTGGATCCAAATAAACACAAGCTGGCTCTTTCAGGTAGACGGAGGGAATATTTATATAACAAAGAGCCATGCTGAGTGGGTTTCCAGAGATTTACAGTACAATGTAGGGCTACTCCAAATGCATCATTCTAGGTTAAACTTTGGGAAAGCTGGAGTGAATATTTAGAAGGCAAATCTGCTAGTGCTCTTTGTTCTTAGATATTAGTCCTTCAAATATATAGATATGAATGCATATATAGAGGGAGAAAGACAGTAACGTGGGCGGGTACAAATTATGAGAGACTGAGAGAAGGGGAGGAGAGGAAATGAGAGAAAAGAAGAGGAGGGGAGAGGAGAGGAGAGGAGAGGAGAGGAGAGGAAAAGAATTCAGAGGAGAAGAGAGGGAAAATACAATTAAACACAATGTTATTCTTGAGCTTGATGTGGTGGTTTAAAAGCTGCAAGGCCTGCCTTGGAAGAGTCCTATTACAGACAGCAAATCATGTCTTAGCCAAGCATTTCTATTAGTAATGATTTGTCACACAAGTAGCCCAGATTTCTCTCAGAAGAAAGCAAGCCAGAACTAAATCTCTTGTTTTCATCAGAGCTCTTTTATTGAAAATCTTAGGACTCATATATCTTGGAGATCATCAGATATGGTATTATATTTTCTGAAAATATATAATAGTCAGTTGTTAGCTGTGTCTGTAACAAAGGAAACATTTCTACTAGAACCCAAAAAGGCCAGGACTGCATGTGGATTCTTTTTAACTGCCTGAGTTTCCTAAAATATGGATAATCTATTGTTTTTATGAAGAGTTAAGTAATTTCATTGAGGAAAATTTAATATATATTATGGAATTCAAAGAACATTTGCTGAACATCATCTTTGTGGCAAACATTCTGCCAGGTTCATCTGTCCTTAAGTATGGTCAGGACCAGAATAGACAAAAATAAGAGGTAATGGTCAAAATAGCTAACACATATGGAGAGCTTACTATGGTCCAATTTCTAAGTGTTTATTTGCATATTTTTGCATATATTAACATTTTCACTCTTCATGACTACATAATGAAGTAGCCGTTATTGTGATACCCCATTACTCATGAGGAAACTTAGGTACAGAGACTGTAAGTGTCTCTGAAGACCACGCAATTAGAAGTACCAGAACCAGGACTCAAACCACCATCTTAACGCCCACATTGTAAAAAGAATATTTGGAATGTATTCTGTGATTTATATGGACCATGATACCACTTCTTGCTCAGCACACCAGACCAAATACAGCCATCCCACTTCTGCTGAGAGACTAGTTGAGACTCAGCAAGCTGATCTGAGAGGCCAGACCTAGTTTTGGTACCAGTTCTGGGATTCTAACCAATTGTGGCCGGCTGGGTTCATCCTACTACTTCCATGTCCTTGTCTGCTTACTCTCTCTCATTCTTTCCGAATCACCACTTTCCCTTCACTTGCTAGTCATGCAAAGTTCTCACAACTTAATACTTTTCCACCTATCTATTTGGGGCACAAAAATAAAGTTCAAAGGGGAAGTTTAAACTTTGATGGATTTAACCCCAGAAATAGATGCTGATATATTATTGAGATTAAAAAATAACTGTTAGAAGTATCAATATGATTAAATGTAGAGTATCTCATCCATTTATTTATTATTAAAGGCAGAATGTATTATTTTGAAGAGTGCCAATCCTAGAGCTGAAAACCCAATTGTGAGTAATCTGACTTAAAATCTTAAAAATATTTCAATGGAATAATTTAAACATTGCATGAAACATAAAAATATAGACCAAGAGATAGTCTATGCAAACATATTTTAACATATGTCATTCATATGTTAAATCATGAAAAAATCATGAAAAACACTGGGAGGGATTATAATGAGGTACTTCACAGTATGAGATCTGGAATTAAGATGATCTCACTTGAAATTCACATTTCCTCCTCTCTTTCTTGTGTAGCCACAACCAAGTCACTTCTTTTGACTGGAATTTACTTTCTTCATAAATGAATATAGTGCCAGTTTAGTGTCTTTTTCAGATAGATGTTGTGAAAATTAAATAAAATAATGAAGGTAATTGCTCAATGCAGTATCTAACAGAGAATAAGCAGAAAAACCTAGAGACTACACCAAGAAAGACTGATGAAAAAACTATAATGATTAATCATGATTGTATTAAGCCAAGGGTGGTGAAACGCCACAAGATATTTCTAATACCACATTTGCCTGTTTGCTGGGTTTTATCTTCCCTAATTGGATCTTAGCACTATGTGACTCCTTAGAAAATCCCTGCACACTGAGCTGACTAGCTGAATTTCTGACTTCCATGGTTTTCACAGGGCATATTATCAAAACCGTAGTGTAAGCGACAAGTTTTCAACTTCAGTCATATCTTGGGTCTATCTGAAATGAACAGTTGATTCTTTTAAATAATATTTGTATAATGCCTTACCATGTCAATATGCTTTTATCTTTTAACACATTAATTCATTTGCTCATCTTCATCCCATTAGTCCTATATGGAACTCAGTACGATCAACATTTTTAAAATTGACTTTCAACAAAATTCCATGCAACTTGAACCCAAATCATTGGATTCTAAATCTTTTTGTTCTTTCAATGTTGACTAGTTTATATAGTGAATGTATATTTTAAATATATATAGTTTCAAATAGATTGCTTAGTAAATGTGATAAAAAATACCCAGATAACTCTGTGAGGGTCTAGACTCTGTATCCATCCCCAAACTGTCTCAAACCGTCAGATACATTCAACATTTTCTAATCTGACTGACTCACTTACACAGATTGGTTTATTTGTTTTTTTTTTTCCCTTCATAAGTAGCCTGTTGAGGGCAATTTGGGTATGCTAGTAGCTTCGTTCTGCCAACAGAGTAGAGAAATACTGAGATATCACGCATAATCAATCATGCAAATATAGCATATGTCCATATGCCCAGGGACCAGAAGAAATCACACCACACCTTGAACATGCTGCACATTCTCACTAAATATTTATTCCTGATTGATGGATTGCTTAAAATATGACCAGGTCACTGGGAAATCAGGCAGCGAGCCAGTCAGAATTTTAATGAGCTTGGCTTCCTGCCCACTCCTATCATAATGCGTGCCCTTCGTTCCCCACTAACATTTAAGGTTGTGAAGCACAACCTGTCATCTCGTTCTCCATTTGGCACTTTTTTTTTTTTTGGCTTCTACTGAATGTGTAAATAAATTTGGTTATATTGTCTCTCAGCAAGTGGCTTTTAAACTATAGTACACATAAGAGTCACCTTGGGGAGCTTGTTAAAAATGCAAATTTCCTGCTAGGTTCCTCTTTAAAGCTCAGATATGAGCACTGTTAACAAGCCTCTAATGTGCCTGGTCAGGGCCACACTGCAAGAGATGGTACAGAGAAATCTTTACGTTTAGTTTTGTAAAGGGATGGGGGATATTGATGAAACCTTGTACATTCCAAAATAGTGTGCTATCCATTTTCTATGGCAACTTTAATATACGTTTTACCATTAAACCAACTGGATTTTAGATGACCAACACCATTGGGTGGCTTTGTTCACCAGCATTATGACAGCACTTCTTGGATATTTTGACCTACAAAATAGCTATTGGGTTCATGTCAGTGACACTAATCAGCTTTGGACATCATTAACATAGACTGCATATTGGGCCCTTAAACAGAAAGGTATAAGGCATTTTAAAATTTTCTTTCTCATATACAGTAATTTTTTATTTTATGCTGTTATAAATTTTAAATTCACCTTTTCCGTGAAAAGATTATCACAGACAAAATTAAGAAAAACAGGGGCAGAGAAAAAAAAAGAGAAAGACATTTTATCATTTATCGTAAGTGTACCAGAAATTGATTTTAAGTAAAATTTTATGAGAATTTAGTGAGCTGGTGATAATACTGAGACTCACCAATGGCTGTTATATTCAAATCTGGCTATAATATTTGAACCTAAGAAAAGTATCTTCTATTAGGATACCATTTTGCCTATACTGATATTAGAGGTAGTTGATTAAATTATCTCTGCAATTTTTCTATTTTAAATCAAGGTTAATATACATGCTTTTATTCTGCTGCAGTCCTTTAATAGATATTTCTCCTTACCCCACCAAAGTTGATGGCAAATTTTTTTGTATCTCAGAAAAATATTAATTTTCCGTCTATAAAAAGATGAACTTTGTTGTATATTGTGGTCACTTGCAGGTGTTCTATTTAACTCTTGCTCAGAAGCTATTGACCACAACTGCAAGTTGTTCCTTCCACCCCCTGGCTAAATTTGTTGGTCAAAGTGTAGACCCCTGCTTAATGTGGGGCCAATCGATTTTCTCATTAACTTATTGGAATAGTTACAAATGATTCTAACAGTTTAGGCTGCCTTTTGTGTGGAAGAAAAGGAGTGTCTCATCTCTGAACTGAAGAGCAGAGAAGGTTTGACAGAAAGAGAAGAACAAAACAGATATGATTTCTAATATCCCCTGAACTTCAGGTTTATGTAGCCATTTGTCAATTTACCTCCCCATTTAGATGTCCAAAAAAATCCTCTTGGCCTTTTCCACAAAATATATTCAGAATCACATCACTTTTCATCATTTCTACCACAACATCCCTGGTCCAAACATCTCATCTCTCACCTGGGTTATTGCAGTTGTCACTTAACTGTCTTTCCTTCCATCTTTTTCCCTCTACAGTCTGTTCTCATAAAAGCAGCCAGAGTGATCCCTTAACCATATAAAATTATGTGACTTCTCTGCTCAAAACCAGTCAATTCATATTCAGCGTCTAAGTCATTTCAATCACCTACAAAACCCACATTAGAATATGCAAACTGGAAAGCCTAAATAATGCTCCCTAAGGACCCTGAAACCCTATAAGAGATGGTTTTCACTGACTCTTATAATTTACAGCGAGCTTTTGCAAATCTTCTAACCTTCAAAGTCTCAGTTTGCTCCTCTGAAAAATGGGAATAACATGTGCTCAGCTATAAACATAGGGCCCTTTTGGAGTTCAAAATTGGGAGTTTAGGCAAGAGAGCCACGCATATGTAAGTATTACCCTCAGAAAGTAATGTGCGTCTTGTTCTTTAGTTTTCAGATAATAAGAGAAGGAGTTAGGGAATCTAAACAATGCAGCTTTGGGAATGAAGAAAGCTGTTGGAATGATTTAATTTTCATCCTTATTGAACTGCTAAATTGTCAATATTATTCAAAACATATATGAATTTGAGGGGAAATCTGTAAGGTAATTACAGCAGAGGTCAGGGATGGAACCACATTTACAGTCAGAAAATTATGGGAATAATCAGACTCGCAATTTGTTAAGTTAATATGGAAAAATACTGAACAAAAATGCACAAGAGGGTCTCCTTGTCAGCACATTCTCTCTCCATAGTCATCTTGAAAGCAAAGATGACTTAATCACAAGAGAGTTTTCTTTTTCTATTCAGAAATGAAATACTTAGTAAGTGAAGGTGCAATTTTTTCCCCAGATGTCTGAATTTGGAGGGCCAATAAATTGTACTTCTGACCTACTTCTGAGTCAATAAGAACTATTCAATGGTATCGGATAGATGTTAAAGCAAGCTTTATAGAAGAGTAATGAGGGGAAAGCAGATGATTTATGACAGCTGTAAATTTTTTATTTACCTAGAAAGACTATTAAGGAAAAACATATTAGTACACCATTTTATCAAAAAATTTGGCATCACTATAAAAAAAATTAATGGAATAATTATTGGCCTTAAAAAAACTTGTACATTTCCCATGCCATTCCATTTCACATTTTCACATACCTGCATTTGGAAACTATCACTTTGTACTGAGGCAAAGTGATTGACACTAATTTTACCTCCCCAGCCCACTGCAAGGGAGTAGGATTCTTCTGTGTGCTCTTTGAGTCTGTATCAATAGAGAGGCACCTCTTCTCCTTCAGTAACTCAGAGAATCCTGCCTTTCTTACCTGCCAAACAGCAAGCACTCAGGGTTTTATGAAGTGGGGTTTAGAAAAGACATTTTCCCTTCAGCAGAATTGTCAGGGATCAGTCACAGAGTACAGCTAGGCTGTTTAACTGATAAACTTTGGTGAAACAAGGTTCCCTGTTCACATCCTTGGGAGAAAGAAAGCGAAGCCAGAGGATGTGCAAGTAGTCGTTAAAACCTGACCCAACAGGGGCCTGGAAGACAACCGAGCTTCCCTGGCCCTAATGGGACCTAGGTTACTGGAGAGGGCATTCTACTGTGACACAGGTAAGGGGTTGCCTCAGCTGTACCTGGCATTCCTATTCTCAGTCCCTAGAAGATTCAGTTTCTTGCCCCCTTTGGGGATGTGATCTTTTTCAGCTTCTACTTACCATGTTAACATGGATTATTAACTGGAAAAATACAAGTGGAAATGTTTCTTGAATTGTGCACTTATGGAAGGTAGAGGGCAGAGTGCTGAGAATAGATGAAAGGTGAAAGTCCAGCCACATGCTGCAGGGAATATCAGACTGTCCCGGAGGTGATAAAGAGCAATGGAAGCTTTAAGCATTAAAAAAAAAAAATATATATATATATATATACATATATATATATATATATCTTTATATAAAACTTATATGAAGATATATATTTCCTGGTGAGTGTGGAGAAGGAATTTGACTGTGAGAGAGGGGAGATTGGACAGAAGACACAGTGAAAAAATAAACTGGAGGACTAATTCGGGTCAGACATGATAGAGAGAGTGAGCATTTGAGAAATGAGAAATATTTAATGAGATTTCACTAATGTGAGAGTTTGGAAAGAAAAAAAATGTTTTTGTGTTAAAAGAGTTTAGAAACTTTCTTAGTCTTGCTCTAGGGCTGAAACACCAAAACATAATTAATGTCCTCCCTCTGGCATTTTATAACTAATAAGTGTTTTCCCAAGTCTGACACTTCCTCCACCTCACCCCTTCCCACACACTCCTCCGACTATAGAGGTCTCAAGATGGAAAAGTTCTGATGGAAACTTACTATTTACCCTCAAGGGAATATAAAGCCTGATCACTGAGTCATCCTTAGACTCTCTCATTTCTCTTTTTTAGGTCTTTCCAGTTCTCTCCCAGGATTTTACACTTGTCATTGACTTTCTTTATCTTGCATAAACTGATGACCTTGGCAAATTACTTCAATTGCATCAGGCCTTTGGTAAGGTTCCATTTCAGTACTCTGAAATACAGCCTAATCTTACTTCCTCAGATCGGAACCCCTCTTGGGCATTAAAGATGTCTAAAATCGCTTGGATTCTCCATTACCTTTTTCCTACTTAAGGTTTGTCACCACATTTGTCCTCTGTGGTTCCTTCAGATCCATCCCCAATTCTCCATATTCTCTGGCTTGGGAACTGTGGTGGGTCCTAATGCCCTGTTGGACACTAACAATATCCATTTGGGACTTGGTTGATACTCATAGGCTGGGTTTTCAACCTTATGATCAGAATCTCAGCACCAGAATCACTTGTGGAATGAAAAGAAGAAAGAGAAAATAAAACCCCAAAGTAATACATTCATGAATGGATTTGACTCTTGGATGGGTATTCTGTTTCTGTTGGTCTAAGTGGGACCCAGGTATCCCTTAATAGGTTATATGCCTCAACATCTTGCTTCCAGTGGGAACAAGAGACCCAACTAAGCAGTGAGTCTCAATGAGAGGCAGAAGTAGAACTCAGAACATCTCTCCAAGACCAATGTATTTTCCTTCTTCACTGAACTGCTTAATTCAAATCACTTAGTAAGAATTAATATGTATCTCCTTTTAAAACCTAGCTCATGCATTCTTTCATTTTGGTGGGTCAGTAACTGTGGGAGCCATATGCTATCACATATTACTCAGCCAGACCAGATGACTGTAATAGTTCATAAAACCTTATACATTTCAAATCTGGTTACAGTCAGAATAGCAGCAATTATTTATGTAATCAAACAAATGTGCACAGCCAAAACATGCAGAAACAGCCCACTAAATATCCTAGCATGGACTCAAGTGTGCAACCACCAGTCTTGCTCATAATTCCCTTTTTTCAGTATATTTGGGAGCTTGGACTGCTAATGAATGTTTATTAAACATTACTCCAACCTGCTTGAAAGATGTTACACTATTTATGATTATAGGTTCTGTGTTCATACCAGATGACAAAAAAATTGTTTGCAACCTGTTATGTTAGTATTGAGAGGTTAAGGTAATAAAAGCAATTGCAGGTTAAATTCCAGGGTCTTTGTGATTCTTCTTTCATTCTTGGGTGTGAGCATACTGGTTATCATCACATCCTGTGTACCATGCAGGGCTCTCCAGAGAAAAGGAACTAATAGGAATTGGCTCACATGAATTTGGTACCATTAAGTCCACAGTCTGTAGGGCAGGCTGGCAGGCTATAAACTCTCAAGCAGAAATTGACGTTGAGGCAGAATTTCTTCTTTCTTAGGCAAACCTTCCAAGTGGTTGGATGATTGTCAAGAATAATCTCCTTTAATTAAAGTCAACTAATTGTACATGGTAACCACAAATACAAAATAACATTACAGCAGCACCTAAAATGCTGTTTGATTAAATAACTGGGTACTATAGCCTAGACAAGTTGATGCATAAAACTCACCATTATACATCCCAAGCAAATATTCTTTTCCATCTTAGTATGCAAAAAATATTTTAATTCTACTTGGCTTCATGCAATACCTCTTTCCTGCTGGTAAGAAAGCATAACTCACCTGATAAACCCTTTCCCCATGCCAGCATTTAGCACAATAATTCATACCATGTGGATATGCCATATTGTTCTATGGACTAGTGATCTTAGGTGATTAAATGAGTAAATCTGTTTGCTAGCCCTTTTTGTCCTATATATTTATATATTGACAGAGATGTCATGGCTCAGAATGTGTTTTACTCTATTATTTCCCATACTTAAGTTATGGTTCAACAGAACCAAGCTCTTCTAGTTAATGCCATCTCTTAATGTTCTTTGTGATTAATTTTCTGCGTGCTCTGGGTACTCCCAGTCTTCTAATTTAACTCTGTGGAGAAAACTTGCAGATACTTAGAAAAGAGCATATCTGGTACTCACAACAAAATTCAATAAAACACAGACTATTAAATAATAGATTAAAATGTGAGATAAAACATGAAAAGACTGTGTTGAAAAGAAAGCAGAAAGAAAGAGAGCTATAAAAAAACTCTGAGAAGAAAGAATTTATGTAAACTAAAACTATATTAACTAGAGTTTTAAACATTTTCCTAGAAGCAGTAATAGTAAAATTAGCAAAGTAAAGCACTGAACCCAGGGCAGGGAGAAGATTGTAGATTCTCCATTTGAAGGTAGAGTAAAAAAAGAAAAAGGAAAATAGAATAATCAAAATCCAATGGACAAAGAGGACAGACAATAGACATGAAATATATTGATGATGGAGAGTCTTAAGGATAAGGACAACCAAAACAGAAGCAAACAATTATACATATGCTCAAAAAAACTATCATCGACCAACAGATAAATGAAAATAAAGGACACAGTAATATAAAAAGCCATGGTTTAAAAAATTCAATACAGATGATAAATTCTTAAATGAAGTATGGATAAAATAACTTCTAAGTATTTGTTTTACTTTGTTAAAGCTTCCAGAATGCAATATACCAGAAACCAAATGGTTTTTTAAAAAGAACTTTATTTAGTAACAAATTTACAGTTCTAAGGCTATAAAAATGTCCAAACTAAGGCTTCCAGTGAAAGATACCTTGATTCAAGAAAGGCCAGTGGGTCTAAAACACCTCTGTCAGCTGGGAAGGCAGGTGACTGGCATCTGCTGGGGTCTCTGGCTTCTGGTTTCAAAGGACTTCTCCAGGGCATTTTCCTTCTTCATCTACAAAGTTTTCTGGCTGTGTGATCTCTGTCACCTCTGAAGCTTTTTCCAAAATGTTTCCCTCTTAAAAGATTTCAGTAAGCAACCGCATTTTGAATAGGTGGAGATACATCTCCATGGAAATTATCTAATTGAAAGTTACTACCCACTTTTGGGTAGGTCACATCTCCATGGAAACAATAAAATAGATCCCACCCAGCAATATTGAAAGAGGATTAAGGAGCATGGTTTTTCTGGGATACAGGACAGTTTAAAACTTGGACAGTGTGGATATAAATGAATGTTTAAACAATTCTCATATGATGACAATATACTTCATATATATAAAGTTAACAATAAATTAGCACAAAGAATCTAAGTTATTTTTTCAAAGGTCTGAAGTTGGAAGAGAAATACAATGAGGACCAAAGTTTGTTCACTCATCAGAAGAGCACTTTACTAAATAACTATTTCATCTTTAATTCTAACATTAGTTTCATTACATCATAAAAAGTTAGAACTAATTCCTATTAGATTTTAAAATAATTATATACCATAGCAGAAGTGATAAAGCATCTTCAGATGCCAAAGTGGCTATTGTAAAATAGTAAAACCTAGTGGGAACTCTACTTACTTACTAACTGGAGAGAAAACATTCTGTCTGAAGGGATTAAATTTAATTTCTAAAACCATCAAACACCAAAGAAACTGCGTCTGTCACTTGAATACTCCTTGGGCAGTCTTAATGCCTACCTTCCAAGTAACCATTAGACAATAACAAAAGAAATGAAATCTGCATAGCAAATGATAGAAAGCAAAGAGAAATGAAAAGTACATATATATTTTTTAAAATTTCTATGTGTGTGTAAAATAGACAAAAACTAAAATAAGTGTAAATTCTTTTGTGTACATTTGTTAAAACTCTATTAAAGGACACATGCTCACATAAGAAGCAGTAATGCAAATTCAAGTCTCTCATGGCTGAGTTTCTGACATAGGACACTGCCTGACATCACAATGATGACATAAGTTTTTGGGAGATTTTAGAGTGGTGGATGTCTTGAGTTTGAATGGGAATAACCCATCTTGCTGCCATTGATTGAGCTGTCCTATTTGTTTGGTCTTCATGGCTCCTCTTAATTTCCACCTTTTTCAAAAATCTTTCTGTTGATATATTAACTCTCTCTGATCTCCTGCATCTCAAACATTTTCACTTACCATTGTCTCTTTCTCATAATTTAGTAGTTTACTTCTTTTATATATTAATTTTTCAAGAATTGTTTTTCATATATGGTTAGATTTTGAACTTATTGAGAAAAAGTGTGATGCCTTACACTTTCTCTTGACTGTTGTTTTAGTTTGCTAATACTTCCAAAATGTACTATTCCAGAAATGGGTTGGTTTTTATAAAGGAGATGTATTAAGTTACAAGTTTATAATTCTAAGGCCATAAAAATGTCTAAACTAAGTCATCCAGAGAAAGATGCCTTGACTCAAGAAAAACTGATGGCATCCAGAACATCTCTGTCAGTGGTAATGCACTTGGCTGGCATCTGCTAATGCTTTGGAATTTGGTTTCAGCTTCCCTGTGGGTATATTCTTTCTCCATCTCCAAACATCTCTGTCTGTAACAGCTCTGAATTATTTCCTTCACCATGAGTTCTCTTAAAGACTCCAGTAAGCTAATCAAGATCCACCTTGAATGGTGGAGTCACATCTCCATTTAATCAAAAGGTCACACCCACAATTGGGCATGTCATATCTCCATGGAAGTAAATCTAATCAAAGGGTCACATGGAAACAATCTATTCAAAGGTTTCTTCTGCCCTTAACAATAAGTCTGCCCCACAAGATAGGATTAGGAAGATCGTGGTTTTTCTGGGATACATAACCATTTCAAAGTAGCACAGTTTACCCTTTGGGCCCCCAAAAGACATGCTCTTTCCATACACAAAACACATTCATTCCTGGCAGGTGCGCCATGGAAGCTCAGCAGGTAGAATTCTCGCCTGCCATTCCATAGACAAGAGCTCGATTCCTGGTGCCTGCCCATGCAAAAAAGAAAAAATAAATAAATAAAAAACATTCATTCCATCAAAATATCACAAAAACCTTGAACCAGTTAAATAACGGTACAAATAGACACAGTACAAAACCTCAACAAAGTCAGTTACAGACATGGTCTGCTCCAAGGCACAAAATTCCCTCTGGCTGCAGACCTGTGAAACCTGGAACAAGTTATCTGCTGCCAATATACAAAGTCATAGGAACCATGTTCCCGTTACCATAGGAGAAGACTGAAAGGAAAACAGGGATCACTGGACCCAAACTGTTCTAAAAACCTGCAGGGCATACTCCATTAGATTTCAAAATATGAGTGCCATTTATAGAATGATGTTTCTTCCTGAGGACTTAGGGAACAGTAGTCCCATCCTCTTTAAGGGTTTACACAGCAGTGCTGCTCTCTCCAAACACTGAGATGAGAGTTGCAACATTGGGGGACACTGGGGAAACTGCCTTTTTCTCAGCTCCACCCTCTTGAAGCATCCAGACTCTCTTTCATCTCCAGAGTACACACTCAACCACTCTAGAACAAGGGGGTGGCATCATTTATGTGCTTCACACTCTCTGAGACCCAGGGCCACAAAACCCTTCCTGAACATTGAGGTGGGAGGCCTGCCCTCTGCCTCTGGGCCAAACTCATCCTCTCCCTGAGGGTGCCAGTGCTTCCATTAGTACAGATCTCACAAAAAATGTGCTGGCTTTCCACGTTGCACACAGAGATCAAAGCAATCAGACAATAAGACTTTCCACACATTCTTTCTAGATAACCCTATTTCCAATCCTGGCTTTTTCTGAAATGGCTGACTGGTTCCATATTGGTTAAATACTCACATAGGGTACTAACTACTGAGATATCTCTTTCTGGAAGCCCAGAATTTTCCAGATAACCAATTTCTGGTTTCTTTATACCTAAGCATTCTTATTCTTATTTCTTATTTCTTTCCTTTCATATTTTATTGTAAGCTGCAAGAAGCAAGCAAGCTACATTTCCCACATTCAGTTGGGAAATTTCATTAGCTAAGTATCCCAGGTTTTTTACTTTAAATTCTTTGACTTTAAATTCTAACTTCCATTTAATAGCAGTACTCAATTCTGACAAATTCTCTCTACTTGAAAACAAAGATCTCCTTCCTTCCAGTTTGTGAGAACACAGTCTTCATTTATAGGTCCTTATCAAAAGTGTCTTTAGAGCAGATATTTCTGTCAACAGTCTCTTTAAAGCATTCTAGGCCTTGTCAAGAATAAAGCTCCTCACAACTCTTCCAGAATATTCCACTTATCCATTTAAAAAGCCAATCTAACACATTTGGCATTTGCAAACCCCATTCTCAGTTCCAAAATGTGTTTTAGTTTGATTATTCTGCCTGAATGAAATATAATAGGAATGGGATAGCTTTTATAGAGGGGATTTATTAAGCTACTAGTTTATATTTCTGTGACTGCAAAAATGCCCAAACTAAGGCATCCATAGAAAGATATCCTGGAGGAAGACCGATGTCTGACACATGGGAAGGCATGTTCCCGGTTTCATTGCCTTTAGCTCCTGATTCCAGGGGCCTCCTCTTTAAGCATCTATGAGTCCTGACTTAGCTGCTCTGGGGCAAAACTCTGGATGTTGTCTTTCAGCTTGGCATCCCGTGGGAAGACACATAGAGATGTCTGCTGTTTCTGGTTCCTGTCTAGCTTGTGTTGACTGTCTCATTTCTTGGCATCTTCTAAGGTTTCTTCATTTCCAAACATTTGCGTCTAAATTTTCTGTCGGCACCCCATCATCTTCAAATGTCTGCCTCTGTGTCTGCATCTATATTAGCTCTGAACCAACTCCAAATTGTTTCCCATTTTAAGGAACTCCAGTAAACTAATCAAGTCCCACCTTGAATGGGTAGAATAACATCTCTGTCTAATCAAAATGCCACACCCATAACTGGGCATGTCACCTCTCCATGGAAGTAATCTGGTCAAAATATCACACCTACAATTAAGTGGATTGACCTTCATGAAACATTCTAATCAAAGGTTTCTACCCTAAACAATAAGCCTACCCCCACAAGATTGGATTAGAAAAAAAAACATGCTTTTCTGGAGTATATAACACTTTCAAAACAACACAATTATCAATGATTTTCAATATTGAAATGAGCCCATATAAGTAATTATGTGATTGATTATTAGGTCTGCATGGGTTAAAATTTCCACTTGGATTTAAACGGGAAAATAAGCAAATGAGGACACCTTTTCTGAATCCTCTCCTCTTATAGCACTTTATTATTGAGATTTCCTTTATTCTAGAATACATAAATTAAGATCTTTTGATGGGATCTTATTTCTGTGCCCCATAAAATACAATGCAGTGTGAAAATCTAAAATAGTCTGAATTTGACGTGTAAGAGCCAAGTGCGAGATTAATTTAGAGGTCTTTAATAAATCTAAAATACATGTTTGGGACAAGTGTAACCTTGAAAACAGAATTACAGAGCATGTGTTAGCAACACTAAATGAGCCTATTTGTACCTTTTCAGATGTTTCTTAAGATATTCAAGTTATTTTTAATTTAATTGTAAATATCAGGAAATCATATATATCACCAGAATCCTATTAACTGGCGAGCTTCTACCCCATCTTACAAAGCACATCTTGATAGAGAGAGACTGGGAAGTTGGCTAATGCAATCCCCATACTTTAAAATGAGGGGCTGACCAAAGAGCCAAGAAGTGAGGCAAGAACTATATGAAGTATTTTTTTCTGGCTCTGCTTTAGATTCTGTAGTTCACAATTAAAGTAAAAATCTCTTTCTGGAGACAAATTTAAGAGAAAAAGTAGAGGGATAGTTAATGTTAGGACAAATGATTTGCCTTATGTTGGCAATTTATATCTATAGGTTGCCCAGAAGAAAGAAAACAATTCACACCGTGCCGTTCTAACAGGTAGAATAGTGGGTTCAGTGTTATTTCAAGCTCTCCTGAGGCCACAAGAGATATCTCAGGATCTGAAGGTCAACTTGACAGCTTAGAAAAAGGGAAGTGACCTGGGGCTAGGGAAAGACAATCAACTTTAAGATATTCCTCTGTGTGTAGAGTTCATTCTCCATATATATATTTTGGATCCAGTGCAAATTTTCATGACCTACAAACGGGAAACCTTATACAGGCTAAAATTGACATATGGCAATACCCAAACTACCAGAAAGCACTAGAGGGATAATTTCTGAAAACTGCATTTAGACTTACAGGATTCTTAATTACATGAGATATTGTGGGATTTTTTTTAAATTAAATGAATATGTACCATTTTATGGATCAAATATATTAAAGCTAAACTAAAAGTCAATTTTATAATATAAACCAAAAAAGTTAATTTTTACAATGTAAGTCTTTTTTTCCCAGTGGCTTTTATACCGTCTAAATTCTGATTGTGATGAGTCAGGATCAGGATGGATGAACTATAAGCTGCCTATGCTTTTAAAATGACATATTACATCTGTCTTTAATAAAATAACCCACTCAAAATTTCCTCTGCAGTTACTCTCTTTGAACATAAGCAAGAGGCTGGGAGTGAGAACTGGAAGAAGTTCCATTTCATGGTCAGTATCGACCAACAATAAGCAGATGAAAGCTCAGTTTGTGAACCTGGGAGTAGAGCTTTGAGTGGTCCCCATTTTTGATTACTCAGAAGTAAAGAGCAAATGCCTTAAATTAAGTATAGGAAGAGACTGACTGGGAGACACAGAAGAAGATCAGGAAATGGGGAAACCTCCAAATTGGCCATAGATGAGAAATCAGGAAAGTGAGGCTGGTCTTATCGATTTGGCTGGACAGCATTGCGCTCTCTAAACAGCTTGGCATATCCATTCATTGTTCTTCCAACAAACACTTATTTGTCCTTATTCTTGCATCTAGCAGCTTAAATCAGGAAAGAGAAACCTGTAACATGTGAACCCACAGCTTGTGTATGGTGATGGTGCTTAATGAGCTTGGGCATGAGGAAGATTTTTCAGGGTACACAGTGTCCAACTTCTAACCATAAAGTGAGGGGATTCTGTGGAGCAACAAATGACCCTGACATATATGTTAGGAAACTTAAATGTGCTGCCAGGTGGACAGCTTAGTTTTAAGCTGAAGTGGTAGTTAGCTGGAAACTGAGAAACTATGCATTGCAGTTAGCTGATGTGAAAAGCATCAGGGGGCCCAGCTGTGCACAGGTAGAAGGAGCTGACAAGAATTTGCCTTTGCTGTCAACCTCAACAGCATAGGTCATCAAGGTTTATTATTTTAAATAGATTTTATTTGACCAGCCTTATTTGTCAACTCTAATGTGACATCAGTTAGGTCAATCAGAAGTAATAAGGGGGCTAAAGTAAGACGGTGATACTGAAAGAGAAGATGAGAATAAGAGCTATTATTATTATTAATATGGCTCCATTTAAAATGCTGAACTGATGGGATGTTGAAGCAGGACTTACAGAAGTATAATGAATGTACCACCAAAGAGCTTTGAGGATAAAGAAAAGGAAGTTATCTAACTTTACCTAGGAAAGTCAAGGAGATTTGAACAGTGGAGAATACCAGGGACAATATCTGAAGTGCTGAATAGTTGAAGAATGGGAAGGGAATTCCAAGCAGAGAAACGTAGATGAAAAGGAAAAGAGGTTGAGATCTAAAAAAGAATGGTCTATTCAGAAATTGGGGTATTCAATAGGGTTTGGAATTTGGAAGCCTGGGGGTAAGGTTCATGGAAGGACAAAGCTGTGGGAAAAGTTAGAAATGATGGATCATGAAGGACTTTGCAAGCTGAGCTAAGTCACATAGAAATAATTCCATAAGTATAACAGCTATATATAGGACTGTTTTAATAGTTTGATAGCAAGGGTATGACTTAGCATGAAGCTTATTTTGGAAGTGCTTATAAAAATTCAGGTGGGAAATGATAAGGACTTGAACTAAGGTACTGAGAAATAGTATTAATATTAATAACCAATTAATGAGTCAATATAAAATAAATGATGAGGGCTGACAGTCAAGAAATGACTAGAGAAATATAATGGACTAGACAAGGTAACTGTGGTGGTTTGAAGCTGTCTGTACCTCAGAAAAAAAAATGTGTTCTTACATTTAATCCATTCCTGTGAGTGTAAACCTATTGTAAGTGTAAACCTTGTAAGTAGAACCGCATGAGGAGGTTACATCAGTTAAGGTAAGCTCACCTGACTCACGATGACTCCTCATCTTATTACTGGAGTCCTTCATAAGAGAGTGGAATTTAGAAAGAGGGAGAAAGCCACCGAAGCAAGAAGCTGACATCAATGAGACCTGGAAGAGATTGGAGAGATCAAGAAATGCCACCATGTGCTTTGCCGTGTAACAAAGGAACCAAGGATTGCCAGCACTGCTGGCCTTTGGGAAGAAAGCATCACATTAACCATGCTTTTATTTAGACATTTTCCTGGCCTCAAAACCATGAATGAATAATATATCCATTATTTACCCTGACCCATTTCATGGCATCTGCTTTGAGCAGCCCAGAAAACTGAAACAGGGACACTCACTGGGTAGGGTTGAAGACAGTGTCTAGTAGTCCTCCAGTTTTATGGTTTGGGTAAATATTATTGAAATACTCAGGTTCTGGGGTACAAAAGAAAAAAAAGGCTTTGGATTGTATTTTGTTCACATGAGTTTGGACTTTAAAAAGAAAGGTCTTAATTTGTAAATACATAATTAAGGTTTAATGAGATATAGCTGATTATGCCATATTCTGAAGAAAACAGACTTTTCTGAGACTTTCCATGTTCTTTTTTAAGCATTGAAATGGAAACCACATTACAATTTTTATACCAGTCCCTGTCTAGGTTTTAATTTGAGTGTTGAAGAAAGTCTTAGCACAAAAAAAGAGGCTTATTAATAAGGTTTTGTCTCAGTTCTGGTTTGAGAGAAAAGCACAACATACGGCATATTTTCTATTTCTTCAAAGTCTTGATACAGAGATAATAGTAATTGTAAAGCCTTCAAGGGAAAGAAGAAATAATGAAAATCAAAGACACTACTTCCAATGTCCATTTTTCCCATGTAGGGGCCCCTTCTAGCCTCAGAAAAGTGCCTGTTGCACAGAACTGCGGTAAGAATTTGCAGCAGCCTTTAGGAATCTACCACACAAGAAGCCTCAGCATCTACTTATGAGGCAAACCTGCTGGCCTTAAATCTCTACTGGCTCCCTAGGAAAGGATTCTTAAATCACTAAGGAATGGCGGATGGCCTCCACTACACCACTGGCACATCCTCTCATCAATAATTGTCTCACTGGGTTGCACTAGTGTGATTACAAGGCTCGTCTCTGTCCTCTCTGATGCAGAGCTCCTCTTTGCTGGGGATACTGTCTCGTGGCCTTTGACTTATGGACCTACCAGCACAGTGCTTAGCAAATATATTAAGTTCTTCTTAAAAATTGTGTTTGATTATTGAATGGGGAGTAAGCTCTACCAAATTCATAGCCAGAATCCCACATGGTTTGGCAGAGAACACACTGCCTGTGGGCTTAGTCTGACCTTGCTTCCCAGTTCTGGCTTTGCCAGACGCACCCATCCCACTCTCGAACTGGTTTCCTTTACTATCAAAATTAAGATAACCTGGGCGGGCCGCGGTGGCTCAGCGGGCAAGAGTGCTTGCCTGCCGTGCCGGAGGACCCCGGTTCGATTCCCGGCCCCAGCCCATGTAAAAACAAAACAAAACAAACAAAATATAATAAAACAAGAAAATGTTTAAAAATGTTTCCCTTTCTTCCTCCCTTCCTTACTTCTCTGTCTTTCCTTCCTTTCCTCCCTCTCTCTTTAAAAAAAAAAAAAAAAAAAAAAAAAAAAAAAAATTAAGATAACCTAATTTCATCAAAGACTTATCTTGAGGGTTAATTGAAAACTGTGTTCAGAACACTTGGCACATAGTGATATTGTAAAAAAATGCAAGTGCAACTTCCCTACTCTTCTATTTTCTAGGTTCTCAACTTCATTTCTATCCATGAACTCATAGTTCTAAAAATATGTGTACTTGTGGGATATTATGGTGCTTGAAAATACATTTTTACTTTTTAATACTTTCTCTGCATAAACGGCACCTTTGTTCTTGTTGACACAAGCATAATTTCTAGCCAGAATAAAAATAATAGCAAAAATAAATTGTGATGATCTCCACGAAGACAATTTCCCTTGGTGGCTCACATGAGAAATAAAAATGACAGCAGGAACTACATTAAAAGCAATACATTCATATATTAACTACAGAGTGCCTTAAAACGGTCCAAGACCTTATGTAAGAAAAATCGACATTAGTATGCCATTACATGCATCTTCATTGACAGCTTCCCGGAAACCCGTTACCACATTGAACATTATGTTTTATCTTTGTCATCACCCCTTAAATGACAGTGATTCAAAAATCTCATGTATTAAAGGAGTGACACGAACATGGAACCTCTGATTATTGCCTTATTGTCAGGTACAATCAGAAAGCAGATAGCTTAGCTCTTTTATTGGCACTTCTACTTTCTGAGTGTTGAATCCTAGCATGTGTTACCAAATTTCACTTTTCCCATCTAATAAATAGATAAAAAATATGCTAGAGGGTTTTTGTTATAAGTAAATAAGAAAGTACAAATATAAAGCTCAGCACAGTGCCTGACACCTGGCAGTACTTAATAGCTATTCCTACTATTGTCATAAACATTAATATTAAATACACAATCCTAAACATCAATGGGAAAGGTAATAAAGCTACTACAAAAAATAAATGATAAAAAAGTAGTATATATTTTATAAAATAATCTATCATCACATCTGTGCTGGTTTGAAAGGATCATGTACCCTAGAAAAGTCGTGTTTTAATCCTCATCAGTCTTGCGGAGGCA
The DNA here is from genome assembly GCF_023851605.1 of Tamandua tetradactyla. Taxonomy (NCBI): domain Eukaryota; kingdom Metazoa; phylum Chordata; class Mammalia; order Pilosa; family Myrmecophagidae; genus Tamandua; species Tamandua tetradactyla. Next base: position 50,539,492 of record NC_135343.1, on the reverse strand, counting down.
ACTGCTTCCTTTAAACCCTGTTCAGTACTGGATATTGGAGGCCTAATTAGATTATCTACATGAAGATGTGACTCCACTCATCCCACATGGGTCTTCGTTTACCGAATCCTTTAGAAGAGGAAGCATTTTGGAGAAAGCTTCAGAATGACGAGCGAGCCATGAGAATCACAGAACCCACCAGCCAGTGACCTCTGGAGATGAAGAAGGAGAATGGCCCTGGAGAAGCTCCATGAGCCGGGATGCCTGGAAAGGAAGCCAGCCCATGTCACCATGTTCACCGTGTGCCTTTCCAGTGGAGAGAGAAACCCTGAACCTCATTGGCCTTTCTTAAGTGATGGTAACGCTTTATTGGTAACTTCATCTGGACACCTTTATAGACTTTCTCTAATTTGGACATTCTCACTGTCTTAAAACTGTAAACTGGCAACTTAATAAGTTCCCATTTTTAAAAGCTGTTCCATTTCTGGTGTATTGCATTCTAGCAGCCAGCGAACTAGAACATCTATACATATGAATGCACAGAATCTCTGTATATTTACTGTATAGATGTGTATACATAGATAGAGATATATACATTTATTTAAATGAAGGTATTCTTTTGGAGGACCATGCCTACGAAATGATTTTAATTTATTTTTGTTAGTGTGAGTAGAGTATTCACCTGTAATATCTCAGCTTCAAATTTTCTCTTCTATACTTGGCTCTTGGATGCTCAGAGAAATCTGCAAATGTCAATTTCAGGTCCTTTTGCCAGTGGATGTACTTTTAGAGCTATTAAAAAAAGATAAGAAGGCAGAAGGAAGGGAGAGCAGACATCCCCTTCTGTTTCCATTTCATGTCAGGATCACATCGTCTTCGGATGACAGCTATGAGTTCACCTTCCATCTCCAGCTGCAGAGATACTAGCATCAGCTGGTCATGCATCCCCTCCAGCTGGTCATGCATCCCCTCAGCTGTCCACGCCCCTCTCCCAGGTCTAAGAACCAGCAAACTGAGCCCCTCCTGTGACCTCTTAGTCTTTAGAAGACCATGCCTTCCCCTTTGATCCTTCAGCTTCCTCAATATGAACTGGGCTACCTCACGCCTAGGAATCATATTTGCTTCCTACAGTGCCTAATATCTGGTCCTCTTTTTGCTCATTCAGTCTTCTGACATTTGTGTACCCATTTCCTGTGAGACCTCTCTTCTGGTTAAAATGTTTAGTGTGTTTTTTAAAATGTCTTGGGTAGTTTGTGTTTTCCTGACTGCACACTCACTGAGTCAGCATGTAGTCAGTATGGTAAAGCAAAATATGATTATTTTGTTCCTTTAAATATGAATCAATGATATTTTAAATTTTGTGATATATTTCTCCAAAACTTGGGAATTCTTTTGAAAAGTATGTACAGTATTCTTCAATTGAACTTTCTGTGATGATGGGAATATTCTACAACCTGCAGGCCGTTTTGGCAGCATCTAGGCACATGTAGCTACTGAGCACTTGAAATGTGGTTAGTGTGGATTGAGGAATTTAAATTTAATTTTACTTAATTTTAATTGATTTGACTTTAAAGTTAAATAGTAACATGTGGGTAGTAGCAGCAGTATTTTACAGCGCAAGCTAATACAGTCAACTAAGTGATTAAATTTCAAAGATTTACAAGTAGATGAACAAGTAGATAAAATGCCTTCCAAAAAAAGATAAAATCACAGTGATTTTTATCCCCTACGTTATTACAGTCCCAGATATCTCACAGAAAATAATTAAGTATTTTCTACAAAAAGAAATACAACCCATAGTGAGCTCTTACTTAATATTTTGAAGAATACTGCAAACCATTATCTAAGGAAATGAGAAAAATTAAGGTTATGATATGGTCTTGAATCACGTGTTTTGTTTTTTTCCAACCTACCCTTAAACTGTGCATTTTCCTCAAACCCATACCTACTTTTTAAGAACGTTTTCATTTACTGTTGAATAATAAATTCTTGTGGGTAAATCATAATTTATTTAACCATTACAATGGTGAGACATTTCAGTAGTTGCTGGTGATTCACAATTGCAAATATCGTTTTGGTATATTCCTAGAAGTTAATTGTTGGATGATTAAAATAATTAATACCGTCAACCATAGAAATCTCTGATGCAAAACCAAAGAAAAGAATCAGGAATATTCTTAAATGCAAAAAAGTCTATAGAAATCCATTATTTATAATCACTGTTTAAAGTTTTTTGTGAATATTTTCAGTTAGTTTTCTATGCATTCTCATCTAATACACTTTATTCTATCCAAAATCATATTGAACTGTGCATCCCCTTTACTGCCTTGCTTTTTTGTAAATCAATATGGATATTTCTTCATGTTAATATTCCTTTGCAACAAATCTTTAAATTCTCTAAGCTATTTAATACTGCATCTCATAATTCACCTTACCAGTACCTTATGTTGAACATTTAGATTTTTTCCATTTTAACAATATGTACCTGTCTATATAAAACACTTTTATGAACATCTTTTTACAGACTTTTTTGCACACATCCCTAATAATTTCCTCAGAATAAATTTCTGAAGTATAAATTAGTAGGGTAGAAAGTATAAATACTGTCAGGATATTTAATAACCATTGGCAAATTGCTATAGGAATGTGCCAAATTTGCTCTCCCCTGAATGCCTCCTTCCCCATTAATTCTCAAACACTGGATCCCATGACCCTTGGGCACATGTTTGCTACTATTTTGAATGAGATTTCATTACAATAATTTTTATTGATTATTATAAGCATATAGAACATCTGTTAAATTTATGCTGTATCCAGACAACTTACTGACCTCTGGTATTATTACAATTGCAAAATGCAGACCTCAGTGGCTCATTTCTGACAAACTAATATAACCTGAATAATCTTCAGATACAAATGCATGGAAGTGCTGTATGAAAAAAAAAGGTTAAGGCATAGAAAAACTTGCAAGAAAAAATGAAAATCTTCATGGTACAGAACTTAAAGAACTGAAAATGACTGGAATTGCATTTGAATGGGGTATATTATTGATTCCTGCAATTTAAAGGCTGAGTTTTAATACCCAGATCAGTTAAGGAAATGGTGCTTTTACATTGAGCAAATTGTGGAGTTAGAATTAAAGCCCTGACATTTAGTTGGGATTATCAAAAGGTTGTATGCACCCTTCATGAAAAAGTGAAATTGAAAAAAACCCCACTTACCCATTCTGGGAAAATTTGGGACTACAGAGAAAATGTTTTCATGTTTCTGTATGGTTAAGACTTTCTGAACAAAGAAACCTGAAATCTGGGTTAAAAGACAGGCCTTGTCAAAAGATGATTTAAATCTCTGGAGCAGAGATTTACCTCCCCAGAAAAGTGTTTACATTTCACAGGGGGATTATTCCTGGAACTTTTCATTTTCATTCCAAAAACTTTGTTTACTCTAGAAAGCAAAGGATCCACTCCCTTTCTTGTGGGGGAAAAGGGCTGCTGGGCAAACATTCAAACTTCCAAATTCCTGGTGTCAAAAATTCTCTCCTTAGTGCAAAAATCCTCTTTCTACAAGCAGGCCTGTCCATCTGGCTCTCTGTGCCTGGCTGGAGGAGAGGAGAGAAGAATTGGAGTAAAGAGGCACTAATGGAGTTATTTTTGTAATAATCTGTCTTGACCCAGGAATTTTGTTTACTTTCAGAAATAAAAAAAAATAATTAACATTTATCAGAGATGACATAAGTATATAAACGTGCTTGAACACTAGATGTGGAAAAGTCTGCTGTGAGAATTTAATAACACCAGCGTATAGCTTTCCTTAATTTGGTATTGCATTTATGCCACATGAGTGATCTTGAAAATTTTGATCTGAGAAGTTAACGCAATATTAGAATTGGGCCAGTTATATCCATGTTGTTCCCAGCAGAAACCAAAGAAAACTTCCCTGGAAAGACACTTTGACAACCTAAGGCACAAGGAGTTTTAAAAGAAATATATGAAAAGCCTGGAAATGATGAACTAACTACCAGAAATTAGGGAATGTACATGGAAAAAATAAACTAGTAGAGTAAGGATATCTTTAAACAGTGATGATAGGAAGCATGGATTTCAGACACCGCAAAAAAAAAAAAAAAACATTTGAAAGAGAACTTGAAATGCCTTTTTTATAATTATTAAAAAGATAAATTATGAAGTCACAACTTTATTAAAAAGCAGCTGTTAGATTTGAAAAAGAGCTAAACAGAATGTTTAAAAATTGAACTATTATAAATGAATTTAAAAATCCTGTAGATAGGCTGTATAGTAGATTGGACAGAAAAATTACCTAAGAATGAAACAGTAAAAATTGCAAAAAAAAAATACGAGCTTTAAAGATGAAGTGAGATAATGCTACATGTGACTCAAGATTTAAAGAAAAGGAAAGAAAACAACAGGACTGATAACAGCTTCAAATTCTATAAATTTTGTGAACGTTTAAAGAAAAGGACATACTTAAGTGTTAGTCCCACCTCCTGCGAGTGAGTAGAATTAACAAACCCAGTAGGTTTGCTAAGATGAGTTATATTGTGGACTCACTTGTGAATAGAACCTTTGAAGATGCAATTTAGTTGAGGCTGAATTGAATCAGAGTGGGCTTTAATCCATATGGGTGAATTCCTTATAAGCAAAGAAAATTCAGACACAGACGTTAGTAAACACCAGATTTAGAAGAAACAAAAGAATGAAGCATGCCAGCAGGTGATGGAGGCAGAGGTGCAAGTCAAGGAAACCCCAAGGATTGTGGTAAGTCAACATCAGAAGCACTATAGACTCTAAGAGACTCTAAGAGAGTCTACAGTGAGTCTACAGTGAATTTATAGTGAAGTGAGTCTATAGTGAGTCTAAGAGAGTCTAAGCATGGGCTTCTACCCTCTACAACCTAGAGAGAGTAAATTCTTGTTATTTAAGCCAACCAATGTATGGTATTCATCTTAGCAGCCTTGGCAAACTAACATAGATAAATAATAGTAGACCCAAACACAAACCATGCACTTAAAAGCAAGCAGAGAAAAAAGGAAGATTACCTATAAAGATCAAAAAGTTGTTGGATATAAATCTAATATATAGTAACAAAAAAATCTGGGGCCAAGTGGAAGGGGGCAATTCACTGGAGAGAGACACAGGGACCTTTATGGGGTTTTGGCAGTGTTTTGTACCTTGATGGTAAAAATTTATTAAAAGGTATTTTCAAAATGGTGCATTTTATTACATATAAGTTATACTTCGATAGAATTGATTTTTTAGTGGCTTTATTAGGTTGCAATTGGTATGCAATAAAATACATACATTTAATGTGTACAATTTGGTCAGTTCTCACTTATGTACTTACCTGCGAAACCATCATCACAATCAAGAAAACTAATTTACCTCTCACCTTTAAAAGTTTTCTCATTCCCTTTTGTATTTCTTCCCTTCTAACCCTTCCTGCCACTCCCTAACCCCCATCCTCAGGCAGACACTGTACGTTCGTTTGCATTTCCTTGAACTTTATAAAAATGGATTTGTTCCATATATCTTATCTTTTCTGGCTTCTTTCACTCGGCATAATTATTTTGAGATTCATCTATATTGTAATATGCAAGAATGGTTTTGTCCCTTTTAATTGCTGAGTAGTTATCCATTGTGGTAGCCTGCCAGGTTGTCATGAAAAATAGCAAAAACTGGATGGTTAAATGACAGGAATTTACTTTCCCACGGCTTTGAATGTTACATGTCCAAAATCAAGATCTCACCAGACCATCCTTTTTTCCCAGAGTCTGTAGTGCTCTGGTGATGGTTGCCAGAAATTCTTGGCCCATCTTGGCTTGTAGATGCAACTCTGATTCCATCATATGGCAATCTCTCTTTCCATCTCTAGCTTCTACCTCTATGACTAATTTCCCTTAGTTGTAAGGACTTTAGCCATAATGGATTAAGGCCCACCCTCATTTAGTTTAGGTACACTTTACCTAATAGTAACACCTTCATAGGTTTGATTTACAAATGGGCTCACATCCACAAGACTAGGGGTTAGGATTTGAACATGCGTTTTGTGCAGTCCATGATTCAATCCCCAACATCCATTGTATAGACATACCACGATTTATTTATTCACCTATTGATGGTCATTTCTATTGTTTTCAGGTTTTAGCCAAAGCAAATAAAGTTGTTATGAATATTCTTGTACAAGCCTGTGTATAATCCTAAGCCTTTGTTTTCCTTGGATTAATACCAGGGTTACAATAACTGAATCACATGGTACATGTATGTTTATCATTTCTATCAAATAGAAATGGCCAACTATTTTCCAAAAGCCATTAGACCTTTTTATATTCTGTTCAGTAATGTATGACTATTCAGTTGTTCAAATTCTTCAAGAATATAAACTACAGTTATTTTCATCTTAGCCACTTTAAAAGGTATGGAGTGATATCTTATTGCAGTTATTATTTGTATTTTCCTAATGACTAATGATATTGAGCATCTTATCATATGGTGGAGTGTCTGTGCAAATATTTTGCCCATCTTTTCAAGTGGGTGGTTTATTTCCTTGTTTTTCAGTTTTGAGAGTTCTTTATATGGTCTTACCAATTTAAAAGTCCTTTTTTGGGGTGGGGTGGGGAGGGGAGTGCATGAACTATGAATTGAACCTGGATCTCCTACATGGCTAGCAAGGATTCTACCACTTAACTACCCATGTGTCCCGGTAAGTCTTTTACCAGATAGATTCTGTCCTATTATATTCTCAGGCCACGGCTTTTCTTTTCATTTTCTTAACATTGTTGTTGGAAGAAAGGCAGATGATTTTGCAGTTGCTTTTGTTTATGGATTGTGTTCTAATATCATAGTAAAGAAATTTTTAGGTAATACAAGTTGGCAAAGATTTCCCCTATGCTTCCCTTTAGAAATTTTGCAGTTTTATGTTTTAAATTTAGGTGTATGATGCATTTAGAGTTAATTTTTTTTTTTATAATTAACGGAAAAAAGGAAATTAACCCAACATTTAGAAATCATACCATTCTACATATGCAATCAGTAATTCTTAACATCATCACATAGATGCATGATCATCGTTTCTTAGTACACTTGCATCAGTTTAGAAGAACTAGCAACACGACAGAAAAAGATATAGAATGTTAATATAGAGAAAAAAATAAAAGTAATAATAATAGTAAAAAAAAACAAAAAACAAAAAACAAAAACCTATAGCTCAGATGCAGCTTCATTCAGTGTTTTAACATGATTACTTTACAATTAGGTAGTATTGTGCTGTCCATTTTTGAGTTTTTGTATCTCGTCTTGTTGCACAGTCTGTATCCCTTCAGCTCCAATTACCCATTATCTTACCCTGTTTCTAACTCCTGCTGGACTCTGTTACCAATGACATATTCCAAGTTTATTCTCGAATGTCGGTTCACATCAGTGGGACCATACAGTATTTGTCTTTTAGTTTTTGGCTAGACTCACTCAGCATAATGTTCTCTAGGTTCATCCATGTTATTACATGCTTCATAAGTTTATCCTGTCTTAACGCTGCATAATATTCCATCGTATGTATATACCACAGTTTGTTTAGCCACTCTTCTGTTGATGGAGGTTTTGGCTGTTTCCATCTCTTTGCAATTGTAAATAACGCTGCTATAAACATTGGTGTGCAAATGTCCGTTTGTGTCTTTGCCCTTAAGTCCTTTGAGTAGATTCCCAGCAACGGTATTTCTGGGTCGTATGGCAAGTCTATATTCAGCTTTTTGAGGAACCGCCAAACTGCCTTCCACAGTGGTTGCACCATTTGACATTCCCACCCACAGTGGATAAGTGTGCCTCTTTCTCCGCATCCTCTCCAGCACTTGTCATTTTCTGTTTTGTTGATAATGGCCATTATGGTGGGTGTGAGATGATATCTCATTGTGGTTTTGATTTGCATTTCTCTAATGGCCAGGGACATTGAGCATCTCTTCATGTGCCTTTTGGCCATTTGTATTTCCTCTTCTGAGAGGTGTCTGTTCAAGTCTTTTTCCCATTTTGTAATTGGGTTGGCTGTCTTTTTGTTGTTGAGTTGAACAATCTCTTTATAAATTCTGGATACTAGACCTTTATCTGATATGTCATTTCCAAATATTGTCTCCCATTGTGTAGGCTGTCTTTCTACTTTCTTGATGAAGTTCTTTGATGCACGAAAGTGTTTAATTTTGAGGAGCTCCCATTTATTTATTTCTTTCTTCAGTGCTCTTGCTTTAGGTTTAAGGTCCATAAAACCGCCTCCAATTGTAAGTTTCATAAGATATCTCCCAACGTTTTCCTCTAACTGTTTTATGGTCTTAGACCTAATGTTTAGATCTTTGATCCATTTTGAGTTAACTTTTGTATAGGGTGTGAGAGATGGGTCTTCTTTCATTCTTTTGCATATGGATATCCAGTTCTCTAGGCACCATTTATTGAAGAGACTGTTCCGTCCCAGGTGAGTTGGCTTGACTGCCTTATCAAAGATCAAATGTCCATAGATGAGAGGGTCTATATCTGAGCGCTCTATTCGATTCCATTGGTCGATATATCTATCTTTATGCCAATACCCTGCTGTTTTGACACCTGTGGCTTCATAATATGCCTTAAAGTCCGGCAGCGCAAGACCTCCAGCTTCGTTTTTTTTTCCTCAAGATGTTTTTAGCAATTCGGGGCACCCTGCCCTTCCAGATAAATTTGCTTATTGGTTTTTCTATTTCTGAAAAATAAGTTGTTGGGATTTTGGTTGGTATTGCATTGAATCTGTAAATCAATTTAGGTAGGATTGACATCTTAACTATATTTAGTCTTCCAATCCATGAACATGGTATGCCCTTCCACCTATTTAGGCCTTCTGTGATTACTTTTAACAGTTTTTTGTAGTTTTCTTTATATAGGTTTTTTGTCTCTTTAGTTAAATTTATTCCTAGGTATTTCATTCTTTTAGTTGCAATTGTAAATGGGATTCGTTTCTTGATTTCCCCCTCAGCTTGTTCATTACTACTGTATAGAAATGCTACAGATTTTTGAATGTTGATCTTGTAACCTGTTACTTTGCTGTACTCATTTATTAGCTCTAGTAGTTTTGTTGTGGATTTTTCCGGGTTTTCGACGTATAGTATCATATCGTCTGCAAACAGTGATAGTTTTACTTCTTCCTTTCCAATTTTGATGCCTTGTATTTCTTTTTCTTGTCTAATTGCTCTGGCTAGAATCTCCAACACAATGTTGAATAATAGTGGTGATAGTGGACATCCTTGTCTTGTTCCTGATCTTAGGGGGAAAGTTTTCAATTTTTCCCCATTGAGGATGATATTAGCTGTGGGTTTTTCATATATTCCCTCTATCATTTTAAGGAAGTTCCCTTATATTCCTATCTTTTGAAGTGTTTTCAACAGGAAAGGATGTTGAATCTTGTCAAATGCCTTCTCTGCATCAATTCAGATGATCATGTGATTTTTCTGCTTTGATTTGTTGATATGGTGTATTATTAATTGATTTTCTTATGTTGAACCATCCTTGCATACCTGGGATGAATCCTACTTGGTCATGATGTATAATTCTTTTAATGTGTTGTTGGATACGATTTGCTAGAATTTTATTGAGGATTTTTGCATCTATATTCATTAGAGAGACTGGTCTGTAGTTTTCTTATTTGTAATATCTTTGCCTGGTTTTGGTATGAGGGTGATGTTGGCTTCATAGAATGAATTAGGTAGTTTTCCCTCCACTTCGATTTTTTGAAGAGTTTGAGGAGAGTTGGTACTAATTCTTTCTGGAATGTTTGATAGAATTCACATGTGAAGCCGTCTGGTCCTGGACTTTTCTTTTCAGGAAGCTTTTGAATGACTGATTCAATTTCTTTACTTGTGATTGGTTTGTTGAGGTCATCTATTTCTTCTTGAGTCAAAGTTGATTGTTCATGTCTTTCCAGGAACCTGTCCATTTCATCTAAATTGTTGTATTTATTAGTGTAAAGTTGTTCATAGTATCCTGTTATTACCTCCTTTATTTCTGTGAGGTCAGTAGTTATGTCTCCTCTTCCATTTCTGATCTTATTGATTTGCATCCTCTCTCTTCTTCTTTTTTCAGTCTTGATAAGGGCCCATCAATCTTATTGATTTTCTCATAGAACCAACTTCTGATCTTATTGATTTTCTCTATTGTTTTCATGTTTTCAGTTTCATTTATTTCTGCTCTAATCTTTGTTATTTCTTTCCTTTTGCTTGCTTTGGGGTCAGTTTGCTGTTCTTTCTCCAGTTCTTCCAAGTGTACAGTTAATTCCTGATTTTTTCCCTTTTCTTCTTTTCTGATATGGGCATTTAGGGCAATAAATTTCCCTCTTAGCACTGCCTTTGCTGCATCATAAGTTTTGATATGTTGTATTTTCATTTTCATTTGCCTCGAGGTATTTACTAATTTCTCTTGCAATTTCTTCTTTGACCCACTTGTTGTTTAAGAGTGTGTTGTTGAGCCTCCACGTATTTGTGAATTTTCTGGCACTCCGCCTATTATTGATTTCCAACTTCATTCCTTTATGATCTGAGAAAGTGTTGTGTATGATTTCAATCTTTTTAAATTTGTTAAGACTTGCTTTGTGACCCAGCATATGGTCTATCTTTGAGAATGATCCATGAGCACTTGAGAAAAAGGTGTATCCTGCTGTTGTGGGATGTAATGTCCTATAAATGTCTGTTAAGTCTAGCTCATTTATAGTAATATTCAGATTCTCTATTTCTTTATTGATCCTCTGTCTAGATGTTCTGTCCATTGATGAGAGTGGTGAATTGAAGTCTCCAACTATTATGGTATATGTGTCTATTTCCCTTTTCAGTGTTTGCAGTGTATTCCTCACGTATTTTGGGGCATTCTGGTTCGGTGCGTAAATATTTATGATTGTTATGTCTTCTTGTTTAATTGTTCCTTTTATTAGTATATAGTGTCCTTCTTTGTCTCTTTTAACTGTTTTACATTTGAAGCCTAATTTGTTGGATATTAGTATAGTCACTCCTGCTCTTTTCTGGTTGTTATTTGCATGAAATATCTTTTCCCAACCTTTCACTTTCAACCTATGTTTATCTTTGGGTCTAAGATGTGTTTCCTGTAGACAGCATATGGAAGGATCCTGTTTTTTAATCCATTCTGCCAGTGTATGTCTTTTGATTGGGGAATTCAGTCCATTAACATTTAGTGTTATTACTGTTTGGATAATATTTTCCTCTAACATTTTGCCTTTTGTATTATATATATCATATCTGACTTTCCTTCTTTCTACACTCTTCTCCATACCTCTCTCTTCTGTCTTTTCGTATCTGACTCTAGTGCTCCCTTTAGTATTTCTTGCAGAGCTGGTCTCTTGGTCACAAATTCTCTCAGTGACTTTTTGTCTGAGAATGTTTTAATTTCTCCCTCATTTTTGAAGGACAATTTTGCTGGATATAGGAGTCTTGGTTGGCAGTTTTTCTCTTTTAGCAATTTAAATATATCATCCCACTGTCTTCTAGCTTCCATGGTTTCCGCTGAGAAATCTACACATAGTCTTATTGGGTTTCCCTTATATGTGATGGATTGTTTTTCTCTTGCTGCTTTCAAGATCCTCTCTTTCTCTTTGACCTCTGACATTCTAACTAGTAAGTGTCTTGGAGAATGCCTATTTGGGTCTAATCTCTTTGGGGTGCGCTGCACTTCTTGGATCTGTAATTTTAGGTCTTTCATAAGAGTTGGGAAATTTTCAGTGATAATTTCTTCCATTAGTTTTTCTCCTCTTTTCCCCTTCTCTTCTCCTTCTGGGTCACCCACAACACATATATTTGTGCGCTTCATATTGTCATTCACTTCCCTGATACCCTGTTCAAAATTTCCATTCTTTTCCCTATAGTTTCTGTTTCTTTTTGGAATTCAGATGTTCCATCCTCCAAATCACTAATTCTATCTTCTGTCTCTTTAAATCTATCATTGTAGGTATCCATTGCTTTTTCCATCTTTTCTACTTTATCCTTCACTTCCATAACTTTTGTGATTTGTTTTTTCAGTTTTTCTATTTCTTCTTTTTGTTCATCCCATGTCTTCTTCGTGTCCTCCCTCAATTTATCGATTTCGTTTTTGAAGAGGTTTTCCATTTCTGTTCATATATTCAGCATTAGTTGTCTCAGCTCCTGTATCTCATTTGAACTATTGGTTTGTTCCTTTGACTGGGCCATATTTTCAGTCTTCTGAGCATGGTCCGTTATCTTCTGCTGGCGTCTGGGCATTTAGTCAGATTTCCCTCGGTGTTGGACCCAACAGGTTGAAAGATTTTTCTGTGAAATCTCTGAGTTCTGTTTTTCTTATCCTGCCCAGTAGTTGGTGCTTGTGGCACACATTTGTCTCACGTGTTTGGAAGGGATGCCCCCGGTCACCGTTCTCCGCGGCCTGGGGATTTCCAATCCAATTCTCTCAGTTGGTCCGGGGGGCCGCACGTGGTGGGGGTGCCAGCTGCCACAGCTTGATGGGACCCTGTGGCTCCTTTATTAATGCCCCTATCAGTGTTTGGTTGGACCCAGTCCCTGCCACTGTCGGAAATTCCCTTCTCTCCCTGGAGGGGTGCCCGTTGCTGGCTGCCGTGGCCCGGGGAAACCACCACCGGACCAGGAAGCCACCCACGGGGGAGGGGCGCCGGTTGCTGGCCACCGTGGCTTGGGTAGCCCTCTGATCCGAGACTCGTAGCCGGTCCAAGAAGCCGCCCGCAAAAGAGGGGCGCCGGCCACCGCGGCTTGGGAAACTTGCCTCTCCAAGACTCTCAGCTGGCCCTGGAAGGAGGGAGGGAGGAGCTCTGGCTGCCAGCTGCCGCGGCTTGGGAAAGCGCGCACTCCTCGGGGATCTCACTGCAGCAGAGTCTCGCAGTCAGTCTAGCCAGTCTAGACTGGGGTACGCTGTGTGTCCATTCCTTGCCATGGCCCCGGGAGCTGTTCTGCACTGTTTCTGTTCACCTAGTAGTTGCTCTGGAGGAGGAACCAAGATGCGCGTACCTTACTAAGCTGCCATCTTGGCCCCCTAGAGTTAATTTTGTATATGGTTTGAGGGATGGGTCAAGGTTCGAATTTAGGGGAAATGGACATCTAATTGTTTCAGCACTTTTTAGTGATTTGGCATTCCTTTCTTCACCAGTTGCCTTTGCACTTTATTATTTGCATAGATCCATGTTTTCATTTGATATGTTATCATTTTTATTCTACCTTTAATATCTCTTGTAGTTTGTGTCTGCTGCTAATGAGCTCTTTGTATGCCTGAAAATGTCTTTATTTTTCCTTCAATTTTTTTTTTCTTTTTGCATAGGCAGGCACTGGGAATTGAATCAGATCTCCAGCATGGCAGGTGAGAACTCTGCCTGCTAAGCCACCATCGCCTGCCTCCTTCACTTTTGAAAGATAATTTGGATGGGTTTAGAATTTTATCTTTTTTTTTTTTTTCTTTCATTACTTTAAAGATATTACTTCACTATCTTCATTTTCAGTGTTTGGAACAAAAAACTATTGTCATCCTTATGTTGTTTTTCTGAATGCAATATAGTTTTTATGGTTGCTTTTAATTTTTTCTCTGTATTACTAGTTTTCAGTAATTTCATAGTAATATGTCTTGGTGTAGTTTTCTTCATGTTTCTTGTGCTTGGGGTTCACAGAGCTTCATAGTCAGAAAATTTTTATTCATTTTTTCCTCAAAATGTGTTCTGCCCACTTCTTTATGTCCTTTCCTTCAGGGACTCCAATTTCATTACCTGAAATTTTTCCGCATCTCAGTAATGCTGTCTTCACTTAAAAAATATGTTCTCTTTCTCTTTGTGTTTAATTTTAGTTTCTGTGTCCTCAAATTCACTAATTTTTTCTTCTGCAATATTTATTCTACCCTTAAATTAATTTTACATTTTTTTTTTAAATTTCAAACATGGTTTTTATTTTTAAATATTCACTTTAAATCTTTTTTATATCATCCATATCTCTATTTGATATTTTCTATCATTTTTTATATCTTTTTGAACATGTGAAACACAGTTATATAACTGTTTAAATGTTTTTTTTCTATTTAGTGTATCATCTGTGCCATTTCTGAGTCAATATCAAAGCACTGACTTTTAGTTTCATAAAGAATAAATAGCCCTGTTCTATGTATGTCCATAGTTTTTAGTTGAATGCTTAATCTTGTAAATTTTACATTTTGGGGTATTAGACATTTTTATATAACTATCATTACTCTTGAGCTTTGTTCAGGAAATGGTTGTTATTCATGAATAGTTTCTTCTGTTAAGATGTTGTTAAGATTCATTAGGTTGGCCCTGGGCAGTGCTGAGTCAAGTACTAACGAGGCAACACTCTCTCTGTGTTCTTTACCTAATAGTCTGTGAATCATAGGGTTTTCTAGTCTGGTGGCCAGAAGCAAAACCAAAGGAGCACTGTTGCTCTTATCCTTTGGTGACGTTTCCCTCTAATCTCATATTGTTTTCTTATAGAAACATGTGCCAAGCAGCAATCAGCTGAATGACTGAAAAGCAAGCATGTAACTAGGGTGGGGTATGATAGGATGGCTTAGGTGTAACATTTAAGGAGGAACTCAACTGCAGGTTCATGCAAGTGCAAAGGTATTTTTAATAAGAAGGGTTTCCTTCAATCTTGCATCTTAGATGATTTTCTTGCCTCACTCTAGTCCCAGTCCTATTGAAGAATATGCAATTTGCTCTTAAGATTTCCAGAATTCTCTGTTCAACTCTTTGTTTTCTAATACTTATATCTCCTACGATCCTCCTGGACTCTCATCCCATCTTCTTACTTCAGTCAAAAGGTTCTATTTGGCTTCTCTCTTTCTACATCACAACCTGGAAACTTTCTCGTCAGTAATCTGAAGCAATTACAGAGTTCACTTCATTGGTTCCTCACTTCTCAGGGATCCCTGTGATTCATTGCTTGATATCCAGAGTCTTGAAAACTATCATTGCAATTATTTTATCTATTCTGCGTGGGTAGAGAAATTTTTTCAGATATGATAGCACTCCATTTTGGCCAAAAGCAGAAGTAAACTTTTAAATCTTTAATTGCGGGTAGGGAGGGGGAGAAAAATCTGCAAATCTTTTAGGAAAAAATCGTCAAGCCAAATGGGGTGGGAGATATTTTAAAAAGTACATTCAAAAATAGTAATTAATTGGACTAGGCTAAAATTTAAACAAAAGACACTGAGAAAAAGTGAGACTGCAAGCTCCAAAATATGATTTGTATGTTTAAATAATATGAATAGATAATTGTTATCCAAAATTGAAATAACTCTACAAATTTCATGTTATTATGAAGTAAGTGTACAAGTGTAATTTCATGTTATTTCAATGAGATAACATTCCATCCCCATTCCTGTCAGAATGGAAAATTAATCATTAGTGGGGAAGGTGGAGGCAAGGGTCAGAGAATTCTTGTGTTTTTTTGGGCAGAGAGTAAATGTATACAGGAATTTTGATGTTATTTAGCTATGTTGAAGATGCACATAGTATACAATTCTGACATTCCACTTTTAATTCGCAATTCTAGAGAAATTTCTGTGTCTGTGCACAAGCAGATATTCACAATGATGTTTGCTGTCCATGTTCCTCTTAGATGAATGATAAATCTTTTGCAGTAAATTAACATAATAAAATGCAATTATGGCATTTAAAATGAATGAACTGGCTCTCTGTATAACAATATAGATAAATTCCCCAAATATATTGGTGTGTGGAAGGGAATTTACATAAGAAACCTTAAATTCATTTATACAAATTTTTTAAAAATTGCAACTGATAGTATGTATTGTTGTTGAGGTATCCACATATGCAGGATAATACTAAAAGTGTGTATGCAAAATGCTGTTACTAATTTCAAAGTGGTAATAATAACTTGGAAGTTGAAGGAAAAGCAGGGTTCAATGAATTTGAGGGGTGGAGGATTAGTTCCACTGTAACAATCTCTCTTTTTTTTTTTTCTACAAAAGAGACCTGATAAATATATGGCATAATTTTGATATCTATTTTATTTTGGCATAGGATATGGTCATGTCATATTATTATGTATCTATTTTGAAGAGTTCACAATTAAATATTTAAAATCAAAATCAAAATCAGGTTGCCTGAAAACAGTGCCATTTTTCATTTCTGTTGCAATCTTTGCAATTCATAATTATTGCTGCATTGAAAACTCCTAAACAATCCTAAATAATGGTGCAGGATTTCTGCATTATTCCCTAATTTTAGTGAGAATGCACCTGACATTTCATGATCAGTACTTTTGGTAATGAATATTGACGTCTATCGGTTGTTCTTCTGGTTTGGTAAATAGTAATGTCTTTGCAGTTATTTTTGAAATTTAAAGGATATAGTTTCATTATATCTAGGCTACTGCATCTCTTAATTAATTTCACCTGGTACTTAGGTCCTCTTTTAAGTTGAAGATACTGATCTTCTCAAGGATTTTTTCTCCCAAAATACTTATTTTACTCTTTTTTCTTTGTATTATTGAAGCTCACGTTTACAACTTTCTATATTTTTAATAATAATTTGCATATTATAATTATTTAGTGCTATGTGATTTGGTAAAAACAAGACCATAATATAATATGTGTATAATATAATACACTATATAATTTTTTTAAATTATGCTATATATACATTATGGGTAGTACAACTCATCAGTTAAGAAATAACTGAATATAGTTTTAAAAGTAATTTTCAATAATGGAGACTTAATTAAGCAGTATTCCCGAACTTAACACTTTAGAGTTTATTCTCTGGTATAAGACTATCTATGTTTAATTCTGGTTTTCCCCTTCTATTTGAGGAACTTGGGCAAGTTGCTTTACCACTGTGTACCATGATTTTCTCCTGACGAACTAATAGAATATAGCTTATTAAACTACCATATAGGTGAAATATGTGTGAAGCCTCAGAAGAGTGTTGGCAAATAAAAAGCACATATTCACAGAACTATTACAATGAAAATTTATTGGTTAAAAACATGGACTTGAGTTTTTAAATTTATTTCCAGATTCTTCCATGTACTAGTCATAGACTCTTGGAGAAGTAAATGCTCACTTCTGTTTTATTAGTAAAATTTAAATGTATATATAATTTACTTAGCACATTTTACATTTATTAAATAATTATTTTCCTTATTAGAGTTCCTAACTCAGTTTCTAGAACATATTGGCTAAGCAAATATGTATAAAGTGAATGGCTAAACACTTTATCTATTGTTGGGCATTTTAGTTCTTTTCAATTTAATCATGATTTTAAAATTCTGTAATGAATATCCCTCTAGCTAATATAATATATAAATATTATATAACTATATAATATATAAATACTATTTTCAACTCTAGAAATGAAATTACTGGGTAAAGTATGGTGATACATATGTATCTTAACTGTCTTCCAAAATATTATATGTATAATATATATATGTATATATATTTTACCAATTTATGTTTCCATCTGGATTGTATGAGAGTTCTCAGGTCATTGAAAATGATTACTTTCTTATTGAAACAATTATTTTTAAAGATGAGAAAAGTAATATATCTTTTTAAAATGTATCTCTTTGTTAAATTGGAACTTTTTTCTTAAAATGTCTATTAGCCATTTGTATTTCCTCTTTTGTGGGTCAATATCCCAGCCCTTGCCTCACTTTTTTATTGGCATGTTCGATTTTTGCTTTTAAATTTGAAAATTCTTTCCACATTCTGCATTCTACATGGCAAAAATATTAATTCCTCTGTAAATTCTGTAATTTTTTTTTGGCTAGGTCTATTATTTCCTCCTTTTACCATTCTTATTGAAACCTCTGTACTATTCAAATAAAATGCAATTGTCATTTATTTATATTTGAGGAGAGTAATAATATAGCATGAGGACATTTTTATTTTCTCTTTACAACAGAAACTGTTCACAGAGTTGCCAGAAATGGGTCTCTTGCTGAATACTATTTTTCTATCAGTGCTAATGAGTAGTGGGTTGCCCCCAGGCTATCATCTGACCGTGGCCACAGTTGAAATCATTTACCCTTTTACAATAACTGCAACTTAGACAAGCTTAGTTCAGAATCAAGCTTTATCTACCCAGCCATCAGCATAGAAGCCACTTATTATCGCTTACCGGGACCATCAGGTATATGATAAAGTGCTCTAAACCCAGAGGAGCTAATTTAAGCTCTGGTAAGATGTGGCATGCATGTGAAGTTTGTTTCACTTTAGCTGTAGTTATCAATGTCGACATACTGTTAGGGGATAAGGAGATGAACTTTCCCTCTGGTCACAGACAGTGGGGATGGCGAAATGCCTGTGATTCGTGGAGCTTTTGTCTCTATGCTGAGAAAGGCTGTCTCTCAAAGGAGCCTAGATTTGCCAGGCAGGGTGACTGTTGAAAGCTTCAAGGTGGGAGGTATCTTTTTTTGACATTCTACCCGAATTACTGCCCTGAAGTGGGGCAGGTCATTTATCCTACATGTAAGAGGACTTCAAGCCTTTGAAATAAAAAAGAGTGCTCATGTTTTAGTGACATGTATTAAGTTATGGATTTTGCTTTCTCTTAAGTTGTTGAAGACAAAATATTCCAATACATAAAAAACAAACAAAAGAAATCATGGCACAAGGCAGCAATCCAGAAAAGATTTAATCATCACACCCAAAACTATTTAAAGCATCTCAGAACCAATGCATTTGGAACAGTGGCCTGGCTCTTCATAAAAAAATGAATGGGCTCTAAATAGCACCAATGGGTCTTTTCTGAGTAATTTACTTGTTTCTTCTATTCTGTCTTAGGTTTTATTTTATTTTTTTCTTTTGCATGGCCAGGCAACAGGAATCAAACCTGGGTCTCCGGCATGGCAGGTGAGAATTCTGCCACTGAGCCAGCATTGCACCATCCTGTATTAGATTTGAAGATGAGAAAGACAGGTCTTTTTTCTAATCTTGCTAAACAAAGAATAACTCCTTGCCTCAGTTCTCTCCCTAATAAATGTTACAATTGAGTTTTGTGCTCTATATTATCTATATTAGAGAACATTCTTAAAAAATGCAAGCTCCAAATGTAAGCAATGTGTATTGAGTGCTTAATATATGCAAAGCACTCCGCTGAGAATTAGAGTCAGAATAGATGCCTAAAATATAGATAAGGATAATGGAATGGGAAATTTTTTGAAATATGTGGTAGAGATTAGTTTTCTTTCGACTTGTAATTCCAGGCTTGTAAATGACCCCAGTAGTTTTAGAGCACCAGGGTATGAACCGAGTTTCCAGAAATGCATCCCCCTAAAGCAGGTAACCAACCATATGTAATTCCTCCACTTAGCAGTTAGGTTTGTTCACCAGTCCCAGCGTCTCTACCACTTTAAAGAGACTTTATTAGGCATGCTGCCTGCAGTCATTTGGACCACTGTTGTTTTATCTACATGGCACCACCATTTAGGAAAAACTACAGGAGGGTTCAGGTTAATGCCATCTTCCCAGACTGATAATGGAAAGATGTTTCTCAATTATGGTAAAAACAATAAGAATTTTAACCATTAGCATTATCTTACTTAGTGCTAAAATAGTATAATCATTCCAATTACATAAAGAAACTAGACAAGGTTAACAGTTTTCACCATTATTATTTAATAGTGTTTTTATAAATTTTAGAAATGGAATAAGAAAAAGAAAGAAATGTGAAGTATTACAGTCAAGGTGACCTGATCATTATTTTTAGATGATACATGCTTATAATTGGAACGCCAAAGAGAATCAGGTAGGGGCAAATAATTCATCCAGACAAAAAGTGAATATATAAAAATCAATATTTCCCTTGTAATAAAAATACTCCATTCAGAAATATAATGGAGATATGCCATATTTATAAGTTTAAATCCCTGATCAAGATAAAAAATATATTCAATGGAATACTTTAAGAAGATATAGATAGGAAGAATTACAAATGGCCCAAACAAATTGAGAATTAATAAAAATAAAATTAAAATGGCATGATGAGGGTGTGATTAAATGTGATTCTCAAACACCATTTTGAGTTATTTGCATTGTTCTGAAGGATAGTTTACAAAAATATATCAAAATTCATTAAAAAATTCATGTCCATATTGATTGGATAATATAGCTTTTCAGAACACATATTAAAAAAAATAAGGATAGAGCAAGAAATAATCTACAGAGTTTTATTTTCACTACTGAGAATTTGACAGCAGCATATATGGTTAGGAATAAAGAACTGATCAAATACTTTATGGGGTTTTAGGAAATTGAAGCATGAGGCAACATTGAATCTCATATTGCTGTAAGGTACTCATTGCTATGGAAATATGAGCATATGTGTTAATGGGAAAAAAAATAGATTACAAAAGAAATATTCTTTAATTTCAATTCTAGGATGATTCACATAAGGGCAAATATTTGAATACCTAATAGGCTCTCCAAATTTAATGTCACTGAGGTAAATTTGTACCCAATATCTACCCTCCTTTCTTCCTATAATGAGTGAATCCACAAATTTTGACTTGCCCCGGGCTGCTCACATGGAGTCTGCATAACCTGGCCTCCTTAGGCATTGAGATGCATGTGGAAGTTACATGTGAAAATTCTACGTCACTGCTTCAATGGAAGGGCATCCCTCTTTTTCTTCTTTTGTCTTGCTTCTTGGTACCTGCTTTTAATCTTCAACCAAATGGAGCACAAAGCAAAAGATCAGTGGACTCTGGTTCTCTGGTACTTGGAACTGCCATATCAACACGCAAATTCTCAACCTAGACTTTTACAATGGAGAATGTACTAGCTATCAATGCCTTCTAACTTCAAGTCCCACCTGTCTGTGATAATGAATTGAGACCCTACAAATACAGTATTTCTTCCTTGCTAGCCAGTATAATGTCACGCTTTGTCAGGAAAGGGCAGTAAAGAAACACATAAGAAAGAAAAAGTTTTTCTGCTAGTTCTGGTGTGGTTCTCTTGCCAGGCTCCTGCACTGCATTGTATAGTAATGTCCAACAGACAGTAGCTGCTCAGATACCTCAAAGTGTAGATTTTCAGCAAGTCAGATATAAACATAGGATACTACCATAAAGATGGGCTCCCAATTTCAGTGGGGATAATAGAGTAGTAAAAGTTATGTTGTAGTGTTTAACTGCCAAAGACAAGATAAACACATCTACTGCAATGGCAGTAAGGACATACTAGGAGCCAGGTTACCTTGCCCCACAGAGATGCCAAGCAGTGGCTAAATGAATATGGTGTTTCTGGTGGTGAAATAGATGAGCAGCCTCCTAGAGTATGGCCAGACATGGTCCAATGAAGTCTGGTAAAGAAGCACCTGGCTGGACCTTGTAGAATGGGCACAGAATGTGACGATAACTGAGTACCATGTAAATGCCCATCAGAGGGTGGAAAATATGACATCCTTGCTCTATGAATATCAATAAGCTTTGTTCAGGAATACAGGTGGCTAAAAGGCACATGAAAAGATGCTCAACTATACTGGCTAGTAGGGAAATAGAAATCAAAACTACAATGAGATATCATCTGACACCCACAAGAATGGCCATTATTAAAACAAAATAGAAAATGACAAGTGCTAGAGAAGATGTGGAGGAAGAGACACATTTATCCACTGTTGGTGGAAATGTCAAATGGTACAACCACTGTGGAAGGCAGTTTGGCAGTTCCTCAGGAAGTAAGTATAGAATTGTCATATGATCCAACAATCCCATTCTTAGGTATCTAAGCAGAGGACTTGAGGACAAGGACACAACTGGACATTTGCACACCAGTGTTTACAGCAGCATTATGTAAAATTGCCAAGAGATGGAAATAGCCCAAATGTCCAACAATGGATGAATGGCTAGCTGAGCTGTGGTATATACATACAATGGAATATTACACAGCTGAAGACAGAATAAAGTCATGAAGCTTGTAGCAATGTGGATGGATCTGGAAGACATTATATTCAGTGGAATTCGCCAGAAAAAAAAGAAAAATACTCTATGGTCTCACTAATGTGAACTAACATTAATGAGTGAACTTGGAGAATTGAAGTTAAAAACACAGGTTATCAGAAGATAGAAATAGGATAGCGATTGATAATTGGTGCTGAAGGAATTCAGAACTGGATAGCACAGAGATGTGCAAACACAGGTTATCAGAAGATAGAAATAGGATAGCGATTGATAATTGGTGCTGAAGGAATTCAGAACTGGATAGCACAGAGATGTGCTAGCACAATGCTAGCGAGATTCAGAGATGGATAGCACAATGCTACTTGATTGTAGCACAATAATATAAGTACACTGAATGAAGCTCAACGTGACTGTGATAGAGGGAGAAAGGCTGGGGGCACATATGAAACCAGAAGGAAAGATAGAGGATAAAGACTTACATGGTATAATCTAGGAATGCCTAGAGCGTACAATCATGGTGATTAAATATACAAATAAGAGATGATTTTGGGGCCATGGTGGCTCAGCAGGTAGAGTTCTCGCCTGCCATGCTGGAGACCCAGGTTCGATTCCCGGTGCCTGTCCATGCAAAAAAAAAAAATCATTTAAAAATGATTTTGCATGAGAAAGAACCAAGAATATCCTTATTGCAGAATGTTGAAAATAGACGGTATATGGGAAAAAGTACAATCAATGTAAGCTAGAGTGTATAGTCAACAATGACATTGTAATATGCTTCCAATGAATTTGACAAAGGCATTATGCAAAACTAAATGTCAACAGGCTGAGAGATTGAGAAAGCAGTACGGATTCTGTGTGGAAGAAAAGGAAATGTCTTCAGATACAGTGTGATGGCGAAGGCTTGTCTACACGATTAGTCTGGGTTGTATGATGCGTGAATAAAACTGTTTAAAAATAAGCAAAGAGAAACAAGTGCTAGAGAAAATGTGGAGTGAGGAATGTATCTATTCACTGTCTGTAAAGAAATGTGGGGCAATAGGGTAAAGGGGAGGTATTGAACTTTCTCATTAGGAAATTTCTTGATATTCTTGAAAGCAGTGAGGACAACCAAATCAATAGGTTGAGTCCTCAATCTTGGAGTTCACCCCTATGAAACTTATTCCTGTAAAGGATA
Organism: Tamandua tetradactyla; assembly: GCF_023851605.1. Taxonomy (NCBI): domain Eukaryota; kingdom Metazoa; phylum Chordata; class Mammalia; order Pilosa; family Myrmecophagidae; genus Tamandua; species Tamandua tetradactyla. The sequence goes on along the minus strand of NC_135343.1, from coordinate 50,516,408 downwards.
GGTTAAACCTACTTAAAATTATGCCTGAGTCACCCTCAGAGAACCTCTTTTGTTACTCAGATGTGGCCTCTCTTTCCAAGCCAACTCAGCATGTGAACTCACTGCCTTGCCTCCTACATAGGATGTGACTCCAAGTGTTGTAAATCTTCCTAACAATGTGAAACAGGAAGCCTGGGGTAAGTCAGGACTTGGCATCAAGAGATTGAGAAAGTCTTCTTGACCAAAAGGAAGAAGAGAGAGATGAGGAGAAAATAGTTTCAGTGGCTGAGAGATTTCAAACAGAGCCAAGGGGTTATCTTGAAGGTTATTCTTATGCATTATATAGATATCATTTTTTAGTTTATGGTGTAATGAGTGGCTACAGGGAAGTACCTGAAACTATTGAGCTGTGTTCCAGTAGCCTAGATTCTTGAAGATGATTGTATAAAGATATAACATTTATAATATGACTGTGTGATTGTGAGAAACGTTTGCCTGATGCTCCTTATATCCAGAGTATGTACAGATGAATAAGAAATATGGATAAAATAAATAAATAAATAATGGGAGAGGGAAGATGGAAACACTGGTGGTCAATAGAGAGAGGGTTAAGGTGTATGGTATGTATGGAGTTTTTTTTTTCTTTTTTCTTTTTATTTCTTCTTTTTTCCAGAGTCAAGCAAATGTACTAAAAAATGATTATGGTGATGAATACACAGCTATGTGATGATATTGTGAGCCGTAGGTTGTGCGTCATGCATAGAAAGTATGTGTGTAAAGATTTTTCTCCACAAAAGAAAATAATAAGCCTCTTTCCCTGCCACTGCAGTGTCTGCTTAATGGGCCCATGAACAAGTGGCCATGGTTGTAAGGTTTTAAGGTAACATTTGGCTCAGGAATATGGGTCTCTCCTCACCCAGGTTGAGGTGGTTAATGCTACTGCTGAGTGTCTAATCTGTCAACAGCAGAGATCAGGTCTCCTGTTACCACACCATTTCTGGGTGACAGCAGCCAGCAATGTGGTAGCAAGTTGAATACACCAGACCTCTTCTGTTATTAAAGGAAGATAAATTCAACCTTACTGGAATGGACATGTATACTAGAAATGTATCTTCCTTCACTGTCAATACTACTTCTACCAGCATCACCATCCAGGGACTTACAGAAAGATTTACCCACCACCATAGTGTTCCCCATTGCATGGCTTCTGATCAAAGAACTCATTTCACCACAAAAAAGAGACAACATTGGGCTCATAGACATGGATTTAACTGGTCTTACCACACACCACCATGAGCAGCTATTAGTTAGGCTAATTGAAAGGTGAAATGACTTATCAAAGTCATGGTGCCAACTGGGAGACATAATGCTGAGAAGATGGACTTCTGTCTTACATATGTACTATATAGCACTTTTCCCTTCCAAAAGTAGTACGCAAGGATCCAGGAATCAATGGGTAGAGTGGAAGTGGCTCCTCTTACTAATACACTCAGTAAATCACTTGTAGAATTTTTTCTTTGCAGGGAAACTTGAGTTTTGCTGATTTGGAAACTTTAGTCCACCAAAGCAGAAGGCATTGTCTCTCCTTTCAAAATATATTAATAACTCAATACTTTTTTACCACCTTCATCACTATTACTTTGGTCCAAAGCATAATAATTTTTCAGCTGGACAATTCTAATAGCCTACTCTTCCTCCCTTCTAGTCCTTTCACATGGATGACAGAGTAATTTTTTTTAATGCAACGTAGATCATGTCTCTCTCTGTCTAATACCTTCCAAAGTCACTTAAGAGTGACTTATCTTTATCTATAAGAGCCCCTTATCTTTGTCATGCTTAACAAAGCACTGTGTGATTTGCCAACATTTATCTCTTGGCCTCATTTCCTACCAAACTTCTCCTCATTGAACTCCAGACCCACTGGTCCCCTTGTTTCCCTTTGAACATACTAAACTTACTTCCTTCTCAGGATATGTGTGTCAACTTATCTTCTGCCCAGTGCACTCTTTGCTCAGATATCCACCTAATTTGCTCAGATATCCACCTAATTAGCTCCCTCACTTCAGATAGGTCTGCTCAGATAATGTCTTGTTTTAGGAATGCTTCCATGACCACTCTATAAAAATTGTACCCCTTAATCTCTAATATCTTTAGTGAATTATTTTATCTCCATCCTATATATTTATTTGGTAATTATGTGAATTAAAGTATATCTCCACGAAAGCAGAGACTGTATTCGATAATTTACTGAATTCTTGGCATTAGATTAGGGTTTCTCAACCACAGCACTACTGACATTTAGGGCAGGATAATTCCTTGATTTGCGGACACTGTCCTGTGTACTATAATATGCTCAGCAGCATCCCTGGCCTTTACACATTAGCTACCAATAGGATGCCTGTCCCAAGTTGTGACAATGAAAAATGTCTCCAGATATGGGGGCAACACTGTGTAGGGTTGAGAGCCACTGCTCTAGATCAGTATATTGAACAGAGTTAGATATTAACAATGAATGGATGACTTCAAACTCTGCATATATGTGCCTAGGGAAGATTAGAATGATAAGCATGATATGTTAATTGTGGGGGAATAATTGTGTATGTATGTTTTTTTTTTGTATTTTGAAAGCTTACTTGAGGGGCTTTATTATTTTTACTGGAAGAAAATTTGCTGATTAAGGCTTAGAAGAATCTTCCTTTGGGCCTCCACTTCCCAGCCTCTCCAGTTTATGTTTACTCTCTGACATTCAGGACACTTTGGTAGAAAAGCTTATTCTCAAAATGACTCAGACAGTACAATCTCCTTCCTTTGCCTTCCAGAAGTTCTAGTAATTACATGTGCTGATTCTCCATTAGTTCATTTTATCTTATTCACCAAGAGAAGGTCATGAAAACTATATATCTGCAAAGTGCATGGCCATTGTTTTTACTGTTAATGGTTATTAAAAGCCAAAGGTGACTTGACAAAAATATTTTAACGAGCTATCTTGGCCATTAATATTCACATAACTGGAGTCCTTTGGCCTTCTTAATGATAAATCTTCTGGATCAAGTGAAATGTAGAATACAGCAATGAGATGACTAATCTGAACATTATCGGTAGCTGAAATAGAGAATGGATAGAATTGGAGGTTATGTTGATGAGTCCTGGTTGATGGAAACTGCATCATTGCCGTATTATTTTAATCCTTAGCAAGTCTTGTTAAGAATTTATTTTTGTGTGTTAAAATATCAAGATGGGGTGCAAGGGTAGTACAGTGAATTCTCACCTGCCATGCAGGAAACCTGGGTTCAATTTCCAGTCCATGTACTTCCCAAACAAACAACAAGAAACCGACCAAAACAAACAAACAAATTCAACAAATGGGGCTGCAATAATGGGATACTCACATGGAAAAAGAATGAAATGTGACCCCGCCATACAGTACACACACACACAAAAAAAATCAAATAGCTCTGCCAAGAATTTATAGCACTGATTTAATTTTCCTATCCTCCTAGATATCCAGATTTCAAGCATCAGAGCTATCATTCTTCAGTTCTCAAAATAAGCACATTCTGCCGAATATCTCTTCATGACTTTACTTACAACTCTCATTTTTTTTGGTCCATTTCACTGCAGCTACTCTCATCACACATTCACCACCACAGTTACTGCAATAACCCACTAAAGTGTTCTTCCCACTTTCAATTTCTCCTTTCCTTTGACTGCCATACATTACTGCAAAATTTACTTCCCAAAGCAGACCTCCCTTTTCCTCTTAGAATATAAGCAAATGTTGACTGTGCACCAGAGTTCCAACTCTTTGTTCCAATATTTGAGGGTCTCTGTAACCAGCCCTGGGGTATGGTTCTTCAAACTTATTTCTTCTTCACTTACTTCCTGATAAAGTCAAACTGAGTCATATACATTCCAATTGCTTTACCTTATTAAAAAATTTTTTCTCGGGTGCATGGGTGGTTCAGTGGTAGAATGCCCACCTTCCATGCAGGAGACCCTGATTCCCAGACAATGCACATCCATGCAAAAAATGTCTTTACCTGAATGTTCTTGCATCACATCATCACATATCCAAAGCCTACCTCTATAGTAAGCCCAATTCAAATATCTTTTCCATGATGTTTTTTATGTACCCTAACACATGCAAGCAATGTTCCTATTTTTTGAATTTCTGGAATCATTTCATCTCACCTATTTTATGGCAGTTATTAATTTCCACCTTGCAGCATAATTATTGGTATAGATTCCATGTCTACTCAGCTCTAGTATGTCAGCTTCTACAAGTTTGCATATACTTGGACATTATTTCCTTTCTATGGATTTGTCCATAGTAGGTGCTGAGTAAGTATATTTTTAATGACTTCAGTCTAGTTCTGAGGCTCCCCAATAAATCTTATAATCTTGTTAAGGTTTATTCGCAAGAAATCAAATTGGCCTCTTGTTCCTTAATCGTGAATAGAAATGTCCTGACTTATGTGTTTGCGATTATTATCTCGAGAGCAAGGAGAGAGTAGAAACCAGAAGAAACCCTACTGTGTTAAATGGATGAGCTTTGCATTGTTCAAGATTCTATCCTCAAGCTTTCTTCCTGTAATTATACTGTTGCCTATTCCTGCTTCTAAGTTACTCATCCAAAACCTAATACGTATCTGCTTAGACCACTAAAATTTTAGGGCTCTGCTTAGTCGTACTGTCAAGCCTGTCCAGCCATATGTCAGTTTTATCCCAGGAGCTGATATGATAGCAAGGTAGACCTGCAAATGCTTCCGCAGTCATCAGTGAGGAAACTTCAAGAGCTTTGCCTATGCTATCATCGGTGTGTCCAAATGACCTTAATGAAATGCTTTTAATGGGAAAGTTTGCTCTACATTTTTAAAATATAGCAATGGCTATATGCTTTAAATGACTTCTCTTTGTGACAGTGCCATGTACATGAATCTTTTTTGTCATACGCTTTTATGAAAAATGCTGGTATTAGAACCAATATAGCAGCAAATACAGAAAAAATAAGACTGCATTAAAGACTTTTCTCATCACACAACCACCATCATTGCTCATTACATAATTTAAAATTGATTCCCACAACTAGAATATGTGGCTTTATGAAGGTTCGAGCTAAATCCATTCATTTCTAGCTGAAGCTTTGAATACAAAAGCGTATACCTTAACGTGAACAGAAGTGTTCCAAGTATTACTTAAGAATCCCTATCACATATGCCTAGTTATTAAAACTTTAAATGTTTCATATTTGAGGTTGACATGAGTAGAGCATTGCAGGAAGCAGTGCTGGCAATGACCAGGGCACAGTTTGAGCACATTAATTTATGCTGTCTTCTTCCAAAGTCTCACTGTAATAACTAACAGATATAAAATTAAAAAAAAAACATATTTATTTTGCATAGAACTAGAGAAGGGTACAATTTACATACTACAAATATGTCTGAGTTTCTGCAAAATAAAATGTGAGCCAGATAATATTGTGGCCAGAATCAAAAGAATAAATATGTTGCATGCCAATGAGGTGAAAAATAAATATATATATGCCTTTCCAGGTGGAAATTCTCATCCTTTCTCTATTGGGAGGGAAACTTGGCAATAGAAACCTGACGTAGGAGAGACCCCTTTTATGCTCCAAGACAGTGCTCTTACTGATTAGGAATGGAACATCTAAGTAAAGAAAAGATTTTCACATGATTTGCTTTTAAGATGGCCAGAAGTTATGTGAGTAAGGGAACAGCTGAATTTCCCCCAGTTAAATTTCCAGTTATCACAGCTCACATAGAAAACAGAATACGCTGACATGAAAAATTTATTTTTGATGTGTATCAGAATCAGCTAACTGTTCACCAAATCCATTCTCCTTATTCAATATAGAGAGTTATTGATGGTAACTGCTTGCCTGGCCAAGCACTACATTCTCTGAATTCACCATGTCACTGGTGTTACCAAATGAAACGGGAACAGATGCAATGCGTTTCAGTTCTGAGTCTAGATATTTAAGAACTGTGTATATCTCCTTCATGCGCTCATCCTCCATCAGCTGGGTAGATGCAGAAGACTTCAAGATGGCAGAACCACAAAATTTAGGACCCTGGGGTCCCTAAATTACCATGGAAGAAAAGTGTTTTGATGACCAGTAGTATTTATATAGGATCTAAATAGAAATTCACTTATTTCGTCTTAAGATAATAAATGTTTGAGTTTGCTATATCATCTAGCTGTTGTTCCCCAGCTATTTCTCAAAAGCTAAGAAACTTCTGACATGGCTAGGTAAAACTGCGATGACTCTAAATGTAAGCATCGTGTATAAGGACTCCTTGGCTGTCTGTGCCTCACCTGCTGAAGAATCACTCTTAGAATGTTGTTTCTCAACAAAAACCAAATGAGCAAATATCAGAAATGCAAAATTCAATCAAAATATATATATTTTTTAAATTGAATATTATCAATTACTTAGACTTATCTAAGATTACTACTTTTTCTCTCTCTAAGGATTCTTGAATACCAAATTAATTTCATGACTTTGTTTTTGTACTGCTACTTTTAAAAGATTTTTAAAGATTTGCATGTGGCAAACCTTCTGATCTTTACCTGTGAAGTTCACTTACCTTTCTGTCCATATAATCGTTGGATATTTTCACACTGAAATTTCAAACTCACAAGTTTATATGTTACTGTCACCCCATATAAATTTTATCTGGAAACTGAAAATTCCAATATAATAACCTCCTTCAGCTGAATAAGATTTTCTTTTGTCATTTTTTGATTACTATTTCTCTCTTATCTGCTTGCTTTCTTCTGCAGTTTCTAGTCCATGAATACTGAGTTTCTTATATTAGTCCTCTAAGTCTCTCACATTAAGTGCATCATTTTGTTGTCCTTATTCAATTACTTATTAGCTGACTATAGAACAGTCATGTTTGGTTTGTTAAATGCTGCTGAAATGCAAATACCAGAAATGGGTTGACTTTTATAAAGGGAATTTATGAAGTTGCAAATTTACCGTTCTAAGGCTATAAAAATGTTCAAATTAAGGCATCCATGGAAAGATAACCTAATTCAAGAAAAGTCAGTGGGTCTGGATTACTTCTGTCAGCTAAGAAGGCAAGTGGTTGGCATCTACCAGGGTCTTTGGCTTCTTGTTGCCTTAAACATCCCCAGAGGCATTTTCTTTCTTCATCTCCAAAGGTCTCTGCCTATGTGAGCTCTGAAGCCTTTTTCAAAATGGTTCTTTCTTAAAGAACTCTAATACGGAACCCCATCTTGAATAGGTGGAGTTATATCTCTATGGAAACCACCTAATCAAAAGGTCCCGTCCACAATTGGGTGGATCATATCTCCATGGAAACAATCAAAATGGTCCCACCCAGCAATATTGAATTAGAGGACAAGGCTTTTCTGGGGTACAAGTTTCAAAATACCCCAATCCATCTTTCCAAATTTTTGCTCATTTTCCTCATGGTATTTTGAATTTTTATTTTTAATCCTGAAGTAATCCATTTGTTCTTTCATGACTTCTGGCTGTAGGGCATAATTAAATGTATTTATATTATAAATTAAGAACTTTCTAAATTTTCATTTATCTCTTTGAATGTCTTATTTTTAAGAGAATAGTTGTTTAAATTCATTCCTCCAATTGATCACCTCTAATTTGACATAACTGTTTATATTTCCAGTGGGTTTTTGTGTATTTGTGCTTTGTCTTCATTTTATATCTTCTCTATATGTATCTATGTATGTGACTTTCCAATAGCAAAGACTGAGCTGATGTATGTCTTAGATTGTGTGAGCTTTTGATTCTTTCATGTCCAGATCACATACATGCCTGAAAAAGTCAAATCCTTGTTTTACGACTGGAAACACAAATTGGAGAATGGTGAAAAAGGGAGGAGAAAGCGATAAAGAGGTCTAAAGTGCTCTAAATAATAATTGGGATGGGGGAGTCAGTTTTGCCCTTCAGGGAATTTTGGCAATGTGTGGAGGCTTTATTGTTTTTTTAAATTTATTTAATACATGGGCAGGCACCTGTACGGAGACATTTTAATTGTCACAATTTGGGGTACTACTGGCATCTAGTGGGAGGAGGTCAGCAGTGCTATACTTTCTGTAATCCACAGGGTGGCCCTCCACAATGAGGAACTATCCAGTTTAAAATGTCAAGAATGTCAAGGTTGAAAAACCTTGATTTATTGAAGCTGAAAAGAACTCATGGATGGTTGAGCATTATTGTAGTCAAAGAATAGCCAGTAAGAGAGCAAAAAAAAAAAAACCCATAATTACCACAAGAATACATATCGAGAATAGTAAGTACAGCAATTCTAAAGATGTTTCCCCATATGGAGTACAACATGATCCTTTCTCCATCTCCCTAAGAACTTTTAGCTAAAATACATTGTTCAACTATATATATATATATATATATATATATATATATATATATATATATAGTTCTTTAGTACAAAATTCCTCAGTCATCTAGTGGTAACAGTAAAGCATTTTAAATTCCTCATTTTGTTTTACAGAAAGAAATGGAAGCTGATTTCTTTTTTTCATACTTTAATGGAAAAACAAATGAATAATGTATATGATAGATTGTTACAGCTTGACAACTTGAGATAGGGGGTATAACTTCAGAGCAACTAAAGAAAAAAATAAAGCAGGAAGAAAATTAGTAGAAATGAATAATTGAAAATTAAAAAGAGAACTAGGAGATGAAAAACAATTTAAAGAGTCAACAAAGATACAGTAAATAGTGAAATAAAGTAAAAGTATTAATTTGAAATATTCATAATTAAATTTATGTGTGTGGGTGGCATGGATGGGGGATTGTTATGCTCTTTGTTAAAGACTCAGATTACTTTTAAATATCAAACTGTATGGTATTTGCAAACATTGAACCTAAAACAAAATGACACTAAGTGCTTGAAATTAAGAATGGGAAAACATAAACTAGACATATACTATATAAAGGAATGACATATTAGAATGCAAGGCAAACACCAAATATGAATGGTATTGATAATGAGTCACATTGTGTAGTAGTTAAAAAACTTGTTCTTATGCAGACTGTGTAGATGATATCAGGGTCCAGTCTCTCCAAGAACTTCAACCAAACTCATTTCTCTACTCTATAAGGACAGCACTCCCTTTCTTGCACAAAGATGTTAAAATGATCATTGCCCACATAGCCCTGAAGATTCAGAAGATCAAATGACATGGGGAAATTAGGATTTAACAAATGACTGTGACTATTGACTTATTATATAGTTATTTCTTTTTAGTGTCTAATATTTTAGAATAGCCAAAAGGAAAAAAAAATCTGAAACTGTTGAACTGTAATTCAGTAGCCCAGATCTTAGACAATGATTGTATAACTATGCAGCAAAAAAGAAAAAAAAAATAGTTGCTTGTGTTTGTGTGAATCTACTATTGAGTATTTAGTTCTGGTCCACTGAACTATATATGTCTTTGACAAATCTACTGTGTCACTACTGTAAGTCTTAAAATTGGGTAAGTGTAATGCTAGTAGTCAATAAGAGGGAGGAGTAAGGGGTATGGGATGTTTGGAGTCTTCTTATGTCACTAAACTTGATCTTTCCATGAAATTATATTTTTTGAGAAATACACGTTAACAAAATTGATTCAAGGAGAATTAAAATACCTAAATAAACTAATAACCATAGCTTTTGAAATGCAATCAACAAGAACAAAAAATACCCTTAAAGGTATGCCAGTTCTAGGTAGTTTGCAGATAAGTTCTGCTAAAACTTCAAGGAAGAAATAGAGCCTATATTAGAAGCAAAGTTAAGAAAAACTGAAATTAAAAATATGTATACTTGGGTGGGCCATGGTGGCTCAGCAGGCAGAATTCTCACCTGCCTTGCCGGAAACCTGGGTTCAATTTCCTGTGCCTGTCCATGTAAAAGAAAAAATATATATATATACATATACATATACTCAACTTATTCCTCAAAGCTAAAGCAATTTGAATTTGAACAAGGAATGAGCAAAATGGAAAATCCATTCACCAGTCTAATTTATGAACCCAGAGGCAAAACTCTTAAATATGATATTTACAAATAGTACCAGGTAGTTTTATTTCAAGATTGAAAAGATGGTATGAGTCACTATGTTCACGGATTAAACTTACATGAAAGAGAATTATCTTAATAGATATTTAAAAATTTTCATAATTTTAAACATCTATTTCTGATTTAAAAGCAAAAATAATATTCAAAAAACTTACCAAGCTAAGGATAGAAGGAAACTTCTTAAATCTTTTTGTTGGCTATTTATAAGAAAGTAAAACAACCATAACCAATATAATGGTTTTGTTAAACTTTGGGAGAAGATAAAGGATGCCCACTTTCAACATTTTTAATCAGTGAATATCGGATCTCCTAGACAACAATAAAAGTAAAAAGTAGTGATATTTCTAAATACTGGAAAAGAAAAGACAAAAACTTTAAGTTAATTCAGATACCCATGCTCTGTGATGCTTCCTTTCTTTTAGACAATAGTTTGCAGGGTCAGGGGTCTTGGTAGGTCATTGCCTAATAATTTTGATCCAGGTGATGGATTAGGTAGACATAAAAAAAAGTATGAAGAGGAACAAGATAAGAGGCAAACAGAAGAACCTCTATACATAGAAAAGTCTAGGATAGAGAAATGGGGAGGAAGAAGGAAAGAAGTACAACAAAACAGTCAAAGAAAGAGAGATAGAAACTGCCATTATTATGACAAAATTCTAAAATATGTATAGCAACAAAGACCTTTTCCTCTGTAGAAAGATGTAGGAAAACCACCTGAGTTCTCTCCTCCTACCCCTACTCTCCCATCCCATCCTCACATTCATTGCTTCCCCTGCTAAAAAGTTTAAGTTAAGGGTGCATTCTTTGTCTTAAATATTCTGGTTCTTGCTGTTGCATTTTAATAAAAGGTATAGCTGGTACTAAATTCTGGAAGTAGGACCACCATAGTTCTTTCAGATCAAGAGCACACCTCTCCTTTGCATATCTTTCATTTTACATCTCAAGTGTCTATCTATTCCTTGCATTTGCTCCCTTTTGCTGACTTGGCTTACTACCAGCACACTTGGTATGTTTGCCTGTTTATTTCTGCATTTTGAGAGGTAAAAAGAATTTGCAGTATTCTTTATACCTCTACCTGACACTCATTCTTGGCTGAGTGATTTTGAAAAAGCCAAAGAGCCTTCTTCAACCCTGGTTTCCTCATCCATAAAATGAGAATTATAATAAAGCTTGTTTTACAGTTTTGTTATCAGTCCCAAGGATAATACTTCGCAGAAAGCTAAGCAAATATTAGTCATTTTTAGCAGGTCTGGATACCTTAGAATACACTCCTCTGCTACCAGAAACAGCATGGAGCTATTATCAATAAATTACCAACAGCAATTCACCACAGCTCTGAAGTTTCACCTGAATAGCTTCCGAATTATAAAACACTCACCACATAAAAAAGGAGAAAAAAGAAAACATTGAACGATACTAGAGAACCAGTCACTTGTAGCTATAAATCTTGGCTTCCTATAAAAAGTTCATTTGTCACTCCAATTCTAGGTTTCTGGTCTGAAATAATATATATGCAGGTAGCTAGAGTATGAATATGGTACATTGCCAAATATTAACAAGGCATGCAACAGATGCAATTTCTGCATCTTTAAACAAAATAGAAAACAAGAGTATGGCTTCATTTGAACAGCTGATGAATCTCTCCTTGGATCTATCTAGTGAGAAGGAGATTAAAAAAACCCATAATAAAAGATGAAGCTGTGACAAACCATTGGGAAGTTAATAGGGTCCTCATGCGGGAAGAAAATGGGGATCCATGGTTGGGTGAGACCAAGAGCCAAATGAGAAAGTGAGCTGAGAATAGCTTTCTTGAGTACTCGGTGTCTTTCTTCCAGGCATGCTATGCTGGTGGATCCTGGTTTTTCTGGACTCAGTTTGGCAGGAAAACCAGCTCAGCACTAAGAGGCAGAAGCCATGTAATCTAGTGCTGAATTCCTGGGGTGGGAAAACAAGAAGACTACTTTGGGTGGTCCTTCCTTTCCCAGGGCCCAAACTGAGCAGCCATATAATGTCATCCTAGGGAGAAAGCATTGTGAAATAGCCATGCCCAGATAGCAGCCATTGCTGTTTCCTAATGGGAATAGACTCAAGACCAGATGGGAACATCAGAGACTCTTGATACTGAAAGTCTTCCCCAAAAGACCCTTTAAACTCACCTGCACAAGAATAGTGTCGGACCATGGCTTTTGACCTTTCCCAAGCTGTACACAAATGCCAAGATAGTTGGCATCCAAAGGGAATAAGAACTCAGGGAAAAATAGTTCAGTTAGAAATAAAAGAATGAACATCCTGTTAGAAGAAGAAAAAAATTACCGGGCCACATCAATTTTTACTGTTTTTTTTCAATTATAAAATGTAACATATATACAAAGCAAAGAAGAAAAAGCAATAATTTTTCAAGCACACTTCAACAAGCAGCTACAGAACAGATCCCAGAGTGTGTCTTGGGCTGCCATTCTACCATCTCAGATTTTTCTTTCTAGCTGTTCCAAAACACTGGAGACTAGAAGGAATATTAATATAGTGATTCAGCATCGAGCAACCATACTCCCTTGATACCTCCCATTTTTCTCTGTTATACCTCTTCCTTCTCCTTTCATTCCTCTTCCACTCTATAGGGATCCTTGGAGAATGCCTGTTCTGACTCTTTCATGCTTAGAAGGGGTTTCCACCCTGAAGGATAGGACAATGCAATCATTTGATAATCCTGGAAAGGCTAGTCCCACTGGGTTTCAGGATTTATCTGATCTAGCAACCCTCTTGGAATTATACGTTCCAGGAAAGCAAACCTAGTACATGAAACCTTTATAGAGTCTCAGTTTGAGCCCCAGGTGCTCTTAGAGACAAGAGTGATGTTGATTGGGATCTAGCAAACTATCACCATCAGCACTAACTGACTGTTAATTATTAGCCATAGCACGTATTTTTAGTCCCCCCCCCAATATCGCTCTACCATTGACTCCTTGTCCATTATTGAATCACTGAAATACCTCATATTAGAACTTATTTATAATCATAAATTTAATCCCTGGGATACATGGCACTATATATCTGTTTTCAATCATATTCACCTTCAATATGGCAATGTTACTTATAATCCTGCTAATTAGTTGTCATCACTTCTATCTGGATGAATTTAAATTAACAGATAAGAGAGGGAGGAGTGGTAGATGTGTAAACTGCATGAAGAACCAGTTAGAGATAGTGGTACAAATAATATTACAGATGAAATAAAGAGCTAAAAGCATAATAAAGAAAAGACTGTATATGGGAGATGAAGTCAAGTAATATTTCACAGAAGCCACCCAGAAGGAATTAAAAGATAGTAAAATATTAAGGGATTAGTCTAGAAATATGGAGTATAAAAGTGGAAGTGTCATAATTCATAATATACATATATTATGGGAGAGAAAAGTAAATAGGAAAGAAAAATATTAAAAGCTATACTAAAAAACAGTGTCTTCAATTCAAAACATGAAAATGCACATATAGTATTAGACAGAAGGATAAAGAGTCAACCTTTGAAAATATTATTATATTTGAGATCATCCAATGGAGAGAATAATCTAAAAGGTTCCAGAGAGAAAAAAAGTTCAGATAACCTATAAAAGTACAAGCAGCAGATTAAAATCAGATTTCTCAGCAGTCACACTGTATACTAGAAGGTGATGGGATAATATGCATGTGTTGACAGAGAGGAATTTGGACATGTCTTTTCATCCAGTGATACTATACTTTAAACGTGAGGGCGAATATTGTTCTCAAGCATATGAGGCTTCATATAATTTACTAAGGAAAATTGTCTTTGTAAACATTCTTGGAGGAAGTACCTGAAGAGAAATAGAATTAGATCCAGGAAGTAATAAGATACGGGAGATAGCATTGGATAAATAAGAAGACAAAAGTTATAGTGGTCTAAACAAACAATGCCCAAAAAATAAGAAAAGAAAAGAGCAAAAAAGAAAGTTAGTGGGGATGAGGGTTCAGCAGGCAGAGAACAAGGGGAAGAAAGAAAAGGATACTGATATCCTTAAAAGTGAGATTGGGAAGAACACATTTATTACCAAAAGAGTAAAAATAAAATTAATAAACTTTCAAATGAGAGGGAAGAAAAATTTAATTTTCAATGCAGTTAAGAAAAAAAAAAAAGCATATAAGAACTACCGAGCATGAAATAAATGACACACAGAACACCTGAATTACATAGGCAGAAATAAATCCTAACTTAACAGTAATTATAAAAATAAAAATAAAAAAAGAAAGACTCTCTGTTTATATAAAACATATACAAGTCAGCCTGGTTAACAATTTATTATTAGAAAAAATAGTTTAAGGTGATAAACCTTATTAAGAGAAAGTGAGTGGGGTGTTACACTGGCTGAAGAAATAATAGAAAAGAGATCACTCAAAAAGACCCTGAGCTTTTGTAAGCCTCACAATAAAACTCATAAAATAAACAAATAGAAATCCTTTAGAATTCACAGATACCTCTCCCAATGATTGGGAACTCACCTATCATATAAATAAAAATTAAGCCAAATATATGATACAAAAAAATAAATAATGAGTTCCAGTTGTTTTTATTCACAACAAAGAATACAATCTCTTTCCAAGCAAGGTAGAACATTCTCAAAATTTGAATCTCCTCAGGGCCACAAAGTAAACCACAGGTAATCTACTCTCTCTACCTCTCTCTCTCTACTTCTCTCTTTTTTTTCTCTCTCTCTATCTTTATATCCTTCTCTATCTCTATCTTCCCATATATTTACCATAATGTCATAATGCAGTAATATTAGCAATTAAGAAATAGGAAAACAGAATTATTATAGGTAAAAAAATTGAAACTAAAGATGTATTATATCTTTCTTGAAGAGGAAATATTTAGTAAAATTATGAAATAAATGAAAGATAAGCAGGTTACACCTACAGTTTTGTGATAAATATATTGTTTTTGAATCCAGCAAGCTACCTAAAGAGTAACAAAGTAACTGCAAAGAAACGACGAGCATAGAAATAATAAATACTTAATAAAAGTAAGATTAGAAAATCATGATTTAAAGAAAATGTTTAGAAAAACATGTTGAAGAACAAAAATGGAGGCAATAAATACAATTAGATGCTGTTTATTTGAAAAAACTTAAAATAATCATGATGAATTATCATAACATGCAGATAAAAGAATATACAAGTCAATGAATTTGAAGACATAGAAGAGAAGGACACATTCTTTGGGGAAAAATATAAAGTACTAAAATTGATAAAATAAGAAAAGAAAATTTAAAGAATAAAACCAACAATCATTACACAATTGAAATATAATCAAAAACACTCTTCCTTACTTAACCGCCTATGGAAATAGTTCAGGATGAGATAGTTCTCTAGATAAATGCATCAAACTCTTTCAAGAAATATATAATTGTAATATATAAATTATTTGAGAAAGTAGGAAATGAAAGCTGCTTATCTCATTTTATCAAATTAATAGGTTAACACTGCAGAATCAGAAAAGTATGTGCCTTGTTATTTATATGTGAATGTAGGAACCCTAAATAAAATAAGATAATTTTCACGCTCCAAACTCATGTTCTTCAGATTCTTATCATCCCAGCTTCAGAAACAAATGGATAGGGAAAAAAAAATTTCAGATAAAAGTCTTGTTTTCAAACCCTTGCTACCCAAATTTTGGGAAACAAATAAATTTGAGTATCAGAACCCTTTTATAAACAAATTTGCTGTCTGAAAATTTGTTAACAGAAGTCAGGAGTTAACAGAAGTCAGGACTCAGCAAGGGATACGTTTAATAAGAGTTCTCGAGAATACACGGAACACATAATGTGTGCATAGGTTTTATCTTAGGAATGGAAGGTTGCTTCAACATCTGATAAGCCATCAAAAGAAATCATCAATATAAATTATCCTATTAAGGGATTCAAGGAGAAAAATGGCATGCTCATTTCAATAGACGCAGGAAGAGCATTTGATAAAGGTCGGTAGTTATCTCTGATACAAAGCCACAGAAAATTAGGATTAAAAGGGAACATCCATGTTTTTTGTAAAGCTTTCCTGCACCATGATTGTGCTAATTAATAAGAGAACTTTTGATATGCACTTAGGATGCTGACTAAAGGAATTTCCTGCCATCAGGACATGCACTGGGGAGTTGATGGCAATTTAGAAAACTGTGATTATGGGAAAAGGCAATAGAAAATTTGTATTTGAAAACAATGGAATATTATGAAACAGTTGGCAGTAATGAAATAGAATATATACATCCTCATGACTAGATTAAAAAAAAGAGTAATGATTTTAAAGTGAGTAACAAATGAAGATCTAAAGCACAAAACCATTAATATTTATTAAAAATCCATAAATATCAAAATACATTTTTCAAAGATGCATGCCTACCTTAGAATACAGTTTAAATACACTAGCTTTGGTGTCTACAAAGTCAGAGTCCAGACAAGAAAATAGAACACATGCCAGATAGTTTAGCACAGGAAAAATAATGCAGAGAGTTAGTAACATGCTGTTGGAAGGACTGAAAACTAGAGACAGTGTAATTTCTGCAAGAAGCTCCCACTGCTCCCACATGAGAAGACATCACGGCCTAACAGAGCCCAGGAGCCAGTCCATATAGGGGAGCTAGAAGGTGAGAAGAGGAGACATGGAAAGGTGCTGGAGCCAGGACCAATTACATATTTTGCAAGGCTCAGTGAAAACAAAAATACAATGTTTCTTGTTCAAAAATTAAGAATTTCAAGATGACAGTAGAATGTTGAACCATGTGTGCACCTCTTCTAAGTCCCTTGTCCCCAGAGTTGGCTTTGGCTGAGCCCTTGATGGGACAACCTTAAAATCTTAGAAGGGGGCTGTGCAGCAGAGTTCACAACTGAGACTTTGATGAAAACAGAGAGAGAGAGAGACAGAAGGGGAAGCATCCTGGCTTCTCCCCTCCCTTCCTTTCTTCCATTCTACTACACGTGCCTCCCACTGACCAAACATAACTAGACAGAAGGGGGTAAGTGAGCCTGGAAAATGTATTTCATAGAGGATCAGTTCTCTGCATTAAAAAGCAGACCAGGGCAAGAGCAGGATGAAACAAACAACAGATGACTGTTACAGGCCACTATAGCAGAGGACAATAGAAAGGATGGGAAATGGAGACAGCAGTAATAAAATAAAATGAAGATAAGGCTTATGCAGAACAAAGCTAGCTGTATGCCATGAACTGAGCAACTCTGCATATCTGAAATAAACAATAACAAAACATAACACTATTAATAAATATCATAAAGATATCAATGTTATAAATATTAAGAAGAACATTAATGAAATGAAAAATCATAAAAGTTTTCAAATTATCCAATCTGCTGTTGTGTTTAGTCTACTTGAATCTGATACGTGGGAGTACCTTCAAGAGAAGCAATTGCTCTGCATCTTAATGTGCATGCTACCATACCATTTCTTGGTGACCATTTATTGGCTGAAGACTAGACCCAAGTTGAATATAAAAGAGCAGTCACTTGGATGACACAATTACCTTGACATTTTGAAATTATTTATCATGCCTCTCAACAAAGAAATGGTCAGAGTGCAGATTATTTAACCAGCTGAGAGAGAGAGACAGGGAATGATAAAAGATAAACATACGTATATATGTGTCAGGCCTCACTTAGCATGTGTTGACTCATTTTATCTTCTAACAGCCCTTTGAGGAAAACATCAGCAGTAGCCGCATTTATTATTATTTTTTGCATGCTGTATGGTGGGGGTCACATTTCATTCTTTTTCCATGTGGCTATCCCACTATTGCAGCACCATTCGTTGAATGTGGGTGTGTGTGGGGGGAGGTGTATGGGCCAGGAATTGAAGCTAGGTCTCTGTCATGGCAGGCGAGAATTGAACCACTGAACTACCCTTGCCCCTCACCCCAAGTAGGAGCCTCAGTTTACAACTAAGAAAACTGATGAATGGTAAATAGCTTGCCCACCTCAGCCTGGATTTGACCTCAATCATGCTCCATCTAAAATGAATTAGAAAGATAAGAAATAGATCAATTGATAGATGGCTTTTGCCACAAGTTCTACCTCATCTTCTCACCAACTGAGTTTGTTTCATTGCATTTCAGAGGGTCCAGGAAATACTCTTCCTTCTTGGTTTAGAGGGGAGTCAGAAGAGTCAGGCAGCTCCATGAGTCTCGAGCCTGGCTCCTGAGTGACTTTTCACAGGCAAGTTTGCCTCAACTATGACAGAGAATTGTTCCAGGTAGGTCCTACCACGTCTATAGAAGAAAATGAAGCTCAAGATGAATCAAAGGGAAAAATCAAAGAACACAGATTGCTCATTCATTTTTGTGTATAAGGCCTTTATTCCTTTACTGGAAGCAATACACTCTACTTGAACCTAACTCTGTAGTCTAGGATTTCATTCTACCTTTGATACCCATTAAATGGCTGATTTCTTTAAAATACCTTGGAGGTGGGGCACCAATTTCTCTCCTAGGCTGAGTGAAATGAGATGTAGAATTAAAGCGAGTGAAATTTTAAGGTTTCTATTGTTGTATATCTATCTAAACAAGAAAACAATGGCTAGTAAGTTTGGAGGTAATTTTTTTCAAAAAACCAAATAAAATATCCAACTCTCTGGCCTTTGTCAATGAGGGCCTGGGTGTCTTTATTCATTACACACAGGATTTTTTTAAATTCATATTCCTGTTTATATAAATGATTGTGGGTGTGTGTGGGGGGAGGTGTATTCTTGATTAACTTTAGACTGAGCTTTCCAGTAAATCTGAGACTTGCGTGCTTCTGCTTTGCATTATTTTGAACAGGAAGGAAATAGCACCATACACAAAGAATCATTCTGGAAAGATGCACAAGAATTAATGGCATCAGGTCTACATCAATTTGTCAGGAAAAACCAGAGTGGTCCTCCTCTGTTATTTCAGGATCTGCTCTCTTGTTTTGTTAAATGGCAATAGTTCTGCCTTTTAATTTCTTGAGGAAAATAAAGTTTGAATGTCAGGATCAAGACCAGTGATTAGGAGGCGGTGAGGCCAAGCTTAAAAAGCCTTAATCCTCTAAAATAAATCCGAACAAAATAAAAAAAAAGTAACTGGGAATTCTGCAAGGATTGTGCTGTTTGGAGAGGTTTTAAGTTGTCAAGATGATGTAAAATAGAAAAAGTGCAGTGATAGTCTCCAAACCCCCTTGCTTGTCAGCAGCATGTATCACAACTTAAATGGCAGAGGTGACATTTGCAGTGAGACAGACTGTGTGAGCAAGCCTTTTAGGTGTGCACCCAGACAAATAGGAGGCTACCCACCTGGGTGAAGACAGCTGAACAAATAAAAACATTGTTGGGGCCAGGAATAAATAAGGAGGTGGGTAAAGAACTGATTCATCTCTAGCAGTTACAACCCCACCTCTTATCATAAAAAAAATGTTCTTTCCTCCCAGGTCCTTATAAATATCAGTGCTCATTTGGTATCAAGTAATGAATATTAGGTATACTAAATTATTATTTGCATTGCTAAACCCTTTGAAAGGAAAAAATGGCAAGCTAAATGGCAACAAAGAAGCAAACAGTTTTCACAGAGAGACAGAGTCCATTGACTTCTCCTTTCCCCCTCCTGGACCATTGGTCTTTTCATTTGCACCATATCTATCCTGAGGGTATTAACAAATGTACCTTAGCAAGCCTCCTACAAATTCCTTTTCCCTTTGCATAAATACTATCTTTTAAGTTATTTTTAGTTGCATGCTTATATCATTTTTAAAAGTGGTTTGTGCTCATTATTGAGAATGTGTCAAATTCCAAAATGACAAAGGTTAATTTCATAATCCAACTGTCCAGAAATAGCCACTCACATCAGATATGCTTTCTTATGGTTACACACATACATATATACATACACATTTGCATATACATGCATAAATTAATATCTAGTATGTGTTAAATAGGGTACTCTGAATGTTATGCTATGAATATTTCTTGCACAATATTAAACATTTCTTGAAAACACCATTTATAGTTGTTATTTAATATATCAGCATGTGGCTATACTATAATGTATTTAGCTCTTGCCCCAATACTGGACATGCTCATTTTTTCCTGAGGACACTTTTTATGTCTACTTTATAATTTAGAATTGCAACAATTTCTCTCATATAATTTTCTCTCTAACATGGATGAATTACTTTCTAATTCTCCATTCACAAAAGTCATTGAGGAATCCAACCTCAGGCCAAAATCCTTCAGGCCTGACTGTAGGCAATTATAAGGCTTCCTTGATGCTCCTCATGGGACAAGCTTCCTCCTCACTCAAGACAGATCATGACTTAGAGTTTTTTGGGAGGCAGTTACAGTCAAGGACTCAGGCCACCAGGCCAACCATGCAACTCTGCATATCTGCATTCCTAACCCCAGCACCTCCACTCAGAGCCCTCCATTTTAGAAGCCTCGGTTGAGGCTTTTTTCTACACTCTGCCTCAGTGCTTTTTCACTCCTATCGCTTCTCCCTCTCCTTTCCCTTGGCTCCCAGGACCCATAAAAAGACAACAGCATTTTGTGTCATCCTCCTGGGAAGTGGAACAATTCCCCTGCCGGCACTGCACATCATCTGACCCTCACCCGGTGCTTTTATGTGGAATCCTGGGAAATTGGAACCCTGGCGAGCTAGCAACTCTATTCGCCTCTTGCTGACACTATTGGAGTACATGAATGCAGGCTGGATTGTTCCTTGGATTTAGTTTACTTCCCTAATTGACCACCTCCATACCTGGCAGCTCAACACTGGTAAGGATTTTCTTTGCTCCATATTTCAGATGTACAGTTGAGGACTTTTACTGCCATCTCACAGTTTTGCTTAGTTTTCTTTCAGCATTCCAAGGGAAGAGGAAAACAAGTAAATTGAAAATGACAAAGGACGAAATAATGAAACTAATATTTTGGAGAAATCTCTCTTTGTCAGAGATTATTCTAGGTGCGTTTCATCTGTGGACCGCTTTCAATTTGCACTTATTTCTCATGTAGTTTTCACGAACATCTTATAAGGGAGATATTATTTACCCATTTCATAGATGGGAAGAGTCAATGCCAAACCAAAATAGCAATGTCTTGAAAATATTCAACTTCTCCTTTGTACTCAAATAAATCTGAGTAAATTTTCTCTTGGTGGGAATGAAATATTTTAGACTATGGAGAAAATAAGGGCACTGTGTGTAAAACAAGTACTGGATATCAAGGCACATTTATTTCCAGTTGGTGGCACCAAGTTCAATACTATTTCCCTTCATGTTTACCCCGAAATACACTTCTACACTTGGGGCGACAGGATTTCCAGGCAAAGAGAAATTCTGACTTTCATACTCATGCTGCATTCCCTCTTTTAGTTGGGGGTATGCAAAGGGGGTGAGAGACACTTAAAGAGATGTCAGCCTACTCCAACATAAGTGTTGGGGTTGCCAGCAAAAGCATGGCTGGCACAGACTATGATGGAAGATGTTTCATTCACATGGAGAAGACACAAAGAAAGGTCAGCTTCACTAGTGGGAGTGGGTGCCCACAGCAGCAGGTTTAGATCCATGGCCAATGCAGGGATATGTTCTACCCCTAGTACCCCTTTCTTGTGTTCATGTCATTGTGGAGAACCCTGCTCCTCTCCCACCAAGAACACAGATATCACCCAGGTGTGAGCTGATGTCAGAGTACACACTCACCTAAATCAGACTGGCTCCAGTGAATGTTTCCATATGCTCAGGACAATGGAGAAGGAAGGAATTTACAGTTTCCTTGTCTCCCAGGGGCTTATGTTTTATCCCACCAGGCTGGCACACCTGGTCCTGAGCACAGGATGTGTTTGTGGGTCCCACAGAAAGGTGGCAGGATACCGCAGGTGGTGATTGACAGGAGAACTTTATTCCTTCAGGCAATAAAGCTTATTTAATTCCTATCAGGTTGAATTCAAAATCTTGAGCATATGGAAAGAACATTGCATAAGAACACTGTAAGAAATTCACCTGCTTGTCTCATATGCATTTTATCATTTTTCAATTATTCACCCTGGGGAAAACAAAATATCAACTGCAAAAAGTAATGTGATTGTGCAACTGAAGCAGGCAAAAGTAAGATATAACCATCCTTTTAGAAGGTACTCATAAAAAGCAGAACAAAAATTTGGAGCATGAATCTTAGAGGCCAGTGAAACAAAATGTAAATTAATATTAACATAAATAGATTAATTATGAGCAGGCATGTTTACTAGTCTGCAGCTCTAACAAATGTTCATCTGGGTGCTACATCTTCATGCTTGTTCTTCTATTTTAGAGATCTATATTTGATGGAATCTCAGTAAAATGACATAGAAAATGATTTTTACTGCTATTGCTGAGGGGAAATCACTGGAGGTACATAAATTAGATCTGTGCTCCATACTTCATTAATTAATCAGTTTCTTTGCTTGTCAATGGTGGCTGGAATGCGGCTTATTTAAATGTGAGCTAGACATTTCAGGATTTTGCTAAACTAATTAAAGTATCTGTTCTCAAATATTTGTTTGTGTTTATTAGAGTCTGTAGACTTACAGAAAATCATGCAGAAAGTAGAGTTCCCATATATGCCACCTCCCACCTCACACACAGTTTTCCCTCTTGGTGTTTTATAATTCTATGTTGTTGTTGTTTTTAATTTTATTCTGGTTATATATATATATATATATATATATATATATATATATATACACACACACACACACACACACAACCTAAAATTTCTCATTGTATACACTTTCAGATGCACCATGAAGTGGTATTAATTATATTCATAATATTGTGCCACCATTTCTACCATCCATTACCAAAATCATCTATTTTCCCAAATAGAAATTCTATACCACTTAAGCAGTAACTCTTCATTCTCCCCACACTACCATCTGTCATCTGTATTTTATTACTCTCTGAATTTACATAAAATATTTGTCTTTTGCATTTGGCTCATTTCATTCAACATTGGGTATTCAAGTTTCATCCATGTTGTAACATGCATCAAAACTTCACTCCTTTTTATGGCCAAGTATTATTCCATTGTATGTACATACCACATTTTGTTTATCCGTTTATTTGTTGATAGGCTCTTGAGCTGGCCCCATCTTTGCAAATTTTGGTAGAGCTACTACAATCACTGGTGTTCAAATACCTATTTGAATCCCTACTTTCAATTCTTTTGGGTATATATCTAGTAGTCAGAATGCTGGGTCATATGGTAATTGTGTACGTAACTTTCTGAGGAACCGTCATACTGTTTTCCACAGCAGCTGTCACATTTTACATTCCTACCAATATAATCAAATTCTTAGTTCTTCACCTCCTCAAAAATTTTTCCTTTTTTTTTTTTATATTACCCATTCTGGTGGGTGTAAAGTGGTATAATATTGGATTTTCACTGACATTTCCCTAATGGCTAATGATATCAAACACTTTTTCATGTGCTTATTGATGATATGTATATCTTCGTTGGAAAAATGTCTATTCAAATCTCTTGCCCACTTTTAAATTGGGTTATTTGTCTTTATGTTGTTGAGTGGTAGGATTTCTTTATATATTCTGAATTTTAAATCCTCATCAGATGTATTGTTTGCAAATATTTTCTCCCATTCTCTAGGTTGTCTTTTCATTTCCTTAATAAAATCCTTTGATACACAGAAGTGTTTTATTTTGATAAAGTTTCATTTATCTATTTTTCCTTTTGTTAGTTATACATTTTGTGTACAGCATAAGAAACCATTGCCTAAAAGTCCTAAAGATGCTTGTCTATGTTTTCTTCTGGGAGTGTGGGTTTTGATTCTAATATTTAAGTCCTTGATCCATTTTGAGTTAATTTTTAAATATGGTGTAATATAGGAGTCCACCTTCATTCTTTTCCTTATGAATATCCAGCTTTTCCATATGAATATCCAGAAGCATTTGTTGAAGAGAATATTTCTTCTTCATTAAGTGAGCTTGGTCCCCTTGTCAAAATAAATAAATAAAAACATTTGGCTTACGTTGTGAGGGCATACTTCTGAACTCTCACATCAACTTCGTTCATCTATATGACTGTCCCTTTGCCTGTACCATACAGTTTTGAATACTACAGGTTTGTAAGAAGTTTTAAAATTGGAAAGTATGAGTTCTCCTACTTCATTCTTTCTTTTCAAGATGGTTTTGGCTATTTGGGGCTCCTTCTCCTTCCATATGAATTTGATTACTGACTTTTCCATTCCTGCAAAGAAGGCTTTTGGAATTTTGATTGCTATTGCATTGAATCTGCACATCTCTGTGGGTAGAATTGACATCTTAACAATGTTTAGTCTTCCAATCCTTGAGCATGCAATGGACTTCCATTTATTTAAGTCTTCTTTAATTTTTCAGTAAAGTTTTGTAGTTTTACTCATATAAGTCCTTTATATTCTTAGTTAAACTTATTCCTAGGTATCTGATTTTTTAGTTACTACTGTAAATAGTTATTTCTCTTGCTTCCTCTTTCAGATCATTTATTAATAGTGTATAGAATGAACACAGATTTTTGTAGGTTGATCTTATAACTCACCTGTGGTAGTTTAAAATTTTATGTACCCCAGAAAATATCCTGTCCAGAAAAGATTAGCTAATCCATTCCTGTGGGTATAGATATTTTGATTGGTTTATTTCAATTGAAGAGTGCCCCAGGGTAGCTTTCAATCCTCTTACTGGAGTCTTTTATAAGAGGATTGTTCTAGTCTGCTAGCTGCCGGAATGCAGTGTCCCAGAAACAGAATGACTTTTAAAAAGGGACATTTAATCAGATGCTAGTTTACAGTTCCAAGGCCAAAAAAAATGTCCCAATTAAAATAAGTCTATAGAAATGTCCAATCAAAGGCATCCAGGGAAAGACACCTTGGTTGAAGAAGGCCGATGAAGTTCAGGGTTTCTCTCTCATGTGAGAAGGCACATGGCAAATACAGTCAGAGTTTCTCTCTCATTTGAAAAGGCACATGGTGAACACGGTCAGGGTTCCTCTCTCATCTGGAAGGGCACATGGTGAACACGGCGTCATCTACTAGCTTCTCCTCCCAGCTTACTGTTTCGTGAAGCAACCTGGAAGACATTTCCTTCTTCATCTCCAAAGGTCGCTGGCTGGTGGACTCTGCTTCTCGTGGTTATGTCGTTCTGCTCTGCTCTTCCTGAATCTCTCATTCTCTAAAATATTTCCTCTTTTATAGGACGTCAGAAATTTATTAAGACTCACCCAAATGGGCGGAGACATGTCATCACCTAATCCAGTTTAACAATCTCATTTGATTAAGTCACATCTCCAGGGAGATGATCTAATTATAGTTTCAAACATACAGTATTGAATAGGGATTATTTTGCCTTTATGAAATGGGATTTTGATTTAAAAAGTGGCTTTTCTAGGGGACATACATCCTTTCAAACCAGCACAGAGGATAAATGCCAGAGAGAAGAAAAAGATAATCTCACAGAAAGCTAAGGGGAAGCACTGAAGCCAGAAGCTGGAAGCAATGAAATCCAGGAGAAAAGGACTGATAGGTATTTCCATGAGCCTTGCTATTTGACAGAAGAGCCCGAGCTCAGTGGTAGCCAGTTTTCAGAGAAAATATCATACTGCTGATGCTTTAATTTGGACATTTTTCATGGCCTAAGAACTGTAAGTCTGTAAGTTTATCAATTCCCATTGTAAAAGCCAACCCAAAACATCACACTTTTGTTGAATTTGTTCAGTAGCTCTAGCAGCTTGGTTGTGGATTTTTTAAGATTTTCTGCATATAGGACTATGCAATTCACATATAGGAAAAGTTTTACCTCTTCTTTTCCAATATGAATACATTTTACTTCTTCTTCTTTCCTAATGGTTATGGCTAGAACTTCCATTACAATCTTGACTTTCAATGGTGACACTAGGCATCTTTGTCTTGTTCTTGATCTCAGGGGAAATGGCTAAGTGTATTATGTTAGCTGTGGGTTTTTCTTATATTTTCTTTCTCATGTTAAGGATACCTCCTTCTATTCCCAATTTTCTGTAAGTTGTTATCAAGTAGAGATGTTGGATTTTATCAATGCTTTTTCAATGTCAATTATGATGTTATTTTCCCCTTCATTCTATTCATGATGTATTACATTAATAGATTTTCTTATGTTGAACCACTCTTTCATTCCTGAAATGTATTCAATTTGTTCAAGGTGTATAATTCTTTCAATATGCTATTGGATTTGGTTTGCTAGTATTGTGTTGAGCATTTTTCCATCTATATTCATGAAAGATATTGGTCTTTAGTTGTCTTTTTTGTTTGATATCTTTTTCTTTATTTAGTATTAGAGGGATGTTGGCTTCTCAGAATTAGTTAGAAAGTGTTTGCTCCTCTTCAGTTTTATGGAAGAAATTTATCAGGATTGGTGTTAATTCTTTTTTGAATGTGTGATAAAATTCACCAGTGAAGCAATCTGATCCTGAGCTTTTCTTTGTTGGCAGTTATTGATTACTGATTTAATTTTTTTACTTGCTATTGGTCTGCTTAACTCTTCTATTTCTTCTTGAGTCAGGGTATGTAGTTTGTGTTTTTCAAGAATCTGTCCATTTCATCTACATTATCTAGTTTGTTGGTGTACAGTTGTCATAATATCCTCTTATAAGCATTTTTATTCCTGTGGGGCCAGTAGTAATGTCCCCCATTCATTTCTAAGTTGTTTACATCCTCTCTTTTTCATTGTCACTATAGCTAAAAGTTTGTCAGTGTTACTTATTTTTTCAAATAATCAGTTTTCAAAAACCTTTGGATTTTGTTGATTTACCCTTTTTTTCCCTATTTCATTTTTCTCTGTGTAATCTCCAGTATTTCTTTGCTATGCGCACTTTTTTAATGCTTTCAGAAATATGCAATGATGCAGAAGTTGATAGGTTAAAAGGAAAATGTCTGAATAGAAAATCACACATACAGCAGAACACTGATTTTGTAAACACACACACACACACACACACGTAGAAAAGTACTAAATTAGAGCGCATCATAGCACTGATGGTAATGACCTGTCTGAAGGTGGACTTAAGAATAGTTTTCTACATGTGTACTCTGTTTATGAAATTTAGAGTGCAGTAAATGTGGATGTAAGAATTCCCTGGAATTGGTTATCAACAGAAGCCACAGAGCCTGCTCCCCTTGACTGCTTTCAAAACAGGTCACTCAGCACAAGAACAGTTTTAAGGTCACCTGCCTGGGCTTATGCTCATTTTTGGTTTGGTTTTCTCTTCTTTTTTCTGGTTTCCTCCAACATGGCCTGGTCACCGATTTGAGATCCATTGTTTTTCTTTTCTAATAGAAACATTTAGAGCTGTAAATGTACCTTTCATCATTGCCTTTGCTGAATTTCCAAAAATTTGGTGTCTGGCATTTTTGTTTTTATTTGCTTCAAGATACTTTATTTCCTGTGTTATTTCTACTATTGGTTGTTTAAGTGTGCATTGTTAAATTTTCACATATTTGTTACACCTCTGGTGTTGATTTCTAGATTCCACTGTGCTTGGAAAAGATACGTTGTATGATTTTAACATTTGAAATTTTGCTGATTCTTGTTTTGTGATTTGTCTATCCTAGGGAAGGGTCTATATGCACGTGAGAAGAATAGGTATTCTGATGTTGTTGGGTACAATGCTCTGTATATGTCTATTAGATCTAGTTCATTTACAGTATTCTTGAAGTCACCTGTTTCCCTATTGATCTTCTGTCTAGTTAGTCTTTCCATTATCAAAAGTGGTATATCAAAGTCTCCTCCTATTAATGTAGAACCATCAGTTTCACCCATACTTCTGCCAATTCTTGCTTCATACATTTTGAGGCTCTGCCTTTAGGTGCCTATACTTTTATAATTATTTTATCTTCTTGTTGAATTGACCCCTTTATCAGTATATTATGGCTTTTCCCCTTATAAATGATTTTGACTGAAAGTTTATTTTATCTGATACAGCATACTTTGTTTTATTATGCTTCACAAATACTGCATTTTACAAATTGAAGGTTTTTGGCAATGCAGCATCAAGCTAGTCTATTGTAATCATTTTCTCCAACAATATGTTCTCACTTTGTGTCTGTCACATTTTAATTAAGGTATGTACATAATTTTTGGATAATGCTACTGTACCTTTAGATTACAATATAGTGGATACATAATGTTATATGCACTGAGAAACCAAAACAAATTGTGATTCTCTTTACTGTGATATTTGCTTTATTGTGGTTGTCTGGAAACAAATCCACGACATCTCCATGAAGTATGTCTATATTAGTATTGCTATCCCAGATCTGTTTAGGTTATTATTTGCATGTAATATTTTTTCTATCCTTTCACTTGCAACAATATATAGTTGAGTAATGTTTTCTTATCCATTCTGTCAATTTCCGCTTTTTGACTGGAGAGTTTAATCATTTTACATTCAAAATAACTTCTGATAATGCAGGACTTTCTTCTGCCATTTTGCTATTTGGTCTTTGTAAGTCATACTTTTTTGGTCTTTCAATTCTTTCATTGTTGCCTACTTTCTTATGTATTTGATTTTTCTTAAAGAATGATTTTGTCTTCTCATTTCCTTCTGTTTGTATTTTTCTCATATTGTCTTTGAAATTACCATTGGGCTTAAAGTTAATATCTTAAATCTATAATAATCATATTTGATTTTATACCAATTTAGCTTCAATAGCATTACGAACTATGTTCCCATAACCGTCCATTCCCACACCTTTGTTTGTACTTGTTACAAATTGTATCTGTAAGCATTGTATGGTCCAAGCCATAGAATTATCATTACAGTATTCGAGTTTTATAACATGTGAGAAGCAAAACGTGGAATTAGATACAGAAAATACAGCACAATAGTATTGGTGTTTATAATTACCTAGGGGGTTACATCTACTGGATTTTTTTACTTTTTTATGTTGCTTTCATCTACTAATGTCTTTCTTTTTCAATATGAAAGAAGTCCCTTTAGCCTTCCCCATAGGGCAGAACTAATGGTGATGACTTACCTCAGCTTTTGATTCTCTGGATATCTTAATCTCTCCTTCAGCTTTGAAAAACAGTCTCACTGGGTATAAAAGTCTTAGTTGGCAACTATTTTCTTTCAGCATTTAAAATTTTTCCAGCCCACTACCTTCTTGCCTCCATGGCTTCTGGTGAGAAATCAACACTTAATTTTATTAGCACTCCCTTGTACATGACATGTTAATTTTCTCTTGCAGCTTTCATAATTCTTTTAGTGTCTTTTTGATAGTTTGATAATTTGATAATTTGATAGTTTGATTATAATGTATATGGCAATGGTTCTTTTTGAGATTACCCTTGTTGATGTTAGAATTCTTGAATGTGTATATTTGTCTTTTCTAAATTTTGGAAAGTTTTCTGCCATTATATATTTGAATATTTCATGGACCTTTTTTCTCTTCTCATGGGACTCCTATAATGTACATTTTGGTACAGCTAATGGTGTCCCTCAGGCACCTAGGTTCTGTTCATTTTGCCTCATTCTTTTTCTCTTTCTGTTCTTTAGCCTGAATTATTTAAGTTGTCTTGTATTCAGGTTCCCTGATTATTTCTTCTGCCAGCTCCAGTCTGTTGTTAAAATCCTCTAGGGAAATTTGTGTTTCAATAGTTGTAATACACAACTCCAGAATTTATATTTGATTCCTTTATACAATTTTATATGTTTATTGAGATTCTCATTTTGTTCAATTATCATCCTCCTGATAACTTTTAGTTCTTTCCATGTTTTCTTTTATCTCTTTGAGCATATTGAAGATCATTTTTTAAAGTCTGTTTTTTGGTCATTTCCAAAGTCTTGCTTTCTTATGTAATGGTTTCTGAAATTTTATCTTGTTCCTTTAGATGGACCTTCATTTTATCTTTCTTTGTTTTGGTGTTTTAATCTTTTTGTTGCACAGTGTACATTGCAACATTTTAATCTGTGAATTCTGAAATTTAGTACCTAAGCTATCTGTTAAGTTTGTGTCCAGCTAATGATATGACAGAGATTACTTGAGTGACAATTGCCAACAAAAGCAAACCAAACCAAAAAACGAAACACCTAGCAAGTTTTTGCAAATCAGCTCTGGGTTGGCTCATGCTCTTATCAGAGTTAACCCCCCAGAAAAAAGTACTGGGCCTTCTCTGTCTTTTCTAAGCATGTATCTTCTCATGGGCATAGCATTCATAGCCTTAGGAATTTCCCCACTTATAGGAATCTGCATGTCCCCTCTATCCCATATGTAATAGACTATCTCCAGTTAGGTGTGCTCTATTATATCTCTTGAATCTGGTGCAACTTTAATTTGATTGTTTGTTTGTTTGTTTAATTTTTACTAATAAAAACAACATACAACACGAACATTCTTAATGTATGAACAATCCATACTTGGTGTGCAATCAGCTCACTACATCATCACATAGTCATATATTCATCACCATGATCATTTCTCAGAGCATTTGCATCACTCCAGAAGAAGAAATAAAAAGAGAAAAGAAAAAACTCATACATGCCATACCCCTTACCCCTCCCTCTGATTGACCACTAGCATTTCCCTCTACCCAATTTATTTAACATTTGTTGCCCCAATTATTTATTTATTTTTAATCCATATTTTTTACTCATCTATCCATACCGTAGATAAAAGGAGCATCAGAACAAGGTTTTCACAGTCACACAGCCACTTGCAAAAGCTGTATCATTATACCGTCATCTTAAAGAAACATGGCTACTGGAACACAGCTCTATGGTTTATCTTTGATAAAGGGAGATGAGATATACAGAACGGCCAGTCCTTGACCGATGGCAGCTTCTCTTAGTACTCTGCCACCCTTTGTTCTTCAGAGCAGGGCTCTCTCTCCATGCGGATTTAAACCATGGACATTATGTTAAAAGTGGAGTTATTTTCTTTACTCGCTCTTTTTCTCCAAAGGCACAGTTGAAGGAGAGAAAGGCTTGGCCCAAGGAGTAAAATTAAGTAAGCAAATTTTGGGCAATATTGGAAATTGAAAGAGTTGAAAATTTGGATTCTAATCAGCACAAAATTATCTTTGATCCAGTCTGTATTTTAACGT
Organism: Tamandua tetradactyla; assembly: GCF_023851605.1. Taxonomy (NCBI): domain Eukaryota; kingdom Metazoa; phylum Chordata; class Mammalia; order Pilosa; family Myrmecophagidae; genus Tamandua; species Tamandua tetradactyla. The sequence continues at coordinate 50,485,219 of NC_135343.1, read as the reverse complement.
AGTTTGACATCTAAGCCATAAATGTGTTACTAGTATTATTTTACTTCTGTGTTAAGAAGTAAGGAAATCATGTTTGTTGAGACATATGCAGTTTCAGACAAACACAAATACAACTTTACAAGTATTTTTCATAGACTTCTCTTATATGGATTAATATTCAGTTATCAATTATTCCTAACTGATAATATATCACAATATATGTTAAACACTTGATAAATCAAACAGTCTGAGTTTTCCAGGTGCTATGAAAAATGCCACACAATGGGTTGGCTTAAACAATGGGCATTTATAGGCTCATGGTTTCAGAGCCTAGAAGGTTGATTTCCCTAAGGGTTGGTAGTGTTCTGGCTACCAGCAATCCTTCATCTGCTTGGCTATCCCATCACATGACAATGTCCTCTCCCTTCTGGGTTCTGCTGACTTCCAACTTCCAGTTCCCAACCCCCACCCCCTCGGTGTCTCTGTCTCACTATTCATGGATTTCTTCTGTTTAGAAAAGACTCCAGTAATCCCATTTAAGATCCAACCTTAATAAAAAATAACATCTTCAGGAGATTATATTGACAACAGGTTCACACCCACAGAAATGCAGATCAAGATTAGGAATGCGTATTTTTCCTGGGATACATAATTCAACCTACCACATGATTATTGCAAAACTGTGTAAAATAGTGTAGTTCTCCAGAAGTAAATGTTTCAGAAAAGGAAGTTCGTATTGCTAATACAATACAATATTTTAATACTCAAAAATGTTTAGGCATCTGGGCGGGCCATGGTGGCCCAAGCAGGCAGAGTTCTCGTCTGCCATGCTGGAGACCTGGGTTTGATTCCCAGTGCCTGCCCAGAAAAAAAAAAAAAAAAAAAAAAAAGTTTAGGCATCAAAAATGTTTAAAGTGCCTAAGAATGAGCATTATAATTAAATTTATAATAGGGTAATATTATTACAGTTACCTTCATATATCTTTTTAGATATGTTCAGCCTTTAAAAAAAATAATCTATGAGCATTAAGATTCTAATTCCTACCCCTTATTTGCTTTGTGTGTGTATTGCAAAGACATCACATTTAATATCATAATTGCAATTATTAAAAGGTCATGTGTTCTTACAAAATAAAATAATAGAAATATATGTTAGTAGTCTTCTTACTACTGATATTACTAGAATTGGAATTGAGAGGGAGAATAATTAGCATAAGTGGTGCCACTTTTGTGTGGATGAAATGCTGCTGCATAAGTGTTGCTCTAAAATGAAATTATTCCAACTGTGCAAACATATATCATCTAGAATCTTCTATATTTCATTACTTTTATTACTTTTATTTATATCTAAAATGTGCAGCTATGTGTTTTATTTTTATGATGTTTTAGTTTATCAAGCATAATATAAATTCCAAATGCTTACCATTATTAATTTGAGCTTTGCAAAGATGAAAATAGCTTAGGTCATATATTCCTGTAAAGACATCAGTCATGTTTATGCTACAATGAAATAATCCTCCTGGTATGTTGCCTGGGAAGTGAACTCTCTTTTAAATCATCTTAATTTAGATTTTTCTCTCCCCATCCCTTTGGAATGCATTTTATTTCAGTAACAAATAAATAGCGATGATTTGTGCTTTTATTGTGCATGCAAATATTATATATGACAAGAGAAGAAAGAATTCTAATGATTCATCACAATACATTTGGAGAGATACAACTGTTCACAGCAGTGTATAGTATTGACTCACAGAGAAATCATCAGAAGAGTAAAAAGGTGAGCTGCAAATGAAAAAAACAAGGCAAGAAAATTGAGTTGTAATGGAACAAGTCACTTCATGCTATTGGAGGGAAGGGCAAAAGAAAAGAAGTACAATTGAGCATGCATTGTATGGCACAGCTTCACAAGTCTGTGCATTGTATGGCACAGCTTCACAATTTCTCTATTGCAGCCTTCAAAATATAGAAGGCTGCAATGGAGAAAAAAAAAACAGTGTTGTTTTAAATGGCAACATAAAGCCCTATAACTGTAGAAATTACAGTTTCAGAAATGTAAATATGTAAAAAATAAGAAACATAAGGGGAAGTGAAAGTAACATCAATATTCTCATTTTTTGTTCTTTCATGTTTCAAGGTACCACCACTGTCGAAGTTTGATACATTTTGTTAAGACAAACTACAATGACTCCCATCTTTGTAGCATTTCAGCACCACCACCATCTGCAAGGGATTATTATTTTTTAATGCAATTTATTTATTTTTTAAATTTTTATTAATAAAATCAATTACAATGCAAACATTATTAAAATATGAACATTCCATACTTGGCATGCAATCAGTGACTCATAATATCATCACATATTTGTATATTCACCACCATGACCATTTCTCAGAACTCCAGAAAAAGAAATAAAAAGAAAAAAGGAAAACTCATTCATACCATATCCCTTCACCCTTCCTCTCATTGACCACTAGTATTTCCCTCTACCCAATTTATTTTAACATCTGTTCCCCCATTATTTATTTTATTTTTAATCCATATTTTTTACTCATCTGTCCATACCATAGATAAAAGGAGCATCAGAACAAAAGTTTTCACAATCACACAGTCACTTGCAAAGCTGCATCATTATACAATCATCTTAAAGAGATATGGCTACTGGAACACAGCTCTACAACTTCAGGCACTTCTGCAGAGGAATTATTTTTAAGGAAGTATTGTCTTGTATGGTGAAGAGCTATGGACCTTAAATTCAATAATATTTTCCTTTTTATTTTGTTTCATTTTCTCCTGGTACAGTTATATAAAATGTAATTCTTTTAACTAAAAAATATCATAAAATACTACAATATGTTTTAGCTATCTACCCATCAGTCTACTTTGTCTGTTGATAGAAATATCTCGAATGATGTTGAACACATGTTAATAATTCCTACTTACAGTTCATGTTTTCTCTATTTCATATTTTTTACTAATTTTTTTCTATCAATACGAAATCCACTGTTCTATTATATTATTATCATTTGCAATATTTATTCTGATTGAATATTATATTGATAACACCATGTAGTTAAGATGTGATTAAATTTAATAATGGCTTATTTAGATTCCATTAAGATGACTTTTCAAGTTTCAAAGCAAGTTCGATTTTTCATTCATCATTAAGGAATACAGAAAAATAAAGCATGAAATGAGTTGAATTTTAATCATTTGTATGACGCAAAATAAATTAATAAATTAATATAATTACTAAAGGTATAGGAGACAAGTAAAAATAGAAAAAAGTACATTTTTAAGATTTAGAAAATAGAATATGATAAATAGTGCCAGTTTTCTTTCTCATACTTAAAAGCTGTACATACAGGTGGTACTTTTAGAAGTGTGGTTTGTTTGATGCTGGAAGATAAAACTTAATAGTTCTAAGCTATTTTCATAGTGATAGTGAAAAGATACTATTGAAGAAACACATGCATTTTTATTTACCTCACCTCTTTAATCAACATTATGTCATTGCCCCCAGACAGTTTAAACATGTTTCTTCCATGGTTAATATTAGGCACAAAATGCAACATATAACGATAAGCCTCTTTTTTGTGTGTTTTCAATGTGCCTACCTCCTTTTGCTAGAAATAATGAGACTAGCTCTGTACATTCTTCAGAAGCTGCTTCCAGCACCTCAGTAGAAGAAAGGATCTCTATGAATAGTCAGCTGAATGTATAAAAGGGCTTTGAACTCTTGGAGCAGGACTTTTTGTTGTCGAGCAGCTCTCAGCACTGCTTTCGCTGGATCTCATTCTGCGCACTTTTCAGGCTATAGGAAATTTTCAATATGCTGTGGTAGAAAGTGAATCTCGGAGGCCTTAATGGAGCTCACAGGAGATGATCCATGGAAATGAAGTTTAAGTATGAAAGATTCTGGTATAACCATTAACATCTATTGATAGCTGAGGTGAGAAAACTTTCCAGCACGTAAACCAAACTAGGACAGAAGAGCAGGAAGACGATAAAACTTAACTGGCACAAAAGGGCTTTTTCCTTAAAAGATGAAAGAATGCAAGAAATATATATTACATTAGGATACAGTTGGAAAAAATGAACAAGGAATGAAGGGATTTTGAGAGATATAGTCCATACTGTAATATTTATCTTCAACTGATAGCATGACAAACGCTTTCAACTTACATTATTTCATTTGATTCAATTATCTCTACATCTTTGCTTTAGGGAGTATACGATGGAGGTTAACTCTTTGTAGGGGTTGCCAAACTGGAAGAAGTTTTATTGAGAGTGTTGACAGACAGGTTACGCCTGTGGAGGAGATTCACGAGGGATTATCTAGAAGCCACTTGGAAATGAATGAGTTCCTGGGTGTGTTTCTGGCAGGGGTAGAAGTGGCCACAGGACATTTGCATGCTCTGGGCTTCTTCTCCATAACCTTACTGTTTCTGAGACATAATCGTTCTCCATTCCACGTATTTGTTTTTCGTATATCTAAACATAATTTAGGTGCATTTGTTGTTCTTCTTCTTTCCCCAAATCCTTGAGCCTTATGAAATGTTGCACATAGAAGACTTCTTCTGTGAAATGTAGGTGATATCTATAAAGTGGATGCATGGAAAGGGAGTGTACCCTGTTTACCAAGTGATCACAAATCTGGTCCTTTAATGGACAAGCAGGCCATAGAATGACTAAGAGGGTAATAAATGCCAGGGACTTAGTTTAAGCAGAAAAAATTATTTTTTCCGATAATTTATATTATTGGCAAATGAGCAAATTTTGAAATAATTTGAAAGACTCAGCCCCTGTTCTGCCTCTTCTAAGACAAGTGAGCTTCCTTATTCTTGTCGGCCGGATAGAAAAAAGGGTGTGGGGGAGTCAGTGGGGACTTCCTCAAGGTCACATGATTTGTAAGTGGTAAAGCTAAGCTTCCCATCCGGGGGGTGGTTTCAGACCTGTGCTCCTTTGACATTCTAATTCTGCTGCATTATGTATTAACCTATCCTATAAGTATCTGGTTTATTTTGACGAATAATATCGCAAGCTTTTTCAGGTGGCGATAATGCCTTATATGTCTTCTTGCTTCTTTGCCATGCTTACAGGGCAAAATACAATGTGAAACTCAGAGACAATGCTTAATTAGTTGCTTTGCTGAATGAGCAAAATTGAAGGTTCTACCTGCTTTGTGAGGCTCTTACTATGGACATTCAGGTAGAACAAGGAGGAGAGACACAGGAGAGGCTTGAAAGAAATTTTGTTGTGCTCACTGGTCCCAGAGACAGTTGCAGCATGCCTTGCAGGGTGGCAAGGAGCAGGAGGCTCCACAAAGTGGGTGGACAGCAGAGGAAAAGCATGTAGACTTGGAACTATGCCTTTTATAGCATCCTAGGAGTGAGATTTCAGCAGTTGGTCATTCAGGTACGTGATTGAGGAATATTTACCTGAATTTGCCGTCCCAAATCCTGTATAGGGCTCCTAGCTGGGAGGGAGCAGAGTCTCAGGGTGTGTTACCTGGCAGAGACAGCTTGGGAATTCACTATCAGGAGAGGGCTGAGTAGCCCTTGGTTGTATATGGAGAGACCTGGGAAGGGGAGACATCACTGATCAAGCACGAGCTCTTAGTTTTGTTTCTCTTATTATATCCAAACACAGGGAACACCTTCAAAAGGCAAAAAATGCGATGCTATTTTTTTTCCACTTTATTTTAAAAGCCCTACTATAATTTTAAAAAGTAAGAGGAAAAAAAAATCCTCATTTGACTCTAGCAAGGAGTCAACTTAAATGGGTTAATATATGGAATTGAAAATTGTTCAAATTTTCTGATCCTACTGACCAACAACCTCTGATAATCAAAGTTTTAGTAGAGACAGGATATATATTATCTTTAAACTTCTAAACTTAAAGAATCAAGGAACTAAATTGTGATAATTCTTAATAAAGTGAATCAACTCAGTTCTGTATATTTTGTCCTTTACCCAACCCACAAAAGGAATTACAAAGTATTGACACATTTCAGCAAAATTTCTATGCAAAAAAAAAAAATGAAGATGAAATTTATCATCAAAAATCAATTGGTAACAGCTAAATGAACACAAGCTAACTCATACTAGGGAGTCATAAACAAGACTTTATAAAGAATGAATCATGTCAGATTAATCTAATTTCCTTATATGTCAGAGTGACTTAGGAGATCAAGGAGAAGCAATAGATTAAATATATCCTGATGTTAACAAGATTTTCAATGCTGTTTCATTTAACACCATCAATCATTAATGAACAAGGAAAGATGTGGCCAAGCCTGAAGTTATTAGATGGGTTGGCAGATATCTGAAAAGGCTTTGACATAACATCAGCTGTGGTAGAGGGAGGAGGTGGGGTCATGCCAATCCCTACCCTACTCCACGTTGGGCCAACCCAGCAGCCATCCCATAGGTAAATTGATTATTTTTCAATGGGTCTCATTCTCCTGAGGTTGATAGAAGGTACTGGAATATTTTCCATTCAATAGGGCCATACAAGTTTAAGAAAAATGGAAGAATTTTGTCTCAATTTCCTCTGCAATAAAAGGAAGATATTAATGAGACCTAGTCGAAGTATTGCTATAATAAATTAAATAAGTACTCTGTATGGAATGCTCACCACAGCACTTGGCACAGAGTACTGGTCAATGAGTGGGACTCTTTACGATTAATATTAATATTATTTTGTGGTGGTTTGGAGCTGTGTGGACCTTAGAAAAACATGTTCTTAACTTAATCCATTCTTGTGTGTGAGAACCCATTGTGAGTAGAACCTTTTAATGAAATTATTTCACTTAAGGTGTGGCCCATCTCAGTCAAAATTGGTCTTACTCCTATAACTAGAGCCGTTTATAAATGGAATAAAGACAGAGAGAGAGAGAGAGAGAGAGAGCACACAGAGAGATTAGCCAGAAGTTGAAAATTGACAGAACCTGGAAGAGAATGGAGAGGCCAGTAGAGGCTGCCATGTGCATTGTCATGTGTCATGGGAGCCTAAGACCAAAACTCTCTGGCAGTCAGCCCAGGAATGCCTTAATCTTTGGGAAGAAAGCATTTCCTTCATGATGCCTTGATTTTGACTTTTTCCTGGCCTCAAAACTGTGAGGCATTAAATTCTCAATGTTTAAGCTTTACATAGTATTTTCTTGAGCATCCTAGAAAACTAAAGCATATGACCATCATGTTTTGAAGCATGGATTTAGGTTCTATATTTGGGTAGCTTATTCTTCATATCTCTTTCACCATCCACCTGATGTGAAATGGTTTAGTTTTATACAGTTTGGCAAAATTTAGAGAGTAGAAAAACTTACTGCAAATATATTACAAACCATTGCTCAGATTACATTAAATTTATAAATTTAAAATACATTATCCCAGCACATCTAGGAAAAATTGAAATGTGGTAACAAATCAATGAATATGACAATTTTAAATATAATTATTAAGAATATTAGTAGATGTGTTTATTAAAACTGTTTAGCCTCATTTCTTAGAAGTTTATCAGATCTATCTGTTCCTCCATCTATCAGAAATTTTCAACAGTTATACACAAAACCTGTCAACACTTAGAATAATTTAGCTTAAGTAACCTCATGATTTACTTCAATTAAAGACTATAACAATCAAATAATTTCTGTATGCAACTTGCTTGAAATTATCCCATGCTCAAGGAGTTTTTCTACCTGCACAAGTCTAACTTCAGCTCTGTTATCTCTTTGGAGATTCCTGCAATACAAATGCAATTATTCATGAAAATATAATTATTTAATCTAGACTTATTTTTATAAATACAATGCTCACTTCATCTGTTTTATTATATACATTAAGATGACTATGGCCTAAGCTTGAATATGTCCATAGATTTATTAAAATAGAATATAAAAAATAATTTTCTAAATTTTATGCAATGAATGTGTATTATTTTGATTTTCAAGAAGGAAGTAAAAAAATTTTTTTTTCTAAAAGAGTGAATCACTATCAAAGCATAGTTTACTACCATTGTCTAATAAAATAATGCCAACAACAAATAACCCAGAAGTGCTTTACCACTGTGAGCATTTTCCTGTGAGTTTTCAGGTCAACTGCAGCCCTATTAATATAGTCTGGGTTCAGTTGGGCAGGTCTATGGCAGTGTGTTAGGCTACAAGTTGTCTATGCTAGGTTCAAAACTTCAGCTTGGTTCCACATGCTTCTGATCAAACTTTGGTCAGTGGCTACCTGATGTATGTTTTTCTCATGACAAGTTATCAGGTCTAAGAGGTAAGCCAAACATGACAATTAGAATTCAAACCTCTGCTCATATCATGTCCAAAGCAAGTACATAGCTGTTCTAGTTTTCTAGTTGCTGGAATATAGCACACCAGAGACGGATTGGTTTTTAACAAAAGGGGATTTATTTAGTTAAAAGTGTGTAGTTCTTCAGAGGAAAGGCAGCTAACTTTCAATTGAGGTTCTTTCTTACACGGGAAGGCACAGGATGATCTCTCCTGGCCTTGTCTCCAGGCCTCTGGGTTCCAACATCTTTCCCTGGGGTGATTCCTTTCTGCATCTCCAAAAGCCTGGGCTGAGCTGCTAGTGATGAGATGAGGTATGCTGAGCTGCTTGGGCTGTGCTATGTTGAGCTCTCTCATTTAAGCTTCTAGCCAATTAAATCAAATATCATTCATTGCAGCAGGCACGCCTCCTAACTGACTGCAGATGTAATCAGCAACAGTCAAGCTTCACATGCCATTGGCTCATGTCCACAGCAACAAAACTGGACATCGTCACCTGGCCAAGTTGACACCTGAATCTAGCTACTGAAATAGCCAAGTCCAAAGTAAAAAAGGATATGGAAGCTTACCATGAGGACATGGCAAAGATGTGATGTGCAATTTTCAAATGAGAGAGCAAAAAACTGGGACCAGTGATTCAATTTTCCACATAAGGTTTGATGATGCCAAGGTCAACTAGAAACATCACTGAAAAGTATACAAGGACACTGAAAGTTGTTCTGTCTTTCTATGCTCTTTTCTTCTCTTGACATCAGCCATAGGACTGTAGAATCACTTACTCACCATTATATTCACTTTTGTTTTTTAATGAAGACCACTTTTAATTCCATCATTACAAATGATTTCTGTGGACTTTTTGATTTAAGTAATTTTCAGATTTTTTTTCCTACATTACATTCACTTTTGCTCATTTTCTACAACTGCTCTTCCTAAAAGAGAAGCCAGCTTTAAAACTTTTACTATATCATATACCAGACTGTCACATGTTTATTTATGCCCCATTCCCTTATGAGTGGATTAGCAAACACAGAAACCAATTCAAACTCAAGTGTTAATGACCAACCTGTCATCTAATACCTTACCCAGAGGTATTTTGATTTTACCCTACATAGCTCAGCAGCATCCCATAACATTATAATTTAGGGTGAATTCATTCAGAGTTGTTAGACATCTAAGGAAATGTGATGTTTAAGTATAACCACATTCCAATTGTTTATGTTAAATGAAGTGAGCAGAAAACAATTTTGATCTATTTACCAATGGCTTTGAAATGTAATTACTGTAGGAATATTTCTCCCACTCTTTCACTGAGAATAAATTTGATGGATTTCATCTACCTGCATAATCTGTCATGTATTCATTTACAGTTCCTTGCCAGTTACCTGCATTGCTATCTCATTCTCTCCCCTTGATATGAATTTAACTATCCCCAGAGACAACCAATACCAGTCATAGAAATACAGGTATAAGTATTAGATAGGCTCTGTTATTTTTCCAGAAGTCAATGAGGAATGAAAGGGTGTAATTCTTGAACTTAACCATTATGTAAATATGGAAGGTATGAAATAAGTGGCTGTTAATCTTAGGAAGGACCTTAAAAATACTTTTTTTGAGAATCTTTCATTTTTCAGACAAACAAAAAGAGGTGATTACTTGCCCAAATCTCCTCATTAATGGCAGAGCTAGGCTTTATTCCAAATTATGTCCTCTTTTCAATATATCCTTCTTATTATTCACATAGTGGATGATCAGCAAAAGGTAAATCCATTTATTATGGATAATCAGTATCTTTAAATTCTTAGAGGTTTACAAAAAAGAGAGTTGCGTGAAATAGCCCTGGGATTTCAGTCATTAAAAGGAACAAATTGAGTAATGAACATTAAGCACTTTCTCAAACGGGGAGCTTGGTCAATGAATTGACTATGGAGTTAGTGACTGTATCTTTATCTCAACCCACCTTCTGCCATGAATGACGGTCATGGATAATTTTCAGGCAGATGTTTTCCATACCTGAGTCTCAGTGGAACACTAGCTGATATAACACCCCCCCACACACACACACACTCCTCTTAGAGCTATTGTTGGAAATAACTAATGACTGTAGTGCATTTTTGAAAAATATAAAGTGCTATATAAATACTTTATAACCAATATTGTATTCCCAGTGGATCTGTAATGCTTAGACTTAATAAGTACAATCCTTTCACCAGCCATTCTGTGTCTGCGCTATGGGGCATTTGTGCTGGGCGTCAGCAGTTTTTCCAGTCTCTAAGCAAAGACAAGTATTTACTGCATATTTCTATTATGTTCATTTGTCCCTTGTCACAATTTTGAGGAAAGTCGTTCTTTAAGTGAATAGTTGCTATTTTGTTTGAATAATGAATGCTCACTATTCCATTTTGAAAATGGGCAGAATGAGCAGTCACAAAAGCAGATTATTTATTCTACTGCTTGGAGAGCAATTCTTAGCAACAGGAAGTTAAAGCTAGGTTTAATGCTCTAGGTATAACGTAGCCAGCAAAGATTTATTAAAATGAAATCTTTTTCAAAAATCAAAACCTGGCAGGAGGAATGAACTATAAATGATTGGTATTGGCCTCAAAGTACTATCCCTAGTGGCCTTACACTGTTATTTTGTAAGGCTACGAGAGGCAGCTTGGAATTATATGTATTTTTGTTCACCTTTAACCCCTTTTAGTGGAAGTCGTGCCGTGTCTGCTGGCTGAAACATTAGCCAAATGAACCCACTGGCAGTTTGTCTATTCTTCTCATTACACTAATATGGAAAATTAACTAGGAAACACGCTTCCTCTCCCGTTAGGCCAGTGGCACATTTATAAGGACATCGGGACTATTCCTTTCATTCCGTGTCTAGCTTCTCTCTGGGTAGTTGTCGCTTTCTACCCACTTGTCATTTCTCTTCATTACACTGTAGTACGAGGCTATGGAGAGTCCTTTGTTGCAAGTGGCTATAGACATGGCTCTCGTTTTGTTCATTATTAGGTCAGTGTGTGAGTTTTGAGATCAAAGGCAATGAATGTAATAGCAGTTGGTATTAGATATTAAAGTCACTAAATTATCACAAAAAATCCAGAGAGAGAAGAGATCATCGCCCTTGTTTTCACAGAGTCATGAACAGACACCAAATGACTTCGTCAAGGTCAAGAACACCATACTATAGAAAAAAAGATTAAAACAACTTAAGTCCTTACAGCAGCATATTTTGTGAGGATAAAAGTCGCAAGCTTATTTCATTTTCTTTTTTTCTATTGGTAAGCTGTGGCCTGATTTTTCTTCCCCTCTAACATCAATTCACATTTTAATACTGACGGCCTAATTTCCCCTTTACATGCCTTGCATGTTTGGGTTTTTGTTTGTTTGTCTGAACCATAAAACATGTTCTAGCCTTGAGCAACTCTCCATGATAGAGACAGTTCTGGAGAACAATCACCATTGTTTCAGAACTTTTCTAGAAAAGAAAGTGACGTAGGCCTGCATAATAGTTGTCTGAGTTTGTGTGCTTCCTTTTTCCTTTATTCTGGAATAAATGCATTCAGTCTTTGGAAACAAGAGAATCTCATATACGCCTCATGAGCTTGGCCCATGTTCGGGATGTGGATGACGGGAAAGAGGGGACAGGCTACGAGGTTCCGTGCATCTCCCGCACTGCCTTCTTTGATTCTTATATGGGATGATGGCGGGGTCCTCCTTATCCCTGTCTTAAGACCATGCATCACTGATGTACAAATGTTGAGTAACAAATTAGCAAGGAGTTCTAAAATGAAAAACATGTTCTTTTTCCATTCACGCGACTTGTGTTGAATAATCATGCCAAGATGAGTAACAACAAAATTTTCTGGCGGGTAAGCATTTCAGCAGAGTGATGACGGCAACAAGTCTTTGCATCCGCTGACTTGGCTTTGTCAGCCTGGATCTGGAGCACACCAGACTCACAACTACTGCCTTTGGAACTTTGTTCTACTGCTTGGATTGCTCTTTCCCTAGACACTGTCTTGGCTCGCTCACTCACTTCCTTCAAGCTTTTCCTCAATCCTCATCCACTCAATGAGGCCCGCCTGACCACTCTAACAAGCAAACTAACCTCCCCTCCTCCTGCTCCACCTGTTTTCAGATCCACGATACTGACCACCTTCTAACGGGGTACTCCATTAATGTCTTCATCATGTTTAGCTTTTATTTTCATCTCCTTCAGCTGGAATTTAAATTCCATGAGGACAAATTTCTTTGTTTTCTTCACTGGTATTTCCCAAGCACCTGACCAGTTCCTGGCACATAGCAGATGCTCAACAAATATTGAGCTGATGGAAAGCATGAACCTGGGGCTGGCTCTCCCACTATTTTGTGATTTTCAGCAAGCTTTTAAAAATCCCTCTGATTCTATTTCCTCAGATGAAAAGTGAAATTACCTACACCATGAGATTGGTTAGTAGAAATAAGCAAGACAATCTGAACAAAAAAGGGCCAAAAAGAGCTATATATTTTTCTATTTGTTAGTTAGATTTGCATATAAAGTCTATGTATATGGCCCAGGCACAAATTGGAATGCTCCCTCCTACTTCCTGCTGCCTAGTTCCTCTCTAATGACATAGAAGTCAGTTTTTGTACACCACTCTTAGAGCTAATTTATTTTAACATATGCAGAAATATTCCTATACAATATTTTTGCAGCTGTCATGAAAATAGTATCATTTTATTTATCCAGATTTGCACATAGAGTTTTTGTCTTTTTTTTTCACTTAATATATCTCAGAGATCATTCCTTGTAAATATTTAAAGAGCTTCTTCATTTATTAGAGCAGAAAATAAGGAAAATATATATAACATATATGAAGCACAAATAGTAATAAAATGTACACCTAAGACCCACCATGCACTTAAGAAATTGATTATTGCCAATGAAATCAATATTCTCTAAATCTCTCTCTCTTATTGCATATCTCACCAGGAGTCCCCCCTTCTTCCAGAAGGGAAAACTTAAGATGCTTCTGAATTTCATATTTATATCTCCCTCCTTTTTTTTTTTTTACATAGATCTGTGTGTGTGTGTGTGTATGTGTGTGTGTCATTTTTAAGACTACATCAAAGTTTGTGAATCTTATAGATGTGAGAGTCTAGGATATATATTCTTCTGTGACTTAGCTTTTTTTCACTCATGGCTATGTTTCTAAGGTTCATTGAAGTTTATAAATGTGGTGGTATTTATTCATTAGGCTGCTGAAAAATACAGCTTGTTTATTTATTCTCCTGGCTGATGGATATATACATTGTTCCTAGTTTTTTGCTTTTCCAGGCATGGCTGCAATGTTCACTTATATATGTGCTTCTCAGTGTTCCTGAGAGACAATTTGGGCTATAGGCCTAGGATATACACAGCTTCTATTTTACTAGTAATGCTTATTTTGTGGGTTGAACTGCGCCCCCGCAAATTGCCCCCAAAATATTTGCAAGTCCTAACCACTGATACCTGTGACTGTGATTTGATTTTGAAGTAAGAACTTTTCAGAGGTAATCAGGTCAAGATAAGATCATTATGGATTTGACTGGTGTCCATGTCAGGGGAGGGAGATGTGGACATACAGGCACACAGTCACACAGGTATAATGCTTGGGGACCACAGAGTCAGAGAGCAAAATGATGCATCTTCTATAAGCCAAGGAACACCAAGAATTGTCGGCAAAGACCAGAAGTTACGAAGAGGCAAGGAAAGAACTTCTCCTAGAAATTCCAGAGAGAATATGGCCCTGCTGACTTCTGATTTTCGACTTCTGCCTGAAACTGGTACAAAGTGTAAGAGAATAAATTTCTGTTATTTTAAGCCACCATATGTGTGGTACTTTGTTACAGCAGCTCTAGGAAACCTATGCACTTCTTTTCCAAAGTTATAAAAATGTACATATCCTCCAGCAGGAAATAAACATTTTCATTACTAGTCTTCCAAAAACCTGGAGTCTTTTAAACTTTGGCCAACCTAGTTTACATTAAATGAGATCACTATGTTGTTTTGAAATGGATTTCCTAAATTTTAATAACCTTTGCATGTTTTCATCTCCATTGGCCATTTGTGTGTTTTCTTTTGTGAAAAGTCTATTCATATCTTTTGCTCATTTTCTACTGTGATATTTGAGTTTTGCTTTCAATTTTTTTTTTAATTTGTGAAGGTTTTAAAAGTACATATTATAGGTATTATCAATTTTTCAGTTATATAGATTTAATACTTTTTATTCCAGTTTGTGGCTCACATTTTCCATTTTTCAAGTCACCCTTTGACATTTAGGACAACTGTATTTTGAAAATTATCTAAGTAGATCACCTTTTCTTTTAAGGTTTGTGATTTTTATACATGGTTTAAAAATTCCTTCCCTACTCAAGTTTATAAAAATATTTCCTTACTTTTTAATGTCTTGATTTCATCAGGAATTATACTTTGAGTGATGATATTCTATTTTTTTTTAACACTATGTGTCACTGTCTCCTTCATATATCATATTGCCAATTATGCATGGGCATATTTCTTGGGACTCTTTTCTATTCTCCTGGTCTATTTTTTTTTCCATCCTGTACTAAATACTGCACTGTCTTTCATTACTAAAGATCTAGAACATCTTGCCATCTGATCGGCTGTTTCCCTAACTTTGCCTCCATACAAATCTATATAAATTGTGCTTACCAGTATAAATTTAGAAGTAGTTTGTCAGGTTTCATGAAAAATGTTTGAATTTTGGTAACATTCGCATTGATTACATACATGAATTTGTATATAATGTAAATATATACAAATATATTCTAATAATGTAATATATATAATAATGTAAATATATTTACATTATTGATTATTTTTTATTCTTTATCGTGTAACCTTTAAAAAATCTTAATCACAATAAGTCATAAATTAATATCTACTAAATCTCCAGTAAAATGTTTAATAGAAGCAATGATAGCAGCATTCCTGTTTCATTCTTTATGATCTGAATACTTTTTTTATATAAGCTATTTGCTACAGGTTTTGTTAAATATCTTTTAATCAGACAAAGGAAGTTCTGTTCTCTTACCCTACTTTTATTTTTATCTCAAGTTGGCATTTAACTTTATTGAGAGCATCGAGATGATAAGTTAAGCTTGCTTTTTGATTTGAGGTTTTGTAATAATACCTTCCCCCTTGCATTGTTTTTAAAATAATGCTAGGTTTTGTCTTCAAACTTACTCATATTTAGATTTATGTAAATTATTGACAGATCTTTTGGGGAAAATATTTAACTCCATGATATAAAATTTCTTCTTATGCAAAATAGAGTTAATAATGACTTTATGGTGAGTATTTTGAGAATAAACCAGTGTATTTGATTAATAAATAAAGATATGCTCTGTTTTCCCTGAACTTCATCTGCAGGCATGATGACTGAGATAAATAACCTTAAAATATGAGCTGCATATGCAAATATTCAATTACTACAGACTGGCCCTACGGAGATATGTCTCAATTTAAAGTAGTTTAACTGAAATTAGTGTGAAATTAAAGAGCGTCTAAGTTAGAAGTTTTAAAAAGCAAATCCTTCACTCATCTCTTATGCCAGAATTAATCCTTTTGAAAGTTCACTCAGGTCAAGTTTAATAAGTTGCCATCTGGGATGCTTATATTGTAAAGGAAAGCAACCTTGTGATTTTAACATTTGTGCAATTGCACTGGTGGGATATCCCAACCTCAGTGCTAGTGTCCCTAGTCGTGACTTCCTTCTCCATTTCCCCATGGCACACATTGTGTGTTACCCTCATTGTGGCACTCACACTATATTGCAACTATTCATTATATACCTCATTCCTTCTGTCAACACCAAATTTCTTTGAGTGGGGTTTTGTCTCCATTTTTCAAAGTAAACTGTGCAAAGATGTTTGTTTAAAGCAAATGGTGTATGCCATTGCAGGGCTGATGAGTTCAAAATTTATAGGGCAGGCCAGCAGACTGGAAACTCAGACAGGAGTTGCTGCTGAAGTCTTCAGGCCGAATATTTTTTTCAGGATACTTCAGTTTTGGCTTTTAATGCCTTCAACTGATTAGACAGTCAAGTTCCCCTCACCTTATGGGAAACAGTCTCAATATTCAAAGTCAACTGATTATAAATGGACTTTGACCATTTCTAAGAAAGTCTTCAGGGAACACTTGGATTAGGGTTTAATTAGATAATGAGAGTATAGTCTAGCCAAATCGACACTTAAAATTAACCGTGACAATGGACGTCAAGGCTATTCCATGAATTTTGAAATGGCCAAGGTTGAAATCTTCTTGAAATTCCATTGAATTTTGCCTTCTAACCCAGAGACAAGGATTAAATGAACTGCCTCAATCTTCCTGTGATCAGTACTCTCAAGAAGGAGAAGACATTTCATTCTTTTCTTCTAGTGCACAAAGACTTAAAGTATTCCAACTCAACCCTTGCTAGTCTAACAACCTCTCCTGCCCTTGGTGTACCCTTGCTCTGATATCCCTGTTCCTGTTTCTGTTACTTTAGGAAGTCTGTATAATGAAGTGAAAGGCAGTGGTTAAAAATCCAGATGCTAGAACATGGTCATTTATGCATAAAGCCCACCTTTGTTATATATTAGCTATTTAACATTAAGCAAATAACTGGGCAGATCACTTTTACTTTCCAGCATCTTCATCTTCAAAATGATGGCAACAATTTCATCCAAAACCTAGAGTGTTGCAAGGATTAACTGAGTAAATATGTGAAGATTCAAGGAGGCTGCTTGGCTGTTATAAGTTCCTAATAAGTGTTGATGATAATGATAATGCTTTTCTCTTGGTCAGGGTCATTTATACCAAATGTAGCAAGAGTCACCAAGCATCAAAGTAGGTAAACAGACACTATTTTGAAGTAGCTGGCATACTGGCTAGCACTTTATTACTGCTGTACTCTAGAACAATTGAGACAAAAAAAAAAAAAAAAACTCCGTCAGTTTGACCTCATTATTTATTATCTATAACCACAAGGTTTTGTGATATGTGAATATTATTGGTCGGCAAGATATTTAGGAATGATGCTAGCAGCCTACTGTATCCTTAACAAGAAGCTGCTTGTGTTCCTACAGCATCTTCATTTGCTCAGTGTATTGACCTGCCGTGAAGAATTATTTGAAAAGGGTCAATTACTGATGGTGAATACAATCCTTCTGATTTTGAAGTTTTTTGGTGTTAATGCTGGTAAACAGTCTCTTTTTTCCATGCCAACTAAAAGACTGATAAGATTATGTAATCACCCAAAAAAGGCAATACTTGTCTTTCAGTTTGTTTTATTAGAAACATCAGTTTTAATGGGTCTGATCATTTTTAAACAAAGTGAAAAAAATGAGTAGATAAAAAGGAAGAACACCTTCCTCAGCACCATGTAGAAGAGAACTTTCACCTACCATACCAACCCTGCCTAATTTTGTAGGACATGTTTTGATGCCAGGTATAGTGGCAAGAGTTGTATTGGATTGATTTTGACAGTTTTCGAAATTACATTTTGGAATATTCAGCTGTATACTGATAAGAATTCGTAATAATTTAAGAGACTGTTACTAAGTTAATCTACTAGTTTCTGCCTGAGTCCTTCTTTATGAACCATCCTTTATTTCCTAGCATGGTCCTTTTGAACCACAACTGAAAAATCAGTCTTTTGTTTAAGCTTTAAGACAGAATTTGCTCTCCCTCTCTCTTATTTATTTATTTTTTTTGCTATATGCGTGTGTGTAGATATAGACATAGATATAATTCTTCCTAATCGTCCTACTTCTGTTTTTCCTCTTATTCTGCCTTCCCAGTCTGCTTTGTTATACTTTATCTACCCCTTAAATGTTCTGCAGGATTGTATTTTCTGCCTCGTTTTCTTTTCACTCTACCTATTCTCCTTATCAAATTCATTCACTTCCATGGTTTAGGAATCCATGCACGTGAAATAATGTAGAATACATATCTGCAATCCTGATCTTTAAACTTGCTGGATATGCCTACATAGTCATTGTAGGGTCATTGAAGTAGGTGTCAAACTCAACTTGTCCAAAACTGAGTGCTAAACCTGTAACTCTTGTCATCATAATCCCTATCAGTGTGTTCCCAGCAAAGCAGTACGAAGCCAGAAACTCACGTCCCATCCTAGGTACCCTTCCACCACAATTTAGATAAAACCAAGCCTTATTTCTTAAAGACATCTCCACAATGCTAGTCTCTTCAGTCCTCCTCCCATCCAGGCCCTGGTAATCTGATGCCTTCTCTGTTTTCCAGCCAAAGTAACTTCTATCAGGGCTTGTCGCTTCTATACCCCAGAGCCTTGGCCTGCTCCCCTGCTCTTGATGACCATTACTGGTCAACTGTGCTTGTACGTGCTCTGGGACCCACCCTCCCCATACCTCCTGCACGTGTGCATGGCAGCACCGTGCTGCATGCCAACCTCAACCCTACATCCACTCTATTCAATACCTTTACTCTCACTGTCACATTTCCTGAAATGACCTTGCCTTTTTTTTTTTCGTGGGTCCATGGGTCTGCTTATTAACCTACTGAGCATAACTGAAGCATTCTCTTCTCAAATATTTCTCTTTCCTTGAAAATGGTGTTTCTCTGTGGAATATCAACACTCTGGATAAAAATAATGGTAATATTATAATCAACATAAAATCAAATATAAGGTATGGCAATTTTATAATAATGATGATGTAAACACTAAAATCCCCCAACTATAACTACTATCGGGACTCCAGGTACCACCATCTATTGAGCAGATTCCACATTTTCACTGCCTTGCAGGCCTTACCTTATTTAACAATGAGTACAGTTTTGTAAAGGAGACTTTATCTCCATTTTAAAGATGAGAAAACTGAGACAAAGTGATGACAAGTAATTTCCCTTAAGCCACTGGTTGCCAAACTAGGGCTCTCAAACCCAATATACCACACAGCCTGCTATTGTATAATCTATGACTTTTACATTTTTAAATTGTTATAAAGAGACACACAGACACATAGATTATGTGTCAGAGACTATATGTGATCCTCAAAGCCTAATATACTTACCATCTGGCACTTTGTAGTAAAAGTTTGTAGATCCTGACTTAGATCCCAAAGCTTTTAAAGAATTGTCCTGAACTTTGAAGCCAAGTCTTTTTGACTGCAAGATGCATGCAGTTGATGAGTACACAATACTTTATTATCTTAGCTATAATTGCGTTGGCAGTACATTCATATTTCTCATTCTCTCTACTATAGAGTCCAACAGCCAAAAACTTTTGTTAAACTGAACTCTAGCTGAATATTCTGCAACTTAACAACACATAACCTTTCCTGCTAATCTTGAGACTTTTCATTCTAATTCTGAAAAGTAGATTATAATTATATCCTCTATCTAATTTACTGTGTTTTGGCATATATACCATATTGTCTTCTATGAAAGCTGCATAATTTACAACTTCCTAATTTTAAGACTTTAGAGATTATTTTGAGAGAGGAGTGTCTTCCTTACATTTTGAAATAATTTGACTAATAACTAGTCTCTCTATCTATTAGGCTGTCCCTGTGTTTTTGCATTCCTAGTGGCATTGATCACTTGGTTGTTTTATGAAAATGTAATTAGGTTCCTTGAATTTGTCCCACCACGCATTGATCTCTATTTCTCTCAAAGTCCTGATGGTTATTAGGCTGGTATATAAATACCTTATGTGAAATAGGCTACCATTTGTACTGGGTTACAGGTCACTTAGTTGGTGTGCCCAGTTATATTTACATGAGAGACAATTGTTTGCATTCTAGGGCCTCAAGACCCATTCGTTTTGCGGCCATCTCCTTTTCACCTTCTTTTGTGTGAGCATTTAAAGTAATTAGATTCTGTGAAGCTATTATTCTAAACTAATGAGTTACATATAGGATTCCTTGTGGGCTGGCCAAGGAGCAAAAGGTGGCAAGATTCTATAACAAATCATTCTGGAATGATGTCGGCTGAGTTCAAAGACCTTACTTGTATAAACCAAGTGCTCACATCTACTTGTTATCATTAGCTCATTCTTGTCATTAAAGAGTATTCCTTCATACTGAGCTTGCCCCAGGATTCGTTTTCTCAGATCCCTCTTATCTGTTTGGAGCGCTCCATTAACAGAGAATTGCGATAGCTGATAGCGGAGCCACAAAAACAAAGCAAAACAAACAAACAAACAAACAATACCTTCTGGGGAGGAAACTTCAGCAAATGGATGATGGTGGTAAAACAGAATATTTAAGAAAATCACTTATCCCTCCCACTCTCATCTCCCACAACCCCAGCTCACCACCAAGGCTTTTAAATTTGTTGTCTCCTTTGTGCATGCCAGTCACAAAGATTTTTGGTTTCTTGTTGTTGTATGTGTAATTGTTAAAAAGTCTTTTTGATGGTTGACAGTGGTGGTATTAAAAGCTCAAGATTTCATTTATACTTCTGTAACTTATTGGCATTTCCTGTTTGGAATGCCAAGTTATTTCTTTCTGTCACTTACTCTCTCTGTCTTTGTCTCTCTCTGTTTCCTTCATTCTCCTTATTTTTCTTTCGCTCATTCATTACTTGGCCTTATGTTCACCATTACTCACTGTATGCTTTGCAAACATTGGATCATTCGTTAGCTAGGATTACATGAATTTTTATTAGGTCTGTATGATCTATTCACAAATCCTCAAGCAGCCATTTATTACCAAAATAGATTCAAAGAAAAATATGCAGGGAAATAAATTCTGTTGATCACTATAGAGCAGTGTTTCTCGATTTTATTTTTATCATACTCCTCAAGGAAACTTTTTCCCTAATGGATCCTCATTAAATTTTAATACTATCGATAGACTGTATACCTGTTTATGTATTATATGTATATCTACGCTTTATACATAAAACAAGATTTTTTGAACCCCAAGAACCAATTTTTGCCCCTCTGGGGGTGATATCACCATCATTGAAAATGCATGATATAGCCACAAAATAGTTTCCTAATGGTTTAGGCTAAACTATGAAGATCTAGAAAAAATTCAGGCGCAGAGGCTGGGCAACTCCTTTCCCAAAGATTGCCCTGTAAATATGGCCTTCTAGATAAACTTTTCTCAAATATGATAGGGCATACCATTCCTAAAGGTTGATGTGATTCTCTAGAGTGCTTTACTGACCCATACAAAGCAGACGCACACACATTTGCCTAACTGTACCCTGCTCCAACATACATGCACATCCATATATGAGTAAATTTTCATAACCACTCACCAAAAGATATGCCTCATGCACCCAGAATCAAAAAAGAATGTCATAGTAATCTCTTCTTATTTTGGGAATGTGATCCATCCATCAAACTCTGAGGCAATAAAAGGAAAAAAAAAAGATTAATGTTACATTGTTAAAAGGGACATTGTTATCCTGAGGTTGGACCCAAGTAGAATTGATAGATGAAATGCAAGACGTCTAGTTAAATTTGAATTTTCAGATAAATAACATATTTTTTAATATAAGTTTTTCCCAAGTATTTCATGGGCATGTTAATACTAAAAACTATTTACTATTCATCTGAAATTCACATTTAATTGGGCATCCTGAATTTTTAAATTAAATTTATTTGAGATTATTTCAGATTCACATGCAGTCTTATGAAGCAATATGGAGAGATCCCATGTGCCCTTTATCCAATTCTCCCTTATGGTAATAGCTTACAAAACTATACTATAATATTACAACCAGGATATTAACATTGAGAGAGTAAAAATGCAGCTCATTTTATCACAACAAGGCAATCTCCTGATACCCTTTTGTGCTGGTTTGAAATGATGTATGTATCCTAAAATAGCCATGTTTTAATCCTAATCCCATTTTGTAAAGGCAGTCATTTCTTCTAATCCCAATTCAGTATTGTATGTTTGATATACAGGTTATCATCCTTTACCTTATGTTCTGGTTAACCTTAGTCCTAACCAGGTCCATTTCACTAATATCTCTAATTGAAGCCTGATCTGTTTTTCAGTTTAGTTAGCCGTTGCTGTGAGGGGCAAAGCTGACTTTTAGAGCTGCAGAATCCTAACTTTGAGTCTCAGGTGTCATGTAGATACCCAAAGTTCCAGGGAAGTACCAGGTAATACACAAAGAGCAGAGCATCTCAGAAATTTAGAAATAATAGGTAAAACTCAGGAATAGATTTGACTGCTGAAAAGTTTATAATCTAGGAACCTTTCAATGAGCCTTATTAAACAATTTTGTACTCCTTAATCATAGATTGCCCAATCTCTGCCTACTCTCTATTTCCTGAAAATCTATGCTCTTGAATAACTTCACAGATTTTTCTCATTATAGTTAATACTAGTGAAACCATAAAATATTTTTCCTTTTGTTTCTCTTGCTTCACTTAATAGTATGTCCTCAAGGTTCATTCACCTAGTTGCATGCTTCACAACTTCATGTTTTCCTGCAGCCACTCAATATTTCATCATATGTATACAACACAGTTTGCCCTTACATTTATCAGTCAATGTGCCCTTAGGCTACCTCCATCCATGGAAAATTGTGAATATGCTGCCATAGACACCAGTGTGAAAATACCTACTTGTGTTCCTGCTTTCAGCTCTTCCAAGTATATACTTAATAACGGGATGGCGAGATCATACGGCAACTCAATACTTAGCCCCCTGTAGAACCACCACACTGTCCTCCAGAGGGGCTGCACCATTTTACTTCCTTTCAAAAAATAAATTGGTATATATCTCTCTCTACATTTTCTCCAGAACTTGTATCTTTCTGTTTATTTTTTAAATAGTTTTATTCTCACGCTGTACAATCCATCCTAAGTGTACAATCAATGGCTCCCAGCATAATCACATATTCATGTAAACACCACCAAAATCTATATGAAAATACTTCTGCAAAGAAAGGAGAAGAGGAGAAAAAGGAGAAACAGCAACACGAATCTCACTACCCTCCCTATATCCCCCTTTTATTGACATTTAGCTTTGATACATTGCTTTCGTTACAATCATGAAAGACATGAAAATGTTACTGTTAACTACAGATCCTAGCTTGCATAGATTGTATTTTTCCATATACTACTCATTTTTAACACCTTGCAATAGTGACATTCATTTGTTCTCCCTCATGAAAAAGCTTTCATATATTTGTCCATTTAATCAACATCATTGTCCACTCTAGGTTTTGCTAAGTTATGGAGACTCAGATTTATCATCTATCTGTCCTTCTAGTGTCATATATGCCCCTAACCTTCCACTTTCAACCATACTCATACTCAGTTTTGTTTATTATACTTGCAATATTGTGCTACCATCAGAAAGTATTGTGCTATCCATTTTTGAATCTTTGCAATCTTTGCTGAACATTCTATACTCCTTTAATGACATCAAATGTCCATTCTCTACCCTCTTTCTATCTCCTGATAACCTGTGTTCACAAGTGTAACTCTGAAAGTTTGTTCAGAATAGTTAACTCATATTAGTGAGACCATACAATATTTGTCCTTTTGTTTCTGGCTTATTTTGCACAGCATAAAGTCCTCAAGGTTCATCTACATTATTGCATGCATCATGACTATATTCTGATTCACAGCTGCATAATATTCCATCATAGTGATATACTACAGTTTATCTATCCACTATTCTGTTGATGGACATTTGGACGGTTTCCATCTCTTGAAAATCATGAATAATGTCGCTATAAACATTGGTGTACAAATGTCCATTTGTGCCCCTGCTTTCAGTTCTTCTGAGTATATACCTCCTAATGGGATTGCTGGATCATATGGCAATTCTATACTTATCTTCCTAAGAAATTCCCAAAGTGCTTTCCATAGTGGCTGCACCATTCTACATGCTCACCAACAGTGAATAAGTCTATCTATTTTGCCACAACCTCTCCAGTAGTTGTAAGTTTTCAATTTTCTTTTATAATAGCCATTATAGTAGTGTATGAGATATCTCATTATGGTTTTGTATTTCTCTAAAAGCTAGTGAAGTTGAGCATCTTTTCAAATGCTTTTGAGTCATTTGTATTTCCTCCTTGGAAAAGTGTTTATCCATGTCTTTTGCCCGTTTTTTTTAATTGGACCGTTTGCCTTTTTGTTGTTGAGTTGTAGGATCACTTTATAAATTCTGGATATGAACCCATATCCAATATATGGTTTCAAATATTGCCTCCCACTGCTGCTTTTACCTTTCCTGACAAAGTCCTTTGATGTACAAAGTGTTTAATTTTGAGGAGATCCCAAATGGCTATTTCTTTTTTCATTGCTTGGTCTAGGAAACTGCTTCTTACCAGAAGATCTTTAAGATATTTCCCTACATTTTATTCTTAAAGTTTTATGATCTTAACTTTAATATTTAGGTCTTTGATCCATTTTGAGTTAATTTTTGTATAAGGTACAAGATAGGTGTCCTCTTTCATTCTTTTGCATATGGATATCCAGTTCTCCAAGCACCATTTGTTGAAAAGGCTGCTCTATCCCAGTTAAGTCAATGTGACTGCCTTAGCAAAAATTAATTGCTGGTAGATGAGAGACTCTATTTCTGAACATTCATCAGTGTCTATCTTTATGACAGCAGCATGCTTCTTTGATGACTATAACTTTGTAATATGCTTGAAAGTCAGGTAATGCAAGACTTCCCATTTCATTTTTTTTCTCAAGGTATTTTTAGCTACTTGGGGCACCTCCCCTTTCAAATAAATTTGCTTATTGATTTTTCTATTTCTGTAAAATAAGTTGTTGGGATTTTAATTAGTATTGCATTGAATCTATAGATCAATTTTGGCAGAATTGATATCTTAACTAAATTTAGTCTTCTAATTCATGAACAAGGTACGTCCTTCCATTTATTTAGATCTTCCTTGATTTCTTATAAGAAAATTTTGTAGTTTGCTGTGTATAGGTTTATTCTTTTTTTTTTTTTTTACATGAACAGGCAGCAGGAAGCAAACCCAGGTCTCTGGAATAGGCCTATTCTTAAATCTTTGACTCTTTTGGCTGCTATTGTAAATGGAATTTTTTCTTGATTTCCTCCTCAGATAGATCATTACTAGGGTATAGAAACACTAATGCTTTTTAAGTGTTGATCTTGTATTCTACCAATTTGCTGTATACATTTATTAGCTGTAGTAGCTTTGCTATAGATTTTTTCAAGATTTTCTACATATAGGATCATGTCACCTGCAAATAGTGAAAGTTTAACTTCTTCCTTTCCAACTTGAATGCATTTTATTTCTTTTTCTTGTCTAATTGCTCTTGCTAGAACTTCCAGCATAATTTTGTATGACTGTGGTGACAGCAGGCATCCTTTTCTTGTTTTTGATCTTAGAAGAGTATCCAAAAATATTGTCTTTCCCCACTGAGTATTATGCTAGCTGTGGGTGATTCATATAGTCCCTTTATTATGTTAAGGCAGTTTCCTTCTATTCCTATACTTCGAATTATTTTCATTAAGAAAGGATGCTGAAATTCCTTTTCATTAAAAAGGAATTTTGTCAAATTCCTTTTCTACCTCAGTTGAAATGATCATGTGGTTTTTCTCCTTTGATTCATTGATGTGGTATACTACATTAATTGATTTTCTTGTGTTGAACCAGCCTTGCATACCTGGAATAAAATCCACTTGATTATGGCGTATAATTGTTTTAATGTGCTGCTAGATTCTATTTGCAAGTATTTTGTTGAGGATTTTTGCATATATTTTTCAATAGAGAAATTGGGCTATAATTTTCTTTTCTTTTAGTATCTTTGTCTGGCTTTGGTATTAGGGTGATGTGGGCTTCTCAGAATGGGTTAGGATGATGCAGGCTTCATAGAATGAGTTAGGAAGCTTTCGCTCCTCAATTTTTTTTTGAGTTTGTTCAGAATTGGTGTGAATTCTTTCTTGAATGTTTGGTAGAATTCACATATGAAGCCATCTGGTCTTGGACTTTTTTATTTCAGGAGATATTTTTTACCTGATTCAATCTCTTTATTTGCTTTTGGTTTGTTGAGGTCTTCTATTTCTTCTTTAATCAGTGGTGGATGTTCCTGCTTTCCTAGGTAGTTGTCAATTTCATCTCCGTTGTCTAGTTTGATAGTATATAATTTTTCATTATATTGTCTCACTATCTCCTTTATTTGTGAGGGGTCAATATTTATGCTCCCCTCCCATTTCTGATTTTATATATTTACATCCTCTCTCTCTTTTTTTTTCTTTGTCATCCTAGCTTAGGGTTCATCTATTTAATTGATTTTCTCTAAGAACCAATTTCTGGTTTGGTTGAGTTTTTCTACTATTTTCATGTTCTCAATTTCATTTGTTTCTTCTCTAATCTTTGTTGTATCTTTTTTTCTCTTTGCTTTTGATTTAGTTTGATGTTCTTTCTCTAGTTCATCCAGGTGAGCAATTAATTCCTTGATTTTTGTTCTTTCTTCTTTTTTAGATATGTGTTTAGAGCAATAAATTTCCCTCTCAACACTACATTTGCTGCATCCTATAAGTTTTGACATGTTATGCTCTCATTTTCATTTGTTTCAAATATTTGTGATTTCTTTTGTAATTTCTTCCTTGACACATTGGCTATTTAAGAGTGTGTTGTTTAGCCTCCATATATTTGTGAATTTTCCATCCTTCCACCTGCTATTGATTTCCAACTTCATTCCATTATGATCTGAGAAAGTGTTTTGTATAATTTTGATCTTTTTAAATTTATTGAGACTTGCCTTGTCATCCAACATTTGGTTTATTTTGGAGAATGATCCATGAGCATATGAGAAAATGTTTATCTTGCTGTTATGAAGTGCAGTCCTCAGTAGATGTCTATTAAGTTTAGTTCATTTATCATCTTATTCAAGATCTCTGTTTCTGTATTGATCTTCTGTCTACATGTTCTATTTACCGATGAGCATCCAACTGTTCTTGTAGAGATGTCTACTTCTCACTTCAGTGTTGTCGGTGTTTGTCTCATGTATTTTGGGACACTCTTTTGGTGCATAAACATTATGATTGTTATTTCTTCTTGATGAATTGCCTAGTTTATTAATGCATAATGTCCTTCTATGTCTGTTTTAATTGTTTTAACATTTGAAGTCCAATTTGCCTGATATTAGTAGAGCTATTCCTTTTTTTTTTTCTAGCTGTTGTTTGTGTGGAATATCTTTCTTCCAACCTTTCACTTTCAATCTATTTTGTCCTTGGGTCTAAAATAAATCTCTGGTAAACAGCATACAGATGGATCCTGTTTTGTTTTTTTTTTTTCTTTTTCATTTATTCTGTCAGCCTATGCCTTCCTTTCTTTCTTTCCCTCCCTCCCTTCCTCCCTCCCTTCCTTCCTTCCTTCCTCCCTCCCTCCGTCCCTCCCTCTCTTCTTTTCTTTCCTTATTTATTTACTTATTTTATATGCTGTATGGCCAGGGCTACATTTCATTGTTTTTCCATGTGAGTATCCCTTTATTGCAACACCATTTGTTGAATTTTTGCTTGTTTGGTTGTTTTTTTGTTTGTTTGTTTTGGGGGAAGTGCATGGGCCTGGATTTGAATCTGGGTCTACCACATGATAGGTGAGAATTCTACCACTGAACTACTCTTGCACCCCCTCAGCCTGTGTCTTTTGATTGGGGAGTTTAATCCATAAACATTTAATGTTATTACTGTAAAGAGAATATTTTATTCAACTGTTTCATCCTTTGGATTTTATGTGCCATATCTGATTTATTCCTCTCTCTTTTTACCCTTTTAATTACCTTACTGACAATCTTCATTTCTACATCCTTCTCCAAACCTCTCTCTCCCTGCTTTTTCTATCTACCTATAGTGTTCCTTTTAGTGTTTCTTGTAAAGCAAGTCTGTTGTTCAAAAACTTACTCAGTGTTTGTTTACTGTTAAATGTTTAAATTCTCACTCATTTCTAAAGGACAGTTTTTCCAGATATAGAATTCTTGGTTGGCAGTTTTTCTCTTTCAGCATCTTAAATATATTATACCACTGTTCTCCCTTCCATTATTTCTGCTAAGAGGTCTGCATTTAGTCTTATTGAGCTTCCCTTGTATGTAATAGGTTGCTTTTCTCTTGTTCCTTTCAGAATTCTCTCTGTCTCTCACATTTAATAATCTGATTAGCAAGTGTCTTGGAATAGGTTTATTTGGATCTTTTCTGTTTGGGGAACATTGCACTTCTTGGACCTGTAATCTTATGTCTTTCATAAGAATTGGAAAATTTTCCATGATTATTTCCTTTATTGTTCTTTCTGCCCCTTGTCCCTTCTCTTCTATTTCTGGAACACTCATAACACATATATCCATATGCTTCATGTTGTCATTCAGTTCCCTGAGACCCAGCTCATATTTTCCATCCTTTTCCTTATCTGATTTTTGTGTATATGATCTCAAATATTCTACCCTCTAGTTCACTAATCCTTTCTTCTGCCCCTTCAAATCTGCTGTTGCATATCTCCACTGTGTTTTCTTTCTGCCCCTTGTTCCTTCTCTTCTATTTCTGGAACACTCATAACACATATATCCATATGCTTCATGTTGTCATTCAGTTCCCTGAGACCTAGCTCATATTTTCCATCCTTTTCCTTATCTGATTTTTGTGTATATGATCTCAAATATTCTACCCTCTAGTTCACTAATCCTTTCTTCTGCCCCTTCAAATCTGCTGTTGCATATCTCCACTGTGTTTTCCATTTCTTCTGATATGCCTTTCATTTCCATAATTTCTGCCGTTTGTTTTTTCAAGCTTTCAGTTTTTTCTGTACGATCACCCAGTATCTTCTTTATATCCTTCATCTCTTTCGCCACATTGTCCTTCAACTTGTTGAATTG
Organism: Tamandua tetradactyla; assembly: GCF_023851605.1. Classification (NCBI taxonomy): domain Eukaryota; kingdom Metazoa; phylum Chordata; class Mammalia; order Pilosa; family Myrmecophagidae; genus Tamandua; species Tamandua tetradactyla. The sequence goes on along the minus strand of NC_135343.1, from coordinate 50,456,130 downwards.
ACTTAGAAAATTTGTTTGAACATCTTTAATTAATTGTTCCAACATCTGTATCTCATTTGAAGTGTGAGCTTATTCCTTTGACTGGACCATATCTTTATGTTTCCTAGTATGACTTGTGTTTTTTTTCAATGGTGTTTAGGCATCCAATTTTCTTGATTAGTGTATTGTGGAGGTCATTTTCTCTATTTTGCCTAGGGTTTTTTGTTGGCTGGCTTTCTTATATATCTGTTCATTGACAATTGTTTCAATGTATTCTAGACCTCTAGCATTGCTTCTATTTAACTGGTCAGAATATTTCAGCTCTTGTTTTTCAGGTTATTGCCCTGCTCAAATGGAATCTTTTTGAGAAGGCCTTTTTTGTGTGAGTGTAGCTGATCACCCCCAGATAAATCTTTCTCTTCCCTTTTCCTCTTCACACAAAGTTGATCTGCTGTTTCCTTTGTTTTACTTATTTGCATCTATATGTTTTTAGCACTCTTCACTTGCCTCTAGTAAGTACACTCTTAAACTCTTTACTTACTTGGAGGTCTCACTGGGGAAGGAGAATATGCCCAGATTGGTTTGGCCACAGTCATATTTTCCAGAACAAGACAGGCTCAGGACTCATAAAGATGGTATAATGAATACCAAGTTTCCTTGGAAATGAAACCCAGTAGGATGCCAGTCTTTCCTTTGAAGCCTCTTAATTTTGCACTTTTCTTGTCCTGTCCAGCAAATGATGCTTGTCAGCCCACTACTCCCCACCAGCATAAAGTGGTCCTATGCCTTTAATTCTCTGCAGAATCTGTCACTGCCAGATGCATGGTTGAGACAGAGGCTGAAGCTGAAGGAGGGCTTAAACTGTTTCTGTTTTCCAGATCCTTTGGTCTGAATTTTCTAAATGACAGTCACCACCTGTGCTGGGCCTACCCTGCCTTCTTTTTTTAGGGGGCGTTGATGACCCACTCTTCAGCTCCCTCTTCATTGCAGGCTAGAAAAATTTGTAGAAATTAGAAATTAACAGCACCCTTTCCCCTCCTGCCAAGAATGCATTTAAGACAGGCTGGATTCCACATTTTGTATGATGAGACTGTTGTGTGTTTGAGACAGGCTGGTCTTTGCTCTTTGTACATTGAAAGTGCTGCCTATATCCCAGCCCCTTTGGTCTAAATTCTCTGGCTGAGAGCCATTGCTTGTGCTGGGATCTGCTGCATACATTTTCTTGGGGAAGATAGAATCTTTAGGGAACTATTTCCTCCACCTGACCAGTTTCTTTCACTCTCATTCATTCCTTAATTCCGTTATTGCCTGGAGCAGTGATGAAAACTGAAAATGTCTGCTACTTTCTTCAATAGGATGCTAAAAAGTAAACAAAAAGGAAAGGAAAGAAAAAATTCCTTTCAGAGCCAGTCCCCAGAACCCCAGCTTTGCCAATTGTTCTAGTTTGCTAGCTGCTGGAATGCAATATACCAGAAATGGAATGGCTTTTAAAAAGGGGAATTTAATGAGTTCCTAGTTTACAGTTCTAAGGCCAAGAAAATGTCCCAATAAAACAAGTCTATGGAAATGTCCAATCTAAGGCATCCAGGGAAAGGTACCTTGGTTCAAGAAGGTTGATAAAGTTCAGAGCTTCTCTCTCAAGTGAGAAGGCACATTGCAAACACAGTCAGGGCTTCTCTCTTGGCTGGAAGGGCACATGGCAAACACGGCGTCATCTGCTAGCTTCTTCTCCTGGCTTCCAGTCTCATGAAGTTCCCTGGGAGGCATTTTCCTTCTTCATCTCTAAAGGTCACTGGCTCATGGACTCTCTGCTTCATGGTGCTACTCTCTCTGAATCTCTTTCATTCTTCAAAATGTTTCCTCTTTTATAGGACTCCAATAAACCAATCAAGATGCACTCAAATGGGTGGAGACATGTCATCACCTAATCCAGCTTAACAACCACTCTTGACTAAATCATATCATCCAGGGAGATGATTTGATTACAGTTTAAATTTACAGTATTGAATAAGGATTATTCTACCTTTATGAAATGGAATTTTGATCAAAACATGGCTTTTTGAAGGGGCATACTTCCTTTCAAACCAGCACACCAATCAAGAGCCAGAGTAGGTACCCAGCTCTATGCATCCCTTTTCTAGGGACACAGCCCTTTTCCAGTATTTGGAGTTTACCCAACTCCAAAAGCCTCTGCTTTTTTCATTAGCCCTGCCTCCCCAATGCTGGAGTAAGACCTTCCAAGCGTTGTCTATTTGTTTGCCTTCTGGTTTTATCTGTGCTTGGATATTGTATTCAGGAGTCTGAATTTGTTAATAAATTCGGGAGAGCTTCATTGAGCTTCCCTTTCCTTGCTCCTAGTAGAGAGGGCTTCTGTTTCCCGCCTGGGCGAGACTCTGAGATAGGCTGCCATGCCAGTGAGGGAGGGGCATCGGAAGAATTTACTTAGAGTTCTGTGCTGTGATCTCAGTCCTTCCACCCATTCCAAGCTGATGTATGATGTGTGTTTGGTCACAGAAGTCCACAGAACAGTTGCCCCAGGTAATTTTTGGCCATTTACTAGCTGCACTAGAGGATGAACTAAATCCCACACCTCCTTGTACCACCATCTTGCCTGAAGATGTCTTTTTGTGGAATTTTCAAATTGCAAATTCAATTTTCTTAATAGTTATGAAGCTATTCAAATTACATATTTCATATGGGATGAGTTTTAGCAGTTTGTGGTTTTGTGGAATTGGTTCGTTTCATCTAAGTTTTAAAGTGCATATCTACAGAGTTTCTTTTAGTATTCTCTTATTATTTTTGTGATGTCTAAAGGGTCTGCAGTGATATTCTCTGATTCAGTCCTAATATTGGTAATTTGTATCCTCTCTTTTTTCCTTTGTCAGTCTTACTAGAGATTGGTATATTTTATTGATCATTTCAAAGAACAAGTTGCTTGCTTCATTGATTTGCTCTATTGTTTACTGCTTGTAACTTCAGGTATTTCTGTTTTTATCTTTATTTCCTTCCTTCTGCTTGTTTTGCTTCTATTTTGCTCCTCTTTTCCTATGTCCTTTCTGTAGCAACTAATATAATTGATTTTAACTTTTCTTCTTTTCTAATATATCTATTTAGTGATATAAATTTCCCTGTAAGCACTGCTTTAATTGTAACATGCAAATTTTGATGTTGTTGTGATGGTTTGAAGTTATATGCACCCCAGAGAAGATCATACTCTTTTAATATATTCCTGTATTAAAAGTGTCCTATTATGGAGGGGGACTTTGGATTATTTCAGTTGATTTACAGCCTAGGTGGATCTTAATTCTCTTACTGAAGTCCTTTAAAAGAGGATAAAACACATAGAGAAGTTCAGAGAAGAAAGCCTGAGCAAAGTTGAGAGAGAAAACAGAAAGGGCAGAAACTCAGAAGGAAAGCCACAGAAATATAGGAAGTCACTGAAGGCCAGAAGCTGGAAGCAACAAAAATTGTGAGATAAGGAGAGACCAGTAGATATTGCCAAGTGCCTGGCCATGTGAGAGGGGAGCTGAGGATCTCTGGTAGCAGTCTTCAGGGTTAAGCTATCATCCAATTGATGCCTTAATTTGGACATTTTCATGGCCTTACAAATGTAAACTTATAAGTTCATAAATCTCCACTGTTAAAAGCCTGTCCATTTCTGGTATATTTCAGTTTGTCAGCTTTAGCAAACTGAAACAGTTTTTTTTCCCTTTTCATTCATTTCAATGCATTTTTAAATCTCCCTTCATATTTCATTGTTGGCCCATTTTGTATTTAGAAGTGTTTTGCTTAGTTCCAAAATGTTTGGCAAATTTCCCTTTGCCTTTGTTTTATTGGTTTCAATTCCTTAAATTATGTTAATGCTTGCTTTTAAGTCTCTATCTCAGTATATGTTCTATAAGGGCATGAAAAGCAGGCATACTGCTTTGGCTAACCGGAGTGTCCTATAAAAGTTGATTCAATCATGTTTTGTGATAGTGTTGTTGAGTTCTAAATTTGTGAAGCTTTTTTGTTTAGCTGTTCTATAAATTTTTGTGAGAGAGCTATTGTGTTGAATTTTCCAACTAAAATTGTGGACTTGTTTATTTCTCCTTTCAGTTCTATCATTTTTCACTTCACATATTCTGTAGTTGGTAGTCTGGCATATACATATTTACGATGGCTGTCTTATTGGTGGATTAACTCTTATGCCAGTGTATAATGTATTTTGCTTTCCCTAGCAACATGCTGTGTTCTGATGTTCAATTTGTAGGTATCACTATAATCACTCCAACTTTCTTTTAATTATCACTTGCATAATATATATTTTTGCATCCTCTATTTACAGTCTGCCTTTATTATTATATCTGAAATGAGTTTCTTATGCACAGCATATAGTTACGTCATGTTTTTAAATCCGCTTTGTCAATATTTGCTCTTTAGCTGGTGTATTTACATGATTTAAATTTAGTGCAATTATATATATACATATCTTCAGATTTAAGTCCAATATTTTATTTTTCTTTTTTGTTTGTTCTCTGTTTTTACCTCTTTATTTTCTTTTTCCTGCCTTTCTTTGAGTTACTTGAAAATTTTCTAAATCCCATTTTGATTTATCTGCAGTGTTTTCGAGTATATTCTTTTAACATCCTTTTAGTTGTTACTATATTTGTTACATAATTTATGGTTTAGTGGTGATATTATTTTACCAATTTGAGTGAAGTATAGAAAAATCACCACCTTCCATTTCCCTTTACCTTTCTCTGTTTATAATATATATGCTCTAAATAGTTTCTGTCTACATAAAACAATGTTGTAATTTTTACTTCAAGCATCAACCATAACTTAGAAACACTAGAGGAAAAGGAAAGTCTATTGCATTTACCCATGTTTTTATACACCAAGTTCTTCCTTCTCAACATCCCCAGGTTTATTCTTCCATTGCTTCCTTTCTGTTTAGAGAATTTCCTTTAGCAATTCATTTATTACAGATAAGCTGGTTATAAATTCTTTTAGTTTTACTTCATCTGAGAATGTTTTAATTCTCCATCATTCCTGAAGGATATTTTCACTGAGAATAAGATTCTGAGTTGATACTTCTTTTCTTTCAGCTCCTGAAAAATACTGTGCCACTTCTTTCTGAGGGCCACAGTTTCTGATGAAAAATTCACTACAATTTGAATTGTTCTTTTCCGAATAAGTAAGATGCAATTTTTCTCTGCTGCTTTTTAACATTTTTCTCTGTCATTATTTTTTTTACAAAGTTTACTTATGTCTTGGCATCTATTTCTTCAAACTTATCCTGTTTATGGAGTACTCGGTTTCTTTCATCCTTACATTTATGTAAATTGTCAAATTTTGGAATTTCCCAGCCATTATCTCTTGATTATTTTTTCAGTCCCACCTGCTTTCCCCTCTCCTTTTGACTCCTCAAAACATGAATGTTATATCTTTTGTTATAATTCCACAGGTCTGTGAGAATTTGCTCCTTTTCTTTTAGACTTTTTTCCCCCCTCTCTTATTTAGGATTAGGTAACTTCTATTGTCCTGTCTCCCAGTTTACAAATTCTTTACTTTACCTCTTCTGCTCCATTCTGCTTTTGAGCCCATGTGCTGAGTTTTTCATTTCAGTTTATGTATTTTTAGGTCTAAAATTACCATTTCTTTCTTCTTTATGCCTTCCTTTTCTTCACTGCATGTATCTATTTCATTACTAAGTCTTTTATGTTCCATTTGTTTCAGACCTGTTCATTATTGGCCATTGAAACATTTTTATCATGGCTGCTTTAAAATATGTTAAATAATTCCTATCTCTCTGTCACTGCAATCTTGGCATCTCTTCATTAAGCTGAAGCTTTTGGAAGGTCTTGATAGGAGTGATTTTTTATTGAAACATGGATTTTTTTTTATATTTTGTTATGAAACTCTGTATATTATTTAAACCTTCTATTTTAATTGTTTTTGCTTTTGTTTTTTTCCTGGCACATCTCTGACAGTGGACAAGGAGCACTCTACTATTTCCAACTAGGGGTAGAATTCCACATTCCCTACTTGGCCTCTTTGACACCCTGGATGGAGAGGTTCCTCATTACTGTGAATGGATGTACATTAGTGTCGGTTGAGACTGGGAGTTCCAATTTCCCAAGTGATCGCTGTAGATGCCCATGTGATACTGATGTGGGTGGCCTTGCTGTCCCTGGGCAATGGTGAAAAACTTGACTTTCCACTAGGCATCCTCTGCTACCACATAGGTGTGAAAAGGGAGAACTGCCTATTGGGAAAAGATGGAAGCCTAGGACCCCACCTGATCTTCACTGGCACCACTGGGGTGGGGAGACTTCTTAATGACCGGGAGGAATGAAAGTCCTAGCTTCATATTTCGCCTTTTCTGACACTGTCCATCCTGAGTATTAGGCATTTTGATACAGCCTTGTGGGAATGGAAATCCATGTTCACCACCCAGACTTCACTGCTATGAAGGAGCATGGAGGAGAAAGTTTTTTCTATGGTACTTGGCTGGAGTAGAAGGGGTTATTATCTGAATGTTTTCTCTCTTGCCAAACTTCTCCTGGTCCTTTGGCTAGAGATAATAGGCTTTTGTTTAGGATATTTTTCTTTTCTCTGCACCCCTGTTCTAGTTTTCTAGCTGCTGGAATGTAACACACCAGAGATAGATTGGCTTTTAATAAAAGGGGATTTATTTTGTTAGTTCTTCAGAGAAAAGGCAGCTCACTTTCAACTGAGGTTCTTGCTTACATTAGAAGGCACAGTGTGATCTCTGCTGGCCTTCTCTCCAGGTGTCTGAGTTCCAACAACTTTCCCCGGGTGATTTCTTTCTGCATTGACAAAGGCCTGGGCTGAGCTGCAAGTGCTGAGATGAGGTAGGCTGAGCTGCTTGAGCTGGCTGTGCTATGTTGAGTTTCTAATTTAAGCATTAGCCAATTAAATCAAAATCATTCATTGCAGCAGGCACGCCTCCTAGCTGACTGTAGATGTAATTAACAACAGATGAGGTTCACATGCCATTGGTTCATGCCCATAGCAATAGAACTAGGCACCTTCACCTAACCAATTGACACCTGAATCTAACTACTATGACCCCTTAGCATTTCCTGGTTGCCAGATTCTTCAACTATATCCAGAGATATATAAAGCAAAAAAGAAAATTCAGGGAATTAACTGTCATTTCATTCATTGGTTCTGAGATCCTTTTTCTCCATCTTTTAGAGTCTTCATATGTTTTGTTTTTGCTTTTAATATATGATCTTCAGGATTTGTGGTTTTATTTTAAGAGAAGGAGTTGGGGAAAATAGGTCAACTCTACCTTCCTGGAGGCAGAAGTCTTGTATGTTGAATTTTTCCTTGTTAAATCTAGCAACTTTACAGGGAAGAGCCAATCGAAACTGTCCATCACAGACCTTGCCTCTTAGATAAGAAACAGCTATGGACCCATTATAGCCAAACTACCTGCCTAGAAGAACCGGGAGACAGGCAAAAAAAAGTGCATGAATGTCGAGAAGTCACTCTAACATTTTGACCAAATATACATCCTCATCCTAGATCCAAATCTACCTTTAAGAGTGATGGATGAGATAGAAAACCACTGAGTTCACCTTAGAACAAGAGCAGTGCAAGTATATATTTTAGCTAACTAGTGGTGTGGTTTTCATCAGCAAGGAGAAACCAGAAAAGCATATTTTAAACAGTTATGTAGGGGTAGTGTGATGGTGGCTCAGTGGAGAATTCTTGCCCGCCATGCTAGAGACCCAGGTTTGATTCCTGGTGCCTGCCCACCAAGCAAAAAAAAAAAAAAAAAGAAAAGAAAAAAAATTATGTTAACTCTTTGTGGGTCCACTTTCAACTGCTCTGAGAATTCAGGAAATACAATTCTTTAAGGCCTTTCATAAATATCCTTTTTATTGCCTCTAAACCCTCTGAAATCTATCAAGATAAATTATTATTTACCCCCAAAGCACACATTCTACTCTACAGAAAATTCCTTCTTTCTCAAATTGTGACCAGTTGTCCTGTTGAATGAACCTGTGTAGACAGGGTTATTCAAAGTACACTGTATGATAGCATAAACCTAGACGATAAAGTGCTGAAAACATAAAATACTTCTAATTTACCTGCACCCTATAAAATTCTAATGTGTCAACTCCTTCTTCAACAAGTCCATTCAGTTCCCACAGATCAGTTAATTGCAAAATAACCTTAATCTTCCTCCTTTCTTCCCTGAGATAAATTTAGGAACAAAATATTGACAAAGCATCCCATGCCCCTTGTCATTTTCTAATTAGAGTTAATCCCACTCATATTGCAGAGGGGAGGGGACCTGTTCTGGAGGACATCCTGTTCAGCAACTGAAGGAGATCTTTAAGAATCAAGGAATCAAGCCAATTTCACATGTGCCTCAGTCTGTGAAAGTTCCATTCGAATAACAGGAAGCATTACAAGTACCCAGCTATTAAACAGCATTTTCCGAACAAATTTGTGCTCCCAGAAACCGATCCTATTGAGCCTAGAGGCCCACTAACATTACCGGACTAGAGCAGAAATTTAGTCTTATTTGGGAAAAAGAGCGTATAGTGAGAACACAGAAGAGAAGTAAAACGAAGATTTTCTATTTTTGGCTTGACCAGGGGTAAGTCAATCTATACTGACTTAGCCAGAGAGGCCAGAGTCTGTGAATATAACACTCAGTTGGAAAATGCCTTCTATCAAAAGACTAATTTGACAGGATGCTTCCAAAATCCTAAGAGGAAGCATGCACTACTTAGACTTTCTCTGCTGTCTAAGGAAGCATGTGAAAGAGACATCTGCCTTTTTGTGTCTGTGAAATTTAGAAAGTAAAATGGATTTATCTTCTACCCTTTACATCTTTATGGAGATCACCTCCTTCCTTTCACTGTGTGGACCAAATATTTATAATGGCTGCGTCTTTACTCTCAACTGGCCCCCATGTTTTGAACTTCAAGGAAGAATAACGTACTTTTGCTAGAGGGACAATATCCAAGCTGTAGGTGCACAGCATTCCTCAGGCTAATCACAGATGATGCTCCAAATAAATGTCATGGTATTAAATATCCCGTAGTTCCTGGTGTCTGTCCTTGTTTTGTTATTGTTCAATCTCCAGAAATATCCCAAGGCTTTCTGAGCTCTGTGCTGCTGTTTCTATCTTGGAGCCTACTGTTTCTGTTTCCTACTCTGGAATTCCTTCAGTTTAAGAATCCTGCTTCAGGGAGGATTGTTTCATTTTTCTCCTATTTGCTCCCATTAGAAAATCACTCTCAGTGAAAATAGCCAGACGGGAATGACAGTGCATCTTTGAAGATTCATTTAGGAAGCACTGCCTCCTTTGCCATCTGCTTCTTTCCTAAACTCTATATTTTTCCACCCTTAGAATTCCTGAGGCCATGAAAATTCTCCTTCTGCTCTTCATTTCTCTGGAGCCCAGTTCCATTCAGCTTTAATGTCCTTCAATCCCTTGTAAACTAGTTCAAATTGATCCCATTCCTTTACTACCGTAGGTAGATATTCACTTTGCTCAACTGAATTATTTTCCATTCCTTTTCTTTCTATTTTTCATAGTTTTGTTTAAATCACAGCATCAGAACAAAGGATTTTGATTCAATCCTTTCTCTTTCTGAGTGTCTCATGTTCAAAGCCAAATGGTCAATTGTTTCCCCAGTTCTGAAACTTTCTTATCTTCTCATTGAAAGTTTTTTCTTCCTCTTACCCGAAGAGTTCTCAAATTCCTAGAAGTTTTTGTTATTTCTCCCTTAGCTTTGGGGAAATCAATCCAAGAAAAGAATACTCCCAGCTTCTCTTCTTTACTCTGTCATGAGAAAAGTAGTCTTATTCCTTCTTTATCTTTCCATTAACTAACCAATTAGAGTTAAAACAATATTCTGAATTCTCAAAATTCATGACATTTATAAATATGCAGTCTCTTGTCAGTTGTTCAGTCCCATGTGCAATATAAGATGAATTGGAAAGAAGAATTTGTGCCAACGGCCAAATTATCCAATATACTGGGACCCTGTCTGTTTTGATGGACACCCACTTGGAATCTAGAAGTGAATTCCCTGATCTGGGGAAGACTTGTGAAAATTTATTGCCCAATTAGCAGTTTGAGTTTTCCTAGGAAAAGTCCCGTGGCCATAAAAAAGAAGGCTATTTTTTATAATATTAATTTCCCATTTTCTCTCTATAGGATACATAGCTCAGTAGGTCAAAAGTGATACTTAAAATTGACAGGAAAGTACCAGAGGCTGCTCACAACGTACATGGGACTTTACCTCCCCCCCATGAGATATGGCATCTGTTGCTTAGATTTTCTGCTGCTCATGTGGGATACTTATGAAAGAGTCCCCAGGGTCAGGAATTATTTTATTATTTTATTAGTGGACTCCACAACCCTAAGCAAGTTCCTGTTTAGTTAACTTTGAAATAAAAAGATTCATTTTATAATCTAATAGTGAGACTAATGCCTAAAATAAAAACTGGCTGTGCCTTTTGTCCTAAGATGGTGACTTGCTCTTGACCTGTAGAGCAGGACTTTTCAATAGTGAAATTAATTTTATTGTTTATTTTAGCACAATGCATCCAAAATATTTCAATAGGGAATTATTAAAGATGTACTTTAGTTTTTTTTTGCACAAAGTTTTTGGAATCTGATGTATATTTTACACTCACATGACATCTGATTTCGGAATAGCCATACTTCCAGTGCTTAATGGCCACCTGTGGCTAGTGGCTACTGTTTAGGGCAACAGAGCTCTAAAGGTTGTCTTTGTTAATGAGAAAAGCTAAATTTAAAATCAACATGCAAAAAAAGTCCTCCATAAAGCTCAGAGCACAAGTAGACTAAAGCACCTATTCATAGCCTCCCTATGGTAATGTGGTGCTCAAGAAGATGTGAGCGCTTGGTCTGTCTTTATCATATCAGCTTTGTAGGCAAACATCAAGAAGCCATCATAAATGCAAGCCCAATATGCGTTTGAACTGGCTGTAGTCCAACCTTGGAAGTAGAGAGGAGTTAGATATGGGAGAGGATTTCCTTTAGAGACAAAAATTTGTGTAGAAGAAAACATGTACATAAACTGAGTCAGATCCACATTTGGGTTTTGGTAGCAACTTGCAAAATGGGGATGCTGGGCAATTTCCCTGACTTCCCATACACTTAGATCCCTCATGCATAAAATGAGATAATCAAATGTGCAACTGGCAGAATGTGAGGATTATAGCCCAGTGCCTAGCACAGTTACGTGTTCAATAAATTGTATGTGGATGTAAGCCAATATAGTTCACTTTTATTTTAAAAATAAGAAATAAGAAGAGTTGTGGTGTCATTATGGGATTCATAAGGCTCTGAGTTGTGGACAGTGACCTTGGTGATGTTTAGCACTTCATCCTCATTTCTCAGACACAGACACCGTATAAATCCATACCACATATCCTGTGAATACTCAATTATTCCTTCTGCAAAGAAGTTGTTAATACGACAGGCACATCTTCTATTGTCTAGATTCATCAGAGAATGAATCATTTTGGATAAGAGTATTTCTCATACAGGTAGTGATCTGTATCCCAAATAAGTCTGAAGAGCTTTTATTTTATTCAAGTATCATTACGATGCATATTATATGATCATGTCTTTTAAATGTATCATGTAGTCTATAGCCTACAGGAAAATTAGAAAAACCAGGAGCAGAGAGACAACTAAAAGAGAAAGTGGAAGTGTCCTTTCTGACCAATAACGGAAGATCAGTGATATTTTGTAGACAGGTAATAGGGCTTCTACCTCCCTCACTCCCCACAGGAAGATCCTATAGCATCAGAGAGCCCCATCAGAGACACACCAATGAAATTTATGCTCTTGTAGAAGGGAAGTTATATGCAACATTTAAAGCCAAACTCCCAGAAGAGAAGAAAAAATCACAATGGGAACAAATTAGTAATGGACAGTTGGTGTTTCTGCATAGTAAAGATTTGAGAACGATCTTTGTAGGATTTAAAAGAAAATTACTGGCTATATCCAAAAATCCATGTATGCAGGATTTTTGATTTTCAACTCAGCATCACTCCTGCTTCTATTTACATTTTCTTCTAAATGTCAGGAGAAGACTTTAGTAATCATTTCCCAGAAGCCCATTCAACTTATGGTTCTGGGCTACACTAACCCTGGGAAAGTTGTTTCCAAGGGATTTGGAAGGTAGAGGACAAGGAAAAGGTATTATTCTCCATAGGCAGGTACGGGGTGGTATAGGTAGCTGCGATGATTGGTGGCTGTATTGTCTGTGGTTTGTATAGCATACTGGGTATATTTCCATGCTTCAAAATTGTATCTGTTTGGCCTTTTTTGATAGAGAAAAGAAAGTCTACTTTGATATTGTCTAATTACATTTCTAGACCAACTTCAGAAATTACTCCTTATATAAGAAATTACAGGCCTCCTGAATGTATATCACCTCAATTCAACAGCAAGAAATGTCTTGAAGTTCTTGAAATAGTCTGTCCATTGAAGGTGTGATGCTGGTCCAGAAGCGAGTAGTTTTACAAGTAAGTAGAAGCTATGCCCAATAAAAGGGTCTGCCCAATACAACAGAACATTTATTCTTTCATTTCTTGCCTAAACAACCTCAAATAACTTCCTCTTCCAAAATGATGGAAGTTTGAGGCAGCAGTTCTATAACTGTTGAAGGAATCATTCACCTCTGTCCATATCCTTACTTGCCTTGTTATTCCTTGAGATCCAACCTTATGTGGTTGTGTTTTCACGATCACTCCACTCGAATAGAATAAACAAGGAGAGGCTAGAACTTGTAACTAGACAGTCTCACGGTTGTAGATAATGCCCAAGAGACAGACTCTGCTAAGGGTACTTAGAGAAACTTCAAGTTGGCATCAGAGCTTACTTGTCTAGTGATCTTCCAACCATAATTTGACATAAACATACATTAGAGACAAAGGACCTAATCTGAAGTGGTAGATATGCCTCAAATTGACACAGAAACAAGGAATTCAGGACCATGCCAAATTTCAAAAAAACAACATAGATCCACAGGCAGTGGCCAGCAGGACTGCAGCCAAATGCCTGGAGTTCGGAGGAAGAAACCTAGTCCTTTGGAAGATGGATAGTAAGAGCAAAAGAGGCCCTAGAGAAACTGAAGTATAAATAATTTGCTAATTCATAGGGGGTTACTTATAAGGAGTAAGATAGGGAATTCTATTTTATAAAGTTATATTAAGTGTGGCCTTAGCTATAGGACCAACATTAGGCTTTCACAATTAGCCTACAAAGTCAGGGCCAGGATGTTTAGTTTAGGTTATCCCAAAACCAAGAGGCCAAGACCTGGGCAATTATGCAGTCAAAGCAGTATTGAGGGACAGAAGAGAATAAAAGAGGGAGAAAATGTCAAAATAAAGCACATTGTAGACATCATTTCTAAAGGCATCAGAGGCACAATCTTGTCTGGGACCTTTTGAAGAACGTACAATGTGGCTCTCTCCCTTCAGGATCCACTGGTGAATATACTTTCCACATTGGATCCCGTGTCCTGTAGTGTGAGGATTGCTTCCTTACTATGATTCTCAGGATTCCATACCCCAGGTCTGTCTGTTTGCTTGACAGGCGCTCCCTGGTGTATATTAGGGAAACACTTGGGTCAGAAAATGATCCCTGAGGGTAGCAGTAGGGAGTGAGAGGGAAGTTGGGGAATTTTCGGAATTTCCCCCTCAACTGTGCTGAGAGCAGAGTCAGGCTGATAGAACATGAGACTGGCACCACTGCATGAGTCTGAATATAACCAATTATGAACCATGACTGAGGTTTAAGTGACAACTTCCGCCGTGCTACCCTAGAGCTCCTTAAATTCCTCATGACCAATATTGGGTCTAGATACTAGCTAGGGACTAATGTGCTGTGCCCATTTGATACTGTCATGTACCTCAAAAAAGCCAGGCTCATTAATTGTCATTCGGTATTTCTGAATAAGGCCTTTTTTTTATTGTTTCCATGCAGACATGACCCACCCAGTTGTGGGTGGCAGCTTTTTTAGACGGTTTCTGTGGAGATGTGTCTCCACCCATTCAAGGTGGGATTGCTTACTGGAATCCTTTAGGAGAAAAACATTTTGGAAAAAGCTTCTGTGCCAGCAGAGTCCACACAGCCATAGATCTTTGGAGAAACAGAAGGAAAACACCCCAGGAAGTTTTATGAAATGAGGAGAAAAAGCTAGCAGATGTCCCCATGTGCCTTTCCAGATAAGAAAGTTGTCCAGAAGCCAGAGACCCCAGCAGATGCCAGCCACATGGCTTCTTAGCTGGCAAAGGTGTTCCAGATGGTGTCACCTTTTCTTGATTGAAGGCAACCTCTTCTTGGTACTTTAATTTGGACATTTTATGACCTTAGAACTATAAACTTGCAACTTAAAAAATTCTCTTTTTAAAAGCCATTTCCTTACTGGTATATTGCTTTCTGGCAGCTTTAAAAACTAAAAGACTTGTACGTAAGAGAGAGGAAGGAGGATTTACTGAGATGTCAGAAGTGACTCATTTAGTTGTTCCAGCTGCCCCCATAGTTTCATAAAAGAGGTGCCCACTGTCTGTGTTAATAGTAGTGACAATACTGAGCTGAAGGTAACTGTTTGCTTTTCTCTTAACACAGATTTCAAGGCTAGGTCTATCTTAGGCTTCTTTCTCACAGCCTTAATGCTTTACTTTTGCCACTCTGTCTGCTGCTTGCTGCACTCACCCCAATTTCTCATCATGATTACGCTCTTCTTTTTGCATCTTGAATTTTATTGTCTTCTTTTCTATTACATAGCTGAATTTCTTTTCTCTTTCTATTGCATTTCTTGTCTCAATTGCAGAAGAGTTACCAGAAACATACCTGGGAATTTAGAACATTCTAGGGTTCCCCCCCCAAAAACAAGATGTCCAGTTACATTTTCCAGGTAAGCAACAAACTATACTAAAAAATAAACACTATGGAGTGCAAGTGCAGTTCAGTGGTAGAATAGAATTCTCACCTGCCTTGCAGGAGACCCAGCTTCAATTCCTGGCCCATGCCCTTCCCAAACAAACAAACAAAAAATCCAACCAAACAAACATTCAACAAATGGTGCTGCAATAAAGGGATATTCACAGGAAAAAGAATGAAATGTGACCCTGCTATACTGCATACAAAAATAAATAAGTAAATAAATAAAAAACATTGTGATCTGAAGTTCAATTTTTAATTTATTTGGCAATTTTAAAATTTGTTGTCTTGGAGGTGGTAAATCAGCCAACATTTGCGTGGAATACTTTCTTTTACTTTAGCTCCGGTAAAACACTACTAATATTTTCAACTCATTGAATGCTGTATAAATAACAAAGGGAATTGTATGAAGAGTGTCAAGAAGAAAATTAAAACAAAACAGATAAGCTTAAGCAATTCATCATGTCTGAAGTAATCATTGCCAGATAGGAAGTTAAAGTTGAATTTTGAAAGGTAGATAAGGGGAAGTTCTTGGAGGCTCTTATATGCTTTGCACATACTCTAGGCTGTGAGGGAGAGGTGGGTACACTTGGAATTAACTGTATTTTAAGAGACAGAATGGCATGATCCAAATTGTTTCTTTGGGATGAAATGTTATGGCAGAATGTAGAAGATACATTTTTAAAAACATGATAATAGAAGTCAGAAGATTACATAGGAGGAACTGAAATACTTAAGAAGAAAGAGACAAAAGTCTGCACAGTGGGGAAGGGTAGAATGGGAGAAGCAGATGATGTATAACAGAGTTTAAAGCTAGCGACTCCAAACAGAAATTGGGACATTTGTCATGTGTGGAGTTCAGAGTACAAAGGAGTAAAAGCAAACATGCAAAAAACCCAGACTTCTGAGCTGGGCAACTCTACTCATAGAAGTACCATAACCTGTAACAGCGAATATAAGTAAAATCATTTGTTTGCGTGGGGCTGGGGGTGGGGGCAGCATGATGATTCCAGTTGGGACCCAATGAGTTTAGGATGCCTGGACACAGGCCAACTGTCCAGAAAACAGTCCTACTTATGCTCTAACCTTCTACAGATAAGTCAGAATTGGAAAGAAAGAATTGGAGATTATTTTCTTAGAGTTAAAAACTTAATCACGAAGATCTTTGAGGGAATGTATGTTGACTAAGAAAACAACCAGGGAAAATATGTTTTAGGAGTTAATAAAGAAGATATGCTTTGACTCTTGGTATGTGTGGGAAGTGGGACACTCTCATGAGAAGGAAGCTTCTCCATTAACTCCTTTTTGAGCAACTACCTGTTATTGTTCATATGAAAATTATTCTGGACTATAAGAGTACTTGTTGTCTCCATGCCACTTTTCCAGAGTCTAATCACTTTTTTTTGCTTGTTTGTTTTGTTTTTATTTGCTATCATTTATTTTTTTAAACTTTTTTCTTTTATAATACAAATATATACAAAACAAAGAAAGAAAAAAGCAATAGTTTTCAAAGCGCTCTGCAACAAATGGTGAAAGGACAGATACCAGAGTTTGTCACGGGGCAAACTCTCAGATTTTTTGTTCTACTTGCTCCAGAATATAGGTGGCTAGAAGTCATAA
Source organism: Tamandua tetradactyla (assembly GCF_023851605.1). Classification (NCBI taxonomy): domain Eukaryota; kingdom Metazoa; phylum Chordata; class Mammalia; order Pilosa; family Myrmecophagidae; genus Tamandua; species Tamandua tetradactyla. The sequence goes on along the minus strand of NC_135343.1, from coordinate 50,439,566 downwards.
ATATATTTTTTTATCATCAGAATCAACTTTTTTTTTTCTTTTTTGTGAAAAGAGTCTAGTCACTTTTAAACTCATTACCTCATTCAGACGTCTGAGAGCTAGTGTGGCACAGGAGAGAAGTTTGTGCACTTTGGGATTCATGCACTATTAATATTTCTAATGGGGGGCTAGAAATAAATTTTCATCACTTTTTTTTTGTGTAAAGATATATTGTTCCAAAAGCTATTTAGCAATAGCATCATTACTACATAAATTAAAGTCAGATAAAATTCAATAGTACATGGTCTTTGAATAAAATGCTCTCTGTATTGGAAAACATATTTTATAATCTGTTCTTCCAGTCGCCACCCTGTTCAACATGGCCTCAGTGCATAAATGGCCTTGAGAACCACTGGGCGGGTGCATAAGCTCTCCAGAGGGCTAGAATTTGTTTTAGAGCTAGATTAAGCATTCAGAATCCTGTAGTCCATTCTACTCAGGTGATAGGCTAGGAGAGGAGTCCAGAGAGAGATAGATTAGGTCAAAGTCGCTGAGTAATTTGGTACCAGGCTGCTGTCTAGTGAACACACTGCCAATTTCTTTTGGATTAAGGAGTCCTGGGATTTTGAAAAAAATCCAGATCTCACCCGGACTCCAGAAAATGTATTTGTTGAAAAATCAATTAGTGTTTTGCATTTGTTTAGTGGAAACAGCACAGACTTTTGGCATCAGCGTCTGAATTCAAATCCCTGCTCTAATACTCACACGTTTAATGCTCCTTGCTCTTAAATTCCCAAGATTAAGTGTTTAAACCTTTTCATTCTTATTTTACTCAGCTATAAATAGTGATAATTAGAATATAATTTCTACCCTCTTTGCCAGAGTGTGGCAAAGCCAAATGCTATCATGTATGTGAATCTTCTTTGTAAACTATGACGTGCCATGAAAATGATAATGTTGAGGGACATCTCTGTGCTATCCCATGTGATGATGTGGGCCTTTGACTGCGTTGGTCATGTGTAAGATTTAAGCGGTGTGTGCTCAATGCATGCACCTTGATTAAAATTTCACTTAATATTCAGCTTATGTAAAATATTACTTCACAGTCAAAATGCAATGGAAGAAAAAGCCAGCAACATATCTCTCCATTGGTCTTTCTATAAGACACATTGATATGTGTCCAGGGAGCCAAATGATCACTGGAAATGTGACCAGCAGGGTAAAAACAAACAAAAGCTCCTTTGTGTTTGACATGGTAGACATTTAGATAGGGGATGCCCCAGCGATGCGACTGATGATTTTATAGACTTCAATGCAACTCTTCTTTTTGGACTATAGTTGGGGCCTGTCAAAGATAAAAGTTGTTCACACCTTCAATATGTTGCTAAAATTGTCAGAACATGGCCATGGGACTGCTCCCTAGCTGATTTCTTTGTGCTTCAGCACTATCCAGAAAAACTTTGAAATTGTTCTTGCTTCTAGCATTGTCAGGCTGTCCCAAATCCATTCTGATGTTTCCTCTACAAAGATGGAATTGTCTATTTTCTATGGAGAGAAGTGAATCTGTCAGAGACCAGTGCCAAGGATTCAGGCACCTGTCATAGTTCCAGGTCGGTCCACTTCTGTGATGATGCACTAAAGCCTGCTTTAGTGACAGGAATGGAAGAGAAAACTATTCTTAGGAGTATAATTGTACACTCATCTTTCTCATTTAAATACTTAAGTTATCTTACCCACTTTACTTATTATAGTAGGTTCAAGCAATCACAAAGATGTTCTACTACTCCAAAAACTAAGGCAAGAAATACGTATATTAATTTATGCCAACCAAGCACAGAAAATCAGTCTATGGTGATGATTTATTTAGTAATCGTCACAACTAAATATTTAGTTCTCCTTCTGTGATGTGACTAAGATTTCTTTTTGACTATAATGAAAATTATTTCACTGTACTAACATAATTACATGAAAGATAATAGTACAAGGGAGTTGGAAATGATTCAATTTTACCCTAGAAAGGTAATTTGAAGACATATGTAACTTAAAACCAGCTAAAATAGGAAATGAGATATAAATGAGTCAGTTAATTGCCAACACTCTAATTAAAAACCAACTTGGTTTGCAATTTTAATATATTACTTTGACTTCAAATATGAAATAAAACCCCACAAGGATGAGCAGCTGAAAGAAAACACCCACATAATTTTCAGTAAATCCCTTGTTTCCAATAATTCAGAAAAAAATGCAAAAAAGAATTCAGAGGTGATGACAATTGTTGAAACGCTATTTAATTTGGAGGCAGCCCCTTACAGATATTCTCCTTTAATTTTTATCTGCTCATCTTTTATTACTAAGAATATTTGCATGAAAATAGAATCTTTGCTGCTTGAGGCTTTTGTTTTATTCTAAGGACCTGATAAAAATAAAAGTTATAATAGGTTCAACATTAACTGACTCATCACAGAAAGCAATGCTGATTAAAAATAGGACAAGAGGAGACAAAACCATATTTTTTATTTGAAGCAAGGCACCTCATTTTACCTTACCTGGAAATCTAATCTGATAAATACCATTGCGAATGGTATACTGGTTTGTTTATTCTGGATTACACGACATTTGTTTCTCCAGCAGTAGCATACCTGCAGCTAATTATTTCAATTAAATTATTGACGTTCTGGCTTTGTGGTGAGAAGGAAAGATAAAATCAACAGAATTGATGATAAATTAAAGTATGATTTATATTAGTTTAGAGTAAAATCAAACCAATATAAAAATAAGACTTAATATTTTTCTTATATTTCATTGCCTTCTTTGTAAGGCACAGCTTTGAAATACAAATGTTTTGCGTGCATTTTTTTATTATTTCAACATATTGCCAATTGTTATTTTTTTCTGAGCTTTGTTTGGACATATGCTGGATACAGGGAAAGATCCAGGTCTCATGTGGCTTGTAGCTTATTCAATTTTAGCAAGAGCTCCTTTAAGCAAAAGAATACAAATACATGAATGTAGTAGTAGCTACCTAAGTGGTTATTTTTCTAAAATGAGGAAAATAAAACAGAAAATTTATAAAAATCAGAAAAATCATTCAATTCACCAAAGTCAGAAAGAAATAATTTTATCTCTTCCTAACTGACATTCTTCCATAATGCTTTTTCTTAATTTTAACTGCCTGCTCGATGATCACCTGTTCATAGACAATAATTTTATATTTTTATGAAAGAAAAGAAAGATGAATTAATCTTTGCTGTAGTATGGTTGCTCAAAAGTTGACACCATAAAATGTTTATTTTGGTTTGCATTCACTATGGTAATGCAATCTAAATTTTAGGATTGTTGTTAAATTTAGGAACCTCTATCAAGGTTCACATTACATGTGAGCATTTCAAGTTTTCTTGGGCAGTGACTAAACATAAACACTTTTTGAACTAACTGTATTTATTACAAGTTTGCCATTGATCTCCTTGTGTCATAGATCAGGAGAAAATTGGTCCCACATCAGGAAAGTGAGTGATAAGTGTACAAAGAAGTATCTGCAAACCATATAAACATGTTCTAAAAAATCCAGTGTAAATACATCTTCAAGTCAACATCCCATTATTCACTTCTCAGTGCTGCCCACAACCATTCTGATATCATCTGATAAGAGAGGAGGCGTTAAGTAGGAAAATGTAGAGCAAAAAGAGATGGCAGTTGCAGTAAATTACAGTTAAAATATCTTATTTCGAAAGACCATGTGAACACATTTTATGTTCCTAGGCAAGGGTCTGAGAAGATCTTGAAGCTTCAGCTTTATTAGCTTAACATTAAACTGTTTTTGCCTCTGGTTATGATGTTGGAAGAGTAAAAGAATTAAAAAAGAAAGGAGATATTCTGGCTCAAACTTGGATCTGAGAGTTGCCTAAAATGCAGCCTTGTCCATAAACACATTTAAAAAAAATGAAAACGTAAGATAATTCACAAAAGATAAATGAAAATGTATAGCAACATTGAAAACTAAGATTGTCTGACCATTTAGTATTACAAGGTCCCTGGTAACTGGGTCACTGGGCAGTAGTCCCCATTTAAACTTCGAGGGTATCTCGGAAATTGGGCAGAAAAATATTCCCAAGACCAACCCCCAACTCTGTGTGTGTGTGTCTCAGTTTGTGTGTGTGCATAGGCACAGGGGCTCTTGGCTGAACTCATATTGATTCTAAGTAGATGAGATACTGGGTAGTAAATTATGATAGGCTGTCTAAATAGAGGAAACATCCTAGTAGCAGCACATGCTGAGTGTATTTTATATTCTACGTTGGTTCATGGTGCCAGACAAGAGTTAGACAGTAAGGGAAGGGAGTCATTTACACCTCAGTTAGTCAAAATTTTGGTTGGTGAATATATACTGGGGACCTGAAATTGGAGTGGGAACTATGCACATCGACATGCCTTTAGTTGTAAATTGGAACAGCAAGTCATATTACTTAATGAGAATAAAAAAGTAAATTCAGAGGCAATCCAGTCACACCACTGTGGCAAAATTCTAACTTCAGAAAGATCTCATTTTGTTCTATAATTAGTTAAAGAATTAAAAACCACATGAAATCCATGGAAACTGCTTTAGAATAAGAGAAAGGGAAAGATATAAAGAATCAGAAGAGAAGTATACTTCTGAAAACAACCTAGTGTAAAGTTCAGAAGAAAATTTCAGGAAATTATATGAAAATATAAATTAGAGCATGAGAATACATGAGCTCAATGTTAAGAAAAGTAGTATTTTAAGTAGAATCTGAGAATGAGATGAAAAGCAAACAAACCAAATTTTCAAAAATGCCTGACAGAAAAAGGGAGATGATGGTGTTAAGAAAGCATTAAAAGTAAATTTAAAAATGCAGTGGTGATCTAGAATAGATACAAAACAACAGAAAGTTGGCTATGAACAAATTGAAACTGGATAGTCTTATGTGAGAAAATATCTCAAAAATTAAAATGAAAACACAAGAAGATTTGAATAATGAAGAAAATCATATTCAAAAAGAACAAAATCATAGGCAAAATTAAAATTATAATTCTTAAAGGAGAAAAAGACATATAAAACAAAAGAACAGCAAGATACAATAAAGAAAATATCTTTTAGCTGAGACTATATACTTAGGTAAGAAAAGAACTAGGAAAAAGTCAATGAAAAAAATATACACCTAGATATATCTTTGCAAAAACTTTAAACTATAAATGTATAGAAAAATTAAAATTACTTTAGAAATATCTATGCTGGAAAAAAGATTAATTACAGTAAACAAAATTTAAGTTCACCTAAAACTTTTCTTCTCCCTCTTAAATGTCAAACATAATTTGAGAATTACGTTATAATACTTTCCTTAGTCAAGGTATCTTTTACACATAATGATACGCTTAGATATAATAGTTTACAGAATATAGCACCTTCAAAGCACTCCTGAAAAAAATCACTTGAGCTTTAAAATCAGATAAAATAGAAAATTTTCTAAAATATTTGCAGCAAGTGACACTAAGTCTTAAATAACATATGAATGTAACTAAATGATTATTTTATTTTAAACTCAAAAATACTGTTTTTTACTTATTAAGTCTAATGATACAATTCTTGAGAGGAACATGTAATTTGTTCATGATTTAAATGCACATTTCATAAAATAAATGAAGATTTGTCAAAAGTCATTTTAACATTGTTCATTATAAAATTTTCTGGTTGACTGTATAAAAGAATTAATGAAGTAAATGAATAGAAATTAATATGACAAACGTAAGCAATCATTATCTGTCACTTCTCAGTGTAGGCAGACGCAGATACCATGCGATCACAGATTGCAGGGTTCTTTAAAATACTTAATTGGAGAAATCCCATGAAAATTCCAGCCAGACAAATTTTAAAGAAATGTGTGCAAGTACATGATAAAGACCCTTGATATAAAAGTTGGTCAGAAGGGCTCCAGAATGCTTCTAATGGCCCTTTCCCTGCTTTGGTCAAGTAAGGCCAGGCTTGTAGGAAGCTTCTAGGGTTTTCTCTGGGGCAGGTGGGGGATGGGGAGGGTCAGAAATTGTGCTCAATTTGTTGCATGTGCCAGTGGCGCTCAGACTCTCCATAAGGACTGGACAATCCAAAACTGAGTCAGACTGTCTGGAGAGGGCAATGCGATAGTTAGGTTCATGGTGTAAACTTGACATTGTGATAGGGCCAAGTTGTCTGGTCAGGCAACACTAGCCTACTAGTTACTGCAAGGATTTCATGCCTGGATGATAAACCAGAAGACTGATTTATTAAGTTATGAGTTAGTTAATTGCATCTGTGGCTGATTACATCTACAATCAACTAAGTGTGTGTCTTCTACAATGAAAGAATTCAATCAGTTGAAAACTTTTAAAGAAGAAGAGAGAATTTTCCCTTTTCAGCCAGTCAGACTCTCCTATGGAGTTCATCAATGACTTCATCGGACTTGTCAGCCTTGTGGTTAACCCACCAAACCATAAGTTTGGGCAGGCACGGCAGCACTCTATCATAAAATGGAAAAGGTATATAAGAGACAGGGCTCAAGTAGGTTCTGATGGCACAAGTAAGTTACATGAGGAAGTGGCCCAAATGCCAATGGTCCCCACTCTTGTCACCTTGCCCTCTCTTTCCCAGCTCAGAGCTATGGCCTTTTTGGTATTTTCCTTGCAATTAGTTGACCAAAGAAGAGAAAACTTGGGCCTGGTTCACAGGTGGTTCTGCACGATATGAAAATGTATTAGGGTTCTCTAGAGAAAAAGAATGAGCAGAAGATATCTGTAAATAAGAGATTTATAAAAGTGTCTCACACAACCATGGAGATGTAAGAGTCCAAAACTCATAGGGGAGGCCATGAGGTTGGCAACTCTGATGAAGGTCCTTGACAAACTTCACAGGAGAGGCTAGCTAGATGAAAAAGCAGTGAAAACTTTCTCTTCTTCCTTAAAAGTCCTCAACTGATTGAATCAAATCTAACTGATAAGATTCTTTTGTTTGCAGAAGACACACTCTTAGCTGTTCATAGAGGCAATTAGTCACAGATGCAGTCAACTGACTGATGATTTAACAAACCAGCCTTCTGGTTTATCAGTTAACCATAAAATATCCAGATAGGCTGATGCTTGCCTGATAAGACAACTGAATACCATCACCTGGCAAAGTTGACACCTGAACCCAACTATCACAGTGTCCACTCCTTGTCAACGTGGCTGCTATACACATCACTATAAACCATACTCAGTCTCTAAATAGAACATAACAACAGACATATGTATCACCTAACAATCCTCAACTGTCCTGTGTATAGCCAGAAGCACACTATATTGCTCTACAAGTAACATTCACTCTTAATCTTGATATCCTATAACTTAAATACTATAGCATGAGTGATAAAACATGTCATGTGATAAGAAAGAACAAGATATTTGCTTAATTACAAATACAAATATACCCATAACAAACTAAGGAGGAAATATTCATACCATCACAGTCCTCATTTCTGTAATTGGTCACGTGGCCACAGTTCATATTTATCATGACCTTCTTCCACTATCCACTCCATGTTCCCTTTAGCCTCAGAAAACACTTCAACTGGCCATGCTTCTTTGCCTTGGGGGGTAACCTACACCTTCATTACTGAAGTTTCTGGGCCATTGGTAGTCCTGCTTAGATTGGGTTGTTGCAGTTTTCCACTGACTTTCATCACAGGACATGATAGTATTGAGATGTCCCTGGGTATCTCTGTATTCCAGGAAAGCTCTTCTTTATGTTCACTGTGTCACTGCAGTCCTATTTTCTCTTGGAGGATTAATCACCCAAGCCAATACAGAAATCCCCTTCCTTACCTGTTGATTCAAAGGTATGAGAAGTTTAAAGTTGCCAGGTTGCAGTCTTAACTTCCAGTTCAGTGGAATCCTTGTTCTTCTGGTAGGAGGACCTCTCCTTTCAGGAATAAAACTTGTAGACCAGCAGAGCTCAAAATTGCAGGGACAGGAGGCAAAAATTTTTCTAATGGATTAGTAGAGGTGATAGTGGGTGGTGCCACTCCCATCTTCATCCCTTGATTCCAGAATGCTTGAATCCTGGCTATGGGAGAAGCAACACCAGAGTGGATGTTGATTCAGAGCATACACAGCCTCCTAGAGAAAATGGCCCCAGTACTACAAGATACTGCTTCCTAGTGGGCACCATAAATGGGTCTTCAAAAGACCATCCCAGCTGCCTCTGGATGATGAGGAACATGGTAAGATCAGAGAAACCCAAAAGCACGTGCCCATTCCTACATTTCATTTTCTGTGAAGTGGGTTCCTTGAGCAGAAGCAATACTTTGTGCAATAACATGATGGTGGATAAGGTATTCCTTAAGTCCATGGATGGTAGTTTTGGTGGAAGCACTGCACATAAGGAAGGCAAACCCATATCTGGATTATATGTCTATTCCAGTTAGAACAAATTGCTGCCCCTTCCATGGTGGAAGCAGTCCAATGCAATCAACCTGCCACCCAGTATCAAGCTAGTCATCTCAGGAAACGGTGCCATATTGGGTATTAAGCTTGGGTCTTTGCTTCTGGCAGATTGGGTACTCAGCATTGGCCATAGCCAAGTCAGCCTTGGTAGATGGACATCTATGACACTGAACCTATGAATAACCTTCATTCCTACCAGCATGCATGTCCACTTTGTTCATGAGCCCATTGGTCAATGACAGGAGTGGCTGAGGGAAAGAGGATCACTTGTAGCCACTGAGCTAGTTATGTGATCCATTTAATGATTGAAACCTTCCTCTGCTGGAGTCACCCTCTGGTGAGCATTCACCTGGGACACAAATATCTTCATGTTTTTGTCCAGTCAGAAAGACCTATCCATATACTTCTTCTGAATACCTGTTTTTCACCAATTTTCCAACCAGGCTCCTTCCAATTCCTAGAACATCCAACCAAACCGTTAGCAATAGCCCATTATTCAGTATAAAAATGCACCTGTTGCCCATTCTCCTTCCAAGCAAAATGAGCAACCAAGTGCACTGCTCAAAGTTCCACCCACTGGGAGGATTTCCCCTCACTATTGTACTTCAGGGACAAACCCAAAAGGAGCTGTAGTGCTGCAGCTATCCACTGTCAGATGGTACTTGCATATCATGCAGAACTATCTGTAAACCAGGCCAGAATTTTCTCTTTCTCAGCAATTGACTTTAAGGAAATCCCCCACGTGGACAGAATCTGACCTGTGAAAGTAAAGGTAATGTGGCAGGAGTGGGAGTCATGGACATTTGGACCCTATCCTCATGTAACTTACCTGTGCCTTCAGGACCTATTCAAGTGCTATCTCCTATATACCACCTCCATTTTATGATGGAATGCTGTTGTGCATGCCCAACTTCATGGCTTGGTGGATCAGACAACATCCTGCTCATCACACAACTCAGATCTCATGGTAAGATGGTGGCCCATGGTTTAGCATTCAGTCTTTACTAAGGCCCAGTAGTAGGCTAAAAGCTGTTTCTCAAAAGGAGAGTAATCTGCAGAGGGTGGTAAGGCTTTTCTTCTAAATCCTAGGGATCTGCATTGTGATTCTCCTAGAGAAGCCTGCCAGTGGCTCCAGACAGCATCTCTATTTGCCACGGATACTTCCAGCACCATTGGATCTGCTGGATTATGTAGTGGAGCAGCTTACACAGCAGCCTGGACCAGTCACAGAACCTCCTCTTGTTCTCCTCCCAATTAAATACTAGTAGCTTTTCTGGTTACTCAGGAAATGGGCCAGAGTAGCACCGCCAAAGGAGAAATATGTTGTCTCCAAAGCACAAAAAGTTCAATTAGGCATTGTGCCTCTTTTTTGGTCATTGGAAGAACCAGATGTAACAGTTTTCCTTCACCTTTTAAGGGATATATGGACATGGCCCACCCCACTGGACATCTAGAAATTGCACTGTTGTGGAAGGGCCCTATGTTATTGTTGGATCTATCTCCCATCCCCCAACATACAAATGCCTTACCAATAAGTCTAGAGTAGTTGTTTCTTTTTGCTCACTAGGTCCAATCAATATGATATCATCAGTATCATGAATCAGTGTGTTGCCTTTTGGGAGGAAAAAATGATCACACTTCCTGTGGAAGATATTGTGGCATGGGGCTGGAGAGTTGATATATCCCTGACGTAGGACAGTGAAAGTATACTGTTGGCCTTGCCAGCTGAATACAAACTGTTTCTGGAGGTCCTTACTAATAGCTATTGAGAAAAAAAAGCATTTTCCAGATCAATAGCTGCATACCAGGTACCAAGGGATATGTTTATTTGCTCAAGCAATATTACCACATCTGGAAGAGCAGCTGCAATTGGAATCATCATCTGGTTAAGTTTATGATAATCCACTGTCATCCTCCAAGATCCATCTATTTTCTGCATAGACCAAATAAGAGAGTTGAATGGGGATGTGGTGGGAATCACCACCCCTGCATCCTTCAAGTCCTTAAGAATGGCAATAATCTGTGCAATCTCTCCAGGAATCTGGTATTGCTTATGATTTACTATTTTCATGTTTAGGGGCAGTTCTAGCGGCTTGTACTTGCCCTCTCCTAGCATAATAGCCCTCACTCTATGAGTCAGGGAACCACTGTGGGGATTCTGCCAAGTGCTGAGTATGTCAATTTCAATTATGCATTTCAGAACTGAGGACATAGCCATAGAATTGGACCTGGGACACACAAGGCCCTCTGTTAGACAGATCTGATCTAAAACTCCATTGATCACTTGATCCCTATAAACCCTTATTCTGACTGGTGGACCAGAGTGATGTTTGGGTCTCCTTGAATTAGCGTCTTTTCTGAGCCAGTGTATAGTTCCCCACAAAATATCCAATCATTTCTTTTTGCCCAAAGTATGTTACTCTCATAAAAGGCCATAATTCTTCTTTGGGAGGGCTGGGAGGAAGGTTAACAGTGTAAATTTGGGGCAGTGTAACAAGGTCCTTCCACAAGGGTACCTGGACTTCCCCTCATTCAGGGGCTCAGGGTTTATCAACTGTCCCAAGTCTTAGAATTGATTAAGGGGTTGTGATTCTGTTTCTGTAATTTAAGTTAGACTTCTGTTCACTTGACCTAGAAACACTTCTGCTTATACAGCTCAAACAAGAATTTAGCAGACTGGCCATATACTTTATTTTTAGGTACCCCATGATCTATTAGCCAACATCATAGGTCTCTGCATAGTAAATTATTTTGAATGCTGCTTTGAGTCTGTTATCCATTAGGGTAGCCACACCCACTTTGTCTATGGCAATTAATGATAACCACGTGGTTTCTGCCAAATCAGGACCTAATCATTCCCATTCTGTCTAAGAATTCCAGCTTCGTGACAGCAGTTCCCACAATACTATCTGGTGAACAGAATAGAACGACTACAGAGCTGGTCTCACAAATTTATTTCACAAAGTCCCAATAAAAGATTTGTCCTCTGGACATTCCCTGGGTGTGTGAGCAGGTCTTCCATGATAAATCCATTCTAGCATCACAATCTCTTTAAGCCTTTGGATCCCCTCATCTTCATTATACCAGGGCAGTTCTGGCATTTTGACCTCAGGTAATGTCAGCCACCTTTTGGTCCCTTTTTCAGCCAACCACCCAAACTTCTAATGCCCTTTCTAACCCTTCAAACTTTAACATTTAATGCAGACTCTGTGCTTAGTAAGCCCAAATAAATAAATCCAACCTTATCCAACTTTATATTCCTTCTGCCATTATCCCATACCCTTAATATCCATTCCCACACATATTTTTGTCTATATAAATTAGAAAACTCATGCAGTATTTTTGGAGTATAATATACCTTCTCATGGATCACACTTTGTACCTTACCTTTCAGGGTCAGCTGGGACTTAAGTTTAGCTACAGTCCTTAAAAGAGGGGTGATGGAGGTAGTTCATGAAAAAAATTAGAAGTGTTGTTGAAGTTAATTACCTCATGGCATTGCATTGCAGTTTCATCTGGTGAAACAGTCCAGACAAAGGAGGGAAGACTGTTTCCCCAGGGGGGTGGTTATAGGTTTAGCAGGCACTGAAAGGTTAATCTCTATACATGGAAGTTGGATGGCAGACTCCTCAAGGCATACTGGAAGCCAGGAAGCTGCTTCCTCAAGGTAGCTGGAGCTGGGAAGGCTATTTTCTTTCCATTATAAGTTTATCTAGCAAAGACTTAGCAGAATCCAGGGTATCCATGTTACCACTGCCATTGTAATCAATCCATATGTCTTGTCATAGTCATTCTTTTCTAGTCATAGCCATTACTTTAGCAGCAGATGCCTTGCAAGGTTGGGATTTCAATTTGCATTATAAATCTACTTGCACAATGAGGCTGTGGGTTGGTTTCAGAAGAGCTCAAGTTTGCCATCATAAGACATAAGGTTTTCTTTCAGGGCCCTCAAAGAAACCTTTACATCTTTTTACAGCTTTTAGGCTGCAAATTTGATGCTTTCATCTCATATCTTTCCCTCATAACATCCAGCATATAATAAAAAAAAAACAACCAACATCGTTATACCTCTTAACTCCACAGAGTCCTTTGAGATGTCCAAAACAATCTCACCCAGAGCCTTGCCTCGGATAAGCATACAATTAACATAATCAAATTGTGATATTTTATGTATTTCTATTGTCAACACATGTCTTTGACTGTCAGTGCTATCTTAATTATTGGAAATAGAGTCATTAGTACTTTTGAGTCTAATGAGAGTAGAAAGCCAATTGCAAAATCTTTTTTTAAGATTCTTTTCCAAGAACTGCTCCCTTCTGGTACCAAGCTGTATGAGTTTGGGTTCTCTAGAGAAACAGAATGAACAAGTGATATCTGTTCAAGAAGAGATTTGTAAAAGTGTCTCATGCAAGTGTGAGAATGCTAGAGTCTGAAATCCATTGGTCAGGCCACGAGGTTTGCAACTCCAATGAAGGCCCTTGATGAACTTCACAAAGGGGTTGGCTGGCTGAAGAAGTAGTGAAAATTCTGTCTTCTCCCTTTAAAATCTTCAACTAATTTGATCAAATCCAACTGCTTGGATTCTCTCATTTGTGGAAGACACACACTTAGTTTGTCATAAATATTATCACAGATGCCATCAACTGACTATTGATTTAATAAACTAGCCTTCTGGTTTATCAATAACAATGAAATATCCTTGCAGTGATTATTAGGCCAGTGCTTACCTCACCAAATATGCTGGTTTGAAAGAATTATGTTCCCTAGAAAAGCCATGTTTTAAACCTGATCCATCTTGTGGATGCAACCTTTTTTTTTTTCTCCCTATTCAGTACTATAGTTTGGAACCTGATTAGATTACCTCCATGGAGATGTAACACATCCAATTATGGGTATTAACCTTTGACTAGAGGGAGCTGCAACTTCACCCATTCCAGGTGAGTCTTGATTAGTTTACTGGAATCCTTTAAAAGAGGAAACATTTTGGAAAGTGACATAAGTGTCAAAAGAATCACAATAGCCCATGCAGACAGAGACCTTTGGAGATGAAGAAGGAAAACGTCCTTAAGGGAGCTTCATGAAAGAAGTTCAGAACACTTCTCTGAACAGAAACAGTCTTGGTAGAATGCTACCTCAGTTCCTGTTAGATGCCATTGCCATCATGGTTGACCAGATGAATCCCCTCCTTAGCAAAATTTGGAAGGTCATGTGGCTATAAGAGGAAGAGTCTCTATTGTGGGAATTCAAGCTGTCTCACATCCTAACCATGCAACTCAGGGGCTACCCAGAATTAGAAACTGAGTTAGATGCTCAAAATGAAAAATATCTATAAGAGCCATATTACCAAGTGAGGAACAGCAGCCAGCTGAAGGGCTGGAAATAGAGCATGGATGGCAAGTCATCAGTGCTCCCAGAGGCTGCCTGAGGACTTGCATATGTTGATATCCTTGCCCTGTTTCACTTCTAGACTATTTTTATACATGTTTTCCTGCCAAAATGTAATATTTGGAGATAGAAAAACCATTTCCCCTCTTTTATAAAAAATTCAGATTTTTCACTCATAATGCAATTACCATTGAATTTGATTTACTATTGAATGCAAGGTGTAGATGACTCGCTCCTGCTTTTCACCCAGGCTGGTCATCTGAAGTGAGACAGCGTGTCCTCCACAAGTCCCAGATCACTAGCCCCAAATTAAGTTCATCCATTAGACTGTTGTTTACTTGTCAGCTCATTTCTCCCAGATACCAAGCTTAAGTCACACAGCTGTGAAATATCTCCCTCTCTGTTTTCACCTCAGAGTGCTTATTCTTCAGGGAACAATTTGGTTGATTTTCAATTACAAGTGGGGGAGTCACAGATAATGCTCCTTATTCTCTCCTACCCTTTCCCACATTCAATCCCTTGGTTTTCTTCTCAATGCAAGATAAGTTAGATCTGTAGTTTCTGGGGTCAGATTGCCTGAGTTCAAATCCCCTCTTCACCCATTTTTTGTTATGCAACTGTGGACAGTCTTTCTATGACTTGGTTTCATCTGTAAATAAACATAGCAATGGTACGCATCTAAAAGGATGGCCTAAAGGCTGACTGAGATTGTGTACATGAAGTCCTTAGAACTGTGCCCAGCACAAAGTATCACTCAATCTTAACGATGTTTTCTATCTAGATTTGCTTACATCTTTTACTATCTAGATTTGCTTACATCTTTTACTCCCTATCCACCATTCACCTTGTTATGCTTTATTATGATTTAATTACAATTAGTAGAGGCTCCATCTCCTTGGAGACATGCAACTGAGCTATGAGATTCAGCTCTCTGGGGGACCCTTAATTCATCTTGGCAAAACCCTGTTGGTCTTTACTGCTACTTTCCCATTGCTGATCATTGCCTCCTGCTTTTGGTACGGCTTTTTAATTTTTTATATCTTTTTGGCTTTCTCAAAACTCTCTTTATATCCCTTTTGTACTTACACCCACAGCAAAATATGAGTATATAAAATTCATAGATATAATGCACACTGAACAGAAGTTATTTCAAACCTTTAAATGTCTATAGGCAAATGCACATCCAAGCCTCTAAGATAATACTTACTGGGGAAAGAAGAACTATATTTGTCAAAAGCATGTTGGTCTTGTACCTGATTACTGACATAAAATGTGTGCACAGCCTCCTGTGGTTGTCCAAAGCTTCTAATCACCAGACTGAGGCAGTGTGACTGGACTCTGAAAAGGCACTCAGGCATGAGGACTCTGCCATCAAGGTGTGCTCCTTAAGAGATGTGCTTTTTGCCAAAAGGTACAGCCTACCTGACTACTTGGCTGGAAGTAGCCCAAGTGTACAGTTCCTGTCTTTGAGAAGTATACACCCTATATGTATGATAGGAGGAATCAATCACTTAGTGCAGGTGCCCCTAAGTGATGTTCAACAGCCTTCTGAGCTTTGGAGAAACTGGACATGTACCTACAAATTGGGCAATGTAGGGATGTGCTACTGCTCAAGTAAACTCTTGCATAATACCCCTTCTTATTTGTAGTGAATCTGAATTACCATTTACAAAACAAGTGTCTAGTGACAATTATCAATAGGCAAACTATTGCAAATGATTTTGCTCAAGTTTTTTTGGATATATTTCAACTCTTTAATTTGTTGATTAGACACTTAGTCCTCATGAAGAATCCAGAGGAGCTAGTGTAACACATGTCATTTGTCATTAAGTTAAATATGATTCTGAAATAGTTCGCCCTGATTTCTTTTGTTGAAAAGTGTAAATTGATGACAGACAAAAGGAAAGGTTTTTACATAAAATAAGTATATACAGTATAGGATCAGGACCTCTTTTAGGATTTGAAAGCATTTTGGGGATGCAAAGATTTGAAATCCAATGTTCTTATGATGCGGCAAAACACTATTTCCTAGGTAGTTGGTGAAACTCATTTAAAAAAAAACCTTAATTCCTGCATAACTCAATGTTTGCCTGAGACTTATTTTTGAGGGGCTCTCGCACAATTTCATTTTAAGGAGGAAGCCCTCTCTATTTTGTTAAAATTCACAGCTTTTCTCTGGAGTACTGCTAAAAACGTAAACTCATTCGTGAAGCATGGGATGATAGAATTGAAATGCTCACACACACACACACACACACACACACACACACACACACACACACACACACACACACGCACATCAAATCCATGTTCACTGCACTTCTCATTATCCACTTCACCAGGCTAGAACTATCTGGTAATTACACCCAGCCACTCCTCCTCCAACTTCTATGATAGTGCTAATTGACAAATAGGAGTGGCTGCTACAATGGAACTCCTCTTAGAGATGTTCAGTGAAGAAAACGATACTGATACAATAAAAACAGGGAGAAAAGTTATCTTTGAAGCCTATCTAACCACTCCCTCTTTGAAGGTGGTTTAGAAGTACATTGAAAAATGTGGCATGTTTTCTTGTTTGTTTATGGCTGATAAGGTGGTGGATGGCTCAGTTCAATGAAAGTAAAAGTATTTCAAAAAGAGTACTCCAAATGTACTGGAAGCGATGACAATCAGGCTTGGTTCAAAATAGCATCTGATTAACAACTTTTGATGAAATTTTTAATTAAAGCAGTCCACAAACTCAGATGTGTATAGCTTTATTTTTATTTATCTAATATTTAGCCTGATTTCCAACATCATTCTTAAGGGATGACAAACACTTAAATTCGGTTCATTTGGCTCCTGTACTCTCTTTTCCCCCAGAATTGTGCCAAATCCCCAGTGGGCTTTACACAGTGTCAGCACGGTAGGTGGTTGGGATAAGGCCAATTTATCAAGGGTGGATATCGTGCCCTGGCAGATGGCATCTCCTTTCATTCAGGCGCTTGTTGACATTGTCCCACCTAATGTTTTATTTGGGTCCAGGCAGGTCAATTATGGAATTTTCCCATATTCTGGCCTACAATATCCCTTTAGATACAGTGACTGTAAACTCTATGCCACTCCTAGGAATGTGAGAATCATTCTCTTGCTCTAACATGATACAGTGCTAACGGATACTTGAAAAACACTCTAAGGCACTCTCTTCCTACATACTCGCACTCATTTATTCTCTTAGCAGTCCGCCTGAGATAGAAGCTCAGATTTTCTCTGCTTCCCGTTCTCATAAACTAATCCTTGTCACCTCTACAGGGCTTAAGCAAGGGAGTGGGGCTCAGGACTCCCGTTGAAGGACCCAAAATTCCTCACACCTCCTCCGAGGTCTCCTTTAGCCATAGCATGGAAATCATTTTCTATTGTGAAGATTTTGCCAGCAGTGAGTGCTGGAATCTTTGTTCTCTCTCATCTCAAATCTAATTATTGCTGGATTCTTTCCTTTCCACTCTGAGCCTAAGCCTCTGTAACTCATAAAGCAGGGAGAGACTCCTTCTTTTTCTCTGCTTCCTACAGTTATACTCCTTTCCTGAAGTCTTTTCATTTCCTGTGTAAAAAAAGATACTGGGAGCAGAGTTTCATAGAATGAAGGAGAGATGGAAAGATAGATAAGATACTTATAAGGCTATAGTACAAATGAAGTAAAAATGTAGATGTAGAGAGATTACATGTGTGTGTTTTTCCATCTAAACCTATGCCAATATGTAAATTAATATTATCATCTTTATTTGATTGATTAGGAAACTAAGGTAGATTGAAGTGGAATCTGTATAATTGTAGTAAGATTGAAGTTGAATTACTGGGCTGCAAAACCTACATCTGTCTGATTCTGAATCTTAGATTTCTAACCTCTAACTGTGTAGTTTGACAAGTATTTTCATATAAGGTTTGCATGTGTGTATATGTACACACATACACACATATATGTATAAGATCAAACCATAGGAATATATTAGAACAATTTCAATGTTAATTTATGAATATATATCATATATATGATTAAAATTCTTATGCAATAAATTTGAGATATCAAGTATGCCATCTGTATATGCTTGAGCTGGAATCTAGTGGATATTAATAAAACTTTAAATAATTCTACAAGTTAAATATACTGGGAGAGAATTATTCACCAATTTGTCAGATAAGATCCAATGCATCCGTGATGGGTTGAAGTGATGTAACCCAGAAAAACATATTCTTGAACTTCATCTATTTCTGTGGGTTTGAACCCATTGTAAGTAGGGCTTCTTGATTTGGTTGCTTCAGTTAAGAAATGGCCCAGCTCAGTTAGGATGTAGCTTAATCCCGTTATAAGCAGACTGAAATTCAAACAGCTAGAGAGAAAACCAGAGGAAACAAGAAGGTTAAGGCCAATGGGACACGGAAGAGAAAGGAGAGGCCTGGCGAGGCGACCGTGTGCACTGCCATGTGACAGAGAGGGCAAGGATCAAGAACCACCTGCAATCAGCCCCAAAATACCAGCCCTTAGAAGGAAATCCCCTTGATGATGCCTTGTTTTCACTTTTGTCTAGCCTCAAATCCATGAGCCCAGTAATTCCTGTGGTTTAAGCCAACCCATTGCAGGGCATTTGCTTTAGCAATGAGGAAACTAAGCATCTTCTTTCCAGCTGCATTGGATAGTATGTGGAAACACACGTACACACATGGAAATTTTAAGCTTCCAGGATGACCCTGGAAATTACCGGTTCATTTTCTAATATTGCTTTTATACTGTTGACTTGGGTTTCTTGTTTCAGCTGGCAAAAAGAATTGCTTCGTCTTCCAAAAAACAAAACACAAAATACTACCAACCATTTTTGCAAGCTGCCTCCAGGTTATTGCAGTGGCCTCAGCACAGAGTCCGAATTATAGTGCTCCAGACACAGGTAATTTGAGATGGAAATAAACACTTTTATTTTCTGCCAGTTAATGAAACAATATTTATAATTCCTTTTCAAAATAAGCTTTCATTTTTTTGATGAAGCAGCTAACTTAGAGTTGTGTTTTCTTCCTGTAAAACACATAATTGGTTTATTAAATTATTAAATTAGCTTTATTAAATTAGCTAATTGATTAGTTTTTTTTAAAGAAATGATAAGCTCAAATACATTTTGGTGAATTGACCACTGAACTTTCATTTCATTAAAGCCAACTGAAGCTTAGCTGGCAGTTAACCATCTCTACTGGGAATTTATCTTCATGCTTGTCCCTTGCACATCTTTTTCTTTAAGGAGCCACCTGGACGTGTTCTATAGTCTTTGGCTCTATGAGTAAATAATAGATATCCTAAAATAACAATATAACTTTATAAGAGTTATGATAAAAATGTGATTATTTTGTGTTTAAAATAAAGATTTGGACTCTGTTTAATTTCTAATCATTTTCTTTATATAGATAAAAAGTGATCTGAATGCACAAATGCTAAGGAGGACTATCTAAATCTCAGAAAGTTAGAGAAATGACCACACTTACGGTTGTCCAGCACAGTCTCGGACACAGTGCAGTATCATCCAGCAAAAAAAAAAAAAAAAAAAAGGAAACAAACAGACAGGATTGCTCTATAATTGAATTAATTAAGGCTTCCTGAATATTTGTCTCATCAATTCACTTTAGAATTCTGGGTCGCTAAGCTTACATCAAACATAGCTTAAGATCTGGTGATTTCAATAACAACAAGGGGAAAAGTGAGGAGTCACATAAAAATTTAATATCTAAATTTTAAGGACATAAAAAAGCATGTGGACAAGACTCTTATGATTCTAAGATTGGAGAAAATACAACCAATAAGACGTGGCATAAAGATAAATAAAATACGTCTCAGGAAGTAAGGAAAGAACATAATTTTGAAAACAACTTATTGCAGGAAGTGTACTTTAGACTCCACCTGTTGTAAATCCACACAGAAAGAAAACTAAGTCTAAAAATAAGATTGAAGATATATTAAAATTCAATGCTCACATTTAATTTTTAAAAGGTTTGATACATAAATTATCATTTAACAGTGGAAAAACAAAATTAGCACCCATTGTACAATATTACATCAAGAAAACCTATAAGTTTAAGAAACAATCTGGAAACCTTTAAATGGAACCTACGTTTAAATTTTAAACATAAACAAGATAATAGATTCTATTTTATATAGATACTAGTAATTGCAGCAATATAGGTTAAATTAATTTTTTAAAGCTTAGAAGTTTACTATCATCACAATTAGAAAAAATAATAATGGTGAGTTTGTGCTTTCAAAGGTATGAAAAAGAAAGAGTAGGAAATATAAAATGAGAAAACAATAATAGGAGAACATATAACAGTTCCATGCCTAATATTCACTTAGTACATGCAGGTGTAATACACCTCCTGGGTCAATTCTAAGGCTGTTTAATATTTTAATTATTCTTCTCAGTTTTTACAGTAAGTAAAGTGGATGAAAATTTCCCCAAACATACATGTGGAAAATTAAAACAAAGACCCAGCATTTCCAGTTTAAATATGAAGAGAGAAAAAATATGGCAGACAAATAGTCCAAAAACTAGTAAGCCAACCATAGAAGTACAAAAAGATAAAGAGATGAAAAGCAGAGGGGAAAAGCAGGCATAAGAAAATTAAATCACAATCCTGGATGATCAATATTTGATTAGTAGTTATTCTAAAAGGCCAGAGAACAGAGAAGATAATGCCAGAAATTCTGCCAGAATTGAAGAATGTGAGTTTGCAGAGTGAAGGGTCCACATATGCCCTGCACACTGAATGAAAGAAGACTCTGCCCAAGGAACATAATTGCGACATTTTCAAATATCAGCAATAAAAAAACAATTAACTGACTTTTCTAAAGAGAAAAAAACAAGAGTATCATGGAACGACTTTAGTAAGAAGTCACCAGAACAACTCCTTAAGGATTTTGAGGAGAAATGTTCTCCAAACTAGATTTCTATGCACACTAAAGTGGCAATTAAATATAATTGTAGAATGAAGTTACTTTCGGGTGTGCAGGTCTCATCTTTCTCTGAACCAACTAAAATAAAGGGTAATTTAGAAAACAGATATGTGGCATCCACGAAAAAGAAGATTCACAAAGAAAAGAACGAAAAGGAAATTCTTAGGGTGCTAGCAGAAAGAAGACCGAGTACAACTGCCAAATAGCAGATGGAGTTACTGGACTATGTTGAAGTGGGAGTAAAGGGTGTTGTAGAAAGGAAGTCTCCAGAGGTAATGGCTGGAGTATAAAAGGTTCTGTTCATGTTTGTTTTTTTCAATTAAGGAACTGGCTGAATTAACAGTAAATACAAGGGAAACTAAAGAAAAACAAATAAAAACAAAACGAAGAATCCAAGGCAATTATTAAACCCAGTGCAGTAAAAACAGAAAGTACAAGAGCATAGCACATTTTGCATGTCAGTCTTGAAATTGTTTATAGAATCATAGCAGTGTAAATGAAAAATGCTGATTTAACCAAAATGGTGTTATAAATGCACTGAGGAAGTGTTTGCTGATGGATTTGGGAGGGTAGAAAAGAGTAGCAGTTTGCTAAAAGGAAACTGGTAGGCTGTCAATATATAATGTCTAATACTGAGAAATAAACAATAGTTGAAAGATGTCATATTGAAATCTGGAAGTATGTACCAGAAGGAATATTTAAAGGTATTGAAAGAAGTAGCCTCTGGGGAGAAGTAGGAGTGGCTGTTCAGGGGAATTATTGTCTTTATCTTTGTAAATTTTGACATTTCATGCTATTTTTATCCATAACATAAATTTTAAAACAAAATTGATAAAAGGCTGCTTAAGGGGAAGGAACAGAAGGAAAGACAAATTGAAAATAAACACATAGGGCAGTGCGATGGTGGTTCAGTGGCAGAATTCTCGCCTACCATGCCAGAGACCTGGGTTCGATTCCCGGTGCCTGTCCATGCAAAACAAACAAACAAACAAACAAATAAATAAATAAAATAGAAAAACAACAACAGCAAAAAGACTACATAAGTTTTACCTTGGAAATAGAAGAGTTCAAATTCTTTTTTCTCCCTTATTTCATAGATGTCGTAGAGCGTGATCTCATCAAACAAACAGAATTTTAAAAGCACTTAGAAAAACACATAGAACAGAGTTCAAAGCATAATTTATAGTAAAGAAAATTAAATAAAATGGAAAGCAGGTTGTCAGAGTTCAAGAAATGGAAGAGAAGTATTGACACTACCATTTTAGAAGGAACAATAATAAAATAAATTAATGTAACAGAAATTTTGTCTTCGACTCAGTGAACAACTTTGAAAAAAATCAGATTTAAAAAGTAAAAGACGAACTATAAAAAATGATTGTAGTGGTGCATTGATATGTTATATAAGGAAGATATATCATTAAAAATACATGGACCAAAATTAGTAAAAAAGCTGAAAAAACATAGCAATGGAAAAATTTAACAGATTTTTAAAATTAAACATACAGAATCTTAATAACATTAACAGACCAATTATAGCTGTGTTCTACAAATAGAGAATATTGATTCTTTCTCTTTCGATAACTATGAGATAATACAAAAAATCCTATGGTAAGTCATAAAGTAAACCTCGACCAATTACTTAAAAAATTATTGCCCAAACTAAATTTATGAGACCAAAACCAGATTTGTAAGAAATGTATAAACCATGATTCTTCTTTTGAAAATAGAGTGGAAAATTCTCTCCTAAATAACTCTGTAATCAAGAACGAAGCAGATTCATAACTATTTTTTCAATTTTTTCTAACAGACCTTAACTACTCATTATTAAGAAAATATATAGACTACCTTTTATTAAAAAATAAATGATTATTTAAACAGTCAACTTAGGAAGATACACAGTGACAAAAAAGCAAAAACAAAGAAAGTAGGATAAATGAATTAATATATATATGTTACATTAATGCAAACAAAAGCAAAAATTGGTGATGTAGAAAAGAAAAAATACGTAATTTAAAATAACTCTAAGTACTTTATGAAAAAAGAGAACTATTAGGATGCTTAATCAAATATAAAGGATCAAAATGATAAATACATAGTAGGAGTGTTAAATGTGATTAAACTATATGTTCTAGTTTGCTAGCTACTGGGATGCAATATACCAGGAACAAAACGGCTTTTAAAAGGGGCAATTTAATAAGTTGCAAGCTAACAGTTTTTAGGCCATGAAAATATCCCAATTAAAGCAAGTCTATAGAAATGGCCAATCTAAGGCATCTAGGGGAAGAAACCTTGATTCAAGAAAGCTGATGAAGTTCGGGGTTTCTCTTCATCTGGAAAAGCACATGGTGAACACGGCCAGAGTTTCTCTCTCATCTGGAAAGGCACGTGGCAATCACGGTCAGAGTTTCTCTCTCGGCTGGAAGGGCACGTGGCAAACATGGTGTCATCTGCGAGCTTCCTTTCCAGCTTCCTGGGAGGCTTTTTCCTTCTTCACCTCCAAAAGTCACTGGCTGGTGGACTCTGCTTCCGGGCGCTGCAGCCTTCTCTGCTCTCTCCAAATCTCCTGCTTTCTCCAAAATGTTTCCTCTCTTATAGGATTCCAGTAAAGTATTCGAGGCCCACCTAGAATGGGTGGATACACATCTCCACCTAATCCAGTTTAACAACCATTATTGATTGAGTCACGTCTCCAGGGAGATAATCTAATTAAAGTTTCAAACAAACAGTACTGAATAGGGATTAGAAGAAACGGCTGCCTTTACAAAATGGGATTACGATTAAAACATGGCTTTTCTAGGGGACATACATCCTTTCAAACCAGTACACCATAGTAGATAGAGTGATTAGAAAAATTTGATATGTACAACAAAATGTTAAATTAAAAATAAGTCATTTTAGGAAAAAAATCAATACCTCTTAGGCTAAGATTATGCTTTTGCTATTTTTGAATAAAGCAATAATGCAGAAACTCAGCACTTCAAAAGCTTACTCTCTTTATATTTTTAATCAAAAGCAATTGTTTCATTTATTATTGCTGCATAACGAGTTAACCCAAAATTTAGCTGCATAAAATAAGCATTTTTCCCCTGGTGCCTGCCTTTGCAAAAAAAAAAAAAAAATTTCAGAAAAAAATAAACATTTTATTTTAATCAGGATTGTGTAATCAGAGCAGGGATTTAGGAAAGACTTGGTCTAGCAATCTCCCTTGGAATGTCTCTTGTGGTTACGGTCGGATGTCCGATGGGCCTTGAGTCACCAGGGCTTCATCACATGGCTGGCGGCTGAATTTGTCCACGGTCTGGGAGCTAAAGTGGGGATTCTGTCAGAGGAGCTGGGTTATCCCAGAGCTAGCATCCCAGGGGGACTGGGTAGAAGTTGCTTCTTATTTTCTGAACCAGCTTCAGAATGGAACATCAGTTCTGCTGAATTCTACTGTAAGAGGGCGCCCTAAATCCAGCCAAGATTCAAGGATAGGGGCATGGGATGGGGGTGGGAGATAGGTATAGACCACTGAAACGATGCTACAAGATGTTTAGATACAGCCTCCCAGGTTTTGGACCTTTCTTGGGTGGGTTTGATTCTCAGCTTGTGAGATTAGTTCTTTTTTTGATCTGCTGAGCAGATGAAAGTCCCCCAAATAAGTATTTTTAGGGTGGACTTTGGACCTGGAGAATTTTCCTTGCAAGTGGGCCTCTTTTTTCTCAAAATGGAGGAGATGTTTTGTTCTACCACATTCTCTCCAGAGGAGTTAGACAGGGCCTGCTGACATCAGGCATAGCTCTATTACCTGGGTGGAGGCTAATATATTAGCAACTTTATTAGCAAAAACAAAAACCCAAACAGCAAATTGATGCAATTTTGGGGCAAGAAATATATATATTATGTATTCTATTTGTTGCAGTGATATAGATTGTATATTTCTAAGAAAGGTACACAGATCTTAAGATTTATTTGAAAAACTGTAATTAGTCATGTTTTGTTGTATATATCCTTGCTTAAGAAAAATTAAAAAATAAAAACATAAAAAAGGTCTGTGTGTTTTAAAAGGCCCTTCGGTATATAAATCTGAAAAGATTTGAATAGAGAGCAGATGATGCCCTCTAACATTAGGAATGTTATTAGGAATTTATTAACATTAGGAATTTATTAGGAAAAATAAATTACTGGTATTGACTACAAGGAAGTTAAAATTATACATATAAATAATAAAATGAAAAAACATAGAAAATATTGGAAAACTATCCTTAAAAGATGATGGCACAGAGTGTTTTATAAGCTGATTTCCTTTAAACTCTCATGAACTGATATTCCTTTCCAGTGATTATAAAAGGTTGACTGTCTTAATTTGAGGCATCAGCATAGCCATGAGCTAACAATAATATAACCATCACTATTAAACTGAAAAATAGGTATCAGAAGAAAATTACAAATATAACTCAAAATTCTTCAAAATAGTCATATTAAAGCAAGGCAAATGTGAAACCTCAATGACTTACTGTGTGAACATGGGTAAGAAACTTAAGTTCCCTGTGCTTCAGTTCTCTCATCTGTAAAATGGGGTACTGTAGTACCTATTTCATATATGGACTGATTAATGTATGTAAAACATTTTAAGATGTTTATGTTGTTCAAATAAAATATATAATGAATAGCTTTCATAACCAATACATCCTTTATACTATAATAGCTATAGAATGTTCTATTCTTTGGATGTGTCCAAATTCGTTTAACCGATTCTTTAATATTAAATATTTCTGTTGCCTTCAGTTTTTTTACAGTTCTTAGCCACTGCAAAAAGAAAATAACCTTCATCATGCACATTAGTGATCACTATTCCAGTATATGTTCCAAGAAATAAATTGCTTGGTCAAAAGGAAGACAAGCTTCTCAGTTTTTAATAGATGTTCCTCAATTGCTGACCCGTATGTTTTGAATTAATGTTATCTCTGATTCCCATGCATCAACTGATGTTTCCTTTTACTTTTTTTTTTAAAAAATCTCTGCTGGTTTTATAGAATTAGAAGCTATATGGTTGTTGTATCAATTTGCATATTTTCGTAGTGAAGCTGAGTAGTATTTATTGGCCATGTATATTTAATCATTTCTCATTTATCTATGTGTGTCATTCCTTTCTAATGATGTGTTTAATTTTTCTTTAGAATATTTGAGAGTTTATCATACATGAATAAAATGAACTCTTCAACTTAACGTCATGGGTACTACAAATAATTTTCCCACCCAGGTTTTTTCCATTTACAGTATTTAAGATTTATTTTTAATGTAGATCTTTTAGGTTTCTATATTGCATATACATCAGTTTTGACTTTAAAATCCCACTTAAAATGACCCCTCAAATGGAAAATTATATGTAATATGGCCTGTGTTTTTCAGTAAACATTTAACTTTTATCTCAACATATTTAATTAAGACAATCTTATTTTGGTGTAAGGTGTGAGATAAAGTCTATATTTTATTGCTTTTTCCCCATAACAGTAACACATTTTTTCTTACTGATTTTAAATTTACCTTTATTAAATGATTGTTTATTTATTTATTTTGGTCTGGATTTGTTACTCTGTACCATTTACTCAATGATTTATTCTGTGCCGGGAACACAGTAGCATTTTTATCATACTATTCTGTCAAACATAGTAAAATCCTCACTATTGGCAATAAAATGTTCTTGACCGATCACCTTCATTTTTCCTAATGATCTTTGGCATCTGGCGAAGCCACAGACATACCTAGCAGCCAGCTTCCAATCCTTGCCTACCGCTCCCCCTTTTCTAACCTGTGAGTGATTCCATTTCTCAGCCCAGGAGAGACATTAGGTCAAATGGAGCAGCCTCACTGTACCTTATAGCTGCTGCTGCTCATCAGGGCAGGAACTCTCAGAGGCAGGGCCTCCATTCTCTGTGATTGAACAAATACTTAACTCTCAAACAGCGCAGGGTTTCTACTTTTTGACTCACCCAGGGCATGCGGAGCTGCCACTCACTGCCCTGACCAGATAGGGGCTGGCCACAGTGGGGTCTCTTTCCCTGCTCTGTGGACCCTTTGTGCTGGGTAAGTGGTAGAGTGGTCATTTGCTAAAAGTTTCTGCTGTTCCTGAGCCTGCAATTCCAGGATCTATCACATAGGAATGCACACCATGGCATCATTTTCTTGGGCTGTATTTTTCTAGAAATTAAACTAGAATTTTCCATTTGTGCCATGATAATCGAAATTGTTGCAATATTATTATTATTATTTTTGTCTATGAGCATGGTAGCTTGCTTCTTTTATATCTCTCAAGAATAGCTTGACTTTTCCTCATGTAAGTGCTCACTCATTTCTAATTTGTTTTGTTGCTAGATGATTTGTGGTTTTGCTCTTATTGTGAGTGGGCTCCTTGTCCTGTATGTTTTTCTCTTGCCTCTTGGTTAGTGGTAACTGGAAATTGAAATATCTATTGCTCTTTAATATGTTTTCCTTGAGACCAGTCCTTGGGCTCTTTAAGTCCAAAAGAATTTTCCATCAATTCTCCTAAGTTTTCCAGTTAGAGAATATATCAATCAAGGTTCACTCTTAGAAGCAGAATTATTAGGTGCTACACACACACCAAGGAATCTGAGCTTACCCAACGGTGGGAGCCGGCTCAGCATTCTCTTCAAAGCTGTTGTCGTCATGTCTGTAGAGGAGCTTGGACTCGGAGCAGGCAGCTGGGAAGGGGAAATGGGCATAAAGTAGAGAAGAGAGAAAACAAGCTAAAGCCTATAAATAAAACCTGGGCCTGTGAGGAGAAAGCAAAATCCTCATCAGTTCTAGCTGCCTCTGACTTTGATAGTCTGAGTGTCCTGCAAAAGCTGGGATCCTTCATCCTGGAAATAAACACCCAAACCTGCATCTATGCAGGGATGTTTTATACTAAAACATCAGTAGATGTTTGCTTGATAAGAGAATTACTCTCCTATCAAAAAGGATATAGAATTTTATAAAATATTTTTCGGCACTCAATGAAATTATTATTTTTCTGAATAAATTTATTTGATAACTTGTATTGAATATTGCTCTCAATGATGAAGTTTCAGATTTTGAATGATCCTTTCATTTCTGTAATAACCCTCCTTGTTGAAATAGCCATTTTTTTTAGATTGAAACTAAATTCCTTTCATTGTTATTTTATTTTGCATTTCTTTCTCACATAAATGAGAATGTGATACATTCTTTTTGTTTTGTCTTTTTAGGGTTTTGATATAAAAATTATTCTATATTTGTCAATTTAATTGGAAAAATTAAATTGGAAACTGCTGAAGTAGCAAAGGACTTATTTGTTTTAAAGAAATATTTGCTGACTTGAAATTATAGAAATGAGCCAGCACAGTTTTGTTCAAACTTCATGCTTATTTTATTTTGGCATTGTCTTCAGGTTTTTAACATCATTTCGTATTATTTTAGTAAATTATACCTCCTGGTATATCACCATCTCACAATTTTCCA
This sequence comes from Tamandua tetradactyla, assembly GCF_023851605.1. NCBI lineage: Eukaryota > Metazoa > Chordata > Mammalia > Pilosa > Myrmecophagidae > Tamandua > Tamandua tetradactyla. Next base: position 50,411,287 of record NC_135343.1, on the reverse strand, counting down.
GTGGGTTGCATAATATAGTATTCCTATAATTATATATATGTTCGGACTAGAGAGCCTACAAAAGATTACTAAAGACCCTGTAATGCTTCCAGGCAACACAAGTGAAAAAAATCTCACATTTTGCACCTGAGCTAATCAACATTCAAGGATAAAAGGTTTTGCCACAGGTTACAGGTGTAGTTCAACCCGCCAGATGATAATTCTGCCTTCTTGTTCCCTTGAGCAACCCTCCTGTGCTGAGGCTCTTGATTTGAAGGTTTGGCTGGCAGTTTCTCATCACAGGATGTAGTACAGACTCTGGGTCAGACTTCCTGATTTGGAATCTTCATTTGAACACTTGCTGTCTAATTAACACCGAGGGATGTAGTCCATCCTTGTGCACCAGCACCTTTTTCATTTGTAAAATAATCCAGATTTGTTTGAGAACTGTGACAATTAAAGGACACTTTACATGTATTCGCACTTTAGATTAGCACCTGACACTCAGAAGCGCTAAATAAATTGTAGCCATTGTTTCATAAGCTGAAAGGCACCCAGCCAAGAACTTTTGAGTTGACTCCTCGTTCCTCCTTAATTTTCCTCTAAAACACATAATGGGGATTCTTTCTGAAATGTGACTTTTCCAACTAGTTCCTTCTCTAGTTCATAATGGCATTTAGAGGTCACACGATTGATTGTTTCAATAAAAAATTAAGTCGTTATTGCCAATCTAAAGCTCACTAGTTCACAAATGATACCAGGCATAGGAAAATGGGCAATGAAATAAGCCTTTAAACAGTTATTCATAAATTAATCCCCCCTGGAAGATCTTGGGGAAATTATAAAATGGCTATTAAAGTAGGTAATGGTCTGTGTAGTTTCCATATTACATAGAAAAGAATTCCAATGAAATGTAATTGTAGATATTTTCCAGAAGACTTCAAGTATTTTGCAAACATTGAAGATAATACTTTTTTTGGTTTTGTTTATTATACATATACTTTTCTTAATATGTATATGTGTTTAAATAGCACTTGCTACTTGTACCAATTTAGAAATTAATATTTGCCTGCTGTAGAAATTTTGGAAACTTGAGAAAGGTATAAAAATACAATAGAGTCAGCCACAATTCCACATACAATGATAAACATTTAAAGATGTTTGGTTATGGGTATGTAGATTTGTGTATACACATATATAAATACACTTGTGTGTATGTATATACCCACTGATATATTTGATATAGAATTTTATGCTTTGGGCTCTACCGTAGGAATGAGGATACAGAATTTTAAAAATAATAAAAAAACACATTAAGCCTCATTGTCCTGGAGCTTTCTAGTATGCACAAAAATATAACTACATAATTTTCACAAATTAGCATCATATATTTAGAACATGCTTTTTGCACTCATGTGTAAACAACTAACATAGTTTTTATAGTGATACATTTAACTACCTTACAATTTTAGATTTTGCTTCTCACAAATGTAAAGCCCTGTAAATCATTTTGGAATAATCCATGCATATGAACACAATTAGCATTTTATAGCTACAACTATTTAACTAAAAATGTGTTTCTATCCAATAGACCTAAGAATGCAATTGCTTTACCAAAGTAGCGCACGCAAAAAAAAAGAGCATTTTTCTCTTGGAAACATATTGCATCATTTAAACATGGAATATATTGGAATATTTTCAGTTATTACACAATTAAATGCATTTATAGATGAATTAATTACTGACATATTTGAAAATAAGTGCACAAGTTCTGCAATTTTCTATATCTCTAATGGATTTTGCAGAGCAGCAGAAGTTACTTAAGTTGGCACACAGTCCAGATGCTTAATTCAAATTATTTTATTACATATCAATATATTGTGGACCTTTGTCCTCTAAAATATCCTTACCTAAATCCACTATTAGATGAGAGAAGACATTCTCGTGTACATTCTCTACCAGTACTTCTGTAGAAGAACTGCATTCATTTACACATTTAGATGTTTGTGTCTAGAATTATGAGCTGCAAACTTGGAGGCAGAGAGTTGGTGTTTTCAAAAGTACTTTTCTGGCTGTTCATTAAAATTCTAGAGCACTCACTTTAATTATTTTCGCATATGAAAATTTTAAGGATGAAGCTTCTGACCTTCTTTTTGCTTTCTCTTCTTCAACCCCTTAAGCAATTGTTTTTTAAGTCCAGGTGACTTTTGTAATTCTGTCTTCTGAGTCTACCTCTTCTTTTTATTGTTGTAAGCAAGTAGCACAATCTAACTATTTCTGAAGCCTTTGAAGAGATCATCAGCTCTTCCCTTTTCAATCCAACTTTTGCTAAGCAACCTGAAATAAAAATCTAGTGTGTTGTGAAAAAAATAAAAATAAACGTCAGTAATTATCTTCCAGGTAGTATTTAAACTCCTCTTGCAGGTATCTAATGCTGTGAATTTAAATGTGACAGAGATGCTAAATGACAAATCTAAGAGTGATATGCTTTTTTTTTCCTCCATTAATATGAAAGGAGTAAGTAATATCAATTCTCGAATGGATTCAGAAAAAAAAAAGTTATGTTTTTGGGAGCAGAGGCCTCAGGCTGGAGAATGGATAAGAATTAAAGACATGAGCCACTATGAAGACTTTCTACTAGAGGGTCTTGCCCTCACTGGCTAATAATAATAATGGCTTTACCAATAATGATCAAAGTATTATGAAATGATTAGTACAGGGCCTGGTATATAATAAGCATTCAATCAATTTTAGTTATTAAAACCCACTCACATGCACATGAAACAAAATGCGAAACCTCCTTCTCGTTTTTCTCATTTTCTGGTCCCTCTTGGGTAGCAGAATGAAGAGCATGCTTTCATTACTTGAAGACAGACACCATTTCTGGTACTACCTCCAGGCACTCCCGTGAGTTCCAACTGAGAGGCTGCCAGAGTAGGGCTGGGTCCTCTGCATGGGGAGAAGGCCCCCACCCCTGCCCAATTCCAACTTTGCCATCTAAGTCCTGAGTCATACATAATTGTGGCCAGAGCTCAGAGTCTAAGCGGCCATGGCAGCTGACTTATCACCCCATCATCCCTCCCTTTTCTTTGACCCCTTTCCTAAACTCCCCCATAACATTTTTACCTGCCACCCAAATTATAAAACTCAACCTCTTATGTATATTTATGGATGCATTGTAGGCAAATATTGATGTGGATATATGTATGGTATAGGAGAGAGGAAGGGAGTGATACATTCTTGAGCGCTTCTCAGTTTCATCTCAGATAAAGAATGGTTCCTTTTATCTTTTATTTCAGGTTATACCTTCATATTTCTACCTTTTAGTACTCCAACTATGACAGTGTAAACTCTCCTTTATATTTGAAAGTCATATTTGTATCTCCCAGAGACCTTAAAATAAATACTTTTACACAAAAAAGACTTTGGGAAGGTAAATTCTCCATGGGTCGCTCACATTTCTGCACATCTCATATCAGCCTTTGTTCCAAAATATCTGTTTTTCACAAATGTTTGTATAGCAAATAAGTTTAGGAGGCAGAGATAGTGTCTCCCTTCAAGTAGAAATCAGATTTGCTTCTTGACCAGGACTTGTAAAGCTAATGTCTCCCTTTAGGGTAAATTTTGGGTAGGTTTCCTTGGAGCTAGTTATGAGAAATGAGGTTTCCCTAAGCTCAGGATTCCCCAGCTGGGATGCAAACCCACCATGTAAGCAGCTTCTACCTGAGCCTCTCTGCATCACCACCGAGGACCCTGGGGTACAAAGGGAACTGATGCAAACGTAAAACATGCTGCTGCTGTGCCATGAGAAATAAAATCCTTTGTCTCTGACCCAGTAGTCTTGTGTTTTTTGCCAGCATCCATGAAAGTGTTAGCTGGCAAATAGGGTAAATCTCAGACCCTTGATAGTGCTTAAAAAAGACTCAAAACTGTTAGTAGATTGAATTATTTTTCTTATACATGGGATAAAAAGCATTAATTTGAAGAACATAATATGTTTACATTTGCATGATGCATATGTTCTTTGACTTTTCACATCGGATGTTCAGGTTTACTTGCTTTGCAACCCAGTAGTTTTTCATCTGTTCGATAGATGCATTCTGCTATGGCATTTGACTTCACTCCAGAAAGTTACAGCACATTAGGTACTCGAGCTCCATCTCTAACAACTCCGGAAATTGAGATTACATGTAATTACCACTCTCCCACTGATGAGTAAATACACTATATATTCAACAACTCTTGAAAAATTTAGTTATGTGATGTTGGGAAAAAATGGGGCTTATTCTTTAGACATCTTTTTGTTGATCAAAGACAAATCATTTGTGATTCAGATGCTTGACAAAAGTGGAAACTGGTGGCCTATGGATTTTACATGAACAAATGAAAATCCCCCCATGAATAAACACTTCAAAAGCACCAGGCTTATGCTATAAAATTACCCAAGCAATGTCTACTGTTCAATGCATGGGTGAGGAGACGGCAAGACATCTGCACATGCAGGGGATACTTTTCAAAAAAAAATTTACCCAAGAAAGCAAGGTTTCAGTTAATTGAACCATTCCCTACTGCAGAGATATGTGCATTTACTATAACAGAAATCCCTGTTGTAATGATGAGGTCCCAAACCAATATTAAGCTTTTCTTTCCTTCAAAGGGTTTTTTTTTTTTTGGAAATCAGGTGGCAAGCCACACACAAAAAATTATCAGTATGATGCATATGAGTTCCATGTACTGGTGGCTGATGTGTGTGGCTTTGTTACTTTTACTTGCCTAATGCAGCAGTCATTCTGTGAAATGCTTTTTTCTCAGATGAATCTTTTTATTGTGATCCACCTGCTTTGAGTCATGTTGATAGTATCAACATGGATGTTGAAATTACTGACATTTAGGCTGTATTTAAATACATTTTCTTCCAAAGAAGAGCAAGACCAGAACTCTCTGTCTGTTTCTGTTTTCTTTGTTGGACATTTTTTTTTTTTTTTTGCTTTAACGAAAGAAAGTAATCAGCTTAGCATGAACCACAGCGGAGAGGACACAGGTGTTTCTCTGAGCGATGTTGTTTTGTTAGTTCCACACGTGTGACTTGTGTTTAGGGCTTCTGCAGTCAGCCTGCCCTTTGGATAGACACCTGCTACCCTACCTGGAGTGAAGGTTTCGGAGTCCATGATCACGCTCCCCCTCTCAGCCCAGTGCATGCTGGGCCACCAGCCGAGAGTCAGATGAAATCCTTGCTCGGAGGTACCTGCCACTAAAATGCTAATTAGATTTTTTTTCAGGCTTTCATGCCTAAAAGCAAAGAATTTGGTTTAAGTTTATAGGGAAATTGGAAACAAAATATCATCAGGGAAGCCCTTGAATTGGAATCCAATGATGGGGACGCATGAAGGTGATGAAGATGGAGTTCATCAAAATCTTGATATGGAGGGAAACACTGATGACTCAGTAATCTCCTCTCTAGTCCTGGACCCCAGAAGTCACAGTGGCCTTTGAGGTACTGCTCTTGTGTGGGAAACCTGACTTCTCTCCAGTTCCTGCACCCCACGCAGCAGACAGGGCCTCTGGGGCCCTTAGACTCCAAGGCCATACTGAACTTAAGGCAGTGTGGATAAGGCCAAAATAAAACGCCACTGTCTCAAATTCCATAAATTTCTTGGAATTTTATCCTTATTGCTCGGATGCCTTGGTTGAGTCTGCTTCCTATCGAAACAGACCTATTTTCTCATCTTCCCAATCCCTACCCTTGGTGCCCAAACCTGTATTCCAACAAATTCCCCTTGGGTAATACTTACCTACCACCTTGCGCTTGAACTGACATCCTTGGACACTGAGCCATAGACTTAGTTGAACAGTTGACTTGATCTCATAGATCTGACCTTAGCTTAACTCTTTGAGCCTTGCTTCCTGCCTGCAGAGACACCCAAAACTCCCCCATTGCTTCCTCATTTTGATACATGGCCATTGTCCAGTCAGACTCCTAATTTTAGTACTTTCTGATTAGTTTCTACAACACCCTTTCCTAAATAAATGAAGGCTGCAACCACAGTCCTAGTGATTCAATTCACTTAAAGCAGATTCCCACTACTATTATAGACATCATGGTTGTTAAAACTCACTGTGTAATTGCTTCTGGTTAGAATCATGTTTCTTGTTTTGCTAGGGAGTTCCTCATTTGGTTACCATAGGAATAACTTCAGAAGTTTGGATATTAGGAAAAACAGTGATTTGATGATTATTTGAATCCAGATTTTCTTAATAAGACTATTTCAAGAAGAATTAATTTGTATGTCAAACCGAATTAATAAGTGTGTGTGTCACCCACAGACTTGCTTATTGTTTAATAGGTAAAGAGAGTATCACAATTACTGTATGTTAGGAATGGCCAATTTATTCATTCAATAGTAATGATCAGAACAAAACCAAGGTGCCTGGCATTGTGCCGGATCTTAGGGAGACAGCTGTGAGCATGACTTCTTGTCTTTTTGGAATTTCTTTTCTAGAGATATTTAGTCATACACTCCTCCTCTTCCTCTACCTGTAGCCTCCTGCTTACATGTAGCAGAGTATTATACACATTTATTTTCCCTTAGCCTATGGTCAGAAAATAGATGGATTTTACACTTTAAAAATATGAAAATAAAAGCGTCCTCTATCTTTTCATATTCTAACAGTGGGACTATCTCTCCAATAAAACAGTAAACAATAAAATCCTTTATTGAGTAAATACTAGATATTTCCAGGGATACAACAAAGTAAGATTCATAATCCACTCTTAGGGAATATATAACAATACACTTAGTAAAGGTATAGGAATGGTAGAAAAGAGCAGAAGAGAGAAATGTATCCTCTAATCTCAAGGCAATTGATGACAATGGAAAAATACAAAGCAAGGTAAGCATTGGTTGAATTTTTTTTTTCTCAGTTGAGTTTTTAAGAAGTGAAATTCACATTTTATGCAGACATTCCAGAGAGTTGAAAGAGAATAAACTAGTCACAAAGATGGCAAGGTCATCCAGTATCTAGGCTTCAATCTACTTCTATTTGGGCTGTCTGCAGGGTCGAGTGAATGATGGGGTTTGGTCAGGCAGTTTGTGAAGGGCCTTAAATCCACTGAGAATAGATTCCACTAAAATTGATAACTGGTGTTAAATCAGCAAAACAAAAAAATGTCAAATTGGAAGAGAAGATGGAAGAACTTAAATGGAGAGTAGAAAAAAATTGAGATTATAATCCTGATTATTATGAAAAAGAGTCTAATTATTGCAGCTTAAAAGAAGGTAAGAATGGAAAAATGAAATGAAGTCAGGGGAGTAAAATCCATAGGACAAAGAAATTAATACTATTTAGGCTGAAGAAGATAGTTCTTCTCTCCCCTTCCTCCTCTAATGACTCCATCTAAATCTGAAGTGATTTTCCTTCATAATTACTATGGTAATAATCATATTATCAAGGGAAGACTGTGTGAAACCACATTTGGTTGATTCTTATTCCTTGATAGCTCCATCACCTCTACAGGTAATAGGAAAACTGGAAGGCATTCTTATACTCTTGATACTTGACTGGATATAAAATGTGCTTAATATCTTTATATTTAGTGTTATTGGTAAACAAGGAGAAAATACACACACATAGGTATAATTAAATAAATGACTGTGTGTAAAATTCACTCTGTCATAACCTTAAAATATAAAATATTTAGCAATGAGCAGAACATTATGCCATGTGTGTGGATTATTAACACATTTATCTCATATCCTAAGAAAATATGTCATTAAAATGTCTATCCACTGGCTAGTGGTAATCTGGAGGAGATGCTTTATCCTATTTAAGTAAAAATGGTGTAAAGAAACATTACCAATTTTTGTACATTAATATTGTATTCCACCATTTTGCTGAATTTATTTATTAGCTCAAGTAGCTTTTCTGTGGATTTCTAAGAGTTTTCTAAGCATAGAATCATGTCATCTGCACATAATGAAAGTTTTACTTCTTCCTTTCCTATTATAAAAAGATGCCTTTTTATCTTTCTCCTGTCTAATCACTCCAGCTAGGGCTTCTAATACAATGTTGAATAATAGTGGCTAAGAAAGCATTCTCATTCCCAATTTGAGCAGGAATACTTAAAATTTCTCACCAATAAGTATGATGCTGGCTTTTTCATATGTGCCCTTTATGATATTGAGAAAGATTCCCTCAATTCCTAACGTTTGAAGTGTTTTTATCAGGAAAGGATGCTGGATTTTGTTGAATGCTTTTTCAGCATCAATCAATATGATCATGTAATTTTTTCCTTTCAATTTGTTAATGTGCTGTATTACATTGATTGATTTATGTTGAACCACCCTTGTATTCCCAGCATGAATCCCACTTAGTCATGATGTATAATTCTTTTAAATGTGGTGTTGGATTCGATTTGCTAGTACTTTGTTAAGAAAGTTTGCATCTGTGTTCATTAGGGAGATTGGTGTGTACTTTTCCTTTTTTGTAGCATCTTGATCCGATTATGGTAACAGAGTGATTTTAGCTTCTTAAAAATGAGTTAGGTAACATTCCTTTTTCCTCAATTTTTTGGTAGAGCTTGAACAGTATTTACATTTTTTTTGGAATGTTTGATAAAATTCTCCTGTGAAGCCAACTGGTTCTCTGACTAATAGTAAATAGGCAGTTAGATAGTGCTAATGCTCATAGTTTGCTAAACATCAATCAACATCACTCCTGTTGTCTCTTAAGAGCACCTGGGGCTCTAACTGAGACTCTAAAAAGGTCTCAGGCACTAGCTTTGCCTTCCTGGAACCTATAATTCCCACAGGGTTCCTAGGTCAGATAAATCCTAAAACCCAGAGGGACCAGCCTCTCCAGGATTGTCAATTGATTGTATCTCTCTGCCTTCAGTGTGGATACCCCTTCTCAGCATGAAGAGGCAGAATGGGCATTCCCCAAGGATCCTTATAGAGTGGAAGCAGGTCTAAAAAAGAGGGAAGAGGTATAACAGAGAAAAAAAGGATTTAACAAATGAGCATGGCTGCTGAATCACCCAAGTCTTGGAGCAGCTAGAAGGAAAAATTTGAAATGGTGCGATGGTAGCCCATGACACACTCTAAAATCTTTTCTGTAATTGCTTATTGAAGTGTTCTTTGAGAATTATTGTTTTTTTTTCTTTCTTTGCTTTGTATATATGTTATATCTTACAATAAAAATGTTAAATAAAAAATAAATAAGATTTAAAAATTTTTTTAAATTGTCCCACAGTCCTGTGGGTTAAACATCACTCTGTGCAGTTTGGGATGAGTGATAGATAGAGTAACGGTGATTAGTTGCCATTCTTAGTAGGAACCTGACTTTGCTGGAAGTTCCCCTTCTTAAAATGGAAACTCACGTTGTGCTCAAAAAAAAAAAAGAAGGCTGAGCTTTACTTCTCTAACTGTGCTGGACACATCACATCTTCTGGTGGACATTGCTTGACAGTGAGACCTACCAGAATTTCCCATTGGACATCTGATGAAAGGACTCATATTACTTCTCCTCACTCCAACAAACACAGGAAAATACTACGCAAAACATTTTACAAAGCATTTGCTCAGGAATTTCCACAGGGAACCAAAAAATATTGTCCATGTTAAGAAAAGACCTACAGGGAAATTAGGGATGAAAGAATTATTAAATGCTATTTCTCATTTATAGTTAAAAAAATCCCATTAATCAAACACCAGAAAACTATCCAAATGAAAATGTGTTGGATCATATGGTGTTTGACTTAAGTGCCACTAAGTTCATTATATGAGACACGTTATATGTGTCAATGTTAATGTACTCTGATTTCCATAGCTGTAGTATGTAAATTGAAGTTTTTTGTAAAAATGGGGTATAATGGGATTGGGGAAAAGAAACTCCTCTGGGAAGGTACAAATGAGGCTCTCACTTGCTTTTATGTAGATACTTACATTAGAGAGTCTAAGGAAAGCATTTTGCTCTTTTTCTTTTTCTAGCTCCTCAGAAAATGTCACAATTTGGAAAATCATAGTCTAGAATATAGGTTACCAGGAGACAGGTTGGGAATACGGAATGAGAAGTTAAGGCTTAAAATGTACAGGGTTCCTGTTTGGAGTGATGGAAATGTTTTGGTGATGGATAATGGTAATATTGGAACAAAATTGTGAACATCATTAATAGCACTAAAATATATGTCTGAAGGTGGTCAAAAGGGAAAGTGTTAGATTGCATATATGGTAAAAAGAATAAAAATAAAAATAAATCCATGGAACCACACTATGCAAACAGTGAACCCTCAGTAAAACCATGGACTATAGTTAATAGTACAATTACAAAAATGTGCTGTCATCAGTTGCAACAAATGTTCCACACCAACGCAAAGTATTACCAATAGGGTGATATTTGAGAATCCTAAATTTCATGCTTAGATGCTCTGTAAACCCACAAGTTCTCCAATAAATAAAAAAATTAATGAACTATAATGGAAAAAATGGTAAAAAATTTACCTTTGAGGTGCAAGTGTCCAGTAACCTTAAATGTACATTTTTTTGTTCTTTTTTTCCTGCATAAAACATTTCAGTTTTTATTTCCTAACTCCTTAGTGAACATTACAGATCACAATCAATGGAAAATTTTCAGTAATATTATTGGCAGGGTTTTGAAGATTATGGATAACCAATAGGAACTAAAAATAAATGTGTCCTTTCCTTTCTAAAACTTGATATTCATATTTTATATTCATAGATGTGCTCTCATTCATTCAAAAATTTGTATATTACTTGTCTGTTTCCTTAGGTGAACTGTAATATATTTGCAAGAAGAAACAGTGGTTTTTCTACCTCTGTGTCCCTAGTATATAGAACAATGTATGGCAAATGATTAATAAGTGTACAATACATGTTTGTTGGAAGAATGAATGGATAAATTTGCATTCAATTCCTCTAGAAAGTGGCAGGAAGCAAAGCACCAGCTCTAGCTATAATATTGCTTTGCTATGAAGTTCTCTAAACATGGCATGTTGGATTTTCCCTTCAACCTAATGGATATAGCAATTAGTAAGTGATAAGAATGAACCTAATCTTAGCAATTATTTGATGATAACCTTGTTTGTTCTGATGTAGATACTCAGCTCATATTTTAATTTGTGACATGCAGAGCATAATTTGAAGTTCAAAATTATTTATCAACTTTATAAAGAAATGCACCTTCAATGAATATGAAGCATGGAAGTGTGTAATCTGTAGGAAGTGAGAACCTTCTCATTTAAAAATAATTGGAACAATGAAATAGTACTCAAAGTTTCAACAAATGGCAGGGAGTTCAGTTGATGTGGACAAATAAGCCAGTTTAAGGCCACAGAAGTCAGTGGATATGACAAAACCCATTGAGCATTTTAATCTCGTTTGTCAAGAAAAGCTGCTTTTCTAAATCTAGAGAAAATAATCAGTGGCTATAGTAAATAGAAAATGGATTAAATGCAAGAATGGTATATTCAGTGACACCACAACCTATTATGCCAGAATGTATTGATTTTGAGAGGATATAACACACAATGGCAAGATGAGATGTGATCAAAATAACATTTCACATGAGCATGTTTCTGCGTCTGATGCTAGCTCATTACTCAGGCACAGGGGCCTTGGGAAGAGTCTGGTCCTAATTTGGTTGTGTTGCACAGTATTTCCACACCCATTGTATAGGTCTGGGACAAAGTCTATCTGTGGTCTTGTCATTGTTTCTACTACATTCAATGGTTAAATCCTTTTTGGATTTTTGAAAATACGTCTGATTGTGCTATGTGGTTTCTGAGCTGCTTCTTTGAATTTTTATTTACTTGAGATGGAAGATTATGTATTCTCCAGGAGTGATCTAAAGGTCTCAGAGTTACTCACACAATGTCAAAAGGGTGGACAGCATGGAGTTCTCATGTATATATCTTATTAAAGTAAATGATTCTTTACAACGAAGGTACTTCCAAAACGTCTTATTTTGTTTTCCAATTTTCTTATGAAACTTTCCCAGATATTCAGAAAACAGGGAATTTCATATGATTTCATCTCAAAATTTCTGAATATTTTATGTTCACCATTTTTTCTTCATTCCCTTAGCCAGGGTAACGTTCTGTTGTATAATGTGTGTGTGTGCATCTCTCTCCCCATATGTATATACATATGGAGAGAGAGAGAGTAGGCAATTTATTTTTCTCTAAAATAATTACACTTAATTAGTTCTTTCACAATATGATACACATTAGCCATCATAAACATGTTAAATAGCAATTACATATTTAAATATTTTCCACATCCTGTTGCTGAGACAACTAAAAGAGGCTCCAAGTAACAGGGAAAGATTTCCAAATGCCGCCCAGGCCTGAGTTGTTTCTGTCCTTCCAAATTTCCGGAACTCTCCTTGCCTCAAAAAAGTACAGAAAGAACAGAGCTTTCTGTAGCAGCCTTTGGACAATAGGATAGGGCACTACCATATTACTAGAAGCCCTTGAATTTTACAAATATATACTTAGAACGAAATAAGGGCAACAGTGGAAATGCAGATGATAAAAATTCCATATTTCAAAATATGAATTTTCAATAATGAAGAGAGAATGAATGAAATTCATTTCAATTATATATCAACTTTGATTTAAGAAAGTGGGATGTCTGATGAGAGTTATTAATTTATATAAAACATCGTGGGATAAAGAAGTGGTTGCATCACTGCAACTCAGAGGTGCACTGAACTAAAAAACCTGGAAGATGACCCACAGGCAAGGGCAGATCGATTTCTCTTACCCTTTTCTGTCTAGGTGATATGTTTCAGAAGAGAAATTGTTAACATCTGGACTACACTATAATTAGATCCCTATGTTATCAGTAAATTGTTGCAAACTTTTTCCTAGGGTTAATTGTTTCACAAACTGTATACAGTTGATTCTGCGGCGTTATTTCACTTTCAATTCATCATTTTCTGACCCTTATAAAGTGCTTATGCAGGGTGGTGAACAATCCTACAGTGGCAGAGCTGCTAAATGACCTCTGATCCCTACTCTCCCTGCTTCCTTCGGGCAACAGAATCCCTGCTTTTAGCTGGGCACATAGATTCCCAACTATAGACAACATTTCTACCCTCCCTTATAGTTAGGTACGAGGTTGTGACCAAGATCAGACCAAGGGGCAGAAATGATAAATGTAACTTCTAGGTCACATCCTTAAAAAGAAGCAGCTTGCTCTCGAATTGTTGCTTTCTTTCTCCTCATGGACTGCTATGCTGATGAGATGCTAGCAAGCCGCATCATCCACATGAACAAAGAGAATGCCCTCAGAAATGGCACAGCAATCGGAGAGAAGAGGAAGGCCGTGCAATCAATGAGTTTGGCCTTTTTCATTACAAGCATGTAAGCCCCAAATAAAACACTTTATCTTGTTTCAGTCACTGTTATTTGATCTTTGTTAAAACAAGCAAACTAATACCTTCACTAACGTGTGGGACTTGCCTGAAGAAGACAAAACTGTATAGAAAGTAGGAAGGGTAGTCCTGATGAAACAATTTTTACAATCTCATGAGCAGATACTTTATAATGCTTACACATGCACAGACAAGATATCTTGATTACGCAGAAGAGGTATACAAGTTGGTGAAAAATTTTAACTGCAAATAATATCAATTACAGGCAGGTCTTCTTTTAGGTCATTTAGAAAATGCCTGGAAATATAACTAATTCAAGAAAAAAATTAGAGCAATAAAAATTCAATGGTTTCAAAAGCTAAGTAATATCCTGTGGACAGTGACATCGATCAGTAAAAGAAGGTGTAAAGGAGAAAGTAGGCCAGTGCAGCTGATACAGTCAGAGAGTCATTAATAAGACAAATGAAGTAAGACATTAAGAATGATTTTTGAAAGCCCCATCATTGAAACATAAGTCCAAATGTGGTCAGGAAGCAATTATTTTATTGCAGAGATGCATAACTTGGAAAAAATGCTGTTTTCTTGCACAAAGCACCATCGTTTGAACACAAAGCCATAGTGTGTTTTAATTAGTGAATCTTCCAAGTTTCTACACTGGCTGCCTTTGGCATGGATTTCAGATGCAGCACAAATAAATTCTTTATTAGTAAAATCTGCAAAGAAGCAACATCCTTATCTTACTTAGGCAAAATATATTAATCCAGCCACTGGCAATACCAATCTATAGTCAACAACTGCATAGAAGTTGGTGAAGGTATTTGGTTTCATTCTGCTACCTAACTAAGTTTTGCTTTGACATACATGAGAAGAGTTTTAAGGTGTTAGCCTATTTGATAGATGCTAGTTAAACTGAAGTGCCCTGATAAATAGAATGGGTTTTACTTTCAAATTAAAGCGTTAGATCCCAAAGAGATAGCCTTTAAAGTACAAAAGAATGGTTTATAAGCAGCTTTCAGCTATATACTAATCCTGGCACTTGAACCCAAATGGTAGAATAGCTGGAAAAAATTGTGTTCATCCCAAGTGAGAAGGGGAAATGAAATGTGTTATCATTATAATCGATCTAATACGTCCCCAGGTTCCTTCATATTGAGTAAATCAGTTGATTCTCACAAGTCTTTAAGTTCAGTAAGTCATAAAAATATAAATATATCATCACCATTTGGCAGATGAAACTTTTGAGGTTCAGAAATGTCAGTCTCAAGATCTCAGAAGCAATAATTGCTAGAAATTAGACCAGAAGCCAAATTCCTTCCATTTTAGACTTGCATCATCAACTCACCTATCCCTCCATTTAATTTCATCTGTGGCAGTACTTTATTCTTCAAATTTGGGATTATTTTTAAATAGAGCAAGTCTAGATTGCTGATTGAATACCCAATACACAACCTCCCCTTTCTTCTCATTTAAGGAAGGAATAAACCCAAGTTAAAAAGCTCAATTTCCAAAGCTCTCAAGAAAATAATGGTGGCCATGCAAGGTAGTGACATAATTATGGCCAATCAAATGTAAATGAAACCATCCGAAGTAGGATTTTCAGGAAAGCTCTCATCTTCCTTATGAACAGAAGAGAACCATCCTTCATGTACTCTTCACCTTGGATGGTCTTATTCTTTCTTCCCAGAATACAGACTTCATACCAGGGATAGTAGCAGCTATCTTGAGACCATGAAAACTAAAGTCTCACGCTAGGAATGGCGGAGAAGGAAGTTAAAGAGACCCTTGGTGCTTTTCTTTAGCTGTTACAGCAACTTGTGGCTACATACTTCTGAACTCCCCTTTACAAAAGAGAAATAAACCCATTATTGGTTTGCTAAATGACACTATTAAAAGTCAGGTTTACATTGCTTCTAGCTGAACATGCAAGTCTTTTCAATCTCAGGGAAATTATAATTCTCTTCACTGTTCCTTCGTCTCTTTCCTTTTGTAAATGGCCATTCAGGAAAACAGTAAACAAATGCATTTTAAATGCCTGTTATATATTAGGCACTGTCCTATAATGGAGATACAACTGTGAGTAAGACAAGTTTCCTACTTTCATAGAACTTACTTTCTACCAGGGGACACAGACTATAAATAAGTGAGGAATGATATTGCAATTTCAAATTATGTAAGAACCGTGAGATGAAGCATCTGAGAATGATGGTGGTGGTGGTAGCGGTGGGGAGGTGGTAGATAAAGCAATCTGATTTAGATGGAAGGAATTTCTAAGGAATGACATCTGAGCAGAGTCTGCACCAGTGGGGAAGAACAAGCCTGGAAGAAAAGTTAAGCATGAAGTATACCAGGTGCAGAAGCCCTGACATGGAGATCAGCTTGGTACATCTGAGGAATCACTATTGTTAGGTATTAGTAAGGAAGAGAGTGGTAGAAGATGGAGAAGATTGTGCTAGTCACCCCTTATGTCCTGCCATACCTACAATGGAGCAGGGGAAAAGAGTTCCTGAATTCCAAAGGGGATGGATTTTGAGTAGGTGGCCACAGAAGTCTCACAAAAATGACAATGAGTCAAGAGAGCAAACCATTTGGATATCTGGGGAAAGTGTGTTCCAGGAAGAAGCAACAAGCAAAGGCAAAGACTCCAAAGCAGATGCTTTCTTGGTGAATTCCAAGAACCACAAAGAAGCCTGTGTGGTTGGAATGGAAAGGGAGAAGGGGAGAGTGGAAGGAGAAGAGGTAGCAGAGGCTTTGTGGAGCCAGAGGCCACTGGAAGGACTTCAACTTTCATCCTGAAAGAGCTGTGGAGAGAGGATGGACATGACCTTAAATTTTAGAAAGACCTTCCTGGATGCTGGGTAGAGACTAGATTATAAAGTGTCTAGGTAGCAACAGAAACCCAGTTAAAAGGCTGTTGTAATAAAATAGGACATCATAATTTCATAGATCTATTTTCCAAACCTAACATCTTCAAATTTATAGACTTACTCTCTTTATTCTTATTTTGTCTTTTGAGGTAATGCTTTTATTTTTTCGATTTCAAACTAATCAGTTCAACACGCCAGACATTGTTTCTATCAACAATCAAAATTTTATAAATATATATAAAACAAAGCTCTTAAATTCTGCGTTATTTGCTGTTCATTACCCACCACTCTTTGATATTGTGTCATTTAGCCAAAACTGATTTGGCTAGAAGCAATTTGATAGAAATCAACATAAGCAGCAAAAACAATATAAATTAGTTAAAGTGATTTTATGATTTATACTTTGATAAGCTATGGAATAATTTTATCTTTTTTTTAAGGAATACTTGTGTGTATTTTTAGAACATTCAGTTGTTCAGTATGTTTTTGCAGGCTTTTTTTAGGTAGTAACAAATTCAGATAACCTTTGCCAAGTAACCAGAATTCAAAGACTGTTATTCAAGGAAAAAAAAAAAAAACCTGAAAAGAAATAATGTTGCTATCTTAATCATTTTATGGAAAAAATACAAATTTAAAACTTTATTATTTATTAGAACTTCCAGAACCCATTTTCCTTAAGGACCCATAGAAGGTAATTTTTGTTATATTGTACTGGCAAGGCTATTGTTTCAACATGGAGGATTGTTTCTCTGTGATTGCTATAGCTCTTAGGAGCATAAAGTCATTTCCTGTTGCCTTAGGCCTGTGGTATTACATCAATGCACTGCAGCTGGATTAACCCAAGGAGGTAAAATCTCAATTTTTTGGTTCTATCTTAGTCTCAATGGCAGATGTCATCTGGAAGAAAACGAAGTGAAAAAAAATATCTGCGGGAGGAATCAAAAGATAATACACAGCCAACAAGGTGAATTTGCTCTCTAATGAAGCCATAGCCACAGTAACCTCCCACTGCTCTTAACAAGCTGGAGGAAAGTCTGCTTAACACCTCCCCAGACAGCTGTTATTTTCCCTCTCAGCAGGTCCATTTCTTTAGGGGACATAGAAAATAGACTTTTGACTCTCAAGTATGTCCTAGCTGACTTTTGAGCAAGAGTGACGGGGAAATTCATGAGTTTTAGGAAAGTTATTATATTAAGCCATTTGAAATAATCTAAAACAAAACTTAAGATTTCTTTCTGATCCACAAGAACTGTGATGAATTCAAAAAGGTAATGGAGATGCATCTCTGTAATATTCCTAAATATGTCGTTATTCTCTACAATGTTTCTAAGAAGTTTTTAATAAGATATAGCATAATGTAACACAAGTAAAGTAAATTTTATATCATTATAGCAATTACAAAAGTTGGTTACCAACTCTTATGTTCTCCCAAAAGAAAATATGCCCCCTGGGGCACTATTATACCTCTCTGCAACTTTCCAAATTATCGGAGAAACAATCCATTTATTTGACTCTGTTGTTTAACATACTGTGAATACTCAATGTTGCAAATTTTTAAGTTAATAGTCCCCAGTGAGGAAATGTAAAAGAAACTCAATATAGACAAAGAAATGCATTTTAGCTCAAGAATTTCCTGCTTGGAGATGTTATGCTTCTGTTAAAATTCCCTGTAACATTCTCCACGACAGTACAGGGATGAAGAATGAGGGAAGATATTGAAATGTTTATGTTCACTGATTGAATAAGAAATGTATCAACATCAGGTATGATATCAGAAAAGTCCCCAAAAGTGGAGATGAATACGTACAGTAATGGCCATCTGAAAACTAATTTCCAATAAAATTTACATCTTCTCTCATTATTAGAAAACTCTTTGAACTTGTGTAGTAGATTTTGTCACCTCCTTGTAAGAAGGAAGGAAACAGAAAGGTTGAATAAAACATCTGTGCCAACATAAGAGAACATGAAATGTACATTCAGTGATATAGACACTATGAAAAATATACTCAAGAAGAATTGTACCCAGAATATATAGAGGGACTGAGATAAATACATCTGGTGCAATGTATGAAAAGGAAAGCACTCTCCAACCCTGATGGACAAATGGAAGGAATTCCCTCCCAGCTGTTCCCCTCTATGTTCCTCCCACTCACCCATTTGACACGTAACCCATTTTCAAGGTAAATCTCAGGCTTCAGGAGATGCAGAAGCGTCCATTAAATAGAGCAGCTAAAACTAATTCCCAGCCAAATAAAATGGAAGTATTATTGCGAAAAACTCATCAGAGGGTCATTTTTACAAAACAGCAGTACCCCAGGTAACTCTCGGCACTTGCAAAGTTATTATAAAGTCACTCCTCTGCACAGAGGTGACCTTCTTTACTTCGATGGCTGGGACCTCTCTCAGGTTCCCTTCTACTAAATGCTTTGACCCATAGCTCCCACCAAACTCTCACAGTTGAAAGAAATACCAATATAACAAATGCAAACTTTAGAAATATAAAATGCTCTTCCCCATCCTACCTAGGACTAAACAGTTTGGGGTTTGTCTGATGTTTTGTCATGATTAGTCTGGGGTTATAAAATTTTGGAAAAAATGCCACAGACAGGAAGTGGCCTGCTCATCTCATCTCGTCAGGGGGTAGATGACATCAACATGACTTATCACTGGTGACACCAACCTCCAGCACTTGGTTAAGGTAGTGATTTTCAGTTTTCTCCACAGTCAGCCACTATTGTTCTCTTTGTTCTCTCCTTTGGTAGTGAGCCCAAAAGGGGAGGGGATTTAGCGCCACCTTCTGGAGCCAGTAGCACCTGCACATATTATTCACCAGGCTGAAGGAAGATCTATCTCTTCTCCCTGCAGACTAAGCAGTTCTAACAGGGACCTTAGCATACTTGTCAGTGTTTCTAAGACTAGGTTTTCATGATTTTATGATTTCCTGCTTTGTTTTATCCAATAACTCTCCTGCACCTCAGCAGGCTTCACTCAATACTGCATTCCTCAGGATAGAAGGGGTATCTGGGGACCCTCCTCTCCAAGCCCTCGGTGCTTCTGCAGCTTTAGAACTTTCACCAAGACAAACTGGGAGGACTTCAGAGATGGGATTTGGCCGATTCAAACATAGTGATTTCCTTCCTCTCCCCCCCACTCAATTTAGTGCTTGTCTACATTATATATTCATTTACCAAACTAATGTCTTCCAAATACCTACCATATTACTGCCACTGTTTTGGAGCCGAGGGCATTTCTATGAACAAGAATCTAGATTGATGCCCTCTTGTTTAAGTAATTAGTGAGGAAGGAAGACAAATTCTAGCATGTAAATAAATAAAAGTAAATACAGATTAAAATAAATTCTATAATAGAAATAAAATCAGCAGAACTTTGGGTTTAAATGACAAAGAACAGTAACTGAGAAGAGTGCTTTACACATTTACACAGTGTTTGAGTATTGAGTGCTGAACAGATTCTTTGAGTGACATGAACAATGGCAAATAAATAGATTTAAATAATAATAAAAGACAGCAGCATCCAAAGTTAACTGTGATCATAACGTGTAATTAACAAGTAATTGGCCAACTACATGGACATTCATATTTGTGTTTCTAGCAAGCATAATTGAACATAATTCATCAGATAGTCTGTCACATGCACAATTTGCCGATATCCTTGGATTGCTTCACTATTCTGAGTTAGACTAATTTTTATAGAACATCTTGACGTGAGGATAATCTTCAACTGCCAGAAATGGGGCAGCACACAGGGAGCTGGAAACAAATTTGTAACCAGCATGGTTTGACCTAGGGAAAAATAATTATGACAAAATGTTGGCACCAGGTGCAAAGAAGAATGATAAACCTAGATTTGATACCAACTAATGGTCAGGAATGAGACAAAGTACCATGTCTAATGCAATAGAGTAGGATATCAAAACACATGAGTGAAGATGACAAAGGGTGTCATTGTTATAAATCATGGACATCTAAGAAATACCATAACATAAGAAAGAGGCAGGGAAAAAACTAGACTAAGAGCTTAGTTTCCCCACCTAATGGCTGGGTTTCAAATCCATTTCAGAAGGAAAGTTGGTGGAAGAATAAATAGAAGGAACAGTTTCTAATGGACTCGTGCAGTGAAGGATCTAAGGGGAATATGCAGTTCAGGCACACCTAGGCATGGCTGAGTGCCACCCAAGAGTACAGAAGCCCTGAGGCACATCAACCATAACCGGTTGAGAGTGTGAATTACCTATTTCCATATCTGTGTTGGTTAAGTTCATGGATCTTCTTGGCTAGGTGATGGTGGTCAGTTGTTTGATCAAGGCAGCTCTGGCCTGATTGTTACTGTGGCAGTATTTTGTGGATTTAAATCATTGGTGAGTTGACTGCATCAGTGGTGATTACATCCACAATCAACAAAGGAGATTGTCTTCAGCAATGAGGGAGTCTCCCCCAATCAGTTAAAGGCCTAAAAAAGAGTAGTGATGATTCAGCAGCCAGAAGGAAGAATTTTTATCTCTATTCTGCCCGCCAGTTCCTTCTGGGGAATTCATCAAAAACCTTCCTTAGAATTCTCAGCTTGTGGCCTCTGCTCTATGGAAATTGAACTTGCCAATGCCCACAGTCCTATGAGTGAATTCTTAAATAGTTCTCATAATGCTTACATTATATATAGATATAATATATCTTGTCAATTCTGCTTCCCTGGAAAACCCTGACAGACACAAGGTCTTACTCTCATTGTTCTATGAAAGGTTTAGCATAAAAGTGGTGCATCACCATGGGGAACTTGGAGAGACCACGGTATTCATTTCCTTTCTATATTTCCATTATTTGAATGCACATGAAGTTTTCACTGTTCATTATTTTATTTATTCATTCCTGCATTTGTTCAACAAACATCTATGGTTCTAATCTGTAAGACCAGACTACGCCATCTATGCATGTCTGTTGAGAGAAAACTCAGTCATAATCTCCACTGTTTATGGTAGAAGAGCAGCTATTCATATTTTAGCAAAATGCTGAAGCTGTACAAATAATGTCCATTTGGGAATTAAACTTACGATGGGCAAAAGCCCAGGGCCAGCCTAAGGCAAAATCACTACAAAACTGAAAAAGAAAAAAGAGTAAAAAACCTTTGTAGGAAATGAGAGCAGCTTTATTTTTTAAATTTGAAACCAGTTTTATTACTATTGCATGTGAATATCTTCTTGAATTACAAATACATTCTATAGGTGTACAAAACAATACATATTGGTAAGGGAGGAGGTAGTTGATAAAGAGACAAATAGCATTCTTCCGGCTAGCAGAGCAGGCAAGAACAAATCATTATTGGGTGTCTATCTTGGCCAAGATACTATATTAGGTGGTTCACATAGGGCATTACATTCAATTTTCACTACCATTATATGCGAGAGGAATTCAGTTCCTCTTCAATCACTTTAACACAGAAGACTTAATCATCTTCAGGATATCTGCATGAGTTATAATAATGCTTAATTTTGCTGTGACATATTCTGATTCATATTTACTTTGACAGCAGAACCCATAACAAAATGATTTCTTATGTTGGAAAGTTTGGCTGGTTGATGACGTAGCATCAGCACTTCACTCTGTATCATAGCTCTCCTCTTCTCTTCATAAGAACTCATACAAAGTGTAAACAGCCAAAAATCAAGGGAAACAAAACACTTTACTGTTTGAAAAATGGCTTTGAAAAAAATCTGCTAAGATATTGGTCACTTGTATATGGAAACATTAAGATGAGAACATGGTACTTATGTATTTTTTAAAAATGTGTTCTGCCATTTTACGTTGGAGAGGGTATTCCATAATGGTCTAATAGAACTTTAGAATTCAAGAAGTTTCCGTGACTCTCAAAGCCATGCTGCATTATTATTCCCATTTTCCAGGTGAAGAAACAGAAGCATAGAGAGCACAGGTGGAGAGCATGTTGGTCACATGGCCGGCCAGTAGACGGAAGGGGTCTGTGAGCCTCTACAGCATATGCCCTGTCGGCACTGCCGCTAGGGACTCTAGTTGAGTTGGAGAAGAGCTAGAAAGAATCTTCCCTCCCGAAGGTCTCTTCTGTGATGCTCTTCCATCCCTCCCGTTTTTTTAATCAGACAAAAGATTCATTTTCATTTATAACAAAGTTGTCAACCAGGAGCAGTAAGACAATCCCAATGTGGATGTGGGTTAATGAAGACCTAAGGGAGAAATCAAAATGAAAAGGAATGCCATAGAACTTTTAAAAACAAAGGTTTTTCCCTGTCTTGGGAGCATTAAAGTTCTGATCTATAAATGTCACATACAATAAATAAATTGCACGGTACTGAGATCATTCACCTTGGGAGAAGTTAAGCAATGTGGGGACTCCAAGCTGTCACTTTTGAAAACTGCGAGACTAACCTAAAGCTTCACCTCTAACATTCAAGATGGAGAAGCTAAAAAGTTAAATGAAATGGCTGGATGATGCTTTCAGTGGAATTGATACCTTTAGTTTAAATTATTGCTGGTGGAAGAATATACCGAGACAAATCACTATTTTTTTTTTAATTGACTTGAACTAGTTCTCAAATAAGGTTTGACAACCTACAACTTGTCCATGAAAATGGAAATTCTGCCAAGGAATCTGGGCTCTATTCTGTAAGTTAAAGCTGGGGTAAGGAAGTTATTTAGAATTTTAAAAAGGATTAACTCTTCCAAGAATAGTTCCTATTTCACTCCACTCCTTATATGTTTCCACATCACCTTGTACTTGTCTCTACAGTACTATATTTTACAATTGTGGTGTAATGATTTGCCCTTTTCTACAGCCACTCAATGTGAGTTTTCTGAGGATGGAAACTGAATCCTCTTCACTGCTGCAGCAGCACATGACATGGCACATGCCACATTACGAAATCTCAATTATTGCCCAGATGAGTTATTGGGTATTTGTTTCAGGAAGTTATCAGGCAGCTTGGAAACTGGATTGAAGTGGGGTGAATTGGAAGCAGGAAGAACTTTGGGGATAGTGCTATTGAGGTGGGGAGAGATAAAGCTGGTGTGAATTAAAGCAGCAGCAACAAGGCAGTGACTGTGAGATCAGAAAGAAGTCAGTGGATTGGAGTGTTTTAGTAAGTATAATCAAAATCGCTGCGTGACTAGATAAAAAGGAAAGAAGGGAAAGAAAGTATTGAGGTTTATGCTTGTTTTTTTTTTTTTCTGGGTGACTACAAGGTGGGGTGCAATTAATCAACATCAGCGATGCAAAGGAAGAAGCAAATTTGGAGACTCAGGATAATGATTTTTAAAACTTAATGGTTTTATGTCTTATATGCAAGTTTTAATGCCCTGGGTAATATTTCTAATTCACCACCCACTACAGCACATCCCCAAGAGGACTTAAATAGTTTTTGCCTTAACTTCTCATCCTTTCCTCTTTACAAAGTCACACTTTCATTATGAACAAAGTAGTACATTACTTTTTAAGGATAAGTTAGTTTCCTTGCCAAATGTATTTTCATGGAGCAAGTCCTTTTGAATTATTTATATGAAATTATTTTAGCTTTGTTTCCATGACTGAAAATAACTGTTGCTCTCAGTCTCCTTGGCAGTTTCCCAGAGAAGATGTACAGCCATATCCCAGAGTGCACCAGTCAATCAATCACCCTTGATGGGTTTTGATGACTTGGTGACATCATAATCATCATTGCTATCCTCTAAGTGACTTGCTTCTAGTGCCATGGTGTGCTGGTTTGAACTTGTGGACCCCAGGAAAGCCATGTCCTTTAATCCTCACTCAGTATTGTTGGGTGGGAGTTGTTTTAATTATCCATGGAGATGTGACCCACCCATTGTGGGTGGTAACTTTTGATTATATGATTTCCACGGAGGTATGTCTCCACCCATTCAACGTAAGGTTGCTTATTGGTTCCCTTTAAGAGAGAACTATTTTGGAAAAAGACAGAGCCTGTGAAGCCAGAAGCCTTTGGAGATGAAGAAGGAAAACACCCTCAGGGGAGATTCATGAAACAAGAAGCCTGGAGAGAAAGCTAGCAGATGCCACCATGTTCACCATGTGCCTTTCTAGTGGAGAGAGAAACC
Source organism: Tamandua tetradactyla (assembly GCF_023851605.1). Lineage (NCBI taxonomy): Eukaryota > Metazoa > Chordata > Mammalia > Pilosa > Myrmecophagidae > Tamandua > Tamandua tetradactyla. The sequence goes on along the minus strand of NC_135343.1, from coordinate 50,386,959 downwards.
CTGAATGCCATTGGACTTCTTGAACCCAAATATCTTTCTCTATATGCCTTAGATTGGATATTTTTCTTAGATTGGACATTTTTATAGCCTTGCTTTAGTTAGGACATTTTCTTACCTTAGAACTGTGGACTTGCAACTTTATAAATTTCCGCTTTTAAAAGCCATTCTTTTTCCTGGTATATTGCATTCTGGCAGCTAGCAAACTAAAACAGATTTTGGTACCAGAGAACTGGGGTGCTGCTGCAGTTGACAAAATTGACTAGTGGCTTTGGCTGGAAAATAGAGTTTAAAAGCCATGAACTTGGATAGTTAGCAGAAGAGATTTCCAAATTAAATGTGTAAAGTGCAGCCTGGGTTTTCCTTGCAGTTTATAGTGAAATGCTACAGGAAAGAGAAAAGCTGAGAACTAAACTCTTGGGTATAAAGAAACCAGAAATTGATGTTTTGAAAAATTCTGGGCTTCCAAGAAGGGAGACCCCAGAGAATAGTGCCCCACATGATGATTTCACCAAATGTGGAACAAGTCAGTCATTTCAGAAAAAGCCAGGATTGAAAGTGGAGTTATCCAGGACGGATTTGTGGAAACCCCTGCTTTCTGATGTGTATAATCCTTGCTTACTACATAGAAAGCCAACAAGAGTGCTGTGGGACCTGTATAAACAGAGTGGCTGCCATCTGGACTGAGGGGCTAGAAAAAGAACAATGTGAAGATAAAATAACTTCAGAGGCAGAACTATGGGAACTAAAGTTTGGAGCCAAGAAACCTTGGACCAGGAGAGCAGACCCACCCAAGTACTTGGAGATGGTGAGTTTGCTCCCAAGGCAAAGATGGACCTTCCACTCATTGTAGTGGAAGAGTGGTGCCACATTGGACTTAGGAGATGGGGGATCACATTCCTTGGGGATTGGGGAGAGCCTAGTTGCCACCACATGGAGGGGTTGAGTGTGTGCCCTGGAGATGGCAGAGAATCCAGGTGCAGCCCTGATGCTTAGAGAGGGTGGAGCAGAGAAAAAGTTGGTCTCCCCAATGTCCCCCAAGGTTGCATTGAGAGAAAGGCGGGCCACTGTCTAAGTCCTTGAAAAGTGTGGGACTGCTGCTTTCTAAAGTCCCAAAGATAAATAACTCTCAGACTTTGACATCTAATGGACTTTGCCCTGCAGGTTTTAGAAAGTGCTTGGGTCTGGTGATCCCTGTGTTCCTTCCAATTTCTCCCTATGGAAATGGGAATGTTTATCCTATGACTATTCCTCCTTTATATGTTGGCAGCAAATAACTTGTTCTGAGTTTTACAAGTCCAGAGCCAGAGGAAAATTTTGACTCAAGACAAACTTTGATGAGATTTCGTACTGTTTCTGACTTTGTATTGTATTTGCATTATTACTGAAATAGTTTAAGGCTTTCTGATATTGTGATGGAATGAATATTTTTTGCATTTGGAAGGAACATGCCTTTTTGTAGTACAAAGGGTAGGATGTGCTGGTTTGAATTTTTGGACCCCAGGAAAGCCATGTCCTTTAATTCTCACTTAGTATTGTTGGGTGGGATTTGTTTTAATTATCGATGGAGATGTGACCCACTGAACTATGAGTGATAATTTTGATTAGATGATTTCAAAGTTAGCAGATGCCACCGTGTTCACCATGTGCCTTTCTAGTTGAGAGAGAAACCCTGAATGTCATAAGCCTTCTTGAACCCAAGTATCTTTCCCTGGATGCCTTAGATTGGACATTTTTATAGCCTTGCTTTAGTTAGGACATTTTCTTACCTTAGAACTGTGGACTTGCAACTTAATAAATTCTCCTTTTTAAAAGCCATTCTGTTTCTGGTATATTGCATTCTGGCAGCTGCAAACTAGAACACATGATGTAATGGGAAGGGTAGAAATATGGAAGCAAGACAAATCTGTGTTTCAATCCCAGCCTCAGAGCATTCACTTAATCTCTATAAGCCTCAGTTTCTCTCTCTATAATAACTCCTTCCTCTTCATGTTGATACAAGGAAGAAATGAAATAATGTAGGAGGAAATTTCAATCACAGGTTTCCAATGATCTGTCTTCATGCTAGTTCAATAGTTGCTTACGCTTACATGTTCAAAGATTTGTTTCTTATATAAATGAAATGTCAAATTTGTGGCTAACTATATAGTGCAAACAAAAAGATACCAAAATGATGGATGGAAAACATTTTACGTTATTTTTTTAATGTGTAGGTAACACTAAGCTTGCAAAAGGTTGAATATATTTTTACAAAAGTATCAGAATTCAAAAGTATTTCAACATGCTGAAATAGTAAGTTGGAAGACATAAGACCTTTAATTCAGTAAAAATTGGAGTTGCCAGAAATTACAAAAGGCCTAGGGATTTTGAGTTGATTCCTCAGCTAGTTGAACACAAATATGGCTTCTTTGAAAAGAAATTCAGTCCTAATCTAAATCTGTATAGGTGGAAGTGTTCAGAACCTAGAGGGAAGATAACCCTACCCTCACTGTGATTGACATTCATCAGACATCAGACATTAGAAGAAGAGGGAGAATTATCACAGCGAAAAGTTTGAAAATCAAGTATCATATGAGGAATAGTCAAGGAATTATGGAAGCATAAGGCAAATATCAATTTTATCTTCTATTGAATTGGTTGGGAGAGCAGAATACTCTCTACTCTCCTATTCTAGTCATTTACCAAAGCCTTACAAGCCACCCCAAAACTTCATAGTGTGAAGCAACTTGCTTGCTTTTATGCTTGTGGAATCTGGGTTGAGAATTCAGACGCAACCCCCCAGGGATGGCCCTGCTTTTCTCCGCAAAGTCAGCTGGGATGGATTGAATGGTGCAGGGAAACTCAAATGGCTGGCAGAAAACCCAGCTGGGACAGAAGAAGCCACGTCCAGGAAAGTTTCCTTCCTAACAGGTCTGGCACCTAGCCTGACAGGTCTGGCACCTAGCCTTGGATGGCAGAAAGATGGGCTCAGCTGTACTGTAAACCTCAGCACTTATACATGGCCTCTCCGGAATGGTGGATTCAAGTTAACCAAACTTCTAACATGGTAGCTCTGGGCTCCAAAAGTGAGTGCTCCAGGGAACATGTCAGAATCTTTGTAGTCCTGCATGATCAACCTTGGAAGTTGCAAAATGTTCCTCCTGCTTACTCTTTTATTTGGAGCTCTCAGAGAAATCACCTAAATTCTATGGAAATGAATGTGAATCCCACCTTTCAATGGGAAGAGTATCAGAAATTTCCAATCATATTTTAAAACAATCAAAAATTTTAAGACATTATTATTTCCTATCTTATATCTAGGTTAAAGTGAGGCAGATTTTGGCTCAAAGCAAAAAAAAAAAAAAAGCGCGCACACACACACACACACACACACAACAAAAAAACTTACCTTATACCTAGAATAACTAGAAGCTAAAAGAGGAGAGTACCCACCCTAAAACATAATTGTTCCATATATTGAAGAGCAATGGAATTTAGGAAGACAAATATGTCATTATTCTGTGAATCTCAGAAGAGCCAAAAACTTTGGAATTTGTATCACTACCACTCATTGTTCGCAGTATACAAAACAGACTGTCATGTGACTGATGTCTTGAGCTAAAAGTTGTGAGATTGTTTTTAGAGTAATTCCAAAAAAAGAGGAGAGAGGTCAAGTGAGAATGAATTAATATTGACAAGTGGATCATCATCAGAGAGAAGTGTGGAAAACCATGAGAACCAATGTGTTCATTTGTGCTTGCTCCCAAATTAATACATTTTGGACTACTGCTTTTATACAAGAGGAGAATCATGGCAGGGAACTACATGGAATTCTGCTTCATGTTTTCTGAATAATCATCATTTTGGATATTGAATCTATTAATACAGAAGGAAAAACTTAAACTAGATTATTCTTTTCCCTGGATGCAATGCTAGGCTGGCTGACCTGAAAAAGGGTAGTAGGAGCATCTTTTACTTACAACTGTGAATGCACAGAGTTAGTTAGTTAGAACAGGATCATGAAAAGAGAGAGAGAATGCTAAAGGTTAGAGATGAAAAGCAGAATCAGGTCTAAATGACTTGATAACATCAATTCAACAAAGGTCTGAGCTATGTACCTGGAGCTGACACATAAAGTCGGGGGTTCAGAAGGTCCTGAAGTAATGAAGCGCAAATAACTGGTGGAAACTAAAGGGACTTTGGGTGAACACATGTCCGAGAATGGCTTTCAGGTGTTCTGTCCATGTAATTAGGCAGGATCCTCTTAGGAGGCAGGTAGAGCCCATGGAAAAAAGATCTGATAGGAATGGGGTGAGGAAGACTCGTGGCTTTATCTGAACCAGCAGAGGAAGCAAGAGTGGAAAATGGTAGTTTGGACCTGGTCAGCTGGACTAACTAAACCTACTGACCACAATATAGAAAGAGTTAAGATTGGAGGAAGAAAAATAATGGTGTCACCAAATCAAAGTCGTGTTCCACCTGTTGGTAGTCAAATATAAGATGCAGGCAAATATGAACAAGAGAGTTTGCAGACTAAATCTTTAGAAGGGCATCAGCCAATGTTTTCAGGTGGCTTTGTATGTGGATCAGGACAAGAGAGTTGAGAGAAGCCAGGTTGTCTGTGGTCATGAGGAACTAGATCCGGAATGGAGCAAGTGAGAGCTTTGTGGAGAGATAAGACATTTAGCTCTAAGGAACACAAACATTAACTGCCTCCTACACACATACCAGGACACTTTCCCAGGAAGTGTAATGTTATCACGTGGGATTGTTGTGAGAAATTCATTTGCAATTTCAAAGTAGATAGAGCAACTTGTATGAAAAAGAAAGCCCCAAATAAATCTTGGTTAAATAAAATATCTTTCCGAAGTTGTTTCCTGTTAGTTTCCTGAGTATTTTCATCCAGGTGTCCTTCATTACATGGGCTGCTTGCATCTGGCTTTTATATTCGGGTTACTATATTTAGATGTTTTAATTGACTCCTCTCACAGGGCAAGGTGTGTGACTCAGTCATTACTCTCCATTAGCACATCGTTCACTGTAATTTGCTCTTCAGGGTTTAGTGACTTTGCTTGGTTGGTTAAGTTTGCCTGAACAGACAAGCCTACACTTTGCAACTATGAAGTATACCAAGAAAAGCAAATTAATAGGGTCTGTTTGTAAGAGTTTGAAGAGAAATGACCAGGTAAAATTTGAGTGAATTCAAGTAATGCAAGTCATATCTGAATTTAAGCCCAATAATCTTGACACTATTTTAATTGCAGTTTTGCAAAATATCTTTTTTTGTACCTGCCCCTCCAAGTCTGTTTTTCTTTCTGTTTTGCGTTACTTATGAAAATATCATCATTTAAGAAGAATTTTAATTTTCAAAAGGGGGTTAATTGATCTGTTACTTTGATCTAATTAGTTTAATTAAATGGGTTTGCATCATATCCTTGGCTAAAACTAGATTATTTGAAAAATAAACAATTCTGTTGATATTGAAGCTTCATAATTTTTTCATAGTTGCCATAGAGACAGACTAATAACGTCTAAATTATTTTCTTTCTTTTATTTTTTTTTTCAGTTTACATAACCACAAGTTAATTGAAAACATTTTGGAAAATGAACATAAGTATAAAGAAGAAAATAAGAATCACCTGTAATTGCTTTTTATGTAATATGAATTTTACATGCTTTCTTTAAGTCAATATATATATACAGAGAAAGACGCAGCTCAAGACACAGATGTTTGGAGATACAGAAAGGAATCACCCTGGGGAAAGGCGATGAAATCCAAAAGCCAGGAGGGAAAGCCAGCAGCCTGGCTACCACGTGACAGGGAAACCCAGGTGAATGCCAGCTGCCTTTCCTCTGAGGAACTGTAAATTTGTAACTAAATAAATCCCCTTATTAAAAGCTGATCCATCTCTGTTGGTGTATTGCATTCCAACAGCTTTAGCAAACTACGACAGATATGAACACACACATGCACATATATAATTATCTATAAACATATATAGAGAGAAATAGACCACATATATGATATTGGGTATTATTTTCAAAACATAATTCTACATTGATTTAACATATCATGCGAATACATGTATAAATAACTCTTATAACTGAACTCTTTGAATATTTTCATTTCAGAGGGAGTAAATCTCTGTTTCGTATTTTGTATTTTTACTTCTCAAGGTAAAACCGTGGCTAAGATGTATGGCTCTATTTCATGCTTTTCAATACCTTCCTTTAACATTTTCCCACTGAAATGGACAAAGTATAACCATAATGAAAAAAAACAGGTATAAATCTGTTGATATTTCCATATGTATGCCAAAAAGCATGAGGAAATTATACAAAATATATAACAAGATCAGGAGAAGAAAACCATTGACAACAGAGCTTGAGAAGGTATTCATAGACATGTTCACCCAGTGACTTAAGGCCTAGATCAGAAAGTAGCAAATTATCCTCAATTCAGTCTGATAATGAGAATATAGGCACATGAATATGCCTAGTTGCAAATAAGCCTGGGAAGTTTGTTTCCTAGCTGCTTTGAGAAGTTCTACTTTCAGTCACAACTTTATTACTTTGGAACAAGGAAGAATGGATCTCAGCAATCAATCTACTGTGATGCCACACTATGTAATTATTATTCAAAGCAGAAAAGATATTTTAATGACTACTTTTTTGTTCTCTATAATTTAAATCCCCCCTTTTTCTAAATGAAATCAAGTGCCTATAAAAGGCACGTCTTTAGGAGACAGTGTGCCCAATAAAGGAAAGATTTAAGAGATCTAATGACTGTTGTAGAGTGAATGCTTTGGACTTTTGACTATGCCAGAGACATGGAGTTAAAATTGATAAGCTCAAGGCATCAAATTTTGAGCTCAAGGGTCAGAGAGAGAATCAAAAATCTTCTCTGACAGCTGTGAGAAAATCTCTTATTTACTACAGGGCTGGCTTTGTGGGAATAAAACCCACACATCTTCTACTGATTTTTTTTTTAATTTAGCTATACATATATATTTTTAATTTCCTAGAAAGCTTTCCTTTTTCCCTAATCATTCCTTTTTAAAACTTATCCTGATCTTGTTAGATGGATGAAAGTTTAAATATTCTTCTTCTCCCTGAATTATCTTATATGTTCAAGAATCTTTTTAAGTGTATTATTTTTTTCATACTTCACGCATTTATCAAATGTGTAATTATCCCTACTCTGCCCCTTGTAATTTTTCAATGAGAAACGAGAGGCTAGAAAAATCACCAAAAATAGGAGGACAGAAAAATGGCCAAGGAAGCACTTTGGATAACGATGCTTGGCAGGGTACTTTAGGATGAGAGGCTGATTCCCTGGGCTTTATGCTCAGCATTCCCCAAAGACCAGTGGGAGGTGTGGTTTTATTCTTGGGTCCCAACAAGAACCCGAGGCCATTTACTCAATTTTTAGAAACTTCTAACCTTACTTAAGAAAAAGTGCCCAGCGTGGGCCATTAGATGTGAGCAGAAAAGTGGGGGATGTCTTACACCATCTATAGACCCTGCAGCATCCTGGTCCCGGGCTCTTCTCATTCTAAATCTCCTTCTGACCTGCTCCAGCCTGCCCTGGGTTCTTATTTTGAGCAGATTCAGCTTTCCTCCATGGAAGCCAAGCTCAGAGAGCTGACGTGCTTCATTTTACATGTGCCGTGACCCGCACATCTCCTCTTCTACCTGCTGTCCTTCTTCCACAAATATCTTTAATATTGTTTATTTAGGCCTTATTTAATTATTTATTACACTTTTTTCCTCTCTCTCTCTTTTCTTTTTTTTGGTATGCCATATGGAGGGGGCCACATTTCATTCTTTTTCCCATAAAATGTGGCCCCCACCATATAGCATATTGCAGCACCATTTGTTGAATTTTTGTTTGTTTGTTTGCTTTGGGAAATGCATGGTCCAGGAATTGAACCTGGGTCTCTCACATGGAGGGCAAGAATTCTACCACCAAACTACCCTTGCAACCCTGTTTTTTGCACTTTTAAGGAACTTCAGGTTAGATGAACTTTTAATAATGGACTAAGTCTTTCATTATTAAAATCGGTTACCTAACTTTTCATATACAAATAGAATGATACTATACATCTGTTTCAAAATTTTCTTTTCATTTAAACAGATATCAAAATATGGTTCCATTCCATAAACAATCTTCTGCAATTCTATTTTAATGATTATATAAAATGACATTTGATGGACTCACTAAAATCAATATACTTATTTGGAGTTAATTATTTTCACATTTTCCCCATTTTAAACTAAGATTAATACATTTTCTTGTAGTTATATCTTCATCCCTAGCCATAATTAAACTCTTGGGATAAATGTCTAGAAGTTAAATTACTAAGGGAATAGATATGCAGATTCAAAATTTGATATGTTGCCAAATTCTCATATAAAAAGCTGTGACTTGCTACAATTGAAAAAGAATACTTAATTCACCGGGTTTCATTCTTTGTGAAGGGGGCCAATATATGATAATGAAATAGATCCTATCATTATTTAATTTGTATTTATTTTACTGCTATACAGACTGAAGACCTTTTACATGTTTATTAATCATTAGTCATTTTTATTGGTGAATTCAAATTATCTGTCTACACTCTTAGCCTATATTTCTATTGGCTTATTCTCATTCTTCTAAATGATTTCATATATAGATCTCTGTATTTAAGAAAGCAATCCTTATTTCTCAATATTTTTCCAAATTTATATGCTGTTTAATATTTTAGTTGATTTTGATTGGTTGGTCTAAAAGGTGTCTTGTATAGAAAATATCTATTAATTTTTGCTTTATTTTATCTCCTTTAGCATCAAGCTTGGAAGTTTGTCCACTACTCAAATTATATAAGTAGTAACTTGTATTGTCTTATAGTATTTTTAATACTATATAAAAAAAATGGCCTCCACATCATCTTGAAAATCAGTGTGGGGGAGGGGGCATGGCAGTTACTCTCTTCTATTTCATTTCAATTGTAACTTTCATGAAATAGTGTGTGTGTGTGTGTGTGGTGTGTGTCTTTATTCTTGTGTGTGTGTGTGTGTCTTTATTCCTGAATGAAGCAACAACTGGCTATGTTTAGCATTTATAACAGCTATTGGAAGCCTGGGGGTCTTGGTGGATCGCTGCTCACCTTATATGGTGGCTGGTTTCTCTTCTCAAATAAACACCAAAGACATATGCATGATGCCCATCTGATTTCAAGCTCTAAAATGCTTCATAACAGTTTCACACCAGCACACACCAGCCTCTGGATGCCAAAAAGACATGTTCTTTCCATATGCAAAATGCATTTATTCCATCATAATATCACAAAACCTTTAAATCATTTCAGTAACAACATTTAGTGCAAAATCTTATCAAAATCAGTAAAGGCATAGTCTCTCCTAAGCCAAAATTCTTCTCTGGCTGTAAACCTGTAAAGTTTAAAACAAGTTTATCTATTTCCAATATACAAAGGAGGGACAGTCATAGGATAAAAGCTTCCATTTCCATATGTGGAAATTGGAAGAAAAACAAGGGTTATAAGACCCAAACAGTTCCGAAAATCTGCAAGGTCAACTTCATTAGGTTTTATGATCTGAAAGTCATCTATACAATGACATTTCATCCTCATAGCTTGAGAGGGAGACAGTCCCACCCTTCCAAGGGTTTATGCATCAGCCCTGTGCTCTCTAACCACAGGGGTGAGGATTCCAACATCTCTAACCATCTCTAACGCAATGTCCTTGTTCTCACCCTCCTCGAGCATCTGGGTGGCAGCCGAACTGTCGGTCATCTTCGGTGCACACTCTCAACCCTGTTAAAGCTGTGGGGTGGTGGCAGTGCTCACCCCAATACCTTGGGAATGTGCTCCAGCTTCTCTGAGGCCTGGAGTAGCAGCATTCTTCCTGAATAATGGGGTGACCAGGTTTCCCTCAATTTCCCAACTATCTGAGGGCCCTGAGGTGGTACCACACTTCCTGGAAAATGGGCAGAAAGTCTGGCCTCTGCAAACTTCAAGGCATATGCTCCCTCTCCATGTGAACAAGTGGTTTTTACACTCCCCTGACCTGAGATTTCTTGGCTCCAGACTTTACCTTCCACACTTCTGTCTTTGAAGTCATTTTCCCTTATGTCTGTCCCTTTTAGTCCAGGTTAGCAGTGGTTCCATTCATGCAGATCTTGCAAAAAACGTGTCTGCTTCACATGCAACACACAAAGGTCCTAACTGTCAGACAATAGGACTTTCCACAAGTCTTTTCTGGATAATTCCATATACAATATTGACTTATCCCGAAATTGCTGACTGGTTCTGTGTTGGCCTAACTCTTCACATGAGGCACTGTTATCTGAGGTCTCACTTTCTGGAGGCTCAGAATTTTCCAAACTATCAATTTCTGGTTTCTTTGTATCTAAGAGTTCAGTTCTCAGCTTATCCCTTTCCTCTCATATTTTACAATAAGCTGCAAGGAGAAGCCAGATAACACTTTTCATATGTGATTTGGTAGTCTCTTTAGCTAAGTATCCAAACTCATCACTTTCAAATTCTGCCTCCCATCTGACACCAGGACTCAATTTTGCCAAATTCTATGCCACTTTAAAATGAGGATTACTCTTCTTCCAGTTGGCCATGACACGTTCATTATTTCTGTCTAAAGTCTCATGAGAAATACCTTCAGCACCCCTATTTCTACTAACAGTCTCTTCAAAGCAATCTAGGCCTTTCCTATCAAGCACCTCACAATTATTCCAAAATCTCTCCCTTATCTATTCATAAAGCCATTTCAGCAGCTTTGGTATGTGCAAATCACAGCACCCCACTTCTCTGATATCAAAATTTGTTTCAATTTGCTAGAGCTGCCAGAATGCAGTATATCAGAAATGAGTTGTCTTTTATAATAGGTATTTATTAGTTTAAAATTTTACAACTCTAAGGCCATTAAAATTTCCAAACGAAGGCATCAAGAGGAAGATACATTCTCTGAAGAAAGGCTTCTGGCATCTAGAGTTCCCTGTACATGGGAAGGCACATGGCCAGCGTCTGCTGGACCTTCTCTCCTGGGTTTCTTGACCTTCAGGTTGTGGCTTCATTGGCTCTTTCTCTTAGCTCTTGAGGTCTTTTTGCTTCTCTGGGCATTTCTCTCCCTCCAAGATCCCTCAGCTTTTCTTTTATCCTATCATAAAGGATTCCAATAAAGGATCTAAGACCCACCTTGAACGGGCTGGGTGACATCTCAGTTGAAATAACCCAATCAAAATTTCCCACCCGCAATAGGTCTACACCCGCAGGAATGGATTAAAAGAGCATGGTCTTTTATGCAGTACATAACAGCTTCAAACCTGTGCAGCATTCAATGTTACTTACTTTAATGTTTAGCAAATCTGTCTTTAAAGAGGGAAGAGAAATCTGATGTAGAACACAGATCAATGTTTAATATGGGCTTTTGTTCAATTCCAAGGTTTTGGAATTGGACAACACTGGATTCAAATCTTGGCTTGATCTCGTTCTGTTGACCAGACTTTAGGAAATTATCTTGAATTCTTTCTGGGTCTCAGCCTTCTTACCTGTGAAGGTTAAATGAGATCAAGGCCTGACAGTGGCTAAATGTCCAATAACCACAGCTATTACTATTACTATTATTGATTTTCTTCAAATACCACTTTATATAGAGCACTGCTACTCAAAATGTGGTCTCCAGACCAGCAGCAACTGTATTTTCTGGGAATTTATTAGGATAAAAATTCATGGGCCCCATTCCGTGTCTGCTAAATGAGAAATCAGGGAGCTGGGGCCCAGCAATCTGATTTAATAAGCCTTCCAAGTTATTCTGATGCACACTCAAGTTTAAGATCCACTGATTTATATTATACTGTTGCTAGTATAAAATTTCCAATACGTTTCTTCAGTGGACAAAGTACAATGAAAAATAATTGTGGCAGCCACATATAACAAAATAACTATATGCATGAACTGAATGGATATGTTAGCAATATTTACCAGGATAAGCTAATGATGGGGAAGCATTTTTCTAAGCACTGAAATGCTAATCTGCAACACTGGAATTATATACCATTCAGCACATCATCACTTTGTATAAATAAGGTCTACTCTACTATATTTTTTGTGTGTTTCAGTCACAGGCAAATAGTTTGGAGTTTTTCCATGTCACTCTCTCTTCAGTCTCTATCTTTTTAAAGAGAGATACATTTTTCACTAAACTGTTTTGACCGCACATTAAGAAAATATGAGCTGGCTTACACCAGTGAGCAGCTATCACGTATGGAGAGAGCTGTGATGGCTATGACTTCTTATACTGTGCTTAGTAAAATGCCTTCCCAGAAAATTAATACGTGGATTCTATGGTTTCAATTTCCCTGCATTATAAGAATCAGCTCAAGCTGGTGACTGCAGTCTTAGAGGTCAGCAGACAGTATTAATAGATAGCTATTAGTATGGCAGCTACATTCAGGAGAAGTTTGAACCCACTGGTTGGAAAAAAATCCATGGCAAAATGTACAGGAAACTTTCTGTAACTCCTCACAGTGTGAACTTTACTCAGGTTTTCAAATCTTACTTTTGCTTCTATCCCATTCCCATACCCACTGGGTTTTTGTATTTGAGTTTAAAACATTGCAGGACTCTATTGTTAAATCTTTATAAAAATTGCTCTTACTTTTTCACAACATTCAAGCAGTGGTGACTTTTGATAGAGCATAAGATAGAGAGTTTCCTTTGGAGACTGTTAAGCTAAAAAATTTCCTTTCTTTTCCCTAAGGTAATGCAGAGATTTTATCACTCACTTTCCAAAGTCCTTAATTTGATTCCCGAGAAGTAACCATTTTACATGCATTACGAAGTATTTGATGAGAATCTACTCGTTCTAAAGCTATTAGAATAGTTCTCAATAACGCTAAAAAGTTTAAAAGTTGTGTTGGTTTCTTTCAGTGATTGTTTCAAAACTTGTGCTTCTCTTTGGAATACAGAGACAGCAATTGTCAATGAAATGTACTTGGGTTTTTATTACTACAGATTAGTTTCAAATTCCCAAACTGCCTGCAAAAATAATATTAGCTTTGAAAGAAAACCTGATATTTTTGAAAGAAAAACAAACAGATAAATGAAGTGTATATTTCAAGAGCAACAAATACTTTTAGTTTTTAAAATGACGTGCCCTTTGCAGGCTTCACACGACAAACTACTGAGCCAGCAGGGAAACATGCAACCGATAATGGCTTTTGGAGCCCAGAGCAAACATAGCTCAAAAGACTGCTTTATCATTTACTAACTGCATATCTTTGCACATGCCACCTGACCTCTGTAACTCTTAGCTCCCTCAATTGCAAAATATATTTACTGCATTTATATGATTAATTTAAAATGAGGCTTAAATATATGCAAATCACCTAGGTCCTGCTTTCTACACAGGGTGATGGGTGATGGCAAAAAATTGTTTACATACCCCTTTCCTTAATACAATAGCTTTCAATCATAGATGCACGGTGAATTTTAAAAATACTGATTCTCTCAGCCTGACTCTCAAAGATTCTGATTAAATCGTTATGGGGTAGGTTCAAGGCATCTATAGTTCATAAAGCTCTCTTGGGGGAGTTTCAATGAGAAACCGAGGTGCAGAATCACTCTAGGAAACTATCTGTTCTCAAACTTTCATGGGCTTCATAAATTCTGTGGGCATTTTAAAAAATGTATGTCCCTGACCCTGAGTCAATAAGATGGAACAAACTTCAGGAAGGTATTTCGGTGTCGCTAAGTGTTTGAAAGTGCTCCACGTGTCACCTTAATTCTGCCTTAGTTTCGTAATAGCTTCTAAGTAACTCTTCCATATTTTCTTATTTGATCGCACTTCTGTGAAGTACATATGGCAAAACTGTCATCCCTAGTGATGGATAAAAATACTTCAGCTTAGGAAAACTAAATAAACTTACCGTTATCACCCAGCAAATGACAAGGCTAATACTCGCAAGTTGTATAACACTAATTAATAGTGTATTTTATCAAGGGCTCACTACAGCTAGACACTGTGCTAAGAGATTTGCATTATTTTTTAATATCCAACTGAGTTATGCAACTACTGTTATTTTAACCCTACTTTTTGTTTAATTAAATAAGCAAGGAAACTAAGGCTTAAAGGTGAAGAATAATTTGCTTGAGAGCATGCAGCTCCTAAATACCAAAGCTATGTGGCAACCGGCTCCAGCGTCCTTGCACCAAATGAACAATGTTTGACTTTCATGCCTGAAGGTCTAAACAGGTGCTCTTTCTGCTCCTTCACACTGCTCGGCAGCATCAGTGTCATCGTTAGACCGGATCTGCAGAATACTTTTCACTCTCTTTATTCCCAAGAAAGAGCAGTAGGGACAGATATGATTTCTTATTATTATTTTCTTGAACGATCTCACCCTGATTTTTTATTCTGGTACCCCAGGACGCAAAAGAGGTTTCTTCCTGAATTAATTGGGACTTTTGGGTTGCTACTGACTAAAGTCCAACACAAAGTTTAGATTTCAGAATTTGGGGGGTCATGGAAATTTGGAAAAATCCAAAGGTAGGGCTGGTTTTAGGTTTTGCTTAATGTAGTGAGAAATGAAACAACATTAGGAGGATCTGGCTTCGCCCAGCTCTTAAGCAGGAGAGGAAGCGTTGAAAGACAGTGGCTGTATCAGAAATGCTTTTCATGCCCAATTTATCTAGATGAAATCCAGCATATTGTGCTTTTTTATTTTCCTGATACAGCAGTATTGTTTTGACAGGCATAACGATTAAAATTGTAATTATACCTTAATTTTTAAAACACCTGGGGAACACTTTACAATTCATTAGGTGGTAATATTTTTCTATTTATTTTACTATCTGATATTTCTATTTATTTTAATATTTAATATTTTGGAGAATCCGAAAATCCATTACTTTCACAATTATGTCTCTCTATAAGGGTTTACTTGTGGAAAACTCCAAATAATAAATACAATTGTAGAGAATATAGAACATTATATTGAAAACAATATTATGATCATCCAAAAGACTGTTTCCACGCCCAGCTAATATTTTATAATTCTTTTTAAACTGAGGGAAAGCTATTTTTCCTTAGCATAATACTTTAATATGTATTCAGAGACTGTTCAGGCTCGTCTAACACCATAATTAATGAAAACAGCTGTTATTTTTTTCTGTTCCTATTACGCTTTTCATGTTTTCTTTTGTTACTCATGGTTCTTTAGTCAGAGAAGCCAGCTGAGACTCTGCATTTCCATGTTTCTTCCAAAGCTATTTCTCTTTCTACTCTAGTCAGAGTTTTTCCCTCCACTCTGATCTTCTCCTTGCCTTTTTGAAAGTGTTGCTTTAGAACTAGAAGTGTATGAAAATGAAATCTGCCCTCAGTTGAGGGAAAGAGATGAAATAAAAAGGATTGTATGACAGTTCTCTAGAACCATAAGATTCAATGCAACATGTCTCCATGAATTTTCAGCAAGTATTCTTTTTGCCTAGGGCAAAAATTATGAAACCATTATTTCATTTAATTTCTCTCTAACAGATGCTAACCCTATTTTATTTGAAATGATATAAATTTCTGCTTAGTTGGGACTTCTAGAAATGTACTTGAAATGTTTATCTACTTTTGATGCTTCTGTTGTAAAATTACACTTTCAAAAACAGGTCAAAATTTTCCAGGATCTGCCTGCAGAAGAAAGAATTCTAACAGTATTTTGTTTTTTCTGTCACTCCTGGATATGAAATGACTACTGCTTGCTCTGAATTAATCTACCCAAGAGGAAAAAGTCAATAGGATTTTAGAATTTTAAATATAAAGGGGACAGTAAGTAGCATTTATACAAAACTTTTTATTTCAAAATTGAACTAACTCCCACTCAAATCAATGGCACGATTTGTGTAAATCTGGGATGTCAGTTCATGGTTCAAAGGTGGCAAAAGCTAAGGGAAATGTTTTCTACTGGATTGAGTCTTGCTCTCTCAATTATCGTCTCTCATTTCAGCCATGGAAGAGGTCCGTGAACAATGAAGATGAGTCAGATACTGCATTTGTCCTGGGGAGGTTCATGCTTTAATAGTAGATACTGTGTGCAAATAAGCATTTACGATATGATGAATATTTCCATAGAAGTGTAAGAAATGAAAAATTAAGACAGAAATGGAAAAGATTACTTCTAATTGCCAGGTCAATGAAGAATTTTAAAGGAAAATGGGGTTTGATGTTTATATTGAAAAAGGTATAAATTATTCTGAGTGTAAATAAATGAAAAGCTACTAAGAGTAAAGGGAATATCCTATGCAAAGTTTTGAACTTTAGGAAACTAAGCAGCAATTCCTTGACCAGAATGTAAATTGTACAGGGAAGGGGAGAGTAGTGAGAGGTGGATGAAAATATGCAGCTTACGTATAACACAAGAGTGTTGGGTACTGGCCTTTAATGCAATGGAGAAGCAAAATAATCAGATTAGAAATTTTACTCAGAGTTTTCTCTTCTCGTTTTATTTTCTCCAATTCTTTCAACTGTGAGGATAACTACAAATTTTTATGTCTATTCAAGGCCTCTCTTTTTATTTCCATGAATGCTGGGCATTCAATATTAATTATACTGTATGAATTATTTTTGTCTCATCTGAGGTTCTATAATGTACTACTCCAGATATATGTTACTGACAACAATTGCCACCTGAAAAGCCACAGATTATTCCTGAAAAGCCACAGATTATTACTGTGTCCTAAATTTTTCCTGCTATCTCCAGCCAGCCAGAAGGCATTTTGGATCCAACAAAAGACAAAATTACTCTTAAGGTTGTCATCTTGACCTACCTGCAAACATGGAGCTGGTCCTCTGCTCATATTTATCTTTCTAAATAAAAAAACTTGGTTAGAAAAGAGATGTTTTCTAAACAGCACGCATGTGATATTTTCTGTAGTAAAATAAGGTTTGTTTTTTTTTTTCAGTGATACTGTTCAATCTAATTTGGGAGGGCAACAAACGTTTTCCATTGTGAAAATCAAGCAAAAGGAGAAGATTGTGCATGTCCCTCACCTCTGAGGTCCTAAGGAATTGGATTCACCGAATGGGGTAGAGTCCTGCGTATCATGGGCGTGTCACTTTGGGGTGTGAGAGCAATGTGATCAGACGGGTGATCAACAATGAATCCAGTCCCAACAAGTGTTTTTGGGAGAATAGTATTTGAGAAGTAACAACCTGGTAAAGAAATACTGCTTATTGTGAGCACAAAATAAGGGAATTGTGGTGCCAATGTGAACAGGTCCTGTAGAGTTATCAATGTTTAGGATATCACGATTATAAAAATAAAAACAAACAGGGAACCCTAAAGTAAAGTAAGCCATGGACTATAGTTAATAGTAAAAGTATATTCTTTCCGCAACGCTAACTAGTGCAAGGTGTTTCTAATAGGGGGGATATATAGGAACTCTATTTTCTGCATGATTCTTCTGCAGACCTACAACGTCACTAACAGTAAAAAATAAAAAAATATATACTGGTAGGAGATAGGGGTTAATTTAAATACACAGGGGTAAATTTAAATAAAGGGATTGAGTGTATTAAATAAAAGTTTTTCTAATTGGAATGTAGTTTACCTTCAATTGGATTTCAGCTCTATTACTCATAGTTAGTTACAGTTTTTCATCTATTAAATGATAACAAAAAAATTTACCTCACCAGTTTTGGGAGGATTGGATGAATTAACATATTTAACATATTCAGCACTTTAATTGCATCTGCTCAAGAAAGTTTCATTCCCCTTTCTCTTATATCCTTTGTTGGAGGATGTCTGAAATAATACCAATTAAATATAATTCAGTAGCAGAAATTGAAAATATCTTCTGAGCTATATTACTATTTATATACGAAACAGTTAAAACAATTTCGAACATAAGAATTAAATAGGGCCATTTTCCACCACAATGGAAGTATAAAGGTGACTTTAGGGAGTATAATTGCTATTTAAGCTGTCGTTATTTCTACATAGTTTGTAAATGATAGTTTTGTGCATGTAGCTTTATTATGAAAGGACAAAAGAATGTTATTTTCCTTTCTACTTCTATAAGAAAATAAATTGCCTACACTGATATTTATGTAGATATAATAAGCCTGTTGACCTGTCCACAATATGAATTTAAACATGTTACAATTCCAAATCATATGACTATCAATTATTTTACAATTAGGGGACAGTTTAAAATATATCAAAATTATTGATTTAGGGGCTGTTTTAGAAAAAACATATAAAACAAATAAGAAACAACAAAATATAATATATTCAGGTGCACAGGTGGTTCAGTGGTAGAATGCTCATCTTTCATGTGGGAGACCCGGGTTTGATTCCCGGATTATGCAACCCCCCCAAAAAAAGTAATGTATTCAATTTGCTATATAATATATAATATATAAATATACATCATTCTGTCTATGTCTTTACACTATATATATATATAATATTATATATGGTAAAAAGTATAGGATGTTGTTCTAATAACATTTATAGTGAAGAGGGAAAGTGTTTCCCACCTTTTGCTCCTGTGCTTATTGATTTCCTCTTATTTCTATGAATGCATTTGAGGTTTAGGGATGGTCAGTGATGCCCTTGCCTGTGTGTCATCACTGTCCCTTTTGCAAAGTGGAAACACAATCTGCTTATGCTGTGAAACAGATGATCCCTTTGAAGCCAATTCAGAATTCCCCTTGCTCTCTGCAGGTTGTTTGGATGAGGATTTAGGAACAAAGTCTGCCTCAAAGAGAAAATAAGAATCATACAAACTATTTCAAGCCAAACTGCTTCCTTGATGACTTGTGACACTGAAATACATTTTGTTGGCACTAATATAGATTAATTAACAATGGTACTATTCTATTTTCAGTACACTTACATAAATGAATTTTGTATAATTTATGCAAATTGCTATATATTCAGTTGAACCATTAAATCATTTCATTTCAAAATATCTATTCAGTTGAACTAATGAAGTTGTAGAACACTGTCAAATAATAGCAGGCTACAGAGACAGCTGTCAATATCATTCCACTGTGATTCATTTCTCACTAAGCAATGATTTTCATTGATCTTTAGGTGAATGGAAACAATGGCAGAGTAATTTTGCACAAATTTTGAAATGAGGAAATAAGTATAGAAAAGCCAATGATACTTTTGAGAAAAGCTGAAAATATGACACATCACATTTGAGTTTTTCAACTCACTGTTCATCTCTTCCTCTTCCCTCTTCCTTCCTGAACAAAAGCAGTTGGTTTTTATGTTCTCTTAATATTATGCCATTTTCCCTCCACCTAGGTTCAAAGCCTGGTGTTAACTCCTGGGTTCTTTCTTCTTTATATCCTGTGACACATCTGTCACCAATTTTGTCAGCTTTTTTTCCCCAATGTTCCACAAACATCCTTTCTCCTTATTCTTAGCTGCCAACGTATTTCAAATTAAACTCTCATTGGTAGCTATCTAGATTATTGTAACATTGTCGATGACTTCCTTACCACCAGTTTTCACCCACTCGACTGTTACCCTTGGATCTCAAGCATGCTATGATCGTGACCCTCTGTGCTAAAAACCTTTCAATGATGACTCTCAAATGACTTCCTGATAATTTCACACTGAAGATGCAAGAATTATGGTTCTGATTTAGCTTTACATTTTTTTGCTTTGTATCTCACCATTCCATAAGCAAGCAGTTACCGTCATAGTCTCTGGAGATATCATTATCCTCTTGTCCTTGCCATGCCTTCTACCAAGAACATCCTGCCCTTAGAGTCTCTAAGTGTGGATACTCTACTGAAAAGATCTCTTCCTAAGGTGATTTCTCAATATTTCTTTACTTACTTTACTGCACTACAATACGTTGGCTGCAATATATTCCACTCAATTATATAAGTTGTGTTTTTCTCTCTGAGGATAAATTAAAGAATGTAAATTTTTGCTTTTATATAGTATTAGTATAACCATTGCATAGTAGACCTTTATTTAAATGTACAAATGTCCATTTCATTTCATTATATATACGTAATATACATACATGTGCTTATACATGCACATTTCCTTTAATACTGATTTGCACTTGCTCTCTAGGCTTATGAGAACCTTGGACTTAAGACAGGAATCCTGTAATGTTCATCTTGTTAGAATAGGAGATCCCTCATTAACTCAGAGTATTAAATGAAACAGTTGAGTTAGTTACCAAATCGACAAAGAACCAGTTGAAATATATGTATGATTAGGGGCTTTATCATTTTGTTCTTAGATTAATTATATGGTTCATTATACTGGAATGTATGCTTACTTTCAAAGCCGTTTTTTTTCCCTTAGATTTTGGTTCTTGCCATCTCGTTTTATGTGCATTTTCTTTAAAATAAGAACTACATTTTATATATCTGACTTGTAGCAGACATATATATATATATATGTATATATCCAACAGAAATAAGAGAACTTTGCCCCAACAAAGAGACCAGATCTTAAAACAAAGATGACACACATCATATACCAGCGATTTCAGTGAATGGGAATTTGTTGAGGATATTTTTAGCACTCTGTGCAAAATTGACATAGTCTACCAAAAGTACCAAGGTCACTGGTATATAATTTTTTTCTAGGCTATAATTTTCTCTAGTCCATGTATTGCCCTGAGTAAAAGAGCTCAAGAAAATTAACTAAAAATCAAAGCACATGCTTACAAATCAACTTTGGACATTGAGAATGGGATCTCACCACCAAGTTCCTTATTTATTTTTAAACATATTATATTGTGAAATATAAAATATATGCAGAAAAATGATAGATTTCAAAGTATATTGTAACAAATATTTATAGAAAAAGCTTCAAATTATGGTTACAGTTCCACAACTTCAGGTATTTCCTTCTAGCTGCTCTAATACAACCAGAGACCAAGAAGAAATATCAATATAATGATTCAGTAGTCATACTCATTTGTTATATCCTATATTCTCTGTTACAACTCCTCCCTCTCACTTGATCCTTCTCACAGTCTTTAGGAATATTTAGGTAATGACCATTCTAAATTCTTCATATTGAGAAGGGGTGTCAATATTATGGGGTAAGGGAGTGCAACAGGTTGCTATTCTGGGAAAGACTGTACCTCTGGGTTTCAGAGTTTATCTGGCATAGGAACAATCTGGAGGTTTTAGGTTTCTGCAAAATAAATTAAGTGAAACTATTACATAGTCTTAGATAGAACCCTGGGTATTCTTTAGGATTTTCAGAAATACTGTTGGTTGGGGCTTAGCATACCATGACAATTTGCAATATCTGGCTGAAGCTTACATAGGAATAACTTCCAGAATGGCCTCTCAACTCTACTTGAAACTCTTAATGACTGAAACTTTATTTTGCTGCATTTCTTTTACCCCTTTTGGTCAAGAAAGCATTGTCTATCTTATGATGCCAGGGCCAGGCTCATCCGTACAAGTCATGTCCCATGTTGTCAGGAAGACTTACACCCCTGGAAATCATATCCCACATTAGGGGAGAGGGTAAAGGGTTTATTTGAAGAGTTGGGCTTATGGAGAGAGAGGCCACATCTGAGCAACAAAAGAGGTTCTCTGGAAATGACTCAGGCCTGATTATAGGTAGGCTTAGCTTCCCTGTTACAGAAATAAATTTCATAAGAACAAGCTTCAAGCTGGAGGACTTGGTCTGTTAATTTGATCTCCAATGCTTGAGAGAGTATCAGGAATTTCCCAGGTGGGGAAGTTTAATAGTTTCATTTTTTTCTCCAGTTCTCAAGGGACTTTGCAAATACCTTTTTTATTATCTGCCCAACGTACTTTGGAGTTTATCAGAGTATTACATTAAGCTATTCAGAATTACAAAATCTCATTCCTACTTTAGGCTCCATGTGTTTAGCTTGTTTAAATGAACTGGCCAGACAGGTTAACAGATTGTATGCTACAGAAAATTTTAATTTTGGATGAAATGAGCAACTCGTCTTTTGTTCTCATACAGTAGTTCTAAAACACAATCAATGCCATCCTTTACTCCATATTCTGATTAAACTTAGTCCAAACCGGATCAGGTATGTTCATATGTCTAATTGAATTTTTATCTCTTTTTTGGCTTAACAGTTGCTGTATAAAGTATTATTGAATTTCAGAGCAGCAAAACACTAATTTGGAGTCTTAGATTTCACCTGCGTACCCAAAGTTCCAGGGAAATACCAGGTTATACACACTGAGCACAACTTCTCAGCATTTAGAAATAACAATTAAAACTCAGGGATAAATGTGGCTGCTATAAGAGCTTACAATTTAGGCCCTAACCTTCTGATAAGTATTTTCCAAATGAGACCATACAATAATTATCCTTTTGTTTCTGGCTAATTTTGCTCCACATTATATCCTCAGGGTTCATTCACCTCATTGCATGCCTCACAACTTGATTCCTTTCTTTAAGAGCACTGTATTGTATTGTATAAATACACCATAGTTCACCGTTCTGCTCCTCAGTCAATGTGTCCTTTGGCCACCCCCCATCCATTGGATATCATGAATAATGCTACCATAAACATCAGTGTGCAAATGTCTATTTGACTCCCTGCTCTCGGTTCTTCTGAGTGTATTCCTAGTAACAGGATTGCTTAATCATATGGCTAGCCTATATCTAGCCTCTCGTGGATCCACTACATTACTCTCTGGAGGGGCTGCAACATTCTGCTACCCTACTAACATGGAATAGGTAAAGCCCTTGTTCTAGTTTGCTAGCTGCCAGAATGTGATATACCAAAATGGAACAGCTTTTAAAAAGAGGAATTTATTAAGTTGCTAGTTTACAGTTCTATGGCCCTGAAAAATGTCCCAATTAAAGCAAGCATATAAGAAAGTCCAAATTAAGGCACTAACAGAAGGTCACCTTCACTCAAGAAAGGCCGATGAAGTTCAGGGTTTCTCTCCCAGCTGGAAAGACACATGGTGAACATGGCAACATATGCTAATTTTCTCTCCAGGCTTCTTGTTTCATGAAGCTCCCCCAGGGGTGTATTTCTTCTTCATTTCCAAAGGTCTCTGGTTGCATGGGCTCTGGTCTTATCATTCTGGTGTTTTCTCCAAATGCTTCCCCTTTTAAAGGTTTCCAATAAAGTAATCAAGACCCACCTGGAACGGGTGGAGTCACATCTCTCTCTATTCAAAAGTTAATGCTCACAATTGGGCAAGCTACATCTCTGTGGAGATAATCTAATCAAGTCCCACCATACAGTACTGGATAGGGTTTAAAAGAAATATCGCTCCCACAAGATTGGATTTGAATTAAAGCGTGGCTTTTCTAGGGTACAGAAATCCTTTCAAACCAGCACACCCCTCTTTCCACATTTTCTCTCACACTTGAATCTTTCTGTTTATTTGTTTTTTTAATTTGAGTCTGCAGATTATGTTGATATATATTTACAAAGCATATATTTTATTCAAGATGAATCATGTCTCACAGTGTCCTCACTTAATTGTATAGTCATAATCACTCTCAATTTTAGAAGTTTTCGTTACCCACACCAAAGAGAAAACCCAAAACTCACCCTATCTCTTATCTCCTGCTTCCCACATTATTTACCCATAGTATTGTTGTGATATTTGTGAAATATTCCTGTTAAATATAGTCTATAGCATGCAATAGGTAGTTTTTCCCTTATAATCCCTCTATTATTAAATTCTTTGTGCAAGTGTCATGCCTTTGAAATAGTTCATGCAAGATCATATTTAAATGTCTAGTGTTAATTGGTGAGATACATGGCTTTCTGCAACATCTTCCAGTCATATTCACCTTCAATATGGCACTATTGCTTATAATCCTGCTAACGAACTACTATCACTTCTATCCATTCTCATACATTTAATTTCAATTTTAACAAGTCTGTACATCAATTATCTTTCTAACTCTAGGTCCCCTATATTCTACTTTTATTTCATATGCCATGTGGCAGGCATCACATTTCATTGTTTTTCCATGTGAGTATTCCATTATTGCAGCACCAGTTTTGAATTTTTTTATTTGGCTTTTTGCTTGCTTGCTTTCTTGTTTGTTTTTGGGAAGTGCATGGTTCGGGAATTGAACCTGGGTCTCTCCCATGGCAGGCAAGAATTCTACCACTGAACTATCTGTGCATCCCCTATATTCTACATTTTAAGACTCAGAGTTTCCCTTTTTTAGGGACATTAGGTGGCAAGGTCCCCAGACCTGTGAGAAATGGTGGTGATGAGGATGTAAGTTAGTGGCATGAGAAAGGCAAGGATCTCGATTCTACAAACAACTGGAAGCAATAAAGAAACCAAGGAAACTAAGCAGAGTCCTTCCCTCCATGTCTGGTGTTATGGAATGTGGTTTCGCACTCCCAGACATCTCTGGTCTGCTTGAGTTCTATGTGACAAAGAATAAGCACCAAGGGTTTCTTTAACTTGGTCTGAGTCTTCTCCTGGTCTATTGTGCATCTATCATCATTCATTTCTCCCTAGGGTGAGCACTGTGTTTCTAGAATAACTTCTATCTTCTTTCTTTTCTTTCACTAGAGCATAGTCTTAAAAAGTGCCTTTGAAATACTTAGAAGATGTTTTTCCTCAATTCTTGCCTGCCTGAAAGACTTTTCAACTTATTAAGTGATTTATTGAACAAGGATGAAATTCTCTATAGAAATAACTTTCTCTCAAGTCTTGGAGGTCTGGTCCCAATTCTTTTAGCAAGCATTGTATTCCTGGTGAGCAAATAATAATACTGGTCTGATTCTAGTCTCTTGTGGCAAACTACTTTATTGTCCCAATAATCCTTTTTTTTCTTTATTATATTTTTTTCTTTAATGTTCCCATTGATGTATCCAGCTATTTTCTTTTTTATTGATTATGTTAACATGCAGTGGAATCTGTCTTTTAGCTGTAAGATAATTCTTTTATTTTATTTAGCATTTATAGTTTCCCTCCCATTGATATCTCTATTCAATTCTTTTAGCAATTCAGTTTAAAATTAGACCTCCTAGATTGATTCCTAGTTTATTTCTTACTTTTTTCCTTGTATTTCCTACTGTATTAGTTAGGGTTCTCTAGAGAAACAGAATCAACAGGGAACACTTGCAAATATAAAATTTATGAAAGTGTCTCACGTGACCGTAGGAACGCAGAGTCCAAAATCCACAGGGCAGGCTGCGAAGCCGATGACTCTGATGGATGGCCTGGATGAACTCCACAGGAGAGGCTCACCAGCCAAAGCAGGAATGCAACCTGTCTCCTCTGAGTCCTCCTTAAAAGGCTTCCCATGATTGCATTTAGCATCACTGATTGCAGAAGACACTCCCCTTTGGCTGGTTACAAATGGAATCAGCTGTGGATGTAGCTGACGTGATCATGACCTAATCCTATGAAATGTCCTCATTGCAACAGACAGGCCAGCGCTTGCCCAATCAGATGAACAGGTACCACAACTTGGCCAAGTTGACACCTGTCCCTAATCATGACACCTACCCTTTCTTTTAATTATGCTATATTAAAAATTTTCTCAAAATTATATTCTAAATATTCTATGGAATATTGACTTCAACTTCCAAGACATAAATGTTCCTTCATTATTTAACACCCTTTTTATTCCATGAGGATACTAATTAAAGAGTTTCAATGTTTACTTTGTAATTATTTTTGATTTTCTACATTTTGTTTCTCTACTCTCTGTGGTTTATGTTTGTCCTTATTTTATCTTTAGTTGGGTTTTTTTTTTTACATTTTAAACTGCAAGATTTCTTGAAATAACTGGTGATTATTGGATATCCACTAATATCCAAGACAATAAAAAGTATATTTGAAAACTTTGAATACATTGGCAAGACTAGTCTTATTTATAAACTTCTATTCAGGGTTGTGTTTCAGTGTTATACCACCCAACCAGTAAGATATCCATATGAATATCATATACATACACACACACACACACACACACACACACTCATAATTATGGGGGCTGGCTAAGCTGGAAACTTTCAGGCAGAAGTTGATATTGCAGTTCAAAGGTGGACTTTCTTCTTCAGAGAAAACTCAGTTCTGCTCTTCAAGGCTTAAAGCAGATGTCAAGTCCACCCAGGTAATCAAGGATAATCTCCTTTACTTAAAGTTGACCAATTGTAGATGTTATCCCTCCAGAAAATGTCTTCACCTCAACATCGAGATTAGTGTTTAATTGGATAACTGGAAACTGTAACCTAACTAAGTTGACATAAAACTGACAAACACAGACAGTCAAGCAGAGTGCCCTCCTTTTTGCTGGAAGGGGACTGAGAAGGAAGAGGCAAAAATAGCAATGGTTAAGAATATAGACTTTAGAGTCAGGATGCTTGGATTCAAATTATGGTTCTTCTAGTTAATAGCTACATCATCTAACTCTTTGTGCCTGAATTTCCTGAACTGTAGTATAGGGATAATAATATTACTTACCTTAGAAGAGTGTGTGAAGATTGAATGAAACACATGTAAAGCACCAGGACCTTGCTTGGCACGGGGTAAGCACTAGAGGAAGGTTTGTGGCTCTGACTCTGTTGCTATTACCAATTCTGACAACTCAGAATTCTGTAATACAGGGAAAAAGAGAGTGAAAGGATCAACTATTCATTTATAGACTCAATTAACTTCCTCCATGATATCTTATGGGTCCATAGTCCAAGTCTCCCTGTATTTTGGAAATGAGATTAACTTCTCTCATTGTAACCCACTTGACAAATACTAGGTGCGTCATAGTCTCTATTTGTGTCTCCACTCCACCGTATGTTTCAGAATTGTGCATTTCTCTCTCCTTTGAGATTAACCTGCCCTGCTCTTTTAGTAATTATGTGTCTATTTATGTTTTATTCCATTATTAATATTGTAAAACCTTCACAAATGATCAGATCACTCCATCATACTCACATGAGTCAGAGACGTTACCCCAATACCAATCTTTACTGGTCATTTCAGATACATGCAATCAAGAGGCTCAAACAAATCAGAGAGAGTTCTAGGATATCACACATGGCCCACAGGTTCTTCTTTCCCAGGCTGGAGAAGTGCTCTTGGCACAGTTTAATAGGTAAGGTTTTACCAGGGCCTCCCATAGCAGGGGACATGTCAGTTAGGAAACATCTCCATTCTATTCTACTGAAAATTGTATCACTACTATGACACCGTTAGTGTCAACCAGACCTCAGAGATTCTCCATTGATTTATTATAGATAACCTTTTAACCAGGGAATACAAGGTGTCTTCCTCATAGCCAAAACCATTAGTTTAGTTATTTGGAGGTCTGATTGTCAAGGAGATTAGGCTCCGACACCTGCCTTTGTTTTCCTTGGAGGCGGGGGGGGGGGGGTATCCATTTCTCCTGCTTCCCACCCCCAAGTAAAGAGGGTAAATGAATCACAGACCAGCTGCTTTAATTCCTGCCATTCCAGAGAAAATGATATAAATATGCCTGTTCCATGAAACATATTGAAATAGAAGCTCCTGTTTGCTTTTCTAATAATGTGTATGGTTTATTTTAAATAAAACAATACCCAATAATTTAATATCCACAAGATGATTAAAGAAGGACTAGGTGAATGTCCAAAAAAAAACATTAAGTAAATATGGTTATTTTAAGTGGACAAATGCTATAGCCAATATGAGCTATTTGACACTGAATAAAATAGCATTAAGTAATATAAACACTTAATATATATGTGTGGTGTATATATAGAAGAAATTAATGGGGGAGATAAATATATATACACAAACAGATGGATTAAATATAACTTAAAACCTTGAATTAATATTTATTAAACACAATCTATAAACACAGTATATACCTATATTTAAAAATCAATGGAAAGTTAAAAAATTATATCCTGGGCTACGAAGAAAAATGTAGGACTACATTAAGGGGCAATTCATTCATAAAATAATGAAAACGATTCCACAATGAACCGTAACCCATAAGATGTGGTCAAACCTGATCTCTAGGAAAATGCATTACTTCAAATTTAATTTTAATAGGTATCCAATTTTTTAAAGTAGCCAAATTTGAAAAAATTGACAATAAAACAAATGAACTTAAAATGAGGAAGGAAATATAAAGCTCTGCATAACCACAGAGGATTTGTAAGAATCTACACACCTCAAAAAGACATCCCACTCAGTTTGGCTTTAGTTTCCTAGGCTGCATAAGCAAATAACATATAATGGTTCAGATTAAACAATGTGAATTTATTTGCTCACAGTTTTGAGGATGAAAAAATGTCCAAATTAAGGCATCATCAAAGCGATGCTGTCTTCCTGAGGAAAACTGACTGCTGTTTATCTTTGGCTGAGATCAGAGATGTCACAATGTCAAAGAACATGGCAGCATCTCCTAATCAATTCCTTCTCATCTGGGTTTTATTGATTCCAGTTTCTTGCTTCCTATGACTTTCTCTGAATTTCATTCTCCTAGAAAGGACTCCAGTGATAGGATTAATGAACTTAATTAACTCCACCCATCCTGATTGAGGTGGGCCACACCTTAATTTAAGTGGCCTCATTGAAGGTCCTGTTTATAATGGGTTCACACCCACAGGGATGGATTAGATTCAAGAGCATATTTTTCTGTGGTATGTACAACTTCAAACCACCACAAATTAATTTGATAAAAAAATTAATCAAATCACAAGCAGACTCATAATTTCTATAATATTTATACTTTTTAGAAGCACACAGAAAGAGGTTAATCTACTATTTCTATTCACAAAATTAAATAAATTAGCACATTTTTAGTATCATTGCAAAATTCCTGTGAAATATTTGCAAATGATATCAGTTACAATATATTAATAACCATCATATCTTTCAAAATTATGACATGAAAAATATAATATATTTTAATTTTTTCATAGTAGAAATCATCTGTTGTTTCGGATAGAGCTACAAAAGAAACCTAACACAGTACAAAATATGTTCCTCAATTATTTTTAGTAAAATTGTGATAGAATACTACTTATTCAATATGACAGAGAGAGCTCATATTTACCGGTAAACCTCATCATTAACAATGAAACAACATTCCCATTAAAATCAGTCACAAGAGAAAAATGTTTTATCATAATAATTTAAACTGCTGTGTAAATTATTATTTTATTTTACCATTAAAATAAAAGATTATGATATAATCTTTTGGTGCTAATGCTAAAATAAAACAATTTTATTCATCACTTGAAAAATACCACAACAGTTTTTATGCACTATATCAAATTAATTTTAAAACAAGAAGATGCAACCTTGGTAAAAACTGCTAAGTGCTAGGACACTGTATAAGTACACTTCAATGATAAAGAATAACTTAATCATCTTGGTTTGTTCTAGGCATATATATATATATATATATATATATTACTTTGAATCTCCATGCAGAATAATTCACTTTCTATCAGTGTAGCATTCTATGAATTTAGACAAATGCATACAGTCATGTAACTACCACAGTCAACATACAGAGAGTCCTATTATTCCCCCAAATTCCCTGTTTCTCACTCTATGTAATCATTTCTTTGCTTCATTCTAATGCCTGTTAACTACTGGTCTGCTTTTGGTTGTTTTCCAGAATATCATATAAATGAAAGCATAGAATGTGCAGCCTCTTGAGTCTGGCTTCTTTCACTTAGCATAATGCACTTGATATCCAATGATGGTGTAACATTTGTCAGTAGGTCATTTTTGTTTATTAGTGAAGTTTTCCATTATGTGGATGTACCTCACTTTGTTTATCCATTCCTGAGTTGAGGGATGCATGGATTGTTTTCCAATTTTCATGTTTAAAGCTGTGATTAACTTTTGCAGAAAGCTTTTTGTGTGAATATAACTTCTCATTTATCTTGAGTGAATGTCTGGACATGAAATGATTGGGTCATAGATTAAGTGTATATTTAATTTTATAAGAAACTGCCAAATGGTTTCCCAAAGTGGCTTATCACTTTGCATCCTCACCAACAATTTATGAGTTACAAACTCTCCACCTTTAGAAATATTGTCTCTTTTGTTTATTTTTACTTTTCATCCATTCCAATAGGTATGTAGTGATATTTCATTATAATTTTAATTGCATTTTCCTGCCAATTATGTTGAGAATCCTTCCATGTGTTTATTTGCTGTCCTTATATCTTATTTGATGATGTGTTCAGCCCATTTCTTTTAATCAGTTGTTTTCTTATAACTGATTTTGATGCGATTTGTATATATGTTATCTCTATATGTTTTTCTTTCTCCTAACTCTCATTTTTCAAATAACTGATTTTTTTCATTTTTAAGAAGTCCATTTTTCTAATACATTGTGTATTGAGTTGTTCTAGTTTCTAGCTGCCAAAATGCAATATACCAAAAATGGCACAGCTTTTAAAAAGGGAAATTTAATAAGTTGCTAGTTTAAAGTTCTAAGGCCATGAAGATATCTCAATTAAAGCAAGTCTATAAAAAATTGTCCAATCTAAGGCATCAGGGAAAGATACCTTGGCTCAAGAAGGCCGATGATGTTCAGGGTTTCTGTCTCAACTGGAAAGGCATATGGTGAACGTGGCAGCATCTGCTAGCTATTTCTACCAATTTCTCGTCTCATGAAGCTCTCCAGGGGCATTTCCTTTCTTCATCTCCAAAGGTCTCTGGCTGGGGGACCTCGTCTGATGGATCTGTCATGGCTCTGGTAGTCCTCACAGCTCTCCCTTCATCCTCTGTTGCTCTCGTCATTCTCAAGCTTTCTCCAAAATCCTTCCTCTTTTAAAGGGTTCCAGTAAAGTAGACAAGACCCACCTGGAATGGGTGGAGTCACATCTCCCTCTGTTTAAAAGTTTGTACCCACAATTGGGTGAGTCACATCTCCATGGAGATAACCTAATCAAAGGCCATGTTCAAATTTTGTTTTACGGATCATGGCTTTGGTGTCATATCTATACCATCTTTGACTAATCCAAAGACACATAGATTTTCTCCTATGTTTTTATCAATAGTTTTATAATTTTTAGCTTTACATTTAAGTCTATGATCCAATTTGAGTTAATTTTTGTTTAATGTTTAATTTATGGTTGAAAGTTCTTTTTTTTTTTTTGCATATGGATGGCAATTGCTTCTGACCCATTAGTTCAAAAAACTGTCCTCTGCCTTTGCCACTTTGTCAAATATCATCTGATGCAACATGTGGGTCTAACTCTGGATTCCCTTGGTGTATTTATGTGTCTATCCCTTCAGTAATACTGCTCTGTCTTGATTACTGTGGTTCATAGAAAGTCATGAAATTAACTACTGAGTCTTCCAAACTTTTTCTTCTTTGTCAAAAATTGTTTTGGCTTGTCCATGTCTTTTGTCTTTTCGTATACATTTTGCAATCAGATTTTCATTATCTACAAAAATGCAACTGAGATTTTGATTGGGATTTTGTTGAATTTATAGGTTAAATTGGGGAGAATTAGCATCTTAGCAAACTTGAGTTTAATAATTCAAGGATTTTTTACCACATCAATCTCATTCTCTTTCATTCTTGGACTTCACTAGTATGAGTGTTAAATACTGAGAATTCACTTAGTTTTTTGTATTTCCCCATTTTTTCTTTTTGTTGTTCATTAAGGATAATTTCTATTTTTCTATTTTCAACTATACCAACTCTTTTCTCTGTCATCTCCAACCTTTATTGCATCCATCTTATGAAATTTTTGCTTCAGATATTATATTATTTTCAGTTATAAGAATTTCATTTTAAAAATAATTTATGTTATTTTATGTATTTTTATGTATGTATGTAAAAGAATTTTGGATTGTAGCATGGATATTTTAAGTATTATGTTATTTAGACTGAATCTTATTAAAAATCTCTGGAGAATGTTGGATGTTTTGTTTTATAATGAAATCAATGTGGTTTGATTTAGATCACAAGTTTTCTATTTCCATTAGTAATGGTCCCAATGCCAGTTAATTTTTCAAGACCACTCCCTCCAACCCCCCAGTGCCTTATATTGTTTCTGTGCATGTACCACTCATGAATTATTCTGTAAATATGGAGTTGATTTTTATGACAGTCCAATTCTCCAAGACTTTGCCATAGTGATTTGAGTCTGTCTTATGCATATGTAGCTCAAGGGAATCCCAGGATTTGTAGCGGTTCATGCACACAATTAGAGGACCCCTTTCTCCTCTCATAAATTCCCCTACCATTCTTTGACCATCATGGGACCTAGTCCTCTATTGAGGTTTCTCTCTGAGCTTTAGCTGATCATGCTATTGCCGTGCAATCCAGAAACCAGAGTCCATTTTGGGGTAACACAAGCAGAGGAAAAAGAGAACCCAAAATACTAAGACCTAATATGTCCCATACTATTTCCTTAGGTTACAAAAATATGTTTGCTATTGGAGTTTTAGCTGCTGCTACTACCTGCTGCCAAAGTTCTATGTAAAACTCAATCGGTGGGAGAAAGGAGAGAGAGAGAAATAAACAAACAAGCAAACAGGTATTCCCACATGCTCTCCAGCTCTCAGCGATTTCTTATCTGACTATAAATATCGGATTTCTCCTGAATTTTTAAGTATTTAGTCGCTACTGTAGCAGCTCTACTAAGCACCTACCTTTGGCTCAACTCTCTGAGCAGAAAGATAAAAGAAATGTGCACTCATCCTCTTATGGGTTATTTCTCCACATTCTAAGTTTCTCCCTCAAGCCATTTACCTTTGTTTAGTTTTTATCATACGCAGGGAGTTGCCTTCATATTTTTTTCTCCAAAGATTTCAAGTGTCGTCAAGAAAGAGTTAGACACTAATAGACTGACTCCATCTTGGTCACGCTATAGAAGCCAATGGAATGTTTTAAACGAAAAAAAATGGTAGAAAATATAAATAGGGAAAGAGTAAGTACAGGTCTTAAATTCACTGATGTTATTTTCATTAGGGTAAACTCAGTAGAATTAACTGAAAAAATGGCTGGATTTAAAAGCATCATTCAGCAATTTGGCTGATGACAAAGCACATATATAAAAACAAAACTTAAAATAAAAAACAAACCCCAGCCAAAACCTTTCCTGTCAATCCTAAAGAGCACCTAGGGTGTTAGATAAGATTCTACAGAGGTTCCATGCACTAAGGCAACTTTCCAGAAACCTACAACCTCTAGATGGGTTCCGGGACCAGATAAATCTTGAAATACAGAGGGCACAGCCTCTCCAAACATCTAATTACACCCCCCTATCTCATATTATTGACAGCCCTTTCCAATAAGAAAAAGTGAGAATGGGCATAGTCCAAATACCCTAAAGAATGGGAAAAAGATCAAAGGTGAGGGTGGAGTTATACAGAGAAGGCAGGGTTTAACAATTGAGTATGGCTGCTGAATCACTGTATTGATATATCTTTTAGTCTCCAATATCTTAGAGCAGCTCAAGTAAAAACTTGAAATTGTGGAATTGTAACCAGTACCAAACTCTGAAACCTGTTCTACAACTAATTGTTGTGTGGTGCTTTGAAATTTATTGCTTTTTTCAATTTATTTTATTTTTCCCAAAAAAGAGGAAAAAGTCAATTGTGATGATAAATGCACAGCTATAAAAAAATAAAAAATAAAACTAAATAAAATAAAAAGCAAGGCTACCAAATATAATGGGAGGGGAGAGGAAGAGAGAGAGCATGTTTCAATTAGCAAAATGAAACCCTTAAAGCAGTAAAAATGGCTGCATCACATAGGTTAAAAGATGAAGAGTACAAAAAATTGAATATAGGACATGAATTGACCAGTCACAAAAATAAAAGGATCAAATAAATAAAAAATACATTTTGGAATAGATGTTGAATCTTATTACTATTCTAGAACACAGGACTTAATTTTTAACATTTACTTTTCATACCCAATGTGGGCAAAATGCAGGAAAATTGGCTGTCTTGTAAATACACTGTTTGACACTCTCATATAATACAATGCTAAGGAAGGCACTTAGCGCTACATAGAGAAAGTTTTTTAAGAGGTTCCTACTTCTTTTTGGTATTGATCATTCCTATCTTTAGAATTTCTCTCAAGAAATAACTGAACAGATGTGAAGAGATTGTTTACAGCAGCATTTTTTTAACCTCCTAGTGTAGTTTTATTTTAATAGAAGAATTGTAGATTTACAGAAAAATCATGCAGAAAATGCAAAGTTCCCATAACCTCTCCCCCTACTATTAGCCCTTGCATTAGTTGGTACATTTGTACAATTCATGAAAAAATATTCTTATAATTGCATTATTAACTATATTCATAGTTTACATTAAGGTTTGCATTTTGAATATGAAAAAATGAAAATTATCTAGATATCTGAAAATAAGGATTTAAAAAATAAAATATTTTTATATCTATAAAATGAGTTATTCAGTTGTAATATATTATAAATTACAAATTTGCATGCAAGTGATTATTGATATTTGAAATTATTCATGATATATTGGCTATATAAGAGAAAAGCAGACTACTGATTATTCATATAAGTTATATGTATATATTACTTGATATGTAATTATTAATAACATTAATACATCAGGTACACTAAAGAAAGAATAAATCCTTATATGAAATAATATATGTAAAGTTCAAAAAAGAATTTTGATGGATATGGGCAAAGTTATTAGCAATGGTTCTTCTGAATAGCAGAATTGAGTTTTTTCCCCCTTCTGTTTTTCACCACTTTCATTTCTATGATAATAA
Source organism: Tamandua tetradactyla (assembly GCF_023851605.1). Classification (NCBI taxonomy): domain Eukaryota; kingdom Metazoa; phylum Chordata; class Mammalia; order Pilosa; family Myrmecophagidae; genus Tamandua; species Tamandua tetradactyla. The sequence goes on along the minus strand of NC_135343.1, from coordinate 50,352,278 downwards.
TGCATTGTTTTTCTAAAACAAAGTTATTTTTAATTTTAATAGGAAGAAGAAAACCTAATTAAATTCAAGTGCTCATCTGGAACAACAAAGGAATGAGAAAAATCAGTAAACTTTTAAAACAAAAATAATGAAAAAGACTTTTGAAAGCTACACTGACATAATAATTAAAAGAAGACCCTTTGGTTTTGCAAGAATCAAAAGATCAAAGGATTATTAAAAGAAAGATCAAAACAAGTGTTTGTGTGTGTGAGAGAGAGAGAAAGAAAGGGAAATAATTTAGTTAGTAAGGTAGATCACTTTATAACATTGGAAATGTTCTGAATTACTTAGTTATAGATATTAGAATAAAACAAAATGAGCTTCTGAACTAAAACATTAAAAAATAATTCTCAGGCATATTAAATAATTGCAATTTAACATATTGAAGCCATTAGAAAACAAGACAAATATAAGTGCAAGCAAGAGATGGAAGTGGCTTGCCCAAACATGTGCTATAGTTGGGAAAATCACAAAATAAACAGAGACAGATTTGACTTAATAAAATGTTAACTGTTGATGAGGTTAAAACAACAGTAAAAGGCAAACAACATGCTATAAATTTTTTGGAATACATTCTATAAACAGTTCTTTCAAATAAAGACTGTAAAGAGAAGTTCTCAGCTAGAGGTTAAATAGAAAATCTATGAAAGATTGGCAAATGTCCAGGAAGCCTATATAAAAAGAAATGAAATAAATAAAAATTGCTACAAGAAAAAAATTCCAATCAGAAATGTCAAAAAAAAATGATAATGAGAAGTGTTTATCAAGGTGAAGGAAAGTGAATATTATATACACCCACGTGGGAGAACAAATTCAGACCTCAGTTGAAAGGTCAGGTTGTCAGCATGTATGTCTTTGATTCAGTATTACACTTCCAGGTTTTCAGTATTTAAAAAGATATATTGGGTGGGCCACGGTGGCTCAGCAGGCAAGAATGCTTGTCTGCCACGCCAGAGGACCCAGGTTCGATTCCCGGTGCCTGCCCATGTAAAAAAATAAATAAATCAAAATATATATTATTTTTCTAAAAATTAACGTTTTAACTCCAGAAATGAGCTTAAAGTGAATTATTGTTCCTAGCCAAGAAACAGACTCACAAGTTATGGATAAAATTTGTAAAAGAAAGAGGAAGGTCACAAGTCAAAGAGGGGAGTTAGAGGTTTCACAAATTGAAAAAATTTGTGAAATTGTTCAACAGCCTCTGCATCTCTAGGAAACTGGTCTTTCCGTGTCCAGTCTGGAGTGGGGAGGAGAGAAACAGAACTCCTTGATTAGCGACTCCCAGCAAGTAACATAACACAGCATTCGTCATAAAAGGGGTCAAGCATGTACACTGCTGCCTAAAGCTCAACCCAAGAGACAAACAAGCATTGAGTTACTCTTTTATGTAACAGTTAGGGTTACATTTGACATTAAATGAATTTGTCTTTTACCAGAAATTCTTGGGCCAGAACTCTAAAGAAATAGTCATCCACTAATTATGTTTGAAATAAATAGTAGTGTTCCTATCATACCCTTAAATATTAAATACAACATAGTGGCTATGTTCAAATTGCTGTTTATAATAAACACCAAACAGTTTTATATTTAAGGACTGCTAGCCTCAACTGCTTTGGGAAATAGTATGGGCATACTCACATAAACACACACACACACACTCACACTCACACTCACTCAGCGGCGTGATCCAGAGGGTTTTGGTCTCAGGAAGGGGAAAACCCAGGGAGCATAACAAAGTTTCAGCTATATGCATGTTCATCGTGGCATTGTCAATAAAGTAAAAATGTCTAAATATAAAGAACTGGTTTACTGATTTAAAAGTCAATAAAAGTACACCACAGGAGAGAGAAACGCATAAAGTACATTTAGTGATGTCTAAAGACATGCATGAAATAACACAGCTATTTAATAAGTAGTAAAGAAAGCTGTTTCCAACTGCATGGGCACCTTGATTGCATCAGAATTAAATGAACAAATATTTCTCCCATAAATATTGATTGGGGCTCTATGATTTGCTGCTGAAGACACAGGAGAGACCAATCAAAGGAACATCACGTGATTTGAGTAGAGGTTAAAAGCTTGATTTACTGATGCATGGCAGGGATACCTAATGACCAGGTGACCACCTGATTAAAGCTGGACCAGTGCTTTATAGAAGGGAAAACTGAGTATGATTCCTTGGGGGTTGGACTCAGGAAGCAATTTTCTTGTTTTTGCGCTTCTTCTTTGAAATTATTGGTACAATCCTGATAAATTAGAGAGGAACGAAGGAAAGGAGAAAGAGAAGAGGGAGGGAGAAGGAAAGAGTTATTTTTGTTTTTGTTCTTAACCTTTATAACCTGTTATTTATTATGAATGCAGAATGTTCTACAAAAAAATGGTGTTTTGAAAATATTTAATAAGATTGGGTTGAAAACTTTAAGCATTTTTTGAGGAGGGTTGAATATATATAACGAATCAGGTTAAAGGGATCCAGACAAGAAAATAAAAATCAGCATGCACAATAGAAAATTGAAGTCAGTGCCATTTCATTTTACATTTCTCGGGCAGTACATAGCATTTTTCCATAAGAAAATTTTATGAAGATATTGTATTTTTCTTCCTTAAATACAGAATTTCATTATAATGCATTTTATGTGCCAGAAAACAATGTAGGTTGAACAGTATTCTTGAAAACCCTAAAGAAATACTCCGGGCTCTATTGTACGCTTTATAAATGTTTTACTTTGTAAGTTTATCTTTTCAGAAACATAAAGAATTCAGATTGTACCTATGCCAGATAAGCCCTGAAACCCAGAGGTACCAGCCTCTCCAAGAACACCAGTCAGTTGCCCTCCTCTACCCTATGAGGTCGACAACCCCTTTCCAGCATGAAGAAGCTAAAACAGTCATTGCCCAGATATCCCTTAGGATTGAAAGATCAAATGAGAGGGAGGAGGCATAATTGAGAATTTAGGATTTAACAAATGATTAAGGTTACTGACCCATTATTTAGATGTTTATCTTTAGTTCTGGTGTATTAGAGTAGCTAGAAGGAAATACCTGAAACTGCTGGACTATAATCCAGTAGCCTTGACCTGTGATAATGACTGTATAGCTATATAGCTTTTATCTTGTCACCATGTGACTGCAAAAATTGTGTGACTGACACCCCCTTTATCTAGCGTATGGGTAGTTGAGTAACAAAATAAAGACATGCATGAAAAAAATAGGTAGGGAACATGGGGGAAAATCCCCTACTGCAAATTATGGACACCATTGATAGCACTACTTTAATAATTTCTCATCAGTTGTAACAAACATGTGGTGGCCCAATGCCTGGGCCTCCTCCTAAAAGCCTGTAACAGACCTGCTTTAGCCAAGGGCAAAGGTCAAGAAAGTAAAAAAACACCCCAGAGGGGGAAGAAGGTAATTGCAAGACTATGAAAAAACAGCATTGATTGTATCTTATTCCTAAACGCTAACCTTTTAAACATCTGGTCTTAGGCCCTTTTAATGATTACACTAGAGCCCTGATGCTCATATTCTGGGTATATCTTTGTTCTGAAGTTATATATTGCTTCGTGCATTTCTGTTCGCTTTGCAGAGCACTAAATATCTGGCTGGCCGTTGCTGGAAAACTTCTCCTGTTCAAAAGTCCTAATAAACCCAAGTCCACTTCCATGCCGGGTGTGTTTTTCAGTCTTGCTCCGGCCCCTGGGCTTGCTCTACAACCGCTGGGTCTGGGCCCCAAAACAAATGAAGTTTCTCTTTAAAAGAAAATAATAGAATTACAAAACAAGTGTTATCATCTATTTTTTTAATTTCTTAATTTTATTTATTTATTTATTATATATTTTTTGCTATTATCATCTATTGTAACAAATTTTCCATACCAATGCAAGTTTTGGTGGTGGGGTGTTATACGGAACTCCTGTATTTTGTGCATGATTATTCTGTAAACTCACACCTTCTCTGATAAAGAATTCTAAAAAGAGAAAACAATGTAGGTTGACATTTCAAATAGCTAATTCTCTTTAAAAATAAAGCACTTTTCCTTACCCATCCCCCACCCAAATAATTGTTAAGTTAAATAATTTTATTATTAAAAATCTTAGTCGGGCTGGACCATGCACCCAAAAAAAAAAAAAAAATCTTAGTGTTAGTCGGGTGCACGGGTGGTTTAGTGGTAGAATGCCCACCTTTCTTTCATGCGGGAGACCCGGGTTCGATTCCTGGACCGTGCACCCCCCCCCCCACACACACACACAAAAAGAAAAAACATCTTAGTGTATTGCATAGAGGATATTTCTTTAAATCCTTTATCTATATTATATGATACAATTGGAAAATCTCAGAAAAGAGAGGATTTTGACAGAAACAGAATTCACTTTTATGAGATTAAGCAAAGAACACTTTTTCTCATTTACCTTTGAAACTCAATTCTACTTTCTATTCCAATGAAGGTTTTACTATTTTTATTTTTTTATTTTTTATTCTTTTGGCTAGTTGCTTGCTGTGCCATGAAAGCAAAGTGAAACAAAAAGAACTATCACACAGTTTCTCTCTTTTGTGGTTTAGCAATTTTCTGGAAATTTAAAAAATATTTGTCTTCACTACCTTTTCTAGAAAAAACAATTGTAAGTTAATTGGGAGGCAGAACTAATGAGAAGAAAATAAATGTATTTCAAATAGTTCTTCATTTCTGAAAATATCACCTTGAGCCTAACTAGTGCTTTCTCTTTTCAAAAGCAATTATTGCAAACAAGATATCTTTTGAACCTAATTTATTTCCTTTTCTTGTACATTTCTGCCTCTATTTTTTTTATTTTTCAAGATCATTTTAATTGTACTTTTTAAAATGTAGAATGAACTGTACACAAATGTTAATATAATTTTATATCATATTGGTATAACAGTGTATAAAATTATACTTGTTTACAACTCACTCATTTACACTTTAAAGAGGTTATCACTTTGGACTGTTTTCTCTGTGATGTTTTGAGGCTTACTTTTACTCTGAAAACATGAATATCCGTACATGCTGGTTCATCAAAAATAAAGAACCTCTATTGACACTTTACCATTAATAATGGGAATCTGTCCTATATGCTTCCTCTTTCCTTTTCTTTTCTTCATCTCAAATTTTACACAGCTATTTTTTCAGTTATTTTTAGAGCTTTAATCAAGTACTTAAACCTTTATTTCTTGAGCCAACAATTTTAGAGATTATTTTCTTTCTCAAGTACATACAATAAAGTAGCAACATTAAATTTTCATTCACTGTTTCTTTTCTTTCTCTCTCTCTCTTCTGCCCTTCCTTTCTCTTTCAAAATCTTTCTCTCTCAAAATATTTCTCTCAAATAGGTTTATTTACTCTCTTCAAGGTTTACATTTGCATTTTATAGGTTTTTTCCCTTCCATACTCTTTCTGGTTCTCCAACTGAAAAACATTAAGTGACATTTAAAATCTTACAATAATGAAAGTATTTCTTCAAAACCAGGAAGCATGAATGAATACATAAGTAAGATGTTATCTTACTAACCAACCTTATAGCACTAGCAGAATATTCCAACCATCAAGATCAAATGCAATCATGTAATGCCCAGAATCAAACCACACTCTACTAGCTCTCTACTTAGACTGTGACCTATTTTTGTCTTTTGTTTATTCATCAAAGAAAAATATCCTTTCCCATGCAATATTTAATCATGTCATTTCTTGAACAATTTAATATGTGGGGACTTCTTTCTAAGCCTTCTGCTCGGTTGTGATCCATGATTTCGTTCCTTTGTTCTCCTCCATCAGCTCCATTTGCTATTATCTTGCTTAGAGAAATACTTTGTAGTTTTGATCTGACCCAATATCATGTGGTTCTTTTTATTCCTTTTTTCCAGTAAGACTACAGGGAAGGAACAATTCTGCAATCCTGTGGGTCTGAAAATGTGTTTACTTTAATAGGTGTTGAATTCTTGGTGCAACACTTTCAAAAGTTGGAAGTCTTTGCTCCCCTGAGAGCTAGGGTCCGGCTACTCCGTTCAAGGTCAGTCTGATTCTTGTTCCTTTGTACATAGCTGCTTTTCCTCTTTTGAAGCTTTTATGATCATTTCTTCAAACTTGATAGTCTCTTTTGAAATTTTTCATGTCACGTCTACACAAGGGTCTTCAAATGAGACATGGTGGCCCCTACAGCCTTTCCTTAGTTCTGAAAAACATTATTTTCTTATTTTTTCAATTATTTTTACCAATTCATATAAACTTTTACTAGAATTTATTTTTGAAATATGTTGATATTCTCTGAACAATTCTCTTCATCTCAATGTTCTTTTCTAATAATTTCTATTGCAGTTTTCAACTTTACATTCTTCTAGAGAGCTCTTCAACAATTTATTTCAGCCTTCTACTGATCATTTTTTATTTCAGAAATCATGACTTCAATTCCCATCCATGACTTTTTAAAATATGTGATTCTTTTGAGGATGTAAATCTTTCCAAAGTTCTCTGAACATGCAAATTTTAAAGTTTTCAGTATCAGTATTCTTCTGTACTCTGAAGAATTAGTTTCCTTAGGGTCACATGTCACAAGTTCCTTTATTTTTTTTTATCTTGCTTTTCTTTTCTTTGCAAGTTTGATTTTTGTTTTATGTTTATGTATGAGGTACTGAGCTAATTAACTTGCAAGGCAATCGTGACTTTCTTCTACCTTCATCACTAGTCTCTTCTAAACAGAAAGAATCATCTTAAGCTGTGTGTGTAAGGGGTGGGGATGGGTAAGGGGTGGGAGCAATGCTAAGTCACCAGAGAAGCTTCAGTTTAGCTCTCAGGAGTCTAGGAAAGATGCCTTTCCCACCAAATGCCAAAATAATGAAGGACCTTAATACAATTGGTTTGTGCCTTAGTTTATGAGCGTGTGTGTGTGTGTGTGTGTGTGTATGCATGAAGGCAGCCACATCAATTGGCAAATTTAGCATGAGGGTGCATAAGTAGGAACATACAGGCATGCTACACAATAAATACCAAACTGAGTAAAGTTCTACCTTGGAACTTCCTCAAATTCTGTCACATTATTCCTCTGCAATGACTTTTTCACTTTCAACCTTTAAATGTGGTGAATCATATTAATTGATTTACAAGCTAAACTAATTTTGCACAACTTGGATAAAATAAATGATATTTTGATGATTATGGAATAGCTTTGACATTTATGATGCATACACTTATATTCATGTGTGAAACAGACTGGTACTTTTCCTTTAATTTAGTGTCCCTGTCTTGTTTGGGTATCTTCATAAACTGCAGAGAATGTTTCACTCACTTTTCCCCATTCATTACGAGTTTGTATAAAAAAATAGAATAAAGTATTACTTGAATGACTCTTAGAATTAACCACAAAACCATCTTTTCCTGTTTTTTTTTTTTTTTTTTTATTTGGAGGGAGAGAAGGGAAAGTGGAAGCACATATTGAGGTAAGGATTATTGTTATGTTTTTATAGCTATAAGAAAATTCAAATATTTTCTTTTAGTATTTTATTAATCTGAAGAATCTAAATCATCAAATCTCAAAAATGTTCCCCTTTTCTTTGTAGTTTTGCTTCAAAAGGAGTGTCATGCTTTCTCATTACCCTTTATATCTCTCAATTTATCTTAGTATTTCACATTTCTTTGTCTCCCTGCACTAAATTCTTGAGAACAAAAAGTGGAACTCTTTACAAGGAGTGGGGGCTGGCAATTGCCCCAGCTTCATTGCACAACCAGAAGTTAAATCTAGGATTGGGAAAGAACCATTGCCTCTCATTCTCTGTCTCCCTCAGTCTCTGCCTCTCTTTGATTATCTTTATTTCTCATTCTTTTGTCATTCACTCTGGTGAAATCCAGTTGTCATATTTCATGGAAAGGGCAATGGAGTATGGATCTGAGGTCTCCAGTCAATAGCCATGAGACTGAATTTGGAAGTGGATCCCCAGCCCAGTCAAGTCTTCAGATGAAGCTGTAGTCCCAGCCAACATCTTAAGTAAAACCTCATGAGAGACCCTGAGCCAGAACAACCCAGCTCAGCAACTCCCATATTCCTGAATCTCAGAAACCATGTGAGATGATAAATGTTTGTTAGGTTGAGCTGATGCAGCTCAAGTTAATTTGTTATGAAACAATAAACAACCGTATTAACAAAAGAAAGAACTGGAAAGAAATCAACCATTACAAATTCTGATTTTATCCTTAAATGATTTAAATCAATACAATTTGCCCCTCTCCCAACTGCTTGCAAAGAACAAAAGTAATTCCTTAAATTATCTCACCAATATTTCATGCATATTTTCAGAACTCAATAATAAGAAGACCAGAAAAATATTAAGAATTCATACAAAATAAAATTAAACCTTAACGATTAGAATTACAGGAGAGCAAGTTATTTGAATTACCAGACACAAACAGAAAAGTAACTAAAAGTATGTTCAAGAAATTCTTTAACAGTATGGAAAATTTGGGCAGAGTACTGGAAACTACAAAAGCACAAATAAAATTATATTTCTTAAAAATACAGTAGCTAAAGTCATCAAATTAATCTTGTGTTAGCTGATTAAGTATGACTGAAAATAAAATTAGTGAGTTGGAATATAAATAAGAAGAAAATATACATACTGAGCAAGGGACAGGCAAAAAAATATCAAAAAAGAGCTTGGGGTATGTAAAAAATGTCTAGCATGTATGGAATGAAACTCCCAGAGGGTAAGAACAGTAGGAAAGGATCTGAAACATATTTGAAAAGGTAATGACCTGGATTTTCCAAGCTAATGAAGAACATGGTGTCAAATTTTTAATAAGCACGACTAAGGAGGAAGCCACAAAAGAGACCTTAATCATATACCTTATAACAAAACTTTTGAATAAAAAAGACAGAGAAAGAAATCTTAATGTAACTAAAGAAATAGCTTTTCTCTCATCAAGAAAGCAACATTAAGATTGAGAATCGATTTTGTGACAAACCGATTGTAGCTAGAAAATAATGGGATGATATCATCAAGCAGCTTAAAGAAATTAATAGCTGCTTTAGAGTTCTATTTCCCCAGTGAAAATAGCTGTCAATAACGAAGATGAAACAAAGGCATTTTTAGCAAAACAAAAGCTGAAAGAAATCAGATGATGTTACTAAAGGTCATAAAAAAAAATGTCCTTCAGTCCAAAAATAAAAAAAAATTAAAATAAAAAAAGACCTCAGATGAATCCATGGCATTGACAAAAAAAAAAAAAAAAAAAAAAAAAAAAAAGAAGAAGAAGAAGAAAGAAAAAGGGACATACAAAGGGTAAATGTGTGGTAAGTCTAATGGATATTCACTATATAAAACAGTCATATTAATGACTTGTGAGTCATATTAATGACTTGTGAGATGTAAAATATGGAGAATGAAAGTACATAGTAATAATAGTATAAAAGTTAACATTTAAGTAAATGATGTCAGAGGAGTTAATAGTCTTTCCATTCTTTGGGAAGTGATAAAGATTCTAATATGTATTGCACTTCGCTAAAACAAGAATGCATTATATAATCTCTAAGATAATCACTAAAAGAATGTAATAAACCAATAGAGGGAAAAAGAGAATGTTATTAATTAAATTAAAAGAAAATAATAAACATATAATGGATGGAAATATTTAAATTCAGATAGATCAGTAATCGTAATGTATAAAAACACTCAAACTAATTTCAAGTTTGTCAGAGTTGATCAGAAAATCAAGTCTACTATATTCTGTTACAAGAGACACATTAATATAAGAATTTAGATGGAAAATAAAAGGATGAAAAAGATATGCCCCTCCAAACAATAACACATGAAGATGACTTAACTACACTTGTGTCATGAAAAGACATTACAGCATAAAGCAATAAAGATGGGGTATTTCATAATGATCAAAGGACTCATTTGTCAGGATGTCATAGTGATAGAAAAATTTCAATGTATGTAATCACATGGACTCAAAATATTGAAGCAGTTATTATTTTGTTACAGCCTTGATATGGACAAATTTCAGGTCCTACAGCCTAGTTAAATAACAATAGTCCCAGGGTGCATGGTGTGCTCCAGTGGTAGAATGTCACCTTCTATGCTGGAGACCCAGGTTTGATTTCTGGTCCATGCAACTAAAAAACTAAAAATAAAAATAACAATAGTCTCCAACATGACATTTGAAATCTCAGTTATCATAGTATGTTAATTGTGAGTAATTCCTCAAACTACAAGCTTTGCTGCTATACCTCTTTGGTCCAAAATTCACTATTTAAATAACAGAGACATATTACTTCTTTCAAAGTCAGTAAGTGGTTGGTCACTGTGCATCTGTTATTCAGTTCACACACACACAATAAAATGTGTAGTTCTGTTACCTGCTTGTCTCCCAGTGATAAGCCCAGGTAACATTTTATAAATATGGATAACATAAAGAGGGGATTGGCCAACAGAGATAAAAGTGCAGCAAAGAAATGAAAAATGTTGACATTAGAAGTGAAATTTGAATGGAACATAGGGGGCGCTATGGAAGAAACAGATGACTGAGAATGCTGACACTGCTGCTGATCAAGTCTAGACATTCAGCCAGAGAAACTCGGTGAAGGCAAACTTGTTGTTGCCATTGAGGAAAGTGGTCACGACAAAAAGGATGAAGTTGAGCCAGAGGAAGTAACATTGGCAAAATATTTACATTAGTGGGACTCTCAGGAATATTTTAAGACATTGAAAGTGGAAAGAATAAAACTTTGGAACTGATAAAAAACTTTGAAAGGATTATGATGATTCACCAAAGCATCAAAAGATTCCCACTCTGTACCATAAGCTATACAATGAAAAGAAGAAGGAAAACACTATTCATACTATTCTTGCTGAATTTCTTATAGGAAATAAAATACTTCAATGTATCTACTGTTTCAAATTGCAATGAACTAAGTAAATACGTTACTATTTTTACATTCTCCTATATATTTATGATTCACAGTAAGAAAATTTTAATGTTTTGAGAAAAAGTTTTTGAACACCAAGGAAAAAAATCACCATTTTTTACTATTGATTATTAAGATCATTTTTGTAGTTTCAGATTGCACAAATATTTTTACAGTCTTCACCATTGCTCAAAGCGTAGACAGCCTGGATAATACAAAATCAAATAATTAATTAAAAGAAGAATCAGAAAAAGTCAAAATCTCAGGGAGAGACCTTAACAAACTTTACTCAGAAACTAATAGAACAAGACAAAAAAATCAGGAAATACGTAGAAGATTTGCACTACATGTTGAAACAACTTAGCTTAGTTGATTTGTAGATATATTTATTTCATACCCCTCCAAACTGAAGAATATCACTCTTCTCAAGTGCACACAAAATATTCATCAAAATTGATTAAATGCTGGACCAGATAGTAAACCTCAATAAATTTCACATAATTAAATAATTCAGAATATGATTTCTGACCACAGTAGGATTAAGCTAAAAATCAATAGCAAAAAGATACAGATAAGTTTTCAGTTTTGGAAAGTGAGAAACACACTTAAGGTTGAATCATATAACACTGTGAATATCACAGAAACATTAGAAAGCATTTTGAATTATTTATGAATGGAAATACTACATATCCAAATGTGTGGCATTCAGCTAAAGCCATGCTCAAAGAAAAATTTAAATGTTTATATTTGAAAAGAAACTGAAAGATAAACAAGCATCCATTTAAAGACTTTGGAAGAAGAGTATTAAATTAAATGCAAAGGAAATAGAGGAAAGCAAATAATAAAGATCAGAACAGAATTTAAAGAAAATGCCAACAAATGTATATGAAAAAAAATCATCAAAACAAAATAGAGGCCCTTTGAAAGCACCAATTTAATTGATAACCCCCTAAGAAGAGCGATCAATGAAAAAAGAGAGAAGACCCAAATAACCAATATCAGAAACAAAAAGGAAGAGATCACTACAAATTCTATTCTACAAATATTAAAAAGCTAACAAGGAATATTATGAATCCTGTCAGTAAATATGAACATTTTAATGAAATGGGCACAACTTAACAAAATTGATATGATATTAATTAACCAAAAGAAAGACTGCATAAACCTACATCCACATGGGAAAAGAAATCTGTATTTCAAAAACCTCCTCCAAAACAAAATCTAACACCTATGTGGCTTCAGGTAATTCCAAACATTAAGAGAGATACCAAATTAATGCCGACTCTTCCAATGAGTAGAAAAGCAGGAAATACTTCCCACATACTTTTATGATTTCAGCATCACATTGATACTGAAACCTGACAATGACATAACAAAAGTTTAAACTGAAATATCAATTTCTCTGTTAACCATAGACAGCAAAAATTCTATGCATCAAACCTAAGAATATATAAAGAATGTCTTTGATTCCAAGATGTGTTTAACATACGAATAGCAATCAATGTACTCCAATTCACAGGATAAAAGAGAAACAATCATATGATTATCTAGGAAACTACAGAAAAGTGTATGATAAAATTAAGCCTAAATTTAAACAAAACTCTATGAAACTAATTCATTCAGTTATAAAACTTAAGAAATTAAGAATAAAATGGAAGGTCTTCGATATGAGGGGGACTGCAGTAGACTGAATCATGTACTGTAACTTGGCATAGTATTAGTTTCCTCATTGCTAAAGTAAATACCATGCAATAGGATGGCTTAAAAAATGGGAATTGATTGGTTCCTGCTTTTGAGGCTGGGAGAAGTCCAAAATCAAGGTGTCATCAGGTTATTGATTTCTCCAAGAAGACTGTGGCACTCTGGGACTGGCTGCTGAAGCGCCTTAGTCCTTGGCTTTTCAGTCATATGGCAATGCATGCAGCAGCTTCTCCTGGCTTCTGCCTTCTCTTCTAGGTTCCACTGATTTCATCTTCCTTCTGGTCCCACTGCCTTTCCCCTGATTCTCACTCTGCTTGTAAAAGACTCTGGTAATCCAGATTAAAGCTCAACGCAATTCATTTGTGCCATACCTTAATTGAAGTGACATCTTGAAGAGATCTTAATGGCAATGGGTCCACACCCCCAAGTATGGATTCAGTTTAAGATCATATATTTCTGGGTACATGGCTCTAAGTCACCAAGGACATATTCTTAATCTTAATCCATATTCCTGTGTGTGTGAACTCATTGTAAACAGAATCTCTTAAAGATGTTATATTAAATTAAGGTGTAGCCGAATGATTTAAAGTTGGGTCTCAATCTGGATTAGTGGCAGCCAGGTTGAGAGAAAGCTACAGGGAAGAGCCAGAAACTGGATGAGAAAGGAGAGGACATTGCAAGTGATGGGAAAGCCAAGAAACACAACGAGTGCCAGTAGCCAGAATGTTCCCAACCCCAGGAAGAAGCAAGGCTTCTAGTCTCTAAACTATAAGACAATACATTCCTATTATTAAACCAAAACTAGTTTGTGGTATTTGTCATGGCAGCTCAGAAAAAAAAAAAAGAGAGACTAACTACAAATAAAACAAGAAGCAGTATTAAGAAATTTCATCTGAGATATGGAAAGGAACAAAGATGTCACTACTTCATTTAATATTATCTTGTAAATTTTAGCCAATGCAAAAAGGAAAGAAATAAAACCAAAGGTATAAGGAATGGAAAAGAAGGTATGAAACTGTGTTTAGTTATAGAGAAGATGATGTGTACACATAGAATCAATAAAAAAACTGTATAAAAGCATTAGACTAATAAATACATTTTGCATGATTACTGTAATCAAGGATTAGAATATGAAACTTAAACCTCAACACCATTTAAAGCAGTATGAAAAATTCAAATACCTATAGCTAAATCTAACACATGATATTCAAAATTTCTACACAGAAAATTTTAAAATGTTATTGAAAGAAATTAAAGAATACCTAAATAAATAGATGAGAAAGTATGCTCACGAATTGGACAATTCAGTATTATAAAGAGGTTAATTATTTCCAAATTGACCTATATTCAAAGTAATCCTAATAAAAATCCTAGCAACATTTTGTTGTTTGATTGCTGGTTTCTAGCTGTTGGAGAAAATAATAAAATAAGTTTAACACTTAAATGGAAATGCAAAATTCCAAGGATAGTGAAGATAAATTGGAGGAGAACAAAGTTGGATATTACAATAACAGGTATCCAGATTAAAAGCTACAACCTTTAAGATATTGGAGAACACACAAAATGGCACAAAATGCAGTCTGGCAACAGACTAACTTGTGAAAGGATACAATTTATAAAGGACAGAACTGTATTTTTAAAAATGGGTCTGAGTGATTTAGATTATTATGTGGAAAAATAAACTGCTTTGACCCTCACTTCAACCATACCCTAATATAAATTCCAAATGGATTATAATTCTAAATGTGAAAAGCAAAAATAAAACTTATAGAAGATAACATAGGGAAATACTTTCTATCCTCAGCATAGGCCAAGCATTATAAAATTATGCCAAATAAGCACTTATCTTTAATTTAAGAAACTGGAAAGTGGAGCACCCTAAGGTTGGAAACAACTGCTCTTCAAAAGGCTTTATTAGGGAGAATGAAAAGACAAGGATGACAGAAAATATTTATGCTATAAGTAGCCACAAATAGGCTATTACCTAGATTATTAAAAATAAAATACTACAAAATATCAAGAAATTGACAAGCCACCTTATAGGATAATGGACAAGTTATTTGAAAAGGAACCTCACACAAGAATATATCCAAGTGGACAAGAGTCAAATTAAAAAATGTTCTCTCATTAGTCACCAAGGAAATGCAAATTAAAACCACATTTAGATACACTCGGATGGCTAAACTAAAAAGATTCACAACTATTAATGTTGACAAAGATGGAATAACTAGAAATCTCACCCCTTTTGCGAGTACTTTGGAAACTGGTAGTCTATACTTAATTGAAGGTGTTTAGTTACTATAATCTAGCAATCCTAACACAATGATTCAAACGATATGCATTCACCCACGTGCAAAAATATTTACAGTAATACTAATAGATCATTGTTTGTAATGGCCAATTACTGGAAACGATTGCAATCTATTGCTGGAAACAATTGAAATACCCATAAACAGTAAGATAGATAAATAAATTGCTACATATTCATCGTCTAGAATACTATATAGCAGTTAAAATAAATGAGCTCTACAACAAATAACAACATGATGAGGGAAAAAATCCAGACATAAAAAAATTAAAAAGGATTAAAAAAACTATAAATTCTTTCAGGTTCAAAAGCAAGAAAAATTATGGGGTTAGAAGTCTAGAAAGCAGGAATTAGCGGTAGTGACTGGTATGCAGCATAGGGAAATTTCTAGGATGTTGCTGATATTCTATTTTTGTTATCAGGGTCATTGTTACATTAGTATACATATTTGGTGATACTTTCTCAGCTGTGTACTTAAGATCACTGCATCCTTCTGTGTTTCTGATACACTCATGCTAGTAACAACTGTCAAGTTAAGCCCACCTCTCTCTACTTTCAATCTTCTAGAACAAAGACTCAGGAAATTTATAAAATCCATGAAGTTATTAAAAACAAATAAACTACAATTTTATTATATATCAGAATTAGGTGCATGATATTGAAAGATCTATAATATAATATTCTGTTGTCTGCTCATATGACTTCTATTGGCAGTATTTTATCAAAGTATTTCTTTCCCTCCTTTGCTCTTGTTTCAAAGGAATCTTATCAAGGAAGGGAAATAAAATATGTGTTTGCTCCCATTTGGGATGACACTTAGAACCAAAATTCTCCTCTACCTCTCCATGTTATTTATATCAAGAACACATTCATTTGAATCATTTTCTATTGCTTGTTGAATTGAATCTTGCCATCAAAATCAGATTATAGAATATGTCAGTTTAGCACACTACCTTCTTTTTCAGTTCAAAAATTTTTCTAGGCTCCTTCCTGCTCGAGGGGTATTTTGTCCTTTGCCTGGAAAACGCCCCCTTCCGCTCTGCCTAGCTGGGCATCTGCCAACAAGCCTGCCAGTTTCCACTGGGGTGTTCTGTCTCTATGCAATGAGTTCTCTTTTCATCCCCACTTCCTGAATATAATATGAAAAATATATAATAATTTTCATATTAATATACACCTTCCTAATGACCTCAAGACTCATCACAGAGATGCAGGTAAAATACTTGGCTCCTCGTAGATGCCAAACATTTATTGAATAAACGAATTTATGGAAGGGTATCAATTCGGATAGTTTTTAGACATGAATAACAAAAACAAGAAAATGTGGCTTAAATGGTAGTTTACTGTTCTCAAAAAAAAATGTCAGGTGGTAGGCAGCGTTGACATTTATTCACTGACTTAGCAATGCTGTCAAAGGTTACCGATAAGATATTGCTGTTTCCTCTCCGCCATCCTTGGCCTGATGTGTTTTATTCCTCATCTGTCTCGCTTCATAGTTTCAAGAGGGCTGTCAGAGACCCAGACACTGGGCTACTTCCTTGTCACCTCTGAACAATGTGGGCCATGATCAGGAAGAAAAATGTTTTCCCAAAACTCCCGGGAAAATGTCATTGTCCAGAACTGAGTCACATTATCACCCCTAGCTGCAAAAGGTATAACAATGTCAGTACCTCATGCTTTTATACTCTATGATGGGAGGAAGGGAAGGGAGATAAGAACTGGAAATGGCTTTTATTCTAACCGCCAAAACTTGTCTGTTACAAAATCCAAAATTTACACTTCGGTATATCAAAATGGACATCTAGTAGGGTTGAGGAAGTGCTTATTGATGTGCTATTGGATTTTCAGCTCTACTATTAACATACGCTCAGAATAGCATCAAATCCACTAGCTTTCTTTAAAGACAAGATTACCACTAGCCAATACTCTAAATCTTTTTGTGTTTGCTCCTTGATGTGAATATACCTGAAGTGGTGAACCATGCAAATGTGATAACAAGTTCAATGAAGATAAAATAAAATGCAAAAGAAATAAAGAAGAGTATAGCAAACACATCACATGACCTCTGTCTGGCTTTCATCAAACCTGATAATTCCTTTTTGTTCTGGCACATATAACATTCATTTTTCATTCAACAAAGACAGATTGAGCCACTGGATATTAGATTATAGCTATAATTTTAAATCATCAAACAGTTCACAACCCAGGGGACAGTGTTATGACAGAATCAAATTAATTTATCTTGTTTTATAAATAATAAACCAATTCATTCTTACCTTTGCCTATTACTGGATACATACTACCCTTTAATATTGATAATACCCAGCCTCCAAAAATGTCATCTTACATGGAGTTATGTCTACCTTTGCGGATTTCAAGGTTAGACAAATAATGAAATAATTTGAAAGATTTCTGCAGATTATGTCCCCGGAATCCAATGTGATTTTATGTTTGACATTGGAAGACTTACTTCACTTAGGATCATTGTGAGTAATGCATTATTTTAATAATTCAAAGCTACACTATTGAATGACTCACCAATTTTAGCCTTGCCATCATCACCCACCATTAAAATGGTGTATCAGAAAAAAATATCAAGGTTTTGTGTAGAATAAATTCATGCTTGGATAGTGCAGCACTGCTAACAAGTGGCAACTCTGCTTACCTGAGTAGATACAATTATATTTTCAAGATACAAACAGTAAATTTAAAAGGAAGCAATAAGGTTTTCATTTTTTTTCATTCTTTGCATAATGCTTATTGTAAAATATATATATATATATATATATGTATATTAACTTGTATATATATATACAAGTTAAGGGAAAGAAAACTAATCCTGTCAATGGCAGACAAGCCCAAATTGTATTTAGATATCCTTCCAGAACTACTTCTACTTCTAACTCTGACAGTTTGAGTGTACATTAAGGTCATAAGGCACTGAGCTTTGTAAACTGACTTTCATTTCTTTGTAGATAAATACAAAAATGTAATTTTGAAAAATGTTTTTAATGACTGTTTTGTACAATTGTAATATAATTTATCTTACGTTTATTATTTCTTTAGGATACAAATGGCTTTAAACCAGTTTAATTAATATTACCAAACCACGATCCAGAAAGATTTTTACCAAAATATACACCCACTGAGTGACATCTTTATACATTATGACCTATTCTTTAAAAAAAAATTCATTTGGAAAGAAAAGACAAATGACTGTGCTATAATTTGGGTATAATTGAAGTTAGATATGGCTTAGCATTTGTCCATGTGGTTAATGACCACTTCATGAGGTCACAATATATGAAATATATACCACACTCCAATATCTAATATAGTACCAAGCATATAGTGAATATTTACTATTCATTTATTGAATAAATGAATGATGGATGTGTTCTTTTTCTAATTGATTATTTATATCCAGGCACACTTTTCTCTATTGGGATATTTACTATTACATTTTCTTCTTGAAATAAATTATATACTTATACTTTTCAACCTATCCCCTTTTCATGTATGTGTTGCAAATATTTTTCGCAGTCTAGTTGAGCTTTTTATTGTATATTAAATTTAATTTGAAATGGCATAATATTTTCCCAAATTCAAAACGTAACCTTAGAATCATAAGAATAAAACATACAAGCATATTTGTATTATCTTAGGCTTCTAAAACCTGACCCAAAGAGAGAAACACTAAAATATTACCAGAAGTCAGTATATAAAAAAACAGAGCCCCAAACTCCCTCCATAAATAATGCAATTAGTTACCAAAACAATATAATACAAAAAGAAAATACATTCTTGATGCCTGTGAATGAGTGTCTGATGACACCGTGGTTTCTAAGGCCACCCAGCTGGCAGGACAGGAAGCTCTACTCATTATTACACAAAGCACTCTGTTCCTTCTCCAGAAAAGAAGAAAACTGGCCCACTCCTGTAGCTTCCTCCTCTTAAAAAAACGTTTCCTTAGCTACCTACCCAAAGATAAAGAGAAGGCTTGTATTTACAATTTGTAAGAGGCAGATTAACCTTTACATACACCATTGTCTGCCTCTGCCGCAGTGGACCTCAACTTTGGCCACACGTTAGAATCATCTCAGCAGCTTTCAACACCGAGGATATCTGAGGCCGTCTCCAGAAAAGTGCATCAGGGTCTCTGTGGGAGGAGCCAGACACCCCACTTTTGTTTTGGTCTGTTTTTCTAAAGGACACTTGGTAATTTTGATGCAAAATGTAGGTAAGAAATACTTGTCCTTTAAGAGTGGAGCAGTGAATTTCTTCAAGATTCTTTCTTTCCCTCTCTCACCTATCTCTATCTATCTATCTATCTATCTATCTATCTATCTATCTATCTATCTATCTATCGATCAATCATTTCCCCATCCATCTATCCATATGTATTTTCTATTATCGATTTTTTATATTATTTTCTCTTAGCAATAGTATAATATACTCGTCAAAATTTTAATAAGACTGAAGCTACCAAAATCTTTCTCTCACTCCTGAAATCTCTTTCCTCAATAGGAACTTTTCAATGCCCTCCAGCCAAAGGCCACAAGTAACCAGCCTGTACTTGGACAAAGTTGGGTGTAAGCGCTCACTGAAATGAGAACAGATACCAAAGCGAGCCATGAGGTGTCTCAGGAAGGTGTTAGGACTTTTGTAAGATATGGTCTTGTATTAGGATTCTGAAGCATATTTAAGGAAGAGACTTTGTTCTATGCTAGTTGCTATCAGCAAGCTAGAGATAATTCTGTAATTGGGCATTTAAATGAATCTTATCAAGTACAGGGGGGGAATTAAAAAAGGGGTTAAAATTGATTGTTTAGGAAGCAACAGTCCCACATGTTAGACAGGAAAGATGCTGTTTGTCATTTTTTTAAGGATTGGACAGGGCTCTTGTTTTTATCTTCCTCAGGTAATTATAGAGAGGCCTTGTTTCTGTCTTATTCCATATATGGTGACACATTGACCTCATCTAATATTGGTGTTCTGTGGAATTGTTTATGCTCAGTAAAAGAACACCACAGCCCAGCAGTGAGTGCCATGCCAGCTTATGTTGCCAGGGAAGCTGGTATTTGCATCTGCTTCATCCCTCCCTGAATCTCCACACTCCAGCCACGCCACAATTCTGGCTAGTCTTTCGGCATTGAGTTTATTTCCTTATTGAGCCCTCCACCTTTGCAGTGGGACTCCTGCTTGGGACGCTACTTTCTCAGACCCTCACTTGACTGACTTTTCCCCACTAGGTCCCATGTCAAATATCACCTCTTCAGAGTCAGTTTCCTTGGCCACCTTAGTGAAAGTAGCCCCCTCCCAACCATCTTTATTTCAGTTCCATAGTTCAAATTCTGCAATGCTCTTAATTCAAACTAGAGCTTTGACCCCACCCCATAACCATTTATGCATAATAATTCATTAACTTTCTTTATCAATTGTCTGTGAATGAAATAGATTCCCTCTCTTCTTCAAGAGTTATTTCTGATAGTTTTAGCAAGACTCACCGGTACCAATCCCACTGAATCTCCTTGCTTCTGACTTGGACACTTGCCCAACATAAAACCAGGGACAACACAGTCTTCTGATGAGTTTTGCTCTGGGTCATTTGCAACCTCTACCTCCAGTTTAGGGGATAACAACTCTACTAAACTACATAATGGAAGAATGGGGAAAAGATGGAGATTTAAAAAAAAGGGCAATCAGAGAGTGTTTAAAGAAGTATTTTTAATTAAAAGTAGTTGGGCTATGTTGTATTTTGGCCTTTATAAAAATACTTTTGAAAATTATGTAAACTAGATATAAATGGTATTTTTATATTATATTTCCAATTCCTGATATGGTATCTTTCACAAAGCTGGCACTTGGCTTGACTGGTGATCTGATATGCAAATGTGCATGCATGCTTTTACTCTCAGTAAGATTAAATCTTGGGAAGTTGAAGAACTGCTCTTCCACTCCAATTTCAAATTGCCACTCTGGCATTGACCATTTGAATGGTCTACCGATGACCATTTCATATTTCTCATGGTCTCTATTTCCTTCAGGCCTTGAAATAGACCCTGAATATAAATAAGACCTTGCAGTCTCCATTATTTTCCTGGTATGAGAGTCTCAGCAGTATATAAATTATAAGTTCAATAAGTTGATATTTATAGGTAAGTCCAAAAGTGTTTACACTGAAGAAGGCAAACAAACACACCAAAATCTATTCTAGTCAGATATTTATCTCCTCCCAAACAATTTACCTTTCAGAATCTAGTCTTTCCCTCCACCCCCCTCGTTCTCGCCCTCTCTTTCTCTCTCTCTCTCTCTCTCATCTTCTTCTGGCTCTTTGCCTCTATCTCTCCTTATAACCTATGACAATATTCCTGTGATTTTACAAACAAAAGCATGTAGTTAGTCTATTTATAAGCCTGCCTGATGTTTTCTCAGTAGACAAGCAAGCCTGGACACAGATAATCTGACCTATTTCAAATGTGGCATTTGCTTTATTGGTCCCAAGATGATATGTCTCTCCTGCTCTTCTCCACATGTACAAATATAACAACCACTCTTTCTTTTGTTCTCCAAATTCTTGCTGCTATTCATCATGCATTATGAAATAGAAGAAACATTCTATTTTTAAAAAGAAAAATGTTCATTCTGAGGTTGAAGTGAAAGGAAAAGAAGATAATTCATATCAGCACTGACATGTCTGAATGTTGCTGACATGGATTTGGAAAAGCAATGAGATTCCTATGTGCAGGTCCGTAGGGACAGGAGAGCTTCATGGTTAACAATGAAAAGCTCAGGTGCTGCAGCCAGACTGCCAAACTTCGAACCCAAGTGCCACCATTAACAAACTCAGTTATTTGATCTGTAAAATGATAGCTTAAAAAAACTACTTCTGTTTTCACTTTATTTCTTTTTTCTGAATAGTTGCAAATGTTCCAAGAAATGATCATGATGATGAACATGCAACTATGTGATGATATTGTGAATTACTGATTATATATGTAGAATAGAATGATCAAAATAGGAATGTTTGCATTTGTTTGGTGTTTTTAGGTATTTTAAAAAAATAAGATAAAATTAATTAAAAAAATATTCCCCAGCTCCTAAAAAAAATTATCTTCCCATATCCTAATGTTTGGAGAGAGCAGAGCTGCTGCATAAGCTCTTCCAAAGAGTGGGAATATCACTTCCTAAAGCTGTGAGAAAAAATAAATCTCAGGCTCTGAAATCTAAAAAAAAAAAATCTACTTTATAAGGTTACAGTGAGAATGAAATTAATTAATGCCTTGTATATACACATTGAATATGTACTCAATACAGCGTAGCCACATCATCACCAGCTATTTATCTACCTTTGTGGCAGGAAGATGAGTAAGTCGAGTGTTAACTTACATGTTTTCACATATTTCATTCTATGACCATATCAAAGTAGGCAGTCACCAAGAAAATTCTTATCTTCCAAATTCCAAAATCTCAATCCTAAATGCAAGACAGAAAAACTTTACCTCTTTCTTGTAACTTAATCACCTCTAGAAAAAATATTGTACTTTTCTTCTGATGGAGGTTAGAAGGAAATTGAATTTGAACAATAATGGGGATCTCAGAAAAGGTCTGAATCTTACTCAACCTATTTACACCCCCACCTGATGTTCTGGGTAGGGAAGAGGCAATATAACCCCAAGATAGACTGGAGGACTCCAGCACTGTGTGTGCTTCCTGGAGTATAGTACAGAATCAAAGAGCGTGGCAGTTCAGGTCCAATCACTGATTAGAAGGAATCCTGGGCAAAGCGAACTGAAAGCATCCCACCTAACTCAAGGTTTCCTGAAAGGGCATGCATTTTAATCAAAGAGATATCAAGAGACCTCCATTGTTTCAAAACTTGAAAGAGAGAATAGCATGGCAAAGAATATGGAATTGGAGCTGGAAATAGGATTAGGAGATGGCTACATCTTAATTAAGGCAGTGTGATGGGCTAAACCAAAGCAATACCTCTTTTTAGGGAATGGTAAGGGTGATATGGGATAAGTCACATTTCAGTGAAGGGTAGATTAAGTCATGAACTATATTCTAATATTACTTATTCATATTATCTCTGAAAGAAAATAACTCAAATGTCTATCAACTGGTGAAAGGATAAACAAATTTTAATATATTCATTCGGTTGGTTTAGGAAAAAAATTCTTTGACATGGTACTAAAAGCATGACCCATTAAGAAGAAGAGTTAATTGGGCATAAAGATATAACCTTTAGCTCTGCAAAAGGCACTGCTATGAGAATGAAAAGACAAAATAGCAATTAGTAGGAAATATTTGCAAGTCACATATGTGACAAAGGACTCGTATCCAGAACAAAGGACTCCCAAAACTTACAGTATGAAAAGAAACAACCCAATTTGCCAAAAAACTTGCCTTGGAGAGACTGTTCACAAAAGAGAACATATGGAAAACAAATAAGCACATAAATAGTTGTTCAACATCAACAGTAGTTACAGACATGTAAATTTAAATCACGAGATACATTTACATACCAAATATAATGTCTAAAAATGAAAATTACTAAGCACTGGTGATAATGCAGAGAGCTTAGAGAGCTCATGCATTGCTCATAGGACAACAATACAATTCAGCAACCCTGGAAAATGGTTTGGCAGTTAAGTTAAGCATGCACTTAACCGTATGATTGAGTATTCCCACCTCTGAGTAGTTACCCTAGATAAATGAAAATTTGTGTTCTCACAAAAATATACACATGATTCTTTATAACAGCTGTATTCAAAATTATTCTAACAAGAAACAATCCAAGTGTCCATTAGTGGGTGACTGGATAAA
This sequence comes from Tamandua tetradactyla, assembly GCF_023851605.1. Lineage (NCBI taxonomy): Eukaryota > Metazoa > Chordata > Mammalia > Pilosa > Myrmecophagidae > Tamandua > Tamandua tetradactyla. The sequence goes on along the minus strand of NC_135343.1, from coordinate 50,328,491 downwards.
CAAACTGTGAAGCATCCATACAATTAAATACTACTCAGCAATAAAAAGGAACAGACTATTAACACATACAACAATTTGGATCTCAAATGCATTAAGCTGAGTGTGAAAAGTCAGTCTCAAAAAGTTACATATTGTCTGATTCTGTTAATGTAGCATTCTCAAAATTACACAACTCTAGTAACAGATCAGTGACTCTTATGACTAAGGATATGGGGGGGAGAGTGGGTAGAGAAGGAGACCATTTTGGGGGGATTATGGAACTTTTCTGCAACCTAACTGTGGTGCTGGTTACATGAATCTATTCATGTGTCACAATTCATAGAATTGTAGACCCAAAAAATAGTAAAAAAAAAAAGTCATTAAAATTTTTTTACTCACTTTTATACAGTTCTTAAGACATTACTGCTTCACTCCCTTAACATCAAGGTCTTATGATTTTGCACCATATTTTCTGCTACTTTAAACATATTTTCAGTTTATCAATCTATTACTAATATTTATAAGCATTCACTAACAGGACAAACATTCTCCTAGATTTTTGGCAATATTAAAAATATGGTGCTGTTGGTAAGGAAACTGAGAAGTGCAACCCCTTGGAGGGCAGTGTGGTGGTTCCACAGGAGACTAGGGGTGGGGTTGCTGTATGATCTTGAAACCCCGTTGCTCAGTATATACCTGGAGAAATTGAATATAGGGACAGGAATGGACATTTGCACACTGGTATTTATGGCAGCAGTATTCATGATTTACAATGGATGGAGGTAGCCTATCCATTCAACGACTGAGAATGGAAGGAAGAACTATGGTGTATACATACAATAAACTACTGAGTGGCCTCAAGAAGGAATGAAGTGACAAAGCATGCATCTAGGTGTATGAAACTTAAGGACTGGATGTTGAATGAAATGTCAGGAACAAAAAGACAAATATTATCATGCCTCAATCATATGGACTAACTATAATACAAAAACTCAGTGAACTGAATTTGAGAACATGGGCTATCAAGTTGAGGCCTGTTGTAAAGAGTCTTAGATTGTAAGCTCATACAGCAGTCACATGTATTGAGAAGTTGTAATTGTCATTTCTACATTCTGAGATACTGAGCTGTTTGTACATAACCTGGTTGTTCCCAGAAATTTTAGTTATTTTTGAGACATTTAAGACTCAGAGTTAGAGCTCTGAAGTTACGAAAGTCATCATTACCCCATACATGAACTGTTTAAAACATTGAAAAAGTGATCAGACTTCGAGTAGAGATATGAATGGATAGGACTAAGGTCGATCAGGAGACTGAGTTAAGGATGTTATCATCCACATTTTAAAGCTTCAACTTCTGTGTGAGACCAAAGGAAGAGATGTTTATTTGGTGCAAAATTATATTTTGAGTAGCACATTACCCAATTTAACTTGCATGGTCAGTTTAGTTGAACACCATTAGTAGTTGGAATCTTGAATAAGGTGTGAGATTTTGTTGGTTTGTCCAGGCTAGTGTGATGGCCTAATATATCCCAGAGTAATTTGGGCAGTGAGTAAAGAAATATTTGCAAACTCCCCTTGGGGAATTGGGTAGAAAGGAGGAAATATTCAACTTCCCTATTTGGAGAATTTCTGATATTCTCACAAGCAGCGGGGACAACCAAATCAATAGGCCAAGCCCTTGACCTTGGAGTTTGTCCCTATGAAACTTATTTCTGCAAAGGATAGGCTAAGCTAACTTAAAATTAGGCCTAAGAGTCACTCCCAGAGAACGTCTTTTGTTGCTCAGATGTGGCCTCTCTCTCTCTAAGCCAAGTCAGCAGGTGAGCCCACTGTCCTCCCTGCTATGTGGTATGTGACTCCCAGGGGTACAAATCTCCCTGGCAATGTGGGACAGAACTTCCTGGATGAGCTGGGACCTGGCATCAAGGGATTAAGAAAGCTTTGTTGACCAAAAAGGGGAAGAGAGAAATGAGACAAAATAAAGTTTCAGTGGCTGAGAGATTTTAAACTGAGTCAAGAAGTTATCCCAGAGGTTATTTTTATGGATTATATAGCTATTCTTTTTTAGTTTTTTGGTGTATTGGAGTGGCTGGAGTGAAGTACCTGAAACTGTTGAACCGTGTTCCAGTAGCAGTGATTCTTGAAGACAACTGTATAAAGATATAACTTTTACAGTGTGATTGAGAAAATCCTGTGTCTGATGTTCCTTTTATCTAAGGTATAACAGATGAGTAAAAACATATGGGTAAAACATGAATAAATATAGGGGTGTTAAGGGGTAAAATGAATTGTGTGGATGGAAATACTATGGATCAATGAAAGAGAGGGGTAAGGGGCATGGTATTTATGAGTTTTTTCATTTTTTCTTTTTATTTCTTTTTCTGGAGTGATGTGAATGTTCTAAAAAATGCTTATGGTGAATACACAACTATGTGATGATATTGTGAGCCATTGATCATATACCATGTATGGAACATAGGTATGTGAAGATTTGTCAATAAAAATATTTTTAAAATATATATGGTGGTTTCTCTTGGTGTGTTTTTTTTCCTTTTGATAACTTGGAAGATTCTTTTTATTACTTAAAATTTTTTTTGCCTTTTTGTCCCAACACATTCATGACGTTTACTGATTTACTGGCCATAATGACTTTGCATGTGCCTGCCCTCTGTGGATTCTCTATTCCCATGAACTTCTGTGGGTTCTTCACTCTGTCATCCAATTGGACTCAGAAGCTCTTGGCATCTACTATTTTCCAGGAACTGGGCTTAAAATGTGTTTAAGTTTGCCAAAGCTGTTGAAATGCAGATATCATCAAAGTGGTTGGCTTTTAATAATAGGGGGTTATTAATTTACAAGCTTACAGTTCTAAGGCAGTGAAAATGTCTAAATCAAGGCATCAACAGATAATGCTTGTCCCCAAAGGCCAACTACCAGCATTCTGGAGGTCCTCTGTCAGATGGCAAGGCGCATGGCTTCTGCTGGTCTCTCCCATCTCTCCCGGGTTTCAGTGCTTCCAGCTTCTGGCTTCAGTGGCTTCCTCTGTTTTTATGGCTTTCTCTCTCAGCTTCTGGGTGTCTTTCTCTCTCAGCTTCTGGTCTTCCCTCTATTTCATCTTCTTACAAAGGGCTCCAGGGACAGGATTAAGACCCACCTGGGGCCTGCCTCAGCTGAAATAATCTGATCAAAGCATCCAACTCACGATAGGTCTACACCCACTGTAATGGCTTAGCTTTATGAACGTGATCTTTGCTGGGGTACATACATCACAAAATGTTTCCTCAATGATGGAAAATACACAGTACTTGTTTCCATGAAATGAAGGAGTCACAATTGTATAATAAAACATTGTGGTTTATTATTAAAAATGTGAATGTTCATTGTGCCTCAATTGAAACAGGGAGATAAAACTTAGGAGGTCATGGAAGAAGAAAAACTTTGTTTCTAAATATCCATGAGCTATACGTCAGAATATGATTTCCTCCTTTTGTTTAAAATATGATAATAGTTTATGATGTTAAAGAATTAATGCTCAATTACTTTGGTGAAACAGTAGCCTCATAGGTTTTTAAAATGTATATATTTTTATTTTTAAGGTATACTGCAGAAATATTTACTGACAAGTTCAGCAACACCATTTCATTTCATCAGTATATTTGCTTCAAAATAATTGGTGAGGAGCAGAGAAGTTGGCAAGGGGACGCATGAAGCAAGTGTGGGCGTGAGTTGACAATTATTTAACGAGAGATAGGTAAGTCGTCATTATACTATCATCCACTTTTCTGTATAGTTGGTATTTTCTATAATAAAATTGTTGAAATTAATAACATAATAAAAATGCTATAAAAAAGAAATAAAGGAAAGTAACTTTTCTCATGTAAGAAACCTTTTCTCATCCTATATCAGAGTTATAGTTTTCCTTCTTTGAGAGAAGAGACACAAATAGCTTAGATCTCATAGTTGTTTTGAATTCAAAGTTGATCAAAACATTAGAAACACAGTTTTTAAAACAAGACACATCTTTACTTTCATCCCTAAATCAAGGCTGTACTAAAGTCAGTCTTATCTTAGGTCCTTCTCATGCTAAGGTGAACCCAGAGGGTGAAGAGAGATTTCTACAAGCACAGGGTGTTAGAGGGTCTTTACCTGCTGGAGGAGATGGGTATTTGGACATCCTGTTCTCAGAGATGTTACCAGTTCCATATAATGTGGTTTAACCTCCATAGACACGTCCCCTCAGCATCCATGGCTAGAAGGATTCCCCAGTGAATCTAAAGCTTAGGTGGTGTTTAATAGGTTAGAAAACACATGAGAATTTTTGAGCAATGGAAACTCTGAGGTCTAGGAGGAAATAAAATGATAGCTACTTGTGTCCCTTTAGATTAACCATAGAACCCCCTACAAAGCACTTAGCAATTCAACATTTAGCAAATGACATCTATAAGATAAATCTTGAGCTTCTGCTTTGTTAAGCCTTAGCATCCTGCACTATTTCTCCCTTTTTCAGTATACTTCCATTTAGCTGCATCCCCCAGCATCACTTGGTGAATGCTGTGGTTTTTAACACAAAGTTATTGAAGTCATATTAAAATAAATAGAACCAGCATAAAGTCACTTCTGTTGTTTTCATGTTTAGCTTTGCATTTCTAGCTAAAAGCTGTTATTGCGTCTGCAGAAGTTTTGTTGTCATGACTCCTTCCAAAAGGAGTCTGCAGCTTACTAATTTATTCAAGGTATTTAGTGGGCAGGCTGTTGTGGGAGGATCTGTTTTATGCTTCTGAGAACAGAAGAGATGAGTCTCTGCCCTCATGGAGCTTATAGCATGGTCGGGACAGACAGATGGTATACAAGTTAATAAGATAATTGCAGACTCCCGTGAGTGGCCTGAGGGGGAAAATTGGAGCAATGTGATAGAGGAAAGCTGTGCATGGAGGTAGGAGGCACTGTTTCGAGGTGTTCTCAGGAAAGTGTCCCCCAAAAGCGGGGGGGGGGGGTAACTGAAACCTTAGCATGTGCTGAAGTCCTGAGGTGGGGAAGAGTGAGTTGTTAAGGGATCAGAAATGGGGTCTGTGTATGTGAAGCTCAGTGAGAGGGAAAGACTGACATGATAGGCCAGATCATGTAGGCCTTGTAGGGTAGAACAATGAGTCTGGGTTTTATCTTTAGTGCAGCGGGAAGATCTTGAAGGATTTTAAGCAGAATTGTGAAATGGTATGATTTAGGCCCCTCTGACAGTTGTATGGAGAATGGATAGGTGGAAGCTGTAGAGGAAGCAGGAAGACCAGTTGTGAAGCTATTGAAGCATTATAGGATAAATATGACAAGGCCTTGGTCTAGGTAAGTATCGAAGAAGATGGAGAGAGGAGGACCAATTAAAGGTATATTTTAGAGATAGACATGATTGCTGATTAATTGGCTGTAAAGCATTAAGAACAGGGAGGAATCAAAGATAACTGGTTGGTTTCTGGTTTTTAATGGCTGGTGGGTAGCATTACTAAAATGATTAGGCCACAGCAAGGTTTTGGGTGAGGGGACATCAAGGCTTACCAGGTCTGTAGAAATTTGCAACACGGTATGTTAATGGGACAGTTGTGTATGTGAATACATTGCATCGTTGCATATATAAATCTGAAGTTCATAGGTGAGTGTAGGTGTGAAGGTAATAAATAGCAAGACTCTAGCACTATTTATAATCATTAAATTATGTGAATGAATGGCATCACTTAGAGATACAGCAGTAAAAGGGGATCCTCTACAGAGGGTTAGTATAGGGGGAGGACTCAGGTGGATTCAGTCAGGTGGGAGGAAACCCAGACAAGTGACACTGTGAAAGAAAGTGGCTCAGGACTGGAGAGACGGATATTGCTTCACTACACTGGATTAAAAATGTCATCATTTTGTCTCCCTTTAATACACAGTCCACACAGAGTAAAAGAGATATTTGGCTATCATCCTTTGGTCAAATTCCATTTAATGGATCTTTATAATCCTAAATACACATTCCAAATCCCTTAGCTTCCTTGCTGTTTTAGTTTACTAAACTGCAGGAATGTAACACACCAGAGATGGATTGGCATTTTTAGTTTGTTTGTTTGTTAGTTTTTTGTTTTTTTGCATGGGCAGGTACCGGAAATGGAACCCAGGTCTCTAGCATGGCAGATGAGAACTCTGCCTGCTGAGCCACCATGGCCTGCCCTGGATTGGCTTTTATAAGGGGGATTTATTTAGTTACAAAATTTACAGTTCCTCAGAGAAAATGAAACCAACTCTCATCTGGGCTTCTCTGTCATATGGGAAAGCACATGGCCACATCTGTCCCCTTCTCTCCTAGCTTCTGGGTTCAAAAGGCTTTCCCTGGGGCATTTACCTTCTGCATCTCCAAACATCTGGGTCTGAGCTGTGCTGAGCTGTGCTGGGCTCTGCTGAGTTGTCTCTCTCTTCTGACTCTCCTTTTAAAACTCCAGCTAATCAAATTAAAATGTCACTCATTGCTGAAGGCACTCCCCTTAGCTGACTGCAGATGTAATCAGCCATAGATGAATTTCACATACTGATGATATAAAATTCACAGCAACAGAACAACTGGTGACCGTTACCTGGCCAAGCTGACACCTAGTGTTTTACTTAAATGCTATACTCCCTAATACTATGCTGGTGGAATTCTCTCCAAGTCCAATCCTTCCTCACCTTCCTCCTTTACACCAAATGAAATTATTTCCCATGACATTCTTTATATCGTTCCCTCTTCTTGAAATTCAATCTTACAACTTTTAAATTTTGTTACATCTCAATCCTCTTTTGATAAGTATCATATTGGAATGGTTTGCTTATAAAACCTTACATTCAAATAATTTTTGAAGTAGTAGCCAGGTCCCATGGGCCTCTATCTAATTGTGCTTCTGCTTCTGCCTGATTCTGCCAGTGTAAGTCACCAGGTGCCTCGAGAGTTCCTGTGGCTGGCGCTGCACCTGTATTAGCACCAAGCCTTGGTGATGCTTGGCAGGACACCAGAGCGCCTCCTGATAGCTCTTGCTCCCATCATGCCCCAGTATGAGTCTAACTCAATTATCCTGCTCAATGCTGGACCCCACCTGGGTCCCTCCCACTTACATCTGGACCATTAGCATCAAGGATAACATCACTGTCACTTCAAAATCTTGGGCCAACCCACTCCCTAAGAACATGTCCTGTCCTTCTTCCCAAATTGCACCCTGTGCTGTTTCCTTCTTTGTGAACTGAAGTATTGGGCTCCATGACTTCTGTGGGTAATTAGAGTGTGTCACTGCAGCCCTGACTATAAAGTACAACCAGAGTTCAGAAAAGATTAGAGTAATTGAAGAAAGTTCCCTGGAGGACTTATAGAGATTGGGTAGGGTCTTAAATAATGGGAAGAATTTAAACTGGCAAAATAGAGTGTCCCAGTCTGGAAAACCTGTAGGACTCAAAGCAGGGAGGTGGGAGTAAAGGACGTGTGTAGGGAGACTGATGGGGGATAAACTTGACTGGTCTCATATGTGCAGATGGCAGGAGAGTGAAAGATGAGCCTGTATCAAAAGCAAATAATAATAATAAATAGGCAATAACCAAGCACCTGAAGGTGACTGAAATGAAATCTTAGTATAGCAATTGCAAAACAATTTTGCCCTAGACTTGAAAAATACCCTTGCAAGCCAAAGGAATGTCTGAATTGAGAAATAGAGGATGAATTCCTAACTCAACTATAAACTCATTTTATGACAGTGAAAAATCACCTTAGTGTGTTTCCATATACCAAATTATGTAGCATAAATAAAATAATCTATATGACTTGTTTTTAGGGTTTGACCAAAACCTAAAGGGTACTCCTTTGCCGGATATTGTTTTGCCAGCAAAAATGGAAATGCAGCAGTAACTTCCAATCTTCAGGAGAGTTGAAAACAAGGAGGATTTGATCACAGTTTAAATCTGTATTCAAACCAGTCAGTGAAAAAAAAAAAAGAAGAAATAAAACAAAAGAAAAGAGAAATAGACAGACTGAAGAAGGACGGAAGGAAGGAAGGGGATAAAGGAAAATGTTTCCTTAGGCATATCCCTGAAACTTAATCATTTATGTCACAAAAAATTAGACACTATTCTCATTGCTAAATAGGTAAGAATTAACGGGAAAAGCAAAGGATAAACATTATTTTTCCTAAATTTGAAATTTAAAGCTAACTATAAAGAAATAAATTTTATTTTTTAAACATACATACCATTTCCACATTACACATCTGGATAAATTTAAAATAAAGTTTAAAGATGCACATGCTCTTTTTAAAATGAACTGGAGAAGGGAAGTAAGTAACATTTGATGTGCCCTATATGTTTGGTACAGTTCTGGATGCCTAATAATCACCCCTTTAATCAGCACAATAAACCTTGGGAGTACACAGAATCATTTTCTTCTCTTAAATAATGAGACCTGTGTTCAAAGAGGTTAGTAATTTACTAATGCATCCCAACTTGCAAACGGCAGAAATCCTCCCTTACCCTTACAAGCACCACACATATGCAGACTTTCTCCCCACAAATGGGCCAAATTAACCACTTTCCGATAAGCTTGTGTTTGTTAAAGTATGATCGTAAAATCACCTGCGTCCAAATCACGTAGAAGGCTTGTTTAAAACGAAGATCCCAGAGCTCGCCTTAGACCAGCTTCATTGAATATGCTCTTTAGGCAATTCTGGTACACACTAAAAGTTTGAAGCCCTGCAAAAACTAAACCTCCTCCCTTAAATTGCTTAACATAAATTCCACAAGAGCATTTTTCACTAATGGTTTCAAATAGCACCCTTGTACTTGAGCCTCTATTTGTATCAAAATCTAATATACCAAAAATTATATTGAAGTATAATTTTGGCTACTACATTTAACATTTTCCGGAACGAGGCTTTTAAAGACATGCCAGGATAATATCTGTGAACTGAAAGATTGAAGAGTGGTCAGTGAGTGGAGAAGAAAAAATCAAATTTGAGAAATGGAAAAGGTTTCAAAGTGCTATGGGAGATAAATAGAAAATGAATAAGTCAGAAACAGAAAATGGGTGACTGGCTGAAGATTACGACTGATTAAGAATCACAAGGATCAAATTGTAAGAAGAATCGTAAGGATTCAGGCAACCATGTTTTAAAAATCAAATTTATTGAGGTGTAATTTATATGGATAAAATGAATCCACTTAAATATAGGGTTCAATGAGTTTTGACAAATGTATGCAACCATGTAGTCCAAACACATTTTATTAAACCTGCTGATCTTTACTCATGCCACACAGTGCTTCGATTACTAGAGAAAGTTTTGAAGTCAAGTAGTATAAATCCTCCAACTATCTTCTTTCTCAGTATTTTTATTATATAGTTTTTTAAAATATTACATACATTTCATAATCAGCTTATGACTTACTTAAAAGAAAATTTAGAGGGATTTTGATTGGGATTGTCTTGAATCCATAAATTAATTTGGGGAAAATAGTTTTCTAATCTATGGAACACACGGCATTATATTTTAATTCCACTTTTAAAAACGTGTTGCTACTTTATAGAAATGCCATACATTTTTGTATGTTAATGTGGCATCCTGTAAGATTGTCAGTTTACTTTATTAGTTCTCACACTTATTTAAAGATTGAATAGGGTTTTCTATATAAACAATTGTGATGTTTGAGAATAAATCTTGCTTAATCCTTTCTAATCTGCGTATTTTTTGTGCACTTTATTGCAATGGTTAAGATATACTGAACAATACTGAATAGATATATTGTTCCTAATCTTGGGGAAATCTGTTCACTATTTCATCCTTAATCAGGCTATTAGTTCTAGATTATTTTAAAAGACAACTTTTGTATAGAACATTTCCTTCTATTTGTGATTGCTGAGATTTTTTTTTAACCTTAAAATTATGTTCAGTAAATACAGGTTTCTACCCCTTGTTAAAGAAATCATTTGTTTTTTTCTCCTTTGTCTATGAATGTGATTAATCACAGTGATTGATTTTTTAATGTTAAATCAAATTTCATTACTAGAATAAACCCCCACTTTGTCATAATATTTCCCTTTTATGTATACTACTTTTAAGTACATTTTTGTCTAGAGTTGTAAGAGATACTTGTCTGTATTTTGCTGTTCTTGTAAAGTGTCTGTTTTTTTTTTTTTTTTTTTAATCAGGGTAATGATAAACTCACAAAAAATGAGTGAGGGAATAATCTCTCCTACTATATTTTCTGAAAGCATACATGCAGAATTGTTTTGTTCTGTTTTGTTTTCCTTTCTTAATTCCTTGGTAGAAGTCACTATTGAAGCTATCTCAGACTGAAGTTTTCTTTATGGGAAGATTTTTAACTGCAAATTCACATAAAGAGCTGTTTAGTTTCTCTATTTCTTCTTGAATCATTTTTGGTAATCTGCTTCTTTCAAGAAATCTGCCCAAGTTGCTGAACTTATTGTCATCATGTTTTCATATTATTCCTTATCTTTCAATATTTACAAGCTCTATAGTGATGTGCCCTCTCTTTCACTCTTGAGGTTGATAATTTGTTTTTTCTCTCTTTTCCTTGACCGGCCAATAGGAGGTTGTCAGTGTTATTTATTTGATCGAGTTTTGATTTCCATCAGTTCTTCTGAACTTCCTCAACCTTTGGAGGGTGTTATTGTTCAGTTAAAGAACTGAAATATTTCAGAGGGATTTCTCGTAGTCCTCCTGTCCTGATCACGGCTTGGCATATAGTTGGTTGAATGGTGGCCCCAAAATGATATGACCATGTCCTAAGCCCTGAAGCTGTGAATGTGACTTCTTTGAAAAATGAATCTTTGCAGATATAATTAAGTTAAGGATGGCAAGATGAGGCCATCCTGGATTATCTAGTTGGACCCTAAATTCAATAATAAGTGTCCTTAGGAGAGACAGAAAAGGAAATGACAGAAAAGAGTAGGCCATGTAAGATGGATACGGAGATTAGAATTATGCCTGTGGCCACCAGAAGATGAAAAGGGGCAAGGAAGAATTCTTTCTTCGAGCTTTCAGAAGGAATGTAACCCTGCTGACATTTTGATTTAGACTTCTGGACCCCAGAAGTGCGAGAGAATTTCTATCATTTTAAGTCACTCAGGTTATGGGCATTTCTTACACTAGTCTAAGGAAACTAAAACACCATTCCATGAACTTTGTGAAGGACAGTGCGAAATATTTAGAAGGTAAGTACAGACATCTGCGGCTGGGGATTCCTCAGGATTCTAAACCGTGACACCAGCCAACACGAGGCCTGCAAAATTGAATTAAAATTTTAGTTGATTTCTCTGTATATTCATCTATGGGTTTTTTCTGCTTCCTGCTGCTTCTCCAGTGATGGGTCTCTTCTCTCCTGGTAAAGGCCCATCATTTTCTGCATTTGAGTTTTCTTTGAATCCTTGTCTCTGATGAATTTAAAAAAGAACTAAAACAATAATTGTAAGTGTATCTGTCTTATTCTAATATTTTCCAGAGTTTCCTTAAAAATAGAGTCTATGTAATTAAGAATTGGAAAGAAGATCTTTGGAAAATATATACAAATCCATTGGGATACTCTCCCAAACCTCAGTTCTACTTCTATTTGCCCAATTACAACTGCCACTGCTTACTCTACATTAGGCAAATTGTAATATTATTTCTGCTTTGTAATTACCATTAGATTTAAGATCTTTACTTTCCTTACATTTATTGCACATTAAATGATATTTTATTCCAATAGCTTTTTTCCAACACAGGTATTAGCCACTTCAGATTTAGAACTCATAACTTTCTCAACATTTCTTTGTCTTCTGATATTAGTTAAACCTGAGCAATTTAAAATAAGATTATAGTTTATCCCGATTCTTAAGTTTGAGTATTTCTTCAGTTTTTATAATAGCAGCATGTATTTTATACTAAGTTCTTCTTCCCCTATTAATCAGGTAGTATGTGACATTCTTCATAAACTGGGTTTTACCACCTATTGTATCCTATATGGAATGTATTTAGATTTCTCCTCTGAACAAGAATTCACTAAATTTTCTGCCTAAACTGAAATTACATGTCCATGTTAGAATATTCAAAAAGCCACTGAACAACAAATCCTTACTACTGTTCCCTTAATTTCAGGTCAAACATATTCATTCCTCCCAGACATGTTTGATCAATGTGAACCCTAATAGGTGCTTTTTAAAATTTTTTCACTCTCCTTTATATTCAGAGGAAGATAAAGGCTTATTCCTCAGAATGACACAAGGCATCCCTTTCCACAAACAATCATATCTCCAAACAAAAGTCCTTGAGGCACATTTATTTTACCAGTTAGGAGAACTTGTAGAAGCATATTGATTTTTACAAGATCTCTGCACAATAATTATAAGTGTATCATTGCCTTCTTCTCTAGTTATTCTTATTTTATCATATTTGACCTGCTGCTAAATTTTTTATAGTACCAGATTTATGTTCTGCCACTCTTCTATTTCGATTCACCCTGATAATCAGTTCTTATTTGCTTTTTTCATAAGAAGACCACCAGTTGCTTGGACTACCATTTCTCAAGGTTACATTAAATGTCTATTTTATGCTATCAGTTTATGTGATTCTTGGCCACATATTAATGGTGTTTTCCATTATATTTTTCCTCATTAGATGCATTAGAGGTAAATGTTTTCCTTAATTGTACTTTCTTCTCTAGACCTTAAAAGCCACAATTTTTTTAAGTAAAGAAAACTGCATGGAAACTATAACCATGCTACACTGTTTAAGATATGATAACTCTATTAAATATTTTTTCACTTATTCCCAAGTAGAAGCTATTCTTAAAATCCCCATGCTGACAACTATCACTCACTCCTGTGTCGGACTGTATTCTCGATGATGGATATGGGGCTATGCTTCAATTGCTAAATGCCTAAGCTTCTCTGTACCTACATAAGCTTCACAAGAGTAAACCTCAGGATCAAGGGCTTGGCTTATTGATTTCGGTGTTCCTAAAGTTTGACACGGTATCAGGGGATTCTCTGATGGTAAACTTCAATAGTTCCATATTTTTTTCCCATCCCTCAAATGACTTTGCAAATACTTTTGATAATCTGCTTAATATACTCTAGGATATATCCAGGCATCACATTAAACTATATAGGATTAAAGGACCTCTTTCTTATTCTGGGCTCCCTGTGTTTCAATTTTCAAATGAGCTATCCAGAGAGGTTGAATTAGATTATGTGCTACAGAAAATTTCAGTTCCAGACCAAATAAATCTTTCTTCTTTTGGTCTCAAAGGGTATGTGTGGTTCTAAAATACAGACAATGCCATCCTTACCCTTGTGTTCTGAATTGCTTTAATCCCAACCAATCAGCTTTGTTCTTATCTCTAAATAAAAGGATATATTTATATAACAGTCTCTTGAATGGAGGCTGGAATTATTACCATTCCAGACTAAATGTGCCTGCTATAAAAGTTTATAATCTAGGCCCCTGTTTTCTTATAAGCGTTTTCTAAGACCATACCATAATTGTTCTTTCATTTCTGGCTTATTTTGCCTCACCAAATGTCTCACATGTTTATTCACATCACTGCATGCCTCACGACTTTGTTTTTTTTTAGTAGCAGCACAACATTCAATCATATGTATGCATCATCATTCGCCAATCACTTCTCAGTCAGTGCATCCCTCAGCCAACTGAGGGATGTATACAAGGTCTGCAATTCATCAACACTCTCAATTTTAGATAATTTCATTGTTCTGTAGAGAAGATGACCAATAAACACACACTCACCAATTAGGAAATCCAAACCTCCTCTTAACCCATGTCCCTCCTGCCGTTCTTTACCTCTGCTGTTGCTGTGGTAGTGCTGATATTTTCCTTTTAAACATAACCCATAGCATGCAATAGAAGTTTCCCCCCTATACTTTGGACTTAAACACTCTTTATACACAAATCATACTTTTTAAGTAGTTCTTACAAGAACTAATTTATAGTTCTAGTGCTAATTAGTGGAACACATAGGTCTATAAAACCCCTCTCAATCTTGTTCATCTTCATTATGGTAATATTACATATAGACCCACTAGAGGACTCCCTTCACTTCTATCTATCCCCCTACATTGGAGATCAATGTCTTTAGCTAACTGTTCACCTAGCTTCTTTGTAGCTCTAAGTCCCCTATATTCTGTACTATAAGCCTCTGATTTTACCTTTACCATGGTCAGAGAAATGGAGTCACACAGTATCTATCTTTTTGTGTCTGGCTTATTTCACTCAGCATTATGTCCTCAAGGCTCATTCATCTTGTTATTTGCATCAAGACATCATTTCTTCCTACTGCTGCATGATATTCCATCGTATGAATGTACCTCATTTTGTTAATCCACTTGTCTGTTGATGGGCATTTGGTTTGTTTCTATCTTTTAGTGATTGTGAATAATGCTGCTATGAACATCTGTGTGCAAATGTCTGTTTGTGTCATTGCTTTCAGCTCTTCTGGGTATTTACCAAGCAGTGTTATTGCTGGGTCTTAGGGCAACTCAATATTTAGTTTCCTAAGGAACTGCCAAACAGTCTTCCATAGTGGCTACAATATTATACATTCCCATCAGCAGTGCATAAATGTCCCAATGTCTCCAAATCCTCTCCAACATTTATAGTTTCCTGTTTGCTTAATAGCAGCCATTCTTATGGCTGTGAGGTGGTATCTCATTGTAGTGTTGATCTGCATTTCGCTGATAGCCAATGAAAATGAACATTTCTTCCTGTGCTTTTGAGCCAACTGTATTTGCTCTGCAGAAAAATGCCTATTCAGGGTGCAAAGGCAGTTCAGTGGTTAGAATGCCCATCTTTCATGTGGGTGATCCAAGTTCGATTCCCTGATCAAGCACCCAAGGAAAAGAAAATGCCTATTCATATCTTTAGCCCATTTTATAATTGGGTTGTTTGCTCTTTTGTTGTTGAGTTGTATGATTTCTTTGTGTATTCAAGATATCAAACCTTTGTCCAATATCTGACTTCCAAATATTTTCTCCCATTGAGTTGGCTGCCTTTTAACCTTTTTAACAGTCTTTTGAGGTGCAGAAGTGTTTGATTTTGAGGAGTTCCCATTTATCTATTTTTTCTTTTGTTGCTTGTGCTTTGGATATAAAGTTTAGGAAGCTACCACCTATTACTAGGTCTTGAAGATGCTTCCCTACATTTTCTTCTAGAGGCTTTATGGTGCTAGTTCTTATATTTAGGTGTTTGATCCACTATGAGCTAATTTTTGTAGGGTATAAAGTAGGGGTCCTCTTTTCATTCTTTTGGCTATTGATATCCAGTTCTCCCATGCCCATTGATTGAAAACACTATTTTGTCCCAGTTCAGTGGATTTGGGGACCTTGTCAAAAATCAGTTGACCATAGATTTGGTGGTCTATTTCTGCACTCTTGATTAGATTGCCTTGGTCAATATTTCTATCCTTTTAAAGTTTTAAAGTCAGGGAGTATTAATCTTCCCACTTTGTTATTCTTTTATAGAATGTTTTTAGCTATTCAGGGTCTTGTTCCCTTCCAGATGAATTTGGTAATTAGCTTTTCCAAATCTTCAAAGTAAGTTGTTGGAATTTTGATTGGTACTGTGTTGAATCTGTAGATCAATTTGGGTAGAATTGACATCTTACATTTTAACTATACTTAGCCGTCCCATCCATGAGTAGGGAATGTCTTTCCATTTATTTAGGTCTTTTTTTTACTTCTTTTAGCAATGTTATGTAGTTTTCTGTGTACAAGTCCTTTACATCCCTGGCTGAGTTCATTCCTAAGTGCTTGATTCTTTTAATTGCCAAATAGAATGGCATTTTTTCCTTAACTGACTCCTCAGATCATTGCTTGTATATAGAAATGTATATATTAATTTTGCACATTAATTTTATATACTGCTACCTTGCTGAATTTGTTTATTTGCTCGAGTAACTTTACTATAGATTTCTCAGGATTTTCCCAGTACAATATCAGGTCATTTGCAAATAATGAAAGTTTTACCTTTTCCTTTCCAATTTGGATGCCTTTTATTTCATTGTCCTGATTGCTCTAGCTAGAACTTCTAGCACAATGTTGAATAACAGTCATGACAGTGGGCATCCTTGCTTTGTTCCTGATCTTGGGGGAAAAGCTTTCAGTCTCTCTTCATTGAGAATGATGCTGGCTATTGATTTTTCATATATTCCCTTTATCATATCAAGGTAGTTACCTTTGGTTCCTATCTTTAGAAGTATTTTTATGAGAAGATGTTGGACTTTGTCAAATGGGTTTTCAGCACCAAGTGAGATGTTTATGTGATTTTTCCTTTTTTATTTGTTAATGGGCTGTATTACATCAATTAATTTTCTTGTGTTGAACCATCCTTGTATTCCTGGTATAAACCCCACTTGGTCATGGTGTGTAATTCTTTTAATGTGTTGTTGGATTCTATTTGCTAATATTTTATTGAGAATTTTTGCACCTATATTCCTTATAGAAATTGGCTTGTAGTTTTCATTCTTATAGCATCTTTACCCTGTTTTGATATTAAAATGATATTAGCTTCATAAAATGAGATAGGTAAAGTTCCTGTTTCCTCCATTTTTTAGAGAAGTTTGAGCAGGATTGGTGCTAGTTTTTTGGGGATGTTTGACAAAATTCCCCTGTGAAGTCAGCTGGCCCTGGGCTTTTCTTTGTAGGAAGATATCTGATAAATAATTGAATCACTTTACTTGTGGTTGGTTTGTGGAGATCTTCTATTTCATCCTGAGTCAGTATAGCTTGTTTGTGTGTTTCCAGAAATTTTTCCATTTCACCTAAGTTTTCTAGTTTGTTGGCATATAATTGTTTGTAATATCTCATGACTAATTTTATTTCTTCAGTGTCTGTGGTGATACACCCGTTCTCATTTCTGATTTTGTTTATTTGAATCTTCTCTCCTTTTTTCTTTGCCAGTCTTGCTAATGGCTCATCAATTTCATTGATTTCTCAAAGAACAAACTTTTGTTTTATTGATTCTTCCTATAGTTCTTTTGTTTTCCCATTCATTTAACTCTGCTTTCTAATCTTTGTTATTTCTCTTCTTCTATTTGCTTTGGGGTTAGTTTGCTGTTCTTTCTCAAGTTCCTCCAGCTGAGTAGTTAAATGCTCAGTTTTTACTCTTTCTTGTTCTTTTAAAATAGGCATTTAAGGGAATAAATTTCCCTCTCTGCACAGCCTTTGCCACATCTCATAACTTCTGATGTGTTGTGTTCTCATTTTCTTTAGTTTCCAGATAGCTACTGATTTCTCTAGCAATTTCTTCTTTGACCCACTAGTTATTTAAGAGTGTATTATTTAATCTCCATATATTTGTGAATAGTCTCATTCTCTGTTGGTTTTTGAGAGCCAGCTTCATTTCACTGTGATCAGAGAAAGTGCTTTGAATAATTTCAATGTTTTTAAATTTATAGAGAACTGTTTTATGCCCCAGCATGTGATCTATTCTGGAGAATGTTCCATGAGCACTAGAGAAGAATGTATATCCTTGTGTTTTGGGTTGCAATGACCCATGTATGTCTGTTAAGTTTAATTCATTTATCAAGTTGTTTAACTTCTCTCTTTCCTGGTTGATCTTTTGTCTGGTTGTTCTAGCTATAGAGGAGAACAGTGTATTGAAGTCTCCTATTATTATTGTTGAAACATCTATTGCTCCCTTCAGTTTTGCCAACATCTGTCTCATGTACTTTAGCGCTCCTTGATTGGGAGTATAAACATTTATGATTGTTAAATCTTCTTGGTGAATTGACCCTTTAATTTGTATATGGTGTCTCTCATGATGTATTTACTTTTAAATTTTATTTTGTCCAATATTAATATGACTACTCCTGCTTTCTTTTAGTTACAACTTGTGTGGAAAATCTTTTCCATTCTTTCACTTTCAATCTATTTGTATCCTTGTTTCAGAGTCTCTTGTAAGCAGTATATAGCTGGATTATACATTTTAATGCATTCTGCTACTCTGTACCTTAATTGGTAAGTTTAGACCATTAACATTCAAATTTATTACTGCAAAGGTGTTTCTTGACTCCACCATCTTTTCTTTTGAATTTAATTTGTCAGATCTATAAAATATTTCCTTTTTTCTATTTTTATCCTGTAGATTATCCTTACTGGTTCTTTAATTCTGTACCCTTCACCAGGCCTCCCTCTCCTGTCTTTTTTTTTTCAACTGGCAGAACTCCCTTTAGCATTTCTTGTAGGGCTGGTCTCTTGTTGACAAATTCTTTCAGGCTTTGTTTGTCTGTGAAAATTTTAATCTCTCCTTCAGTTTTAATATTTTAACATACACCTTCATGGATTTTATCCTAAATGTGTGCACAAATTTTTCTGGGTTCTGGGTTAGAGGCAGATTACCTTATTCACTTAAAACACAAACAGTGACTGTATGATTTCCCACATCTTGATTCATATCTGTGGAACAATATAACAAAGGACAGGTCAAATCTCCTGTGCATACAAACTTTGAATCTTAGGTGAGGAAAGGGAAAAATAGATTTTCTCTCTTTATATATAGGAAAATAGTTGCAGAAGTTTTCTTCCTCTCCTCCTAAATGAATGGGAGAAAAACCTTTGTTTCTTAGAAATGGGATAGAATGAAACCTGGTTTTCATTCTAACCTTTTGGAACATAAAACACAACAAAGACTAAATACACCCCCTGTGTGTGTGGTTTTTATGACCCAGAGACTTCTCCACAGTCTCAAGTCTCATTTTTCCTTGAAATGTAAGCACACAGCTCCAGAATTAAGTAGATCTCTGTGGAATTTTCTCATTATCTATGCAGTTTTAAATTAACTACCCATGTCTTGCTTTTATCCTAGGACCCCAATTAACAGAAAAAGGAATTGTCAGAAAGACCCAACTCTTAAAAACATGAAGATTTTTCTCTATACCCACAAATTTTGTTAGCTGTTATTGGTTTTGGTAGAAAGGTAATGCTAGTCTTGTTGGTAAATGTTCCTCATTTTTCCTTTTTCTAGAAGAGATTGCAAGGAGTTGGTATCTTTGCTTCTTGATAGGTTTTCTACAATGTTTGAGTGAAACCATCTGGAACTGAAGATTTGTTTTGAGAAATACTTAACTATTACTTAATATTTGTACTAGTTGTAAGAGTATTTCAAGTTATTTTGTTTAGATTGTCAAATCTATCATGTGAGGAAATTCTGTAACATTCCTTTTCTTTTTTTTTTATTAACGGAAAAAAAAAAGTTAACACAACATTTAGAAATCATACCATTCTACATATGCAATCAGTAATTCTTAACATCATCACATAGATGCATGATCATCATTTCTTAGTACATTTGCATCGGTTTAGAGGAACTAGCAACAGAACAGAAAAAGATATAGAATGTTAATATAGAGTAAAGAAATAAAAGTAGTAATAATAGTAAAAAAAAAAAAAAAAAAAAAAAACCCTATAGCTCAGATGCAGCTTCATTCAGTGTTTTAACATGATTACTTTACAATTAAGTATTATTGTGCTGTCCATTTTTGAGTTTTTGTATCTAGTCCTGTTGCACAGTCTGTATCCCTTCAGCTCAACTCTTTTGATCCTAACATTGGTAACTTGTGGGGTTTTTTTTCTTTGATTTTCTCTATTTTACTATTTTAGTACCTTGGCTTCTCTCCTTATACTTACCATTTCTTTCCTTCCTCTTGCTTTTGGATCATGTTTCTTCTTTTTTTGCAGTTTCTTAAAGTGAAATTAAATTGATGATTAAATGAATTTATTATTTTCTAATATTCATATTCAATGGTAAAACGTTGCTTATTATAAGTATTTTAGCTGTATTTCATTATTTTTTCTATATTGTGTTCCATTTTCATTCAATTTAAGATATTTTCTAATTTCCCTGAAACTATTTTCTTGTCCCACGTATTATTTAGAAGTCTGTTGATTAAATTCCTAATGTTTGGAGATGTTCCTCTTATCCTTCTGTTATTGATTTATGTTTAAATTTCTTGTGGTCATGCATAGTTTTAAATCATTTGAATGTGTTAGAGTTTGTAATATTAGCAAGGGTATGGTCTATCTTGGTGTGTGCTTGTGTGCACTAGACATGAAAGCATACTCCACTGTTGATGGGTGGAATAGTCCACAAATGCCAATTAGATCAGGGTGGTTAATGGAATAACTTAGTTCATCTATATCATTAGTTGATTTTATTCCTAAAGCATTGATAAATTACTGAAAAAGGAGTACTGAGGTCTCTCTATACAATTTGTACAGAATTCTCATCTATATCCTTCACACATCCAGTTTTCCCAATTATTAACACTTTGAATTAGGTGGTACCATTATTACATTGATAAAAAATATTATAATTATACTATTAGCTATAGTTCATATTTTACATCAAGGTTCAGGGTTTCTGTTGTACAGGTTTATGGACTTTAAAAATATTTATTATGATAACAGATATCACAAAAAATATAAATTGTGTAATTGATTCTAATTCTATTTACTGTGCTTTGAATGGATGTCTTCACCATTAAAATATACTATTTAACTTTTCCAAGTCTACTTATTTTACCTTATTTTATCATTTCAAGTGGAATGTAGAAATCTTACCACCATATAGAAACCTTTTTCTCCTTCCTTATGTTGCCATCTTATATGTTATATCTGAATGCATTCAGAATCCATCAATGTTACAATTTCAGATTTCATGTTTCAAAAATTTTAAAGAATTAAATAAGATATTAATAATCTATTATTTTATTGATATTTACTATTTCTCTTGTTCTTTCTTCACTCCTGATGTCAAGTTTCTTCTGGAATAATTTCTGTCAGAGAATTTTCTTTAGCCATTTTTTTTAGCAGGTCTGCCATCCACAACATCTCTGGAAAAGTCATTATGTTACTATCCTAGTTTGTTATGTAGCTTAGAAAAGCCATTTTCTAAACCATTCTTGTGGGTACAGACCTATAGTTGGGTAGGAAATTTGATTGTTTCCATGGAAATGTGACCCACCTAATTCAAAATCAGTCTTAATCCTTTCTTGGAGCCCTTTATGAGAGAGAGCTAGAAACATTGAGAAAGAAGATAAGAAATGCCCAGAGACATTTTGGAGAGAGCCAAGACAGAGAGCAGGGAGATGAAACCAAGTGAAGGACATGAAAGAAGAGAAATGTTTCCGAGACACTGAAACGAGACCACAGGACACAGAGAGCTCAGAGAGGTGTCCCTGGAGAAGGAAGCAAGACACACAGAGAGGAAACCACTGGAAACAGGATGACAGCAATGAAACCCAGAACAGGAGATCAGAAGACGTCACCATGTGCCTTCTCCTGTAACAGAGGAACCCTGATACCAGCAGCCTTTCTTCAGAGTCAAGGTATCTTCCTCTTGATGCCTTTATTTGGATATTTTCCTGGCCTTAGAACTGTAAATTAGTAACCTAATAAATCCCCTTTGTTAACAAAGAAAATTCATTTCTAGCATATTGCATTCTGGCAGCTGTAGCAAACTGAAGCAGTCACCTTCATTTATGAAGGATATTTTTTACTGGATATAGATTTGGGGGTTGACAGTACCTTTCTTTTAATACCTTACAAATTTTGAGCCATTTTCTTCTGGTCTTCATAGTTTCTGATAAGAAATCTGTTGCCATTAGGTATCAGATTTTTCTTTTCTCTCTGCTTGCATTCAAGATATTTTTTTTTCTTTAATTTCCATTACTTTGATTATGATGTGACTAAGCATGGGCAGGGGATTCTCGAGTGTGGGATTTAATAGCTTTAGACATATTGGGGAAGTTCTCAGCAATTATTTCTTCAAACACATTTTTCTGTACTGAACTCTTTTGTACTGCACTGTTCTGTACTGACTTCAAAAAATAAACTCTCCCCTGGTATGCTGGTACTTTGGTGTCTGGTTTTCCTCTCCAGTTTACCTCTTACTAATTAATTCTCATGGCAACCATGTATACAATAAATAGTAAGTTCTCAAAATAATTAAGAAAGTGTCTCACTTATATTGAAATTGCTTGGCAAACATGTGGATCTATTAAGATTTGGTCCACTTAGATAAATCAAGATAGTAATTAAATTTGTATATTAAAAAGTTATTTGGGGTGGTGTAACAGTGGCTCAGTGACAGAATTCTCACCTGCCATGGCAGACATCTGGGTTCGATTCCCAGTGCCTGCAAAAAAAAAAAAAAAAGTTATTTGCCAGTTTAATTTTCATATCTTCAAAAAAGATCTAGTTTTTAAAGAGTGAGAACTAGTGAATAGGAGAGTTTTGGGGAGAGGATGAATAGGAAGAGGCAGACGCTAAAGAGATAGAGACTGTAGACACAGATTGCCAACATTTCAACAATTTGGGATGGGGTATTGTTTTTATTTCCTGGCATTTACACCATTTGTGCTGAAATTCCAAATGCATGCCATAATACAGTGATGTTTTTTCTCAATTTAAACAAACTGTCATTTTTTTTAGCACTCCTTCATCTAAAATCTTCTTCATTTGTCATTAAAAGTTGACTGTCTTCTATAATAAATTCTTCTTCTAAGAAAACTTTGGTGTGGTTGCTTATTCCTAGAAGATGTGGTTAAGAAAAATGAATCGTGAGATTATGGATTTAAGAATAAACCTCGGAACATGTAGGCCTGCTCCAAAGACTAATTAAAGCTCAAGGGAATGTCAAATTCAAATCATGAAGATTAGATCTGGTTCCTTGTTCTAAGATGACAGCCAGAAGCAAACCTTACAAACTCTATGTATCTTTTTTTTACCTTTTTATTCTTGTGAGAATTAGCTGCTTTTCAAGAAAGCAATACAAATGAAAGATAGGGAAGCTCTGCAAAAGTTGGAAACTTCAGCATAACCACCTCTGATCACTGTCATAGCTGCTAGCTGAAATAGACAAGGCAACATAAGCAAAGAGGGAAAATGCATAACAAACTTAGAAGCTAGGAAATTGTGTCATTGACATACTGTACATGTCAAAGAATTGTTATGGATCCAGCAAAAATGAGGTCATATTGGAAGAAAATCTGGGGGAAAAAATCTTAAAAGAAAATAGAATTTTTCTTTCTTGAGAAGGGAGAATAAAAAGCAGTGTGGTGTTGCAAGAAGAAATCTAGAAAGGAATCCAGAAAGACTTTAAAATCTGGAGGTCCTAGGGATGTAAGGAAGAGAGGAGGGTCCATGTTAGAAATCAAGTACAAATATCTCTGAGCTTCTTCATCTGCCGGGATCAACAGAAGATGAAAACAGGTTCTACAAAATGGTAACAGGAAAATCAGGCCACATGCATGTGAGAGCAGGTATGCAGCTTTTTTCTACCTAATACAATAGGCATCTTTCCAGGTATAGTGGACAGGGGTGAAATAAAGAAAAGGATATAACCACAGCTTATCCAGTAAACATATTCAAAAAGAAACTAAGTCTGTATATTCAGAAGAAAAACAACAGGCAATGGAGGGAAGCACTTGTATTAAGAGAGAATTCCTCTTTGACTGAATGGAGCTCAGGACTCTGGCTTCTCTGTCCACCAACCCATGTCACTTCACTCCTAATAAACTGTCAAATGACTAAATGAGTAAAATTTCAAACACAAATCCTTCCATTTATCATCAAAGAGGAAGATTCTAAAAAAAAACAAAAAAGACCTGAGTGGAAAGATATAAGATAAAATAAAAATGTGTCTACTCTATGTGGGAAGAACTTGCAAGTTATGTAAAGGATCTTCATTCAAAGAATACTTAACAGAGAACAGATACCAACGAGTGGTCTACTAAAATATTCTGTAAGAAACATGAAGTAAATCACACAGGGTAAAAGACAGAAGAAAAGGCTAACTTTTTTAATTCAATTTTATTGAAACATATTCACATGCCATATAATAATATAAAGTATATATTCAATGACTTATAGTATCATCATATAGTTCCGCATTAATCATCACAATCAGTTTTGGAATTTTTGCACTACTCCATAAGCAATAAAAATTAAAATTAAAAAAAGCACCCAAAACATCCCATAACCTTTATCCCCCATCATTTCTTTATCTATTGTCTTTATTTTTTTTATTTATCTGTTAATACACTGGATAAAGGGAGCGTCAGTCACAAGATTTTCACAATCACATAGTCACACCATAACTACTATATAGGTATACAATCATCCTCAATAATCAAAGCTATTGGATTGCAGTTCAACAGTTTCAAGCATTTCTGTTAGCTACTCCAAGACAACAAAAACTGAAAACGGATATTTATATAATGCATAAGAATAACCTCCAGAATGACTACTTGAATCTATTTGAAATCTCTAATCCCTGAAACTTTACTTTGTTTAATTTGTCTTCCCCTTTTTGGCAAAGAAGTCTTTCTCAATCCTGCCCTGCCAGGGCTAGGCTCACCCCCAGAAGTCATGCTCCATACTGCTATGGAGATTTATACCCCTGGGAGCCATCTTGCTTAGAGACAAAGCTGGTCAAAAGTGCATTTGTATCCTGACTCATGGGCTGTTGCTAATGGTTTGACTGGATAGTCAGGGACTTGGAGGAAATATGATTGGAAAATTGGTGACAAGGAAGTCTGGGGAAGAGTCATGTAGATAGATCTGTCTGAGTGGGCAAAAAACATGAAGATATTTGTGGTCAGAAGGTGATTTCTGAAAAGGAAGGTTTTAGTAATCAAATGGAGAAAATGAACAACCAGGTCCACTGCTCAAAGTTCCACTTACTGGGAGGATTTCCCTTCACCATGTCCTTCAAGGCCATCATAGAATGGGGTTGTAATGCTGCACTGTCCATATTCATAGCAATATGGAACATGACTTCTGGGGATGAGCCTAGCCCTGGCTTGGTGGGATTGAGAAAGACTTCTTTGCCAAAAAGGGGAAGACAAATTAAACAAAGTAAAGTTTCAGGGATTAGAGATTTCAAATAGATTCAGGTAGTCATTCTGGAGGTTATTCTCCTTGAATATTGTACAGAACCATCTGAGAACTAGCTTTTCAGTTCCTCAGTCAACTGACTATAAGGAACTCTGGAAGGGCCATAGCTCTGGTCTAGGAAAGAAAAGATAATGTGGCAAGAGTTGGGGCCATGGACATTTGGGCCACTTCCTCATGTAACTTGTTACATGGATCTGCTCAAGCCCTATCTCTAATACACTATTTCCATTTTATGACGGAATGTTGCTGTGCATGTCCAACTTTATGGCTTGGTGGGTTAGAAAACACCCAACTCAGGTCTTTTGGTAACTTGGTGGCCATGGTTAAGCATTCAGTCTAAGGCCCATTAGCAAGCCAAAAGCTGTTTCTCAAAAGGAGAGTAGTTATCTTCAGAGAATGGCAATGTTTTACTCCAAAATCCTAAGAGCCTGCATTGTGATTCTCATATAGAGGCCTGCCAAAGTCTCCAAACAGCATCCCTGTTTGCCACTGACATTTCTAGCACCATTTGATCTGCTGGATCATATGGCCAAGTGGCAGAACAGATTGCACAGCAGACTGAACCTGTCGCAGAGCTTCCTCTTGTCCTGGCTCACACATAAAATAGCAGCTTTTTCTGGTCACTTGGTAAATGGGCCAGAGTAGCATATCCAAATGAGGAATGTGTTGTCTCCAAACTTCAAAGAGGCCAACTAGTTGTTGTCCCTCTTTTTGGGTTATAGGAGGGTCCATATGCAACAGCTTATCCTTCACCTTAGAAGGCATATCTTGACATGCCCCACACCACTGGACACCTAGAAATTTCACTGAGGTGGAAAGCACCTGTATTTTTGTTGGGTTTGTCTCCCCTGACATGAAAATGTCTTATTGATGAGTCTACAGTAGTGGCTAATTCTTGCTCACTAGGTCCAATCAGCAGATATTATCAATGTAATGAACCATTTTGATATCTTGTGGGAAGGAGAAATGACCAAGTTCCTTGCAGACAAGATTGTGACATAGGGGTGAAGAATTGATAGAGCCCTGAGTGGGACAGTGAAGGTATACTGCTGACCATGCCAGCTGAATGCAAACTGTTTCTGGTGGTTTCTCAAACAACTATTGAGAAAAAACTATTTGCCAAATCAATAGCCACATAACAGGTACCAGAGTATATTTTGAGTTGCTCAATCAATGACACTATATCTGGAACAGCAGCTACAATTGGAGTCATCACCTGGTTATGTTTTT
Source organism: Tamandua tetradactyla (assembly GCF_023851605.1). Taxonomy (NCBI): domain Eukaryota; kingdom Metazoa; phylum Chordata; class Mammalia; order Pilosa; family Myrmecophagidae; genus Tamandua; species Tamandua tetradactyla. Next base: position 50,302,339 of record NC_135343.1, on the reverse strand, counting down.
GATAATTCACTGTCACCTTCCAAGTCCCATCTGTTTCCTGCACAAGCCAAATAGGGGAGCTGAATGGTGTTGTGGTGGGAATCACCAGTCTTGCATCCTTCAAGTCCTTAAGAGTGGCACTAATCTCTGCAGTCCATCCAGGAATACAATATTGCTCCTGATTCATTATTTTACTAGGTAGGGGAAGTGCTAATGGCTTCCACTTGGCCTTTCCTACCATAAAAGCCCTCACTCCACAAGTCAGAGAACCAATTTGGGAATTCTACCAGTTGTTGAGCATGTCAATTCCAATTATGCATTCTGGAACTGGGGAAATGACCACAGAATGGGTTCAGGGACACACTGGGCCCACAGTGGCATGGACCTGAGCTAAAAACCCACTGATCACCTGACCTCCATAAGCCCCTACTCTGACTGGTGGACCAGAGTGACATTTTGGGTCTCCTGAAGTTAGTGTCACTTCTGAGCCGTTGCCAAATAATCCCTGAAAATTCTGATTATTTCCTCTCCCTCAGTGCACAGTCACCCTGGTAAAAGGCCATAGGTCTTCTTCAGGGGGACTGGGAGGATGGTTAACAGAGTAAATTTTGGACAGTGTAAAAGGGTCCATCCCCAAGGATACCTGGCCTTCCCCTCATTCAGGTGGCTCTAGGTCTGTAAACTCTCTCAAGTCTAGGAATTAATTAAGGGGCCATGTCTCTCTGTTTTTGTAATTCAAGTTAGGCTTCTGTTCATTTGACCTGGAGTTCTGCTTATACAGCTCAAATAAGAATTTAGCAGACTGCCCATCTATTTTACTTCTAGGCAACCCATTATCTGCTAGCCAATGCCAGAAGTCTCTGCAAGTCAGATTATTTTGACTGCTGCTTTGAGGTGGCCATTCCCACCTTGTCTATGGTGATTAATTGTCACCACCTGGCTTTTGCCAACTCAGGATCCAATTTGCATTTAAGGATTCCAGCAGTGGTTCTCACAGTAATATCTGACCTACAGAGAAGGGTAACTACAGAGGACTTCAGGGATGAAGGAGGTAGTCTCAAGAATTTATTTCTCAAGATTCTGGTGAAAGATGTGATCTCTGGACATTCCTGGGGTGGAAGGGATGAGTCATGAAAATAAATAGTAGTATCTTTCATGTCATTTACCACAGGGCATTCCATTGCAGTTTCATCTGGAAAAACAAGATTAGTTGCCCCAGACTGAAGAATGAGAGTTGTTTCCCCACGGGGGGTGGGGGCGTTGTTTACAGGGTTAGCAGGAAGTGAAGGGTTAATTTCATTAGGTGGAGGGTGGGTGGCAGACTGCTCTGGGGACACTGGAGATCGGGAAGCTGTTTCCTCAAGGCAGTCCATTAACAGGTCTATCTAACAAAGGCTCAGCAGATTCCAGGTATCCTGTCTCCCCACTGCCATAATTATCAAGCAATATATCATCATTCCATGATTCAGGATCCCATTTTTTTTTTCCAATCAAAGCCCTTACTTTAACAGCAGACACTCTGCAAGTCTGAGATTTTACTTTACCTTGTAAATCTGCTACACACACAATGAGGCTTTGCGTCTGATTTTTAGAGCTCTCAAGTTTGTGACCATGGGAAATAATACTTCCTTTCAGGGCACACATGGAAACTTATGTCATTCACATGGTACTGAAGTTTCCAGTTTGAAGCCTTCAGCCCATCCCTTTCTCTCATTACAATATCCAGTATCTCTAAAGATAACCAGGCAACATAATTATACCTCTTAATTCCACAAAACTCCATAAAGGTGTCAAAAACATTATTACCCAGAGCTTTGCCTCATATAAGTGTATAATTAGCGGAATCTAGTGGTGATATTTCAAGTATCTCTTTTTCCAACTCACCCCATGGACTGTTAGTGCCATCTTGATTATTGGAAACAGTCATTAGTGCCTCTAAGTCTAGTCAGAGTAGAAAACTTATTGTAAAAAACCCAGTTTTAAGATTCTGTTTCTCAAAAATCACTCCTGGTACCAAGCTGTGTTAGTCAGGGTTCTCTAGAGAAAAAGAAGCAACAGGAGAGCTTTGTGAATATGAGATGTATAAAGGTTTCTCATGCAACCATAGGAAGAGAAGAGGCCAAAATCCATAGGGCAGGCTATGAAGCTGACGGCTCTAATGAAGAGTCTGAACAAACTCCACAGGAGAGAATTGCTGGCTGAAGAAGCAGCATTTAAGAGTCTTTCTTTTCTCTTAAAAGCCTCCATTTGATTGGATTATATCCTTGTGGGAGATGTGCCTTAGTTGATGGCAGATGTAATCAGCCACAGATGCAATCAACTGATGATTTAATCAGTCAGCCATGAAATATCCTTGCAGCAATGGTCAGACCAGTGTTTGCCTGACCAGACAACTGGACATAATCATTTGGCCAAGTTGTCACAAGAATCTAACCGTCACTGTAAGCTTAAGCTGTTTCTGATTCCCAGATGGTAATACCTGAATTTTCTGAAGGAGGGTTGCCACTTGAGCTGGGCCCACCCCCCTTTTCTTGGGGAAGAAACTCTCTTTAGGGAATTATCTTTCACTTTTGTCTCTCATATCTATGTTAACTCTGTCTTTGCTTGGGTCAGCATTGACAACTGATAATGCCTGAGGCTTTCTATAATGAGTTACCTACAATACTTTTTAAAAAGAACGAAAAGAGAAAAAATAAAATAAAATTACTTTTCTGAGCCGGTTTTCTCAGCCCCCAAGTTTCAATAGTCAAGAGCAGGAATTGGTACCTGGCTTTCTGTGCCCATTTCTGGCATCACAGCCCTTTTCCAGTATCCTGAGCTTGGCTTATTCCAAAAGGCTCCTTTTTCTTTTCTTTGCCAGCCCTGTCTCCTCTCTTCTGGGAGAGACCTCAGGGTTACTTTCCTGCTTTCTCTGGGTTTATCTGCTCAGAGCTTGTCTTCAGCGGTCCAAATTTCTTAATTAAAACTACAATTGGTGCTTGACTGAGTTATCTTCCCATTCTCCTAATAGAAACGGATTTTCCCACAGGGATGTGTCTCTAACAGGAAAAATGTCATGCCAGTGGTGGAGGGGCACCAGTCTCCATGGTTTGGGAACTTGGCTTACAGTTCTGTGCTGTGATCTCGGCCCTTCCACCCATTCCAGACTGGTGGACAATGTGTGTCCCACTTGAATGTCCCCCAAACAGTTGTTCCAGACAACTGTTTCCGGCTATTTATGAGCTGCTCTTGAAGACTAAATTCCACACCTCAATACACCGCCATCTTGCCCCACTTCTCCCTCAGATAACTTTAAAAAAAAAAAATGCGGTTGAGGAAATACAAATGAATTTTATAGATAATTTTCTAATCTAAAATTCAAAAGTATTTATTTTAATGAATATGATTTGGATGAATCTATGATAACATAGGCAATTGGTTGTTGTTAAAAAGAAAATGTAAAGAAATTAATAATTCAACACTGTTTTAAAATATTATAATAAAGGACTTCCAGGAAAATGGCAGAATAGAATAGGCTGAGTTCAGCCCTCCTCCAAGGAACAGCTAGAGAAGTGACAGAAAAATGACACAACAACTATTAAAGAAACTGAAAAATTGATCAGGCTTCAATCAGAGATAAGAATTAAGTCAACTGGGTCAGGACTAGAATAAAACAGAATACAGGGTTAAGGAGGACAGTGTTTGTGTTTTAGAACTTCACCTACTAAATGAGACCAAAGGAAGAGAGGTTTATTTTGTCTAAAACCTAAATTTCCTTTTGCACATAAATAAACAAACACATGGAGCCCAGAATGGACATGAGGGCTTGTAATTATGTAAAGCTTAATGTAATACCTGGATATATCTCAAAGTACATTGAGCAGATAATTAGAAAGCACAGGCAAAGTTCCTTGATATATGGGAAAAAATGGAAGTAGTAAGCTTTACCACTGGGGAAACCTATGACACTCTCTTAAACACTAGGGACTCCCAAGTCAATAGGCCAAGCCCTTGATCTTTAGGCTTGCTTTTGTGAAGCTTATTTATGTAGCAGAGAACCTAAGCTTACCTATAGTTTTGCTATAGTTACTTCCAGAAAACCTCTTTTGTTGTTCAAATGTGGCCTCTCTCTGTGTACGTCCAATTCTGCAAGTAAAATAATTTCCCTTTTCACTACGTGGGACATGACATCCACCCTGGCAACATGGGACATGATTCCCAGGAATGAGCTTGTCCCCAGCACTATGGGGTCATCAACATCTTCCTGACCAAAAGTGGGAAAGGAATTGTAACAAAAGAAGGCATGGTGGCTGAGAGAGCTCAAACAGATTCAAGAAACTATTCTGGAGGCTACTCTTATTCAAGCTTCAACTAGATAATGCAATTTACCATCGTTTCCCAAACCCCAACCAAAACCATTCCTACCAGCCCTAAAGGACACCTAGGGCTCTATCTAAGAGTCTACAAAAATTCCATGCACTGTGATCTACAACCTCCATATGAGTTCCTAGGCCAGATAATTCCTGAAACCTGCAGAGGCCAGCCTCTTCAGATTATCAACTACTCCCATACCCCATCCCATACTATTGACAGCCTTTTCCAATATGAGAAAGTTAGAATGGTCATAGCCCTAATTCCCCTAAACATTGGGAGAAGGTTAAAAGGAGAAGGAGGAGTTATAACAGAGAACAGCGGCTAGAAGGAAAAACCTAAAATTGTCTTGGAGCGGCTAAAAGGAAAAACCTAAAATTGTGGAACTACAACCCATACCAAACTGTGAAAACTGTTCTAAAACTGTTTGCTACAATGTACTTTGAAACTTTTTGCTTTTTTGTAAATATGTTACATTTCACAATAAAATAATATTAAAAATACATATTATAGTAAAAATACATAAATGATCTACCAAAATTCATAAACTATGGTCAGGGCAAAAATTGAGATTTTTTTCTAAAGTATAAGAGAGAAAGGTGAAAATGTTAAAAATAATTTAACAGGGATTTATAACCTCTCACAAGAGTGAACGGTGTCTAAATTATGAATGATTGATCTTGCTAAGAAATCTCCGAAACAGATGGGAAAGAATCATTTAAAAATATGATGAAGCCAGTAATCCTAAACTGAAGAATGAACTCAGATGAAGATCATGAAAATAGGATAGTGGTTGAATTCTCACCTGCCATGCAGGAGACCCAGGTTTGATTCCCAGCCATGCATTCCAAAAACAAAACAAAACAAAAAACCCAAAATTAACGGTGCTGTGATAACAAGTGGATATTCACATAGAAAAGAATTAAATGTGACCCCACTGCACAGCACACACACAAAAGGAATAATATATACCATAAAAAGGAAAATAATTTATACTTTCAATTATTAATTGCGACAAGTAACAGGATAGTGAAAAAATCCATTTTAGACCCAAAACTAAGAGTCTCAACCATAATTATAATTAAATTTATCGATCAGTTGACAAAGCAGCTTTATCTTTTGGTTGCTCTTAGCTTAAACAGCCTGTTAAGTATGAAATAGTTTACTAAGAAGGATTCCTGTTGTAGGAAATAGGGTCAAGTACAGAAGAAGCCACCTGATTTTAGGCTGCTGCTACACAAACAGAGAATAAAATAAACAAGAATCCCCATTTTGATCCTGCAATTGATTTCCCATTGTCTAGTTTGCTGGAGCTGCCATACAAAATATCACAAACTGGATAGCTTAAAACAACAGTCATTTATTGTGTCACAGTTCTGAAGGCTAGAAGCCCAAATAAAGTATAGGTAGGGCCATGCTTCTTTGCATTTGTACGGTTTGATTGTGGCAATCTGTAACATTCTTTAGCTGATGGCATAACTTAATCTCTGCCTCTGTCACATGGCTGTATTGTCTCCCTGTCTGTCTGTGTCCAAGTTCCTTCTCCTTATAAGAACAACAGCCACATTGCCTTAGGGACTACCCTAAACTCCAACGACCCTATTTTAAAAAAAGGGTCCCATTTGCAAGACTGGGCATTAAGACTTAAACACATCTTTTAGGGGAATACATTTCAATCCAAACATCCATTAAACACACAATTTTCCCCTGAAAATGTCAACTCTGACATGTATAGACAGAATTAACTTATAAGTAATCCAGCAGATGCTGGAAAAGCCTGCACATTGGGAAAAGCAAACCATAAAATAGAGGGCACCATGCCAGAACCCTTCAATTAGAGAAGTGGGCTCAGGATTCGGCCCAAGTCTGAACTTGGCAGAAATTTTACTGTAGTAATGCTAATCTTAGAGGCTGGAAATAGCCCATTTTCCTTGAGAAGGCACCTTGATTGACATTCACTCTTGGTGTTTGACCTCCAAAGGGAAGTTTGCCTGTGACACAGTGAAAATTATTAGACTACCATAGGCAAAGCTTTTCCATGTTCTGCCATAGCAACTTTTCACGCTTAGAGTGAGGGAAGGAAAGGGAGTTGCTCTGAGAAAATGAAATGATACCCTGGATAGTTGCTTATACAGTCCATACAACTAGTAATTTTTTTAAGTTTGATCATGAGAGAAGTTTAGAGCTGATTCAGCCAAATGGAAGCACCACCGGAAGAAAAGACAACCATAAACTTCAATAACTTCAGGCTCACTGTTTGTGTAGTGTAGTTCCTGGATTATCAATTATCAATGCATTATCAATGTGTTATCTGTTGTAACAGATGGACCAAACCAATACAGGGTGTTAGTAATAGGGTAGTATATGAGAATCTGCATTTTATGCACGATTGTTCTGTAAACCCACAACTTCTCTAATAAGAAGAAAAATATTTATGCACGAGAATGAATAGGAGATAAATCTTGTGACAAATACAGGATACTGCCACTTTCAGTGAAGTTTCTGAGAATATATTGGTCTGGACCATCTAAAGATAAGCATTAAAAAGTCAAGATATACCTTACCTCTTCTTTGACTGAGAAGGAAATATAGTATCTAATGTGTTTAGTTGGATTTTGTAAATAATATGTATCGTATTTGGCTATCTTTTATCAGATAAACAAAAATGTTTTATGCTTTTGTTGGCAAGGCAACGAACCACTTTATTTGAAGAAAGGGCACAAAAGAAATAACTTAGCATATGTTGATACAACTTATAGAAAAAGCAAAGGTCAACGCAACGTGCATGCTCTGTCTTGGTGACCACAGAAGTCATTCCCTTGGCTCTGGAGAAGCCAGTCTCAAGCTTAGCTCTCGTTATCACTGTCTCCCAGGGTGTGCTTCTCAAAGACAGACTCTGCCAGACCAGATTCTGAGGGCCCCATCTTGCATAGTTGGTTACATAGCCACCCAATTTTTTGATGGAGTCACCTGTTTGTTCATGTAATGGGTCTCAATGAAGTCATACAAGTAGAGGCCATTTTCGTCAATGGCTAGTTTGTACATTTCCAGTTGTGATGGTTCAATCTTTTTTTCCAAGTGCAGCACACACCACTGCATTTAGCCTGCTCTCCCAGTCATCATGTTCTCATCTATTGATATCTTGAAAGAAGATTCAGCCACCTCCTTGGCTCTTCAGCTTAAATTTCTGAACATGTTCCCTTTCCTCATGAGACTGGAGAAGAGAATATTTGGAAGAACTCTTCAAAGCCACACCATTGGGTCAAAGTAATGGCACATGCTCAGGTGGATGTTAGATGCATAGAGCTCCAAAGGTAAATCAGGCAGCTGATGGCGACCTGTAAGTCCTGGTCCCAATTCTGGTGCCCTGTGAGGGGGACATTGTCCTCATGTCAGGTGGCTGAGAAGAGGCTGAAGCAGAAAACATAGTTGTGGATGTATTGAGGGTGTGAATAGTGGGGTGGAAGTCTGAGGGCTCTCCAAGAGTACCATGAGGATGTGGCAGAGGGCTGGCTCTGAGTGGCCAGCTAAGGGAGGCAAGTATTAAGTGTGTCCAAATGCTGTTAAAGCAGGAAACTGTCGTGATGGGAAGCCTGACCAAATGTTTTATGCTTTCAGCAGAGGCTACCTGTGGTAGACAGCTTCTAAGATGATTCCTGATGACTTCTGCCTCCTGGTAATTGAGTTATTATTAACTCCATCCCCTTGAGACTGGACTGGAACTAATGACTTGCTTCTAACAAATGAATATGACAAAAGTGATGAAATATCACTTCTGCTGTTATATTACAAAAAAGAATCTGGCATCTTTCTTTCTCTCTCTCCTGCTCACTCTGATGGTATCATGCTCTGAGTGCCCTAATAAGAGGTCCAGGTAGCAAGGAACTGAGGAAGGCACCTGGCCAATAGTCATCAAAGAAGTGTATCTTGCCAACAGCCACAGGAGGGAGTTTTGTAGCAATTCCTCCCTCAGTCAAGCCTTCAGATAAGACTTCAGCCTTGGCCTTCACCTTGATTCTGAAGGATATTGAGACAGATAACCTTGTTAAACCATGCTCAGATCTCTGATTCACAGAAATTGCAGGATAATAAGTGGGGTTTTTTTTGTTTTAATCCACATCTACTTAAGTTTAAAGTAATTATTTTATACAGAAGTAGATAACGAATCTGTCATATAAGATAGGCTTATGATCTGGAACTTCTATCCCAGTTTCCTTACTACCAAGTTCACATGCAATATACCTGCAGCAGGATGGTGTGCTATGTGGCAGCTGGTGCAAGCACCTGGAATAGTGGAGGAAGAGAAGACCCTGAGGTCAGAACCCATTTAAAAGGGATTGTTTATTTATTTATTTATTTATTTATTTATTTATTTATTTATTTATTTTATTTTTTTAGAAAGAATTCTAGGTCATAATAAAGCATATGGCCATTTGACTTGAGTCACAGAATGGACCAGTTGCTTTCTAGTCTTTCTAGCATATGCATATCCAACATCAGAGAGTAGTGCTAAATAGAAGCATGAAGGCATTATACAAACACAACCCAGTGTAGCACTCACTCATTGTATCACCAGCTCATGATGCAATATCCAGTTGATGAGGATGACAGACTGGAGCCTGCTCTACAGATAGCATCATGCAATAAGGTAACCCCAGTCAGGTGTGTTTTGCAGTAGTGTTAAAACACTTCTCAGGGAAAATCTTATCAGATGATGGAGAAAAGAAATCTTCCCAGTTGACAGATTTTCAGAAACTGTGCCTTGTTTTTCACTTAGCCTACAAGGGAGTGATAGCCTCAGGTCAAGATACATACTGATTCTTAGACAATGATTGATGGTCTGGCCAGAGATCTAATAAAGGACTTTGAACAGCAATATTAGAAGATTTGGTGAAAAGAAGTGTTAGGAAGAGAGCATGTGGCTGAAGATCTAAGAATGGACTTAGAACATTGCTATAAAATTGCTAGTCTGCAACAAATTAGACACTAAAAATAAGAAACTGGTGTTTCACTACAAATGCTCTGAAAATGACAGTCTAGAGTTTGTAAATAAACGCATCCTGTGTGAATATTCACCAGAAGGCAATCATGGCAGAAGAATCTCTGCATAATCGGAAGGACAAGATTAGGACCTGTGGATATCCACTAGCCTCCTGCCCAGCCGGGCCAGTGCTTGTTCAGTGTGATAAAGAGATATAGTGCTCAAAGGGGTGGTGATAGAATAGATCAATGGGTTTAACAATATGGAATTACCCCTCACCAGGCTTGCTGAGACCAACTCCCAATCCATGATATAACAGCATGCATTAGGGGATCAGCCAGCTCCATGGTAGTAGGTTGATTACATTTGACCCTTTCTATCATGTAGGGGACAAAGATTTGAAGCTACTTTCCTGCTGCTGTCAATATCATTCATCCATGAAATTACTCAATGCTTTATACTCTGTCTCCAACCAAGAAACCAATTCAAAATAAAAGAAGTAAACAGGGAGCTATTACTTGTGAAAGTCACTGGTCTTGTTTTCTCTTCATCAGCCATAAGGACTAGTTCCTTAAATGACAGAAAAATCTATTGAAAGCTAGAAGACAATACATTTCAAGGATAGGATGCTTCTTCCTCCATAGAGATAATCTATCTGTATTCTATAGAGATTAGTAAACCCAGTGCCATTAACTAAGGAGTGGAGGTGGTAGAAAGGGTTAAAGCTATCTGTCAGGTTAGTAAATATCCCACCTTGAAAATTTTAACTTTCTCGGGTTGCACCAGTCTAGAAGTTTCATTATGCAAGGGAATGGCCCACCAATAGTGGTTTCATTGAGCTAGGAGCTAGAAGTATGACCTGGCTTTAAGCTAAAAGTATGACCAGGCTTTATGGAATACTAACATAAATGGGAAAATTATGAAAAAGAGATATTTAGTGGAGTTATCAAATCTGACTATCCAGAAGAAATATAATGGGTATTATATGATAACATTCAAAGAAGAATCATTCCCAATGGCTGCCATCTCACTGGTCAAGTCTTCATTTTCTTAAGATTGAGAGCTTTCCTTGCTTCTCCATGCAAGTGATGTTGCCAAGTGAATTCATATGAAATATGGAAACGGTAGTAGAGGTAGTAAGGTATGATTGCATACCAACTGCAAACTCAGGAATACAAGTCTCTCCCTGTAATTCCATAGCTGCTAATAAATAGATTATATTTTTAATATTTATATTTCTTTCATCCCTCTAACATATATGATGTATTTGTAGTCGAAAAATTTCCATTCTCCCCCATAATACCAAAAATGGAGATGTGATTAAAGAGATGTAAAGGAAAAGTAAGTATCACCAAGATGTTTTGGAGCCAGAGAATAGATGTAAATTAGGATCCTGTGGGCTTCAAGTAACATCAAACTCAAATCAAATCAATTTCAAATAGATGACATCACTCAAAGTTTAGAAATAGAGCAAGCTTTGCTTCATTTCCCTCAAGTTATCTTGTCCTTCCCTTCTCTCTACATTCACTTCCAACTGGGGTTGAAGCCAGTGGCCTTCATTAGTACAAAGCGTACAGCTAGCACAAAAATTTCCATGGAATAGAACACCATGACTTCTTTCAGTCTTACTTTTAAAAATAGCATTTTTTTCCAAGAAATGTCTAGAACTTTTCTCCTCATAGCTAATAACAAAAACTGAACTATCAGTCAAAATCTGAACAATCTGTGGGAAGATGCCATAGACCACTGGAGCTGAGAGTATAGTCATCCCTGAAGCATATGTGTTTGTGTAAGAAAAAAGATAAAATACAGGAAAGAAAAGTGCAGTGAGGTGTAAAGGGGTGAAAGTGAGACAGATATTGGGCAGCCTATCAACAATTTCCACTACAATAGAAGACACATAACATAAAATTTGGATGTTAGAATTAGTAGGAACCTATTGGAAAGAATGTAAGAGTATCTATAATTGTATATGAAGATAGATGGATCATGTTAAACTAGTGCTATCTGAGAGCAGCTTTGAGTGTAGGGAAGAATAATTTACTGTGATTGCATAGGACTGTTGTGCTGGTTTGAAAGGAAGTATGCCCCCTAAGAAAAGCCATGTTTTAATATAAATCTCATTTCTTAAAGGTAGAATAATCCCTATTCAATACTGTATATTTGAAACTGTAATGAGATCATCTCCCTGGTTGATGTGATTTAGTTAAGAATGCTTGTTAAACTGGATTAGGGGATGACATGTCTCCACCCATTTGAGTGGGTCTTGATTAGTTTCTGAAGTCCTATAAAAGAGGAGAATGAGAGATTCAGAGAGAGCAGAGAATGCTGCAGCACCACAAAGTGGAGAGTCCATTGGAGATGAAGAAGGAAAACGCCTCCCAGGGAGCTTCATGATACCAGAAGCCAGGAGAGTAAGCTAGCAGATGACACCGTATTTGCCATGTGCCCTTCCAGCCGAGAGAGAGAAGTCCTGACTGTGTTCGCCATGTGCCTTCTCACTTGAGAGAGAAACCCTGAACTTCATCGGCCTTCTTGAACCAAGGTATCTTTCCCTGGATGCCTTTGATTAGACATTTCTATAGACTTGTTTTAATTGGGATATTTTCTCAGCCTTAGAACTGTAAACTAGCAACTCATTAAATTCCCCTTGTTAAAAGCCATTCCGTTTCTGGTATATTGCATTCCGGCAGCTAGCAAACTAGAACAACTGTCTTCCACTGCCATGTCCATGTTGCATGACCCTGTACCTTTGGTAATAGCTGAAACACTGGCTGGTAGACTCACTATGGCCTGTTTAGATTCTCTCTCTCTCTTTCTTTCTTTAGAATTTAAGGTCTGGGGTAAACCAAAAACTGGAGATAACCTGGAGCTGGCATCTTTTATTGCGGCAACATGGCAAAAAAAAGTTATAGCCAGTATGGACATCAGAGCTATTCTACTTCATGGCAGCTTGACATTTGGTCATATAGCCATTTCATGCTTGCTGTATTTAAATCCAATACCCACCTATGAAATCCCCTTTTATTGACTAAAGTTACTGTATTTCTCTTACCTGCCACCTGATGTAACATAAACTAATATAGGTATGTTGTCAGGTTGAAGATCACTGATATTCTCCAAATTTTAATTTATTCATGAAGAAAGCAAATCCTAGAAAGTTTACTCAGCTGCTTAGAAACTAAACTATGATTTGAAACCACTCCCCCTAAGTTGAACAGTGATTTTTAGATATAAAAAAGCTGAGTTGGTCAACGGTGTCAAAACTTCATTTTAGAACTTTTCTTTAGAAAGTCTCTACCAGTGTTTTGTAGACACCCTGGAAGATTGCTGACCCCACTGATAGTATGACACACTTCCTGATATTTCCTGAGCTATAATAACCTTTTCTCTTTTCCACCAGACAGATTTTATTTTGAGACCTCCACCTTTCCCACCCTTCCCACCTACTAATGGTAGTTAGCTTCCATTGTCGACTTAGTCAGGTGAAGGCACCTAGTTCTGTTTCTGCGGACATGAGCCAATGGTACGTGAACCTGTTGTTAATTACATCTGCGTTGGTTATGAGGTGTGCCTGCTGCGATGAATGACGTTTGACTTAATTGGCTGGTGCTTAAATGAGAAAGCCCAACGTAGCACAGCCTAAGCAGCTTGGCATTCCTCACCTCAGCACTCACAGCTCAGCCCTGGCCTTTGGAGATGCAGAAAGAAGTTACCCTGAGGAAAGTTGTTGGAACCCAGGGGCCTGGAGAGAAGGCCAGCAGAGACCATCTTGTGCCTTCCACGTAAGAAAGAACCTCAGTTGAAAGTTAGCTGCCTTTCCTCTGAAGAACTAACAAAATAAATCCCCTTTTATTAAAAGCCAATCCATCTCTGGTGTGTTGCATTCTGGCAGCCAGCAAACTAGAACACCACCCCCATAAGTTTTTCCCATTTTAACCTTATGACTTTGGAGAAATAAAAAATGTACGTAATCAGATTTCTAAATTCTAAGATACTGAGCTATTTGTATATGACCAGGTCATCCCCTGAAACTTTGTGTATTTATGTGACACCTGAGGCAGAATTAGAGCATTGAAGCTATGAAAGCAGCATTACCCCATTCAGCAACTGTTTAAAAAGCTGAAAAAGTGATTAGACTTTGTCTGTAGATATGAATGAAGCAGATCAGGATATGACCAAGGTAAACCAGAATACTGGTTAAAGGATGATATGGCCCATATTTTCAAGCTTCAACCTCTGTCTGAGACCAAAGGGAGAGTTGTTTATTTAGTGCAAAATTTATATTTTGGGTAGCACCCTATCTAATTTAATGTATATGGTCAGTTTACTTGAATACCATAATTACACGGAATCTTGAATAGGGTGTGAGATCTTGTTGGCTTATACAGGTTAGCGTGATGCCCCAATATATCCCAGAGTAATTGGGGTAGAGAATAAATAAGTATCCTTGGGAGACTGGGAAGAAAAGAAGACCTATTAAATTTCCCCATCTGGGGAATTCCTACTATTCCTGCAAGCTGTGGGGATGACTAATTCAATAGGCTGAGCCCTCAATCTTGGGGCTTGCCCCTATGAAGCTTATTCCTGCAAAGGAGAGGCTAAGCCTACTGATAATTATGCCTAAGGGTCACCCCCAGAGAACCTCTTTTGTTGCTCAAATGTGGCCTTTCTTTCTAAGCCAACTTGTTAGGTGAACTCACTGCCGTCCCCCCTTCCCTACATGGGACATGACTTCCAGTGGAATACATTTCCCTGGCAACATGGGACCTGAGTCCCAGGGATGAGCTGGGATCTGGAATTATGGGAATGAAAAAGCCTTCTTGACCAAAAAGGGGAAGAGAGAAAGGAGACAAAATGAATCTCAGTGGCTGAGAGACTTCAGAGTCAGGAGGTTATCCTGAAGGTTATTCTTATGCATTATATAGATATTCCTTTTTAGTTTATGGTGTATAGAAATGGCTAGAAGGAAGTACCTGAAACTGTCGAACTGTGTTCCAGTAACCTTGATTCTTGAAGAAGACTGTATAACTATATAGCTTTTACAATGTGACTTTGTGAGTGTGAAAACTTTGTGTCTGAGGCTCCTTTTATCCAGAGTATGGACAGAGGAGTAAAAAAAAAAAGGATAAAAAATAAATAAATAATATGGGGAGGTAAAGGGTAAACATTGAGTATATTAAAATACTGTGGGTCAATGAGAGAGGGTGTTAAGAGGTATGGGATGTCTGAGTTCGTTTTTTTCTTTTTTCTTTTCTGGAGTGACACAATGTTCTAAAAATGACCATGGTAAAGAATACCCAACTAGGTGATGATATTGTGAGCCATTGATTGTATAATACGTTTGGACTATACATGTGTGAATATTTCTCAATAAAAATATTTTTTAAAAAGGAAATACATAAACAAACAAAAATGTATCTGATTGGAAACTATATGAAAACTATTGGAAACCTCAGAGTACAGTTCAATAATGTTATAACAATGACTGTCTATTCACTCAGAAATAATGGGATGAGAAGGCTAAAAATATCCTTAAAGAAGTTTGTCAGGCAAAAAAAGGAGGGGGCTGAAAAGCAAACTGGGAATAAAAATTAAGTAATGCTTAGTATAATTATTGGACCAACAAGCCCTACACTGTAGGTTCAGTCCTGAATTTGTTTCTAAGAACATGTCGACCAATCAAATTGTTTTATTTTCTTGAAATAACAGCCTCTGTTCTTTGTCAGGTCTCATTCAATCCCATTCACTCAATCTTGAAATGTGTCAAACTTCTAGGAAATTTAGTAAGGATGTTTATCTATTATTTTCCTAGATTGTGGAATCCAAGGAAAAAGTGATACTCAATCTCTGAGGCTTTTTCCCACCAAGTGCACATGTTTAAAAAATAAGCTAATGTACCTTAAAAATACCAACATTAGTTGTTTTCATGGGTCAATCTAGACAAGAGATTTTTTGAAAAATGGAAGCAAAAGGAAAATAAATATATTAAGCAAGCAATATGAATTGCAAGCAACAGTTGATCTAGAAAATACTTCAATAATTTCAGGTAGTATTTAACTTTATCTAATGGACATGAGTGAGTCAAGGGGACTATGTCTCATGTCACAAATAACCATCATACAGATTCTATAAGGTCACTATGGCATCCAATTGAGAGTATCTATTTGTCTTCAGCTAACATTGCACTACTATATTAATCATGCATTTCCCTGCCATCTCCCTATTTCCTAAGGCTCCCCTGTATCCTAAATTCAGAACTTTTCCTCACACTCCTCTGATTATGGCATTCCCTCACTAGCAAGAGTTGAGTTGTAATGTAACTGGCAGGGTATCTATGCCAGTATGTTAATTGGGAATGGTAAATTTCTATTCCAACCCAGCTCCCATGGAATCCCAATTTAAAGCGTACATCCTAGCGCCATTGTTTCAAATCAAATAGTAATTGAGACAGTGTTTTTGTCCCCCAGTGAGCCAAATAGTAGGCCCACAGTTCTTAATTTTTTCCTCTGGTTATCTGGTATGATTCTGAAAGGTACTGTGTTTTCATAAAGACGAGGGGTATCTCAGCCAGGATGTGCTATATATCAAAGGAGTGAAAGCCTTTATCAAGCCAATATTTACATGCTTTTAGTTCTGTCCATGGGCACAGTAAATCATTAAAATCCAGATGTCTTAACTCTTAGGCTAAAGGGAATATATTTGATGAAGCACTGACCTATCTTAGATACTTACTTTGTCAAATCAAACAGAACAAATACTTGCCTGCCTTGTATTCTTTCAGAAAGGATTGATTGTGATTCCTGAGCAATAAGCTGCAAGGATACAGCAGGAGAAAGGTGTTTTATCAAAATGGTTAGGTAGAAACTGAAAGTAGGACTGAGATGGATAAGCAACAAAATACAATCTGCTCTCTAGGTAGTGGTCAGGGAGAATTTCCCCATGCTCTCTGCTTTTCAGACCTCTTAACACAAGCTCTGGAGAAGATCATGCTCTTCATCAAGGAAATTTATAGCTGAATTCAGTAGCTGACCAACTCACAATGAAAGTAGTTTCTTGAATCACTCTGATTTGGTTTGCACCCTGATCATGCAATTGAATTCATGTTGTTCCTATTTAAACAAACTTTGTGTTAAATTCCAGTTCTAATGACTGAGCTCTTGTCTTGTTTTCCATGTTACTATCTTGATTAGTCAGATTATCTTTGTAGTAACATTAGAACCTCTTAGATGAGGGTTTAACAAAGTACAACCCAGGGACCAAATCTGGTCATCCCACCAGTTTTATTTGTTTTTTGTTAATGAAGATATATTGAAAACAGTCACACCCATTGGTTTATGAACTGTCTATGGCTACTGTTGTGCTTTAATAGCAGAGCTGAATGACTGCAGCAGAGTCTGTGTGACCTGTAGGGTAATTAATGTCTGGTCCTATACAGAAAAAATTCATTGGCTCCTGTTTTGAGCTCTCATCACTTCCCACAACATCCAGCCCTGCAGCTACAACTCCATGATGTCTATCTGAATATTTTTCTCTCTCCTTTGCATTTTTTCTTCTTTTTAAATTTTTATATAAACTTCTCTATTTTAGAACAATTTAAAATTTACAGAAAAGTTGCAATAATATTACAGAAAGTTCCCTTGTGCCCCACTCCCATTTCCCTATTTTGGGCATTACTATGATATGTTTGCACAACTAATGAAGCAATATTGACACACCATTACTAAATAAAGTCCATGCTTCATTTGAATTTCCTTAGTTTTTCCTACTGTCCTTTTTTGTCTCCAGGATCCAACCCAGGGTACCACCTTACATTTAGTCATCCTGTCTCCTTAGACTGATTTTTTTCTCACATGCTTTTTTGTTCCTGATGTCCCTGATAGTTCTGAGGACTACTGGTCAGGTCTTTTGTAGAATGTCCTTCAGTTTGGGTTCATCTGATATTTCAATCATGGTTAGATGGGAGTTATGAATTTTGAGGTGGAAAACCACAGGGGAAATGTGGCATTGTTATCACATCATTCTAAGGATACATGCTCTCCACATAATATCACTGTTGATGATGTACTGTCAGGCAGAAGGGTTGGCCATGTTTCTCCACTGTAAAATTACTCTTTTCTCCCTTTCCATGGTGGCCTTTGGAAGGATGTTACCATGCATTCCTATCTGCATTTCTATCAGCCCTTTCACAGCCAAGTGTTTGCAAAGCCTGCATAGAATCATGCTTATTTTCTGTCACTGGCCACCCAATACCTGGGTCCACCATCTTATTGATGTCTCTCACCCCTCATTTTTTTTTTTGCATCCACGTGCCTGTTCTATTCATGTGGCTATCTAGTTATCTACTTTGTCTGTGCTATTTTTTCTGCTCCAAATTGTGATCTTGCCAATCAAAGTCAATTCTAATGAATCAGACATGATTTGGCCTAGATGTAGATGTGGAGGTAGGAAGAGATGACAGAATCTTTGCTCATGACCACTAACATGTAAAGCTGTGGAATCTGACAATGATTCCAAATGTGTCGAGTTGGTAGTGTTAGAAGGGCATTAAAATGACTGTACTTACAAGCCCTTGGGAGCATGTGAATGAAGGTGGTTAAGGAAACTAGGTTTGTAGAAGTCTTGAGAATAGATAGGCTCCTAGGTGAGAGAGTGGACATTATGGCATATAATAATGTATGCAAAATAGCACATCAATAAACTAAACTAATTATTTTCAGAATAGGCAAAAATTTAACCAAACCATGAACTTTTAAAGCAGAATATTAGGGGACTATCTCACAAAAGCACAGGTTATAACTAATTCAAAATTGTAGAAGGTTTATATAAAAAATTAAATAAATTAGGATGAGGTGGGGATACTTACTGCTTCTGGACAAATTAGGATATAAGATAAGCTTCACAAAAATCATATTGGGGGTCAAGTGCATACTTTCAAGAATTGGAGATCATTACAATGCAGGAAAGGATTTAAGCTGCTTCTTAGCTGAAAGTAGGAATTAAAAGTACAGCCTGCCCTTGAATCTATTCACAGAAGCTGTAATGTTTATTAGTGTGTGAGAGACAACCATTAAGGTGTTGCTGCCTCAATCTGTAATAGGACACATAAGAAACAATTTAATTAGGTATTAAGGAATTTTTCCTTTTTTTTTTAATTTAAGCTCTGATCAATTTGAGATATATTGATAATTTCTTCTTGTTTGGCAGCTCAAGGTCATTAACTCAAACTTCTTGCACAAAAAAGTACCAAAATCTTAGGGACTGCTAATTTTTTTTGTTCTTCTCTGAGCATGTTTGCTAGTTCTGAGTGAAATTTCTATTTAGAAAAACAACAAATTACGTTGATAAACACTGCAGTTAAGTGCCCCTTTCTGTAGCGAGGACTCCAGCTGTGTGTTTTCTCATCTATGAAGAGGTATGGGAGGGGAAGTTAACCTTGTTCTCCCAGTTCTTTGTAAAGTGAAGCTTCCCCTTAGGGATAGGTGATAATTAGAACAAGGAGTGAGGCGTTTAACCAAAACGTTTGACTACATAATTAGATAGCCTTAGTTATATTCAGATTGCACAAAGAAGACTTTTTGAATGCTGCAGGCTCCCTGGAATTAATGAAAAGATGCCTCCAACCCCCCTTGGAGACGTTGCTCTCTAGGATCCCCTCCTGAGAAAGGACTCCAGAGTGGGCTCCACGGCTGCTGGTGGCAATGGTGATCATGGAGGGCTGAGAAGGCGGGATTTGGCTGGCTGTGCTGTCAGACCTTGTTTTCATCCTCCTGCTTTGTATCTGAATACATCCAGATTTTTCTTCTTCTATGAAGCACACTGTTCCCAATGGGAGCTCTGAGTGAAAAGCTAAGGCTATAATTTACTTGAGTGAAATATACAAAATGAATGCGTAAACTATTTCCCCAAGGATAGGTCTGAATGGTACTGCCTCAAATAGTAGGAAAGATTATTGGTATTCATTACTAACCCATTTGATCAAATTTTATTTAAAAAGGCACGTAGATACATATATTTAAATATTTTATATTGACCAAGTCCCAACCTATGCTGATTGTTACTAGTATTATCTATCTGTCCATTGATCTTTACATTCTGGACCTTTGCTGCTTTTAACTTCTGTATTATATGCATTATTTAAGATTGTTGGCTTTAGGGCTGTATTCTCATTATTATT
Source organism: Tamandua tetradactyla (assembly GCF_023851605.1). Taxonomy (NCBI): domain Eukaryota; kingdom Metazoa; phylum Chordata; class Mammalia; order Pilosa; family Myrmecophagidae; genus Tamandua; species Tamandua tetradactyla. Next base: position 50,282,852 of record NC_135343.1, on the reverse strand, counting down.
TGTGTCATCATTTCTTTATTGATTCAGAAGTAAGAATATCAAACTCCTGGTCACCATTGTAAACCTGTGTTTCTTTTATTAATTTCAACTGTTTTTCTTCTGACTCCTTTATGAAAACTGTAATAGATTGAAATAAAGATAAAAATCCTCAAGCAAAAAAAATTATTCATTTATACTAATTTATTTGAGAATTGAATATACAAGAAATAGACTCTGTCTTAAAATATGTGCTATACATTTTTTACAGATACCTTAGTCCATCCATCTCTCCTTCCCCACACTTCCTTCCCACCAATAGATTGAGTACATGACGTGTATGCCTTTACCTCAAAAATAGTATTGTGAATGATGGATAAGGAGATATGATAACTAGATTCCACTTGAAGGTAGCACCTCTTGCCTCAACTATGGTGAGAGTTGACAACCCTTCTGAAAGCAGCCTCAGCTGGAGGGAGCCTCCTTGCCCAAGGTCACACTGTTCTCACAGCTGTCCACATTCAATGACTGGTTGAGGGAGGAGTATAAAGCTCTGGTCGTTTCAGCCCGGTGTGGTTTAATATGGATGGACTACTTTTGCTCCAGAGATCCCTATGGAATAAGCAGATGTGGTCTGGTCTGTATCACAGTTCAACTTCTCCTTCTGTTCATTTATTTCCTCTGCCTCTCCTATCCTGTCACTAACACCATCTTTTAAGTCTGCTCTCTGGAGAAACTAACATAAGTGGCTTATTGGTATCCAGCCTCATTTGAGCTAAAGTTTGGATTATTAGCTTTTCCAAACAAGCTGTTCAATGCTGGCTGCTCGCTGTGCCGCATATGGCTCATCGAGCTGCCCTCGAAGGAGTAGAAACAAAATTCTAGCATTCCTTTAAGATGCATGGCACTCAAGGAGGAATCACGGTTACAAAAGCTGCAGCAATGTAGCGTGATAGCAGAAGCAATAAGAAATAATACCTAAAATATAAAAGGCAAGCCACAGCTAGAATGATTTCATTGCTTCGCAATGGTGAACATAATATAGTTAATTTCATTGGTATCAGCAGAAAGGTTCCTCAGTACAGTAGAGTAAGGAGAGGGCAAATGTAGTCATTGAAGGCCTCACTGTATAGCTTGTATTAAGGGGGAGAAAACTACCAATTAATAGATAATGCCAGCCAGCTTATTTCCTCACTGTTAGAGAATAAACACACAGGAGATGATTCCATTAAGATGTGGAGAAGTTGCCTCTTACCCAACCCTAGAATCACCTGAAGTCAGAAACAAACCCAGAAAATCCTTCCTGGATTGGTCTAAGGTCTAGTGATTCCTCCAGCATGAAAATACAATAGAGAATTATTCCAGATACACAAGGACTCCCCTCTGATGGGAATCTCATTTTAGTGAGATTCACTACCAGGAATTGAGAATGAAGTGACATGTGAACTGCCCATTTCTGTGTCCCCAGCAGGTTTGACCCACAAGCACTGAGTAATCTTCTCAGTGTGTGGAGTTGACTAAAGAGCTACAAGAAGGTGGACAGGATGTCAAAACTTCACCAGTAAACAATTTTTAAAAGAAATGAGAATTTTTAAAACTAATTTGTTCAATCAATATCAATGGCAAAATTTTAGATGAGATGTAAATTACAGAGGTGCGCTCTTAACAACATTGGGGTTTTATTGTGAAGCTAGTGATGACATATTTTATGTGAAAGTACTTTGTAGATTCAAAAAGACAAAACGTAGAAAAGATGGAAAAAACAATGGATACCTACAAAGACAGATTTAAAGAAACAGAAGATAGAATTAGTGATTTGGAGGATGAAACATCTGAACTCCAAAAAGAAACAGAAACTATCCGGAAAAGAATGGAAAAATTTGAACAAGGTATCAGGGAACTCAAGGACAATCTGAACCGTACAAATATACGTGTAGTGGGTATCCCAGAAGGAGAAGAGAAGGGAAAAGGAGGAGAAAAACTAATGGAAGAAATTATCACTGAAAATTTCCCAACTCTTATGAAAGACCTAAAATTACAGATCCAAGAAGTGCAGCGCACCCCAAAGAGATTAGACACAAATAGGCGTTCCCCAAGACACTTACTAGTTAGAATGTCAGAGGTCAAAGAGAAAGAGAGGATCTTGAAGGCAGCGAGAGAAAAACAATCCGTCACATACAAGGGAAACCCAATAAGACTATGTGTAGATTTCTCAGCAGAAACCATGGAAGCTAGAAGACAGTGGGATGATATATTTAAGTTACTAAAAGAGAAAAACTGCCAGCCAAGACTCCTATATCCAGCAAAATTGTCCTTCAAAAATGAGGGAGAATTTAAAACATTCTCAGACAAAAAGTCACTAAGAGAATTTGTGACCAAGAGACCAGCTTTGCAAGAAATACTAAAGGAAGCACTAGAGTCAGATACAAAAAGACAGAAGAGAGAGACATGGAGAAAAGTGTAGAAAGAAGGAAAGACAGATATGATATATATAATACAAAAGGCAAAATGGTAGAGGAAAATATTATCCAAACAGTAATAACTCTAAATGTCAATGGACTGAATTCCCCAATTAAAAGACATAGACTGGCAGAATGGATTAAAAAACAGGATCCTTCTATATGCTGTCTACAGGAAACACATCTTAGACCCAAAGATAAATATAGGTTGAAAGTGAAAGGTTGGGAAAAGATATTTCATGCAAACAACAACCAGAAAAGAGCAGGAGTGGCTATACTAATATCCAACAAATTAGACTTCAAATGTAAAACAGTTAAAAGAGACAAAGAAGGACACTATATACTAATAAAAGGAACAATTAAACAAGAAGACATAGCAATCATAAATATTTACGCACCGAACCAGAATGCCCCAAAATACGTGAGGAATACACTGCAAACATTGAAAAGGGAAATAGACACATATACCATAATAGTTGGAGACTTCAATTCACCACTCTCATCAATGGACAGAACATCTACACAGAGGATCAATAAAGAAATAGAGAACCTGAATATTACTATAAATGAACTTGACTTAACAGACATCTATAGGACATTACATCCCACAACAGCAGGATACACCTTTTTTTCAAGTGCTCATGGATCATTCTCAAAGATAGACCATATGCTGGGTCACAAAGCAAGTCTTAACAAATTTAAAAAGATTGAAATCATACACAACACTTTCTCGGATCATAAAGGAATGAAGTTGGAAATCAATAATAGGCGGAGTGCCAGAAAATTCATAAATACATGGAGGCTCAACAACACACTCTTAAACAACAAGTGGGTCAAAGAAGAAATTGCAAGAGAAATTAGTAAATACCTAGAGGCAAATGAAAATGAAGACACAACATATCAAAACTTATGGGACGCAGCAAAGGCAGTGCTAAGAGGGAAATTTATTGCCCTAAATGCCTTTATCAGAAAAGAAGAAAAGGCAAAAATGCAGGAATTAACTGTCCACTTGGAAGAACTGGAGAAAGAACAGCAAACTAATCCCAAAGCAAGCAAAAGGAAAGAAATAACAAAGATTAGAGCAGAAATAAATGAAATTGAAAACATGAAAACAATAGAGAAAATCAATAAGACCAGAAGTTGGTTCTATGAGAAAATCAACAAGATTGATGGGCCCTTAGCAAGATTGACAAAAAGAAGAAGAGAGAGGATGCAAATAAATAAGATTAGAAATGAAAGAGGAGACATAACTACTGACCTCACAGAAATAAAGGAGGTAATAACAGGATACTATGAACAACTTTACGCTAATAAATACAACAATTTAGAAGAAATGGACAGGTTCCTGGAAAGACAGGAACAACCAACTTTGACTCAAGAAGAAATAGACGACCTCAACAAACCAATCACAAGTAAAGAGATTGAATTAGTTATTCAAAAGCTCCCTAAAAAGAAAAGTCCAGGACCAGACGGCTTCACATGTGAATTCTATCAAACATTCCAGAAAGAATTAGTACCTACTCTCCTCAAACTCTTCAACATAATCGAAGTGGAGGGAAAACTACCTAATTCATTCTATGAAGCCAACATCACCCTCATACCAAAACCAGGCAAAGATATTACAAAAAAAGAAAACTACAGACCAATCTCTCTAATGAATACAGATGCAAAAATCCTCAATAAAATTCTAGCAAATCGTATCCAACAACACATTAAAAGAATTATACATCATGACCAAGTAGGATTCATCCCAGGTATGCAAGGATGGTTCAACATAAGAAAATCAATTAATGTAATACACCATATCAACAAATCAAAGCAGAAAAATCACATGATCATCTCAATTGATGCAGAGAAGGCATTTGACAAGATTCAACATCCTTTCCTGCTGAAAACACTTCAAAAGATAGGAATACAAGGGAACTTCCTTAAAATGATAGAGGGAATATATGAAAAACCCACAGCTAATATCATCCTCAATGGGGAAAAATTGAAAACTTTCCCCCTAAGATCAGGAACAAGACAAGGATGTCCACTATCACCACTATTATTCAACATTGTGTTGGAAGTTCTAGCCAGAGCAATTAGGCAAGAAAAAGAAATACAAGGCATCAAAATTGGAAAGGAAGAAGTAAAACTATCACTGTTTGCAGACGATATGATACTATATGTAGAAAACCCAGAAAAATCCACAACAAAATTACTAGAGCTAATAAATGAGTACAGCAAAGTAGCAGGCTACAAGATCAACATTCAAAAATCTGTAGCTTTTCTATACACTAGTAATGAACAAGCTGAGGTAGAAATTAAGAAACGAATCCCATTTACAATCGCAACTAAAAGAATAAAATACCTAGGAATAAATTTAACCAAAGAGACAAAAAACCTATATAAAGAAAACTACAAAAAACTGTTAAAAGAAATCACAGAAGACCTAAATAGATGGAAGGGCGTACCGTGTTCATGGATTGGAAGACTAAATATAGTTAAGATGTCAATCCTACCTAAATTGATTTACAGATTCAATGCAATACCAATCAAAATCCCAACGACATATTTTTCAGAAATAGAAAAACCAATAAGCAAATTTATCTGGAAGGGCAGGGTACCCCGAATTGCTAAAAACATCTTGAGGAAAAAAAACGAAGCTGGAGGTCTCGCGCTGCCTGACTTTAAGGCATATTATGAAGCCACAGTGGTCAAAACAGCATGGTATTGGCATAAAGATAGATATGTCGACCAATGGAATCGAATAGAGTGCTCAGATATAGACCCTCTCATCTATGGACATTTGATCTTTGATAAGGCAGTCAAGCCAACTCACCTGGGACAGAACAGTCTCTTCAATAAATGGTGCCTAGAGAACTGGATATCCATATGCAAAAGAATGAAAGAAGACCCATCTCTCACACCCTATACAAAAGTTAACTCAAAATGGATCAAAGATCTAAACATTAGGTCTAAGACCATAAAACAGTTAGAGGAAAATGTTGGGAGATATCTTATGGATCTTACAACTGGAGGTGGTTTTATGGACCTTAAACCTAAAGCAAGAACACTGAAGAAGGAAATAAATAAATGGGAGCTTCTCAAAATTAAACACTTTTGTGCATCAGAGAACTTCATCAAGAAAGTAGAAAGACAGCCTACACAATGGGAGACAATATTTGGAAATGACATATCAGATAAGGGTCTAGTATCCAGAATTTACAAAGAGATTATTCAACTCAACAACAAAAAGACAGCCAACCCAATTACAAAATGGGAAAAAGACTTAAACAGACACCTACCAGAAGAAGAAATACGGATGGCCAAGAGGCACATGAAGAGATGCTCAATGTCCCTGGCCATTAGAGAAATGCAAATCAAAACCACAATGAGATATCATCTCACACCCACCAGAATGGCCATTATCAACAAAACAGAAAATGACAAGTGCTGGAGAGGATGCGGAGAAAGAGGCACACTTATTCACTGTTGGTGGGAATGTCAAAGGGTGCAACCACTGTGGAAGGCAGTTTGGCGGTTCCTCAAAAAGCTGAATATAGAATTGCCATACGACCCAGCAATACCATTGCTAGGTATCTACTCAAAGGACTTAAGGGCAAAGACACAAACGGACATTTGCACACCAATGTTTATAGCAGCGTTATTTACATTTGCAAAGAGATGGAAACAGCCAAAATCTCCATCAACAGAAGAGTGGCTAAACAAACTGTGGTATATACATACGATGGAATATTATGCAGCTTTAAGACAAGATAAACTTGTGAACCATGTAATAACATGGATGGACCTAGAGAATATTATGCTGAGTGAATCCAGCCAAAAACTAAAGGACAAATACTGTATGGTCCCACTGTTGTGAACGGACTTTCGAGAATAAACTTGAAATATGTCATTGGTAACAGAGTTCAGCAGGAGTTAGAAACAGGGTAAGACAATGGGTAATTGAAGTTGAAGGGATACAGATTCTGCAACAGGACTAGATACAAAAACTCAAAAATGGACAGCACAATAATACCTAATTGTAAAGTAATCATGTTAAAATACCGAATGAAGCTGCATCTGAGCTATAGGGTTTTTTTTTGTTTTTGTTTGCTTGTTGGTTTGTTTGTTGTTGTTGTTTTTTACTATTACTACTACTTTTATTTCTTTTCTTTATATTAACATTTTATAGCTTTTTCTGTTGTGTTGCTAGTTCCTCTAAACTGATGCAAATGTACTAAGAAACAATGATCATGCATCTATGTGATGATGTTAAGAATTACTGAGTGCATATGTAGAATGGTATGATTTCTAAATGTTGTGTTAATTTCTTTTTTTTCTTTCCGTTAATAAAAAAAAAAAAAAAAAAAAGACAAAACGTTAGTTGTAATCATCAGAACATGGCTTAGAATTATAGGCACACAACATGTATGTTAATTGCGTAGTGAATTAGGACTACTGGAAATATTATCATCTTTATCAGCAATAGTTTCAAATGATATCTTTACCTTTGGTATGCATTGGCTTTATATGTAGTAATTAATGATATATAGATAAATGTGGAGAGGTTCACATTTGAATGTGCATCCATTGATTTCTGAATCAACATTCCATAGAAAATTTAGGCATAATCTTACTTTGGGATCAACTCAGAAAGGGAATGGGGCTTTCTGTCTTCATTACAAAAAATCCAAACAAGTCATGATTTATTTCATTGCCTTATTGTTGGGTTAGAGTCATTAAGGAATCCATGCAGGACAGCGAGTCAAAGCATAACAGATTTATTGAAGGGAGAAAGCAGGTAAATGAAGCAAGTAAACAAATAAATAAACAAGCAAATAAACAACCACAGGCATGCAGTCAAGGCCTGTTCCTCTTTGATGACCCTTGTTGGTACATGCAGCTGCACATCAAAGGAGAGCGGTGCACCAGAACCCCAGTGGCCAGCCAGATCGTAAGTCTGCAAGCCCCCAGCCAATCAAGGGACAAAACACCACCTAGCGGGCACCCTCTCCCCCGGGAGAAAGCCAGCACACGGGAAGAACATGGCTGCAGCTCCCTTTCTGAGAGCTGCATTTTTAAAGGAAAAACGGTGCTAGGAGGGGAGGGTGCCCGCTAGGTGGTGTTCTGTCCCTTGATTGGCTGGGGGCTTGCAGACTTACGATCTGGCTGGCCACTGGGGTTCTGGTGCACCGCTCTCCTTTGATGTGCAGCTGCATGTACCAACAAGGGTCATCAAACAGGAACAGGCCTTGACTGCATGCCTGTGGTTGTTTATTTGCTTGTTTATTTATTTGTTTACTTGCTTCATTTACCTTCTGGTAGGAGAGGCATTGACATGTTTGGGGCTCTCAAACATCTCTTAACCTTTAAACTTTGTGATTGTTTATCTTGCTGCAACATCTGCTTCTGCAAAAGAAGCTGAAGAGCCCCTGGGTCAAAAGTCCCTTTAACCTATAAAGTTCTTTTTCTGAGATCTGACACTTATATTTTACAGAAGGCTGTCAATTTGCCATCTGTTCTTTTAACTGCTAAAGCATAAGGGGTCTCTGAACATTTAGGATCTCAGAATGCCAGACTCCATGTCTTCTTCAGTGATGAAACCCTCAGGTGGTCTACTATCGAACTTGTATACAACACCCAGAGGAGAAAAAGAATATTTATGGAAATTTGGGAAATTTGCAGTGCATTCATTTTATCTTTAAATAAAGATGAGTTCCCTTAAAGAAATAAACATGGATCATAGTATTTGATTTTCTTGTCCAATTACAATGCTTTCAGGACAAGAATAATATTTAAAAAGTAGTAATGGAAGGTATCTTGTATTTTCTTTTTTTTTTTCACCTTTAAACACTTTTGGCTGGGGATCTATTAGAGAATCTGATTAGCTATGATTTGCTTTCCAGAGAAATGTAAATATATTAAAAATATTATACAGGCATACACACACACACACACACACACACACACGCACAAGTACTGTCATTGATATTCCCTAATGTTCATTAATGGATTTTAAGGAACCCATGCATAGCAATGTGAAACTTTCTAACAGGAATCTACTCTATTACTAGTGTTTATTATTAATCATACAGCTGGCTATTGGTTTAGCTAAAGTTCTATTGTTAGGCTATTAGGAATTCTCTACAGGATGCTGAATTTCCTCAGAGCATTTTTAAAAAATAATTACCAGGGGGTGCACGGGTAGTTCAATGGTTAGAATGCTCACCTTTCATGTGGGAGACCTGGGTTTGACTCTTGGACCATCCACCCAAAAAAATAGTAAAAATAATCATTGGGATCATTCTCTTTTTTGACCTATTAATATGATGATTTAAATTAATACATTTTCTAATTTAAGAACTTTTATTTCCCTGAACTAACCCTACTTGACCTGTCTTTATTTGCTGCTGGATTTAGGGAACTCTATAATATGTACTGCCAAGTCAAGGATGTGTTTCATAATTGCCAGGATTCTACATTATTCTAGAATCACGGCAACAAAACACCTTTAACAGTTGTTTAAAAACAATTAAATTAGCAACCTAATTTTGGCAAGAAGGAGATAAAAAAACTATCATTATTGCAAAAAAAAGATATAATAGCCTCTCTTCAGAGTCATCCGCAAAACAGTTTGTATAAGAAATTGCAGTGAGATGGCCAATTATAAATTAAATACACAAAAAATGAATTTTTCCTGTATGGTGGCAAAATTGCTTGAAAATATAATGGGACGAAGTTCCTATTCAAAATAAATATATAAATAAAATTTTATTTAAGAGGTATTGTATTTAAGAAAACAAGTTTTACTGAATGACATAAAAAAAAGAGTTGCATACATACAAGGTACGTAGACATCAGTAAACTTTAATAATTACATAAATGGGTTTTGGAATTTGATACAATGGTTTTAACATTATCATAGAAAACTTATAAAGGAGAATAATAAAATAGAATTTATCCTATTGGAAATTAGAGTGTTTCAGAAAATTAGAGTGGGTATTAGAAGTATAATAGTTGGGGCACAATAAACAAATCAATCAATTAAACAGAATAGAAATCTATAAATAGATCCCAGATATGTATAAGCACATTTATTACAAAGATAAATCTTATTCAAATCTTTGTCAAAGGTATTATTCAACTAATGATATAGAAAAATACAAATTTAGACCCATATATTACATTTAGCCCAAAATAAATTTAAAACATTGAAAAACAAAATTTTATAGTTGTGTTCTTTTTCTTTTTAACATGGATAAAAAGGAAACAAACAAAAGTATTCCTGGATTTTACCGCATAAATATTTAAAACATTTGTATATTAAAAACACCTTAAAACACTAAACAGGGAAAACAAAAGTGTTTATTATAAATGACTACATGATAAATATATGAAATTTTTTTTAAAAGCAGCTTAAAAGGCAAAAAAAAAAAGCTTAATTAACAAGCTAAGGATGTAAAAGGCAGTTCACAAATAAAAACCAGGAATGGATGTTATAAATTTGCATATGATTGCTCTAATTAGCTGTTATAGAAATAAATATTTAAAAGATAAGATGATCTTATCTTTTATGTTGGAAAATAATGGACAGTGATAAAATCCAGCATCAGGGAGGACATGGGAAAAACATGCACTCTGGAACATTACCAAAGGAATAATTTAGCAATATGTCTATCCATATCTGCCTATGTCTATATCATCTATATCTACATCTGTATCTATTTCATCTCTCTATATTCAAAGACGATATTAATGTGTTAATATGATCATATTCCTTTACTCTTACATCAGCCATTTGTGCTCGAGTTCCAAAATTTGAGGCTCAATTTTATTTGCAATGATAAATATTTTAGAAATTGTGTAACAAAAAAGAAAAAGAAAGAAAAGATGCTCACCTTGCACCAGGCTATAAAATTGAAACAGATTTAATACATCCTTGCATTTTTGCATTGATGGATTGCACTCCAAGGCAATGCTCAGTATCCTCAGAACTCATTCCCAAGCTTTGTAATTGCAGCACTCTTAGTGAGCATCCCTCATCTCCCCTCATGCTGGCTGGTCAGGTATACTGCTCAGAACTGTGCCATGATCCCCAGTGAAGATGATAAAGGATGCTGTTTGCAAGGGAGACACCTGGACCAAAACAGCAGTCCTGTTTCTAAGAAAGTTTGAAATTAAGCTAAGCACACTGCTGAGCATTGTAAATAATAGATGTTCTATCTCCTTTAGCATGCAAGGCAAATGAACCACTCTCTAGCAAAAGATTTAACTAGCTGGACATGACCAAATGGTTTGGGGATCTAGGAGAGAAGAGACTATTGTTAATGAACCAGCAGGGAGAAAATACATATTTGTCCTAAATTTTCAAGAACAGATGGGGCTTCTTATGATTGGGACTGTTCATTCATGGATCCACTAAAAACAAAGAAATTGTACCACTTTCAGGCAAAAATGTATACTGAATTTAAAAAAATCTTCCGTTTATTCTTCCTACTGGATAGATCATAGAAAGATGTTGCTATTATTTTGTATCTATTCATTCAACCATTCATGTATTTGATCACTTATTATGCAAAAGGGAGGACTCAATACCAAACGCTGGTCAAACAACTATGCGAGATTTTTTCTTTTAATTGTTAAGAATTCCTCCTAGAAACCAAAAACATGACACGATATGACTGTACCAAATATTATTCACGTCATTATGCTGGCGCTCTCCTCTGATGTTTTCAATTCACATATAAGATTATTTAATATCTTTCTGAAACGAGGCAGTGCAAATGTACATACAGTTGAATCCACTAATATCTGCTTCAGGCAAGAAAGACCCCTTTGGTTCAATCAGCCCTATGGCTGGTGTCACAGTTTCTCTCCCATTATCTTAGAATTCAAGATTTCCTACATTTGTCTCTGGATGTAGGTTCTGGCTTTAGCACTTCCCCCTTTCATTCCTCAAGCAAACCCCGTCCTCCTAGAAGTTTGCTTCATGAGTACCTACCCTGCCTCTGAGGCACTGATGCTGTCTGCTTTCACAAATGCCTCACTAAAAGCAATGGCAATTGGAAAACATAATAAGCCCAGTTTTTAAGCCACTGAGTTAATGCATTCAAAAAATAGAGTGGATCCAATCAATTCTGCCACTTAGCCTGACAAAGATTGCAGAATCAACTGATTCAGCGGCTCATACATTAACAGCATCAGAATAAACTGTCACTCCTTGTTTATGACTTTTCCATTGGCAAGCCATTTAATTGTTAGCTACTGCCACTGAAAAATATTTCATATTATGAAAAAAGCATTTTTCTGAACTGAATCAAAATTCAAGTGGAGAATAGAATCTGACCAAAACAGTTTTGAAAAATCTGACCCTCCCACCTACAATTGCTATTCTTGTTACTGTCTGGTTCTCACCTATTTATTTCCCATACATTTTTCCTTTGAGGTTTGTCAATTAAGATAGATTTCTCCTGCAATTTCCTTTTAAAAAATAATTTAACAAGTATATATACATACATGTATTATGTAAAGATTTTAATAACTGAAATGCTAATGTAAATTCATACAGGCATACCTCATTTTAGTGCACTTCGCTTAATTGTGTCTCACAGATACTGCATTTTTTATAAATTGAAAGTTTGTGGCACTCCAGCATTGAGCAAGTTTATTTATGCCAATTTTCCAATGGCATGCGCTCCCTTCTTGTCTCTGTGTCACATTTTAATTAAGGAATGTGCATCGCTTTTTTAGATATAATGCTATTGCACACTTAATGACTACAGTTTAGTGTGAGCATAATTTTTATACACAATGGAAAACCAACAAGTTCCTGTAACTTGCTGTATTACAGTATTTGCTTTATTGCAGTGGTCTGAAACAAAACTGGCACTATCTCTGTGGCATACCTGTACCGTGTTTTCAAATCATGTTTTTAAATTAAAAGTCTTAGACCACAGAATAAAGGGAAAGTCATTTGCTAATTGGGGGGGGTGGATTACATTCTACTCCTCGTGTTTCCAAGTGGAGGATAAGCTGTCCTCTTTCTCTTACACACTCCTTATTTTTGCTCACAGAAAAAGCGTGAGTTACCTGGCAGGGGGTGGCTCCATTATGTTATATTTCTCAGAAGGGTGAAGCCAATCCATTAAAAGGCCATAAGCACTGATGATTCAATCTCTTTTCTTCTTTTTTCACTCAGGCCCTGGATCAAGCTAATGCTTAAATTTCCATTAGTCTGACTCCTTCTCTCTGTCAATTGGTTCCAAACTTGAGCAGAAAATAAGGGAAATATTTGTTGACTGCCTATAGACCCAAGAGTGTTAAGAGACTATTTTTAGGCTACTCATTTCCTTATTGGCTTCTAATAAATTTGGGTTATTTGTAAGGCCAGCCCTGTAAAACTTCGCACCCTAAAAATACGCTGAGTTAGGAGACAAATGGTGTCTATAAATAGACTGTTTTCTTCATCGCTTTTAGAATTCAGAGACACTAACTTAGTTGTGAGGAGTTTTTCCTGAAGCTCTTCTTGTCCCATTTACTGCTATCTTTGATTAGCGCCTTCCCACCAAAATTAATCCTTGGCTTATTGTACAATTAAAAAAATTGCCCTGCAAAGTTATTCAGAAGCAACAAAATTATTCATAAATGTAGATATATTTCATTTGCATTTTAGGCTTCTTATTTGTATAATGTCAACTTCTAACTGCTTAATAAATCTCTTTACAAGTCCAGGTTTATCTTATGGTCCTTGTTCCACTTACTTTGTCTTCAGTTAGAACACGGTTACCTAGTTTTGTCCTTTACACAAATATAGAAAATAAAGTGTATAGGAACAGCCAGCAGTTTTATTCAACAACCAATTTCACTGGGTGACCCTATACAAGAGGCAATAACTCTACGATTGTTTAGCAAGGAAAAATATAAAACATTTCCTAATGGCTGAAATAAGTTTTATTCCACAAAGATTGTTTTGTGATTTAGAGCACATTCTAAAATGAGCATTTTTGCCTGGCATTCGGCTTATGTCTATCACTCTTTAAGTTAGAATCAAATCTTTTAGGAATTTGAAACCGGTTTAAGTATAGGTCAATTGCACTCAAAAAGTTCTGTCAATCACAGTCTTCAAACTTATTGTCCTGGAAAAAAAATGACTATCTGAAAGAAATAGCCATTTCCTTTCACAAACAAACCATGTGAGGTTAACCCTGCTGAGAATAGATAGAAAAATGCAGGCTGAAATCTGCTATTTGGATTTAAAGAGTTATCAGTAGCAGTATATGTGTAGTAGATAGGAAAGAGTTATAAGAGAGCTTTTATGGGGAAGAAGAGCGATAGAATAAATCTTTTGTTTTATTAAATTGATTATTTTAAAGAATTTTAGCACAATTGGTAGGCCATAATTGATAAAGGAGGTGGTTAACAGTCCTAATATCTCTCTGTGAATATGCACAAGTAGATAATAGAAAGATAGAGATAAAAAATTAGAGACAGACTTTATTAAGATCTCTCTTTTCATTCTATTTTAACAGTATTTATTACAATTTTAGTTGAATTAAAAGAAGAAAAACCTGATATGAATCTGAGGCAGAGTGATAAGCTGAATATTTTTAAATGTATCTTTACCCCAAGAAATCAGCATTTCCTAAAAAATTTAGGGAAGTTACTTTTGAAAACATTATGACACTATTATTTTTAACAATGTATTAGAAATTTACACAGCAAATAGTGTTCCTGATATTCAAGCTAATTTATTTGTCCCTTCCCATGTCCGCTGCTTTTCATTATTCTCGATTTGATTTCTTTTAGGAAATTAGGCTACCAAATATTTATTTGCATTTTAATGTGTTTTCTGTTTATCTTCTTCACTAGAGTGTACCATCCTTGAACAGGAATTTGATCTCACCATTTATGGGGGCCAAGAATTGATAGGGAAATGGGCACTCAGATTCCCTCCACCTGCCAAATATTATTTTTATTACTACTTTCACATTGTCAAGGAACACAATTATATTTTGTTCTCTAATCCTAATTCCCACATGTACTTTGTCTTAATTCTGTATCAAAATTAATTAAATATTCATCATCATTTACTTTACCATGGTTTTCTCCTTTTCTGGGTTCTGCATTTTGTTTTAATACTTAATTAGGTGCATCTGTTCACTTGGAAAAATGTTTCCAAGAAGAATGATTAAATGTTATATCCCAGAATTTTGAGATGTTTGAGGAAATCTATCCATTGCCTTTATACTTGAACCTCATGTCAGCTGGATATATTGAGTCCTGTTTATTTTCCGCACAATTTTGTAGGCATTTTTTCCCTTTGTCTCTTGACCTTTATGTCTTTGTGGGGAGAAGCCAGAACTTTTCACCCTCATGTGTAATGTTCTGGGTCTGAAAATTTGAGCGTTTCTCTCTTACCTTTCAAGTTTAATAACTCGCCAGACTATTGATCAGTCTGGATCAGTTTCTTTATTCGAGAACACAGTGCACCTTCCATGTTTAGATGATGTTTTCCTTGATTTCAAAGGAATTTTTCTTTCTGAAAACTGGGCCCACTCGTTCCCAGAGATTGAGCTCACACAAGTGACTAGACCGTAAAGTTGAGGTTTCTTCAAAGACTTTCCATGTTTTGTGGACTTCTGTTACCGCCCTCTCTTCTGTCACCACTGGGATGGCAGCCATGCTCTCCCTGAATACTGGGAAGTAAGGCTTGCTCACTCCATTGCCAGATAGTCCCACTTTTTCCAAATATTGGGTGTGTTGTCACTCTTTCCAAATGCCAGGACATAAGAATCCTCCTATCCAATGGCTAGGGCAGAAGCCCCTCTAACTTGGAATGAGAGAATCTCTTCTGCCCAGACCTCTGCTTCCATGTTCTGTCCTTGAAGTCATTTTTCCTTCATCTTGTCCCATTTTTGTCCCTTTCAGACTAGGCTGGGAGCTCTTCCACTCATATGAAATTCTCAGAAATTCTGTCAGCTTTCTTTGTAATTCAGTGAGGCCAAAGCCATTAGACAAAAGGGTCTTACACAGATCAGTCTTTGGTATTGCATCTGCAATCCTGACTTCCTCTGAGATGGCTGACGGTATCTATGAATCCTATGCCTAATCTCTATAGCAAAGCGTTGTACAGCCATACTCTGTTTAGCAAATGTTTTTTTTTCAACCACAACCTCACTTGGAGTGCTGTTCTCTGGGAACCCATTTCCTCAAAGCTCAGAGAAGACCCTGACAGAGATGCTTCTGGTCCTCATGTCAGAGCCTATAATTTGGATAAACTGACTTTTCCAAATCATCCAGTGCTGGCTGCTTTGCGCTTAACAGTTCTATTTTAAAGAATTCTAGCACAATTGGTAACCCACAATTGGTATATGAGGTGGCTAACAGTCCTAATATCTCTCTGTGAATATGCACAAGTAGGATAATAAAAATGAGAGACACAGACTTTATTAAGATTTCAAAGTCCTGGATTCTTTGTGCTTAACAGTTCAGGCCTCAATTTGTCTCTTTCTTCTTGCATTTTACTAAAAGCAGCAAGGACAGCCCGGGTTGTACCTTCCACATTTTGTTTGGGAATCATCACAGCTAACTACCCAGGTTCATCACTTACAATTTTTGCCTTCTATTTGACGTCAGGATACAATTTTACCAACTTTTCTGCAACTTTATAACAGTATCACTCGTCCTCCAGTTTCTAACAACACATTCATTATTCCCTTCTAAGGCCTCACTTGCAAGTACCATAAAGTCCATATTTCCATAACATTCTATTCCTGAGTATATGCATTCTCTAAGATGATGGAACTTTTCTCAAGTGAACTTCACAATAATCTAGACTTTATCAAGCACCTCAAATGAATTCCGGCCTCTACACATTAAACCATCCCAAAGCTACTTCCACATTGTTAGGTATTTGCAGCACTTCCTACCTGGTAACAAAACCTATCTTAGTTTGTCAGGGCTGCTATGACAAAGACCACACCATGGGTTGGCTTAACCAAGAAGAATTTATTGATTCATGGTTTTGAAGCTAGAAGTTCAACACCAAGTTATTAGCAAGGCTTGATTTCTCCTGGAGCATCAACAGTCCTCTGTCATGTGATGATCTCTCTCTCTCTTACTCTGTCTGTCTTCTTGTGTCAGCTCCTCTGGTTTCTGCTGACTTCTGGCTTCTTCTGACTTTTCATTTCTGACTTACAGAGTCCAGAATTTCCTTTGCTTATGAGGATTTCAGTCATATGGATTAAGGCCCACCATGATTTAATTTAGCCTCATCTAAATAGGCTCTTCAAAGATCCTATTCACAGATGAGTCTACACCTTAGCTGAACACTGCACTTTTAAAGATCTTATTTAAAAATCAATTAATAGGGCAGGCCATGGTGGCTCAGCAGGCAGAGTTCTTGCCTTCCATGCCAGAGGCCTGGGTTCAATTCTCTGTGCCTGCCCACGCAAAAAAAAACATTAAAAAAATAAAAATAAAAATCAATTAATATGCACAGAATCTAGGGTTAGGACTTGAACAGGTCTTTTGTCAGGGACATGATTCAATCCCCAACATGGATAAATCTCAAAATCATTATTCAGATTGAAGGAAGCAAGTCAATAATCAGTGCATCATGTATGTGCCATTTATATGAAATTCTAGAAAATGCAAAACTAATCTATAGTGACAGAAAACAAATCAATGGTTGTATGCAGATATGGAGGGAGAAGTGGATTGCAAAGGGGCATGAGGAAATTTTGGAAGGTAATGCAAATGTTCATTAAACTGTCTGTGGTAGTATAAATATATAAAAATGATCAAATTAAAGACTTAAAATGTATGGGACTCACTGCATTTTAGTTATACTTCTTTTTGTGAAAAAAGTCAAAGAATGCCTTTCATTGGTTCATTTTTATTGTGAATGCTATCATTTCTATGAAGCCTCACCTCTATACATTCCTTGCTGTTTTGTTCACTCTCTCCTGTGCAATTGTATAAGTATGCATTCACATTTACCATAGATATTATCATATAATAATATAGTTATGGAAGAACAGCTCTATAGTAACTTCTAAAATCATTGCATAGGTATTGTCTATTTAAGTTTACTACCTGTTACTGATTCAATTTTTGTGATATTAACATATCTGCCCCCTGCCAACAGTAGGTTGTGGGTTCTTTGAGAAAAATCATCTTGACTTGTCATCTATTCTAGCATATGCCACATTAAGAATCACACAGTAGTTTAACAATCAACACTTGCTTGATGAACAGGTGATGCTTATGACATTTGTTCTACTCTTTGGAGAATTTCTGAAATGTTTCTGGGCCCTTGACTCTGTCCTACATAGCTGAGATTGCTTTATAATTGAGGTGTTGGTTCGGACAATTTTTATGACCTATAAAATTTATAATTCCCTGGGAAATATTTGGAAGAAATGATATGGGGGAGTATTTCATCCAGCACCTTTGATGTTTACATGACAGGTTTTATCCACAGTGATGCCCATCTTCCATGAAAAATAGTCGTGTCTTGTTAAGGGTTTTGTTGTTTACAGCAATCATCTTATTTCTGTTGTCTTTAGTTGAAGTCATTTCTGGTTTCACCTTCTGAGCTGCAGTATTTACACACATAATCTCTATTCAAAAGAATATAGCACACTTTTTAAGCCATTATCTACTGCTGAATGAGTGTTTGCTATTGCTTTTTGTACCTCTATTGTCTTCTCAACTGGGGATCCATAACACAAAATCCTGTAAAGCTTTTGTCAGAAATGTCATAAAGGAATATGCTACTATAAGAGATGTGAAAATTCCATTTGGGCTTATTTACCAATTGAGAGAGATATTCAAGGTAGGGGCAATATTATCAGCAGAGACTACACGGCAAATAGCAATAGGGATTTTTATTATCCTTTTCTTCAAGAGGAGAGAAATCTAATGGAAAATATTTTTGCAGGAGAAGTACATAAATAACCAGTTTTGTGCTAGGTTTTCTACTGCTATTACAATGTTGCCCATTAAGTGTATTTATGGAGTGCTTAGTGACAAGAAAATTGTTTGATGGACATATCCCACATAATGAGATTTTTTTTTCTAAAATTGTAGTTTTACTTTAAGTCTAAAAATGTCCAGAGTAATATTTCCAGATGAAAGGAGTGGACCTAAGAGAATTAATGGAGATTCATTTAACCTTTAGCATCCCAGTAAGCAACAGTATTTTTGAAAGAAAATAGAAGGGAAAAAATCAATCTCATACTGATAATATATATATATGTAAAATTGACAAATAGAGCTTTCCAAAGGTTTGCATGCTACCCTGCTAAGACATTTAAAACTTTGATTCATGGTAAACTTTAGTGGAGACTTACACACAGATACCTATCCATATCCTAAATCCTAGCTGAAATGACCAAATGGTACATGAAAGACAGGGATTTTGCACTGCACACTCAGTCAACTTCAGTGTAACTCTGCTTCTAAATCTCAAATGAAATAGACTTGCCAATGTCACAGAGGACTTCTATGATTCTAGAAGGAGAAACAACTTTCTTTTCTAACTCAGTTACTCAACAGCTGTGAACACAATTGGCTCCTCCTTCCCTTACATCTTGCTTCTTCACTATGTGCTTGTTTTCAGTCTTCTTCACCAGCTACATCTCTTCTTTACAATTTGAAAGTAGTTGGAGTGTTACTGGATTCAATTCCTAACCTTGTTTTTTAAACACATCTGTGACGTGTTTTCATTCAATGCCTTGACTGTACATACAATCTGCCTCCTGAGGAATTCCAAGTTCACATCTCCAAACCTGACCTCATCCTTATGCTCCAGACTTGTGTTTCCAACTACCCACTCAATGAATACTTGGACGTTGTTTTGTCATCTTAGAAAAAAATCATGATACTGTAGCAAAAAAAACCCCAAATCTCGGTCTATTACAACAATGGTTTATTTATGCCCTAATTAGGTATTGTTGCTTTGTCAACTTGAAGAGCATTGATCCATGTTTCTTCTTCATCTCTGAATCTAGGCTGAGGGGCAGCCTCTATCTAGTATATGCTTATTTCATGTCAGAGAGGAAAGAGTGACTCATAAAGGCTTTATGACTGGAGTGGCATATGTCACTTCTATTCACATTTTATTGGCCAAAGAAAATCATAAGTTCAAGCTTGATATCTATGAAGTAAGAAGCATAATCTTCCCACAGAAAGGGCCAGTGAATAGTTGAAGCCAACAGTGCAATCTAGCACAAATATCTGATAGGAATCTCAAGGCTATGTGCAAAATTTAAATACTCTCTCTCAGAAATGTTACTCTCCAGCTCTTCTCCATTTCACAAATGATATATTCATCTATCTGCTCAAATCTTAAAAAAATCTAAGAGAAATTGATTCTTCCCTTTCTCTCTTCCCATCATCCAATCCATCAACAAATTGTACTGATCCTATAGACATGTCAAAAGTCCAATCCTCTCCCTCACCCTTACTATCAGATTAACCCAAATCCCTATCTACTCTCTCCTAGAATTATTAATGCAAGATACATAAACATATCCTATTACTACATATACACCATATAGCAGCCAAAATTATATCTCTGGGAAATACAAATTAGGGACAACACCTCCATATTTAAATTCCTTCAGTGATTTCCTATCACATTTAAGGAAAAATCCAACTCCTATAGTTGACTTCAGATTCCCTGTGTGATTTGACTCATCTATCTCTCTAACCTCAGGTGGAGCTTTTCCCTGTTTTCTCACTGTTCCCTATACACACCAGCCTGAGGTCCTAGAGCATACAAAACTCCTCTCCTGCCTCTGGCAATGGGTGTCTGCTGATAAGCTAGTCTTGCAATCTGGAATACTCTCCTGCTCTTCATTTCTCAGATGAAATTCTACCTCCTTAAAGAGGATCTCACTGACCATTCTATCTCAATTAAGAAACCCAAACCCCCCATTTCATGTTTTAGTTTCCTGGTTGCTAAAATAAAGGCCATGCATTGGCTTAAACAATAGGAATTGATTGGCTAGCACTTTTGAGTCTAGAAGCCTGCAACTGAGGTGTCAACAAGATGGTACTTTCTTCCTGAAAACTATGGCATTCTGGGATTCCTTACTTCTTGACTTTTCTGTCACACAGCAATGCATATTGCAGCCTCTCCTGGCTTCATCTGATTTCACTCTGCTTCTAAATGACTTCAGTAATCTGGATTAAAGCCCAACCTGATTCAGTGGGATCACACATAAACTAAAGTTGCATCTTGAAGAGATAATATTTACAATGGGTCCATATCCACCAAAAGGCAGACCAAAACAAAGAACATGTCCAAACTAGGGTACACAGTTCACCCATTACAACTAGAAAGCTTGTATTCTTTTATCATCCATCAAAACAATGCATTTAATCTCTCATAGAATTAGTCATCTGACAGAGGCATTCCAGATAATGGCAGCTTTTCTTCAAAGCCAAGGTGTGTTTCTCTGGATGCCTTAATTTAGACAGTTTCATGGATTTAGAATTGTAAATTCATAAGCTAATAAATCCTCTTTGTAAAAGCCAATACTTTTGCATTCCAGCAGCATTAGTGAACTGAAATATATTTTGGAATCAGAGAAGTGGGGTGCAGTGAAAGGCAAATGCCAAAAATGTTAGAATGGCTTTATAAATGGATAAGGGGAAGATTCTGGAAGTATTGTGAGAGGCTTGATAGAGAAGGCCTAGAATTGTTTGGAGAAACTGTTGTAGAAATATTGTCTCTAAAGATACCTCTGATGAGGCTTCAGACAGGCAATGATTAATGTGGCACTGCAAATTGAAATAAAGGTGACCCTTGTTTTAAACTGGAAATGAATTTGGCAATATTGTGTCCTGGTGCTAAATGAAAGAGAGAATTTGGAAACAATGAGCTGGGATACTTAGCTGTAGAGATTTATAAACTAAATGTGGAATATGCAGCTTGGCTTCTCCTTGTAGCATGTAGAAAGGGATAATCTGAGAACTGAACTCTTGGGTTCAAATGACCAGAAATTGATAGGCTTGAAAATTCTGGGCTTCTAGAAAGTGAGACCCCAGAGAATAGTGTCCCATGTGTGGATTTCACCAAAAATGCAACCAGTCAACCACTACAGGACAAGCCAAGATTGGAGATGGAGGTATTCAGGATGGATTTGTGGAAAGCTTTATTGTCTGATGGTTGTGTTCCCTGTGTGCTGCATGGAAAACCGACAAGTTTGTTGTGTGATCTGTATGAATGGAACTACTGCCAATCTGAGCTAAAAGAAACAGAAAAGGAGCAGATTGAAGGAAAAATTACTTAAAAAGTAGAACCCTAGAAGCTAAGGTCTGGAGCCAAGAAATCTTGGGCCAGGAGAGAGGACCTACCCATCCACATGGAAAGGATGAGTTTGCCCTGGAGGCAGAGGGAAGGCTTTCCTCCTTAATGTTCAGAAAGTCTGCTTCCTCAGGCTTCAGAGAAGGTAGAGCACAGTCCCCAAGGATTGGGGAAAGTCTGGCACCCCACTGTTCTGAACGGGTTGACTATGTGTCCTGGAAATAGCAGATTCTGGGTGTCACTCCAATGCTTGAAGAGGGTGGGGCCAAGAACAAGGTGGTCTCCCCAGTGCTTATATATGTTGGAATGCTCACCTCCTTGTTTGGAGAGAACAGGACTGTTGCATAAGCCCTTGGAAAGGGTGAGACTGCCACTCTCTCAAGCCCTGAGGATAAAATGTTTTTCTGTAGAAGGCTCTCAAATTTTGAAATCTAATAAAGCTTGCCCTGCAGGTTTTGGAAATTGTTTGGGACTTTTGACCCGTTTTCCTACCTATAGCAATAGGGATGTTTATCCTATGATTATCCCTCCTTTGTATATTGGAAGCAGATAACTTGTTCTGAGTTTCACAGCCCCAGCCAGAGGAGAATTTTTGCTTTGGGTAAAACCATGCCTGTAGCTGGTTTTGATAAGATATTGTACTGTTTTTGACTTTGTATGGTATATGCATTGTTACTGAAATGATCTAAGGCTTTTTTTAAGATATTGAGATGTAGTGAATGTATTTCATATTTGGGAAGAATATGTCTTTTTGTGATCCAGAAGATGGATTGTGCTGGCTTGAAACTATGTACCCCAGAAAAGCCATATTCTTCTAATTCAATCTTGTGGAGGCAGACCCATTGTTGTTTGGGACATTTTGATTAGGTTATTTCCATGGAGATGTGACCCACTGAGTTGTGGTTGGAGCCATTTGATTAGGTTGTGTCTATAGAGATGTGACCCACCCAATTCAAGCTGGGTCTTAATCCTCTTACAGAAATCCTCTATGAAGAGAATAAAAGACAGAAAATACATAGAGAGCTAAGAGCTGGCGCAGAGATATGGAACTAAGACACAGATGTTTTGAGATACCAAACTAAGAGATGAAATCCAGAGTTTACCCCAGAGAAGCAAAGTGAAGACCCACAGACATTTAGAAAGAAAGCTACTGGAATCAGAAGCTGGAATCAGGAGGTGAAAGCAACGAAACAAGAGCAAGGAGCAGCAGATACCAACCATACGTCTTCCCAGCTGACAGAGGTATTCTACATGCAGGCGGCCTTTCTTAAAAGTCAAGGTGTCCTTCTCTGGATGCCTTAATTTGGACATTTTCACAGCTTTAAAACTGTAAATGTGTAACCTAATAAATCCCCTTTGTAAAAGCCAATGCATTTCTGGTATATTGCATTCTGGAAGTATTAGCAAACAGAAACAGTCAATTTTTTTCACGTTTAAATATTTAGCAAATTTATTGTTTGTTCTTAATATTGTATTGTAAGCTCCATGAGGGTAAGATAACACCCATATTAGTTGTTGTTGTAGTTTTTTAGTACAAGCTATATGTAGAAGCTACTCCATAAATATTTGTTTAATAAATGATGAGAATTTCCATGAATTGTTGAGGAATTTCTGTAGATATATCCAAGATGGAGGAAGAAGCCACGACTAGCTCAAAACTCTCTCTAGGGGAAAAAAGGTATTTCCTTAAGAGGTGGAGAAATTTGGCAGAAGCTAATTAACACCAGATCGTAGGTGAAAAAGACATAGAAGAAAAGAAAAACTCTCTATATAGATTAATTCTTTCATCTACATCATATCCTTCAGAAAGAAATGTATACTGAGAGTATGGAGGGAAAATAAAGCCACTGAGAATATATATTAATGTATTATTAACGAAATATATTAATAGCAAAAACACTAACATGGTAACAGTTTATATATTAGAACTTAGTGTTCTAAGTGCTTAAGTTATTAATCTACTTAATTCTAAAGATAATCCTATGACATCCGCTTTTAGACAGGACAGTGTTGAAGCATACACATGAGAGAGACGAGAAGAGTGGCTAAGCTGCAGGATCGAGAAGCTTTGTCTTTAAATCTCAGCATCAACCCCTTACTAGATGTATGCTAATTCAGAAATACTACCTTACTTTTCTCTACCCCCGATTTTTATGAAAGTGGCATAATTGATCACTTGATGTCATCTCCCAACTTTTCTGTTTAAGGTAAAATTTGGTCTTTCAGGATTCCATTAAGACCAGAGGCCAAGTGTCCTGCCTAAAGTTTGCTCTAAGGGGAAATTAAGGCTCTTCTGATCTGTAACACAGAGAGTGTGGAATTTCTTAACCTCCACTGTTTATCAGGTTTACAGAGTACAGTAAAATTCAACATTTTCAGCTGTTCACTCATATAGAGGCTGAATGAAATGCAGGTGGACAGCTGAGGCCTGGGTGCATGTTACCATCAGAAAGAGAGCAAGAGACAGAGAAAAGAGAGAGACAGAGACAACTTTTCTTTTATCTTCCAAGCAATTTTTCATAGAGACTTGAAATAGCTTTAATGTTTACAGCATATTTGCTGAAGAAATGCCCTGGGAAAGAAAAGTCCATTTTTTGAAGTCTTTTTTATTTCTTTCTTAATATTTAAAATCCAAGAATTTACTTGGAAAAATTGCCGTTACATATTGTAACAAGAGTGACATCTCCTCTCAAATGTTTGTACAATACTTTTCATGAATTGCTATCAGCATTTTGCTGTGTTCATAAAATAGATTAGAAAGCTTTCCATTATTTTCAAAACTCTTAACCATATCTAGAGCATGGGAATTATGTGTTTCCTCAAAATTTGAAAAATTGTAGACCTGAAGATCTTCCCAGTTCAGTGATTTTCGTAGTGAATATTTGTCATTATTATTGCTTTCCTATGCTTTATTTTTTTGGTAACTTGTATTTCCCTAGAATAGTATCTTTTACTTTCAGATTTTAATAGTAAGTTTTAAAGAGTTAGCATTACTTTTCTCTTATGTGTTTAAGATCTGGTTGACAACAATCAAAAAAATGTATTTATTGACACCTATTAGGTGGCAGGGAAGAACTGAGGTCTAGATATACAAACAGCCAATAAAACAGACAAAATGCTTCACAATCACGGAATATGAAGCTTAGTGTAATTCACCGCCTCATTTCTAATATTCATGTTTTAGCTATATTAATTTAATTAGTTTTAACAAAGATTTTCAGTTGTATTAATATGTTGATTTTATAAACCTCAAAATTATATATAGAGTTGCTCACATTATTCATTTTTGCTGAATGTTTTTTTTAAAGAAAAAAAACATTCAGAAAAAACTAAAATCTACATTCCCGAAAAAGCTAAAATTCACTTTAGGTACTTTGCTCTAACCTTCCCATCACCTCCTTAGCCACTTCTCCTGATTCC
Source organism: Tamandua tetradactyla (assembly GCF_023851605.1). Lineage (NCBI taxonomy): Eukaryota > Metazoa > Chordata > Mammalia > Pilosa > Myrmecophagidae > Tamandua > Tamandua tetradactyla. The sequence continues at coordinate 50,257,691 of NC_135343.1, read as the reverse complement.
CTTATCTAGCCAGCCAATCACTAAAATATTTTAGTGATTACATTTCCAGTCCATTTTATAGTTTGTATGCATATGTATCTTTCTATAAGCATAGTTAGATGTTTTAAATTTACAGAAATGCTATAATACTGTATGCTTCATTCTCACCTTGTTTTATTCACCCAATTTTACATTTCTGAGTTGCACTTCTCTTAATATATAAAGGTCTCATTCATCATTTTAACTTCCTGTAACATTTTCCAAGTTTTTTTTCATTTTCCCACTGTGTTAGGCAATTACCTCATACCACTTCTTTCTCAAACATTCAACAATTTCTCTCATCTTTATTTACTGAAAATTGAAACAGTGAGAAAAGAAACTCTATATGCTCCCCCCACAAATATGTACCTACTGGCATCTGTAGCTGTATGCTCTGACTTCCTCTTTAAAAATGTATAACTGCCCATAAGCTATTGAAGACCTTCCCTCCACATATGCATTCGATTCTATCGCCCTTTTGCCTTGTCAAGAACATTTCTCCAACTCTTTTCCCTTTTCTCTCTTGCATCATCAATTTCCCTTTCCTTTGGGTCATCCTGCATGAAAATATACTACCATTCTTTACACCTTGAATAACCCTCTTTTGCCCCCACTTTATCCTCCTGCTACCACCCCATTCCCTTAATTCCATTTCCAGAACAACTCTTTAAAAATAGTTATGGAATTTTTATACCCATCCCATGATGTTCCTTTTGTAGCATACCACTAGCTGGAAGTCTCTTAGTTCACTCTCGTTTTTCTTGCAATAGTATTTATTGCATACATTTGCTTCACAATTTCTGGAATTCTAACAGTATACTTCTTGCAGTTGTTAGAATAAAAGTTTATTATTATTTGTATATTCCTTTGGGTCATTTTCATTGCTCAATATACCATTAATGAGAAGTTAAATGTTATTTTAAAGAATGCAAGGTGTAAAAATTGAAGCGTAAGCAAGCTAATAAGCTTGAAGAATTGAAATGGAAATGTTTTGCGCTGTTTGATGTCAGTGCCTAAAATGTACAGGTAAAATCCAAAATATCAGTAACAATTAATATAAAGTATTACATGAAAGATATATTGGGTTTAATAAAATGAATATTATTAACCATGACAGCCCATAGTAATAAGTCAGATGGAAACAACTGATCCTCTCACAGTCCTGTCATCTTAGCTATTAACTACACTGTCAAAATCCCCAGAATAGTTTCCCCAAGATATAGTTTTATTAGGCACTGCTGTGGCTAAGAAGGCTACTTCTACTAGATAAATATTTACTTATGGAGCAAAATTAGATTCACAGAGCTTTACATATTATGAAGAGTCTATGTTTTCTTCCTTTTCTTTATCTGCCTGCTTAAGCAGTCACAAAGTTCTAACAAATCGGAGTAATTGTTTGAGAGGTTCCCTAGTGCTAAGTTGCAAGACACTACTGGTAGGGAGAAGGGGTGACTGAACAAGTCTAGTACTTAACAGAGAAACAGGTTTCATGCAATCAACAATGCAAGGTTTTCACTTGGAGCTGAAGGGGTTGCTGCTACAAGACCCTTCACTCAATTTTTGGTAACAGTTATATTCCCTTTGTAAACAGCACCATTCCTTCATCCGATTTTCTTTTCTTTTATTTTGGGAAATTATTTTAAGGAAGTTCGCCAACAGCTATGAAGTAAAAACTACCTTCGCCACCATCACATCCTGGTCTTAATCATAGTTCTCTCTCTTTCAATTAAATTCTAACTAGGTAATCTGTTACGCTTTAACAATGTTTACCAGCTGTTTGTTATTTGCCAAATTTAGGGATCTAGAATACGCATGAGCTTTTTTCCTCTTGGAGCATATATTCCAGCATGAAAGAAATAATTTAAGATGAGATGAGGGTTATGAAATGTCATGGGACAAGGAAGAGGTCAAGGAATAACTTTCTGTGGAAGTAAAACTAAATTTGACTTTTGAGGAATATGTAGGAATTAGCCAAGCTGAGAGGTGTTCCAGGCATCTGTGCCAGCATCTGAGGAGGGCTCATACATTAAGGAGCTAAACTAAACCAGTGTGACTGGCTGAAGCAGAACAAATACAGGAAGGAGTCATTATGTGATCCTAACGAGAGAGACAAGTTGATATTAAAACAAAGAGGAAAGAGATGAATGATATACTGCTGAGTTGGTACCAGAGTGTCTTCTGAGAATGGAAGTGCCTTGTTTGGAGAAGGCCTTTGATTAGCCATTTGGTGTGGAAATGTTATCACTAAAGGCATAAGCGGTCACAGTTCAGCTCCATTTGAGAGACGAAGAACGTTTGGTGATTTTTTTTTATTAATTGTTTAGTTCACTAATTCATTAATGAAATTCTTGGAAAGAGGGGAGGGATGAAAGGAAAGATGTACACAGTAAGAAAGGACAAAGAAACTATCTTTTTTTAATATATGTGCTATGGCAGGGTTCACATTTCATTCTTTTTCTATGTGAGTATCCCTTTATTGCAGCACCATTTGTAGCGTTTTTGTTTGCTTGTTTGTTTGTTTTGGGGAAGTGCGTGGGCCAGGAATCGAACCCCGGTCTCCCACATGGCAGGCAAGAATTCTACCACTGAACCACCCTTTCACCCACAAAGGAACTATCTTATTTTGTGTTTTTCCAAAGCAGTGGTTTTGATGTGGTATTTGACTTGGGAGATTATATGACAACTAATCTCAGGAAATAGAGTCAGGGAGTAGGGAGAGAGACAGAGAAGGAAGAAAACTCAATAAAAGGAGCAATAATGAGCTGATTGCTATAATAGCAACCATCTTCCATCCTGCTGGGTACCCTCTGAGAGACCTTGAAATCCTCTGCAGAGGTGTCTGCTAAAAAACTTTCTCAGGTATGTTGTTTTAGTTTACTGACAGCTACAACAAATACAATACAATGGGTTGGCTTAAGCAATGGGATTTATTGGCTCATGGTTTTGAGGCTAGGAGAAGACAATAATCAAGGCATTATCAAAGAGATGTCTTCTCCCAAAGGCTATGATGTTCTGAGGCTGGTTTTCAATAGTCCTATGTCCTTGGCTTTTTTGTCACATGGCAATGCACACAGCAGCGTCTTCTCCTCTCTCTTCCTGCTTCTACTGACCTCTAGCTTCTTGTTTCTCCCCTTGGCTTTCTCTCTGTGTGTGCCTGAATTTCATCTGCTTTTAACATATTCCAGCAATAGGATTAAGACCCATCCTGACTGAGGTGGGCCACACTTTAACTGAAGTTACCTCATCAAAAAGTCCTACTTACAATGGATTCACACCCACAGGAGTGGATTAAAAGTAAAAACATGTTTTCTGGTGCATGACACCAACGTACTAGCTCCTGCACTTTTGGTTTCTTCTACACACAGGTTGACCAACCTCCCAGGGCTCTAGAGAAGGTCCTAAGCAGAAAAGGTGATTCCTTCGCAACATGCTCAGAACTGTCCACCACAGCTGCATGGAGTCACGTGGGATGAGAAGACATGATGTAGGTAGGTATCCACCACTGGAATCAACCAAATGATAAAATGTTGGAAACACTGGAAGATGAAGGGACACACACACACACACACACACACACTCATGTCCTGTAGTTGGGAAACTCTCCAGTACAAAGTTGGGGAAATTATTTGTAATAATTCAGAAGCCTAATATGCAATTTCAATTGATTTGAGTTGCTCCAATGTAAATTGTGACCTTCATCACCACAATTCCACTATACTCACGAGAATTTTCACCAAACTCAATTACATACACACACCCACACACACACATACATACTGGCGTGGAAGAATAGGATGCTTGGAGGAAATTGAGTGCTCAATTTTCACATCGGATGCTAGCAGTGAAAAAGGGACATTCCCTGCCAGAGCTAAAACCCAGGGCCCACATGATTCTGACAGCATATGGCCACCCGAAGCAAACTGGGAAATTTGCAAAAATCATGGAAATCTCTGGACTCCCAGAGCCACAGAATGGTTATATGATCAAATATTCTTCCATCAGAAGTCGTAAGAGACTCCATGTAACATCTAACAGATGCTAAGAATTTTGAACAAAAAGGCATGGCAAAGTTCTTTAAGGATTTTGATACAAACTCATATGATCCCAATTGTATTAAAACATTTTGCTTTTTTAGAGGTTAGGTAGAGACTGGATTAGAATGTGAGAAAAAAGGTGTAGGGAGACCAATTAAATAGTGTGTTGCCACAGTTTCAACAAGAAACAGCTTTTTTTGTGAACTAAGTTTTGATAATAGAATTGGAGAAAAGTAGATGGATTCAAGAAATATACATGAGGCAAAATCAGTCAGTGAAAATAGCCACTATATGAGGTTTAAACAGTTAGTTAACTAGATAGCATTTCTTGAAATAAGGACTATTGGGAAAAGAGATTTTAGAGAGTATAGGGTACACTTAATGTGGTATGTGTTGAGTTTGAAATCCATATGAGGGAAAAAAAAAAGGTGAAATCCAGTGACAATGTACAGATCCAGCATCCCAAAAAAAGAGACTTGGCATAGAGAGTAATGCACAAGTTACCTCTGTAAACTATATCCAACCCAATGGGAACGATTAAGATTCTCTCAGATTGGACTGAGCTAAGTAAAAAAAGAGAGGGAGGATGAGAGAATGAGGGACAGCCTGAGAGGAAAAATAAGAGAATATGCTAAAAAAAGAAAAAAACTCTAGAAGAGTTTGTTAGATTTTCCCTTGCCTAATACAGCAGGAAGTTAAAACACAATAGATTGGAAGATTCCCTTGAGTCTGTCTCTCTGGAGGGCAGGGTGACACTGGTGAGCAGAGTTTCAGTGCATGATGGGTAGGAGACCCAGTGGAGTGAAAGGGAATAAAAGAGACAGACACCAAAGGCCAGTGAGTGATTCGAGTAATTTGTCTGAGGGTGTTAGGTTGTCACAAAACCACAGGAAATAAGTACTATGGTCACCATTTAGGGTGGGTCAACTGAGCTTCAGTGAGGTTAAGTTAGTAACCCGCCCAAGACCACACAGTAAATATCAGAGCTGGGATTCGAACCCATGTCAAATTTGTGTAATCCCCATTACACACATCCCCACACATTGCCTTAGCTTAGAAACATACCCTGAAGTTGGGGGTATTTCAGCTTATGTAAATTAAACTTCAATAAAATAATTTAGAAATTAACATTAAAAAATGCTGGCCTCACCAGTCTCAAACAAAAGCTAATGGAAACGTTAAGCAGAATTTATATTTTTATATATGTCTTCAACAAAGAGTGTGAAAGAATGGACTAAGGGTGTTGAAAAGCACGTAATTCACAATCTGCTTCTGGGAGTGAAAATGTTCATATCGCATGAGACGGTAAGCTCCTTTACGGGAGTTTTCATGTCTTAAACATTTTCGTTTTCCATTGCCTCTTATAGTTTCGGAAACATAACATGCTTTTGTTGAAAATGTTTATTGCATTTTATTGACAAGATTGTGAATTTCTGTTCTAAGAGATGAGTAATTGCAAAATTTTTTAAATACAGGTATCATTCTGATTGCATGTGATTTACTTCTGGATGACTTTACTTATGAGAGGTATATTTCTATTACTGAAACATTTGTGTGCAATATGTGAGTGTGACCGAATGTATAAAAGATTCTGTGTGCGTTTTGAGCTGTAGATCCAGCAAATTGAAAGCCAGTCAATATTTCCTACTCTTCTATAAATAGTGGTTAATTATTCATACCCATTTGAATAAAATTTTGTTATTTCTCCATTAAACTCATCTGATTATTAACTTAGAAGCCAAAAGTCACTTGATTCTTTTATTAGGGGGCACATTAAACTGCTAGAATAAGAGGGCAAAAAATTCAGGGTTTTGAGCAAAATCAAAATGTATTTCTCTCTCATCTCAGAGTCGGTGGCACATGGAAGGCAGGAAGGCAGGCAGTTCTGCATCGTGGTCAGCCGGAGACCTGGGGCCTTCCACCTCCTTGCTTGGTTGTCCCCTGAGGCTGTGACTGCAGCTCTCAACTTCAGGTGCCTCAAAATTTCCTGGAGGATTTGTCAGAGCAGACTTGCTGCACCCAGCGTTCCTCATTCAGTAGGTCTGGGGTGGAGCCGGGGGATTTGCATTTTGAGCACGTTCCCGCATGCTGCTGCTACTGCTGCTCATGGGACACATTTTAAAAGCCAGGGTCTTAGGGGATTGGCCTGACCTTCCTGGTCCCTGCTGCTCACCAGCATGACTCTGCATGCTCAGGTGGTGGAAAGGGACACAGGGACAAGAAAATGCATCTGTGTCATTATTTTAAAGGAGAGGTCTGGAATATTACACACACGTACATATATTTACATTGTCAACAAAAGTCTCTCTATATATTTGCATTGCCAAGAAAAAAGGGGGAAACATCAATATTGGTGAGCATTGGCAGGCGCTTCTATAATACAGTAGCTACTAGGTGTGCTGCAGAATTGATAAGCCCAAGGAGAAAATCATCTTCAGAGGGGCACAATAATAATATTAATGATAATAATAATGATAATAGTCAAGATTTTAGTGCTTATGATATTCAAAGCTCTGTGGGAAACACTTTATAAAGCACGGTCCTTCATTTTCACAGGTATTTTATTAGATTGAGCATACAACACTCTCCATTCCTGCAATTTTTTACTGCAATTTTATTGGCTATTTGATTCTGAAATTGATCTGACAATCCCAAAATGTACTGAAAAGGTAAAAAAAAAAAAATCTTTCAACTTCTAAAGCATAAAATTTTAAATTAATTCAGTTCTATTTCAAACCCTTTAAATCCCAGACTACCTGTTGTTCTTCATTTGCCAGATTATTATTAATGGTATCTTCACTTTTAAAACTTACTTAATAACATTAATAATTATGGACATTTACTATACGTCAGATACCCCTAAATTCTTTTTATGTATTAATCCTATTAAGTCATTTGACCCCTGTGATTACAGGATGAGATAGCTGGTATCATTATTTTCATTTACCAGTGGGAAAACTGAGGCATGGGCCATCTCAGAGTCAGAAAGCTCATGGAGGCTTACCTGGGAATCTGCTCTCTTAATCACTAGGAAAATAAGCTGCCTTTCAAAATAGACTATGATTATATTATAAGGAGTACAAAAATAAACATGAAAATATACTGTAACTGGGTAGTAAAGAAAGTTCACAGGACTTCTGGCTCATACGTGTTAAAATAAAACATATTTTTTTCACTTTGGTAAGAATTTCATGAAATGTGTATTCTGAGAGATGTTACTAGGGAGTCATAATTGAGCTCAATGGAACTAAAATGAGTAGATGGCATCCATCTGGTCTGTTTCCATTTCTAAGTTGTGTGTGCTTTTATGGCACATTAGCATGATCCCACCAAAGTGTTCTCACCGTAGATATTAAAGTGTTAGTGGAAGAACATGGAGAACTCTCATGACTTGTCTATTTTCTCTGCTTCCATTTCTCACCTCCTATTCTCTCTTGAGCTCACTCCAGCAGGCTTCACCCCACCCCTGCATCGAAACTGCTCTTTTCAAAGTTACTCAGGAAACCCGCACTCTAAGTGCCCACTCACTTAACCAACCTCAGCATTTGATGTGGTATGTCACTCCTTCCACGTCACTCCCTGCCCCACTGGCTGGACCTTCTGGATGTTCTCTGCTGATTCCTCTTACTCTCACCTCAGCTCTGACCCCTGATTATTAACACGGGGCTCAGGCCTCTACCTGGCCCAGGCTACTCTGCTCTATCTCCATTTACCTGCAGAATTTTGAATGTTGCTTGTTTCCAAATTTGTATCACCAGCCCAGGATGCTCCCAGAAACTTCAAACTCATTTACCTGTTTCTCACTGGATGGCACATTTGAATATCTAACAGGCATCATGAACATAACGTTTCTAAAAACAAACTCCTGATTTTATTCTCCCCAAATCTGCTATCATGCAATCTTGCCCTTCTTAGTGAATGAACTCTCTTTCCTTTCAGATACTTAATCTGGCTGACTTCAAAGCAAGTTCTCTTAATCTCGTTAAAGTGTTTTTTTTTTTAAATGAAGAAAAGTATCTCCTGAACAAACATAAAAAAATAAATAACATATCGAGAGACACACATTAAACTGGTATTCCGGTCCTTCTCAAATCCAAAAACTGACAACAAAGAAATACACTTTCAAGTTCAATAAAAAATCTGCCATTTAACTAACCTATTTCAAAATGGACTCAATGTTCCCAATAAACTCATGATCCTAAAATGACAACACATTATTGGAAGAATAAGTAAAACATGTATCTATTTTCCCACAGTTGCCATTTTACCTCTCAATGATAGTAGAAGTTTCTTAAAGGCAGAGACTGTATTTTCTTTATACAGAATTCCCAGCAGAATATAATGCCCCACAGATGGCAGGCACACAATAAATAGCTGTGAATTAAATAACAAATGATTATAACAAAACAGACATAGATTTGAGATGAAGGGCAAACAATGCTGACAATTGTATGCTTCATAAATGCATTAAATAATTCCATTGTAGAGAATTAATACACTGGAAATAATTTTTTAAATATAGTAAGAGAAATAATGGTAGCTTTATCCATGCCCAACATCTATCTATCACCTCACAAACAATGGGATAATAATAGTGTTACCACAAAATCTAACAATTCTAACAGAATACATTCCAGTGGTAATGCAGGCTGTGTGCTATTGGATACAACTAAGTACAATGCCACAGCTCTGTGTCCTTATTTATGAGTTGGCACCTGTCAAATGCATACAGCTGCTTCCCATGAGCTGATGAGACTCTCTTTGAGTCTGTAGAAAATGTTGGGGGAGATACTTCGGGCTTAATTGGTTTTGTGGTTGAGTGATTATTTTGAAGAAAGTAGACTTTGGGGTCCCTACACTGCAGCTCATAAGCTGTGTGACCTAGGCATTGCTATCTTTCTGAATTTCAGATTCACTACCTGTAAAGCAAGGGTTTAAAAACGTCTCTTTCATGGTTTCCATGTGAGCATTCAGTGAGACGATGCTTGGAAAACATGGCGCCCACTGCCTGGTGTTTGATAAGTGCTAATTTTGTATGATGACTGCCAAGCATTCGCTATTCAATGACAATGATGAATGAATGAAGGCCTGAAGTTCCCACGTTCTTCAGTCCCTTACCATCCTGTATGAAATCCATTTAGGTAGGGCATCTCAAGAAGGAGGGAATCAGAGAGTAAATGTGGAAAAACCTGACCCACTAATCACAAAGGGAAATCGTTCAGGTTTATTGCTTAAATTATAAAATATTTTTTTAAATATTCATCTCCCATCCATTTTAACTCCCTCACTGTTGATTCTCATTCATCTTATGGTGCTTATTAAGTTTTGAACTGATGGCTGGAAGGGTGTTGCTAGGTAAGTATATTTTGAAAATGCTATCCGGGTGTTCCTGATTTTACAGCTTTGTAACAAGCACTTACCCTCCCTCCCAATGAGAACCACTGCTTTAGCAATCATCTTATTTATTTATTTGCATTTTAAAGGATGTTTTAATTTTAATAATTCCTTACTAGAACACAAATATGCTTAGGAAGGGGAAAGAGCTTAATTTCCATCCAAGAACTTAATGAGAATAGTTAATATGTAGCCAAGAATAAAACCAGAGAGCAAAATTTGCAAAAACAAATTCAGTTTCTTTTTTAACTGAATTAATTATACATTTGCCTAAATTGACATAATGGAGTACTTATTTTTGTTTTTTCTTTGGTTTGGTTTTTTTTCATTATTATTATTTAGCCATAGTTCACCTTTACCAAAAAGTGAAAGACCCTGAAGAGAGGTGGGCAAATTCAATTACTATTTCATTGTCCAGGAGAATCTTTATAAACTTTGGGCAGTATCTGTAAAACTGTTACAGTGCAAGATAATTCCTCACCTTTTATCAGGTTATGTGGTGCTCAATTGAACTTAAGATCAGCTTTTTAAATGTCACAGTATTTACTTAAATCATTTGAGATAGGAATATTTGAAAGAGCCAAAGTCTTATTAAACTGAATATCTATAAACACACTCTGCCTTGTAACTGATGAATAAGAGACTGGACAATTAAAATACGGGGCTTATGTTCAGGAAACCAGTTCACTAAAGACTCAAGGATGTTGGGCCAGACATTTTGTTATGTTTATACCTCTCTTGTCCCTTTCTTCATTCTCAATGCCACACGTTGGCCCAGCCAATGTCGAGCACTAGAAAATTCCCCTGATTTTCTCCACTGCCAGACCTGGGGGGTAAACAAAGTGCTCAAGTTATTTGAAGTTTCTTCTTACTCAGGGCCATGTTTGTTTCTTTGCCAACTTGTTGTGCTCAATGATTAAGGCTGTGGGCAGTCTGAGCCACAAAGACCAGGATGGCAGCCTTTCTCTTCATCCATTGACTCTGGCATGTGTCAAATTCATAGGAGCATTTCCCATGAAGGAAAAGATGCTGCTTGCTGGATGTTTTAGTTGATTTCTGCTGATGAAAATTAATGCAATTTCTCTGAGGTCCAGTAGCATGAAAACAATACGTGTGAAACTATCTATCTGTCTATTAATTTATGTATATGAAAATTCTGCATTTTACTCAGGGTCACCAAATGGTGAAATCAAAATGCAATCACTTTGTTCTTCCCCATGGATGCAAAACACTACAAATTAGATTACTCTTTCAGGCTCCAAAAGGAGGAGAGAACAAAAGGAACACCTTTATTGGGTATTGTTAAATGTCAGCAGAAGTTACTTAAGAAATACTTCTAAAGTCAGTGATTTCTTGCATTAATAAAGGATTCCATCCAGAAGAAGAGGCTAAGAGGAAAGGTGCATGTGGGTTAGTGATCAACTTGAATTAATAAGGAAGCAACTCAATCCCAATTAAATGAAAAGCATATTAGCCCAGTGATTTCTTGGCATTTTCCCAAATCCTGCATAATACAATTTTTCCTGTTATAAGTATTTTGAATCAGAGCCTTAATAACAAACTATTGATCAAGGAAATACATTGAATTTGAACTCAATTAAACAATTGCCCTAACTTGGTTTTTTCCTATATTAAAGGTATATTTGTGTGTTATCCATTTTCACGTTGCTACCTTCAGAAAGTTCTCACAGTCTCATGGAATTGTTTGATAATAAATGATAGGCTATGGTGCCAAAAATAATAACCAGAACTTATCTATGTCTAAGCGCCCAGAGAGGGGTATGAGTTGCTGAATGTGCCCTGGCACTTTGGGGTTCATGCTACATTTTGAAAGATATCTTAAAACGCCAGACTTAGAGGAACTGCAAAATATCAGCAGATCGTAGGGGATTCAGCTAGATTTCTAGCTCAGTCTTACACCTTTCTCTTGTATTGATTCATTTTCTCTGGACTGTTATGATTGTTTAGAAATTAATTACCTTTCCTATGTCTCTTAAAAATTTTAGTGTTTGACTAAGTAGTTGATACCACATTTTGTGCTTTTTATTTTGTTTTTATCTTGATTTTTCCACAGTTCTATCGCCGGGTGCAAGTGGGTTCAAGTCAGAACTCACATTTAAACTTACAGTTGGTATCAAGACAATCGAGTATCTAAGATTGTATCCCTTTACTGTCTTATAAATTCTGCAGCTCATCTGATCACCTTCAAATCTGAAAGAGAGCAAAGATTTATGTAATAATTACCCATGTTTTACCAGCCCAAATTAGCAAGTTAAGTTTTTGGCAAAATTGACAGAAGGCTGTATTTGTTGTGTGCTGCTGCATTAAAAAAAAATACATAAAAAACATGTAAATTCACTGGCCTTTTAATTTATTTATATTTGCATTATATTTTATTTTAGATTGGACATAAAAGACAATTGATTTTCCTTATATGGGTCAATAAGTGGTCTTAATCATGTTCTTTACAAATGAAAGGATATCCTGAAAAAGAAGAAAAGAAATATTAAGTAAGTTAGACTACTTCAGTTATCTAGTATGTCTTTGAGTTATCAAGTACGTCTCACACTGGTTGTCCACTCTGTGCCATGTGTTCCATATATATATATTTACATGGACATATCTTTTTTCATTTCCACATTTACACTGGCAGAAAGCTATTTCATCCTCACTTTGCAGATGAGGAAGCAGAGACACAGGAGGTTAAGTGACTCCACGAAGGGTTCAGCTAGTGGAGACTAAACCTGGACTCAAATTCATCTGATGTGTAAATGAATACTCTGACTCAGAACACTGCTCATCCTGACACCCAATGGGAGTCAAAACTGGACATTCCTCCACCATACAACTAGGCAGGTACATTCCTCAGATTCTGTGCCAGGTAGTAATCATCAGAAATAACAGTAACTCTTTTGACATTTCTTACTGTAACTGGAAGTTTAGATTTGATTTATTTCACTTAAAGACCTAAAGAAATCAGTATGAGGCAGTTGCTATATTTTAAGATTTTGGATCATAGTTTAAAATTGGACTAATACACAAGCTGAAATGGAATTTGGCTGGTATGGTAGAGTATCCATGTGAAAAAGGGAGTTTTGCTCAATTCAGAATGACTGCTTTAGCCAGATTCATTTTCATAAATATTAAAACCAATATTTACTGGCTTGGGTTACTTCCCTCAGAGAACATATCTAAGTTAAACTTTTAATCATAAAAAAAAATTTTAATCATGCCAAGGGATTAGATCATAACATAGACTAATTGCTGTTTGGCATTTTCGAGAAATTCAAAATGCTAAAGTTGTATTTTTTGTTTGTTTGTTTGTTTCTGGAAGACAATTCATGCCAGCACCTGCATAGTAACTATTGTTTTAAAAAGATATTTTGGGCTCATTTGACTCAGCTAGAACACAAGAAGGTTTGTGTTGTAGTTTATTTAGCTGGTTAAATATCCCCCTGACTTAGATTTCCCAAATCTAATGTCAGTATTATTTGTCTATGGAACCAATTTATATCCAATGGGACTTTTTTCCTTCAATTATAAATGAAAACCATGTAAACCACCAGCTGCAAAAAATCATTTTTCCTCCATTTGCCAAAACATGTAAAAGAATAAATGGCAATAGAAAGAATCCATAACTAACCTGGTAGAAGTAACTTATCCCAAACACTTTTTACATCTTTATTGCATAAACAACTACTGTATTAGTTAGGGTTCTCTAGAGAAACAGAATCAACAGGGAACACTTGCAAATATAAAATTTATGAAAGTGTCTCACGTGACCGTAGGAGTGCAGAGTCCAAAATCCACAGGGCAGGCTGCAAAGCCGATGACTACAATGGATGGCCTGGATGAACTCCACAGGAGAGGCTCACCAGCCAAAGCAGGAATGCAACCTGTCTCCTCTGAGTCCTCCTTAAAAGGCTTCCCGTGATTGGATTTAGCATCACTAATTGCAGAAGACACTCCCCTTTGGCTGATTACAAATGGAATCAGCTGTGGATGTAGCTGACGTGATAATGACCTAATCCTATGAAATGTCCTCATTGCAACAGACAGGCCAGTGCTTGCCCAATCAGATGAACAGGTACCACAACTTGGCCAAGTTGACACCTGTCCCTAACCATGACAGTCCACCCCTTGTCAACTTGGCACCTACATATATATATCACCTTAGACCATACTTAATTTCCAAATGAAAACAAATAAGCACACATTTTTTTTCTTTTACCTGACAATACTCAACTGTCCTGCATATAACTGGAAACACATTAAATTTCTCCAAAATAGGGTGCAAATCCTTGGGGGCAACATTCATTCTTAAACTTGATATCTTACAACTTAAATAGTATAACACGAACGAAACAGCATTACAGTCCTCGTTTCTGTAACTGATCACATGGTCGAAGTTCATATTTATCACTACCTTCTTCCACTACCCATTCCATGTTCCCTTTCCCCTCAGCAAGCACTTCAGCTGGCCGTGGTTCTTTGCCTGGTGGGGTGACCCAAACCTTCATTCCTGAAGTCTCAGAGCCATTAGTGGTCCTGCCTGGATTGTGTTGTTGCAGTTTTCCATTGATTTTAATCACAGGGCATGGTAGTACTAATAGACGCCCCAGGGGATCTCCTATATTCCAAGAAAACTCTTCTTTACCTCCATTATGTAGTTGCAGTCCTACTTCCTTCTGATAGTCAGGGTCATTTACCCCAGACAATAATGTAATTCCCTTCTTGGTGTGTTGATCCAGAGGCATAAGTACCCCAAAGTGGCCAGGTGGCAATTTTAACTTCCAGTTCAGTGGTATCACTGTTGTTTCTCCTGGAGAAAGCACACCCCGTTTTGGAACTAAAACCTGTAGACCAGCAGAACTCAGGGTAGCAGGGACAGGAAGCAAAAATTTTCCTAGTGGATCACTAGGAGTAATAGTGAGTGGCACCACACCCATTTCCACCCCTTGGTTCCTGGACCCATGGATCCTGGCTATGGGAGAAACAGCACCATACAGCGGATGCTGATTCAGAGCATACACAGCTTCCTGGAGAACATTACCCCAGCCTTTCAAGTTTTTGCCACCTAGTTGGCACCGTAATTGAGTTTTCAAAAGGCCGTTCCACCGTTCTATCAATCCAGCAGCTTCTGGATGATGGGGAACATGGTAAGACCAGAGAATTCCATGAGCATGTGCCCATTCCCGCACTTCATTTGCTGTGAAGTGTGTTCCTTGATCCGAAGCAATGCTATGTGGAATACCATGATGATGGATAAGGCATTCTGTAAGCCCACGGATAGTAGTTTTGGCAGAAGCATTGCGTGCAGGGAAAGCAAACCCATATCCAGAGTATGTGTCTATTCCAGTTAGAACAAATCGCTGCCCCTTCCATGAAGGGAGTGGTCCAATGTAATCAACCTGCCACCATGTAGCTGGCTGGTCACCTCGGGGAATGGTGCCATATTGGGGGCTGAGTGTGGGTCTCTGCTGCTGGCAGATTGGGCATTCAGCAGTGACTGTAGCCAGGTCAGCCTTGGTGAGTGGAAGTCCATGTTGCTGAGCCCATGCATAACCTCCATCCCTACCACCATGACCACTTTGTTCATGAGCCCATTGGGCAATAACAGGAGTTGCTGGGGAAACAGGCTGACTGGTATCCATAGAACGGGTCATCTTATCCACTTGATTATTAAAATCTTCCTCTGCTGAAGTCACCCTCTGGTGTGCATTCACATGGGACACAAATATCTTCAGGTTTTCTGCCCACTCAGAAAGGTCTATCCACATACTTCTTCCCCAGACCTCTTTGTCACCAATTTTCCAATTATGGTCTTTCCAAGTCCCTGACCATCCAGCCAAACCATTAGCAACAGCCCATGAGTCAGTATACAAACGCACCTCTGGCCAGTTTTCCTTCCAAGCAAAATGAACAACCAGGTGCACTGCTCGAAGTTCTGCCCACTGGGAGGATTTCCCCTCACCACTGTCCTTCAAGGACACCCCAGAAAGGGGTTGTAATGCTGCAGCTGTCCACTTTCGGGTGGTACATGCATATCGCGCTGAACCATCTGTAAACCAGGCCCGAGTTTTCTCTTCCTCAGTCAGTTCACTGTAAGGAACTCCCCAAGAGGCCATAGCTCTGGTCTGGGAAAGAGAAGGTAATGTGGCAGCAGGAGTGGAAACCATGGGCATTTGTGCCATTTCTTCATGCAACTTACTTGTGCCTTCAGGACCTGCTCTGGCTCTATCTCGTATATACCATTTAGATTTTACAATAGAGTGCTGCTGTGCACGCCCAACTTTATGGCTTGGTGGGTCAGACAATACCCAACTCATGATAGGCAACTCAGGTCTCATGGTAACTTGGTGGCCCATGGTTAAGCGTTCAGTCTCTACTAAGGCCCAGTAGCAGGCCAAAAGCTGTTTCTCAAAAGGAGAGTAGTTATCTGCAGCAGATGGTAAGGCTTTGCTCCAAAATCCTAAGGGTCTGCGTTGTGATTCTCCTATAGGGGCCTGCCAAAGGCTCCAGATAGCATCTCTATTTGCCACTGACATGTCCAGCACCATTGGATCTGCTGGATCATATGGCCCAAGTGGCAGAGCAGCTTGCACAGCAGCCTGGACCTGTCGCAGAGCCTCCTCTTGTTCAGGTCCCCACTCAAAATTAGCAGCTTTTCTGGTCACTCGATAAATGGGCCGGAGTAGCACACCCAAATGAGGAATATGTTGTTGCCAAAATCCAAAAAGACCAACTAGGCGTTGTGCCTCTTTTTTGGATGTGGGAGGGGCCAGATGCAGCAATTTATCCTTCGCCTTAGAAGGGATATCTCGACATGCCCCACACCACTGGACACCTAAAAATTTTACTGAGGTGGAAGGCCCCTGTATTTTTGTTGGATTTATCTCCCATCCTCTGACACGCAAATGCCTTACCAGTAAATCTAGAGTAGTTGCTACTTCTTGCTCACTAGGTCCAATCAACATGATATCATCAATATAATAGACCAGTGTGATGTCTTGTGGGAGGGAGAAACGATCAAGGTCTCTGCGAACAAGATTATGACATAGGGCTGGAGAGTTGATATACCCCTGAGGTAGGACAGTGAAAGTATATTGCTGACCTTGCCAGCTGAAAGCAAACTGTTTCTGGTGGTCCTTACTAATAGCTATTGAGAAAAAAGCATTTGCCAGATCAATAGCTGCATACCAGGTACCAGAGGATGTATTGATTTGCTCAAGCAATGATACTACATCTGGAACAGCAGCTGGAATTGGAGTTACCACCTGGTTGAGTTTACGATAATCTACTGTCATTCTCCAAGACCCATCTGTTTTCTGCACAGGCTAAATAGGAGAGTTGAACGGGGATGTGGTGGGAATCACCACCCCTGCATCTTTTAAGTCCTTAAGAGTGGCAGTAATCTCTGCAATCCCTCTAGGAATACGGTATTGCTTTTGATTTACTATTTTGCTTGGTAGGGGCAGTTCTAGTGGCTTCCACTTGGCCTTTCCCACCATAATAGCCCTCACTGCACGAGTTAGAGACCCAACGTGGGGATTCTGCCAGTTGCTCAGTATGTCTATGCCAATTATACATTCCGGAACTGGGGAAATAACTACAGGATGGGTCCGGGGACCCACTGGACCCACTGTGAGATGGACCTGAGCTAAAACTCCATTGATCACCTGGCCTCCATAAGCCCCCACTCTGACTGGTGGTCCAGAGTGACGTTTTGGGTCCCCTGGAATTAATGTCACTTCTGAACCAGTGTCTAATAATCCCCGAAATATCTGATCATTTCCTTTTCCCCAATGCACAGTTACCCTGGTAAAAGGCCGTCGGTCTCCTTGGGGAAGACTTAGAGGAAGATTAACAGTATAAATTTGTGGCAGTGTAACAGGTTTCTCCCCCAAAGGGACCTGGCCTCCCCTTCATTCAAGGGGCTCAGGGTCTGTAAACTGTCTCAAGTCTGGAAATTGGTTAAGGGGCCATGACTCTGTGTTTTTGTAATTCAGGTTAGACTTCTGTTCCCTGGACCTAGAACTCTTTTGTTTATACAGCTCCATCAAGAATTTAGTAGACTGCCCTTCTATTGTATTTCTAGGCACCCCATGATTTACTAGCCAATGCCACAAATCTCTGCGTGTCATATAATTTTGATGCCTCCTTTGAGTTTGTTGTCTATTATAATAGCCGTGTCTACCCTGTCTTTGGTGATTAAGTGCTGCCACCTGGCTTCTGCCAACTCGGGATCCTGTCATCCCCATTGTGTTTAAGGATTCCAGCTCAGTGACAGCAGTTCCTACAGTAATATCTGACCTACAGAGAAGTGCAACCACAGAGCTCTTGAGGGATGATGGTGCTAGTCTCACAAACTTATTTCTCACTTTTCTGGTAAAAGGTGCATCCTCTGGACATTCCTGGGGTATAAGAGCAGGCTTTGCATGATAAATCCACTCTAACATCCCAATCTCTCTAAGCCTCTGGATCCCCTCATCTACATTATACCAGGGCAGTTCTGGCATTTCAAACTCAGGTAATGTTGGCCACCTTTTGATCCATGTTTCAACCAACCACCCAAACAAGCTGTTAACACCTTTTCTAACTGCTCGAGCTATAACATTGAATGCAGAATCTCTGCTTAGTGGGCCCATATCAATAAATTCAGCCGGATCCAGCCTTATATTCCTCCCACCATTATCCCACACTCTTAAAATCCATTGCCACACATATTCCCCTGATTTCTGTCTATATAAATTGGAAAACTCACACAGTTCTTTTGGAGTATAACGTACCTCCTCATGTGTGATACTTTGTACCTCACCTTTAGGGGCCTGTTGGGACTTTAGTCTAGTTATAGGTCTAGAAGAAATGAGAGGTGGTGGGGGTGGGTCATGAAAAGAATTAGAAATATCTTCCAAGCCATTTGCTTCAGGGCTTTCATTTGCAGTTTCATCTGGTGAAACAGGATGAATAACTCTAGGGCTAATCCCTTCAGGAGGAGGTTGGGTGGCCAATTCCTCAAGGCAGGCTGGAGGTGGGGCAGCTATGTCCTCAGGGCAGACTATTACAGGGTTATCTAAAGAAGGCTCAGCATGGTCTAGGGTTTCAACCTCACCCCCAACATCATTATCAATCCATATGTCACCATCCCATTTTTCAGGGTCCCACTCCTTTCCAATCAATGCCCTCACTTTAATGGCAGACACCATGCAAGACTGAGATTTCAGTTTACGTTGTAAAGTTGCTACTCTAACAATAAGATTCTGAGTCTGATTTTCAGAGATCTCAAGTCTACGGCTACAGGAAATAAAATTTTCCTTCAGGATACTCATAGAAACCTCTACATCTTTCAGACGGCACTTAAGCTTCTTGTTTGAAGCCTTAAGCCCATCCCTTTCACCCTTTAATGTAGACAGTGTATCTAACAACAACCAACCAACATCTCTATAACTCTTATTTCTACAAAACTCTGTAAAGGTGTCAAAAACATTATCCCCCAGAGTCTGGCTTCGTACAAGCGAAGCATTAGGAGAATCGAATGATGACATTTTGACTATCTCCTTTGCCAACTCAGTCCATGGATTGGGAATGTCATTCTGATTATGGGAATCAGAGTCCTTAGTGTCTCTGGGCCCAGTCAGAGTAGAAAACCATTCATAAAAACCCATTTTTAAGATTCTGTTCCTTAAGAACCACTCCTGGTACCAAGATGTATTAGTTAGGGTTCTCTAGAGAAACAGAATCAACAGGGAACACTTGCAAATATAAAATTTATGAAAGTGTCTCACGTGACCGTAGGAGTGCAGAGTCCAAAATCCACAGGGCAGGCTGCGAAGCTGATGACTCCAATGGATGGCCTGGATGAACTCCACAGGAGAGGCTCACCAGCCAAAGCAGAAATGCAACCTGTCTCCTCTGAGTCCTCCTTAAAAGGCTTCCCATGATTGGATTTAGCATCACTAATTGCAGAAGACACTCCCCTTTGGCTGATTACAAATGGAATCAGCTGTGGATGTAGCTGACGTGATCATGACCTAATCCTATGAAATGTCCTCATTGCAACAGACAGGCCAGTGCTTGCCCATTCAGATGAACAGGTACCACAACTTGGCCAAGTTGACACCTGTCCCTAACCATGACAACTACTAATCTAATTTAATAAACCATATGTGGTCCTTGGTCATTTTCCATAATTATTTGACACAATTATTTCAGGTCATTTGACATAAATATTTCAGCCTAATTACATAAAGAAATATATGGGTTTTTTTTTTCATTAAAATCAAACCCATAGTTTATACTTTCTCTCTAAACCTCAGCGAAACCAAAAGTGCAGTTTCTTAAAAATGCTATTGTTTCCTTTTTGTTGTTGTTTTTGTTGTTATAATAAGTGATATAGAACCAGTCCCTCAGGCTTCTGGTTTATTTGTGATTTAAATATACAACTAAATAGCTGAAGACCACCCTATGGACTATTGAAAGCGTGACCACTTGTCCCTGGGGCCTGAAGATGACCTACAGGATAGGAGGACTTATATTCTCCCAGCCACTTATACCTGTACAATTCCTCTTGTCACTTTGCCTCCTGAGCCTCTCCTTCCCTGTCCTGGGGGGGGCGTTGTCCCTCTCCCTTAATTTTTCAAGAAAGCAACAGTAATGCAATGCTGTGGCATTTAATGGAGTGCTGCTCAGTTTTGTAGCCCAAAGCAGAAAACAGTCCTAAAGTAAAATATGAGACTCTGTAATCTTTATGTCATTTGGCGACCCCTCCTCAGGACATTTCTCACTGTCCATCTTCCTCTTTTCTGTGGAACCTGAGCCATTCCATGCCTTCTTTCCCGACCATAAGCCCAGCTCTCTTCCTCTCCTCCCTGTTGGCTCCCCCACACTGTCTCTCATAGGCAATTAGTCATTATTTCTCATATAAAAATAACGTCGCTGTTTTGTTTTAATTTTTATTGTCTTAGATACGTTTCTTAAATACACTTTCATAATCAAAAGGTTTATTCTTAGTTTTATAAAAAATAGTTTAAAATTTAGTCCTATTTATGATTTTTTTTGGTAATGTGTTTGAAAGCCTTTTGGAAGAGGGTGTTATATAAAACATATATAAATATATGAGGTTTTATTTCACTTAATGTCCTATTCTGTGATTATCACACGGTAAAGGTCTGACAAACATCTGGATCTCAGAGAAGATGTAAATAATTAACTTCAGAGTAGTGATTCATGCTTTTCAGTGGAATAACCTTGAGGTTAGAATATCAGCTTTTCATTGTTCCAGAAATCACAATCCTCATTAAGTAAAAATACGATGTCCTCTTCCCAGTGAATTTTCCTTGGGAATATTAGCAAAATGTACATGCAACCTCTTTTTATTTGTTTTTCTTGACTACCAGAGGACACCCAGTGCTAAAACTAGCATATTTAAAGCACAGTTCTTGCCCCAGAAGTTTTACTATATAAATAGCTAAAAGAAAAATATACTGCAATTACTCTGTATTTGCTTCTAATTGTTCTAATTACCTTACTTCCCCCGAGAAATATTTCTTAGCTTTGATTTTGTTGTCTTGTTGTTTAGAAAGAGGAGGCAGTCTCTTCCTGTCCCTTCATCAAAAATGTATGGCTATTTGTGAGGATGGGGGAAGATTGCTTCAATACTGTATATTGGGCAATGAACTTCCCATAAAGATTACTTTTAAAGTCACCAAAGATGTGACATTTATGGAATAAATATATGAAAGAAGGATAGTGCATGCAGGGTAATGGCAGTCTCACTGCTGTCCGTAAAGCACTTTCCATGATGAATTAATTAAATAGGCTAGGAGCAGAGTTAAACAGATTTCCATGGATCTCATCCAGATAGCATTTTTACCCGTCTGTCTTATGCAGTGTCAGGAAAACTGTAAATAAGTTACCGATCTTTCCTTAGAGCAATTTTTTTTTAACTTATATGATACAATGTCTATGTTTCATCAGCAACAGCATCTAATGACCTCTTGCTGAATTCTAGGCAAAGTATGATGCTGTGTGTTTTAATAACATCATCTTGAATAGTTATATCAATCTCGAAATACAAGTAATAAGATATCTTAAATTAAGCATATCAAATCATGTCAGCAATTCCTTAGAATCACATGTACTGGATTCTGTGAACAGTGATAAATTTTCCTATACTGAGTTGTGTCCAAAAGATAACACTATCATAAATGCATATGAGGAAATGTAGTAGTTTTAAAGCCCCTAGACAACACAGAGATGGTCATGTCCACCACCTATAAACTTCAACGTGCCCAAAGCCATGTGCTTCATGCTACAGAAAGTTAATTAAACATCACACTTTTTCACATGTTCATGCATCTTTCCATGTGTGGGGCCCCTTTTGCCCTTCTAAACTATCTTCTTTTCACACTCTATTCCACTAATGGTTATATTATTGGAAGGCTTTGAACAATAGGTAGCACTGGGTGTGATCCCAGGGAGAAAGGAAACACACAAGTGAGCTCCATCGAGATACGGCTTCAAAAATCTGTAAAATGGATAAAACAAAAAACATTGACTACCCCAAAGGTGGTCCAGATTGTGGAACAACTAGAATCCCTACACATTGCTGTGAGGAATGTAAAATGGCACAACCACATTAGAAATCTTTTTGTCAATTTCTTACAAAGTTAAACACACATCTATCCTATATCCCAGTAATTCCAATCCTAGGTATATGCAAGAGAAATGAAAAGATATGTCTGCAAAAACACTTGTATAACAATATTCATAGTAACCTTATTCATCACAGCCAAAAAAAAAAAAAAACTGGCAGCAGCCCAAATGACTATTAAGAAGAAAATGGATAAACAAACTGTAGTAATACATAATAGTAAAATAAACAAGGAGGTATACACTGCTATAAAGGGAAATGAACTAATAATACATACAGCAACACAAATATATCTTAAAAACATTATTTTGAGCAAAAGAAGACAGACACAAAATAGTACATTCTATATGACTTTGTTTATATGAAAGCACAATCAGGCAAAATCTGAGAGCAGGGAGACTTTTCAGAGTGATTGAAATGTTCTGTCTTGATTGGGATATTGGTTATATATGTACATGTATTTGTCAAAGCTTATCAAATTATATGGTTAAGATCTGTAGATTTCATTGTATACAAGTTTAGCTCAATAAAAACATGAGAAGAATTTGTATAAAAAACTGTATAGCTAGTTCTTGGAGGTGAATAAGAACGGAACTGGCAGTTAGAAAATGTGACAGTAAGAATGCCAATATGTTTATCTCTTGGGGAAGGCAATATGACCAAAGATAACACTGAAAATAGTGATGGATGTTAAATTCTGTAGCAAGGTAATACATTGCACTTGATTCCCTTTGTTCTATATGTCTCAAATTCGTTAGCCTGTTTATTTTATTGCTGCTTTAAAATAAAGAAAACCTTACATTTTAACTGCTTACTTAGTTTCAAAACCCTCCAAATCTAAATCTTGGCAACAGTTGCATTATTTTTCAAATATCTAAAAAGTGGAAACATTTATTCCAAAAAGTGAAAAGGCATGAGTGCAGGGAGAATGGAGAATTTGAACAGAAGTACTGATATGATCTTAATTATAATGATGAGAGTAAGCTACCATGAAAAATGCTTCCTATAAACATAACTCATTTGATTACCACTTCAATTAGCCAAAAAGCTCTGCTTTCATATTTAGCATTTATAATATTTAACAACTTATAATTGAAAAATTTGATATTTCCTATCTAAACATGTAGAAATGGGGTGGTTTGTCTTTTTATCAATACATAGCATAATGATACTCTCATTTGCGAACAAAAGTTTCATATAGTTATGAATATTGATTACCATTCAATAAGCAGTTATTGATTATCTACCATATAAGTACTATGCAATGTGTGGTAAGACAAAGCAAAGAGAAATAAAGTCACAATCTAGAGACACAGCCAGACGTGAAGATATGTATCACAAACAATATTAATAGTTTAAAATATCTGTGCTCTAATACTTGTAGGATAGTTTTGAATTCTTCTTATTGTAATTAAGAAAATTTTCTAGAGAAGCATATAAAGGAAATAATTTAAAAGGCCCAGAAATATCCATGCATAAAGATATATAATCTAATATCAAGTGAGAAATCAAAAACAATCTAAGCGCCCAACACAGTGATTGATTAAATGAGACTTGACACATTTATTTTATGGAATAATATGCAACAATTGAATAAAAAAAAAAAGGTTAAAAACCACTCTGACTGGAGGCAAGACATTTTATCTTTTCCGCTGTCTCAATTTTCCCATCCAAATACAGTACAAAAATATCTTTTTCATCTATCTTGCAGCATGGCTGGTGTGACTGAAAGCTAGAACATAAATATGAACATGTAAAAAGATTAAGATATTAACAACTTTAAAAACCAACATTTGAATAAAATTGGAAAGTAGGAGATGAAAGCTTTTCCTACTTTATCACAAAATCCTACCTTCCCAGACCTAAGAATAAACCTGTTATTTTCATGAATAGGAGACTGGTAAAAGGGCCCAGCCAATTCTGTGGAGGTTTCCTACCCTGACTTTTCAAACCGAAGAGTTTTCCAGAAGCATTTTCAGTTCACCAGGACACAGTTACCTAAACGAGGGAGCTGTGTTATACAATGCCCTGGTCCATACACAATGCATCTATGTTTTTCTCATGAGGACACTTCACATTCCATTTTTATTATCATACCCACCTCATAATTCCTTGTTTTAGCTTATATTATGGAAAAAAACAGACTATACATACCTATTTCAACCTTACTTTAGTTTACAAACAAAGTACCCAAAGAAGCATATGCACGTACCATACAGTACTCACACAGTTTCTCTCCCCACATGTCTATTATCTCTTAGCAAAATAGCAGGAATGAGAATTACTGTCTTCAGGTGCAGAAAATAATATCGTTAGATAGTAATGGGTTCTCCACCGCATTCAGGAAGGTTATTTTACTAGTCAGTTCCTCCTTTTCCAGGTTGCTACATAGGAGCCAGCATTTTCCAAATAATGAGTAGATTATTTTTGAGAGTCCCTGAATGAAAAGTTCATGATTGAAAAAGGCAGACCCAAGTATTGAGACTTTGTGTGTGTGTGTGATGATCAGTAAAATCCCTTTAGTATTCCTGAAAATAACTTTATGTAATAATCAAATGTTACCTGTGTTGGTGAGAGCCACAACTTACTTGAGAAAACTACACCTACGTGAGACTAGACTGACAAAAAGAGGTTTGTCTCCAGTCCAGCGCTGTGACCCTGACCTGCGTCACTGCTCGTTCCCTTTTCCATCCAGCGGTTTGGCCAGGATGGCATCCCACCTCAGCTGTTTCCCGTTGGAAACTCGAGGAGGTGGGCTCTGACTATTTTCTCATGTAATTATTAGAAAGTCTTAATTAAAAAAAAAAATCAAAATGCCCCTCACTGAATATAAAATTTAGATAAAAAACTACACCTATTTCTTGATTCGTTACTTTATTGCAGCTCAAAAATGATCTTTTGGGCAGACAGTGGCGGAAGCTCTGCTTCGTTGTGAAACGAGTCTGCACAATCCCAATAAGGGACACGTTGCAACAGAGCAAAGAGAAGAAACAAGGACAGGCCAGCTTCCGAGGGACTTTCTGACCATCTCCTGGCCCGTCAGCATCACGTGGCCTAGTGCTGTGACAGCACGATCTGTCACCTGGAGAGGACAGTGCCCTGATCTGGACGACTGGATGTGTTTACTTTCAAAACCCTGCCATCTTCAATTAAATAGGAGTTTCTATCAAAGTTTCTCCATAAAGACCATGGTCTCACAAATACTCAGTTTCTCCTTCTCCTTAAATCCCAAATCTGATGACTCACCAGATTCTGCAGCTTTTGTTTTCTAAACATCTTATGTCAACCCATCCCTTGCAGGCGCCTCCACCATTCTCCCCATTCATTACCCGGACATTTGAGAGAAAGGGTCTCATATCTAACTTTAGCATCCTCTAAACCCCTGTTGGTAAGAGCACCAGAGACATGCATAAAATCGCTCCATGTCTCCCTATTCCTCTCAGGACAATTTCCACGTGCCTCATCATGGAATAACCACAAATTCAGAGATCAGACACAACCCTGAGGCAGGACGAAGGAGTCTGATTTGCATTCCAATCCCTATCCTGCTCCTCCTTTGAGGGGAAATCCTTTACCTTTCCCAGGCCCAGGTAGAGGAGGCTGGCTCTGACTCATAGCGCGAATAGGAAGGTTTAATCAGATTCAGCACTATTGGTACTTTTTACAGTAGCCAGAAATATAATAAGCTCTCTAGAACACTAGGTTTTACTATTATGGGTATCATTATCATCATCACTTTTGATAAAACAACCCATTTTTCTCCTGTTGTTATTTCCCTTTCCTTTTGCCCCCTATTCAAGGGACTTGCAGGCTATTTCTACTTTTCAACCCGCTGCAAGCTTCTCTTGAAGTCATGGCTTGTGCCTATTTCCTCAAGACAAGTAGATGGTGGGCAGGAAAGCAGATCTAGAAAGTTCTCTCTGACATAGGTCCAAGACCTCAGGAGAATTTATGTGTTGTCAAAAAGACTTAAGAAACATGGAAGAAGCATGTCCTGTAGTCTAAAAATAAATTCCATCTGGGCTAGTGGAAGGGAGGTCAGAGAAGAGAGTTTTGTGGGCCCCTAGAGCAGCAGGAACCTGGCACTGCTTTCTGTCTGTCCCCTGGGAAGCTGGCAAGTGGGAAATGGCTGCATGCAGCCTTCAGGAAGACAGATGTCCCCAGAGCCCCACACAATGCTTGGCTCACCATAGTGGTCAATAATAATGACTGCAATATAACTGAGGTGAGTTATTTGCATCCGGTGGTCGACAAACTAAGACACAGATTGGACCATGCCCATGAGACAGTCAATTTTCCCTGTCGTCCTTCCCCCTAATATTTGAACTAGATGGTTCACTCTTAATATCCACGTATTTTCTCCCCAGCTTGCAGCCTTCATGGATATTGAAGCAGTGAGGTAAAAATTACCACTCAGAAACAGGTGTTCCCATATTCTTAAATCACACTACTTGGGACAAGATGAGTTACCAAAAAAAGATTGCTATTTTAATGATACTCATCATAGCCATGACTGGCTCAGGGCTTTCAAATCTCCTCCTCAACTGCAGCAAATTTAGAAAGCCTGTATTTTTTTTTACAGCATTCTAAAAGATTCAACAGCTTTCTCCGTGTAATCAGAGACACTAATTATCAAGCTTATTTCAGATAAAGTAGTAGTTAATGCCAATTTATCAAGATGGGAAATGAATCTGATTTTATTTCTATTGCGACTGCCCAAAGGCAGGTGGCTTCAGGCCAGTATATTTAGTTTAATGAGACTCCAGGGGATAAACAGTCTAAATTTGAGCACCCTCATTATGCATCAGAAATACAATGACCTGCCTCCTGCAAGAATTCAATTTATATTTACACAAAACATGGCCGTAGCTAGTCTACCAAAATAAGCATATGATATTAGGCCTCCCCCTTCCATGGAATTTGTGCATTTCTGTTCCAATACTTATATCTCAAGCTTAATTTGAAGTTAATGTCTGTGGGTCTAAATGCTTCTTCCCTTTCGATTTTCAAATATAAAAAAAGAAGAGTCTACAGTGACTCCATTTCCAAATGTTTCATACTGTGTTCAAGTGCTTATGATGAGAGTGTTAAGGATTTACTATTTTGCAAGTACATTGTTGTTCAATCCAGGGACTCAGTTATCCCAGGAAATACAGATGTAAACAAAGAAAAATATTCACCCATAATTCCAGTGATCAGGAGTAACCATTGGTGGTAATGTTTTGGCAGAGAGGTCATCCATAGTGGACTTACACCGTTAGACTGAGGGTGATTAGGAAGAAAAGACCAAAATGAGTAAACATGCACAAAATACTTGGAGCACACTTTTGAGGATTGTGTCTAAAAAGAAAGACATCATGGCTGGTCTATTTGAGTTAGAATTAAGGACCTGAAGCTCTGCATTCCTGGTACTTCCTTTCTGCTACCCCATTCCAATTTCCAGGGCACCTCTATGATTTAGCAGAATGAAGATGGGAAAACACTGGGTTGAAATATTCAAATTATTGTAGGTACATAATCTATAGATTGATTGTGGAGAGAGAAAGGGAGAGAGAAAAAAAATTTGAGAAATCTAGTTCTTTTCGTATGCATTTGGATTTGTTCCATTTCCCCATTCCTTGAAGTTGAGTATAACTGCGCAACTTGCATTGACCAGTGGAATGATGGGTAGTCATTTTTCTTCATGTGAATAAGCTCCATTCTCTCTTTCTCTCTTCCGTGGTAAGTGGAAGCACTGTAGTGAAACATACAGAGGTCAGGATAGTTGAAAGTACAGCCCTCAGTGGGCCTAGGGTGGACAAGCCTTCCAAGCAAGAAACAAACCTTTTCTGCTTGAATACAGACAGTGCCACTGTTTATTAGCATGACATAGCCTACTCTATCCCTATCAATATAAATGGGCAACAATAGGGGAGTATAGCTCCAAATTTCTCTTTAAAATTCCTTACGTATGTGGCATTGCATTCAGGCCCAGGGGGTAGGAAGTGAGGAAACTCATACTGGAAACTGAAAAGAGAGTGTCCATGTTATGCAAGAGAAGAACATTTGATAAATTCTCTCCTGTGGTTTCTTGGAAGGCAAAGCATGTTCCTAACAAACTTGTAGCTCTAGGAGGAAAACATGGGAAACAAAATGTTGATTGCATGTGTGCTGGTTGCTGTGAGTGCTTTTTGGAAGGATAATTTAAGAGGAGATCATTTCCGCAAATACATAATCTATAAGCAGAGAATTCAACAAATAATTGCTTTGTTACTTAGCACAGAGGGTCCAAAAGAGCTGGGAAAGAACCCCATTGTTTCTGGTCCCCAAGAGGGACCAGAATGTTGGATCAGTCTGTGGACGGTTGCTCCTCAGGCCCAGCCCCTGCTCACCCTGTCCCCTCCCTGCTTCATCTTAGAGAGGAGAGACAAATCTGTGCTGCTCAAGGGCTGAGTATTTATATGTACCAGGGAAGGGGGTCCTGCTACTAAGAGTTCCTGCCTTGCCTGCTGAGCAGCTGGGGCTGCTCGTTCCCAGTTTGGGGTTCCAGGTATGCTCAGGTAGCTCTGTAAGAAATGGAAACATGTTGAAATATCTTTACACAAAGAAAAGGGGATGGAGGGTGGGCCAGGTTGGGCATTGACCATAGGTGAGTCGGAGGCTTCCCCAGCAGTGACTTTCCCGTGGAAGCACAAATAGACTCAAACGACCCTCAATGAGGACTGAGAATGAGAATGCGAAGATGTGCTGCCCATTTATAGGATGTGTATCTAGGAAAGAACTGTGCTAACTATGGAGTCTTTGGGTCAAAAGGAACCATCTCTAGACATGAGGTGCAGGCTTGTCCACAGGACCCAGAGACCCTACGCTCTGAGCCAGATGATGCACGTGGATAGAATTTTTGAGTGCTGCCCCTGGGCGAGGGGTTTAGGATATAGCACAGCAGAGCCCCCAGCCTACCAAAGATGGGTGTATGTTGAGAGTATGAAATAAATCTTTGTGGTTTTAAATCTCAGTGGTTGTTTTCTTGTTGCTGTTTTTTATTTTCCTTAGCACATAATAACCTAGTCTTTCTGACTAGTGCAGAAATACTTACACATATTTCTTAAAGTTGGAATATGGGAGACTTGCTTTTTCCCTCTAATGTATTTTATGATCCTTCTAAAATGGGCATATATTATTCATGTAATACAATAATACAAAATCAAAAATGATTACTTTTATGGCAGCATTAAATATAAAATAACTTAGAATTAACATGAATATAAAAAGTTAACAGAAATAAAGTGTTCAATCAATAGTACCAAGATAATAACTAACCATTTGGAAGAAAAA
Organism: Tamandua tetradactyla; assembly: GCF_023851605.1. Classification (NCBI taxonomy): domain Eukaryota; kingdom Metazoa; phylum Chordata; class Mammalia; order Pilosa; family Myrmecophagidae; genus Tamandua; species Tamandua tetradactyla. The sequence goes on along the minus strand of NC_135343.1, from coordinate 50,228,279 downwards.
AATTAAATTAAAACCTTAACTCTAACCACATAAGTTAATTCCCGGAGACCTAACATCAACCAAACAACTTTATTTTTATTTGTTTTTAACATTGTACTTTGGATAATGCTAATAATAAACAACAGTATAGCTCTTACTGAGCTGAGAACTATTCTCAAAGTCTGATATGTATTAACACATTCATCCTAACAGCTCCCCTATAAGGTGGTTGTCACTCATACCATTCCTGTTTCACTTATAAGGAAACTGAGAAACAGAGAGGTTAACTAAATTATCCAAGGTGGCACAGCTAGAAATTGAAATCTGCAAACTAGCTTCAGAATCTGTAATCTCAACCACTATAATGATAGTCCTGCCTCTCGAGATCACTTTATGTCATAATTTGGTAAGGTAATACTCATTTGAAAAAGTTTTCTATGTATAAAATTATTTGAGCACTTCACTTTTAAAACATTTTACCCTTATTTAACATTTCAATAAAAGAAAGAGAAAAGTGAATATGCTGATGTTAGTGATAAGAAGCAACTTAATACAATTGCAAAACTATGAAAACCCTCAGGGATAGCAAACTGTTAGATTCAAATCCTTAACTAGAGGCAAACCGGACCCTTGAATTTCAGACAACCTGAGTTGTAAAGGAAAACCATAGAATGACCGAACATCTTGCAGTTGCAAGAAACATTTTATTGTTGGTTGGGTCTCAATGGTGAGATGTTAAAATTTCTGGAAAGATGGCAGAAGGCATGTGAATGTGCATAACTCCTTCCCTGAGATATGCTGACATTTTAAAAAGGATTCCCCAAAGGGAGAAGGATGAAACTGAGGAATGGCTCCAGCCTAATATATGATAGACCACATTATAGACTTGGAAGAATCTGCATAGAAAGAGAGAACTTTATCTCTGTCTAGTGAGGCCTCTAAGTGAAGTCACAGACCTGCCCGATCTCCATCCTATGGCCAATTGTTGGCGGACAGTTTGTTTGTTGTAGCTGCTTATGTCTTTGAACCAACACCGCCACCACCTCTACCACCACCCCCCACCCCTTCCCCACACACACATATTCACAGAGCTTCCTAGTTCTACCTGCATTCCTAAGTGCTACTGACTGGTAACTCAGAGGATGTCTACCGCTGTTTGGAAACTTCTCTTCGATTCAGCCACATTTGCCCCCTGAGTCTTCCCATACAAGCTTCATTTGATTAATTTGGCTCCCTTCCAAGTGTGGCTTTCCGCCATGCTAGGGGAGATGCTTGACATAGTATAGAGAGGTTTCTTCGTATACACCTGCCATCTTCAGAAACTTCACCATTTATTTTTTGTCTACTTGTCAACCATTCCTCCCCACAAACTACAGTTTATCCCTATAAGGCAGAATCTTTTACACACTTTCCAAGAGGTCAGATCCCTTTCTTGGAAGGTGAATTATTAATTATAACAATAACAACAGTACTGATAAAGTTAACCTTTGCCCTGGTCTCCATTAATTAGTGACAGTTGCCCGATCAGTACCCAGACCCTACGGCTCAAGCTCACTCTATTAATGTCCTTATTGATAAGCAGGTGCCATCCACACCATGTCAACCAGAACTTCCTGTGTGCTTTTTATTTGTACAGCAGCCTCCATGGATTCCAGAAACAACAGTAACTCTTCACTAGAGCAAAATGCGTGCAGGAAGAGGGGTGTGGCGTGGGGAAAATTCCAGTACGCAGTTGCCACCTTATTTACTGGGAGATTTCACTGTGCACTGTTGATTTTGATGCCAAATAAATCAACAGCAACATCTACTCAAAATTGGCAATCATTCAAATAGGTGTCTACTCTTCTCAGCCATCATCTTCTCCTTTGAACGTTTCTGAGATTTGTCACCCTTGTAAGGGAAGTTGCTCTCCAAAGGTCAAATGAAGCAGAAAAAGGGAACTCCAGAGCTGTTTGCCTCTCACAACTTAAACACACCAATTCAGGAAGTGGAAAGTCAGAGGCGTTCCTTTTTTTATTGATTTTAATTACCTTATTGAATGAAAACTACCATGCCGAGGATCTGCAAAAATATTTAAGACATCATTACAGCATGTGGTTGCGAATAAATATTCTGTCATTAGAGGACCATGGAGAGATTGCAAAGACATAGCTTGCTTGGTGCTCTCTGTAGCCCAAGCTATATTTTTATTTTATGCTTGGTGCAGTGATTAAAAAATGATTAAAAAATTCTGATTTGTTGTGCCAAGATAATCACATAAAGAAAATGACATTAGGATTTTTCCTCCAAGATGCATGTATAGAATGTGTACTGTACCTTCTATTTTCTTCTCCACTAAGCCTCTATTTATCCTAATATTTATTTATTCTAATACCCAGCTGACTTTACTCTGTCTTCCTGTCACTGTCAATCAGCTGTCATTTAGTGTAGGTCTGGTAAGCCCAATTACCTCTAGAAAGCATAACTTAAGAGTGATTTCTTAGTAAACATGTTGTCAAGATTTCTTTCTGATGCCCCATCCAAATAAATTGCTAACCTGATAAACAGAAGCTGTGGGGTCAGCTGTGGTCAGTGTCCATGGAGGAGAGGACCTGGCTATTTCAGAGAGTTCAAAGGTGAAATCTTTGTTGCAGCCACTGAACTACTGACCCCACTTGTGACATTTACTATCAGAAGTGTCTATTCCATAATGTGTCCTTGACCTATTAAAAATGCAGAAAATGAGTGAGATGTAGTTGCTTTCCCTTCTACTCACAGATTGGCCATTAATATCATCGTAGATCATTAGCATACACCTTCCTGTTTTTCAGCATTTTTCAAATAATAATGTGTTGGGAGTTCCTTGAATTCCTCAGGAGATAAAGGAACATATAAATTAATGCTGTTATTGCCAAAGGCATCCTCACTTCAGACCAGTTTGATGAAGGACCATTGTTCTAATTTGAAAAGGCCCAAAGCTGCAGCTCTATGCAGCAGTCTGCTATGACTCCTTCTGTGTTGAGTTTTACAGTGAGGAAATTTCCATAGTTGGATTTGCCACTGAAGTAGAAAGGCTAAATGGCGTCAACCGAATAAGATGAGGGAAATTTCATCTGACTTTATGGTGATAAAGATGAGTTACTGGTGCATCTTACACTTTGTTAGAAATAAGGAATTTTGCAGAAAGTATTTAAGAGAAAGAAAAGAAAGAAGGGAGAAGAGTAGGAAGGAAGGAAGGAAGGAAAAAAGGAGGGAGGGGGAGAAAGGGAAGAAGAAAGGAAGGAAAGAAAGAAGGAAGAAGGGAGGAAGGAAAGAAGGAAGAAAGGAAGGAACTTGACTGAAGAACCAAATAGTTCTACACTGAAGAATTACAATATGCATGTTTAACTTAATTAAAAAGTGAAATGCCAATATATCAGGGTTTTATTGTAAATGAATTCTACCATGTTATTAAAGTCTCACTAAATCGCTCTGTTCAAAAATCAATTTCAAAAAAGCTATTGCCTCCAAAGAGGTCATCTTACAGATTTATTGAGGGGACTGGCATGGCCCTGAGAGGCTTAAGAACTTGTAAAAAGGTTTTTAGAGGGAACAAAGTTAGGATTAAGAAATAAAGTTCCATGCTTATACTCTTACCCACTTTTTTGAGTCCTCTGAATTCCTTCATCCCTAATCTCTTTCCTAGGAAGTGTCTCCTCTGGGAATACTTCCCTTCTATGGTTGGTACATGAATCACCAGAAGGTAATGGGAGAAAGAAGTCTAAGTCATAAAACAAATGCCCAACCAATCAGAGCACAGGAAAGAGAAGACAGAATGACCAACACGCACACGGGGTCATTTGATGAAAAAGGACAATCAGAAGGTAGCAGCCTGGTAAAAGTGGAAGCATGACATGCATCTTTCATCTGCTCTTGCTGTCTTAAGCTTTTTCTAGTTTAGATTTTCTTGTCATTGTTTTTTTCCCCTCCCTGTTTTGGTCTTTGTTATATTGCAATATATGTCCTTATGCTCAAAGAATAAATGAATAAATAAACAAACAAAACTTTCATAAGGTGAAAGAAGCATGCCAATTTATCCTATTAGGCATTAAAACCTTAATTTTTAAAATATTAAAATTTTTAAAGGCTTATTTTCTGCCTGTAAAGCTAAAGCAGTTTATTCATCCAGACCATGTTAGATGAGAGATTCAGCATGTTTATTTTTCTCTTAATATCATGTCCCAGTGTGTGCAATGGTCTATACTTTTTTTTTTCTGATCAGGAGCTATTTGATGATGGTTTACAATTATTTCTGAACCTACAAACAGTATTTTTTGACATTTGTCTTGTTTCATGGCTAGGTAAGCAAGGATACTTTAGTCACTAAGTCAAAGTCTTAAAGGTCCAATTCCACAAATCACCCCGCGGCCATATGCCCCAGTCCCACCTAAACCCATACAAGGTTGGTTTCTCCTTCTCATTGTTGTTTCTCCTTCGTGAGCCGGTACACGAGCTTCCTGCTTTCAGGAATGAATGGCTGAGATTGTTCCTCCCTGTTGTGCCCCTTCAAAATGAAATGCTGCTGGAGAATGAAATGTTTGATTAATAATTTTTGCTCAAACCAAGTCAATATTGTCCTGCCCATCTGTTCATTTTGTTTTGGTTTTAAGTGTTGAGAATAACAGAAGAGAATTTAAAGCCCATCCTATTCCTTCTCAGCTACTCCACTCCCACTTTTAGGAATTTTTTATTTTTAAGTTTATTTTCCTTCCTTAGGAATCGAACAATTTTACCATGGAATAACCGGATATATGTTTTTTTCTTTATTGATTTTGGTAAATTGTAGATGGTTTGTTTCCATTGAATTAGGATTTTCAATGATTTCTTTGACAAATATTAGGCTTGGGTATGTGCAAAACACTGTCCTTGACCTGGAGGTTACCATGGAAACCTAGCAGACACGACCCCCTCATGAAATTAAAAGTCCATCTTTAACTCGAAAAGGTTCTTCTCTCTTTTCCTATGATTTTAATTTCTCTCTCATCTGCTTTTATTTTTTTTGCCTTTGTATTTTCTTTCACTATACTTATCCTAGATGCTCTCTTTCATATGTTTTTAGTTTTTCACTCTGTTTCTTTGAATGATAGCACATTTTCTCTAATCATTTGGGTTTATACTGGATTCAATATATTGCTTAGCATCTTCATTCTCCTTTCGAAATTTTTTCCTGATTCTACTTTGTGGTAGATATACCACCTTCTTTACTTGACAATTTTTTCTTTCTGATTTCTCCTGTTGCTTTGAATAGGTCTGTTTATTGAGCAACATTTGCTTTGAGGTCTCCATTGATTTGCTGGCACTTTCACATACTCAGGGATATTTCTTTTTGTTCACACTCCTGGTGGAGTCCTAGAAGGCTAGAGAAGGTTGAGAACTAACCTTGGAAAGAGAGTGATATTTTCTCTAGTATCACCTTTCCAGATGCATCATATGGCACAGGGCTGAGACAGTGGCCATGCTAAAAAATTGAATGGGGCTATAATCACACAACCAGGACATGTTTCATCTTAGCAATTCTACTTTCTTACTGTCTGTGTGACCTTGGAAAAGCCATTTAACCATGCTGATTCTTATTTTCCTTATCTGTCAAAGGGCCGTGGTGTAATATTCTCAAGATTGTTTTAATTGTGTAATGTGGCAATTAAAGCATAAAGCACACTTAAATCTGTACAGCAAACTACAATCGCAAGGTCATTACTATTAATATTCCTGTAATAATATATCAGAGACCAATAGTAGGGTAATGTAAATGGAATCCTGTCTACATAAGGGGTGAAGGAGGAAAAGTAATACACATTCTCTACTACATGTCAAGCACTTCATATATAGGAAGTAAAAGAATGTTTCGTGCAATGCTCATTTTAAGGTTTTACACTATCAACTTAGCAAAGATCAGATTCAACTCACTGTGACTAAGCACTTGTACAGGACACTTCAACACACTTTAACTTAACGCCCCAGAAAAATCCTATAAGGTTATTATTATCCCCATTATGAAATCCAAGAAGACCTTTCTGATGTCAGTTTAAGTATCTTTCTTTGGAGAAACTTCTGTCATTGAGCTTTCTTTGTCATAAATACAAGCAGTAAGCCAGTATTATAGGAACAAACCTGTTGTCCTGATTAATAAAGAAAAACTCATTTGAATAAGCTGGCCTTCAAAAACCACCAATTACCGTATGTTGAAAAGAGAAATAGTAGGATTAGTCAGAGGTGGTGAGGTGAGATGGAAACTGTATTAGGCACTCGGCTACCCCACAGACAAGGTTAATAGAAAAGTAATTGCTGGAAGTAAGTGCCATGGGCAACTGTCTAGATGCAATTCAGATCAACAAATAGTTATTATACTTCCCTGAACTCCTTTAGCACTTACTGTCCATGTCATTTATTTGGTACTTACCTCATACTGCATCGCATTGTTAATTAACTTCAAATGTGCCTCTGCCATCTCTCCCCCAACCAAGGCCCCCAGCCATGGACAGCCTCTGCTCTGCCCAGCGGACCAACTTTTCAGGAAAGGTTTGGCCTGAGCGTTCTCCTGTTTCAAGGACCCTGCCCAAGAGAAACTTGCCAATAGGTTCTTGAATCCAGCCAGTCTGCTCCAAAGGCCCTTCAATATTCACCCTCACTACATAGCCAAAGTGAGAAAAGGCAGGTTACTTTTGTGGGGAAGCCACCAAATGTAGCCTACTCTCACAGATGCCATGTGGAGGTCCTGGCCCTCAGGCTAGAGGAGTTGGAGAAAGACCCTGGAATGCAAGCCACTGCCTCTTCTGCTACTTCAGTTGGGGAGTGGACATTATAAGTTCCCTTTGGAAATTCCATCAGTCTCTCTGTCTGACTTTCCCACTCCCTCTCACTCTCTTGCCCTCACTGTGTTGAAGTGGAAGGTATGAGAAGTGTGGTGAGCTCAATGCTTCCTGCTGGTAAACCTCCTGAGGAGTGAGTATGGAGCTCTGAAGAAAGTGACCGCAGTCCTATGAGGCCTTCATATCTCTAGAAGAGCCACGCATGTCACCTGCTACATTCTGCAGCTCTGCCTCTGGAGGATGAGGCCTTCTATGAAGCACATCACTAGGGTTTCAGAACAGCCCTTGATGCACCAGAACAAGAAAACTCAACAATGAGCTGGTTCCGACAAAGACAAACCTAACCTGCATCTGTGCCATTCATGTGATAAGAATGTCCCATATCGCCAGAAGAACCTGTTTATCCCAGACTACTTTATTAGTCTTCAGAACTTCTGAGCCCTAAGAAATCATTGGGAACTGAGTTTGACTCTTGTATAGATAGCCCACAATATAACAGACACAAAGTAGATAATGATGCCTCAAGAAATGGCCAGAACAAGATGTTTAGTGGTGTTCTCACAAACAAAGGAAAACATAAACAAATATCTTTGGAAGGAAATCAACATGATGTATCTAAAAATGGGAAGTCGTGGCTTAAAGATTGTTACAGTAAATAATGAATCCAATAAATTGTACAGTTAAATATTTTAATAAGACTATGAAAAAATTAAAACAAAAAATATAAATTTTTAAAAGTAAAAAGTAGCATGGAAGAAATTTTTTTACAATTATAACATGCTTCTGTTGAAAGTTGAGCTTCTGATTCTGAGATGGAGATGAATGCACGGGAAGTTCATTAAGGAATGCCCTTGGGATCAATACCTACAGAAGGGAAAGGGAAAAAGCAGAACTGGACTAGGGAAAATAAAGTTCTCATGCAGCCTCAATGAACGCTGCAGCTGACCCTACTTGGCATTCAGAAGCTGGGATATCTAAACAGATTTGTTGCTACCTGGAATGAGGGAGCTGGGCCATCATACCCCACACTAATGGATCAGACATTGCAATGAAGGCTAAGAGCTGACTGTCATTGCAGCAGCATCCCCAGAACTGGGCGGGGTGGGGGGGCGGTAAATCCTTTCATCCTGAAGGGGCATATTGGAGCAGCTCATTACAGCACCCACCAAAAGGCTCTTCATAAATGGCTCTACTCTGTCTATTACCATTTCACTGCTGATTTCCTAAAATTACATAAATTATCAAAATCCACTCAATGAAACATAGAAAATCTAAAGTAAATTGTAACCATGTTTAGCATTGAAAAAAAAGTTGATAAAATTTCCCCCAACCCTGCATTCTACCAGGAAGAATTTATTGGTGCAATCTATTAAGATTGCAAAGAATAAACAATACAATTATAAGACAATTTCAATTATGAATACAGTTGCCAAATTTTTAAATGAAATATGGAGAAATATAATCTAGTCTTCTGCTATTAAATTAAAATATCATGTCAAATAGGGTTTACTTTAAGAAGGAGAATATGATTCAATAGGAAGTATGATCATCTTGATAGATGCTCCTAAAATGACATTTTTAAAATTGTTGTGATTCATTCCTATTTTGAAAAAATGTGTTTAGTAAACTACGATCCAAAGCACTCTTTTTTTAACATGCTGACACTTATTAATCTCAAAAAAGAAGTTGGCATCATACATCAAAAATATGTTGCAATGCATTAGGATATTACTAATTACCGTGAGAAATAAGACAAATGCCTATTTTCACTGCAGTTAGTCAACATTGTTCCTAAGTGCTAACTCATGAAATCGCCTTTGCTAACTGATTCCTATCTCAGGCTTCTAGATCAATTCTTAACCTGGAACACTCCACTTAAAATGAAGCTCTATTCTGAATAATCTGGGATGCCACAGAAAGTAGCAAACCCTGTTCTCTTGTCAGATCTTTTTGTCTTTACTTTATTCCAAGACCCAGACGTAATTTCGAATTCTAGTTACAGAAGTTTGACTTCTGGCTTTTTCCCTGGCTTAGTCCCTCCATCTTTTCAGGACATGAGTCCAAACATGGTTCTGGCTAGAGCTTCCACCTACCAGGCCAGAGCCACGGGCCATATTCCCAAACTCTCCTGCTTCGTGCCATTGTCTTTCCTGATGCCACCTGCCTGCTTGCTTGTCTGGATCTCTAAATGCCCAGTGCCACTCGGTTTTCTCTCCTGATGCCCCACAGTCCTCCTAGGATTGACCCCATCTTGTCATAACGGAGCCCAGTTGCTTCTGCTTGCTCGTACCTTTATCACTGCTGTTTTTTAGACTCACTTTCTTTCTACAACTGTTTCACACTAAAGCTATTTGTCCCACCACACTGGAAAGATATTTGTACAAGTGGCAGGAGCTGCCAGCTGCCTTCTTCCTTTTTAGCTTTGCCATACCCGGTGTTGTTGGATAGTTAAAAATGAAATCCACTAGAATGTTTTACCAAGGGGACCAAAATACTTCTTTGTCTTTTCACCACTGTATTCTCAGTGCTTGATCAAGTAGCAAACAGATGCCACTTCATAAATAAGTGCTGAATGAACAGCAGTCAAATCATCTCTTAAAGTCAGTATGTGGTTATGTTTTAAAATAATACTAATATGAGCATTGTCAAGTTCAGAAATACTAGGTAAAATGATAAAGACAAGGGAGAACAAGAAGAAATTGCTGTTGGCATTTGTTGGCTGGGAGAGCTGCGTGAGCTCACACAGGTTCTGATGTCATTAGGCTTTGGTAGCTAGAAAGGCGTGGGGAAGATGCCACCGGTATAAAAGATAGGGCCCATGAAACAGAAGAGCACAGTGTGTGGGATCATTAAGATGCACATAGCATTTAGAGTTTAAAGAAAAATCTCTTCTTCCCCATTGACAAATCCACAAAGCTTTTAAAAAGCCCTTGTTTTCAAGAGTCTTATTAGATCGTAGCCCATTATTAAAAATCTAATTGTGATATTGTTCAAGTTACAAGGCTCCCTCCCTGCTAGGGATGCATCTCATTTGTAAAATAAGGTTCTCTGTAGGCTCTGATACTCTGTGATGCTGTGCTCTCTGAAGGAGGCAGGGTACTCCCGTAAGCAGTAGAGGATCCATTTTTAAAAACAAGGCAACACTCCTCAGACACAAGCAACACTCTGCGATGTCCATCCTGGTTAATGGAACATCAAGTTATTTGAGGTGATTCTGGCCGTTATCGATGGGACATATGTTGGCTCAGTCTGGCCCAGGGCATCATGTGCCAGACAGAGGAGCTCTCAGAGGCCTCTGTTGGGCAAATAATGCTTGAATACAACTGAACTTGACCTGCAAGTGCCTCTGATATGTCCAGGGTGGGTACTGAGTTTCTCTTCTAGCCACCTACATATCTATTTTTTATTGGCCAGATTAAATAGGACTCAGGAGCCTCTTAGAAGTACAGAGATGAATCCTATCCACTGTAGGAAGTTCAGGTCTAATGATTAGGGGCAAAAGGATGTGATGGAGGCCAGAACGCAAAGGGGGGCAACTGGGCCCTTGAGAGAATCTGCAATAAAGGTAAAAGGAATCTAGAATGAAAAACTGGACTGAGAAAGTAGGACAAAGAATTGCAGTGGCATGAGACTTCTGAATAAGGTGTTTGTAGTGGTTTGGGAAACATATCCCAACCCAGTCACCATGGAGGGTATTTTAATCTGCAGGGAGGAAAAGAAATACATGGAGAAAATGCCCTCAACTTAGAAAGTGGTAGAGTACAAGTTGTTTGGCCCTGAGACCATGCCCATGTTTGAATTTAGCAAAGTCATGAAGAAGAATTTCCTTTCCATGTTAAAAAAAATTTTTTTTTGATATTTTGACATCAAATCTATGATGCTCTGATACCAGGCTGCAGTTTACATAGGAATCTCCTGAAGATGCTTGTTAAAAATCAAAATTTCTGAGTCTTTGGCCCTGGAAATTCTGGTTCAATAGAAATCTATATTAACAAATGATAGAGATGTGGATGTCAATATTACAAGGACCAATTTTCAAGAAACAAGGCTCTGATCCCTTGTCATTTACAGAGGAGTCCATGGACCAGCAGCACCAGCAGCAACTGGAAGCTTATTAGAAAGGCAGAATATCAGGCCCCACAGAAAGCTTGAGTCAGAATCTGTATTTAAGAGAATCCCCAGATGGGGCACATGCAAATTAAAGTTCGAGACTTTTTTAAAGCTTCAGAAGTTGTGCATAATTTCAGGATGTGCTAACCCTGAGATGGGAGCTACATAAAATATGCCTCCTGAGCAACCAGTTCCAGGCCTCTGGTAGTAGCAGCCAATATCTCCAGCAATGAGTAACAAAGAGGACACTGGATAGATGGCTAGAAGTCAGGACCTGCCTGTCTGTTCATGCAGAAAGGGGTGATGCAACCAATTCATGCACGTAATTAAGATGCCTTTGGGGGAGTCTAAAAAAATTCTTGAGGGTAGAAGTTGAATCCTTATTCCAAGGAACGAGAGTTCAACTTCATAAAGATGGGCTCTTAGAATGGTTGAGATAAAGCATAAAAAGTAATGTAATTAAATTTATATTCACAGGTGCTAAAGAATAAGACATTTGGATTGTGGAATATCAAAGAATAAAACTGGGCATTAGAAGTTCTGGAGTGCTTACTTGTGATCATTTTCTCCCCTCCCTGTTTTTTTTTTTTAATTTGAGAATGAAAAAATAATATCTAAGGTCCATTTATGCTGAAAAACAAAACAATATTGATGACTTTTGCTAAATACTGAGGATGATTGTCCTCGGCACGACTTCAGCTGAAAAAAGCTCTGGCTTGCTTTCTGATACGGGCCCTTATGACCATCAAATCATGACCAGCTGGACTCCATTTACTTATTTAAACACTGTCTCTGGATTGTGGCTGGTGAGGTTATTTACAAAGTCTGGCACTTTCTGTGACTTTTCATTCTCTTCCTGATTCTTCTTTTACAAAAAAAAAAAAAATGCTGCCAGTAACTGTGGGATGGATGGGACACATCAGTCCATCCATCATGTTTCAGAGAGCCAAGATGCCAGGCTACATGTCATCCGTCCACTTACCTCTCCAGCAAGCATCCCCTTTTCTCCTCTGTTTATTTCACTTTCCTTATTTGCCCTCTCTGTTCTGTCTATTTCATTTCATTTATAACCCCCATGTCTGTTACTAACTTATTTAATTAGTTATTTTTGTATCATTTATTTTTTGAGGAAGACACACGAATCAATTCAATTAGAAACAATTAAATGTTAGACTAGTACCTGGCAAATATAGGCACTTCATAAATCTTGGCCCATCACCAAATATTTGTGATAGATGGCTGTGTAAATGGCATACTGCAGTGGAAAGTATAGGAGGTAAAATATGATTCAGAATTCCTGTTCATAATCAAATTGGGCAGAACACCAAAAAATGCCTCCTCAGTTGAGCAGGTTGAAGTGATTGCCGATCTGAGAACTGTGGTCTTCTCATTTCAGGTACCTACTAGGAACTTGGAAGACCCCATCAGACCACATAGCTCTAATCCAGACAAAAACAATCCGCCTGCCATTTGTCTTTAATTCCACCACCAGAACCAGCTATGTAATTAGTAGCATGAGGTACAAACTGAGAACTCCCACCTCTGTTAAAAAAAAAACTAAGAATTCCAAAATGGTGAAAGCAAAGTATTAAACCATAAGTATCAAACCTTCTGTGTGGGGGGCCCTTTGTGACAGCACAAGTTGCACATCCACAAACTCCTGACCACGGCTGGACATTTCAGTCAGAAAAGTCTTTTTTGGATTGTCTGGCTCTTGTGCTGAATTAGAAACAAGACCTTTAGCAAGCACACATCCTGTTTTCTTTTTCTTCAGATATAACCAGCCTTTAGGGCATGTCCAATTATTTACTGTCTTTTAGAAAGAAAGGTATCAAATGAAGAAAGGACGAGTAGAATAGCAGAATTTAACTAGGACAAAGGAAAACCCTGACTACCAAATAGTATTAACATAAGAAGGATGTTATAATTATTTTTAACCTGGGGCCACATGCAAATAGCCCTGCCTATCAGAGCTTGTGGCATCTTCTTATCTTTACCACCTCCCAATTCAGAGAAGCATTCAGAGAACATGTCAATAATGAGCCATTCATACTGAATGGAAGTTGTCAAATTCCTAACATTGGGAAAGTCATCATTCTAAATTGTATTACATGGCTGCAAAGATCCCCTGGGCTTCTCTTTCATGTGTGCTTTCATAGCAACCAGCACTTGGCTCCTTTTCACAGAGCGTCTCACGGTTATTTTCATGTCTGTCTCCATCAGTTGAATCTAAGATGCTTCAGAGCTAAGCCTACTGCCAGTTTTTATATGGGCCAGGAGCTAAGAATAGTTTTTAATTTTTTGTGTGGTTGAGAAAAATTTTAAAAAAAGAGAGAAGAATATTTTGTGCCATTTGAAAATTATGTGAAATTCAAAGTTCAGAGTTCATAAATAAAGTTCTATTGGGATGCTGTCATGCCCTTTTCTTTCCATATTATCTGTGACTGCTTTCATACTACAGTGTCAGAGTTGAGTAGTTAGGACAGAGACCAAATGGCCAATGAAACCTAAAGTGGTGGCTGTCTGGTCCTTTAAAGAAACATTTACCAACCCCTGCTTCTGTATGAGGGCTGTATCTTCTTCATCAATGAATTTTCTGAACCTGGCGCAATGCCTGGCTTGTATTATATGCTCCATACACTGAAAACAATGGGAATAAAGAGAGAAACATGGATAGCAGAGAGGCTGGGCTCCTTTTTACATGACATTGCTCTCGGCCCTCTACTGAATAGCCCTGATCTAGTTCATCTATGTGTGATACAGATACAGATACAGAAACAGCTGGAGCGATAAGGAAGACTACGTCTTTCATTCTAGGCTGTAGTTACATTTCTATAAATGAAGACAAAGTGTGTTGTGCCATTGATGGTGAGGTGTCACTAACTGTTGACTGAAATCACTAAGCCTACCGTCAACTGACCTCCACATCCTTCCATGTAGGAAATGGGCAGTTAAGACAATTTGCTGCTCATTTGCCTATATGGATTCCTGTTACATCCTCAAGCTCAAGTTTTTGTGACATTTTCCTTTTTATAGAAAATAAATCACAATGACCTTCACTTGCCTATTATATATTATCTAGAGTCCCTACAGGAAAGAAATTTTCATTCAATGCCTTCCTTTGGAACCACAAACTTTACCAAACTGACTCTGATAAAAACATTAGATTTTTCCAAAGATCCATTTTAATTTTTTTTACATAGTGGCCAGTAACCCTACTACAGATATCATTCAAAAGAACATTTTTACTTTTTAAACTAAGTGGTTTTATTATCTTGAATTAAATGGGCATACTGGTCATGTCTATATCCTGTCCTTTTATTCCTTAGAGGAAGAAAATAACATAAAACACCCCTTAGACCCTTATGGTTGAAAATAGGCAGTTTTATAATAATACCAATATGCTTGGAACATTAAAGAAATAATGTGAGATACATATTATATGTATATACTTTATAAATATCATATCTATATATAATGTGGAAGAGATTTTGTCTCAGTAAGGCTCTTAATGGCAAACAAAAAGGATGTTGTCTACCTAAATTAACCATAAATATGAATTAATGGGAAGGGTGAAGGACCAGGCACAGAAAATAAGCAGAACCCAAAGGATAATGGGTAGTACAGGAGTGGTCAAAATCCTGACATCTGAACCATTAGATGAGGTCCCCCACTCCTTTGCAGTCCTCTCCTAACAACCCTCCCCTCTGCCACACCACCACGAACAGAATCAATGCCTTTGCTCATCACTCCAAATGCAAAGTTGCAGGAAGAGGCATTTGATGCAACAAGCCTATGTCACTTGAGCAAGCCCTGCTCTCAGGGAGCTGGGAGAAAGAATTCCCAACCGCTTTCAGCTCCTGGCAATGGAGACAAGAACCTGTCGCCACCCAAGACGGTACACTGGGTACTTCACGAATAGGAAGGTGCTGGGTGTTGGGGTGCCCAGAAGTGACCAGCAGCCATTGCATGATGTTCATATCCTAGAATCTCCATGTTAGCTGAGACATTGAAGGTCGATTAATCCTACCACATTATCTAGTGATTTGGAATTGTTTTTGCTGACAATGATTCTTTTCTCATATTAAAAATAATTGACAGCTCCTACAAGTAGCCATGGTTTAGAATACATATAATAAAACTGTACTAAGAACCCAGTAATACTTTTATAATAAATGTATACTTAATAACCAAAGCCAAATAAATATATATTGAACAAAGATTTTACCTATCTGTGTGAGACACAATTTATTACATCAAGAGACCGTGTTTATTTGATATATTGCTTTTCAGACTCCTTGCAACAGCTTGCAGAAAACTGGAGTCTCTCCTGCTTATCCCCAGGGGTTTATAAGCCACAGGATTGTTTTCTCATGTAACTGATTTACTGGAATATGTGAGATTATAACCATGAAAATGTTTACTATTTCTCTCGTCCTTCCTTTCAACCATATCCAGGTGAAACATTCTTTTCCATCTTTTAATAGCTTGGGAAACTTCTATAATTTCTTAATCCCTTCCAGTTATTACAAGTTCACTTCAATTTCCAATTTCCATCTCAGACTGATTTAAATCTCATCTTTTCCTCTTCCCCCAGCAAGAGTGGCAGAATCTAGCTTTGAAAAACCTCCTCTTCTGTAATGGCTAGTTCCTCTGGTAACTTGAGATAGAAAAGGAGAAAAGAAAAAGAGACAAATGACTCCATTCTTTGCTAGCTTTTTTCTATTGGCTATCCCGTGTCTGGGCAATGTTGACTGGACTTCAGTGATGGGATGGTGCAGACACCCAAATGCTGTCACGTTCACAGCATATGTGCTTGAATCTTTTAGAAGGCCCTATAGGACCTCCCTACTGTACAGTTCCTTGTCCTGGGGCATCTAGCTGCAATCTGACCTTTCGATCCCTCCTTTCAGTTTCCACTATGGGTGCTCACCCCATAGCACCCTGCTGCATAGGTCCCCTTGCCTAGAGGACAGCCCTGTTGAAAGTTCAGTCTTAGCTTCTAGTCATTGATTAGTGTCTATATCCTTGCATCTCAAATAGTGGAATGCATCTCTCTACTCAGTCATCTCTCTTCAATTATCTCTTGCTCAGGCCACATCAGCACATTTGCTGCTTAAGAATAACTAAGAAGTGTATCTTGATGGGGTGAATGATACTCAGGTATATACATTTGCCCAAGCATATTGAGCTGTGCAATTCAGATCTGTGCAATTTACTATATGTCAATTTTACCTCAATTTAAAAGGAAGAATGCCAAAGAATGGAACATGAAGGAATAAGAATATTTAAGTATGAAAATAAACACCCTCAGTTTTCTTGAAACTTCTTCTGTCTTGGCTTGGCTTTGGATGGAAGTGTTCTCTGCATCTTGGAGAGGGGAGAAAAATCACATCTCACCATGAATACTGCATTCCCCATAAAGCCGACAATCTAACTACTTTATCCTATCTCTCTTAATTCACCCCTTTCCACTCTTATATTGACTTGAAGTAAAGAGAGATTGGCATGGTGACTAGTAGCAGAAGGGCCATTACATCTGCCTTTTGGTAATCACTGAGGGACATATCTGGCCTGGGTACCTTCAAATATGGGATGCTTAAGTCTCTTGTTATTAGCTGGAATCTTAGGCATGGATTTCTAGGCAATTGACACCATCAAAAACTTTTTAACAAAACCCAAACAAACAAACAAAAAAATGTAGGAAACCTATAAAGAGGAGAGTTACGTGGGAAGGAATTTCATGGAATCAGAAAACCTATTGTCTAAATCTGATTCTGACATCTATTCATTTAACAAATTACTGCACATCTACCACGTGTCAGGTCCTTGCGAGGCATTGAGGATTTGATGATGAACAGTCAGGGTCCATATATATGGTTGTACAGGTTGGACTTCCAGATGCATAGAAGGCAGCTCTGTTCTCAGAACCAGATAGAAAGGCTTTTCTTCCTTCCAGCATGGGAGAAAGCCAAGTAACCAGAGTCAAAACTCAATTGGAAGCAGCACAGCATTCTATAGGAACACATAGGAGAGAAGGGAAATAAGATTTGGGAGGATCAGAGAAGGCCTCTTGAGGAAGTGCAACCCGAGCTGAGATTCAAAGCTTGAGTTAGGTTAGAAATAACAAAAAAGAAGGGATAATATTCCAAAAGGGAGAACACAGAGTCACTATCTGTGTAATATTTAGCAAGTTGTCGCCACATTGCTCTCACAGTAAGGTCTCGTGCTTCTAAAAGTCAACATTTCACATTTGTTGTAATTAATGATTTGAGAACTGTTCATCCCCCAAGAGCATGCTAGCTACTGGAAGCAGAGGATAAGACAACCTCAGCACCTGGCAGAGAATATAGGCAACTTTCAAAAAATTAGAATTTTTTAGATTTAGTTTCCTCATCTATATTCAGGAGGTGGGCTCACCAAACAAAGTGTGAGCTGCAAAACATTGATCACTCTTTTATCAAGATCCCTAAGCCTTGGTCTGGAATATGGCCAAAGGTATAGGCCAAGAGTGAGAGAAAATGGTTTTTAAATCTTGTTGTAGACTGTCCTTCTTCTCCTATAAGGCATTGCTGTTCCTTTTATTTTCATGATTACAGTGCTTATGATAACATCTGAACAGAAAAGGGGTAATGGCAATTTATAGACATTGCAGTCACATGTCTGCTTTCTAGCATAGTTGCTAAAAATCCCTTGAACACTAGATTATATCCATATATAGTAATGTATATAGTAATATTTTCTTTTCAAACTCTGATAAGGTTTCCACAAGATGAGAAAGTCTTTGAATGCTTGCATGCTATAAACTCCAAAATTTAGGTAAAGAAGTCTTACAAACATGGAAAATATCATAGAATGAATCTATTGCCTTTCAATGACTATAATGCTTTTCTACGTAGCTTTACCATTTTCAATGTGATTTCACATATATCATCTCTTTCCCCCTCACAAATACCTCACAAAGTAGGGCAAATGCCTGAGCAAAAAGTAAAGGATAAGAGACGGGAATTTTCTGCAGGTGATTTTACTGAGGGGGAATTCTGAGGAGAAATGTACAGGCAGTAAGGAAAGCAAAGATATAGCTTCAGATGAAGTTTGCCCCAACCTGATCCCACAGGGAGCTCTGAAGTATGAATAGTATCACATAGTTGTCCCACATTTAGTCAAAGGGGACAGTTATTGGCTCTGGATCTGACACTGGGGGAAGGGAACTTAACCTCCCAGGAATGCTGGGATGAGCTGGCTCTTCTTGGCCAAGGGCAATTCTTTGAAGAAAGCACAGCTGTGAACCACTAGCAGTCTACAATCACAGCAACAGGGATGGGTGCAGAGCCAAGTACAAGGGATCTGGGAAGGGCACCCACAGCATCTACTCCAGCAGGTATCATAAATTATCCCCTTTTACAAAAGTTAACAACTAAGGTTTAGAGAGGTTAAATTGTTTTCTAAGCCTGCTTGGCCAATAAATGGCAGAATCGCAGCATGAAGTCAGGTCTTGCTTCATAGACTGTGTTCTCCCTGAAGCCTCTGGAGAAGCTCCCTGCCGGTGGATGTTTCACAGCATCTTCTTCGATAAATGCTTCTGATGTTGTGGATGATCCAACTGGGCGGGAATAGGAGGGCTTTTTCTGAAACTTACTAGACAGTGTCTTCCTGGGAGCAAATTATGACAGCAAGGACTGCACATTCTACCCCTGTGCATGGAACAAAATTTTTCTTTAATCAATAATATCTTAGCGTGGTCTCAATTGTTCTCATATACAAATCTTTCTTTTCTCATTTTTCCTTTTCATGTAACATCTCACTTACTCTCTCACCTAGAGACTCTGTCAAAAGTTGAAAGTTGACCCCAAAGCAGCCCAAGGACAAGTAATAAAATATCTTGACAATTTGCTACTAATAATATTCAGAAAAAATTTTTAACCAAATCACCACAGGCTCTCTGAATCCTGTCCTCATATTCCTTATCTCATGAAGGGCAAAACTTTTATTAAAGCACCTAGTAATAATTTTGAGCTATGCAACATCATTAAACAAAATCCGAATAGAGCGAGTCTGAGAAGAAGCATTATTTCTTAGAAACACCATAAAAACCCCATTTCATGCAATATTCTCTTTCAAAGTAGCATGCAAGCTCATTCTGGCACTCTGAAAATGAATCACTTGCTCTGATTGTCTCATTCAGGAGCTTGAGTAAATCATCCTGCCTCAGAGAAGTTGCTAGAATACACGGAAGGAAATTCACTTTATGACATGCTTATTCAAACACCTGTACCTGCTTTAGATTAGATTAGGGATTTCATATCCTTAGTCAAATTTGGGGATTTTATCCCATCATTGAAGATACTTAATCACAAACGTGTTATTAGGCCCTCTCAGGGACTCATAGAGCATGTTTTCTTTCAGCTATGGGTTAAACTCATATCTTCATTAAGTTAAGGCTGTTCAAGATCTGGTAGTGCCTAAATTTACATTTTCCATCACTTGGAAGAAAAATGCATATTTGAAGATGATTTATCACACGGTTGGCTTGTATGTCAATCTTTCTCTCACCCCCAAATTACAAAAGTATTGGGCTTTTTTAGTGTATCCAACTTGGGAAAAGTCTTTGCAACTAATTTCTCTCCCAGGCCACTGGATGAAATACCAAGAAGCAGCTATCTTGAAGTAATCTAAAAGTAATTTAATAAAATGACACATAAAGTGTACCTAAGAGGGGGAAGATGGTACTTAACTGAACAAATTAATGCACAAAAGTTACCCTTAAAAATCTACATGAAGAGATATAACTGATTTTAAATTAATTTGCAACCTTAAAAGTGAACTGCTTGAAAAGAACAATTTAATTTTATGTAAAAAAGATAACATCCCAATAAAGTAAGAAATTACTATATATGTATATTTTAAACGAATACTGATGTCTATAGTAAAAAAGAAAAGTGCCAATAAAATCTAGGGACATTTACTTTTCCCCTGAAAGAGAACTAGGATGTAGTTATCCTTGCCTGTACAGGCTTTGTTAATTAATGTTAGCAGAGTGCTTTCAGTTCTTACAACAATATTCTCCATAAAATGATGAAACAGACTGCTACAAACACCTGAATAAAGCACTTTGAAAGGTTGTCATTAAAAAGAAAAAAAAATGGCCTTAGAACCACTAAGAAGAAAATTTGCACAGCAGTATGGGTTACCATCAGAGGAAACTTCCAACCCATCACTCCCAAAGAAAAAAGAACCTCTGAAAAAGAAATGAAATAAAAGAAGGATTCATTTAAGTACCACCTCATTTCCTCCAAGAGTACTGTGTCCTTACCTCTGCCATCTATATTTTGCTTCATTTCAATGGGGTCCTAAATTCAGAAAGGCATTCTGTGATTAGTTGCAGGTAATTGGCTAATGTTTAAGGAAGGTCTTTCCCCAATGATCTTAGAGTTTAATAAGAAGGCTATTTGAGATACTTAGAAAACAATCTTCAATATCTCTATATTGAATAGATGCTGTTCTCTAATACTGTCATTCTAGGTATATAGATAATCTTAACAATGATTACTGTGAGTATTGGATAAAATTGGTTGTGACATAAATGACAGGTTACAAAGAGTGAGAATTTGCTGATCTTTGTTGTCTAAGTAAATATTTTTGTAAGCCAAGTTCTCCATCCCATCATTACAGTAATTCCAGTTCCTTCCCTAAACCAAATTGTTTCTGAAGGGAGAGCATTTTGAGCAAGTCTGTGGCATATAGGATTTAATAACAGGCAACTGCATCAAGGAACAGAGCCCTCTCTGACTGTGTTTCAGATCTAGCCAAAGTTACCAATTACTGGACTCTCCGGAGACCAGACCTTACAATGAGTTCTCTGACCCTGTGAGGATTTAGATAAGCTCCAGATAAGTTCTGTTCTGTGACATGAGCACTGAGTTGCTTAGCAGTAAAAGCATTTCTCCTCCTGAAGCCTCAGCCAACAACATTTAAGGATGTGTGGGGATGAAACACTTGGAGAATGCTGAGTGTCCTGGTGTGAGGGCAATTTTTTATAATCTTAGATCAAGTTTAAGATCCCAGGGCTGGGTGGTGCAATGGCGGCTCAGTAGCAGAATTCTCACCCACCATGCCAGAGACTTGGGTTCGATTCTCAGAGCCTAACCATGCAAAAAGAAAAAAAAAATTCCAGGGCCCTATCAACCCCTTCTGAGTCCATTCATTCCCAGGCTCATGGATGGTAGGGGATACCAGTGATCTGTTCTTCCCTTCCCAGTAAGTTTAGACAGCACTATCCAAGCAGGCAGTATGAGAGGTAGGAGTCCTTTTCAGTCTCCAGAGGTGCTTGTCTGTTACTTTTCTATGGTGGTAGTATAGCATCTATGGGGAAGAAGCAATATAATTACTTGAGGCACCAGTTATCCACCAATATTTGATGAGAGGCAGTATGGTTGTCAAAGCCAGGGTCTCTGAAGAGGGACTGCCTGGCTTCACAACCCAGCTACATCCTACTGGTAACCCTTCTGGCCTCTTTTCCCATCTAGGACAAGGGATGATCCTAAAGAACCTAGAGGGTATAGGTGATGAGTAACAGGTGACATATTTAAGGATCTCAGAAGAAGGTCTGACATCTTGGAAGCCCTTGATGAATCTTAGGAAATAGGAAAGAAAAAGTGGATATTATTTCCCCCATTTTAGATTTGAGGAAACTGAGATTCAGAAAGGTTCAAAATTCTGCATAATGAGGATCATGCAACCAGGTAGTAAGTAGGAGAACTGGTATGTGAGCCCAGCCCTGTTCCCTAGCAGAGCTCTTTTTCCCCTTCTTGAGCATCCAGCCATACTATCACTGACACTGAACTGCACTGCCTTCCATGTGGTGTGATCCCAGGGGATCCAGAAGGTCATGGTGTCCAGAATGCCACAATTTAAGGGTTGATCTCCCACTCTAGGAAAGGGTTGTGTTCTCCTCCATCCTTTTTATATAGTGATTCTCCTGGAAGGTACACCATAATTTAAGGGAAAGATGAAAGAATGGGCATTGGGCTGGCCATGGGCCACACACTGGATACTGGGCAGGGGACGTTGTGTGTGTCATCTCATCTACCTTACAAAATGACATTCAGGTGTCACTACCTTGAATTTATCAGTAAAGAAAGGGAAGCTCAGGGAGATAAAGCATATGTCCCAAGGTTACAGAACTATTCATCAATGAAGCTGAGGCTGACTCTGCAGCCACTTCTGTCTGCTCGCCACTCCCACTCTGCCTTCAGAGTAGTATACTATTGAAATGTACTCATTTCTTAATGGAATTTAGATCAAATTGCTTTATCAACAATTTGGCAAGTGCAATTCTAGCCAGACCTTGTGCTGCAGGCACCTGAAGAGGAGGCAGGCACCAAGGGGCTGCAGAAATGCAGGGAAAAGGTGTGTGGAGGGAGAGGTTCATGAGGCAGGCAGCCACCAGCCCTCACCATTAGTGGGGAGCACTCTGAATGGTACAGGCCACCTTGCCGTGCCGGATGCTGGGGAAGATTTAGAGTCACTCACCATTAAAAATGGATTTTGCCATTAGTGCATTTCTGATTAATGTCTTCGGCTCCATTCAGAAGTAAAGTTCAGTTCATTTTCTTTTCAGAAGACCCATACCTTGGAGATTCTATAAATATAGCTCTTAATTTAACTCCAGTGAAGGAATGGCAGCATCTCTTTGAGTGAAATTACTGCCTTTTGGAGGCACTATCTTTCCCTGAATACTGCTACTTCCCTGAGCACTCATCAGCCTGCCCCCGGACAGCAAATAGCTCTGTACAAGGCCCCCAAATGCTAAACGTCCTTAGGTTGAAGGGCATTTGTTCCCTGGGCCCATCTGACTCAGCGGTGATATATGGGCCGAGGAAATAGTTCTTTCCCTGTCTTAGCCTTGGTCTCATTCCTCTTTCAATTGAAGGGGTGTGATTTTTCTTTTCTACTCAAGTTCTATTGAAAAAGCAAAGGAAGTGCATAATTGTTTGGTTGTCCCTGCATCCTTCTGCTGCACATTTCACAGGAAATCTCATTATCAAAATAAGAATATTATTTGTAATCTACCATAAGAGTTTTGGATGGGTAAAAATCCTCCCCCCATGGTGGGGGAGAGTGGAATAAAAACTGCATCCTACAGCAAAGAGGTCCATTTTATTGAGCTAAAGCACAGAACATGTTGTCAATTGAATGATGACCTGAGCAATAAATTCTGGGGATTCTTGGGAAAAGATGTTTCTTATCACTCCTGATTTGAAAGCCTTTCACAGAGTTTCAGAGTTTTCTCTGGTTGCCTTGAGTTATTAAAGAAATGCCTGAGAAATGTTGGGTAGCAAGCCTTCCCAGGCTCCCAGTGGCGGGCAAATGGGTCCTCTCATGGCTGTGAGTCGTGGAATGTACACAAAGAGGTGTGGTCACTGTGCAATTTCTGTTTTCCAGCCCTCATGGGAAGAGGGGAAATCAACGACTCTTGCAGCATTGCTCCATGCAAGGTATGACCCCGAAAGATCAAAGTAGCGCAGGCTCAGAAACCTACTGGCCTTCTTTTCAGACCTTTCACCAAAATAATTAAATTCATCATCAATCACTGTCTGCTTGGGCTCTGACCTAGCAGTTAGTGTGGAAAAAAACATCAATGCCTAGCCCTCCATTCCCCAGTGTCATCCCATCACAAAATAACTGTGATTAGAAAGATTTTGATTTTGTACAGTGAGGAAGAAAACAATCCAAGAATCCTAGCAGCTACTACTATTGAAACCAGACACTACATGGCTTTGTCCCTGAATTCCCTGGAAGAGAGCTCCTCGATTAAAAGCCCCATAGAACCAATGGAAACACCTCTCTTATATAAGGGAAAGCTTGCTATTTACCAGCCATGTGACCTGGGGTAAATTGTTTAACTTCTCTGTGTCTTCGTTTTAAAATTGTGAAATAGCAATAATAATATACCTATGTCATAGAACTGTTGTGACAATTAAATAGATACTTACAAAGGTGCCTAGTGTATAATTTATGTTATGTGAGGTTCAGCACTTCCCATTAGCTTTTCATGTAGAGGCATCTCCATTTGCCACTGCAGACTCCCAAATAAATGGCAGCCTCGGAGCTGAACACTACCACCCCAATTGCTGTATGAATAAATACCCCCCTCTAAATAAGACCAACCATGCATGCCTCTTGCTCATAGGGATGTGGGACACATGAACTCACTGAGACGTCACAGAAAACTGATGCTTCCCAGAGTGATGGAGGTGAAAATGAATTGGCTACTTTAAAAACCCTATATGCTATCTATGCTGGCCACATCTATTCCTAAATATACTAAATTTGGAGCCTGAAGGGACTAATGTTTTCAATATCAGATTTTCACTGAACCTTGGGTCTGTGTATTAAAAACTTAAGTAAAAATGCCTGACCATGATAGTAGGTCAGATCTTATTTGTTTGTCTGTTTGTCCTTTAGAAATTGAAGTCTCTGAGCAGGTTTCTATGCTGTAGGCTACAAAAATGTTAGTTTATCTTTCATATGCTACTACATATCAAGGGCCCTTATGAATGACCTAGTATCTCCAGTACTATGAAAATGGGTTTATGAGTTCTCCAGGAATCTGCTGTAGCCAAATAAAGCCATACATCAGAAGGTCCTATTTCAAACCAAGTTAATCAGCCAAAGAGCAGTGTACTACAAGGAAAGGAAAATTAAAAGGGAAAGAGATAGGGAAGGTCTGTGCCAACATGGGCATACAGCAGACAGCTAGCACTGGAAGGTCAGGCAGAGAGAAAAAACTCACCTTGAAAACACTTTTTGTGATAAATCATACCACCGAGGAGATGGAATGAGATAGGAAGGAGGGAAGCAAACCCAGGTGAGTCAGCAGTCTACAGTTGTCAGGACTGTGGGCAGTACTAGAACTGAGGGCCAGAGGGGAGTGACATCACTTCAGAAAAAATTCTCCCAAGACAGTCGTTGTATTTGTGGTCCTAAAGCCAAACATCATTGGACATTTCCAGGAGGCATGATGATCAATTCTGAAATACCTAATATCTTACTCTTTGGAAAGTTCTCTTCCAGTTTCAAAATGGATAATAGGATGTTATATGGTGTAAAAATATAGATAGACAGGTAGATAGATTAGATAGATAGATAGATAGATAGATAGATAGATAGATAGATAGATAGATAGATAGATAGATAGATAGATAGAGAGATAGATAGAGAGATAGAGAGATAGATAGAGATAGGTAAATAGATAGTTATCTATATATATATATGTGTTACCCATACAGCTTTACTCACAGCAGTGCCCTTATCTTTAATAATAATGAGTCTTGCTACAAAAGGCTTAAGGAATAATGTCTATCTTCATTGCTCATGTGCATACAAATCTTATAGGAGGGCAAATAATGGTCTTTTTCTACAAAAACTAAGAACTTTGATGCAAAGTACTGCAAGCATTATAAGAATGCAATATTTGATGAAGAAATTATTATATATAAACTTGTCCTTTCTTTCATTTTTTTTTTAATTTAATGAGAAGTGCTGTACCTCAGGTATGTAATAGGAATCATGTTCATACAACAAGAGGGGAAGGCATACTTGAGTGAGGCCAGGTCCGGGGAGAATTTTGATGTCCCCTGAATTTTCATTGATTGTGATTGAGTGTGATGCCCACTGATTGCTCTCATCTTGTTCTCTCTCTTTGATTCTTTGTCACTCTCTCCCCTACTAGGCAGTGACTCTGGTGTTCTCACCTTTTTCCCTTTTCAAAACTTATTCTCAAAGAAGAATCTGATACTAATCCACATCAGGAATAACCAAGAGACACTCTACTTGTTAGCCATTCTTTCAGGAATCAGCATTTTGAAGGACATTAAAGCTTTAATCCTAGGTAGGTGTTCTGGTGTGAAGATGTTATGTATCCCAAAAAAGCCATGTGCCTTTTTCTAATTCAGTCTTGCATGGGCAGACTTATTGTTTAGGGTAGAAACTTTGATTGAAATGTTTACATGGAAATGTGACACACCCAGTTGTGGATATGACCTTTTGATTGGATTGTTTCCATGGAAGTGTGACATACCTAATTGTGGTTTGGAAGTTTTGCTTAGATGGAGATGTGACCTTGTCCATTCAAGGTGGGACTTGATTAATTTACTGCAGTCCTTTAAAAAGGGAAACATTTTGGAGAAATCTTAAGATGCAAATGTTTGGATATGCAGAAGCCCCAGGAGACATCAGGAGCTGAGAGCAAACAGAAACTAGACAAGAAACAGAGCCCAGCAGATGTTGCCATGTACCTTTCCATGAGATGCTAAGCTAAGAGATGAAACCCAGAGTTTTGCCCCAGAACAGCAAAGTCAAGACTCTTAGATGCCTAAAGAGAAAGCCACCGGAATAAGAAGCTAAAGGGAACCAGTAACAAGGACCAGGAGACGCCAGCCATGTGCTTTCCCCATGTGAAGACATCAGTCTTTCTTGAGTAAAGGTATCTTTCTGTGGATGCCTTAGTTTGGGCATTTTTATGGCCTTAGAACTGAAAACTCATAACTTAATAAATCCCCTTTAAAAAAGCCAATCCATTTCAGGTTTACTGCATTCTGGAAGTTTTAGCAAACTAAAACAGTAGGTAAAGCTATCTAAGGTAAAGAATAAATTTTGGGGAGTTCATTATTTCAATAACCAAATTCCTAGAATATGTTCAAATTCATTCTATGTGTTAACAGAAACAGAAAAACATGAAGCTTAGCCTCGTAGTATTCATAGTCCAACATAGGGAAAGTTATAAGCACATCATGATACTAAGATGTGAAAAATGAAACACATTATGAACAAAGCTTTGAAGAGAAAGTAATTCACTTTCTCTATGGAAGTTGGAGAATGTCATATTCTTAGATCTAAAGGAAATGGTGACACTTTGGCAGGGAGAAGGAAGGAAACATGAAAATTAGGTGTGGAAAAAGGGGCTCAAGAAAAACATGCCACATTTGAGAACCAGCCAGGAGAAGAATTTTACAAGACTCAAAATTCACACATTGTAGTTCACTCTGTTTGATGTCAGATCTGTAAATATAAGCATCACTTGTGGGCTAAACATAATATTTTTAAAAGAAACTACAGTAGTTCATCTGGTCAACAGGTTGCCACGTCCTAGAACCACACTACCACAATCAGAATTGGTCAGCAAATCGCTGAAGAATTTCAAGGGAAAGACTCAACTATTTTCCTGGTCAGTAGATTCCAGCATGTAACAAGCATTACTCTCAAGGGCAGGGGAGGCTTACAAAGGGTAGCAAAGCAGTTGGTTAATATCCATGGCAAAAATATCAAGCCTAACTTTCAAGTATGACTTAGATTCTAGGTGATATCTGTCATTACCTTTGTTTTATTTATTTCTCAATATTTGAACAGTCTCTTCAATAAATGGTGTCTAGAGAACTGGATATCCATATGCAAAAGAATGAAAGAGGACCTGCATCTCACACCCTATACAAAAGTTAACTCAAAATGGATCAAAGATCTAAACATTAGGTCTAAGACCATAAAACAGTTAGAGGAAAATGTAGGGAGAAATCTTATGAATCTTACAGTTGGAGATGGGTTTATGGAACTTACACCTAGAGCAAGAGCACTGAAGAAAGAAATAAATAAATGGGAGCTCCTCAAAATTAAACACTTTTGTGCATCAAAGAACTTCATCAAGAAAGTAGAAAGACAGCCTACACAATGGGAGACAATATTTGGAAATGACATATCAGATAAAGGTCTAGTATCCAGAATCTATAAAGAGATTGTTCAACTCAACAACAAAAAGACAGCCAACCCAATTACAAAATGGGAAAAAGACTTGAACAGACACTTCTCAGAAGAGGAAATACAAATGGCCAAAAGGCACATGAAGAGGTGCTCAATGTCCCTGGCCATTAGAGAAATGCAAATCAAAACCACAATGAGATATCATCTCACACCCACCAGAATGGCCATTATCAACAAAACAGAAAATGACAAGTGCTGGAGAGGATGCGGAGAAAGAGGCACACTTATCCACTGTTGGTGGGAATGTCAAATGGTGCAACCATTGTGGAAGGCAGTTTGGTGGTTCCTCAAAAAGCTGAATATAGAACTGCCATATGACCCAGCAATACTATTGCTAGGTATCTACTCAGAGGACTTCAGGGCAAAGACACAAATGGACATTTGCACACCAATGTTTATAGCAGCATTATTTACAATTACAAGGAGATGGAAACAGCCAAAATGTCCATCAACAGACGAGTGGCTAAACAAACTGTGGTATATACATACGATGGAATATTATGCAGCTCCAAGGCAGAATAAACTTATGAAGTATGTAACAACATGGATGGACCTAGAGAACATTATGCTGAGTGAGACTAGCCAAAAACTAAAGGACAAATATTTCCCAATATTTATTGCATAGGTCCTTTCAATCTTAATATTTTCCCCATATATTATCCTCTCAAAGAGTCTATGGTAAAAAGGGAAGAAAATGAGTACTGGGATTCTTTGACAGACAGGGAGAGAACAAAGGTGTCAACATTCCCCAAAGATCAAAGCATTGGTGGAGAAGGAATAATTGAGCAAATCTGTTAATCAGAGAGTAGGGTGCTTGCATATAAGATATTAATGGTGATGTTTTTCTGGATAGTGACAATGTTCTTGGGATGGCCCTAAGGGGGAATGGCTTAAAGGACTGACATAGTGGGCCTGCCCTTTGGAGTCCATGAGGTCAAGAAACTCAGAGACTTTTTGTATTTGACATAATTTGATGGCTGTTGAAGTCAACAGAATAATGGTAGCCTTTGCCTGGTGAGGAAGACATTAAGTAAGAGAGCAAAGGTTAAACAAATGGGGGGAAATAGCCAAAAGGATGGTTTTTGGTTTGAAAGTTTGGGAGAAAAATGCAAAACTTTATTCTAACATGCCTCTTTTTACTCTAGAACTATACTATATACTTTATACTGTAGAATGCTCACATTAAGATAACTCAGGTCTGTAAATATAAGCATCACTTGTGGGCTGAACATCATATTTTTAAAAGAAACTAGAGTAGTGCATCTGGTCAACATGCTGCCACTTCCTAAAAACGCACTACCATAATCATAATCAGTCAGCAAATCCTTGAAGATTTTCAAGGGAAAGACGCAACTTCTTTCCTGGTCAGCAGATTCCAGCATCTAACAGAATTTACTCTCGAGGGCAAGGGAGGCTTACAAAGGGGAACAAAGCAGTTGGTAAATATCTATGGCAAAAATATCAAGCCTTTGATATCTTTCTGCTGCACACCCAAGAGGACGCCTAATGGTGCCAAATGCCAAGGCAATTTCTAAGCTTACACTGGCTGGGTTTCAGTGAGAGTTCTCAATAAAGTGATAGTACCAAGCAGATTTAGGGAGACAATGCTATTTTGCAGCCATCCTTCCCTTCTTACTAGAATTGAGGCCAAGAGCATCTCTGGCTGTACACTTTGTTAATTCAATAGTTTGGTGTTTCCATTAGCTCCAAGGAACAATGCTAATCACAGCCTCCTGTGCACTCTCTTCAAAGTTGTTCAAGATGTTTTAGTAATTAGAATCACTTCATTTTTGCAATTTGATTTGGTTTCAAGTATTATATGAAATAAAATTCTCATTTGACTCTTGGTATTCAGAAGACAAGTGCAACAGTTTCTTTTCTCAACATAAACTCATTCCTTCAAAGCAAGCTGAATTATAATTAGGCTTAACAATTAATTAAAAAGCATTATTCATTTCCCAATGTGAAGGATACACAAAAGCTTGAGAAATGGCCACTGCAGCCTCAGTCTTGTGGAATGGAAGGATGTCAGTTCTTACATATCTAGAGCAAAGAGAGAGCACATTAGGGCTTGTGTGGCACAGATACAGGTGAGTTCGGATAAAGTGCTAAGTATTTGTTGATAAGACAGCTGAGATGGCTAGCCTTTCTTATGAAATGAAGGCATGGACAGCGTTAGTGAGATTTCGTACCTTCCTGAAACGAACTTCATCCTTACTTCCTCCACCCCACCCCCAGTCTGTAATTTCTTTCCAGAGATGCTTTAATTCTCATGCACAGGAAGGTGCCATGAGAAGCAGCATGACATCTGGGAATGGGGTGGTTTTTGGGCCAGAGAGCAGTGGCACATGGGACAAACCACCAGAGAAATGGTGGCATTAGCACATCAGCATCACCCTTTGATGCCCAGCAAAGGTGCTAGGTGCTGTTTGTGAGATAATCCTAACATGTCTGGCATTTGTTTTCTGTGCTATACTATTGCTCTCTATGAACAACCACAGTTTGAGCAGTGGAGCCTACTACAGAGAAATATACAGAGGAAAGAAGGAAGTATGCTTGAAAATTATATTATCATTGTAATTGGGAATTGTTCTTTTTTCATTATTTCCTTTTTCCTTTAATATGCCCAAATAGGCTTTAAAGGTTTCATTAGCACAGTATTTTATTTATTTAATTAATACAATGTCTTATGGGACAGCAGTTAGATTCAATTATTAAGATTAATTCTAATAATGCTTAGTATCTAGTAAATATTTTGAATTTGAGTCATTTTGCATTTATTAATTTACTTAATCTAACAAGTGTCCTGGTGCAGGCAAGACATGCAACAATCTGGATTCCAAGCCCACTCCTGAGCATCCTAAGTGAGTTCATTTCCCACCAGGAATATGACAGTGGTACTTGGACCCAGCTCATCATTCTCTTCCTAACTACAAATTAAGAAGTTATTCAATTCCAGACTCTGAGACAAGGTGTTCTTTTCCATTTACTACTGTGACCAAATGAAAGGATCAAGGGCATTCCAATTAAGAAGAGGAATGCAAGCTCAGTAAACCACACACACATCATAAAATATGGTTTAAGTGTACAATACTGGCTCAGAAAAGTTCTTCCTCCCTTCCTTGTGCGTTTGGCATCCTACATGCTCTCTCACACACACAAAATTATTATTTTGGAAAATCTCAGAGCCTGTGGTCCAGGTTAGTTCCCATGGCAGAACTCTGAAATTGCCTGCCAGCTGGCCAGTAT
This sequence comes from Tamandua tetradactyla, assembly GCF_023851605.1. Lineage (NCBI taxonomy): Eukaryota > Metazoa > Chordata > Mammalia > Pilosa > Myrmecophagidae > Tamandua > Tamandua tetradactyla. Next base: position 50,197,299 of record NC_135343.1, on the reverse strand, counting down.
TTATTTTGGAAAACTCCTACTGTGTGCTCACCAGTGTGTTCCGTTCCAAGAGAAATACAGTATTAATCTAAAACCTGGTCTCTGTCCTATGGGGGCTGACAGATCTATTGTGGAAAGAAAGATCAACCCTGATGGAAGGGGGAAATATTAAGATGGCCTTTGAAAAGAAGACCCAGGAATACTCAAATCCTGTCTGCAGGTTGCAGTTCTCCATTGCTGTGTGGCAAAGTGCTCTAAAAACAACCACCATTTTATAATCCTCACAAATCCTCACAAATCCCCTTAGGAATTAGGACAGGAAATTGTGCAGATGATTTGTCTCTGCTCTATAATGCCTGGAAACTTTGCACCAAATTCTGGGAATCACTCACCTTGGTGGGAGCTAGTATGATATGGGAATGATATGGAGGTGTCTTCATTCACACGTCTGATACCTGCTTGGAATAACTCACAGGTGGGAATGACTCTTCTGGAGCTGTTGACCAGTCACCAACACACATACACAACCTCACATGCATTTCAAGCACTGTTGGAAGTCATCTTAGTTTGCCTGGCTACTATAACAAATACCACACAATGGTTGGACTCAGGGTTTTGAGGACAGAAGAAGTCCAAAATCAAAATATTGGCAAGGCTTCCTTTCTCCCTGCAGATTTGACCATTCTGGGGCTGACTGCCTGAAATCCTTGGAATGTTCTGGCTTTATCTCTGAGTTCCATCATAGGGTGATATCCTCTCCTTTCTAGACTCTGTGATTTCCTGGTTCCCCTCATAAAATTTACAGTACTCTGGATTAAGAACCCCCTGTTCCTGTTGAACAACACCTTAACTAAAGACAATATTTCTGAGAGATTTAATTTACGATGGGTCCACACCCACAGGACATGGATTAAGACTAAGAACCTTTTTCTGTTGGGTTGCATAAATCAACCTACCACAAATGCCAGGCATGCTTTTAGGCACAATGATGACTATCCCACTTTACACTCTGCCTGGATTAGTTAATATCAAACCATGTTAACACAGAGTGACGTAATTTTTCATAAGGAAGAATAAACACCAGTCAAATAGTAGGGAGCATTGAAGACTGTTGTTTCAGTGAAAGTTTAGTCAGCAAGGCAGAAACTACTCTTGGAAAGGGTTTAATATAGAGAATTAGAAGTTCATACAAACTTTGGAAGGACTGAGGGATGAAATACCAGGGAAACCAGTGTTGGCTTTCAGAAAACAAAAAATAGAGGAATCTCAAGGAAACCACCATCAACGATCTCAGTTCTTAGTGCATGGAAGTGGGTGCTTCTCAGAAGGATGTCTGAAAACTTAAAGCAAAACCCCATGCCTACCATCTGCTAATGCCCACACACCTGAGAATCATGACTTCTTGACTCCTACCAAATATCACAGCATGCCTTTCATTGACAAGTTTTAACTGGGAACCCTGTTAACATGAGATTCTAGAAAAGGTAGGTGCCAGGATTCTCCCCTTAAATACAGCAGCAAAAGTGTAATGGAGTGGAAATAATACAGAATGGACAATGGACAGTCTAGCAGAGTGATATATAATAATATATTTCATTGACTCTATGAAGCCACCAAGTGTAAAGAAAATACTGATTTCCAAAATATTAATATGCTAAAAGAGGGCCAGTGGTGCATATGATTTCAGAGATAATAAAATGTGAAAAAAAATGTGTATCATAAAATTGATGAATTCCAGTAATTGCAGTATGGGGTGCTGTCATCCGCAGGTAGGATGCTCAAAGCTGTGGTGGCCGTATCCTACCCTAAAGGAGAGATACCACCTGCAGACTGACAATGGTGGTGGGGATGGCACAAGGACCCTGGGGATCTGAGTTCTGATGACATTGTTGAGCTGGTACATCAATCCTGAGATGCACTGCTACTTTTATTTAAGTATCCTGTTACTTACACCTGAAAATATACAAATGGTTGCATATGGAGAACAGAAGCAAATGTTGACAGATTTTTGTGATGGTGGCGAACAATTTTCAGAGGGGTTCATAGATTGAAAAGGCTTTAAGTGCCAAGGAAAGTAACCTTCTCTGACCTTATAAATGTTAGTAACACCCTTTTGTGTCATGGCCATTTTACATTCTCTTACATCCTATTCCCATCAACATATTTGGCAATAACCACGTAAATATGAGAAGTCTAAGTTCAGAGTCACAGTGTTTGTTAAGTTAGAGAACTGAACTCTGTTCTGCTCCTGAGTGTTGCAGAGTCTACAAAAAATGGAAGGAAAAAACATTGGGTTTCTTCATTGTTTAGTCATAACAGGCAGACTCCCTGAGTTTTCATTTTGCCACACCAGCCACCCCAAGGAAAACAGATACCTGTACCTCTTTCAGTCTTGAATCCAGATTCCTGGGGAGCAGCCACTGTTGGATCAGACCAACCTCAGTAATAGTGTAGACAGAAGGGGCAGCCAGGCCAGAGAAGGAAGACTGGAGGCTGAGTGAATTGTTTCCCCCAAAAGGACATGTTCAAGTCTTAATCCCCTGTGAATGTGACCTTATTTGGAAATAGGATCATTTCAGATGGAATTAGACAAGCTAAATGAGGTCATACTGGGTTAGGTGTTCCCTTAGTCCTATGTACCTTATAAGAAGAGAGAATGTGGATACAGACAGACATATGGGAGAATGCCACATGGGGGCCAAGGCAGAGAACACTGCTGGTGACTGGCTGCCACGCCACACTCAGAAGCCTGGAGAGAGGCATGGGGCAGATTCTTGCCTAGAGACTTCAGAGGAAGTATGGCCCTGCCAACACCTTTATTTTGACCTCCCAGCCTCCAGAAATGAGGCAATAAATTTCTGTTGTTTCCAGCCACCTAGTTTCTGTTACTTTGGTTATAGCATTCTTAAGGAACTAAGATCACTGTCTGGGTTAGACAGAAGATCACCTGTGAAGATAGAGCCATGGCTGTTAGATACAGGTGATAAGAGAAAGAAAAAAAAAGAATAAACAAGAAAATGCTCTGTATGCTGTGGAATCCCAGAATAAGACACAGAGTATTGGGATCAAAGGATCAGAACGAAAAGAATGAAGAAATTAAGAGTGTCTCTTGGAACACTAAGGATGCAGTAGAAGGTTCCATACTCTACTGTCTAAAAGCATTTAGCACCTTGATAACATCTACATGGGGATGGATTTTTCAATTATGATAAAATAGTGTAATTTAGGATATCTCAATGTCCTGTGGCAAATTGTCCCTCTGGCCTCTGACAAACCTTCTATTTTTTTAGCCTAAATCTTTATCCCCATATTTAAATGCATTAGAAAGAGCAGGTACTTTATACCACTGTATGAGCATGTAGAGAGCTATATAACATGTTTTTGAAATGTAGATGTCTGCATCCCATCTCCTGATCCAGTTGGTAAGGGGGAGTTTAGGCCAGAAATACAGGTGCTTCGGATGTAGGTGGTCTGAAGAGTCCATTTTAAGGATCATGGCTTTTCACTCTTTCATGTGAGTACGGGTCCTAAGAGCAAGTCTTCTTAAGAAGGAAAATTCAAAGTTACACAGTTTTGAAGAATAAGATGTGGAAGGGCAGGGAGGGAGAGATGTAAAAAGAAGTTGTTGCCAAGTAAAGTTCATATGGCTAAACCCACTTCACTGATTTCCCAAGGCATGAGTGGGGGCAGGTGGTTAGGATATAAATTTGGAAGATTTTTTTTTATTGCAAATGAATTTGAAAGTTCAGAGTAAAATGAGGGGCTGTGTTTATTATTTATCCAATATTTGACATTCTCAGCCATTTCTGCTATGAATTAAGAGAGTGACCTTTGCTCTATGCCCATCCCCAAGGAATGCTTTTAAATAAAACCATGAACAAACAGTCAAAGAGGACCCTGGCACCAGCTGGGATTTATTTCAGTATGGCAGTTTGACACAAATATGGGTGAAGGCCAGATATGGATTGGTGACTCATCCACATTTAGATGCAGTCTGTGTAAAATGTTTTCATTTCCGCATCATGGAAGCAAATCTGAAAGCTTTCACTCAAACTGTGAAATTTAATCTCTTGCAACAAAAAGTGACCAACCTCCAAGAACAGCTTGAAAGTGTCACTTTGACTCCTGCTTAATTTCCAAATCTAGTTTTAACTAGTTTATTTTTAAATCCAGTGCCGAAACAACCAAAAATGATGATATTTTGCCTGTAGGGAATTTTCTGTCCTTCATGCATTGTTCTAAATAAGAATGAATTAGTTTGGTTAATCTAAAGAATGACATAATACTTTCAAAATAGACTTTAGACCTTATGTATTCTTTGGAAAGATGCTGATATTACAGCCTGAATGTCTGCACTCTGAGGGTTTGAGAGAAATCAGAAGAGTTTGGTATCTTCATCTCCGTGAACCTTCACTCCTTGATACACATTTTGTGTCAAATTTCTCCAAACTTTTTCAAAGGCATCAATTAAAATATTGAGTTATTATGTACTACCCCTATTACATGTTTTGTCCAGCATTGCTTTTCTTTGTTTTTCACCATTGTTTTTTGATATTTATGATAAAACCACTCAATAAGAAAATGCAACCTGACCTCCAATGTGACTTTGACATTTTTGCACATCTAATATTTATATCAAAGGATTATTATAGGGCATAGAAATGAAGATGGAAGGGATTCTTGACCATCAGCATGGTATCCAGAAGACAAAAGATGCAAATTTTGGTGGCAGATCAATTTGATATGATTTACTGAGCAATTACTGTGCACCAGGCACTGTTCTAGTAGCTTGAGCTATGTCAGTGAGACCAATATTCACTCTGTGACCTTTAGCAATTCATAATACTTTTTTCATCTGCAGTTGCCCATTTACAAAAATGGAAAGAATTGAACTAAACCTCATCCAAAGCACAGTCTTGCTCAAAGCTTCAAAAGAATTTAGAGCGCTTACAATCCTTGTGCTCCAGCAACAGAATATGTTAGAAGGTACTGATTATAGGAAAGGAATTTGACTAATGAAAGACTTCAAAAGATGGAAAAACCCTTATCTCAGGATTTTCAGCATTTTCATTATACTATATAATTACAGGCGATTTACCATCATCTTTTTAATCTGGTTAATTAAAAAGGACACTCAGCCAATCCTGGTGGCAAATGCTCTTTCATTCTGCTGCAGTGTTTTCAGTCAAGAGTAAATGAAGAAATTACTGTCATTAAAATAGGGTTCAATAGGAGACAGAGAGGGATTCTTTTGCAGGTGAACGGAGGAGCACAAATGCTCTAAAACTAGCCAGAGACAGGGACATAGTCCATTAAAAATGAACAGACCATTTTAATTTCTTGAAGGGATCAATGTGCAGACATCTAAGCATGGCTTACCAATAAACAACCTGGGTACAGTCCCCTAAATGTAGAAAAACTTAAGAGAGGCTTTAGGACTTTGATAACAATTATAAAGTAGAGGAGTGAAACTTACAGTGCTTTCTTTCACCAATCTTCAGTGTAAGGGGAAATATATCTTCAAGAATTAAATAACTCCCAAATAGTCATTACATTTTCTACAAACTTTATAAATTTATTTCTAGAAGTAGTATGAATTAAATCAGTTTTTTTTTTAATTGCGGAAGCAAAAACAGTTAAAATAGTTTCTCTGAGGAGAGTTGAATGCTGAAGCACTTGTAAATAATGTCCACACCCTCTGCCTTTCTCAATTCTCTGACCCTGCTCCCTCCCTTCTTCTGCCACCATGTTGTCAGATGACCTTGTCTCATTCTTCATAGTATGGATAGAAGTCTCAGATGGAAGCTCCTTCAAATCTTCTCCACCAACTCTAGAAAATTGAACTCATCCCCTCTTCCATCGCACTCTGTACACTAGGAGAAAGCTTTTCTCCTCACAGCAAAGACCAGTACCCACTGTTCAATCACCCAGACAGTGATATGCTTAGCTGTCATTCTTTCTCTAGCCTGTCACTTTCTCCTGGATCCTTCCCATTAGATATCAAATATGCTCTGCATCTCCCATGTTAAAAGGGGTTTCATTGGCTCCTACAGGTGATTGAGGGTTGGGGCTTTGAGTCATGTCAAAGCCCCAGGAAGCCTGGCCTTCCTGACCTTTGGAAGGGGAAGAGTGCAGGAGATTGAGTTCAACTATGTAGCACTTGATTCCACCATTCAGGCTTACTTAGGGAGACCCCAGGTCAACCCAGGACACTTGAGTCTCCACGACCTTATAATATTTATCTATATGCCTAGAGGGTGCCATGTTCTGACTGTATGTGGAGAAGACATGGAAGCTTGAGTTGGAGCCCTCTGACACCTTGCCCTATCAGCCACTTCTTTTGGCTTCTTGTTTGTATCCTTTTAATATAATAAACCTATAATGATAAGTATAGCGCTTTCAGTGAGTTCTGTGGGTCATTCCAGTGCATTGTCAAGACTGAGGGGGAGGATAGAAAGGAATAAAGGAGACTTCTCACATTTTAAGACTGTTTGTGCAGCTTCTGAAGAGCTGATTTATTTATAAGCCTTGTAAATATTGTAATTTATTGTAGTTCCCTCTTCAAAAAGTGTGCTAGAGAGTTAAACTCAAATGATTCTTCTACTGCTAAGATGTATGGTTGAGGGCGGGCCACGGTGGCTCAGCAGGCAGAGTTCTCGCTTGCCATTCCAGAGGTCCCGGGTTCATTTCCTGGTGCCTGCCCATGTTAAAAAATAAAAATAAAAAATAAAAATAAATAACAAATGTATGGTTGAGTTTTCAGCTTGCTTTCGATACTGACCTTACTCCTGGACTCATCCTTTTTCCAAACATTATTTTCATTTGCTTTGCTTCTCTTGATTATTTTAACTTACTTATTATTAACATATTATATACATCTACCTTAAGTGCAGGAACAAAAGTTGTTTCAAAAAAAAATAATTATGATGAAATATGAGATTGTGAAATTCTGAGAACATAGATTTTGCACACTGAAAATAAGTCTGTTAGGTTCTGCCAATAGGGAACAGTAGAGGAAGACTGGAAAGCTGAAGGTTCATGAAAGGACTTATGTCTTCTTGTCAGCTTCCTGTTCCTTTGTGTCACTTAGCAATGCTTCTTCACCTTGGCAGTAGCAATTCCTATAACAGTAGTTGATTCCAATTTGTAGTTTCGATTTTGGAGTTCTTTTATCCTGTAACTTCTCCATCACTTGCTTAACCAGCCCCATTGTTTCACTTCAGTGATACCAACACCACCCAAGTAGCACCCTCCTTTTAGAGGTCTGGGTCCCAGCCCCACAGGAGTATTAATAATTACATAATAATTCTATTCTCTTCCCTTTGTTTTTTCATCCTGGAGATAGAAGTTGCCTCCAATAGTGACTATACTCATATATCTCTATTAAATAACTGGGTGGCCTTGTCTCCTGATTGGCTTCTGGCTGACAGACCCCTGGCTTGGCTTTCTGGAAGTTCATATTCCTCTAGTTTTGGAGATAACATAAAGCAGAGTGCAAGTTTTTCTCATGGGAAAGACTGACTCAGAGGGCTGGCAGCAATACAGGGGATGATCCTTGGGAGGTAGGGAACTTTTCCCACATGCTAACAGGGTAGGAAGAGCAGGGAAGCCCTTGAGACTTGCAGAAAATTGCTGCAGCTCAATAAGTGTGGTTCAGTGAAGCCGTCAGCTCTCTGGCACCAGAAAGCAGCTGGCAGATCAGCATGTGGCTGCAGAGCACCATGCCACAGCATCACAAACCAAAGAATAGAAGCATGAGTTGGCAGCTGAATGAGTTGGCATCTTAATAACTGGCCCAGAGTCCGAGCAGCCCCTAGCCTCTTCAAAATTCCCAGTTTGCAAAGGGATTTCCAGCAGGAGTTGCTCCAGCTAAGCTCTTCTACTTGTGGCCATTGCTCTGTGACCCCTGATTCCTGGAGGCTGTGGTATCTGTCTGTTTCCAAGCTGTCTTTCAGGGATACAGCCCCTTCATCTTCATCTCTATAAACAGCCAGTAGATGCCCAAATTTTCAAAGCTCTTCTTGGACAGATACATCTAAAAATCAACCAGTGACACTACTGGGTTCCCACAATCGTGGCTAAGAGCCCATCAAGACTGTGAACCTATTTGTGCACCAGTTAAAAAGTTCCCTTTACTGCCAAGCCCATTGGGTATCACTCTCTACAACCTTTGAAATTTATTGTGACATATCCCTGTCCATCTTTAAGAAATTAAGGTGTCTTCGTGGGATTGTTTCTTCTTCATCACCAAGCTAGAGATGGAAAACACCCAATTGTGGGACTGATGTCTGCAGAAGACATGAAACTCTAAAAAGTTGACATGACAAAGATTCTTCAAAGTCCTCATGCTCATATATATATATGTCTCCCAAGGTTCAACTGAGGACACTTCAGAAGATGTATGCTTTCCACTGCAGCAAACAAGCCGAGGGGACTTTGCCAATAACACAGCTAAAATCCCAGTGAACCAGCTGGTATAACCTTTATAATCACAGGGTCCCCCAGGGCCATTGCCTAGCTCTGTATGGTGTCAGGCAGATTGACTCAGTTACAGCGATGCCTGTGTCTCCTTTGTCAGTAGAAACCAGGCAGCCCCCAGCAAGGGGGTTTCACCGGTTAATATGGGGGCCACCCATATGTGCCTGTATCGACAAGTCCTGCACCTGTGAAATACCTAGAATACTCTTGTGCCCCAAACTCCACAAATGGTTGTATATGCATATGTCTTTTAACTAGAGATGGGAAAGAGGGACTGCATATTTCAAAAGCACCCTTCTACCTGGACTACCTTTTGATTTTCTGTCCAGTGTACAGCAAAACGCCCCAAGCCAATGCCCATGAATGCCTGCCAGTCCCTCTGCACTTTTTCCATGAATACATTTATAAAGAAAAATGTTATATTTATTTCAGTCAGAGACCAGATATAGCAGTATTTCCCTCTCTTGCTATATGTGCATTTGTCCATGTGCATTTTAATTAGAGAAAATTAAAAATAAAAAGATTGGTCATTTGGTGACTGTTAGTGGTGGTTACATTTATCTGAATAAGTTCAACTATTTGCTTTAAATTTTGCTACTCTGTTTGCATTACCTTTGGGAATGAAAAATATGTTGTTTTTAAATGCAAAAAATATCATACATAAACTAGTATGAAAATGTCCAATTATTGATTTTTCTAGTTTGTCACCATAAAAAGGCTTAGTTTTTTTTAGACTTCAGGGCACTGAATTATTCTATTTTTTAAATGATGGATTATAGCTCTTAATTTTATCATTCCCCAAACTCTATTACAGAGCAGTTTAAAAAAGTAATCACACAGGAAATATTCCTTTTCCATCATGTCCTGGAGCAGGATTTTTTTTTTCACTGTTCACAATAAACAACACTTACATGGACAGACAGTGTCTCCCAAAATGGTTCCATTGTCTGGCCTTCTCACAGCCCCAGATCACATGCAGCGATACACAGGCGAAAATGCATAAGCACAGATAAATATGGACAAGTTTTTTTCCAATATCATAAAACTCCAACTAGATGAAATTTGAGCAGGAGTTGTTGAGCCTGAAGGGAATAAGAGTGGAAGTTGGGGACACAGCCAGGGAGCTCACTGGGAAGCAGGTGGGTGAATGGACACAAGGCTTCTGACTGGTACAGACTCAGATCTTTGAGACAGACAAGGGAGAAAGGGAAATACAGAAATTTGAATATTTACCTCACCGATTCCATCGAGCCTCCTACCTCCTTTCAGAAGGTGTCAAAGAACATCATCTGCTGAGCCTTTGAAGGGATTTCCTTTGTACAGTTCCATCTACCTTATAATTAGTGACAATCCCTCCCACATTCTAGCACCTGTGGGTTTTTGTTCCCCATGTTGTTATGAGTTTTGCCTTTTTCTGTTACTTCAGGCATACTTTAATGAGACTTTTAGAACAGCTGTAAGGGTGCCTCCTATCAAAATCTATTTTGGATTAGTAATTTAATGAAAAACCATCCCAATCAAAATTGTATTGATTTCTTTTCAAACCCAGGTAAAAACATAACTCTAAACAAGAAACTAAGTAAGAAAAAATGATACAAAACAAAATGTAACTAAGGGGATTTGAATAATGGAAAGATAAACCATTCTCCTTGTTGGGAAAACGTTATAACATATTGTGACAAGTTCCTTTTTCTCCAAATAATAAATGAAGTGTTTCCAATCAAATTATCATGACAATTATTTTTTGGAACTTGATCCAATGCATCTAAAGTCATCCGGACATATGATGGATGAAGAAAATTCTGAAAAGGAAAATAGCTAGAGGAAAACTAGAATATTAAGAATTATGCAATTATAAACTTTTTGAAAGGCAATAAAGGTACAATGATAGGCAGGTCATAGGGTTCAGAAAATATTATTATTTGACAAAGATAACATTTTGAACCAGCAGGAAAAACATTGGATTATTTTTTAAATTGTGTAGGACTACTGGCTAACTATAGGGAAATAAATTAAACCATACTAAGAAAAATTAAAATGAACTAAAAGTTTAATAGTTTACAAAAGCAGGAACTATAAACCACTAAAATAAATCATAGGTAAATATTTATGTAATTTTCAGATAGAAGAGGCCTTTCTAACAAGATAACTAAAAAGGAAATGCAGTGAGAAAGAGTTAATTACAAGAAACAACATTGTTATGTAGCAAGAAATACCATGAACAAATGGAGAACCAAGAGAAAACTGAGGGAATTTTAGGGAAATGTATGAAAATTTTCTATAATGGCTTCCATAAAAAAATCAGTTAAAGATTAGCATCCCATAGGTAAAAAAACAAAACAGAAAAAAATCACTACGTAATAATAAACTAGTCAAAGAAGCAGATGAAAACTATTCTAATCTATTTATAAGAAGAATATTGACAATTAAAAACAAGGAAATGTTCTTTTTTCATAAAATATGACAGTAAAAATAATAAATTAACACTAACCATTTCAGAATGCATGTAAGAACATGCACTCCGTTATTTCTGCTATAGGTTATTAACTCATAAAATGCATTCTGAGTTGAAGACATATATTAAACACTTTTTACCAAAGCCTACTCTTTGAACCAGCAATTCATCTTTTTGTAATGTTTTCCAAGGAAATTATGGCAAGGGGATTTATAAATATGCATGTTCATCTCTGTGATGTTTGTAAGAATGAAAGGTATAAAATTTGAAAGTCCTACAATAAGAATGTTTATATAATTATGGCACATTTTTGTGTCATTCTTACACCCTGAAAATCACTAATCCATTAAAGGAATACGATTCAACTGATGTTGCGGATGAATGGGTATTGACTCAAATGACGTTTGTGAGATTTTCAACTTTTTTTTTTTTAATTTTTTATTTTTTTATTAACGGAAAGAAAGAAAAAAAAGAAAAATAAATAAATAAAAAAAGAAATTAACACAACATTTAGAAATCATACCGTTCTACATATGCACTCAGTAATTCTTAACATCATCACATAGATGCATGATCATCGTTTCTTAGTACATTTGCATCAGTTTAGAGGAACTAGCAACACAACAGAAAAAGATATAAAATGTTAATATAGAGAAAAGAAATAAAAGTAGTAATGATAGTAAAAAACAACAACAAAAAAACCCTATAGCTCAGATGCAGCTTCATTCAGTGTTTTAACATGATTACTTTACAATTAGGTATTATTGTGCTGTCCATTTTTGAGTTTTTGTATCTAGTCCTGTTGCACAGTCTGTATCCCTTCCGCTCCAATTACCCATTATCTTACCCTGTTTCTAGCTCCTGCTGAGATTTTCAACTTTTGACAAGATTGTGGACTGAGCTAATGTGAGTTTCTTCACACTTTGAGTACTTAAAATGCTGGACAGACACACACAGAGGAAAGGTTTATAACCAAGTTGAAAGGAAGTAAAGGAAAACATTAGGGGCTAGAGAATGTCAGAACTCAAGCTCATACCCACTGACATCATGGCTATGAGAGAGAAAACCACAGGGAGGCTGGAGGGTCACACCCACAGGGAAAGGACAGAGGAAACCAGGCCTTGGGCCCCTGGAGCCAGAGCATTAAAACTGGGATCCTACATAAAACCGGGATCCTACGTAGAACTGGGACTCTCAAAGTCATGCATCCTCTATGTGATGGGTGCTGGTGAATCTTTACCCAAAGCTCAGGAAAGCAGCAAGGAAACAATCTCAACTTCGAACTTTGGGAGAGAAAGATGTTGGAGCTATCTCTCATGAGAAATCAAAACTCTAAGCCTGAGTCAAACATGAGCTCAGGCTGAACGTGATACCATGTGAGCGGCATCAATCCTGTGACAGGGAGTTAGTAATAAAAACCGGCCCAGAGATGAGCAAAGTGCCATAGCATAAGCAGAAACAAATGTAAAACTGCTATTAAAAGAAACTTCCAAAACCCTAGGTACACAATACTACCATGGACAGAAAAACAAGCAGCTAAATTTGCAAGATGAAAAACAAACTCCACAAAGAAATGACCCTTTATAAAACTTTATCATGACACCAATAAAAAGACAATTAACACACATAGAAGAGATGATAAGGAAATCTAGACGATCAGTGATATGAACAATTATGTAACAGGTGACGTAAAGAACGCAATGAAACAAGAACAGTCAGAATTGAAAACAGATAAACAACTCCCCAGAAATGAAAATTACTGCCATTAATCTTAAATATTCAGTGCATACTTTAAAAGGCAGATTGGACAAACTAGTGAAATATAGTGCTCTGGAAAATAAATCTGAAGAAATTGCTATGAAAATAGACAAGAGATAACGAGATTAAAAAGTATGAAAATAAGTTCAAGAGATATTGAGATTGAAAATAAGTATATAGCATATATTTGATGGTATTTTCAGAAAAAGACCACAAAAAGAAAGATAATGACAAAAGTTTCTCTAGAATTTATGAAAGACACAAAACCTCATATCGTTGAAGCACTCTGAATCTCAAGTGGGATAAATGAAAATAGACTCATAACTAGAAACATTGCACCAAGACCGATGAATATCACAAACAAAGAGAATAGCTAAACAGTTACAGAAAAAATCAGATTTTCCACTAAGAATAATCAGACAGAAGGCACACTTCACCTCAGCACCAGTAGATGACAGAAAGAATAAGGAATATCTCCCAAGGGCTGAGGGAAAATTATCCACCGACATAGATTTCCATACCAACTGGAAGGAAGAGGAAAGATGTCATATTCAGACAAAGTCTGAGTTTGCTGCTCAGAGGTCTTGGATGAAAGAAATACTAAAATAAATACTTTAATAAAAAAGAAATTGAACCTCAAAACAAAGTATGAGACAGAAAATGCAAAGGTGAGCAAGGTAATTTTTGCTAAATCTAAATAAGTATTTAGATCAAAGTAAGCTTTACCAACTTGAAAAGATAAATGTACAAGTTGAAACTAGAATATCAGATACCCGTAACCTGGACTTTTGGAAAAGATGATGAGAAGCAATCTTTCTGCATCTTTGTAGTAGGCAGAATTATGAAGTAAATGTGACAAAATTTTAACACTTGTTAAATCTGGGTGGTAAATGAATGGGTGTCTATCATTTTATTTTTTATCTTCTTTGGTATTTCACAATAAAATAAAAGCTAAAGGAAGGATATTTCTGAAATAGTTTTAATTTCAAAAATAGTTATGAGTTTATGATCCCATCACTGAAAATAATGCATTTATATTTATACATAATTATATGCATGCATTCTGGTAACCATTCTGCAGTATTTATAATATCTTCAGAATGAGATAAAGATACCATAGCTATTTGTTTCCCTGGATAACAAAATTAGGTGTTTTCTAGCAGGTCTCTGAACTAGGTTCACAAATAATACTGATAATATTTGTGAACCTAATACAGCAGGTACACATGAAACCAAAAAAAAAAAAAAAAAAAAACACATTTAATGCCAAAGTATAAGAAACTCCCTGTAGTTAAAGAATGTAGTTGATTTCTTGCAGCTTCTGAGGCTTGGAGTATACAAACTGTCATTGTCAAGATTTTTTCTAAAGATGCCATTCATTGGTTTTACCATGTACTCAAGGCAATACACCTAATTAGCTGTAGAGTTGGAAAAATTTTTCTAGGAAGTAATAGACAAGGTATAAGTGGAGTGATTCATAGAATTGCTTGGCAATCAGGGCCAAGCAGAAAATGTTTATCTCTATTTCATGGGGACATAAAGTTCTAACCTTATCTGTTCACTCAGGAGACAATGAACAGAGAATTGGCTGGGAGCAAATATGGTAGAATTTGTGCCTGGCCTTGTCAGCAAGTTCGGGCAAAAAGAGAAAGTTCTGGGTTTGATCTTACAAATATGAAGGCTTAAATTAAACACATTTAAACTCACAATGTAGCAAAAAAGCAGCAAAAAAATTAGCATAGTGGTCAACCATGAAAGCTTGGATAAAGACTTTTTGGGTTAAATTCTCAATTCTGCTCCTAACTGGGTATGTGAAATTGTGCAAGTTACTTAACTTCCATAAGCCCCAGCTGAAAAAGCAAAATAATCACTGCACTCATTTCTTCTTTTGAGAATCAATCAAAGGTAAAAGTAAGTAAATATTAAAAATAGGTTTATTAACACATATTTATACCTCAAGATTGAAGAAAAGTTGTACCTAAAGTATGTCATTGAGCAATTCTGTGCTATACATTTCCATTTTAGACTTTTTGTCAGTCAATAATTAAATATTGAACATTTAAGAATGTCTATACCTTAAATTCTACTTTTTTCCAGTATTTAATAAGAAATTTCAAAATAATGAAAATTACTCCTAGATTCTGCATTTAGTGTATCACAAAATTTGACTTACCACAAGTCTATTTGACTATCTATCCAGCAGTACATATTATTTTTTGAATATGCTTTAAAGTAACTTTCAGATTTCAGTTCACTTGACTTATAAACACTTAAGCATGTGCATCATTAATCAAGTTTGAATTTCTTTGTTAATATTTGCTAATGGTTCTTTTTCCAGCTTTTACTTTTAACAAGTAAAAGTTTATTTGATTTTTAGAAGAAAAAGAGGTATTGTCCCTTAAGAAGTTGTATTCCTATTTTGCTTTAATTTTCATGTGTTGAGTAATGTTTAAAGTTCCTGCTAGCATCAAAATTCTATTATATTTTAAACTGACAATAGCTTACATATGTAAACTATTGCTGTCTGCCTGTCAGCTCTGTCAGAAAGAGAGAGAACATAATTTTTCATCAAAAATATCATCAAGAGAATTGAGTAACATTCCTCGAGCAAATATATCCCCAAAGGCCAGCTTGGTTCTATTCAAATTAGATTTAGTTTAGATTGGGGTTATTTGATTGAGAACTTTTTCCTAGGGGTATCTTTAAAAATGTCAGATTCTACAGCATTTCAGCTATTGCTGTATGAGATGACAGTTTTATTGTAATTGGATTTTCTGCATGTAGGTTAAAGAACGCATCCATTTTTTAAGATTTACTGTCATTGAATTTGCTAATTTAATTTTTTTGCTTTTAACATTTTTTTTCTTACAGAGGTAAAGATGCTTACTGTGGGACAAATTGAAAAACACATAAGCACTAATAATCTGACTGCCTAGACTTAACTAATATTAATATTTTGATATTCTTCCAGACTTTATATATACACATAATGCAGTTTATTTGTTTCTCTTTATCTATTGTACATCAAGTGAAAAAAAAAAAAGCTAAGTGGATTGTCATCCATTTTGAAGGATATGTAAGAGATGGCTAGACTTAAAACACAAGTTATATGTGTGGCATTCATGAACTTTACTTTGAAATACCTTGAGAATTTTCTGAAAGATATGGGGAGTTATTTTCAAAGCGTATAAAATAGAAGCACACAAAGTAGCTTGTGAAATTCCAGCTTAAACAATTCATGTCATGCATATTAAGATACCCTGGACAGAGGAAGCAAGCATTGGTTTCACGCATGAGCCCAATCGTAAAAAAAAAAAAAAAAAAAAAAGGAAAGCAATTGATTTAAAATTTAACTGTTCTTCACAAAGTTTACCCCATTTATCCTGTCCCAGGGTAAGCAGAAGCAGGGACTTACTTAATAAACTATGTTTGATAATGCTGTCAAATAATTCCTAAAAAGCCTAATATGTATGTGTGTGTGTTTAAGTGTGTTTATAGTGGAAAGGTTTCATAAAAAGATATACGTAATGTTTTTACAATGTATTACCTTAGGATTAGATGTAGCTGCATGCCAAATTCATATTGATAAAATCCACAAGATATTTTTCTCAAGTAAATGACTTCACAAGGGTTTGTTATAAGGTGGTTGTAGGAACTGCAACTATTGCATCAGCATTCTTCCTAAAAGGGAAAAGAAAACTGATGAGGACAGTCTCTTCACTTAAAGAGAACTCACACAAGCTGCGCATCGCATCCTCATAAACTAGCAACTGTTGATAATGCGACTGAAACCATGTAGCATTTCTTCTGCCATCTATACCGAGGTAGGAGAGGAATTTGGATACCGGGGAATGGGTAAATGTCCACTACCTTGGACAATCAGAACGCATGTTCACCCTTTCTCATACACATAAAACAGACTCATCCCCTCCTATGGGAAAAAACTGCAAAGTTTCATCTAATTACTGCATCAAGCTTGAAACTCTTACCTCTGGTTAAGTGCAATCCTGTAGACAAAGTTGCAGTTGTGGGCCCTTGTATTTTGTTGAGCTATAAATTTAAAAGCACCCCACACATAATCAAGGGGTGAGGCCAGAATAAGGGTAATAAAGACAAGAAACACACAGCAATCCCTGGTCCCGAGCAATCATCCTTCCCCTCTCTGCTGGGACAGCAAAGGTTCCCTTCTCTGAAGTCAAGTACTAGGTTAAACCATTTGGCTATCCCTGGTTCTGCTTTCTAATAGGAACTCCAAGTCCATTATCTTCCCTGGCCAAAATGAGCTGCATATCAGAAATATGTTCCTTCTGGAGTCTGTGCAGTTTCTATAACCTTCTTCCTGCTAGTTCAAGTCTGGGTGCTTGGGAATTGCTTTGGGGACTGAATAGGTTTTTGAAGGTGAGGGTTATAGTTATGTTGGCGGTAGAATTCTCTCTGAAAGGTAGTTAGTTATAGAATATAGTTAATTGCTTTTGGTCTGTTTTTAGTAATTACAATCAAAGATATTATCTAGACAGATTTTAAGCTGATGTACTCTGGTCTTTTATATACTAATTTCTGTTCTCCATCCATTCTCTCAACTGTATGTAAGTAACCAAGCTTGGATAGTGGGAAAGCAACACATATTGTCACGAAGGTTCAATGCATTGTGTTGCAGGAGAGGAATCTTATATCCAGTCAATGCTTATTCTCTTTAAACCACTCTTCACAAGTGCTTTACTTTGAGATACAAAGTTATTGGCATCAAGAAGCAGCCCCATACACACCGAAAATTTGAAAGTCTTACCTTGTCTCCTAATGCTAAATCTACAAAAGGTATGTGATCTATGTAACAGAGTACCATTAGCAAAATTGAATCAAATATTTGGCTGTCCTAACGTAAGTTGACAAGCTTTGTGGATTACAATGTCTGCAATATCTGAGTCCTCACTTTCCACCACCCAGACAATAACGCCATTATGCAGTGCCAAAAATTAAGCCATGTCATATGCAGCACCCCACTTGCATGCTTCAATTAAGGCAAAAACTTATTTAAGAGAGGTTTATATGCCAAAAGACACACCTAAAGTTTTTTTTCCAAAATATAGTTCGCTTTCCTTCTCGTACCTCTGTTTTCTTCAAACTCTCTGTGTGTCTGTCTCTCTCCTCTGCTCTTTTACTCTACCTCTCTTTACTTTATAGTGGATACCTTGAGACTATATAGCTTCTAGGAAATTCAGTTCCAAACACTTAGACTCTTTTCCCTGAACTATTTTTTTTTCAAACTATAATGCTTTACTGCCTATCACGTTCTTAATTTGATTTTTGCCCTGTGGCCTCTTGAGTCATTGAGAAACTTTGAAAATTGGCAATGTAGACTTCTGTGCTCAAAATTTTATCCGTACACAAACTGTATCACCTGAGAGCTTATTAGAAATGTACAATCTCAGGCCCCATTGCAGACCTGTTGAACAAAAATCTGTACAATAACACCTCCAGGTAATTTGTATGCATATTACTGTTGGTATCACTATTATGGACCAGAAGTTCTTGGGCATTTGGTCTGCAGGTTCCTTTACATGCTTAAAAATTTCTGAGGCCCACAAAATCAATCAATTTATCAATCAGTATTTACTGTTAGCAATTAAAACGTTGAAAAAATGTACTAATTCATTTAAAATAATAACAAATGTATTATGGTAACATAACATATTTTTATGAAAAACAGCTGTATTTCCAAAAGAGAAATGTTTAGTGAGAAGAGTATCATTCTTTACATTTAAAAAAATATGTAATGCCTGACAACAAAATATGCTTGGATTCTCATATCTCTTTTTGCATTCAATCTGTACCTCTGTGTTGTTTTAGCTGAGGTATGTGAGGGAAATTCATCTTCACGCAGATATGTAGTCAGAAAACAGATGAGTATTTTAATAGCCTTTCAGATGCCTGTAGATAGTCTTCTTTAATACTTAACCAGTGGTAGTCTCTTCAGGGATAGTTGCAAGGTAGAATCTGAAACTATATCAGTGAACTTTTTGTACCCTGTATACTGATGAGACATGAGGATAAAAAAGGCAAAAAATATATTCCTCTTGTTATAAAACAGTTTTGACCTTGTAGATATCCTAAAAGTTCTACGGGATCCACCAGAGATGCCCAGAATCATTCATACAGACAAATGTAGATGTTTAAACATCGACATTACAAAGTTAGTTTAAAGGCTTTTAAGCTATTTCAACTTTATTCATAAATACAAGGTGTTAGATTTCCTTTTTAATTAATTCAATTGTGTATTTCACAAACAAACTACTACATATATAAATAAGTTCCACAAATGTAATGAATTAAACTTTTTTGGGGGAGGGAGGTGCCTGGTCTGGGAATTGAACCTGGGTCTCCGCATAGAAGGCGAGCATTCTTCCACTGAACCACCCGTGCACCCTGAATTAAATTCTTATCACTACAGCAATTCCTAAAATCCCTAAAATAATTTACAATGTATATAAAAGAATAATATTTCATTATAAAATGAAATACCAAAATCATTATTTAATCTAACATTTTAACTTGGAAATGAAAATTTAATCTCTAACTCTAATGTGTCTAATTCTCTTACTCAAAACAAAACAAAAAAAGGTCCTCTGATGATAACGCAAATAAATTAAAAGTCAATTATAATTAATTCCAAATCTTCTCTGGTGAAAAAAAAAGGCACTAATTCTCTAAGGAAACAATTATCTCATTTCACTCTGTTTGGAACTACCTTCAAAATTTGTGTTACTGTATTTCCAGCTTGAAGTAGTTCTTTAAGGACCCAGAACACCTACAGAGAAACCAACCATGCGTGTGACATGGATGAAAACCACTGAGTCCCATTTTTAATCATTTTATAATCAGTGACCCCAGAGCAAAAATTTAGGAGACCACCTAGCCCATATTCTAGGACCTGAGTAATAATTTATTTTTTATATCAGATTAGAATCTTTAATCCTCACCCAGTGGTTACACTACTTGATTAGATTCAACATAGCTACACATTGATTCAGTCTATTTGAAATCTCTCTACATTTTTCCTATCAGAAGGGATTGAATGTAAATTGCATCTAATCAAGTTGTATGAATCCCAAACCTATGTTCAATTGTATGCTCATAATTCCTAAGATTTGGAGGCATGCTTCAATATATATGAAGCAAAAACTTAACAGATGTAGACTTATGGTTTCAGGATTGACATGAGAGGAGTTTGGAAGTCATCATTCTTATACTCATAACAAGAAAATAAAAAGCTGTACCTGTCAGAAACCCAGCTGGTTTCTTTGCAGAAATTGACAAGTTGATTCTAAAATTCATAAAGAATTGAAAATTGCAAAAAAAACAAAAAAAAAGCCAAAACAACAAATCTCGAAAAAGAAAAAATTTGCAGGACTCATCCAGGTTACCGTTTTAAAATCTTACTATGAAAAAGCCGTAATCAAGGTAATATGGTACTAGCATAAGGATAGACATGTAGACAACTGGAATAGAATTTAGAGTCCAGAAATAAACATGCATCTACAGCCAAATGATTTTCAACAAGGGTGTCAAATACCATTATATAATGGGGAAAAGATAGTTGTTTTGTTTTTTTTTCAATAAATGATGCCAGGAAAACTGGATAACCATACACTAAAGAATGAAGTTGAATCTTCATTTTATACCATATACAA
This sequence comes from Tamandua tetradactyla, assembly GCF_023851605.1. Lineage (NCBI taxonomy): Eukaryota > Metazoa > Chordata > Mammalia > Pilosa > Myrmecophagidae > Tamandua > Tamandua tetradactyla. The sequence goes on along the minus strand of NC_135343.1, from coordinate 50,176,941 downwards.
AATTAACTCAAAATGAATCGAAGACCTAAATGTAAGAACTAAAAGTGTAAAACTCCTAAAAGAAAACATAAAGGTGATTCTTCATGACCTCAGATTTTTAATCAAAAGCTAAAGAAAAAAAAGGGAAAAAAATACATAAATTGGACTTTTATAAAAACAAAAATATGTTTGTGATTCAGGGACACCATCAATAAAGTGATAAGACAACCCAAAGAATGGGACTGTATATTTGTAAGTCATATCTGATAAAGGACTTCTATCTAGAAAATATAAAGAACTCTTACAAGTTAATAATAAAAAGACTAATAAATCAGTTTAAAAAATGGGCAAAGGATATAAATACATATTTATCCAGAGAAGATATACAAATGGCCCATAAACACATGAAAAGACCCTTGATATCATTAGTCAAAAAGGAAATGCAAATTAAAACCACAATTAGATACCACCTCAAATTCAATAGGATGTGATGATGGCTGCACATATGTATACTAAATGCACCAAAAAAATGTATTTTATTATTTTTGGGGGGGAGGGTGCATGGTCCAGGAAGCAAACCCAGGTATCCCACATGAAAGGTGAGCATTCTACCCCTGAACCACCCATGTACCCCTGTATTTTATTCTTTAAATGGGTGAATAGGTGGTATATGAATGATAGCTCCATAAATCCATTATTCCAAAAGTATAAACCTCTGAGAAAATTTAAACAATTTGGTTGAGGTATGACTCACCAAGCCAAGACTTAATTTCTTTATTCTAATTAACATTTTTAGCAGAGAAGAAAAGCTGGACAAACTAAAAATAAATTAGTTTTCTGAGATCCATCAGAGACTTGAGATTTCAGGGTAAACCATCATCCAAAACTGGATGGAGAAAAAGGTGAATACAGAAAATCACAGCTAAGAACAACTTACCTGAAGCAGAAGCTTGTTGGATCCAGTTGCTGGTATAAATATTTACTTGGTGATTTTGAAAAATTGCAGGAAGCTGAGAGTGACCATCTTGAGAATTAAACATTCTTGGGGTCTCACTCCCAAGCTGACCCCCTGTATTTCCATGGATTTTACTTCCAGGAACTCCACCAGTTTCTTATGGTGAAGCACAGAGAAATAGCCCCTCATTTGGGGAGTGTGGGGGAAGACAATGAGAAAAATTACCATTTTGAAAGAGGTCCAGAGCATTTTCCTTAATAGAGGTCTCCTCTCGAAGAGAAACCACTTTACTAGGGACTTATCTGACCTGAGGCAAGGCAGTTAGCCGACTCCAGCCACTTTTAGTCTTCCTGCCTCAAGTAAGGGAAGAAAACATAAAAGGCTAAGAAACATAAGGTCGCAGCTCAGGGACTGAAGCCCATGAAAAAAAAAAAAAAAAGATTTTATCATAAGATTCATATTATGGATGCTTTCCCTCCCCAATACCTTAGAAACTTACACCTTAGAAACAGGACTTCAGTGTGATAATAGTGCATTAAAACTAAGAGTACTGCAACACACAAACTCTATCTAAGAAGTTAATAGAGAAACCCAAAGAAAACAGGGGAAAAGGACAAGAAAAAGGAAACTAGAAGAAGCTGAAGCCTCTAGAACCTACACATACAGCAAATATCAAATACAAACAGCCTCTAGCCATATTGACATAACTCCCTAAGCTAAAAGACCATGTGCATAAGTTCTTCTTATCCAAGGCATTAGGTTCAATTTTTAGCAAAACAATTACAACATATTCTAAAAGGCAAGATAAAAAGATTATCTAAAGAGACAAAGCAATCATTAGAACCAGAATCAGATATGACTTAGATTTTGGAATTATCAGATAAGGAATTTAAGTTAACTATGATTAATAAGTTAAGGGCTCTAATTGGAAAAAGTGGACAGCATGCAATCAGGTGGGCAATGTATGTCAAAAGATTAAAACTCCAAGAAAGAATGAAAAGGAAATTTAGAAATAAAATAAAAATTAACTCTACAAGAAATGAAGAATGTCTTTATTGGTCATCAGTATACCAGACACAACTAAGGAAATAATCAATGAGCTTTAAGACATGTTAGTAGAAACTCCCTAAGCTGAAATGCAGAGAAAGAAAGTTTGTATGTATTAAAAATGGAACAGAGATTGTAAGAATTGTGGTACAATTACAAAAGATGTAATATATTTGAGGTACAGAAGGAGAAGAGATAAAGAAACAGAAGAAATATTTGGAGTAATAATGTCTTAAAATTTTCCAAAATTGATGACATGTCCAAGTTGTTCAGGAACAAGCAGGACAGACGCCCCAAAAGTCCACACATAGGCATATTATAAGCAAATTACAGAAAACCAAAGGCAAAAAGAAAATCTTGACAGACACTAAACCAAAACAAGGATAGGAATTACAATGGACTTCTCATCAGAAACCATGTTTGCAAAAAGAGAGCAGAATGAAATATTTATAATGTTGTTTATAATGTTGACAAAAAAAGAACCTTAAAACCAAGAATTCTGCATCGAGCAGAATTATAACTCAAAAGCAATGGAGCAATAAAGAATTTCTTAGGCAAACAAAATGAGGAAATTTGTAACCAGGAAAACGGTCAGGCAAGAAATGTTAAAAGAAGTTATTCAGAGAGAAGGGAAACAGGTCAAAAACTTGCATTTGCATAAAGAAAGAGAAGGAATTAATGAAAGCAAAATAAAATATTTTATTTTCCTTAGTCTTTATTGATCTAATAGATATTTCATTGTTCTCAGTAATAATAGCAGCAATGTGTTTGGTAATTATAACATGGAGAAGTGAAGTGAATTACAACAACATTTTAAGGAATAGAAGGGAAGAACTAGGAATACTCTACTACACAGGAAAACATATTTGACTTAAATTAGTGGCAAATGCAGATTAGAGGTAAATGCATATTGCAAAATGTAGGACAACTACTAAAATGTCTTTAAAGAATAATTAATAAATAAAGATAGGAGATGAGATAGAATCATGTTAAATGTATGACTAAAAAAAGAAAGGGAAGAGAAAGAGACAAAGAAATGGAGAACAAATGCAATGAAAAGGAACAGTTATAAAAATGACAGATATTTTTTCTAACTTTAGCAACAAAAGCTTTAAATATGAATGGTCAGTGTGGATAAAAACATGCAAGATCCAATGTTATGCTGTCTACAGGAAATCCGCTTTAGATATAAAGATGCAGATAGATTAAAAATAAAGGAAGGAAGGGTGCACTGGTGGTTCAGTATTAGAATGCTCGCCTTCCATTTAGGAGACTGGGGTTCAATTTTCAGACCATGCACCCAAAAAATAGAAAATGATAAAAAATAAAAATAATAAAGGGAAGGAGGAACATATACCATGTTAATAATATTAATGAAAAGAAACCTGGCATAGCTCTGTTAATTTCAGGCAAAGCAGGCTGGAGAGCAAGGAACGTTATCAGCGATTAAGAGAGGGGCATTACATGATGATTAAGGGGAAATTCCTCAAAAACGACATAGAAGTCCTTAACCTTATGGTTAACTAACAAAACAGTGTCATGTAACTAACAAAACGGTGTCAAAATACGTGGGGCAGGGCAGGTCACGGTGGCTCAGAAGGCGGAATGCTCGCCTGCCAGGCCAGAGGACAGGGGTTCGTTTCCCGGTGCTTGCCCATGTTAAAAAAAAAAATATATATATATATATATATGGGGCAAAAACTGATAGAACTGCAAAGAAAAATAGACAAATGCACTATTAGCGTTGGAGGCTTCTACACCCCTTAGCAGGAATGGACAGATCCAGCAGGCAGGAAAACAGTAAAGGAGTAATTGAATCAAACAGCACCATCAACTAACTGGATCTTGAAATGGATGACGGACCTAAATGTAAACCCAAAACTATAAAATATATCTAAGAAAATACAGGAGAAAAGTTAGGGGATCTTGGATTTGGTGATTAATTTTTTGACAAAACACCAAAAACATGATCCATGAAAGAAAAAACTGACAAGTGGTTTTCATTAAAATTAAAACTGCTCCTCTGTGAAAGACACTGTTAAGAGAATGGAAAGACAATCCACATCTGGGAGGAAATATTAAACATATATCTGCTAAATGACTTGAATTTACAATATACAAAGAATTCTTAAAATTGAACAACACGAAAACAAACAGCCCCATTTTACAATGGGGCAAAAGATATGAACAGATACATCATCGAAAGAGATATACAAATGGCAAGTAAGCATTAGAAAAGATGCTCAACATCCTATGTCATGAGGGAATGGCAAATCAAAACAACAATGAAATATCATTAAAAGAATGGTTAATAGCCAAAAAAGAAAAAGTAACAAAACCGAATGCCTGCGAGAATGTGGAATAAAAGCAATTCTCATTCATTGGCAGTGGGAATCCCAAATCGCACAGCCACTTTTCAAAGACAATTTGGCAGTTTTCTTACAAAGTTTAAAATACTCTTACAACACCCTCCAGCAACCATACTCCTAGGTATTTACCCAAATAAGTTGAAAACTTATGTTCACACCAAAATCTGCACATGAATGTTTCTAGCAGTTTTATGAATAATTGCTCCACACTGGAAGCAACCAAGATATCCTTCAACAAATAAATTGATAAACAAACTGTGGTGCACCCATACAATGAAATATTTTTCTACAAGTAAACAAATGAGCTACCAAGCCATGAAAAGCTAGGGATGAACTTTAAGTGCTTATTGCTAAGTCAAAAGAAGTCAAAAAGGATACGTACTGAATGATCCCAAACACGATATTCTGGAAAAGACAAAAGTAGAGGAATCGGAAAAAGAGCAGCCAGTTGCTGGGGTTTGGGGAGAGAGGAGCAGGATGAATAGGTGAAGCACAGGATGAGACGGTGAAACTATTACGTGTGATACTTTTTTTGTGTGAAAACCCATAGAACTGTACAATATAAAGAGTGAGCCTTAATGTGAACTAGGACTTCAGTTAAAAATAATGTATCAGTATTAGTTCATCAATTGTAACAAATGAATCACACGTATATAAATTGTTAATAATGGGCAAACTGTGCATGTGGGAGGGGTGGTACATGGGAATTCTGTACTATTTACTCGGTTTTTCTATAAATCTAAAACTATTTTTAAAAGTAGAGTCTATTAATTTAAAAAATTAGCAGAACTGCTGAGAATGTTCAAACCACCATTATATTGAGAGATTTTTATCAGTCTCTCTTAGTATTTGGTAGATTCAGTAAAAGAAAAAAAATCAATAAAAATATAATAAATTTGGAATACACAATTAACTGCTTTTATTTAATGACTGCATAAAAAAAGTATAATCATTTAGAAAATATACATTCCTCTTTAGTAGATGTGACTAGGAACTGGGCCATAAAAGAAGTACACACAATTTTAAAATAATGAGCATCATCATAAAGAGTTATTCTCTGATCACAATGCAATTAAGCTGACAATATTTTGGAAATAAATAAACATACATAAACAAACGCACATACGTTCCCTCACACATTTCTTAATAACTCATTAATTAGGAAAGAACACATGGAAGGAATTAGAAAATGTTTATAACTGAATGATTATTTATTGCAGCTAAGCAGTATTTGCAGGGAAATTTGCATACTTGAATGCTCATATAAAAAAAGAAGGTCTAAAAATTAATGAGTTAATTACCAATTTTAAAAATTAGAAAAGTATTAATAAAACAAATAAAAGTATAGCAGCAGAAATGAATAAAATAAGAACAAGAAAACTAGATTCAACCATGCTAGGGGTGAGTTTTAGAAAACATGAATAAAATTGATAAAGTTCTGGGCAAGATTAAACCAGACAAAAAAGAGAAAATGCCCAAGTAAGCAATACTAAAATGTAAAGGGGATGAAACTATTCATAAAGCACAGTTAAGAATGTTGGTGTATAATGAAAACTATCATGCAAAATTTGAAAAGTGAAAGCAAGCAAAATTTTCTTAGAAAAATACTTACCACACTGGCTTTTGGAAAATAGAAATTTTAAATAGCCCCACAATTCTCCAGAAACATAATCAGGAATTCAAATCCAATCCCTACTCTACAATTAACAATCACAGATAATGGTCATAGGTGAGTTACCCAAATATTCAGAGAAAAAAATCATTACAACCTTTAAAAAGAAAGATCCAACCTCTTTTTAAGAAAGTAGACACCAGGTAACATGCCTGTTCAATTTGTTTCATGAGGCTTAAATAAACTTGTTGCTAAAACCAAAAGAAGAAAAGAAATGCACTGGATAATTTCAATCATCAATACGGATGGATTACGAAATCTAACCTAACAATGTAAAAAAAGATATAATAGTTAATGACCAATTCAGCTTGATCCCAGAAGTTCAAGGGCAGTTTACATAAAATCTAATAAAGTAAATAATTTTTCAATAAAATTTAACATGCATTAAAAATTTAATCCTACTAAATGGAATAAAAAGACATCTCATTAACCTGGTAGTGAAGATCTTACAAAAAATAACAGCAAACATCATAAATAATGGTGAAATAGTAGAAGAATTCCCTTTCAATCTGGAAGAATATGAGAATGGCTTGTAATCAACACAGTCTTAATGAAATCCCTATCAATATTTTTACTGAAATCTGTCAAGATGATTCAAAATTCTATATGGAAACAATACAATGAGAAGAAGATCAAGATGAGGAGATTTGCTGTATCAGACACCAAGATTTATCATAAAGCTACAATAATTACACAATATTTTATTGGCACAGAGGTAGCTAAGTAGACTAGTGAAAGGAAAAAATATATATGGATAGTTGATATTTGAAAGAAGTGTCAAGGTAGCTCCTTGGAATAATGATGGAATATTCAATAATTGGTGTTCTAACTGAAAAGATTAGAAGGCATTCTAACCCCTCTTTACAATGCTTACAAAAATCAATTGCAGTCCAGGTATATTAACTCCAATTGCAGAACGCAAAATTCTAAAATGTGGGAGAAAAATATGGGAAATATCTTTATGAACTTGAAATGATGGGTGGAACTGGGCCATGTGCTTTTCATCACCCAGCAAGCTTGTCTGGATTCCTTCACAGGGTGTTGGGAGGCTCCCATATCACCAAAGGAGAGCAAGCTCCAATGTCCCAGTGCTTTGCAAGTCTCTATTCCCAGGGCACGTGCTATTGTATTATTGGTCTAAACAAGTCACTTCACCAAGGCCAAAGTCAGTATAGGAGGCCACTGCTCAAGGATGTGAATTCAGGAAGCATGGACCAAATGGGAGTGGGAGATTTACCCTAACAAGTAATTTACAACACATATGCACTTTATAAAACTAAAAGAAGAGAAAAAGAAACAAAATCTGGGGTGGGGGGGAAATCATAAAATGCAGGTTTTTACCTCTTACTCTAGAAATGAAGACAGAAGGAATCATAAGTGAGCAAGAATACACAGGGACTCTGAACATTTTAATAATGTATCATTTTTTAAGTCAAATTGCAGGTGTAAGAATGTTCATTATGTCATTATCTGTATCTATACTATAATACTACTTGTGTCATCAAATATTTCATAATACAATTTTAAACCCAATTACCCACAAAGAGCTATAAAGCAAGTTATTCGTAATTTTTTCTTCTGTAAAATAAAAGCCGGAAGACAAAAGAGCAAATCTAGAGAATGCTGAGTGAAAAATTTTACGATCCAAAAATTTTATACTGAGCTCAAACAACAATAATAAGAAAACTAATATGATATTTATAATCTATGTACCATTTTATGTGTGTTTTAAAGACACACACAAAAGTTGCATTAACATCAGCTTCAAATGTGTGTGTAGTGATATAAAAGTAAGAATTCAAGAGTGGAAAACATTAAAATCAATTAATATAGAAACATCTAAAAATTTGAATATGTAAATTGAAAAATTATTACAAATGCTTAAATTATGTCACAATATAAGATCTTTACAGTTTTTAAATTGTTCCAATGAGGATATGTCATTCAAATAGAGAACTCAAAGTAATTAATAGGCATTATTGGAAATAAAAGGAAAAGTCCAACAAGGTAGCAAAGTATGAGATGATACATAAAAAACAGCGAATCATGTTCTTCTAAACTAGCAATAGCCAGATTCCAGAAAATCATAGAAAACAAGATACTAGTTATGGTAACCATCAATCATAAATAAATAGGGTTTTAGATATAATTACAAATCCAAAAAAATCAAAAGAATACCTAAAGATAATGGGCAGATATGCCAATTAGGAGGAAATCCTAAAAACTATAGACACATCAATTTTCCTTGGTTATACATAATTAAACTCCAATCAAAATCCCATCAAAACTTTAAGGGAAATTGTAAACCTACTTGTAAAATGTATTTCATGAAGACTCAAGTCAGGTTTGAAAATGTAGAGGACTTTCATGTTAGCATTTATTAAGATTTATTACAAAGCCAAAATAGATAAAACTGTAGTGCAGGGAATTCAGAAATTAATCTATATTAACAATAAATAATAAAGATGACCTAATAAGTCAGTGAGTAAAGAATACATTATGAAATCATTCCATTCTACATATGCAATCAGTAATTCTTAATATCATCACATAGTTGCATATTCATCATTTCTTAGTACATTTGATTTCTAAATGTTTTGTTAGTTAATTTTTTTTAATTAATAAAAAAAGAATATATTATGGACTTCTGTAAAGATTTTACATAAAACATATGTATGTAATAGCACTATCTCCTGATATCCAAGTAAAATATCAATATATAGAAAAGTATTTAAATCAAGTATTTTCAGTGGAGGCTAGAACAAAAGAGAAACTAATAACATTTTGGAAACTGGAGAGCAAATGAAACAGTGATAAATGGTTTAGCTCACATAAGACAAGTAAAATTCTAAGATAACAGTAGAGAAACCCAAATACCAAAATAAAAGGAGGTATCACATCAGATAGTGTCATTTAGCAGTGTCTGAGTTGCATGGAGTCTGCCACTTCCACTCTCTGGCAAAAGACCAAAATGTTCTGTCCCAGAGCCGGCTGGAGAGATAGATTTTGGATTGTTGGACAATAGGAACAATTTGGAGTGGGATAATATACAAAAGCAGACAGATTAAGCCAATGTTGCTTTGGTGAATGATTCACAACCGGCTCTCTGAAGCAAGTATAAATTTGTTATGACTTAAGCATATACGAATGACGTGTAGCATACAATTTACAAAATGAAAAATCCATAATACTCTTTGTTGTAAGTTGCAAATTACAAATTATATATTGATTCTTACAGCATGCTTTCACTATTATTATTATTATGTTTATCTCCCATCTCTGTGGCCATCTTATGATGGTAATTGATGGATGAATGTAGTTCCAACATGAATGCTTATTACTTTTGTTTACTGAAGAGATAAGACAAAAATGAGATGTTAAAAATGTCTGTAGGAACTTCACTCACTTGTCAATGATATATATGACTTATTTAATGAATCAAATAATAGTTTTCAAGTCCTGGGAGCGTATTTTACTTTTTCCTGTGTTAGTTACAATGTAACAGCTACAGATCCTAACACTGGTAAGTTTAAAATGCATTATTAATCATTTTTTTGGGTCTAGACAGTTAACAAAATGGCACAGCAAGCCCTGCTTTGGGTGTCTGCTGATTTCTGTGGTGTAAATTCACTCATAGTGACTGATCTCAAGCAACCAATGTGATCACTGATGGTAGAGTCGGAACAAGATGCTCAGGAGCATAAGAGTATAGAATATTTCTGCCACACAGATGCAATTGTCTTAAATGATATTCAGAGCCTAGGTAATATCAAAATGTAATAAAACAATAAGGAAGTGATAAGTTTTGAGTTATTAACACTTTAATGTGTAATTTATCTAATTTAAAATTTATATACTTTAATTTTTAATAAAGGCTGGGTCTATCAACTGCCTTGCAAAGTTCCTGAAACTATAACATTTGGCTCTCATGAGCCACTGTTACACAGCTCTATTGCATTAATTGAACAATGGTTACTAGATGCTGAGACCCCGAGAAAGCCATCCCCTTTTCACATTATGAGAACAGCTAGTCCTTCATTGAAGGACTTGATTTAAGAATTCTGTTCCGTAAGATGTGACCATTTTGAAATAAGCTGTTAAATATACTTGCATACCAGAAACAAAAACATATGTTCAGTTTTCAGTAATCTAGATATTACGGTGATGTCTCAAAACTTTTAAAAACAGTGAAACTGAATAGAAAGATCAGGAGTAAAATTTGACTTTAAAATCCTATAATACAGAATGCAAATATATTATACTATAGGTAAAGTATGAAATTACACAATAATTGGTTCTGAGACAGTGACTTCGAGGGGGAAAATAAGTGCAGTATGTAACTTAGGCAATACACTAACAAGATTTTCATTTAAAAAAACATTAACTATTTAGACTGAAATGTAATATAATATTTATATTTCAGGTGAGAAAGGCAGTTCTGGTTGTCATGTAAAGAAAAGAAATACTGATTTTTTTACTAAATAAAAAAATTAAAGATTTTGTATACCCCAAAATGTCATGAATGCAATAAGTTTTCTTCTACAAACTGAAAATTTTATAATCCTAAGAAAATACTAGCATGTGATTTATTTGGAAAATATATGTACTGTAAAAAGTGACAGTATTTAGTTTATAGTAATTTCCCCAATTTCTGTTTAATACAAGTTATTCTACTTCTTTTGTAATTGCCTAGGGATTAAAAATATATGAGTTCTGAATTTTGTTCAAATCTCTTTAAACCTCAGATTAGTCCAGCAATGACATTATCTAATATATAAACACAGTAGATACATCCATAGAGCACATATAAACATCTCTCTTACCCCTAGTTTTTATTCCAAATAGAAAAGCATGGTTTGCAAGTACTACTTAAAATTTCCTTGAACTTTTTAGCAAATCTATATTACAGCACCATTATAATATTTTAGTGCCATGGTTATGATTTCAATTCCAGATATTTGAAATGTTTAGGATTTTGTAATCTGCTGCCATAACGAGCATGATAACATTGATTCCAACGCTTGAATTTATTAAAAATATTTAAAATATAAATATTTTCATAAAATTTGTAAAAAAAAAATAAGCATTCATTAAAGTATCCTGAATATGAGTGTCATACTTAGGGAACTTTGTATGTGGAGATACAAATTCCAAAATTTGAAGCAGCAAAAACTGTTTGCATTATATTATTATATTACTTAGAATATGTACATTAAAAGAATGGCTGACAACAAATAATCAAAGTATGATTTTTATAAATAGAAACAGTTTGTATGAGCATAGTCTGGTCATGAGCTAAATTGTTCACTTATAACATGAAGAACCAGAACTACGAAAAAAGATATTTCAAAAATGCTGAGCTTAAAATTTTACTTTGCTTCACCTGAGAGGCAAATTGGAGTTCTGATTTGTTTTCTATTGAAAATAGTAATCACAGTGCTAGATATATCAAAAGACCAAAATGGAAATTAAGTATGCAGTGCCATTCAAATTAATGATGTAATTAAAGCTAACAATATTTGTTGCATGTAGAGAATTTTCCTTAAAAATGTGAGGGAAAAAATATAAAAAGTAATTAAATCCTGCTACTTGAATTAAGTTCTCTGGCCATATTTTTCCTAAATGCATTTATGAAAAGCACCTTCTGATCTTACTAAAGATCTTACTGAAGAGGTTTCTTATTATTTCTCATATTGATAAATATGAGAAATTTATATTAATAAGTATGAAAAATAAAAGGTAGACAATTAAAAAGTAAGTCAATGCGCTGGTTTGGAAGGATGCATGTCCCCTAGAAAAGTCATGTTTTAATCTAAATTCCACTTCATAAAGGCAGATTAATCCCTATTCAATACTGTATGTTTGAATCTGTAATTAGATCAACTCCCTGGAGATGTAACCCAATCAAGAGTGGTTGTTAAACTGGATTAGGTGACGACATGTCTCCACCCATTTGGTTGGGTCTTGATTACTTTCTGAAGTCCTATAAAAGAGGGAACATTTTGGAGAAAGAAGGAGATTTGAAGAGAGCAGAGAATGCTGCAGCACCACGAAGCAGAGAGTCCACGAGCCAGCGACCTTAGGAGATGAAGAAGGAAAATGCCTCCCAGGGAGCTTTATAAGACAGGAAGCCAGGAGAGAAAGCTAGCAGATAACGCCGTATTCGCCATGTGCCCTTCCAGCCAAGAGAGAAGCCCTGATTGTGTTTGCCACGTGCCTTGTCACTTCAGCGAGAGACCCGGAACTTCATGGGCCTTCTTGAATCAAGGTATCTTTCCCTGGATGCCTGTGATTGGATATTTCTACAGACTTGTTTAATTGGGACATTTTCTTGGCCTTAGAACTGTAAACTAGCAACTTATTAAATTCCCTTTTTAAAAGCCATTTCGTTTCTGGTATATTACATTCCGGCAGCTAGCAAACTAGAACGGTCATGAAGATTTTATTAATTGGAAATTTATAAAAATAGACTGATGCAAATATTTAATAAATATTTTGTCAAACAGGATAAAATTATACTTTTTCTTTGACTTCATCAGCACCTCCAGTT